>NC_133410.1:173928333-175249166 GCF_049350105.2 Macaca mulatta
CTATGAGGGTGGATGAGGTCACCCTCCATATGCGAAGAGGGAGCAAAACAATGGGCCAAGTGTGGAGCCCTGAGGAAATTCAGGAGGGTCATAAAGTTCCTACTAGCAAGTTGTGCAGACACCAAAGCCAAGGGAAAAGAAGGTTTCAAGGAAGGAAGAAGCATTTAATACTGCACTGAGTATTAAATGCAGCAGAGTGCTCCAGTAAAATTAGAATTGAAAAGCATTCAATAGGTGGCCCTTTAGGAAATCACTTGGTAACACGGCATAGTGGATCAGGGCACTCAGGTTTGGGGGGGTCTATCAGGAGAACCCACTCCTGATGTTTAACGTGGGCTCTTTTCTATTTCCTAAGTGTCTCGGCTGGGTTGAGAAATAAAGGGAAAGAGCACGAGAGAGAAATTTAAAGCTGGGTGTCCGGGGGAGACATCACATGTCGGCAAGATCAGTGATGTTCCCTAAGTCGTAAAACCAGCAAGTTTTTATTAGCGATTTTCAAAAGGGGAGGGAGTGCAGGAATAGGGTGTGGGTCACAGAGAACACATTCTTCACAAGGTAATAAAATATCACAAAGCAAATGGAGGCAGGGCGAGATCACAGGACCACCAGATGAGGTGAAATTAAAATTGCTAATGAAGTTTCCGGCACGCATTGTCATTGGTAACAGCTTATCAGGAAACAGGGTTTGAGAGCAGGTAACCTGTCTGACCACAATTTATTAGGTGGGAATTTTCCTTGTCCTAATAAGCCTGGGAGCGCTAAAGGAGACCAGGGCTTATTTCATCCCTTCGGCTTCGACCTAAAAGATGGCACACGCTCCAAAGGGGCCGTTTATAGGCCTACCTTCAGGGCACATTCTCTTTCTCAGGGATGTTCCTTGCTGAGAAAAAGAATTCAGCGATATTTCTCCTATTTGCTTATGAAAGAGAAGAAATATAGCTCTGTTCTGTCCAGCTCACCAGCGGCCAGTTCGAAGTTATCTCCCTTGTTCCCTGAACATTGTTGTTATCCTGTTCTTTTTTAAGAAGCCCAGATTTCATATCTTTCAAACACACATGCTCTACAAACAATTTGTGCAGTTGATACGATCACAGGGTCCTGAAGCGACATTCATCCTCCTCAGCTTACGAAGAAGATGACGGGATTAAGAGATTAAAGACAGGCATAGGAAAACACAAAGGTATTGATTGGGGAAGTGATAAGTGTCCATGAAATCTTCACAATTTATGTTCAGAGATTACAGTAAAGACAAGGTGTGGTGTAAGAAATTATAAAAGTATTAATTTGGGGAACTAATAAATGTCCATGAAATCTTCACAATTTATGTTCTTCTGCCGCTGCTTCAGCTGGTCCCTCTGTTTGGGGTCCCTGACTTCCCGCAACAGGGGTCAGACTGCCCAGGTTCGAAACAGGCATCTGTTGCTTCCTACCTCTGTGACTACAGCAGTTATTTATGTCATCATAAGAAACCAGCTGGGTTCCAGGGAAACGGATCCTGAGATGGAGTTTACCATGTAGGAGGTTTACTAGGGAGTGCTCATGAGATCAACACCAGTGGAAAGGAAGGGAAGGAAGTAGGATTGGGCAGAAGGAGAAGTTGAGCTGCAAGGCAGTCTCAAGAAAGGCCTCAGTTGAACCCACTGGGTGCTCTGAGGCTGGGTTGACCCTTGAGAGTTGCTCTGAGCATGGGTGAGGAAGTTTGGCCTTTATACCGCTGCATGTAATGTACATATACTGTAAAATGAACAACTGCTGGATGTGGGCTAACTGGGAAGGTGGTGTAGTATAGTATTGGACTCTTCTCAGCTAAGGCCATCCCGCAAAGAGGCAGACAGCTGAGGCCCTCTGATGACAGCACATCCATTTGCTGAAGCAATAGCCCTTAATTCCTGAAGGAAGACCTGGACAATCACTTTCTAATGTGCACATGTGGATTTATTAAGATACTATGCATAGAGTGCTTAGTGTAATACCTCACACACAGTAAATAATCAGTGAATATGAAGTTCACTGAGTAGACGTTGAATAAAGAGTGAACCCACAGAGTAGACGTTGAATAAAGAGTGAATGAGACCTAAGAAAGTTGAGGTGTTTGGCTCCTGAAGAAAGTGGACTCAAGTGAGGATTTCACTTTTTTATAAAGGGTAGGAAAGATTCGTCTAATGAGAAAGTTCAAGAAGAGAAAGAGGACCTGAAAGTATAGGAGAGAGGAAGACTTTCCGATGGAGAAGAAGATGATAGAAACAGAGTCTTGGGGATAGAGTTGGCCTGGGGAGGAAGAAAGCCAGCTTAGGAGGTAAGGATGGTGTAGATACAAGTATGGGTTCGACTGAGACCTTTCCTGAGATTGCATGGCAGCTGAACTTCTCCCTCTGCCCAATCCTGCTTCCTTCCTTTCCTTTCCACTGAGCTTCACCTCATGGGCACTCCCTAGTAAACCTCTTGCATGGAAACCTCCATTTCAGAATCTGTTTCCCTGGAGCCCACCTGGTTCCTCATGAAGATGTAAATAACTTTGCTGTAGTCACAGAGGTAGGAAGCAACAGATGCAAGTTTTGAACCTGGGCAGCTTGAGCTCCAAGCCTGAGTGCTCTGATACATTATGTCGTGTTACCCAGTGATTTCCTTTGGAGGGGTGTGGTGGTTGCAGAAATTTGAAATAATAGCTTGAGAGATAAAATGAGGTTGTGAAAGAAGCAGGAGGAAATATAAAAAGGAAGATTGCCTAGGCCTCTCTAATCAAATTCTTTGAGGAAGAAGATCATGGCTTTGTTTTGATCCACTGAGAGATGACATGACAGAATCCTAGATAGTGCAGTTAAGGTGAATAGTGGAGAATGTGATTTTGGCAGCAAGATTAGAAATGAGATTAACCAGTGATGGAGAGGAGCAACCTCAAGGGGAAGATGTTATCATAGTCCAGGCAAGAAATAACCAGAGGCTGCACCAAGGAATAACTGTGAAGATAAAGCAAAAGCAACGATTATAAAAGATGGGACTATAACAAGAGCAAGATTTGTCAAGTGTTCAATAGAGTTGTCACTAGCCACATGTTGTTACTGAGCACTTGAAATATGGCTAGTCTCTCTGCGATGTGCTGTGATGTCAATTACACAATGAATTTTCAAGACAGTATGAAAAGACCTCATTCATATATTTTATACTGATTATAAGTAGAAATGATAATAATTGGAATATGTTGAATGAAACAACATTACTAAAATTAATTTCACCTGCTCCTTTTAATTTTTTTTAACATGGCTACTATTTAATATAAAATGTAAAATTACATATGTGGTTCATATTGTATTTTTGTTGGGCAGTGCTGCTGGGAGGTTGCTGATACTGGGGTGGTCACTGGAATACAGAGAAATTGGTACAGGGTAGAGTTGTAAAAAACAATGCCAGGTGTAGTGGCACGTGCCTGTGGTCACAGCAGTAGCTGATGCAAGAGGACTGCATGAGACCAGCAGTTCAAGGCTAGCAAGTTAAGGCCAGCCTGTGCAACATAGTGGGACCCCCTTGCTCAAACCAGTACAAATGGTGGCGGGCGCCTGTAGTCCCAGCTACTCGGGAGGCTGAGGTGGGAGAATGGCGTGAACCTGAGAAATGGAGCTTGCAGTGAGCCGAGATGGCGCCACTGCACTCCAGCCTGGGTGACAGAGCGAGACTCTGTCTCAAAAAAAAAAAAAAAATAATAATAATAGTAATAATTCTAAAAAGCAACAATAAGCCCTTCGGACCACATTTGAATTAGTAATTAAATATTCAGGTGGCCACACCTTGTAGATGGAGTACTGTCCCGCCGATTCAAGTGGCATGTTCAGAATGTCACTTGCATTAACTGTTTGGTCTGGTACATATCTACCCTCTTGACTGATGCGACTGGAACATATAGTGGGTTGATTAATGGGAAAAAAATCAGTTAAAGAAGATAATTGTTTTTTAAAAATGAAGCATCCAAGAATAATTTTGATTATTTTAACTTAAAACATAAGTAATACTGGTTCATCTGTTTATTGTTGGATATAAGATCAAGGCCTTTTCTATGCATATGGGACCATTGACTTGAAGTTTCTTTCATTTTTCTTGAAAATATCACATTCATAATTCATTTTCTATCATTTCCAGTTTTAGTTTCTCAAAAGAGGAGTGATAAGTTTTTGAACAAATCTAAGGGCAGAATTTTTAGAGATTTTTGTTTTCGTTAGTCTACTACAGTGTTCTCATCCATAGCTGATTCCGTTTTTAAACTTCAAGTGTTTCCAAAGCATTCAACTTTTTCCTACTCTCATACTTACCAATGTACCTAATTTTTAATTAATTACACAAGCAGGAGTAAAAGTGGCATAAATATCTGGTGACATACCTGCCTGACTCTCCCTATGCGTAGAATCCAGCGGTGACAGAATCGTGATCCCCGCTGGAGCACTGGCCAGAAATGGTCGGGGACCTAGACATCCATCCATATGCTTCAGAATGTTGGTGAGGAGCTGCTTCAGTGTAGGCTGGCTACGAGAATTCCTTAGGTGCTTAACAGGGAGGGGCAGGCATTTGTGTTTGGAGTTCAGAAAGTAGATGAAAGAATTCTGGAACAGCAAGACCTGGACAGGACACTGCTGTGGCCGGTAAGAGGCCGTTTAATTGGAGAGTCTGCCCCAGCAAGGGGTGAAGGGGCACAGAAGGTTTCCATTTAGTGAGCACTTCTCCTGTGTTAGGTGCTGTGCCTACCCATTGACAGGCATTATTTTTTGAATAAACATTTAATGGAATGCTCGCAGTGTAGCCTCCTGTTCAGATGAAGTCATTGAGTAATCTTCCAAAACAAGTAGACCTGGTATTGACAAACTCTGGTCAAAAATAAAAACAAAAATAAAAAATGCTGTTCTGTCAAACTCTTGAACCATTCATGTTTCCTGCAACCTTGTGTCCATGAGAATCACCATTAGAAGTGTGCATGTTTGGGGCAACGCAACCACTTACTCCAATGCAGATTTCCAAGTCCTCATTCCCTGCAAAATGGATCGAATTGATCTGGAATATGATCATGCTCTCCAGGTGATCCTAATGCAGACAGTTCATGAAAATGGAGTGACGACACAATACTACCTTTACAAGGCACTACAGAGGAGGGCCAGCTAGAGAAGAAGGGAGGGCCGATGAGTGAGTAATGAAGACTAGAGATGGATATACAGTGATCTGCTGAAGCCATCTCATACCACTTGCAAGAGCCAAATGTTAAAATTAAAGGAATTTCGTGCATCACTTTTTGAACAGAGCCATTATTTAAAAAATAATATAAATGATATAAACTTGCAATTGAATTGATTATGTTAAAAACAAATGTAATAAACACACAAACTTATCACTTCTATGTTGCCATATTTATCTTCGTCTTCTTTTTTTTTTTATGTTTTTTGAGACAGAGTCTCGCTCTGTTGCTCAGGCTGGAGTGCAGTGGCCGGATCTCAGCTCACTGCAAGCTCCGCCTCCCGGGTTTACGCCATTCTCCTGCCTCAGCCTCCCGAGGAGCTGGGACTACAGGCGCCCGCCACCTCGCCCGGCTAGTTTTTTGTATTTTTTAGTAGAGACGGGGTTTCACCGTGTTAGCCAGGATGGGCTCGATCTCCTGACCTCGTGATCCGCCCGTCTCAGCCTCCCAAAGTGCTGGGATTACAGGCTTGAGCCCCCACGCCCGGCCCATATTTATCTTCTATATTCTTTTTTCTTCCAAGGGTAGAGACTCAGTAAAATTAATAATTTTTACTATTTCATCAAGAACAATTTTACGTGAAACTCTCTTATATTTAATTTTTTTTGTTTAAGGGTGGTATAGCCGTGGAGAAAACAGTAACTGCTGATGCAAGTTAATGCTCTGCTTTGATTTGTGCTATAGGACAAATAGCTTTACAGTCAAAGAGGCTAGTGACAGCCTAGTATTATCATTAAAATAATTTAAATTAATTAACTAATGTATAAGCACTTAACATGAGATCTACTGTTTTTCTTTTCCTTTTATTTTTATTTTTATTTTTGAGACAGAGTCTCTCTCTGTTGCCCAGGCTGGAGTGCAGTGGCACGATCTCAGCTCACTGCAACCTCTGCCTCCTAGGTTCAAGTGATTTTCCTGCCTCAGCCTCCTGAGTAGCTGGGACTACAAGTGCCCGCCACCACGACCGGCTAATTTTTTTTTGTATTTTTTAGTAGAGACGGCGTTTCGCCACGTTGGTCAGGCTGGTCTTGATCTCCTGACTTCAAATGATCCACCTGCCTCGGCCTCCCAAAGTGTTGAGATTATAGGCGTGGGCCACCACACCTGGCTGGGATCTACTCTTTTAAAATTTTAAGTGCTTAGTACAGTTTTGTTAACCATAAGCACAATGTTGGGCAGTGTTGAACAGTAGATCTCTAGAGCTTACTCATCTTGCATAATTGAAACTCTGTGCCATTGAATAGTAACTCCAGGTTTCCTCCTTGTCCCAGCCACTGACAAACATCCTCCTCTCTGTTCCTATGAGTTTGTTTATTTTAGATATCTCATAGAAGTGCAATCATGCAGTGTATGTTTTTCTATGATCCTCTAGGATCATTCATGTCACGTATTGCAAAATTTTATTTTTTAAAGGCTGAATACATGCTATTGTATGCATGTACCACATTTGCTTTACCCATTCATCTGTCCATGGACATGGGAGGTTGTTTCCATATCTTGATTATTGTGAATAATGCTGCAATGAATATAAGAGTGCTTGCATCTCTTTAAAATTCTGTTTTCAATTCTTTTGGATATATACCCGGAAGTGAGATTACTGCATCATATGTTAATTCCATGTTTATGTTTTTTGAGGAACTACCGTACTGTTTTCCTTAGCAGCTGCATCATCTCACATTCCCACAACAGTGTACAAGGATTCCAATTTCTCCACATCTTTGCCAACATTGTAATCTTTTTTTTTTTTTTTTACAGTAGCCATCATAACAGGTATGAGATGATAACTCATCATGGTTGATTTGCATTTCTCTGATGATTAATGATGTTAAGATTTTTTAATATACCCGATGGCGATTTGCATGTCGTCTTGGAAGAAATGTCCATTCAATTCCTTTACCCATTTCAAATCAGATTCTTTGTTTTTTTGCTATTGATTTGTATGAGTTCCTTATATATTTTAGATATGAATATTTTAGCAGACATATGATTTGCAAATATTTTCTTCCATTCTGTAGGTTGCCATTTCACTCCGTTGATTATATCTTTTGCTGTGCAGAAGCTTTTTAGTTTGATGTAGTCCCACTTCTCTAATTTAGCTGTTTTGCTGGTGCTTTTGTTGTCATATCTGAGAAATCATTGCCTGGACCAATAGCATGAAGATTTTCCCCTATGTTTCTTTCTAGGAATATTATAGTTTACAACACAATTCATTCTGTGTTGACTTTTGTGTATAGTGTAAGACAAGGGTCCAATTTCATTCTTTTGCATGTAGATATCCAGTTTTCCCAGTATTTTTGTTGAAGAGACTATCTCTTCTCCACAGTGTATTCTTGGCATTCTTGTTGATTAGTTGACTTTATATACCTGGGTTTATTTCTGGGATCTCTACCTGTTGATGTATGTGTGTGTTTTAATGACAGTACTATACTGCATTAATTACTGCAGCTTTATAATGTATTTTAAAATTAGGAAGTATGGATATTCCAGCTTTGTTCTTCTTGCTCAAGATTACTTTGGTTATTTGAGGTATTTTGTGGTTCCCTATGAATTTTAGGATTTTTTTCTATTTCTACAAAAATGCCATTGAGATTTTGATAGCGATTACATGGACTTTGTACATTGTTTTTGGTAGTGTAGACATTTAAAAAATATTGTCTTGCCATCTATGAACACAGGATATCTCTGCATTTGTTTGTGTCTTCTTTAGTTTCCCTGTACGTTTTTCGTCTTCTTAGTTGACTTTATTCCTATTTTATTCTTATTTTTATTCCCAAAATGGGACTGTTTTCTTAATTTCCTTTTTGGATAGTCCATTGTTAGTATATAGAAATGAAACTGATTTTTTTGTATGCTGATTTTTGTATTCTGCAACTTTACTATGTTTGTTTATGGTTCTAACACTTTCCTTGTGAGTCTTTAGAATTTTCTACATATAAGAGAATGTCATCTGCACACAGAGACAATTTTATTTCTTCTTTTCCAATTTAGATGGCTCTTATTTCTCTCACTTACCTAATTGCTCTGGCTAAGACTTCCAGTACTATGTTGAATACAAGTGGTGAGAGTAGGTATCCTTCCCTTCTTCCTGATTTTTGAAGAAAACTTTTCAGTTTTTCACCATTGAATATTATGTTAGCTGTGAGCTTTTCATATGTGGCCTTTATTAATGTTGAGGTAAATTCCTTCTATATCTAGTTTGTTAGAAGTTTTTTTTGTTTTTTGTTTTTAATGGAATGGTGTTGAATTTTGTCAAAGCTTTTTATTGCCTTTATTGAGATGAGAATTTTTCCAATTACATTCATCAGGAATATTGACCTGCAGTTTTCCTTTCTTGCAGTGTTTTTTGTCTGGCTTTGGTATCAAGGTATTGCTGGCCTTATAGAATACATTTTGAAATATCTCTTTTATTAATTATTTTGAATAGTTTAAGAAAGATTGATGTTAATTATTCTTTAAATATTTGGTAGAATTCACTGGTGAAGCTCTTTACTTTTCGTTGTTGAAAAGTTTTAAATTATTGATCCTCATTTTGTCTGTTTCAATGTAGAGAGGTTTTACATTATTGAACCTTATTTTTATTTGTCTGTTTAGACATTTTGTCTCTTCTTGATTAAGTCTTGGTAGGTCATATGTTTTTAAGAATTTATCCATTTCTTCTAGGTTATCCAATTTGTTGACATATTGTTGTTCATAATAGTCTCATGATTTTCTATTTCTGTGGCATTTATTTTAATATCACTGCTTCCATTTATGATTTTGAGTATTTTCTCATTTTCTTAGTTATTTTAGTTAAAGATTTGTCGATTTTGTTTTTCTTAGAAATTCAGTATTGTTGATGTTTTTTCTATTTTTTCTATGTTCTATTTTATTTATATTTGCTGTAATCTTTATTACTTCTTATGCTAGCTTTGAACTTAGTTTGTTATTCTTTCTCTGGCTTTTTGAAATATAATGTTAGGTTGTTTATTTGAGCCCTTTTTTTCCTTTTTTTCTTTTTGTTTTGAGACAGAGTCTCGCTCTGTCGCCCAGGCTGGAGTGCAGTGGCGGGATCTCAGCTCACTGCAAGTTCCGCCTCCCGGGTTTACCCCATTCTCCTGCCTCAGCCTCCCGAGTAGCTGGGACTACAGGCGCCTGCCACCTCGCCGGGCTAGTTTTTTGTATTTTTTTTAGTAGAGACGGGGTTTCACCTTGTTAGCCAGGATGGTCTCGATCTCCTGACCTCGTGATCCGCCCGTCTCAGCCTCCCAAAGTGCTGGGATTACAGGCTTGAGCCACCGCGCCCGGCCTTTTTTTTATTTTTTACCATACATGTTCATTACTATAAACTTCTCTCTTAGTACTGCTTCTGCTGCATCCCATAAATTTTTGTATATTGTGTATTCACTTGTCTTGAAATATCTTTTTTTTTTTTCTTTGGGACAGAGTTTTGCTCTTGTGCCTAGGCTGGAGTGCAATGGCATGATCTCGGTTCACTGCAACCTCCGCCTCCTAGGTTCAAGTGCTTCTCCTGCCTCAGACTCCCAATTGGGATTACAGGCATGCACTACCATGCCCGGCTAATTTTGTATTTTTAGTAGAGACGGGGTTTCACCATGTTGGTCAGGCTGGTCTTGAACTCCTTACCTCAGGTGGTCCACCCACCTTGGCCTTGCAAAGTGTTGAGATTACAGGCATGAGCCACCATGCCCGGCCCTTGAAATATCTTTTAATTTGTCTTTTGATTTCTTCTTCGACCCAATGGTTATTTAAATGTGTGATGTTTAACTTCCACATATTTGTGAATCTTCCAGTTTTCCTTTTGTTTTTGATTTCTAGTTTCATTTCATTGTGATCAGAAAAGATATTTGGTATGATGTCAATCTTAAATTTGTTGAGACTTATTTTATAGCCTAACATGTGATCACATGTGAATTTGAGACTGTTCTGTGTGTACTTGAGAGGAATGTATTTTGCTGCTATTGAGTGGAATGTTATGTATATGTCTTTTAGGTCCATTTGGTCTATAGTGTTGTTCAAATCTTATGTTTCCTTATTGATTTTCTGTCTGAATGTTCTATCAATTATTGAAAGTAGGGTAGGAAATCTCCTGTTTTATTGTGTTATTCTCTATTTTTCCTTCAAGCCTGTCAATGTTTGCTTTACATATTTTGGTGCTCTAATGTTGGGAGCATATGCATTTTTAATTGTTCCATCTTCTTGATGATTTGTCCCTTTCGTCATTAAATAATGGGGACCTTCTATGACAGTTTCTGACTTAAATTCTATTTTATTTGATATGATTATAGTTATCTTTGATCTCTTTTGGTTATCATTTGCATGGAATATCTTTTTCCATCTCTTTACTTTTAGCCTATGTGTGTCTTTGATTCTAAAGAATGCCTCCTGCTTACGGCATATAGTTATTGGGTTTTTTTTTTTTGTTTCTTTGTTTTTTTTAAATCCATTCAGCTATTCTACAAACTTTTATTGGAGCATTTAATCCATTTACATTTACATTATCAATAGGTAAGGATTAACTATTGGTATTTTGTTGTTTTCTGTTTTGTAGTTCTTTTGTATCTCTTTTCCTCTCTTGCTGTTTTCCTTTTTTTTTTTTTGCTGATTTTTTGTGGTGATATGCTTTGATTCCCTTATTTTTTCTTTTGCATGTATGTATTTATTTCTTTTTCTTTATCTATTGTATATATTTTCTGTATGGTTTCCATGTCTCTTTCTCTCTCTCTTCTCCTTCTGGACACTTATAATCAATATATTTGTTCACTTGGTGGTGTTTGATAATTCCCTTAGACTCTCTTCACTCTTTTTGATTTTTTTTTCTTTTTGCTTCTCTTACTGGATAATCTCAAATGACCTGTCTTGGAGTTGACTAATTCTTCTGTTTGATCAAATCTGCTGTTAAACCCTTATGATGAATTTCTTATTTCAGTTATTGCATTCTTTCACTCCAGAATTTCTATTTGGTTCTTCTTTATCTTTTCTATTTCTTCATAATATTCTTGTTTATTTAATGTATTATTTTCCTTATTTTGTTTAGTTGTCTATCTGGGTTCTCTTGTAATTTGCTGAGCTACTTTAAGATGATTATTTTGAATTCTTTGTCAGACAATTCATAGATCTCCATTTTCTTAAGGGCCAGTTATTGGATATTTATTTTGTTCTTTCGATTGTGTTTTATTTTCCGGATTTTTTGTGTTACTTGTAGCTTTGCATTGATGTCTTTACAGGTGACATCCATGTCTTAATGACATGTTCTCCAGTCTTAATGAACTGGCTTTGATTGGGCAAGATAGCCCAGGTAGAATTTCTGGGTCTTGTTCCTAGGTCCTGACCCAGGTGTTCAGTCTTTTTCTTTTCTTTTTTTTTTTTTTTTCCTTTTCTTGTTTCTTTTCCTTTCTTTTCTTTTCAGCACTAGCAATCTCTTACCTTCTCTGGTTCCCATGTCAGTCTCGTCTGTGCTCCATACGAGATGAGATAGAAACTAGCTCTTCAGGGAGCTCACTGAAAGGCTCAGGACATTAGAGTCATGATCCACTCCTCCTTCTTTCCTGAAGGAGAGACCTCAGTTCTATGCCTTCTACAGGTCTCAGAGCCTTGCCAGCCATGGGAAGGTGCCCATTCTCCTAGCTTTCCCAGGCATCTGTACTATGCTATATCTTTAAGCACTCTGTAAGAGGCACAACAGAAGCCAGCCCCTTGGGGGTGTACTGAAAGGCCGGAAATGTTGGATGCTCACTCTACTCTCTATCCCCTGCCCTCCCCACACCAGGAAAGGATTGTAATCTCTCTGGGGCTGAGTTGTACTAGCAGGTAAGTGAAATAGCTTTTCTTATCTGTTTCAGTGTGGCTGACCATTATGTTTTTGTTTGTCTGGGGTACTGAAATTTCTTAACTTAATCCTGAACTTCTTATAAAGCTAATTTTTTACTTATATCACTGTTAAATCTGTGTTTCTGTTGGGGAATGAGGGCTGGAACTTCCTATTCTGCTATCTTGCTGACGTCACCCTATCCTTGATGTTCTTGAGGTTATTTATGGCTATTGTATCTGTATGGGGGAGATGTATGTATTAGTGGTGGGTGGTTCTGGCTCAGAGTCTCTAATGCGGCTGTAATAAACCTCAGAGATGTCAGATGTCAGAGATGGAGTCCTCTTGAGGCTCAGGTGGGGTTGAGATCTGCCCCTGCCCACCCACATGGTTGTTGACAGACCTCAGTTCTTAACTGACTGCTAGACTGAGGATGCCAGTTTCTCTTCGGCTGTTTGCCAGATGCCTCAGTTCCTCGCTATATGAGCCTCTCCACAATATGGCAGACAACTTCCCCAAGACAAGTGATGGAGTGATGGGGGACTGAGGGGAGGAAAGGAGGGAGAGAGAGAGGGAGAGGGGTTGGTGGGGAGAGAGCACACACAGAAGCATGAGAGAGCAGTTAAGATGGGAGCTGCAGTCTTTTTAATAAGCTAATTTTAGAAGATCATCTCATTACTTTTGCTATGTTATGTTCATGAGAAAACCACTAAGTCCTGCCTACACTCAGATGGAAGAAATTAAGTTTCAGCACTTGCAAAGGAGGAGTATAAAGAATTGTCCCATCACAACACTATATGATGTCATGCTACTGCATACTTCTTCCTAACACTGTATTCAGTGATGCAACTTTGGTAGTTTGAAATCAGCCATGGTGGGAATATTTGAACCATGGAAATTAGTAAACATTCTAAATCAGACTTTTCCCTCCAGACAGCTGACATTTACCAGCACACAACAGGATGAATATAGAGCTATATGTTCATAGAATTTTTATGAATTAGATGAATTTTAGGAAGGGCTTTGAAAGAAGGAAATAAAATATTATTCATACAGAAAAAGATAGTTTCTTAATTTAAAGATAATAGAGGTGAAGCAAGGTGTGGAGGGAGACTTTGGGAGTTTAAATATGCTCTTATGGATGCCTATAATGACATGAAGAAAAAGCAGCTCTTTCTCTTTTTGTTTCTTGTGTGTGCATGTGTGCACACGATTTGAAATGGAGATTGCATACTAAATTTAACTATGTGTACACAAACACATTAAAGACTTGGCATACAATATTTTTTTAAATCCAGTAATCGGGATGGGTATATAATCTTTTGCATAATTGCCTATGAAGCCACAAACAAGTAATGCATGTGCCAGTAAAGTTGGTACAGCTGCCCTATACCTAAAATAGATCAGAAATTCAAAGACCAAATTTTAGTTCATTTGAACTGATGCCCTGGTGTATGTGGCGTGATCAATAACATGAGAGGAGTGCTACCATTTATCAAATGAGCAGGAATTTACTTCAAAATTTCCAGAATCATAGCATTTTAGGTCTGAAAGAGACAGTAGGAAATCTACAGTATATTATTTCTCAAAATGTCTTTGTCAATCAAACATCAAAATCAGAAATGACTGGTCTTCTTTTTAAAACCTAGAAGCTTGTTAATACCTGAAACCCACCCCAGACCTGATGAATTGGTGGGGGCTTAATAATTTGCACATTCTATAAGCTCTCTACATGATTCGTTGCAAGCAAACGTTAGAGAGTGAATAATCCAAACCTTTTATTTTATATATTAGGGAAACAAACAACTAAGCTGTAAAAGACCCCCACCCCCAACAAGTGAGACCACATAGTAGGCATGATTTTACACATTAAAACTTTTTTTCCTCCAAAATAAAATTTTTTTATCCAGCAATCAGGGAGGATATATAATCTCTTGTATAATTGCCTATGAAGCCACAAACAAGTAATACATATGCCAGTAAAGTTGGTACAGCTGACCTACACCTAAAATAGCCCAGAAATTCAGACCAAGTTTTCATTCCAAAATTTTTTATTTTGTAGAAAATAGAAAGCATATCCTTTGTTCAAAGAGACAGCAAAGGAACAACACAGGACTTCAATGAAAAACATGTTGTTTATGTGTATAGTTACTAGTCAGTACGCCCCACCTAGCCACAAATTAGTGTGGTTACTCTAAATTGCTAACATGAAAATCTTAACCTCCTACTTCTGAAGTTATTTGGTTTTAGCTACTCAATTTTTTTTTTCTAGGCTTCCAAGGTTGCTGTTTTGGGCATGATTTTAGAAATATAATTATAAGTTTGATTTCAAACTTCTGGACCATGTAATCAAACACAGGCTGGTCATAGTGGAAGATATACAATTTTTAGCTCTGTCTACATTGACAAAAAAAAATTGGCTGGATCCACATCAATTGAACTTGAGTGCCATGTGTTTACAGTGACAGCTTCTCCCCAAAAACGCCAAAAAAAAAAAAAAAAAAAAAGAGAAAAGAAAAAAGAAAAAAAAAGAAGATCCATGCTGTTGTAGTCAATGTACATAGGCGTGTTTGAAGCCAGCCCCTCCAGCAGCACCTCACCAACCATGTCTGTGCTTTTACTTATCCAATAAAATGACTTAAATATCTAACTCTTTTTCCTGGTAAATTTTTTTATTATGTGCAACGCACTGTTAAACAGGTGAAGAATGAACAAGTTTAGAAAAACAAAAAAAAGCCTAACATGAAAAATTATCCGCATGGTGTCCACTTTTCCTGCTTGGTTGCAAAACCCAATGGATTATTTATTTAGATTTGTGCTGTCCCTGATTCCAAACAGCAGCCTCTTTAGAGTAACATCTGCTCCAGACATTGCTCCAGGAATATAAATCCCGACTAAGGGGTGGGTATTTAAAGCTGTAAATGATGTTTTATTTTTACAATAGCTTTGCAAAAGGAATGGAGGTGTCATCATCAGAGTTTTCTTAACAGGATTTAATCTTAATGCCAAACTAAATCCTTTGTCTAAAGCATCAGCAGAGTTGTATTTTATTTTCCCCATAGTATTACAGAGGAGGGCTGGTGCAGGCACAGCCACATGACATTGCCTTATCTGTTTTGTCTGTTTGTTTTCTGGAAGAATCTAGGAACGTGCATAAATGCAATTAAGGACAGTTATCTACAAATTGGAAGAAAGCATTTCTATTCTCTTAAATCTCTGAATCAAAGCACTTAATGTTCTGATTTCCAGCAAGACTTTCCAAGAAATGAAAACCCAACTCTTGGGTTTGTGTTTGGACTCTTGATACAGTTATGAAAGACGCATCAGGAGATGGCAAGTGGCTGCCAATACTTCCTTTTTTTCTGGAATATTCTCTAATTCTTGGTGCATCAAGATGGAAACTGGAAGGCTTGGAATAGATGTCCCTTTAAAAGGCTCCAGTAACAATACAAGAATATTTTTTCCATACGCAGTGACGTGGGTGGGTCATGGGTGTCTCAATGACAGTAACGTTCCCGAACCCCAGACCTTAGCTGTCATTTCACCTGCGTCGTCCCGGACGCCATTTGGCTGTTGACGTGGTTCCGAGCCAATAAATAACGCCAGCAGCCCTCCCAAATCCACGCCGGCCCGTCTCGCTCTCCGCCGGCCCCCTCCTCGCAGTGGTTTCTCCTGCAGCTCCCCTGGGCTCCGCGGCCAGTAGTGCAGCCCGCGGAGCCGCGGCTTCGCCCCTCTCCTCTGGGTGGCCCCAGTGCGCGGGCTGACACTCATTCAACCGGGGAAGGTGAGGCGAGTGGAGGCTGGTGCGGAACTTGCCGCCGCCCCCAGCAGCGCCGGCCGGCTAAGCCCAGGTCCGGGCAGACAAAAGAGGCCGCCAGCGTAGGAAGGCACGGCCGGCGGCGGCGGAGCGCAGTGATGGCTGGGCGAGGGGGCCGCGCGCTGCTGGCTCTGTGCGGGGCACTGGCTGCCTGCGGGTGGCTCCTGGGCGCCGAAGCCCAGGAGCCCGGGGCTCCCGCGGCCGGCATGAGGCGGCGCCGGCGGCTGCAGCAGGAGGACGGCATCTCCTTCGAGTACCACCGCTACCCCGAGCTGCGCGAGGCGCTCGTGTCCGTGTGGCTGCAGTGCACCGCCATCAGCAGGATTTACACGGTGGGGCGCAGCTTCGAGGGCCGGGAGCTCCTGGTCATCGAGCTATCCGACAACCCTGGCGTCCATGAGCCTGGTAAGGGTGCTGCCCCCTGACAGCCTTGGGGGCATCCCGGAGGGCGGGCGGCAGAGGGTGGGACTGCTGGTGGTGGGGGAAGGAAGGAGGGATGGGCCCAGGGGGGCTTCTTGGTAAAAGGTATCTAAGGTGGAAGGTGGGAAGTGGAGGGAGGGATGGAAATGGGGAAGAACCCGACTTAACAGTGCCAGGGACCCAATTTCTGCTTTTCCGTCCCATCCGCTCAGCCCCAAGCCCATCTTCCCAGACCTTAGCCCACCCTCTAGTGAGTATAGGTTTTGGGAGGCTGGGGTGGCGGGGGGTGGGGGGTAGCAATACGGAAAAAACAAATCCTGACGCACGCAACCCTAGCGGTCGTTCTCACTTTGCTGGGTGAAAAAACCAAAGGAATGATTGCGAGTCCCCAGCAAGGAGGGTTGGTCTTCTGTGCTGACATGAGTAGAAAGATAAGGTGCAGAAGGCAGTGATTTAGAGGCAAGGAGAACGAGTTATTTCTCATTTTTTTCTCTAATTTCCAGAGGACCAGTTTATTGGCTCTGTGTACCCGTCTCTACCTGTGAGTGCATAAGTATTAGGTACACTCGCTGCTGTGGATGCTCGGGGAATCTTAGGGATATTGCCAATCTGGGGTGGTGGTGTATGCAGACACGTCGGACCCCCTCCTCCTACCAGGGTGAAAAGTGGTTTCTGACTGACGTTCAGATTTTGAAACGGCACAAGGCCTTTCCAAGGGAAAAGGAGTATTCCATTTTCTATGCTATAACCATTTGAGATGAATAGTTTGTGATGGGGTCTTTATTCCAACTGATGTTCCTGAATAACCATCTGTATTCATCTTTCCTAGGAGTATGTTAAAGCACGTTTTGATTTATGTTAATTGTGATGCATTTAGTATTAATAAAGAGGTATTTAAAAATGTTCTTGGGACTTTTTTTCATTATGTTTCTGCTTAGGAAATAATTCGGGCCTGGTCTTCTGATAATCAAGGTATGGTTAAAGTAATCTGTGCTAATGATATCAGCATGGGATGCTTAATTTTTGTTTAATGACAAAGCAAGCAAGAAAAGTAGGCTAAAAATTCTCATTGAAGGGCCAGAGTAGTTTTATAATGATGCATAAGAACCAAACTGAGAAAGGATTAAAATAGGCGATCAGTAGACATTTTGATCTTCAAATGTATAGTAGATAGGTTGATCAAGAATAAATCTTCAGCAAATATTTCTTACCTTCAAATAATATAAGAAAAAAAGGTTTGTGTAAGTTTGCTGTCAAAATTCTAAGATCAGATCCTAGAAAACATTTAATATTAACTACTCTATCTGGCAGGATTCAGCATGTAGGATTGGACATTTTGAAACTTAGTTTCATACTGTTAGCTGAAGATAGGGAAAAATTTTAAATGTGATAACTGATTTTCAGCTAAATCCAATAATCAAAGCCAAGACATCCTAGGCACAGTTAAAGCTAATGTAAGTATTTGTGACTCTCCTGCTGCCTTCTTAATGAAAACTCTTTGTTACTCTATTTTGTAGATTGATCCCAGAGTTTTCTGCATTGTTACTTCAGAGAGATTATATGAAAGCTAATGTTTAACTTTTTGGTGTTTCAAATTTGGAAATAAAATTTTAAAGTGGTATTACTCTTAGAATGTGATATGCTTTAGAAAATGAAAACAATGATTCCTTTGCTTAAGTATCTGGAATATATAGTTCATCAAGGTTTGCAAATCCTTCTTTTAGATTGCAAGCTTTGTGAAGTGGGGACCCTGACTCCAGAACCCAGCTCATGTTTGGCACACAGCGGGCTTGAATCCACATTATGAAATAATCTACATTATGGAAAAATACTGAATATGCAGTATGGAAAAAATGAATCCATCAATAGCTACATAACACAGTGAATTAAAATAAAATGTTTTATTCCTCATACATACAAAATACATTGATTGAATTCCTCTCACAGAGACAAACTTGGAAGTGTTGTACAATATGTACTTTACCATTCCTTTTTAAATGAAGGAGACTCTAAGTCTACGGTATTACTAATAGAATACAAAGTGTCTATGTCCCTTGTATTTTTAAAAGTAGAAATAAACTATTAGAAACCAATGCTAACAAAACTACAAGGGTGATATCCCCCTCGATCACCTTTTATGAGGGTCATATAGATTAGAAATCTTCAGGAAACTAGTAAATGTAGAGATCTGATCAGTGTACAAGTTTGATGGTGCTTGTGTGAATTAACTTCAGGTAAATGTGGATAAAGGAAAATATTCACCATTCTTAGATGGCCTTTCAGTTTCTTTTAGATTAAACTATTTTAAGAAGTAAAAAGGAATATTATACTTATTCTGAGGTACAAGTGGGTTCATTCAGTGTTCTTTTTTTCTTTTGAGCACCTGTGTACTCAAGGTGGACCGGGCCTCTATGAGTTGTGCCTCTGCACAGCCCATAGAAGATAACACAGAAGATAGTCCCTTGCCCTGAGGGGAATAGAGAATTGGGAGGTTGAAGAACAGCATAAAGGTATGTGAGGCTGCAAGATTGGCTTTAGGAGGACTGGAGAAAAAGACAGTAGGGTCAACAGGTCAGGGAAACTGGATTATTGAAGAATGGATGACAAAAGACAGGAACTGTACAGTTTGTTGACATTGACAAATTCTGAAATAGCTGGTATAGATATCTGTCTTCACTAGGACCCCTGCTTTTGAAAAAGGGCCAACTGCCTTAACTATTTTCACCTTTTAAGAACCTTATTTTTTGGCTTGAAATAACATTCTGATTCAGCTTTAGGAAATAATATTGAACTTAACTAGTGTGTTTACTTGACTGAAATTTTGAGGTGAAGTGGCTCACGTTCGTTTTATTTTCCAGCAAGAGAGGTGTCAGATTTGTTGATAAGTTTTCTTAATCTAGATTCTTTTTCTGAACATTAAAAAAAAAAAACAGTGGATTTCTAAGAATTTAGTTGTCGTAACAGAAGAACTCCAACAAAATAAAACATAACAGAAGAACTCCAACGAAATAAAACACAATACGCACATAAAGCCCTTTCTTGTGGTGGAATCGGCAAGCTAGACGTTTACTTAGTTAGACTAGCAGTTTTTGGACAGAAATGTTTGTTGATACAATTAACTCTCTTCCTGAGCAGAAAGAAGTGATCTTTATACATGCTTGATACAGGACGTGGGGGTGTAGTTGAGCTTATCTTCTGAAAATGGCTCTCTTTGCAAGATGTTCAACATTTGAATTCATCAAATGGCAAAGCAAATTGCATTTTGAATTGGTCATCGAGGAATAGCCAAACCTATTCTGTGATGACATCTTAGGAATCAGCTTGATTGCTGACCAGCTGAATGTTGGATCTCAGTCATCATTTTGTATCACTTCTGAGGTCTGCAAGAATCTGTTGAGAGAGGGTTGCGAGTAGCAGCCAATTTCAATGAGCAGAATCACAAATGGTCCTGTCATTGGTCTCATCTCCTCAGACATTGTTAAGTCTGGACCCCAGATGGATTTCCTCTACACTGGGAGTTAGTGTTTGTGGCCCATTTGGAACTGGGATGAAGAATGAGCTTAGACTAGGCTAGGGGCTGATTCTAAGTGCTCAGATATGTCCCCATTAGATATCATACCTGCTAGGCATGGTCATTTTCCCATTTTTTCTTTCGTTTTACTTATATTTTATAATTTTTTCTTATTTCCATGCTTAAGGACTCATGTATTCAAACCCAAACATATGCCTTCCCAGGCATATATATCCATCATCGAAATACAGTACTCATAAAAGAAACCTTTGTTAACTTAAGTCTAAGTAATGGATTCTGTGTTCCCAGACCACTCCACCCAGAGTTAAATATGAGTTAAGATTAATTTGCTTAAAACACTCTTTCTTTTACATGTAGTTCAAGATTGCTTTTGGGAAGTAAATCTGATTTATAGCTAAAACGCTATCTCAAAAACATTCTTTAGAGCAGGATTTTTCTTTCTCAAAGGCTGGAATGATTATTTTGGACGTATTCCTCTCTGAATCTGTTAAAATTTAAAGTGTATAAATGCCAGTATGCATTTGCCAAATATTGTGATGGAACGTTTAATGCTGGCAAAGTTTCCACACAACTTGAAAAAGAGAAGTGGGGGTTTTTATTATTTGTCTGGCCTCTCTTTATAGCAGATTAGTATGTATTAGTGGCAAATGATTACAACTAAATAACACCTTAAAATTCGTGAAGATACATGTTAGATCCTAGAGAAGAATCTAGACCTACCACACATGGTCAAGAGTTATTTTTAGATCTGAGTGAGTCAACACAGCTTTTGCCAGAAGTGATGTTCTTGATTGATTTGTGATTGGTTAATGGAAGAGAAGGCAAGTTGGGCTTGCCCCTACATGATAGCTTTTGCTCAGACAAAAGAGGCAGCTTTCTATGACAACGGATTTGAGAAGTGGCAGATGACTCATTTGCTAGTAACTCCCTTACCGGCTTGCCATAAGGGTGAAATCCTATTTCTAAATATTAACAAATACGAAATAGCTCTTGTAAGGGGTGACACATTAACCCAGCTTTTCTCAAAGTATATTTCATAGAACATATATTCAGCATGGTTTGATAGGTATTATGTAAACAAAGATAAGCAAGTTTGTTTATTGAAAGACTTAACAGAGCTCTTAATAGGCTAATGTATGTTTCAAATCTCCAAGGTAGATGCGTACTATATAAGATTTCCCAGCCTTTTACCATGGGATTTCCTTCTCTCCCGCTTCTTCTTCTTTTTTTTTTTTTTTTGGTAAAAAAAGGAGGCCTGGTATGGTGGCTCACACCTGGTTGAGGTGGGAGGAATGCTTAAGGCTAGGAGTTCGAGTTCTGCCTAGGCAACATCATGAGATCCTGTCTCTACAAAAAAAATAGAATTAGCTGGGCATGGTAGCATTTGCCTGTAGTCCCAGCTACTTGGGAGGCTTGGGAGGGTGATTGAGCCCAGGAGTTTGAGGTTACAGTTAGCCATGATCATACCACTGCACTCCAGCCTGGGCGACAGAACGAGACCCTATCTCAGAAACAAAATAACAACAACAACAACAACAACAACAACAACGACAGCAACAATAAAAAAGGCAGCCTATCTTGGAACTAGTGTTACACTAGCATGAGAAACACAGCATTAGCCCATAATCATTCTTTATCATAGTGTTAAATATTCATTTGTCACATGAGACTGGATGTAGAACAAAGAAAAAAATGATTCATTTGGCAATTCTTCAGCAGAGGGCCTCATACAGGGAGCTCTTCAGGGGTAGGGAACATATGTTTTCCATTTTTTTCCTCCATAAACAGCTAGTATAGTGGTTTATGTAGAGTAGGCTTTTAAGTTATGCTTAGAATCAGAGCATGATGCTGAGGCAATGAGGCAGAGGAGAAATAATTTTGTTTGTTTGCTTTTTTCTCTCCCTGTCTTATGGAGCTGAAAAGGACAAATCATTTTGATGAAAATGATTAAAGTTACACAAACGCCTCACAATTCTTTTACTGTTAAATAACTTCATGCTTTTAACTTTTGTTCACCTCTTTTCCTTGTGTATGAAATGGGAATATGTTAAGAACTCAGAACTCACAGGATCGCTATGAGGCCAAAGTAGTGTAGTATATAGAAACACATTTCATGGAGCTGCTTACATCTAGTTATGAAGAAGAAACGCTAATTTGTAAATATTCTTTTCTTACTTTCAGTTGGTCTGGAAACTGTGCTCCATGCCCTTTAAGGTCATTTAGAGTAGGCACTCTTGGCTGCGTTGCCATGTGAGATCTGCCTCCACCAATCCTGCCGCATGCTTTCCTGTTAGGATGCTGTTGCACAGGCCTAGTTGATAGCCCTGAAGGACTTTTTCCCTCTTCTCACGGTTTTTTGTGTACATGTTTGCTTTTTGTTTTTTGAGATGGGGTCTTGCTGTGTCACCCAGGCTAGAGTGAAGTGGCACGATCATCGCTCATTGCAGCCTTGAACTCTAGGGCTCAAGGTGTGTCCCTTCTCACCCTCCTGAATAGCTGGGACTACAGGTGTGAGCCACTACACCCTGCCTGTTTGCCTTTTATCAATTTTAAAATGTGGGACATTCTTGCTTTTCTTCAGTTTGACATGATGATGAACAATAATCAAGCAAGCTTGAATCAAGCAAGCGTCACTCAATAGGAACAAAGTGTGCGACAGTATTTGAGTATGTCTTTAAGGTTGTTTCTTTAGGTAGCCAAATAAATCTAGGGCAATATCAACATTTTCACTGGCAATCTGACTTATTTTCCTAAAGAATTTATGATGAAACTGCTCAGGTCCTGACTAACTTAGTCTTTTACAGTCTCAGCAGAAGCAAAAGCTCTTTGAAACCTCCTTTCTCCTGGCTCCCTAACTCTCTTGCCCCTACTGGGATTCTTTCTTTATGCTTCCATTTTTCTTTGGAGAGCTGTCATGTAAAGAATTACAGCGTGGACTTTGATGTCAGGGGACTTGAGCTCAAATCCCGAGGCTTCTTATTTTTAGCTGAGTGTCCCTGGGCAAGTCCATTAACTTCTCTCTACCTCCCAAATTCATCACCTATGAAACGACAATAACGTCATGATTAAATGAGGTGGTAAATATAAAGTTCTTAATTCAATATGTGGCAACAATTATTATTACCTCATTATGGCATTTTCCATTGTTGGTCTACATGGGATAAATATATAGACAAAATACAATCCTGGACTATAAGAAGCTCCTATAGCTCCTGTAGCTTCTTGTGCTCTGGGATTGTATTTTGTTTATATATATATATTTTAATCCCAAATGTCTAGTATTATGCTTGGGACATAGTGGCCACTCAGTGAATATTTTTGAATAAATGAAGTTTCTCAAATAGGCAAAAATGCATATCATAAAACAAAGCCATGTTGGTCGATGTTGACATCATGCACATTAGCATGCCAGAAGTGTGATAACAAGAAAGGATAGAAATGGTACTTCTCTTTTGCATATGCTTATTTTTTGTGTGCGCTGAATCCAGTTTTGCATAATGGAGAAATACACCAACGTGAATAACATGTCTTTTCAAGTTTCAGTGCTGAACTTGCTGTGTCTGTTGTCTCATGTAACTGGACTAGTAAGGGGCTCTCTTGCTTTTGGAAGAGAAGAGTCTTCAGACATTTTAGAAAGTTAAACTGCTTTTTAAGTGTTAAATAAACATTTTAAAGATAATTGGTAAGCATTGATTTAGTAAAATTTTGACCTTTAAAAACTCTGCATGAGACCCGAGTGTTGCAAACTAAGAACTGTGTGCTTGTTTTTAACACGGAAGATAGGCATCTCCTGTTTTCATTTTCCTTTTACTCGTGAAATGGTATTCAAATTGTGCACTCTGAAATGCCAAGAGGAGGAGGTTTATCCGAGCTAGGTGATGGTTCAAATGAACTTAAATTTGAAACATATTTAAATTTGCCCTTTCTTCCCTTCTCATTAATTACTGGGATTGCCATGAGTCCATTGCTCTGTGAAGGTTTCTCTTTCTTTGAACATTCAGGGTACGGTGTTTTGTAAGTGATCTAACTGCCAGGTCTTTCTAATAAAACACGGCCCAAGAGAAGAGCCTGTTCGTGTTACTAGTGTCTTTTACGATTTTCAAATGATTTACTCACTTCTTTAACTGTCCCCAGATGAGTAATCTTTGAAGAGTAGGGTGGCACATGTGGAGTATTAAAGAGATGGCTCTTAAAGATAAATGAATTACTTATGATAATACACCATGGAACAACTTTCCACTACTGGTAAATATTTTGTTTTCTACAGAAATCTGTTTACTATCAACCTCATTGCTAAACATCATAGTTCTATAATAAAAAGAATCCCCTCATTTGAAGACATTTCATTTCAAACAAAGGCTGATTATTTTAAAAATGGATGCAAATTGTTTATTTTCTAAATAAACCTGAATATAACTTTTAAATTCAGGTTGCTAAAAAACCTCTTGCTGGCTGGGCGTGGTGTCTCACACCTGTAATCCCAGCACTTTGGGAGGCCAAGGCAGGAGGATCATGAAGTCGGGAGTTCGAGACCAGCCTGACCAATATGGTGAAACCCCGTCTCTACTAAAAATACAAAAATTAGCCGGCTGTGGTGGCGCATGCCTGTAATCGCAGCTACTCAGGAGGCTGAGACAGGAGAATCGCTTGAACCTGGAGGTGGAGGTTGTGGTGAGCTGAGATCACACCACTGTACTCCAGCCTGGGTGACAAGCGAGACTCTTTCAAAACAAAAAACAAAAAATGAAAAACCTCCATGTTGGTCAGGCTGGTCTTGAACTTCCGACCTCAGGTGATCTGCCCACCCTGGCCTCCCAAAGTCCTGGGATTACAGGCATGAGCCACTGCTCCTGGCCCCCCAAAATTTCTTGCTGTAGTTATGTATGTCAAGGTAATTGGAAGGAACAATAATTATCGCATTTATTTGCTCAATGCAGGTAACTCCTCATATGTTCAGATCCCAAAGTGATGCTGACTGATTGGACCTATCCAATTTCTCTTCCTATATAGGAGAAAGTATTTAAAATCATAAAATCTTTCCTTCACTATGCAGCTGCTATTCACTACCATTGTGCAATGTTTCTCCAAGAAATAGCTTATTTCTAGAACTCTGCTCAAAACGTGCACAAATCACAACTTTTAGCCTTGAGTTTAGCATAGTGAAACTTCAATATAAAGATTGTATTGTCATCTTCCTGACCCATGTCCTGAATACCCTTTTTCCTTTTCTTTTTTTAGCCAAGTGGTAATTTCTAAAATAACCTTTCTTCATAACTTTTGTAAAATATTACTGTGTGTCATTCCACACTGAAATTAACTTTCCGAGATGAAAATATAGGCCTTTTTAAATAGAACTAATAATTTTAATGTAATTTAGGGAGTATTTAATGCACACCTACTATGTCCATGCCATTTTACTTTACCTGCTGGTCACCCTTTGAGGCAACGCCATTGTATTTCTTGAAATGTGTTATTTCATTTTTTGCTTTGGATTCACTCTTTCACACACATCGAGCTTATATTGCATGCTGTATAACCAGTGGATACATTACTTGATTCTGCAAAATGCCTGCTGCATATGATGCAGGGGTTGAAGGCTTCTCTATTCTATTCTTAATGTAGCAAATACAAAGGCAATATCTGTAGCGGAAACTATTGAAAATGTTAAAGACATTTGCAAAATGCAATACTTTTTGTTCTTTTTATGTTTTAGGTGCAGTGCTGGACATCTGATTTTAAAGTGCAACAGTCCTACTCAAACATTTTTACTTGTCTCAGATCTTGACATTGTTCAGTACAGATTTTTTTTCTTTAAGTTTACTAGAGGAAGCCAGTCTTATTCATTGTGGGAACTCAGTAAATGTTAAGCCAGATTTTCAACATAACCAGCATCAGGGGAATTAAATTCATGCACTTTTGGAAACTGAATTAACTCCACAAAATCAACAAGACCATTATACAGCTCACACAAAGAGAAATCAGCTGCTGCATGTATTTTCTCAAGAGTCAAATTCAGTTTTGGGAAAATGCTAAAGCCATAACAATATATATGTAGATAAATCTCATGTGAATACTATTACATAGATATATAATGAATGATACTATGTAGCTAAATAGACTAAAATACTATCTAGACATATAGGTTTTATCTAGGGTTTGATGATGGCAAGATAATTGTGAATGTAGAAGTCATCTTTGCTTTAAATTTCAAATTGGTTTAACTATTTGTATTTATAGACTTCACTCCTATCTATACAATAGCCCTTGTTTTTCTTGTTTTTACTTCTACTCATAGCTATTTTCAGGAATTGAGAGTTTTTTCTTTAATCTGAGTGGTTGGTTCTTGTAAAAATATCATTTCTGAAGAATTTTTTTTTTCTGGAAGTTTTCTTGGGCTATTGTTGTTCTCTGGGTTTTTAAACAGTTGGGCTGACTTTGCCTTTGCTTTCAACAGAATGCTAACCAGATACCTTCTGAGATAGGTTACAACTTCATGGCTTAAAGTATTGCTTGTGCTGGAGTTGTCTTTCTCCCTGGAGAACAGTTCTTGAGAAATAATTTCATAGCCAAACATGCTAAAACTGTTAGAAGGTTGAGGTGACTTAATGGCCATTTATAAATTAAACTCTGTAAAAGTATTTGGCAAATAAATATTATTAAATGCCACTAACACAATAAATGAAGAAGTCCCAACATCTAGTGAAAATTATAATTTCAATTAGATTTAGGACGTATTTTATAATGTCAGAGCTTAATTTTCACAGTTGCCAAATTATAAAGTGAAATGTCTTCTCATTTTCTTAAGGAGACATTTTCAAACTTGTCTGTCTTCTGGAATCAAGATAGTGACTGCACATTTCAGTGTGGACCATCTGCTGCATCTGTCAGGTCTATAGTAGGTTCTCAATGTGTTGTTGAAAGTGATGAGTGAGTGAACACTTCAGAATGAATGACACACATGTCAGATCTAGTTATACACACTTTGCCAAACCATTAACATGCATGCAAGCACACCTGCTTCTCAACCTGCAAGGCAAATAGTTACATCAATACATAATTCTGCCTTCCTTTTAGAACCGTGACCTTGAGGAGAGGTGGCTATCTTTGGCAGATTAATTATTGTATCCACAGTGCTTGGCATGTATGTTTTGTCACCAACTGGGTCTTATGTTAATGTTCCACACTAGGCTGGTCGTATTTCTTGTTCTGGTTTTTTCTGTATTGAGCCCTGGTTCTGTGTTGCCTTCAGTCTCCTCAGTGAGATGCAGGTCCTCATTCTGTTCTTGCATTTAACATTAATTTCTCCATACAATGGGTCACACTCAGTACTTAAAATAAGGAGGCTTCCTCCTCTGGAAGAATTTTTGCTGCCGTTTCTTGACTCCAAATGCTTGAGCTGCAGAAAACTTTAGAGGTGTTGAACATGTGCAAAATACCTGACAAAAATGCTTCTATGTGTTAATGCATAGGAAGAATTCTATAAGCTTTCCTCAAATTAGCCTTCTTCAAATTAGAATAACCTCTGCGTTGAATGTTATTAAATACTTAGAATGGTCTCCCCAATGTCCATAACGGGTTAGTTTCGGTGTTCCACTGGTCAGTGTAGCATTGGGATTAGTAGCGTTTTTATATTTTCATATGTATGAATAACACACATTTTTTACTGTACTTGTCAAAACTATTTCAATTTCTAATTTCCTCTCCACTAGTTAACTATGGAGTGAACATGAGAAACTTCATTAAAAGAGTATATTCATTTTACTCGTGTGTCTAAATTGTTAGGTTGTGTGTTGAGGACAACTCTAGGTTTCTCTCCAGCAGTGAAAAACATGAACTATGTGATATTTTTAATATTTTTGAGATCCTTTTCTATTGTTTCTAGACTTCTGAGTATGCTTTTTTAAAATAGGAGATTCAGATTACTGGATAGATGGGAGTGAGGGCACCTTATGCTATTTTAACAAACATTTTCCCTTTTCCTTTGAGTCTATTTCAATTTGCACAAACTGTATCTTAAAAAATTACACCTAATTTTCAGGGACATCAATTCAGTACGAGGTATTTTTCCTGAAAAGTTTTAAAATTCTTATTCTTGTTGCTGTTACTATTTTAACATTGAAGCTGCATTCATTGGATACTATAATTCTGTGGCCTCTGTGTATGGGGAAAGTGAATCAATGAGAATGCGTTTCTTAAATGAATGTACAGAAGATTGAGACTTGTTAATATTTTTTCAAAAATTCACTGGACAAAGGTAATGCATTCATGGACTCCATAAAGACAGTAGTATAAGGAAAACATTCATACCTCTGCCAACATTTCCAAAAGGCCAAGAAGGCTCTCATTTGTGGAATACGTTACATTTTCCATAATATTCTCAGCCCCTCAGACCAAGGTAGTAAGAATGCTTTATTATCAAAAAGGCCCTACTAACAACTTGCAGTATAAATCATCCTAATTGGACAGGTCACCGAGAAAAAATAAAGACATTCATTCACCAGGCATTTGGAAATTCCAGGTAGAAATGCTTTCAAACCAGGTCACATTTGGAAATCAAACTCTGAGTAGTAGAGCGCTGTAAACGAAATACTGCATCTTTCATTTCTTTATGTGTTATTATATTTGTAGCACAACTGTACTTATTTAACAGTAATAACTAAGTGCCTCCTATATGAGTGATATTCTGCAAATTGAAGAGATATTTCAAAAGGGAGCAAGAAACAACAGCATTTTACCAAGTACTTGGTACGAAGGTATTGACTCTAATTCTTCAGGGAGTTATAAGAGAGTGGTCTGTAATGGAGGGCTTTCAGAAGGAGGTGGGGATTTGAGCAGGACTTAAAAGATGCATAAGATATGGAAAGACAAAGAGAGGACTTTATTTTAAGCTAGTAAATCGTTCACACTTCTTGTGTCTTTTTCTTCATTGTTCTGAATGTGGTGACATATAAGCATTCAAGATACATTGTGCCAGATAATTATGTTCCATTAACATGTGAAATTTTCATCTACAGAAAATTTTTGTTTAGAGAATGCAGTTTTGTTTAGAGAATGCAGGTTTGTTTAGAGAATGCAGTTTTGGGGGTGCTCTCCTTTGGGGCTGATTTCCCTCATCAAGATGGTAAAACTATTTGGGATATAGCATATACTAATATACTAATAAATATAGTATATATACTAAGTGTATATACCATTATTCCATATACTAGTATATATGCTAATTATATATATACTATATATATACTAATATAATAGTATATATATACTATATAGTGTATATATAAGTATATAATATATATTTATATATTTACATATGATAGTATGTATATATAATATACTGTATAATATATAGTAAATATATTATATATACAATATATTATATATTATAAAATATGTAATATATCATATATTTACAATACAAAATTATATATTTACAATATATACAGATATATATTTACAATATATGTATATATTATATTAAATATATTACATATGTATATATTATAATGGAGCTTATACTTATATATCATATTTATATTCCATTATTCCATTACTATAGTATAAATATTATACTATTATAATGATATTATAAATAGATAATGAAATATTATAAATATTTTATATTTATATATAATTCAATGGAGCTTATCTTAGTATAAGCTCTATCCCAAATAGTTTTAATGTCTTAATGAGGGAAATCAGCCTCAAAGGACAACACCCCCAAAATTGCATTCTCTAAATTGAAAATTTTCTCTAGATGAAAATTTTACATGTTAATGGAACATAATTATCTGGCACATATATAGTCTGTTATAATATATCACGTATATAAATAATATATATAAACAAACATATAATACAGTTATATAGTATATAAGTAGAAGTATATTAAGCATATACTAGATTATACTGTACTTAGCAACAATTGATTACTGATACTTTTCCTCCCTAGGTAGCTATTATTGAGCACTCTCTAGTAAGCCATGGAGTATAAAGATGCTATATAATTTTGATCTTTTTAGGCTAATTTCCAGCAATTAAGTATAGCTCAATTAGTATTCTGTTTTGACTCTGTAATTCAAAAACTATGTTTTGTAAAAACCCACAAAAATAAGAACAAGAACAAAAAAAGCAATGCTGTCTGAGTTATTGAAGGAGAATTCAGCCCATAGATTTTCTCCATGCTTTGGCAGCTGTTTTAGAGCATTCATCCAGCTGCATTTGTCTAACACTTGAATAATGATCATGCAGTTTGTCAGATGCTTTTGGGAGAGAAATTCACTTTGCGGAAATATTTAGTATTTAACTAATTTTTCCAATTATAGGTTTTTGATTAGGGTAAATTTATTTTGAATTACTCCTGATGTTAAACCCAATCTTCATTAGTGTTCCATAGAATTGTGAAACATTACAATTATAGTTTTTTCCTAGCTAGAAGGAGCACTCTCATTTTATAGATGATTAAGTTGAGCTTCAGAGAGAGATTAAACAACCTGCCCAAGGTTCTGAAGCCCAGGAGGCTTGGAACTCATTTTCTGATACACAGTTGGACACTCTTCTTAAAGCATTTCCCATAGCAATGTCCACAGATGGAGAAATAAACATAACTATTTCTTATTGGACATGGAGGGTCATGAGCTGTTTATGTGAACTGGAGTCTGTGAGGGCGTTACTGGAATGTAACTTATCAGTATGTTTTCAAATCCTTAGAGCAGAGCTTCTTGACCTGTGTGCTGTAAATGGGTATGGGTGTGCCGGAGGTGGATGAACAGGGCCTAGGGTGGCAAAAAATCAGGAAAGCATTGAATAAATCATTCCAGCACACTGTAAGTACATACAGAAAATGTTATTTTTCTTGGCAGTAGAATCCACTCTCTAGGAAGAAACAAGCTTTTGTTGGAAGACTGCTCTGATAAACTTTTTGGAGGGCTGGGCCTTCAGGAAGGCTGAGGACCTAAACTGGATAAGAAGGAGAGGGACATATTCAGAGGGTGTGTAGACAGTCAGAGAGAGAGAAGGGAAAGACTTAAGGGCTGGTGGCTCAAGAGAAACTTTGGGGAAACAGAAATAATGGATGGGGACATCAGCAGATCTACAGTGCTCCATAATGATTCGTGGAGTAAATTACTTTGGGAGATGGGATGAAGTGCTTAATCTCGCTTTGAGTTAGGGAGTGGTAAAATCCAAGATGGCCCAAGGAAGGACAGTTCCATATAAGTTACAATACAATTATGAAAACTTATTAGCAAAGATCAGATACCTACTATACCACAGTGCTTCTGCGAATAGATTCAAGTAATTTTTTGAATTTAAGGCTGGCATCTCCCACATGACTGACATTTAGGAATCCTGGTCCTAAGAGAATATGGTAATTGGGAGTGGGCCTCTGGGAAGGGTGCTGTGGTGTGCAAGGGCAACCCTCGGTTATGTGCACCACGCAGAATGAATCATGTGTTGTGTCGCTGGATGTTGAGGCTGAATAATATAAATAACTAAAACTGGGTGAGGTTTCCTTCTAAAAAAAATCACACTCGTGTTGATCTGTTCATGTGTCTGCATTAAATTTTAATGTGATTGAGAGGGCAGGATTGCTTGGGCCCAGTAGTTTGAGACCAGCCTGGGCAAAATAGCAAGACTCTGCCCCTATTAAAAATTTTTTTTAATGTGAAAAATGTTATTTGTGCTGAAGGGGATCACATATTTGTTGAGAATGTTTTCCAAAGCCACAATCATCACACAATTTCTCAAAGGACTTTATTTCCATATTTGTGAAAGTTTTATGAAACATATTAAAATAAGAGTCATTGATAATGTATTGCGTATTTAATGAACAGCCTTTATTAAAAAGAAGAAATATATAAAGGAACTGTATCTGGAATGAAGAGCCTCCTTAAATGATTGGACAGAAAAGAGTGGTATGCATTACTGAATTTAAGAACATATGATATATGTGTGAATGACGTTTTTTTGTTTTGATTTTTGTCCTATGAGAAACTCTACCAAAATGATTAGTTGATGAATTCTGATGGTAATTTATAGTCAGGATATTAGCAAGTAAAATATTCCAGAGTCTTCTGGCTGATGTTTGTGTGAAAGGGTGTGTTCTCATATGAGCAGGAAATGGGCTAATAATGCAATGAAAAGACTGGAGATAATTTCATGGTTAATTTGGGGTGAAATTTATTTTGATTATAATAGTATTTCTGATGAAAGTATTAAGTCTGAATTATTCAGACAATTGCTTTAATTCTCCATTTGACATTTGACCTGTGCATAGAGCTAACCTTTGGGTGTTAATGAGAGTGGAATTCCAGAGCCTAGTTAAGTAAGAGATTAGGAAGAAAGGATGGAAAGAAACTTCTACCTATGCCAAGGGTCAATGTACAGTATTGGTAATGATTTGATTGGGCAGTTTTATTAGCAGCCATTTCTTTGACAGACTAATAAAAATGACTTAAAGATTCTTTTCCAAATTATCTTATATAAATGGATTATGATGAAAAAATTGTGAACCACATTTCATCTTCTTTCTTGCTTTCTGTTAAATATGTAATCTGCTTAGAAATTAAATCGCACGGGATCGAACTTGAAATCATAAATTCCGTGCATTATGTGTAGTTCAAAGGTATTACATGATAATGCACATGTAGAGAATTGTACAGGATAGTTGGGAAATGATTCTTAACCCTCAGAGAATGCTCACGGGGCACATGCATAACATGTAGACGCCCAAAGCATTTCAGAAGTAGAATTACAAAAAACCCCCCAAAATACTTGTCATGAAAGGTTTGAGAACCTAATCTCACCTGTATGGACTGGGCTAATTCTGATATTAAGAGGAGTTCTCCCTTCTCTTAAGTAAACAAAAACTAGATTGCCTTTCATCCAATCAGTTATTCTAAGACCACTGCAACTGTTTTTCTGTCACAAAAAGGAGTTGCCCTAAAGAAGTTTCATTTGCTTTACCCTCTTTTTTTTTCCTCCCTCCTCTAAAGGAAAAAAGGTATGTGTGTTTTGAAATCTAAAATATAGCAAAGTTTCCGTTTAAAAGTACTTTTTAGATAATCAGATTTGCTCTTCGCACAATGAGGTCTGTGGTCCCTGGGAGATATGTTATATCATATTCCTGAATTCGTTCCTGGAGTCATCTTTAACTAGGGCTAGGGAATTTACTGGGCGCTGTAACGACTGTTGGTATGACCCTCCATGCTCTCTCTGTCTCTGTGTAACTCCCACAACTTGACTTTGAGATAGATCTAAAGAAGTGAGCCATCAAATGTTGGAAATATCAGGTAAGAAGTTAAGATAGGCTGGTCATGGTGGCTCACACCTGTAATCCCAGCACTTTGGAAGGCCAAGGCAGGCAGATCACTTGAGACCAGGACCTCAAGACCTGGAGTCTGAGACCAACCTGGCTAACATGGTGAAACCCCATCTCTACTAAAATACAAAAATTAGCAGGGTGTGATGCTGGGCACCTGTAATCCCAGCTACTCTGGAGGCTGAGGCAGGAGAATCGCTTGAACCCGGGAGGTGGAGGTTGCAGTGAGATGAGATTGTGCCACTGAACTCCAGCCTGAGCAACAGAGCCACACTCTGTCTCAAAAAAAAAAAAAAGGAGATTATTAAAAATAATAAAATAGACAGAAATATAATATTTAAGATTAAAGAAGAAGGCTGGGTGTGGTGGCTCACACCTGTAATCCCAGCACTTTGGGAGGCTGAGGCAGGACAATCACTTGAGCTGGGGAGTTTGAGACCACTCAGACTCACTTGAGACCAGCCTGAGCAACATGGTGAAACCCTGTCTCCACGAAAAAAAGAAAGAAAAAAGAAAAAAAAATTACAAAATATTAGCCAGGTGTGGTGGTATGCTCTGGTAGTCCCAGCTACTCAGGAGGCTGAGGTGGGAGGATGGCTTGAGCCCAGGAGGTTGAGGCTGCAGTGACTGGTATCACATCACTGAACTCCAGCCTGGGTGATAGAATGAGACCTTGTCTCCACAAATAATAAAAATTAAAATAAAAATAAGAAAGTGAAGCCAACTGAAAACAAAAAGCATCAAAACACAGAGAAAGTTAGAAAATAAAGCTTAAAGATGAAATAGAAAGGCCAAGAAAAAATGTTTAAATGTGGTGGAGAGAATATGAACTTACTTTGTATTATTGTTCACACTTAAATAATGCTTGATATATGCCAAGTGATGTTTAAAGGCACAACTTGCCCACATATCCCTTGTGGGTTTGGTACTATAATTATCCCCATTCTATAAATTAGGAAACTGAGGCCCAGAGAGATTAAGTGATTTGTTTAACATCACAGGTTTGTAAGTGGCAAAACCAAGGTTAGAATATATATGTATATATAACTACATTCTTAAATAAATACACAATTCCGTATATTAGACAACTGTTTATTTTGTCTTCCTCCCTTCTGATATTAGCTCCTCTTTTCCCTTTTTTGGGGAAATGTTCCTTCTTACCATGTGACTTGAGTGGAAGCTGCAGCCATGTTCTTAGATACTCTTTCCATGCTTTCAAAGTAAGCATCCTTTCTACCATCTTATCTTGATTATACAATGTATTTCCAAATATTATTTTAGATTCTCTGCATTTTCATCAGATAAAACAGGATTATCTCCCTTTTATAGGACAAATAATCATTTCCACTTAAAAATGGAGCTGTATTAAAAACAAGCTTTTGGCCAGGCATAGTGGCTCATGCTTGAAATTTCAGCACTTTTGGAGGCCAGCGTGGGAGGATTGCTTGAGGCCAGAAGTTTGAGACCAGTCTGGGTGACATAGCAAGACCCCATCTCTACCAGAAAAAAAAAAAAAAAGAAAAATTAGCTGGGCATGGTGGTGCATGCCTATAGTCCTGGCTCCTCCAGAGGCTGAGGTGGGAGGATTGCTTGAGCCCAGGAATTGGAGGCTACAGTGGGCTATGATTGTACTACTGTACATAGCCTGAGCGACACAGCAAGTCCCCATTTCTCAAAAAAAAAAATAACAACCCCCCCACTAAGGTTTTAATAATTTAATAACTGAATAATTTAGAGGCTGGTAGCAAAAAGAATATTATTCTGATCTCAATTAATTAATTATTCTAATTAATACATAAACTTATTTTATTAATTGCTTATTTACATCAGATGCAATTTTTTTTTACTAAGATTGATAAGAGCATGTACCAGTGACAATTTTCTGAGACGTTAAGATTTGTATTTATATTTAGGACTATTCGCCTACAGGTGCATTTATAAACATATATACATATATGTATATATGTATATATAATATCGTATAACACAATATATACCTATATGTATATATGTGTATAAATACATATATACATATAGGTACATGTATACAAATGTGCATGTGTATACATATGCCTACACACACATTTAAATGGAGTATGTTTATCTAGAAAATTCGGAAAGTTAGAAACTGAGAGTAAATAAACATTTAAAAATGGAAAGGCAAATGGCTTTTCAAGATAGCCCTGATTTTAGGTCAATGGAAAAAATCTAAGCAGTTATTTTAACTAAAGTATCTGGTGATCATAGCTTAGAGGATCTGGAATTTTAAGGTGGGTGGCTCACTTGACTTGAAAATCCAATATTTTTTCTGAAGTAGGTGTTGCCATGGTGACAGAACGGCTTAGCAACTGAAGACTGATTTCATTGGCTGGCTGTCTGCAGACTTGCTTGTTGAGTGGCATTAATATGTTGCCTCCTGCTGTTTTTTTATTGAGGAGACCATCTGGCATTAGCTGTATTTAAAGGTACAGTTGTGTTAAACAAAGAACAGCAGGTGATATACACTGAGGTGTTAAAAATAGGTTTTGCAGGCATTACTTGGTTTAATCAATCAATGACTAAGAAGTTCCACTTCAAATCACAACCTATTATAATCAATTAATTCACAATTCTAGGCTTTGACAGTAGGCATTAAAGGGTTTTGCTGTTGTACTTACTTATATTATAAAAATTTAATTGCCTAAATATACTCTACTAAGTGATCATATTAATCTTGATGTGCCTAAAAATTAATCTACTTGATAAACTGTTCTGTCAAATTATATGTTCATAAACTGGAGATATAGTTTTAAAATAATGATTACTGAGGATGTTTAATGTATCAGGCATAAATAGCTGTCAGTTTTTCTTTTACTTTTGAGAGTGATAAAAATAATGGATTTTCAAGTAAGATGTATTAAGATGTCAAATGCATCTATTCTACTAATTATAACTATTGATTCTAAACAGTAAATACCTGTTGTACATCTGTGAAAAGACATACCCTCTTTTTTTTTTTTTTTTTGTTTTGAGAAAGAGTCTCACTCTTTCACTCAGGCTGGAGTACAGTGGCACTATCCCAGTTCACTGCAACCTCCGCCTCCCAAGTTCAAGCGATTCCCCTGCCTCAGCCCCCTGAGTAGCTGGGGTTACAGGTGCGTGCCACCACACCCAGCTAAGTTTTGTATTTTTAGTAGAGACGGGGTTTCACCATGTTGGCTAGGCTGGTCTCGAACTCTTGACCTCAGGTGATCCACACGCCTTGGCCTCCCAAACTGCTGGGATTACAGGCATGAACCACCGTGCCTAGTCACATATCCTCTTTTAAAGGAGTTCCCAATATACTAGGGAGGATAAGACACATGCATATGTTATGATAAGACAGAAAATGACAAGTACCTTAAGAGTAATACAAAGCAAAATTTGAGACTGAAGAATGGAGGACACATTTAGTAAGGATGCTCACCAAGATTTCTGATTAGCTTAATCTTGACCAGTGTAGAGGAGAGAAGAGAATTCTAGGAGAAACAGTAGCATTCATTGGTGTTATAATCCCAGCCTCTCTAAGATTGGGTTCCAAGGTAATGTTCAGAGGATAATAACAGAGCACTTTGTGCTTAGACCTTGCTGTACGTGTAGAGGAAGCAAAATCTTTACAAGTAGTCTTTGGTCATATCATATATCATGAATATCCTTAAATGCTAGGCTGAGGATTTAGACTTCATTTTTTCGGGAGTTAATAGAAATAGACCATTTGTGAGCTGCTAATTTAAGAAAAGGATATTGTATGCTTTTGACATATTTAGGGAGGTGTTGCGGCCCAACTATCTGGAGAGAGATATATGGTCATCAGTTTGAAATGAAAATCATTTCATGGCAGAATTTGAGGACAGAGAAAAAGATTTAGGTGTCATTTGCATGACTGGTGAGGGTGAAAATGGTGATTATGGATGAGATAACTGAGGGAGGGAGAATAGACAAAGGAGAGAAAGTGTATCAGGCAGAAACTTAGAACACACCAACATTTTTAATATTAAATGAGCAAGAAGAGAGCAGAGAGATGGAGAGAAAGTGTATCAGGCAGAAACTTAGAACACACCATTTTTAAGATTAAATGAGCAAAAGAGAGAGAGAGATGTAGTCAGAGAAAGAGAGACAGTAGGTATGATTCAGAGCTGTAGTCTCAAGATAGGACTGGGGGCATATGGCGATGCCAAATGCTGTGGAAGTTAATGAAGCAGAGGATACAGTAAAGGTCACTCACTCCCAGCACTGGTTGGAAGTCACTGGGGACATTTGGGGAAGTAGTTTCAGTAGAGTCAAGAGGAAGAAGTCAAACAAATGGATAAGGAGTAAGTGAAGGGCAGTTTCACCTCTAACACTCACCTTTTCTCTCACCCATTCATCACACCAAGCCTTTCTTTTTCTAAAGGCTAGTCAAGTGAAGCAGTGGGAGTAAAGAAGGAATAAACTAAGTTTTTTGAAAGATTACATGCTATTTTCAACACACATTCATTCCTGAACTCACATCATTGTGGTGGTCACTGCATTACTCTCTTCATATGGTTCTCACAAAGGGCCACTACTGATTTCTTAATAGGGTGACCTTATGTCTTGGTTTCCACCATATTCAGTGTTGCTGTGGTATTTGTTAATAGAGCCCTCTTTCACCCTCAAAACTGTCCTGGTTTGGATAATAAGTTATGAGTTATCCCAGCTCTTCACCACCAGTTCTAATGAACAGTTTTCAGTCTTTATCTTACTTGACCTTATTTGATTTTTTTTTCTTTATACAGCTGACTACTCCCCTTTATTGTGACTTGAAACCCCACTTTTGATTTGTACTGGATAGCTCTTCCGGTTCTCCTGACACCTTCTCAGTCTTTTCTGGGGCCTTCTTTTCTGTCCACTCTGAAAGTGGTGCCATTGTTTAGAGTTCTGTTCTTGGTTTCTTCTCTTCGTTACACACCTTTTCCGTAAGACAAGCTCACTCATAACAACAGGTGCAGTTACCTAGAAGCCAGTGATGGAAAAATATAACCCTTGTTTCTCCCCACTGAGCTTCAGATTTGCACATCCACCTGCCTCATACACCTTTATTATAAGTGCTGCTCAACATGTGGACAAGAACTTGAGCATTGGAGTGAGACACAAGGCTGCCGGCTCTGCCATTTAATAGCTTAACGGCCTCAAAGAAGAAAGTCTCTGTGTGGCTCAGCTTCCACTCCGTAAAATCATGAAACCTGTCACGTAAGGTTTACGTGTGGGTAAAATGAAATAGCGCATGTAATGTGCTGGGCACAATTCATGGCACACAACATACACTTAATGAATAACAGAAAGTATTATTATTTCCCAAACCATATTCTCCTCCCATTGTTTCTTGTCTTGTGGAACATCTGCCTTCCTGAGTGGGGGAGGGTTTATGTGCCGGGGAACATGAAATACTTTTGGAAAGATTGGGTGATATCACAATATATGAAGCCTTGAAAGCTGGACAGAGGAATTTAGACACAATGGTGGGTTACGGGGCTTCTGCAGTCTTGTAGGCATAGAATGATTCTGTGGAAAGTGGTGTTGTAGTAAAATTAGTTATTTTAATATTAAGCCAGATGTTGTCAAAGTAGGGGCTGGGAGCCTGGGCAAAAAGCTGATAGAGTAATACTGGTGTAATTTGATAAGGACCTGGAAGAGTGTGGTGACAATGGAATGAAGAGGAAAGGCTAATTAGGGAAAGGTGATAAATGGACAGATTATTTTATTTTTATGTCAGTTCTTTCTTCAGAAGGTTATAAAATATTTCCATCAAAAGATAGATTTAATAAAGATGTAATAACGCTTCTTTGTGGATCAAGAAGCCACTACTGTTTTGTACCATTTTTATTTGTGAAAGAGAAGGAAAATGTGCTAATAATAATAGTGGCCAACATTTTCAGCCTGATTCTCTGGTATTTGCTTAGATGATCATTCACCTCTTCAGATCTTTGAATGAATTTTGTAAATAACTGGGTCCCATTTATAACCTATATTATTCTTATAGTTACATAGAATTATTGAGATGCATAATTCAGTCTTAAAGGATGTTGGTGTTTCTAGTGATTCTGGCCTGTTACATGACACCTTGTGAAATAGTTTGGATATCTGTCCCTGAACAAATCTCATGTTAACATGTAATGCCCAGTGTTGGAGATGGGTCCTGTCGGGAGGTATGTGGATCATGGGGGGCAGACTCCTCATGAATGACTTGACGCCATCCCCTGGTGTGAGTTCTCACGAGATCTGATTAAGTGTGTGGCACCTCCCCCGCCTTACTACCTTTCTCTCCATGTAACGTGCAAGCTTCTGCTTCTACCATGAGTGAGAGCTCCCTGAGGCCTCCCCAGAAGCCAAGTAGATGCCAGCATCGTTCTTGTACAGCCTGCAGAACCGTGAGCCAATTAAACTTCTTTTCTTTGTAAATTACTCAGTCACCAATATTTCTTTATAGTAATGCAAAAATGGCCCAATGCACCATGTAAATTAAAATATACACTTTTTGTGACAAATATGTCACAAAAAGATTTACTCTTCCCCCGAAGAGGAGTCAATACGAAAACCTGAAGAATGTGGCAAGTAGAAAACAGAAATGAGAAAACTACCTTTGTTTTTAAAAAATATTTTAAGGTATTTTTTCTTTGGAAATAGTTGTTTTGAAATCTGGAATGTAAAATGCCAGACTCTTCTTCTCTTTTTCTGGATTTGAAACAATCGAACACTGGGAAATATCTGGACCTGAATTAAAATGCAGGCACACCAAATTTTGAACTCAGATTGAAAAAGTTAACACTGGGAATCAACTAGAAATTGATGATGATTATGAAGAATATTTTGATTGCTATTTGATTCTTTCATAGCTCTGTAAAACTTATGTAAGCAAGCTATTAAAAAACAAAAGCTGAAGGCGACTGTTTTATGATGTGTGTATCACAAAGGAAAGCATCACTACCTCTCATTGAAACAAAGAAAGGCTTATGTTAACTAAATATGAAAAGACAGTGAAAGAAATTTTTTAAAAAATCATATTTTTGAGGCTGAAACACATGTGCCAGAAAACAGTTTATTAGAATTACGTTAAGCAAAAATTAACATCTGCACACTGATGGGGAAGCTGTGTGGAGTTGTATGAAAAATGTTAGAGCAGTCTATTTTTGTAAAATCTGGAAGTTAGAATAGATAATCATTGGGGCTCCAGCTCTAAAATCCTACTACCACTATTAATGTGACAATGATTTAATTGTTGAACGAAATTTAAATTGTAACATATGCCATGGGGAATGTGTTTTCTGGCTTGCTAACAACATAAAAAGAGGATGTTGAAAGCCTGTTGTAATTCATGGTTTTAATTTCATTCTTTTTTTTTTTTTTTTAACAGAGTTTGGTTTTTATTGTTATATGTTTGGCTGGGTGCAGAATTGCCCTCGCCACCCCTGGCCACCCTGGCTTCCTGGGAGGAACAGGGAGAGAGATGGCTCCAGACGGCTCTTGGCTGCCACTCTAGGCCTCAGGGCTTATACAATGAGCACAGGGGCTTCCACCTTCCACTAGGAAGTGCTAACTCTAGTTCACAGTCGGACTTCACCAGGAGGGAGAGATGATCTTGGCTGAAGGCACTTGAATCAGGGAGCAAACCCAATGCCGGAGTTTGTCTTCTTTCTCGTAACTCTGATAAATCTAGACGCCACTCTGGTGGAGAACCACCTCTGCCGGAAGCTGGGGTTAGTGCACTGACTGAGTGAGGCGTGAGGCCTGCTCACTGGTAACACTTCTTGTTAGGGCTGTTAGTGTGGTCAACTAGCAGCTGGCATGGGGTGAACTCTTTTCCATAGGCAGCTTCATACCTCTTGAGCCCGTCCACTATCTTCTGGGTGCCATACAGATGCACAAAGCGGAAGGGCCCTCCAAGACAAGGTGGAAGCTGAGCCCAAAGATGGCTCCAGTGTCTCCCTCTGCAGGTATGACCAAGGTCCCCTCTTGCAGGCACATGACTGCCTTACTCACTAATCTTGTCACTAGGCAGAACTGGATGTCTTCATCTGAGGAGACTTCAGACTTAGGAGGCATCTTCAGACTTGCTAAAATACTGTCCATGTCAGAATTCAAATTCTTACTCTTCACACCCTCCTGACAGATGGAAAAGCCCTACCCAGACTTGTGACCTGGAAAGCCCTTGGACACCATCTGTGTCAGCAGTTCTGGGTTTCCACCTCCACACTGCTCCCCAAAGGCTTTGCCCAGATCTTTCGCCACATGTTTCGCTACATCCACACCAACTTCATCCACCAGTGTGGCAGCAACCATAGGAAAGCCAAGGCTTGTGGTCAGGGAATCCAGCTTCTTCGGGTCAACTCCTTCCTGGAGGATTCGGATGACTTCAGACATCATGGGTGCAAGACACCTGGTGGTATAGAAGCCAGGTCCATCCTTAACCACAATGATGACCTTCCCCTGCTTGAGACGGACTGCTACAGCTGAGGCACTGGTGTCTTTGGAAGTCTTCCCGGTTGTGATCATCTCCAGCAGCTGCCTCTTGTCCGCAGGAGAGAAGTAGTGCTTGCCAATCACCTTCTCAGGTCTTTTGCTGATAGCGGTAATTTCACTGATTGGGAGAGCAGATATGTTACTGGCAAAGACACAGTGATCTAGAGTCACCGCTTCTACTTCCTTTAGCACTCTGTGCTTAAAACTAAGGTCCTCAAACACAGTGTCCATCACCATGTTGGTCTTTTTAAAATCCATGGTAATCAAACTGCCCAGTCAAGTTGCTGACGATGGAATCCCTTTCAAATGATGTTAGAGCTTTCTTCTTCACTTTGTCAGTCAGTCCTTTGAACACTTGTTGCTGTCCTCGGCCTAGCTCAGTGAGTGTGGCATCTTTAAGTATAGTCTTTAGCCCCTTATCCATGGAGACTTGGGTGATGCCTGCTTCCATCATCCCTGCACCAAGAATAGCCAGATGCTTAACTTCCTTCTGTGGAGCTCCAGATGTATTCTTCTTGCACAAGACCTGACCATGGTAGAGTCCCATCAAGGCCTTTGATTCTTTGGTCATTACAAGCTCTCCAAATTTCTGAGATTCAGAGAGATAACCAGCATCACTTCCTTGCTCAATTCTAGTCTTTACCATATCAATTATTTTCAGAGGTGCAGGATAAAGCCCTTTAGTCTGCTTTCACACATTTTCTTCCACTTGTTTTGTAAATTTGCTGCCTGACAAATGGAATAGTTATGGCATACACTGTCAATTTTTCCACCAATCCCTTGTCTCTCTTTGGAGAGATCTTATCAGCTAGTCCTTTGGCAAAAGTAATTGTGACTTCTTCTAGGTATTTGATTTTCTGTTCCTCTGGAAGTTTTAGTCCTGGTCCCAGGGATTCCACCAATTGGTCAACAAGTCCCATTTTCTTTGCCCTGTCTGCATGAATGTTTCTACCAGTCAGCATCATGTCAAAAGCAGCAGGCACACCCACCATTTTGGGCAGCCTTTGTGCACCTCCTGCGCCTGGTAAGATCCCCAGCGAGACTTCAGGAGCACCTAATACTGTTTTTCTGTCTTTTGTTGCTATTCTGTATTGGCATAAAATGGCAAACTCAAGTTCTCCTCCCAGGCAGGATCCACTGATGGCAGTCACAACAGGCTTTGTGGACTTTTCAATTTCTCAAATGTTCTCGGTGCTTCTTGTGATATCTGTGTTACTTCTTGAGGGGTCTTGCAAGTGGCTAACATGTTGATATCAGCACCTACAGTAAAGCAGCCTGGCTTTGATGAGATAAGGATGACACTTCTGATTTGATCACTAGCCCAGATTTCATCCATAACTTCTGTGAACTCTGAATGCAGCTCTTTGTTTATTCAGTGTTTTTACCTTTGAATGGGGAGAGTTAATTCAAATAACTGCCACATCCCCTTTGATTCCATAGTTAATATGGGTTGTGGTCAGCAAAGCAGAAGACCCTGTAAAGTTGTGGCATACATAACCTCGGGAGCGGGGGATCCTGAAGGCAGAGAAGTGGCTGAGGCTGCCAGTCGCCCGGTAGGCCACCATGTTGAGCTGAAGAGAACGGCAGTGGAGAGCGCTTCTCTTTAATTTCATTCTTACCTTCTGTATTGGCTTTTTTGATTTATCATAACCAAGGAGAATACAAATGAACTGACTTCAGAGTTTTTTCCTCAGATTTCAGAGTTGTACTGTTCTTAAGCTCCCTCCTAAAACTTGCCTCTTTTATTAAATATTTTAATATTTAATGGCTGAAAATCTTTGTGGTCATTTTATTTAGTTGCAGCTTTATTGAGATAGAATTCACATACCAAATAGTTCACACAATTAAAAGTAAAATTCAATGGTTTATAGTATATCCACAGTGTTGTGCAGCCATCCCCACAATTGTAGAACATTTATATCATCACCTCAGAAAGAACCCCATACCCGTTAGCAGTTACTCCTCATTTTCCCATTTCCTCCCAATCCTGCTCCAACAACTCTAGGCAACCAGACTAATCTACTTTTTGTCTCCATAGATTTGCTTATTCTAGACATTTCATATACATCAAATTGTGCAATATGTGGTCTTTTGTGGCTGACCCCTTTAACTTAGCATAGTGCTTTCAAGGCTCACCCATGTTGTAGCATGTATTAGTACTCCATTATGTGGATTTACCATATTTCGTTTTTCCATTCATCCGTTGATAGACATCTGGGTTGTTTCCATTTTTTGACTATCATGAACAAGGCTGCTATGGCACTCATGTGCAAGTTTTTATGTGGGTATGTGTTTTTATTTCTTTTGGGTATGTACCTAGCAGTGGAATTGCTGGGTCATATTGCAATTCTTTGTTTAATATTTTCAGGGACTGCCAGACTGTTTTCCAGAATGGCTGCACCGTTTACATTCCCATTGGCAGTGTACGAAGGCTCCAATTTCTCTATATCCTCGCCAACTTGTTTTTTGCTGTCGTTTTGATTATAGCCATTCTACTGGGTGTGAGGTGATATTTTAATGTTGTTTTGATTTGCATTTCCCTGATGGCTAATGATATTAAGCATCTTTTAATGTGCTTATTGACCATATATATATCTTCTCTGGAGACACTTCCAGTCTTTTTTTTTTTTTTTTTTTTTGAGATGGGGTCTGGCTATGTTGCCCAGGCTGGTCTCGAATTCCCAGGCTCAAGGGATTCTCCCACTTCAGCCTCCCAAGTAACTCAAGTGGATTGCTGGGATTACAAGCATCATGCCGGGCTCCAATTTTTTCTTTTCTTTTCTTTTTTTTTGAGATGGAGTCTCATTCTGTTGCCCAGGCTGGAGTGCAGTGGCGTGATCTTGGCTCACTGCAACCTCCACCTCCCAGGTTCAAGCAGTTCTCTGCCTCAGCCTCCTGAGTAGCTGGGATTACAGTTACCTGCCACCATGCCTGGCTAATTTTTTATTTTTTTATTTTTTAGTGGAGATGGGGTTTTACCATGTTGGCCAGGCTGGTCTTGAACTCCTGACCTCGGGAGATCCACCCGCCTCAGCCTCCCAAAATGTTGGGATTACAGGCGTGAGCCACTGTGCCCGACCCAACTTTTTTTTATTTTTAAGAGGCAGAGTTCTGCTGTGTCTCAAACTCCTGGGCTCCGGGGATCCTCTCACCTCAGCCTCCCAAGTAGCTGAGACAACAGGCATGTGGCACTGCACCTGGGGCTATCCATTTTAAATTGGGCAATTTTTCTTATTATTGTTGAGTTGTAAGAGCTCCCTATGTATCCTGGAACCAAGTCCCTTATCAGATACACGATTTGCAAAAATGTTCTCCCATTCTGTGGGTTGTCTTCTTATTTTCTTGATAGTGTCCTTTCAAGTACAGAAGTTTTACATTTTGATGTGGTCCAATTTATGTATTTTTCTTGTGTTTCTTGTGCTCTTTGTGTCATATCTAAAAAACCATTGCCTAATTTAAGGTCACAAAGATTTACACCTATGTTTTCTTCTAAGAGTGTTATAGCTTTAACTCTCACATTTAAATCTTTGATCCATTTTTGAGTTAACTTTTTTATCGGATAGGTAGAGAGGGTCCATTTTCCTTCTTTTGCAGGTGGGTATCCCATTGCCCCAGCACAACTTACTGAAAAGACTGTTATTTAAAAAAGCATCCACCCCAAGCATATTTTCATAAGTCATGAATTTCATAAGTGAGTAGAGGCAACTCAAAGATAGCAAACTACTTGATTAATGTCATTGGCTAATAAGGGGCACAGTAGGAATTTAAAAGCCTTAGGTTATCTGCTTCCAAAACCCATACTTATTTCAATATACCAGTGGTTCTCAATTTTGAGCCTGCGTCAGGATCACCTGTAGGGCTTGTTAAAACACTGGTTGCTGGGGTCCCACCCCTAGAGTTTGATTCAGTAGGTCTGAGGCAGGGCCTGAAATTTTGCTTTTCTGACAAGTTCTCAGGGATTCTGATGCCACTGGTTCAGGGGCCACACTTTGAGAGCCATCATAATGCACTGTGATGGTTCCCCTATGTTCCTGATACTCGAAGAGTCTTCATTTGGGGTGGGGGGAGACACAGAGAGAATAATATAAAGTCAATAGTAGTGACAAAGGGCTAAGTGTGCATAGAGGAAGACAACAGTAATTTTGATTCGAATATTAAAAAAAGTTTCTGCAGGAGACATTATGGAATGGATTCGTTTATGGATAATCTCAAGCATTTACCTCCGTCTGGTGAAATCAGACAGCAACTGTCTCTCTTAACATTTGTTTGGTCACAAGTATGCCTAGAGCAGCTAAGCTCTCGAGCACATAAGCAAGTATATAGTGGAGTGGGTGGTGGTTCCAGAATGGTTGATGTGGGACATGCAGAGAGAGCACTTAAGTGTCAGATTATGACACTGAATGCAGGAAAGTAATGGGAGTGAGGCTGGTTAAAATTTTTCACCCACGCAGTCTCCCTGTGTTGCCCAGCTGGAGTGCAATGGTGTGATCTCGGCTCACTGCAACCTCTGCCTCCAGGGTTCAAGTGATTCTTGTGTCTCAGTCTCCCCAGTAGCTAGGATTTTAGGTGTGTGCTACTATGCCTGGCTAATTTTTGTATTTAGCCAGGGTTTCACCATGTTGGCCTGGCTGGTCTCGAACTCTTGGCCTCAAGTGATCCACCCGCCTCAGCCTCCTGAAGTGCTGGGATTACAGGCTGAGCCACGGCGCCCGTTCTCCACTCATGCTTATATCCCACAGTCAGGGTTCAGTAAATCGATGCCACTTGTGAGAGAGACTAAAATAAATAATGGATTTAACTTGATGACTTTTTTTTTAAACTCTGAGTCTTTCAGTGTACAAATGAAATCTTGATAAAGAAAAGATCAAAAATAGCAGTATATCAATGCTTTTCTAAGAAACTGTGAAATACTGTGGTGACCTTATCCTGGAACAAACTAGGATGAGCCAGTCTTTATTAAATTATTTTATACTATACTTTATTTATACTTACTTTGTGCTCATTCAGGAGGACCCTTCATCTTGTTGAATTCTGTAACATTTCCTTGCCGGCCTAGTGTTGACGGGGTTTACAGGCTCTCAGGATTGTGTGCCAGTCGCCCTCTTTCTGAAGTAGTTTTATTTATAAACCACACAGGTTTTAAAAAAAAACAAAACCACAAACCAACAAACAAAAAAACAGAGGCCAGGTACAGTGGCTCACACGTATGATCCCAGCACTTTGGGAGGCCAAGGTGGGTGGATCACCTGAGGTCAGGAGTTTGAGACCAGCATGGCCAACGTGGTGAAACCCCTTTCTCTACTAAAAATACAAAAATTAGCCAGGTGTGGTGGCAGGTGCCTGTAGTCCCAGCTACTCGGGAGGCTGAGGCAGGAGAATCGATGGAACCCGGGAGGCACAGTTTGCAGTGAGTCAAGATCAGGCCACTGCCCTGTAACCTGGGTGGCAGAGGGAGACTGAAAAAAATCAGAGATTTTAATAGGTCAATCTTGAACTATGTGAACAACTCACTCAGAACAACTTCGATTTGTAAAAGGTTAAAAACATGATTGAATTACAGAGCTAGGAACTGACTCCTTTTTTGATGAAGCCTGATTATTAATAGTCTTGTTCACAGCTGTGCCCAAAGTAGAAAATCACACTGGCACTGGGTAAGTAAACAAAACAGGCCAGTACCTCTGCCAAAGACCTAGCTATTAATGGCAATTTATTTTTATTACATATTTGGAATCTTGTCATCCCAGAAGGTGCCGAAATAGAAATTTAGTAATACTTGATTTAAGAGACAGAAGTCCTGTAAGTTTGCAGCTATTAAAAAATGGAAAGAAAAGAAATGTTACAAAGGGAAGGGGACCATATTTGTGTATACATTTGTTGCTTTCCTCAAATGGAAGGTAGAATAATGTATTCGAAGATATTTTAAATATTAATTATCTAACTGAAATCTGATATTAGATTAGAGAATGAGAAAATTTTGCTCAAAATTAATTTTCTTTTCTTTTAATTTATGGTGCTGCTATACCTTTTAGATTTAGGAAGGCAGAAAGGCTGTGTGTGTGTGTGTGTGTGTGTGTGTTCGTGTGTGTGTGTGTATGTGTGTGTGTTTGTGTATATGTTTGTGTGTGTGTGTGTTTGTGTGTGTGTGTTTGTGTGTGTGTGGGTGTGTTTATGTGTGCGTGGTTGTGTGTGCACTTGCACTTTGGGGTTCCCTTTCTATGGATGTTTCAGGATCTGAGGATGAAGGATGGCAATCTAGCAGAAAGCCAGGTTTCAGGGGATGTCAAAGGTAATTTCACGACTATGTTAGTAGATAAATCCAAGACCAGAGAGCATGCTGAATGGAGGACATTTACATAGTCTTTCCAGTGCTAAAGGAAATAGGGAAGTGATTATTTCAAAATTACCTAGAGGGTCTTGAGCACAGTATGACTTAAGATAGAAATCTAGCTCATTGTCTCTGATAGTTGGCCTCTTTCTCCTCTCCAGAGGGAATATTTTTTCCTTTTTTTCTTCTCTGTGGAAAGAAAGCATTAATTAAAACAAAAAGGTATTGTTGGAAAGGGAGCTTTTTTAGTTGCATAAGAGAGGTGCTATTAGTACTTGTTTATTTAAAAATTGACTTTTGGTCAAACTAAGCTATACAACTTTTTTTTTCCCAATCCTCCTGCCCTCCATCCCTCTTTCTTTCTTTTTCCCTCCTACTCGTTGCCCTTCCTCCTTCCCTGATCCCTTGTTTTGTTTAGTTTATGTCATTCTACAGAGCTCACAGTTACCACCTGGTAGGTACACTTGACATTCTAGACAGTTGGTAAATCAGTGTCATACCAGTTGCTAAATAATTGGCCAGGAATAGCCTTTATCAATGAATGCTTCTTCTCCTTTTCACTCTCCACTGAGTAAAGATGGAAACCAGCTTTGCCTCCCTTTTAAGTATGGCCACTTGATTTCTAATTTGTCATAGCTCACATGGAAACCCTGTGATGCGCTTGAGGGAGTTTTCTCATGGAGACCTCAACACCTGTAGAATGTAGGGCACATGGCAAACAGATCTGCTTTATCTGATCAAATGATTAATGCAATAAAAAAATACAAAAATTCAAAGGTGAAAAGTATGCTCTTGTTACTGTGTATGGTAAGTCGTTCAGTGGATTCTGGTTCTGCCCATTGAAGCACTACGCCTGCGGCTGGTGATGGAGGAGAAAACCTTGGACCGGAAGGAATGGGGAGAAGGGTAGTGGGGGCCAGAGAGTCTCTACATTCCTCCAGGAGGAGGAAAGCATCTCTTTAAAATGACAGTGCTTTCCTTCCACGAGAGAACCATAATTTTTGTAACTATTGGTAACTATTTTGGTCTTTCAAATGTGCCAAGCTATACCCAAGCACAACTTGTACACTGGAACAGCCTCTGTCTACGGGCAGAGCAGGATTCAGTGATGTTTAGAAGGCATTTGGGCCCCAGCCAGCCTGAAAGTTGGGGTTTACAAATGTGTTAAACAGAAGAGGTTTTGTTTGAAAGGATAAAGCACAGCATGGAAAAGTTGAGGACGAAACAAAAGAGAAAGTTGCAAACTTACCTTCATGTTTATAAGAACAGATATGTTCTTGAGGGATTGTGGATTTTTAAAAATATGATTTTTTTTTTGGTGGTGGGAAAATTGTAGACGTTAAATACCTTTTTTAGTTATGTTGACACCTTACAATTACATAATCCTTTATACTTTTCAAATAAATACTAATATTAGTAAGCACTTACTACATACCAGGAAAAATTCTAGATGCTGGAAATAAGACAATAAATAAAACAGGCATTATTTTATTAAGTCCTCTCAATAAAGCCTATGAATCAGTTACCATTATTATCTCTATTTTACAGATTAGGAAACTGAGGCACAGAAGAGTTGTGTTACTTGCTCAGAGTTTTCATGGTCAGGAATGGGGGAGTAAGGTTTGAAATCCAGACTCTCATTCCAGAGCCTGTGCTCTTAACACCACACAGTCCTGTCTCAGGCAGGCGGCATTGCCACTGTGCACCTTATCTTAAAAACTAACCCTCTGAGGGAGGTGGGAAAGGTATGTTTATTCACATTTAAAAAATATGAACATGTTCAAAAATTAAACAGTGATCTATTTAAATTCGTATGCTGGGAAGAAGTTCTAGAGTCATAGTCTTCACCTCTTCAATGCTTCAATCATTGGCTTCCCAGCCTCTAATCAGCCATGCACTCCATTTCTTTTTGCACCGTTATAACCAGTGATTTTCTCAAACACAAGGTCTGTAATGTTCCTCTGCTTCACTCCGTGCAGTTGCTCACTGTTCCACCTAGGATCAAACCTAGACTTCTCAGCATGCGCTTCAGGTTCTTCTGGCCAGGTCCCTGCATACCTCTGCAGCGTCACACTGGCACTCTCTGAGCCCTAGCTCTACAGGGCTTTTCTCATTTTAACAAAGCATCTCTTTCTTGTCTCTCACATGTTGTATATGCCGGTTCACCGGCCTCAACATTCTTTTCTCCCCCTCTTCCTTCTTACTCTAACCTTTTTTTTTTTTGAGACGGAGTCTCGCTCTGGAGTGCAGTGGCCGGATCTCAGCTCACTGCAAGCTCCGCCTCCCGGGTTCCCGCCATTCTCCTGCCTCAGCCTCCCGAGTAGCTGGGACTACAGGCGTCCGCCACCTCGCCCGGCTAGTTTTTGTATTTTTTAGTAGAGACGGGGTTTCACTGTGTTAGCCAGGATGGTCTCGATCTCCTGACCTCGTGATCCGCCCGTCTCGGCCTCCCAAAGTGCTGGGATTACAGGCTTGAGCCACTGCGCCCGGCCTTACTCTAACCTTCTTAAGTGGCTATTCTTGTCCGTTCTTTTAAATCTCTACCTTGATGCCGTGTCTCTACAGTGTGTTGTAATTGCATGTCCAGCCCCACTTTCCCTGAGTCCACGGGCCCGGAAACCATGTGATGCTGGGTCTGAAGCGAAGAATTGGGGAAGAGAGAACGGGAATCTTGTTCGCACAGTTCTCTCCAGTACCCAGCATGGTGACCCAGAACATGTACATGTAAGGCATTCGTACATGTAAGGCATTCACACATGTAGTCAATTAGCAGGCATATTTTGGACACCAGCTTCATTAGGAGTGATGCCATATTTGAGGCAGAAACATAGTATGATGGAGAATTCGAGGGGCTTTGGACTCAGATAGCTCTTAGTTGAATTCTGGCTTTATCACGTACTACCTTTGAGGCTTCAGGCAAGTTACTTAACTTTTCTGAGCTTACTTTCTCAAATAAAAAGCAAGGATCACTAAAGTGCCTTGGAAACTTTTGTGTGAGAAACTGATGTGTAAATAGATAATTAAGGCACATGCTAGGAGTTATGTTACAGGCATGCACAGGAACACAGAGGAGGGGACAACCAACACAGCTCAAGAGGTCACAAAAGATGTCACGTAAGCCTGTTCTTTTTCTCAGAGCCTCTGGCATCGACGTACCTGGAGATACCTGATAATTGGGCAGCTGTTTATCTTTGTGGAAATGCTTAGTCAAAGGTCTTCTGAGCATGGGGATAGAGGAAGTGATCTTCCATTCATGCATATTTATGATTCTATTCTAAGTTAAATTATTAATAGCATTTGAGGAGTATTCTATTTTAATATGGACAAGAAAAATCGTTCACTTTGAAACATTTACTGAGCTCACTTATAGCATACTGGGGAAAAAATTCTTGGTTTTGTCATTTTTCTCAAAAGATTTATATGTATTTTCCTGCAATAATATACCAAAAATAAAATCCATGAAGGGTCTAGAACTTTTAAGGCTTTTAAGCCTTTACTGTTTCATAAATTATTTAAATAATTTGAGGAATTACTATTGAAAAGAGTCTTAATCTGTCAGATTGATCAGATTGGATTTATCTTGAAAACAGTTCTGCCTCTTTGAATAAAAATCTATCTTATTCCAAAGAAAGTTTTTTTATGGCAAATAAAAACAAAGGTATACATTTTTAATAATCTTATGATGAATAGGATGATCCGCTTTAAAGAAGGGTAAGTTTATAGAGTCAGAGTATACTTGTACACACCTTAAATTCAAATGTTTGAAAAATAAAATTTGTTAGGATTCTAAGCATGGTTTTTAATGTAAGAAAAAATTAAAACAGTGATGCAATCAGGAAGCTTAGAATATTCTCTTGCATAAATTCTATGTGTTAACAGCCTTAGCAGTATTCTCTTGTAGGCCACTTGGCTCCATCTGTAAGGTAGTTTGATGAATATTCACTGGCCTACACAATTTGACTTAAGAAATGTTGTGCCAAAGTATCCTGGATAATGTAGATATAGAGATAAAGTAATATATATATACACACATACACACACACATATATATTTACATATATACACATATGTACTTATTTACAGTGTATATATAAAATAATTTAGAGGAATGCATCCAGAAACCAAATTGAGCTTGAGAAGTGCCACCTCACATGACTGCAGGGGCAGCTGGTTATTGTCTTAGAATATATTTGCATTTTGAAGTGAACTTTAGTGATATTACAAAATGCCAGATTGGAAAAACAGCCATTATTTAAAAAAAAAAAAATTAGCACTAGATGAATGAGTTTTCTCATAATCACCTCATTATTATAAATTAATTCCAAATGAGTATGTTTGAATAAGACATTGGTTTTGAATCTTTAATTTATCTCATCCTTAGCCTTGCTGCTGACAAATCATAAATAGATATAATTAATGAAAATGTTAATAGTGCCGGTCCCCAAAATATCTCTAGATCACCGACCTTCTGATTGGTGGAAAAACCTTTGGAGAATGATCTTTCCAGGATTCCATGGCATTGAGTTAATCTGTTTCTCTCTATATGGGGGCAGCAGATGAGGCGAGTGTCTTTGTAGGATCTACTGTTATTCTCTGGAGAGCTACTGTGTCAGAACGGATTTGGTTTGTTTTTTAAAACTACTGCTACCTAGAGGGTAATTTTATTAAATTCTTTTATCATTTGGATTAAATACAGCAAAATGAAAGCAGCTCCTCCTGCTCAGAGGAGGTGCCACCACAATCTTTAATATTTTCTTAGTATTATTTTCCTTTAAAATATGCTTTGGGACAATTAATAATGACTAATACTTAAATTTTCACTGTGAGTAAAAGCTTTTTGGTAAACACTTATATATTCCATGTCTCGCTTTTATTCTCTAATTACTTCACCTATTCACCTAATTATTTTGTAGCTCAAGTGTATAATTTAAATGATGTAGAAATATAGAGATCAAAATTAATACAAATACATTTCTATAGTGATGTGTTACGTTATATTTGTCACATATATAGCATATTTATGTTTGTCTAGTACATATATAGTATATACAGTACATATATTACATACATACAGTACATATTTGTGTAGTACACAGTTATAGTGCATATATATATTTGTCACATATATAGAAATCCTGTGTCTTCTTTTTAGGTAATACGGGAGAATGAATGTATGTTTTTGTGTGCAGTCCAAGAATGACACAGATTTTTTTTGTTTGTTTAGTTTAGTTTTCTTTAGGATCTAGATCCCCCAGAGGTAAACACTAACTATAAAACAGGGAATTAGAAGCTGGCCTTGGGTTCTGCAGTTCTAGGCATGGCATTAACTTTTTTTAAAAACTTAAGACCTAGACTACACAAGGAATCTTCCCACCTGCACTCCCCGGCCAGCTCAGCTACTTCCCTACTCCTGTGCCAACTCAACCCTAACAGTAACTGAGACAAAGGCATTGCCCTGAAGTAAGGTGTAGGGAAGCTTTGTGGCCTCCTTAATAAAGTTTCGCCCAATCTTCTAAGCTTGGCGATGGAGGGAGAAGGCACATACATGGGAGGGTCTTCACTGAGCCTCTGGCCCTGATTCTGCCTACCCTTAATTCATTCACCCGCCCCTCTAGGGGTTCTGGGCGGTGACCACTGCCACTATTGGGCTAGCTAGGGGTGGGGGCACTGCTCCCCTTAATGCTCTGGCCCCTAGGGGAGACACAAAATATTGTTTTAAATTTCCAGTAGTGTAGCTCATGGCAGGCTGAGGCACTTACACAAAAGGGTGCTGAAGGCTTTAGGATAACACAATAGAAATCAGCAAAGGGAGAATATGCAGTAGACAGTTCAGGCTCTTCAACATGACTTGCTTGATCTCCAGAGCCCCCAAACTCTGCTCATGCCAGGTTTTGCACGTGCCGTTTCCTCTGCTTGGACTGGTCTTCCCCTTCATTGCCTGGTTATCTTCTTCTCAATTACTAGATTTCACAGTAGGGGCTCCGCCTTCTTGATTCACCCAGCCTGGGTTATATAGATTTGTCCTAGATGGTACAGTGGCCCCACATATGCCTCCTCATCAACCTGTTTTGCAGTTGTTTATCCTGTTATGCCATAAGCTCAGTGGCACCAGGGACCTTCTCTGTCTCTCTCAGCACTGTATTCTCATCAGCTTGGACAGTGCCTGGCACACAGTGGGGACTCAGAAAATATTTTCGAATGTGTGAATGAGTCTGTGAATGAATGGAATTCAGAAAAAAAGAGAATTCTGACCTCCAGCTTCTCTTCATCCTATGAGATACTTTCTTCACTGTAATCTTGCAGGACTGGGGTTAGGTTTTATTTAGAAAGCTGGAAGGTTTATTTACAAAAGATGCAAATAAACCACTGGGCTTAGGGGAAGAAAGAAAGAGCCATTTTCTTAGACTAGAAAATAATATGGAATGGATTAGGGGGCGGAAGAAGGAATGGGTGAGTGGGGTGGAGGAATGCCAGCAGACAGGATGTTGATGGTTATAAAAATTGGGAAACTGTCCAATTATCCTTATTTTAGACTTTAAAAAAAATGAGTAAATTTCCTAGAAGTCAAGTGTAGCCATGTAAAAATATTTGGACTAAGTTAAATATAATTCCCTTGATATTATTGAATTGCCTTTGACTTGGAGACAGAGCTATTCATTATAGAGCAGTTTCTAAGAGTCCAGGCTTCACAGAGATGATCTCTTTTCATTCAACAATGTAATGAAGCAGGAATTATACTTCTATTTTACAGATGAGGAAATAGGCTCAGAGAGTTATAATTGACTTTAGGATTGTAAAACTACAAACAGTAGAACTGGCAGCCATTCATTCATTCATTCATTCCACAAATATTTATTAGTAGTAAATTTTTGTTATCATTAACTTTGTCTTTTTTGATGGTAAAGAATGCATTTCATTTAGAATCATGATTTTAGCCCAGAGAAAGCGATGTAGAAAAAAGCACTAAGTTAAGTAGATCATATCAGAATAAATGTGAAGCCTTACCATTTTACTCATCCAAAGTGTCTAGGGCCTTAAGTTCAGTTCCTTTTATTACAACTTTAATATTTTGTCTGTCTTAAAAAAAAAAAAACATTAAATCTCCAGCCCCTGGAATCATGCCTGGAACATGGTGGGTACTTAATAAATAATTCACAGTGAATGAGAAAATTGAGAATCATTAGTTATTTTCTGTTCAGTATTAACAAAGTCTGACTTACATTTTTTGTTTTTGTTCTGTGTGGGCGCATTTCACTGAGTGCAACTTATGAAGGACCTCAAGATCAAATTCATGTCGTACTCTTGGAATTGATTTCTGACAGGAGGACTGAGAGTTTTTTGTCCTGTAAGTCTTTATTCTAAGACAGATGACACGAATGTAGGTAGTTATTCAGAATAATGGACTCAGGAATTTAATTAGGGTGTTGTTTAAAACGCAAATGTCACCAGCCAGTGGCAAAGCAAACACATTCTGGGTGAATGAGAACGGCCCACTGATTGACATTCAAGACCCATTGGAAAAATCAGGAGACACAAGAGTGGGAAGAGTGCAGATTGGAGCAGCTATCCAAAAATACAGAAGGCCGGAAGGTGGTGAGAAAAATGTCAGACAACAGATTGTGGAGAAAAATAAACAAGCCAAGAAAAGTCCTATTTGGCCTTAAAAGAGGCAGATGGTGACAGGAAGTGTTCAGTGAGGAGTGATTATGCTAAAAATCACAAAGTCTATAAAATTATCCATCTGTAGTTTGAGGTTTTGGGGGAAAATTAAAACTCTTCGCTAGTATTACAGGGAAGGGTGATCGTACAGAAACAGAATATTAAGTAAGTGTGTATTTGTGTCAGGATAATAGAAATGAGAGATGCGTTATTCCATTAGAAGAGAAGTTTTGTTTACTTAGAGATTGTGACCAAAATTATAAAAAGTGTTTTCTTTTGCATAAAAGCAGTTGAATTTGTATTAAATCTGTTCTTTCCACATTTTTGATGTAAGAAAGAATTCTCCCAAGGATGTTAATAGGTTGCTAAGGTAGCAATGATAATTTTCTAACTGAATGAATGTGCTAAACATTTTTTTCCATTGGAGAGTTTTTTTGGAATGGGATATAGAAAATGACAAATCACAATGCTAACTTTAAAGCAAAGAATTTTAATTTGAAAGTTGAGAAAATATAGCAGACAAAACTAATCATTTGGAATGGTATGAGAGAATTTGAAAAAAAATTATAAATGTTTTAAAATAGATGTGGTTGAACATTTAGAATTGGGAATCATTTTTTGATAGTTTGGGACCTAGTTTTCTGTGCTTAAATTTTAATTCAGAACTACTTACTCCGTGGTCTTCTGGTGGTGTGCCACTTGAGTAATCAAATAAGCCAGGGTTTTTACAACCCTTTTCTAGGTCACTAAAGCATTTCTTCTATGTGCCTGAATATGTCTTGATTTCATGCATAAGAAATATTCGATGCTCCATTCTCCTTCTTTAGAAGAAATAGTAACTGAATATGTTGGATTCTTCTCTATTTTTGTTGTTTCTCTCTTAGGTTTTTAGCCACACTTGCTCAAGACTAAGTTTTGCATTTTAAGTTTAAATATGTAAAGTAAAAGGCTGGGAGCTGAGTGTGTGGTGATGCTTCCTCCTTTTCCCTTGAGAACTGAAGGCAAAAAATTAAATTTATTATAGAAGTTTGTTTTACTTTTAAAGATGTGATTTTCCAGACAGAGAAACAAACTCATGTATCGGTGTATTTTTTAATGAATTAAAATCATGAAATCTAGGTACTTAATGTAAGTCATTTTATTTAATCCTCAAAATAACGTTTTAAAATAGTTATTATTTTCATTCTCATAATTGGGGAAATGTAAGATCATCAAAACCAAGTTTCAGTTTCCTAAAGTCACACACCTAATAGCAGAGTCAGGATTTGAACTCAATTCTGTGTCTTTCAGTGGCAGAAGGGGTTTTGCACATTGTCCATTAGACTCCTATTCTTTTCACTTGTCCAAGAATGGTCCCCAGGCACATACATGCACCTGAAGAAAGCTCTAGAGGAGATTCTGATTCAAATCTCCAGTTGGGAACTACTACACCAAACATTTCAAAAATCAATCAACCAACCAGTCAACCCAATCTTTATTGTATGGTGGTAGTTAAAAATCTAAACACTATTTTCTGCAAGTTGCTAGCCAATTTTTTTTTTTTTAATTATTTATTTATTTTTATTATACTTTAAGTTGTAGGGTACATGTGCATAACGTGCAGGTTTGTTACATATGTATACTTGTGCCATGTTGGTGTGCTGCACCCATCAACTTGTCATTTACATCAGGTATAACTCCCAATGCAATCCCTCCCCCCTCCCCCCTCCCCATGACAGGCCCCTGTGTGTGATGTTCCCCTTCCTGAGTCCAAGTGATCTCATTGTTCAGTTCCCACCTATGAGTGAGAACATGCGGTGTTTGGTTTTCTGTTCTTGTGATAGATTGCTAAGAATGATGGTTTCCAGCTGCATCCATGTCCCTACAAAGGACACAAACTCATCCTTTTTGATGGCTGCATAGTATTCCATGGTGTATATGTGCCACATTTTCTTAATCCAATCTGTCACTGATGGACATTTGGGTTGATTCCAAGTCTTTGCTATTGTGAATAGTGTTGCAATAAACATACGAGTGCATGTGTCTTTATAGCAGCATAATTTATAATCCTTTGGGTATATACCCAGTAATGGGATGGCTGGGTCAAATGGTATTTCTAGTTCTAGATCCTTGAGGAATTGCCATACTGTTTTCCACAATGGTTGAACTAGTTTACAATCCCACCAACAGTGTAAAAGTGTTCCTATTTCTCCACATCCTCTCCAGCACCTGTTGTTTCCTGACTTTTTAATGATCGCCATTCTAACTGGTGTGAGATGGTATCTCATTGTGGTTTTGATTTGCATTTCTCTGATGGCCAGTGATGATGAGCATTTTTTCATGTGTCTGTTGGCTGTATGAATGTCTTCTTTTGAGAAATGTCTGTTCATATCCTTTGCCCACTTTTTGATGGGGTTGTTTGTTTTTTTCTTTTTTGAGACGGAGTCTCACTCTGTCACCCAGGCTGGAGTGCAGTGGCGCGCTCTCCGCTCACTGCAAACTCCACCTTCTGGGTTCACGTCATTCTCCTGCCTCAGCCTCCCGAGTAGCTGGGACTACAGGCACCCGCCACCACGCCCAGCTAATTTTTTTGTGTTTTTAGTAGAGACGGGGTTTCACCGTGTTAGCCAGGATGGTCTCGATCTGCTGACCTCTTGATCCACCCGCCTCGGCCTCCCAAAGTGCTGGGATTACAGGCGTGAGCCACCGTGCCCAGCGTTGCTAGCCAACTGAACCAAACTTCTTCACTGGGTAATATTTTTAAACATAGATTTAGAATGTCTTTTCATCAAATATGAAAATAAAAAATATAATAACTTATTTCTGGGATATATGCATACATAATTGTTTGCCACCTAATTTTTTTTCAGTTTTGTAGCCTTATATGTGTGATTACGTCTTAATATCTCAAAGGGCTAGCATTATCCTCACCCTTATTCTTAGATTTTATGTCTTTAATGATTTTCTTTGCTTTGTTATTCCCACCAGTTTGTCTTCTAGATGGTCTTCATATCATGTTATCACTTAATAAACATTCTCTTTTTTATTCTGAATGAAAATGCACCAAAGTATAAATCTGAAAAAAAGTGAATATTTTATATCTTTTGTTTCTCAGGAAATGATAGCAGTTATGTTAATATTGGTGATATATTTCTCATTATAGTCATTCCTATGCAAACAACATTTTATTGCACCTGTGGATAAATTATTTCATTATATTTTTAACTTGTTATTGTTGGGGTAAAACAACTATTTATTTTTCATATAAGTGTTTTGTTTTTGGCCTTTTAGCTGAACTCTGATTTTTAATGACTGTCCAGTTTGTTTGTTTATTTAGTTATTTATTTTATCATCTCCATTTTACAAGTGATGTCCAGTTTATTTTTTATGTTTTTTTTTTTCTGAGTGTACTATATAATTTGTATATAGTGTTAGTACTTTACATTTTTAAGTTTGTATATCATAATTTATTCATATGCAGAATTGAATAGTACAGAATTTCTGGTACACTGTTACATAGTATGTCTTTTTCCCTGATTTTAATGAGAATGACACTTCTGTGACCATATGCATATTCAAGCATTCAAATAACCATTCTTCTGAAGTTGCAGATTAGGTACTTTAAGCATTTGGAATAATTAGTTTTATTAAATGTCATTTTGATTTAAGATAATTTTTTGTTTATAGGATACTAAAAGTAAACTTTTGGAGCAGATTTTTAAAAAATACATTTCTATTTTCTGACATTTTATTTAGGTTTTCCTATGTATATTCATAAGGGAAATTGGCCTGTACTTCTCTATTTTATATAATTTTTATCACACTTAGAATTAGAGTTGTAATTTAGTTTTAGGAAATAATTTCATTATGATCTATATATTTGTTAACGTCGTGAGAAAACCCAATTTGGGTCTGCATTATAGCGGAAAATTATACTTCTTAACGCTCTGCCTAATTATTAGTTACTTCCTTTTAACTGCCTAAGGCTGATCCAATTAGCAAGGCACAAACCTACTGAGTGTGCAGTAGTAAGTTTCTCATCTTCTGTAGTAGGATTTGGAGTCTTCGTTGCTGTGCTCTATAGGTAAAAAACAACACATGTATTGAAAGGTATACTTTTAGGACCTACATGCCTGGCCATAGCCTGGTCATAGCTCCTGGTCCTCCAGTGGGCAGAGAAGGGGCCAAATCTTGGTATCTCTCCTACGTTTGGTCAGCACATAACCTCTGCCTCTATTCCACCTCCTGAACTTGACATTTGTCACTTTTGTCTTCTGTATCTTACTGACAGAGATAGGGCTCACTCCCAGATTGGTGAATTGCTTGTTCTCCTCCAAGTTTGTCCAAAAAATCCCTTACATTTGCCTCACAACCCCCCATCCTTCCTGCTCCTACAGTAAGGATGTTTCCTTGCCACCTTCGCATAGTATACATTTTCACCCAGGAGAGGACAATTGGAGTTGTAGTTATAGAATGCTTACTTAAAGTTTGATTTAGGTTAAACACGGTGCTTACAATTTCGTCCATCTTATAATGCTACTTAATACCATATCCTGATTTAGAACACAAATTGCACAAACAGAAAGGCAAATCTGGATAGCTCGTGCTCTTATATGATGTTCTTCCATTTTTAAACTAATGTTAATGGTGCATAGCATTCCATTTTAATGCCTTTTCCTCTATTGTTTCAATTTTATTGTTTTTAACCTAATTAATTATTTCAGTTTTTAAAAATAGTTTTGTAAGAAGTACTAACTTCTAGGTCAGCATTTTGCAAACTGTTCTCAGAACACTAAAAAAAGGGCAAATAAGCTTGGGAAATTGTACTAAATACTCTCCTTGAGGATTCAAAGTACATATTAACATAAGAAAAGATCTGAGAAGTTTTAAAATAACAGGGAAAACTTTTGAAGTTTATTCAATGATTAAAAGAACTTAAAAATAAAGAACTTATTTGTGTAGAGGAAGGCTTTTTTCTTGGCACAGTTATTAAAATTCTCTGGAATAGATTTTAATTTTTTTCTTAATACCAATTTAAGAAGTGCTAGTCTATTTCATCATGATCATTGTTACTTTAAATAAGGAGCTCTGGAATTTACTTACTCAATTCATAGTTTTTTCTTTCATCTCATTTATTATTTTTTACGTATATTTTAATTATTATTTTTTATCTATTTAAGGAATCTTCTCTTTACAATAAAAATTGTTTGGTTCATTTATTTTTATATTTAAACAGGAAAGCAGGAAAAGAATTAAAATTATGGCATTATCTCTGAGTGTATCTTTGAACAATCCTAAAGGTTTTTATATTTAGCAATCTCATTATTGCTATTGTAAACCAAAGTATCTGAGATAAGTCTTAGTCAATTTAGGAAGTTTATTTTGCCAAGGTTAAGGATGTATCTGTGACACAGCCTTAGGGGGTCCCAATGACATGTGCACAAGGTGGTCAGGGCACAGCTTGGCTTTATGCATTTTAGGAAGAAATGAGACGTCAATCAGTAGGTATAAGATGTACACTGGGTTGGTCCAGAACGGTGGGACAACTCAAAGAAGGGAGGGGTGTTCCAGGTAAGAGACAAACAAACATTCTTTTGAGTTTCTGGTAAGTCTTTCCAAAGGAAGCAATCAAATATGCATTTCTCTCAGTGAGCAGAGGGATGACTTTGAGTTCTGTTTGTCCTTAGTCCACAAGAAATGTCCTTGTGGACAAATTGTGAGGGAGCTATGTAGCTTTTTTATCTTAGTAGCTATCGTTTTTAGGAATAGAATGGGAAGCAAGTTTGCCCTAAGCAGTTCCCAGGTTGACTTTTCCTTTTAGCTTAGTGATTTTGGGGTCCTTTAGCACTGTTTTATAAATAAACTATTTTTAATTTTCTTCTTTGATCTCATTTATTTTTTTAAAAAGTTTTATGCCTCTTTACAAAGTTTTATTAATTCCCAGCTTCATCATATGGTTATTAGAGAATGTGATCTATAGTCTTTCTTATTTATAAATGCATAAAATTTATAAATTTTGTTTCTAAAATTTATCAAAATTTCCCTATGACAAATTATGTAATTAAGCATTGTATTTCATGTATATGCCAGAAGGTGAATTCCCTGTTACTAGATTACCAAGATAAATATATGTTGATTCATTTTACTTTTTAAAAAAATCTCTACTGTCCTTATTATGTCCACTTGACCTGTTGTAAGCAGGTGGAGGTGGGCTGCTCTCTTCTGTAATTGTGTTTATTTCCTACTTAGACTTCCAAAGGTTTTTGCATATATATTTTCTTGCTGCCTTATTTTTAGTTATTTACTCACTAGACATTTTGCCTTTTCAAAATATGAAGTGGTCCTTTCACCTAGATACTGCTTTAAAAAATATTAAAGTCAATTTTGCATAATTAGTTTACCTTACTTGTTTTATATTTTGGGGTTCGTTTGATAGGCATGTATATACTCTAGTTTTTTTTTTAAAGTCTTTCTGTGTCATTTTATTTTAAGTATATTTATCAGACGTTGTAGAATTAGTTATTTTGTCATAATGTCTTAGGCTTTTTTCTTTTGATAGGAAAATATAAATGATTTGTATTGATTACCATAATTATCATGTTTGATCTTATTTTTATGTCTTTATTTTTTATTAGTTTGCTTTCTATTCTGTATTTTGCAATAAAGTCCATTTTTTAAAATTTTATTTATTTTTATTTATTTATTTTATTTTGTATTTATTTATTTGGGCTGCGGAGTCTCGCTCTGTCCCCCAGGCTGGAGTGCAGTGGTGCCATCTCGGCTCACTGCAAGCTCCGCCTCCTGGGTTCCCGCCATTCCCCTGCTTCAGCCTCCCGAGTAGTTGGGACTACAGGTGCCCGCCACCATGCCCGGCTAATTTTTTTGTATTTTTAGTAGAGACAGGGTTTCACCATGTTAGCCAGGATGGTCTTGATCTCCTGACCTCGTGATCCGCCTGCCTCGGCCTCCCAAAGTGCTGGGATTGCAGGCGTGAGCCACCGCGCCTGGCCCATGTTTTTTACTTTGAGTTTCTGTAACGATTTAAAAAGTAGAAACTTTTTTTTTTTTTTTTTTGAGACAGAATCTAGCTCTGTCACCCAGGCTAGCGTACAGTGCTGCGATCTTGGCTCACTGCAACCTCCACCTCCCGGGTTCAAGTGATTCTCCCACCTCAGGAGAGATTAATCCCAGAGGGATTACAGATGTGCGCCACCATGCCTAGCTAATTTTTGTATTTTTAGTAGAGATGGGTGTCGTCATGTTGGCCAGGGTGATCTGGAGCTCCTGACCTCAAGTGATCTGCCTGCTTTGACCTACCAAAGTGTTGAGATTACCAGCGGGAGCCACTGTGCCAGGCCGAAACTTCTTTTTAATTCCACTGTTGCTTACTATAAAGATAATATAGACTTAAAACCTCTTTATTATTATGAAAATGTAAATATTCTTTTAATATTTGTTGTTTTTTTTATCTAATTAGAAGTTTTTACTCTGACTTTTAAGCTAGAATATTTTTATCTTGTTAAAAAAATACTACTATTTCTTCTTCGCTACATCTTCTAGTTTCTTGAATTAATTTCTTGAGTCTAATGAATTTATAGAACTTTGCTCAAGCAATATTTTGGACCAGTATTTCCATTATGTGCTTACAGTTAGAAGACAGGGTGAAACCAGCTTTGCCTGCTTCCTGTTTAGGAAAACAGAAAATTCTACCTGCCCAATTTTTAGTTGGCTAAAAGGGGCAAGAAGTAAAACAACAGTTTGCCAGATTTCCTAGATAATCACAATAAAGTCAAATCATCCGAAGATTGATTAAAATCAAATGTTTAAAAGCAAATGTTTCCTCAAAAAAAAACACTTAATTCCGATAGAGGCTGAGAAGAAGTTTTAGAAGTAGTTCTCAAATGGGTGAGGTCTTGCTAGGTAGGGGACATTTGCCTTGTTTGGAGACATTTTTGGTAGTCACAACTCTGAGGAGAGTAGGGATGGAAGGGCAGGGAGGAGGTGGGTGCTCCTGTCATCTGGTGGAGGCCATAGATGCTGCCAAATATCCTACAGTGCACCAGGCAGCCTCTCACAGCAAAGAATGATCTGATCCCAAATGTCAGTCGTGCCATGGTTATACCTGTGTAGCTTATGTGATACCTATTGGTGCCTGAGTGAATTACTTACTTAAAGACTTAAGCTATACAGTTTTCTATATTGCTCTCTCTATTTTGGATTTCAGGGCTCTCACAAGCTATGATCAAGAATCTTCAGCCAAATTAAAATAATGGATCATTTTCCCACACTGAAAAAATTCTCTAGGGGAATGTCTTTCAACTTTAGAATTTTAAGCTCTATTCTTAGAGGTTTCATATCTATAAATACTATTCCTTCAAGAAGGATATGAAGCAAGCTTTATTTCTGCATTTCTAAAAAGTAAAATTGAAGGTTAGATTACTGGAACAATTATTTTTACTGAATTATACTTTAAGGTTAGCCTTTGTTATATATAATGATTTATTCTGTTTAAACAGGAAAAATGTTAAGTCCAGCCTCCAGCCGTGGTGATTAAGTCATCTCAGGCACTGTGTGACATCTACTTCTAGTTTCTTTCCTTGCTATTTAATACTTAAAGTGTGGTGCCCTACTCATTTGCCGGGAGCAGTATCACATCAGAATCTGCTGTTAACAAGGTCCCCAGGTGATTCATATGCACATTAAAGTTTGATATGCACCTCTTTTGGAGTTGACTTTACTTTCAGTTTCAGTGGCCTAGTTTATGTAATGTAAAATTGTGTAGGCTGCCTCAAATTCTTTTAGAAGTAGGAAAAGGCAAATGTCTTTTGTGTCTGTCTGAAGCAGACTATTTCTGGATTTATTAAAGAAATACACACACACACTCATAGATTTGAGAAAATTCAGAAAAGCACAAATAATTTAACACAGTTAACCTTTTGTTACAGTCTCACCAATGCACTACAATGTAGTAGTCTCTTGTGAGGTATCAGCCGGAGTTCTTTGTCTCACAACCAAGAGAATTAAGGAGCACGGACACAAAGGTTGCGGTTGGAGCAAAAGTTTAATAAGCAAAAGAAGAAAGCTCTCTGAGGCAGAGAGGGGACCTGGAAGAGAGTTGCTGTTTTTACAGTTGAATGCAAAGGCTTTTATAGTAAACAGATGAGGGCTGGGAGTCTTATTTGCATAAGGTACACATTTCTGGTTGCTCCACCCGTCATCCTAGTGTGTATGCAGGCCCTTAGCTTGAGTTACTCCATATTGCTTTGTTCCCTTTACTGTGCATGTGTCAGGGGATGGAGTTTTCCATTGTGGGCATATCTGGGAAGTCACCTTTGTAGGCTTTCTTATCTGTGTGGCTGCGGGCATGTCTTAGGCAAGCCCCCTGTGCAAGTTCCTTTATTTGTGCCTGCAGCTTGATTTCTCAGGCTGCTCTTTTGTTTGAAAGAATTCAACTGAGGACCTATCCTAATTGGCTGCCTGACCAGTTTCTTCCTTTCTCTTCTCTCGCTTTGGCAATTACCTTTTTGTTTTTTTCCTGTGCATATGTCTTTGTATAAATAATAGTGTTGTCCAATCTTTTTTAAACATTTTGTCATAAACATTTTCTCAACCATTTTCTATAGGTATTTGTAGGTAGTATCAATGGTTGCATAATACTCCATTTTATGGACATGGCATAATTTGTTAAAGCATTTTGTAGGGTATAATTTCTGAATTAAAAAGAAAATTAATATGGGCATTGGGTAAGAAGCTACACATATTTTGCATTTTTTTCCTAAATATTAGATCCTCTAAAGGAGATTGTCTTCCATAGCAAGCACAGAACTACCTGTCTATGATGCTTTATCCCCCAAGGCTCTGACAGAAGTATTCCATTGTACCAGTCACACAAAACAAAAGTGGATATAAAATACTCCTCAATGTTTTCCATTGGATCTCCTCGAGCAATAGGGAAGGGTGATTTAGAATCTCTGTGAATCTCAGGGTGTAGTCCAAAGCACCCATATATTCCACATTTGATATTTAATTTAGATGCAATTTTCTTCTTGAAAAAAAATGTGAATTTGTATTGCATTCTATAATGTATAAATAATGCTGTTTATTACTTATGAGTGAAATGGATGCTATCTTTAAGTTCTATTTCAGATTATGCATTTTATGCTATATTTTTATCTCTCTCTTTCTCTCTCTTTCTTCTTTTATTTCTTTTTTATAGACAAGGTTTCACTCTGTCACCCAGTCTGGAGTGGAGTGTTGAGAGCATAGCTCACTGCAGCCTGAAACTCCTAGGCTCAAGCCATCCTCCTGCCTTAGCCTCCTGAGTAGCTGGGACTATGTAGGCACATGCTGCTATGCCTGGCTAATTTTATTTTTTTTAATGTTAATTTTTAAATGTTTTTCATTTTTTGTAGGCATCTCACTTTGCTGACTGGTCTCAAACTCCTAGGCTCAAGCAATCCTCCGCATCCCAAAGTGTTGAGATTATAGGCATAAGCCATTGTGCCTGGCTGTCCTGTATTTTCTTAAACTTCTTGTCAAGGTTTAAGTACTCCAATAGAAAAGCAACCAAAGAACTGAATTGTTGCTCAAAGAAAAAAGACTTATCTGTAATGGGAGATAATTTTCCCTTTGACATCACAGCATAAAGACAACTTGGTCTTCCATATACATGTATTACCCATGGTATTAGTTTCCTGTGGATTCTGTAACAAATTACCATAACTTTGTTGTTTAAAACAATGGAAATTTATTCTCTACAATTCTAGAGGCTGGAAGTTTGAAATTAGTATCACTGGACTGAAATAAAAGAGTTGTCAGGGCTGCTGTTCCATCAGAGTCTCTAAGGGAGAATTCCTTCCTTTCCTCTTCCAGCTTCTGGTGGGTGCCAGCATTCCTTGACTTGTGGCTACTTCGCTCCAATTTATGCCTTTGTGGACACATTGTATTCTCTTTTTCTGTGTGTGTAATCTCCCTCTTATAAGGATAGGTGTGATTGCATTTAGAGCTCACCCAGATAATCCAGAATAACCTCCCTATTGCAAGATCATTCATTTAATCACATCTGCGAAGATTCTATTGTTTCTGCCATGTCAGGTAACATTCACAGGTTTCAGGGATTAGGGCATGGATATCTGTTGAGAGGCCATTTTTCAGCCTAACACACTCATCATTACTCTTTCTCTGAATCAATTCTGTCATTCTCCTGTCCTATGTTACGTATCTATTGCCACATATTTAACCACCCCTGCAACTCAGCAGCTTAATAACAATCATCATTTGATTTTTTTCATAATTCTGTTGGTTAGCAATTTGGGTTGGGCTCAGCTGGAAAGTTCTTCAGCAAGTCTTTTCTGAGTTCACTTAGAAGCTGCCTGGTTCAAGCAGGAGCTTCACTTATGCCTGTTTGTGCTAGTTGTCAGCCAGGCCATGTGGACTCAGGGAGTTATGATTCTTTGGGTGCAATTAGGTTAACAATTTTCTGTGTCTCCTATTTTTAATAATTTTGGAAATCCAAGCTTATGCAAAAACATTCCCACTTATTAGAAACATTCTTTGTTTTTATAAACATACTTTAAAAATTATTGCTGGGTGCAGTGGCTCACACCTGTGATCCCAGCACTTTGGGAGGCCAACACAAATAGATCGCTTGAGCCCAGGAGTTTGAGACCAGCATAGGCACCATAGCAGAACCCTGTCTCTACAAAAATACAAAAATTAGGCAGGCATGGTGGCAGGCACCTGTAGTCCCAACGACTCCAGAGGCTGAAATGGGAGAATTGCTTGAGCGCGGGAAGTGGAGGTTGCAATGAATCAAGATTGTGCTACTGCACTCCAGCTTGGGTGACAGAGTGAGACCCACTTTGTCTTTTAAAAGTAAAAGAATAACTTAAACAAAAAAGTTGTTAAGCTTCTGTCATGTTATAAACACTTCACGTTTATAGGAAAGATGAATTACACATGTACATATGTAAAAATAATAATAAGCAACCAAGACTGATTATAAGAAATTATGTCACTGTTTATGCTGTGCTTGTGCTTTTGGGTTTTTAAAAATGCCGTATAGATGACTAACAGTTAGGTAAGAAACATCTTATTCTTAATACCTAATCCCTAAGGAAATCATAACCTCATTTGGCATGAGGCCAGCCCTAATCATGTTGGAAGAAATTCTGCAGGTAATTTTCATGTACCTAGAGAATTTCTGATTATTTGAAAGCTGAATGGAAATATCAAAAAATAAAAATAAAAAGGATGCCCTTATTATTATTGTGCTCTTTAAAATGAATTGATTATAGTCTTTTTGAAAATCAGTTTTTAGTAGCTGCAGAAATCATATAGCCTAGAGGCAGTTTTCATTTTTAAAAAAATATTGCTTGTAAGTAACCATATGTGGCCAAATTGATTGCATGTGTTGACTCAATTTTTGGAAGAAGCAATCTTAGTCATACGTACTACAAGACCTTCTTGTTCTCTGAGGAAAATGTCACTTTGGGAAATTTGCACAAAAAATTTTCAAAGTAGTGCAAAACAACATGTGACAAAATAGCATAACATTTTTGGGTTGAGTTTCCAAATGTAAGTGCTTGTGTGGGATTTCAGAATGATGTTTATACATATATTCTGCAAGATCCCATTTCACTGACATTTTGAAGGTAATAGATGAAAAGTTTTATTAGTTAAAATTTGAGTTTTACCATATCTGACATGAATCCCAAAAAGAAGATAATAAGAACTTTCAAAAACTTATAATATAATTGATTGTTAAAACTGTGTAGTGGTAAAATATAGTTTGCACTTCATGTTGGAATTTGAAAAAATATAAATATGAAATTGATTTTTATTATGCTTAATATATGCCTCATAAAAGAAATGCAAAAAGAGAATTATTTAAGGGTATACATTTCAGACCTACTAAAAGAGAGTGAAATTTAGGATGACGAAGTTGTATTTCAGAAAAAGAAAAAAAAATAAGAAAATGATTTAAGTTAAATGTTTGGATTTAGTCTGAAGACACCAAGGTTGAAGAATGCTGGCACAGTCCAAAGGAAATTAATGATGGAATGGGACTCTGGACAAGGCCTGTACCACCACCTCAGTATTACTGACCTTACCTTTCCAGGAGAAGCTCTGACCTCGGTGGTTGCTCATGACCAGATTTCTGCTCTTGCCTTTTCCAATAAACTTGTCTCACCTGGATGGAGACTTTGTGATCATACCAAAGACAGCTCTTCAGCAGCCTGAGCCCCATTCCTAGGGACTTTCCAATGTGTCCTCTGCCTTTTGCCTTTCTTATCGTAGATCTCCTGATACTGACCTATAAGCTGCATTTTTCTAAGGTTCAGGAGCTGTGTGGTTTGAGTTACCTTCACACCTATCACTTCCTGTGCTGGTAAGGCTTCCTGTCTTAATGTGATACCTCCGTTTTCCACTGTCCACACGTACGTGATGCCACCTGGGTTAGCCTGGCATTTGTTTTTACATCTGCTTTCTCCCACTCCAGCTATAGGTTAGGTGTGTTAGTACAAAATTGATCTTGCAAAAAAGGTGAAAGGGCCAATAGAACTGACGTCCTTTTGTGCATGAGAGGAAAGGAGAAAGGGAGAGAGGGCAGAAACTGTGTTTAGGGCACTAGGCCAGGTAGTTTCCACTTTCACTTTAACTTCTGTAACTCTCTAGGAAGCAGGTGTGAACAGCTCCCTTAAGGACACATAGTTAATAAGAGGGGGAGATTTTCTGAAAAAGACCAGGCGTTTTCCACCACAACATGCTGCTTCCTGATGAGTTTGGAACATCTGAAGTGGACAGATTCTGTGTTTTTTCTGTACATATTATGTAATCATGGTAATTGAAATTAAGTACTGAAGAACTTTTGGAAATTTTTGGCAAAGATATCTGAAAGCTGATTCGATTTTTGTTGGAGTATGAAGACAGTAAAATATGGTAAAGTGTGATAAGGAGCCATAGAGTAATAAAAATAGCTAAATGTATGAGAAAAGATCTGAAGGGAAGGAAAAATATTAAAGGCTTTACAGAATAAAGCAGGCATTCTTCTGTGTGCTAATAGAGAACATAGGTAAAAAGACAAGAGAGATGAGTGTACTAGATGGGAAAACAAAAACATCTCTTTCTTTTCCTCTTAACCCCACCCTACACCCCAATTAAAAAAAAAAAAACCAACACCAAATGAAACAATCCATGTAAGACAAGCAACATTAAGACTATCAGTATGATGCCAGAGAAAAAGAAGGTCGGGGAAGACAAAGACACTCCCAAAACATATTCAAGTACTCAGAAAATGAAAAGCTGATTAGTGAAGCAAGACCTATTCACCCTTATCTCTCTTTATACCATGTTTTGTGAACATAGCTACATTCTAATCATTGTGTTGGGCACTGATGACAGATGTGCTAGGCAGGAAGACACCACACAAAGAGCTGAAAAGAATTGCAGAATTTTTAAATCATTTGTGTGTGTGTGTGTGTGTGTGTGTGTGAGAGAGAGAGACAGGGTCTTGCTCTGTTGCCCAGGCTGGAGTGCAGTGGCACAAATCTTGGCTCACTGCAGCCTCCACCTCCCAGGCTCAAGTGATCCTCCCACCTCAGCCTCCCTAGTAGCTGGGACTACAGGTGTGCGCCACCATACCTGGCTAAGTTTTTAAATTTTTTTGTAGAGATGGGGTTTTGCTATTGCCCGGGCTGGTCTCAAACTCCTGGGCTCAAGCAATTCTCCTGCCTTGGCCTCCCAATGTGCTGGGATTATAGGCATGAGCCACCATGCCTGGTGAATTGAAGAATTTTTAATAAAACTTTTCAATAGAACAATTTCAGAGAGTAGGATAAGAATGTGAGTATCCTCCTTTCCCCCCCAGTAATTTATATGTTTCAGATGGATTATTCATATTCATCTCAAAGTTCAGGACCCATTCCTGATCTGTCCCCACTCTTCCTGTTCATCTTTGTTTCCATGCTGCCTAAGTGGCACAACCCGCCCCCAGCTGCTCCTACCAGAAACCTGGGAGTTATTCCAGGTGCCTCCTTATCCTTCCCTCCAGCACTCACCAAGCACTGTCAATTCCATGCCTTCATTGTTCTCGAATCTGTCCACTGCTTACCATGACCTCCACCGCCAACCTAGTCCAAGCCAATAGCCTCTCTTGGATTTGTCCAAAGACAAAATTACCTGGATTTTTGCCTCTGGATTTGTTCAAAGACAAAATTACAACAAATTTAGTTTAAAGCTCTCAATTGGCTTTATTGCAATTCTAGAATCAGGTAACACTTCATCCCATAAAATAGAATAGGTGTTTCAATGACTCAAGCAGAGGAGGCTGACTCTAGAGACAGAAAAAGGGCTGAAGAAAGAACAAAAGTGAATTGGTTATTTCAAAGTTACTTTCCTTGTTAGGCAGGGACAGGGAGACAGAGGAATAGAAAGATAATGGATTGGTTAAGGATTAAAAGTGAGGGAACTTCATTTTCATGGTTACTGGCCTGATTGGAAAATTGGCTGTTATCTCTCTCCTGATTTCTTGGAATGTCAGATGAGTTAGTTTTAGTCTGGTGACCTGGAACTCAGAACAAATGACTCCATTTTGAATTTTAGCCTGGTCTCTTGGAGCTCAATGCAGGAACTTAGTCCAAAATAATGTCTTCCTATAGTGATTATTTAACAGACTACCACAATATCCTCTGACTTCTTTTTCTTATTATCCTCTCAGCCCCTCCAATTCATTCTCCACACCAGACATGGGCAAACTTTTTCTACAAAGGGCCAGAAAATAAATATTTTTGGCCCTGCCGGCCATACAGTCTCTGTGTCAACTACTCAATGCTGCCATTTATAGGAGAAAGCAGTCATAGCCAGTGCATAAACAAACAAGTGTGGCGGCGTGCCTGTAAAACCTTATTTATCCGGCAGACCACAGCAGGATTTGGTGTTCCCATCATGGTTTGCTGAGGGTCCTTTTTCTACACTGAAGCTAGGGATCCTTCTTAAATGTGAAGGATATCCTGTCAGGCCATTCCTGATGTTATTTAATTGACTTGCTGCTGCTCAAGGACATGCATTCACAATGTCTTGCTTCTTAACCTTGCTTATTTTGAGTTCCTTCCTTCTTGCTCATTTTGTACCTGTTCTTTGGCTTTCTTTCATTCAGATCCTTGAAAGTTCCTTCCTGAGCTAGGACCTTTGCACAAACTGTTTTACTACTCCCTGGAATTCTTGACTGTCCTAACCCCTGCTCAACCTTCTGTCTTTAGCGTAATGTTACCTTCTCAGGGAAACCTTCCTTGTCTTTCCAGACTGATTTAGGTTTTTTTCTACTAGATCCACGCTTTTTTTTTTTTCATAACATTTATCTCAATTTTTAAAAATTAAATAAAAATATTTGTGTGACTATCTAGCATTTAGCTCCTTGCTAAACTGTCAACTCTCAGGGTCAGAGAACATGTGGGAGTTTTCAACTCCGAATTCTCAATATTTTGTCTAGTGTTTGTTATTGTGGGCACTTAGCAAATATTTGCTAAATAAATCCATTTACATCTATAATTTTCATCTATAATGTGAACATTGATATTGGAGAAATGGGTGCAAGTTGACAAGCCAAGGTGAAATAGAGATGTTATAGTGTTTACCTATCAGCTACAGGGAGCACACAGATTTTGCAAGAAAAGCTTTTAGGTTGAACCATATGAAACTACCTGTATGTGACTACTCTTGACCTACAAAAAAGGTCGTTTCATGTGCCTTAATGTAATACTAAATATTACATACACTCTTTCTTTTGGCATCTTACTTTCAGCACCTAAATAACTCATTGGAACGATGACCACTAATATGGCACCTGGCACATGTTGCATTAAGCACTGTATTTAATAAGCGTTTGATGGAGATGAGGTTCTGGAAGTAAGAAAGAAGGAACCTGCCAGTGTGAAGGGTATATGCAGGAAGAGGAGCTACCACAATACTTGGTAGTTGAGTGCATGATGACACAACAGCTGCCATAGCTTGGTTTGTTTGACCCCTCCAAATCTCATGTTGAAATTTGATCCTCAGTGTTGGAGATGGGGCCTAATGGGAGGTGTTTATATCATGGGGGCAGATCCCTCATGAATGTCTTAGTGCCATCGTCACTGTAATGAGTGAGTTTTGCTCTGTTAGTCCCCTCAAAACTGGTTGTTAAAAAAGCCTGGCACCTCCCTTCTTTGGCTCTTGCTTTCTCTCTCACCATGTGATCTCTGCACATGCTGGCTCCCCTCACCTTCTGCCACGAGTGGAAGCAGCCTGAAGCCCTCACCAGAAGCAGATGCTGGTGGCATGCTTCTTGTACAGCCTGCAAAACCATGAGCCAAATAAACCTCTTGTCTTTATGAATTACCCAGCCTTGAGTATTCCTTTATAGCAACACAAATGGACTAAGACAACATCTTTGAAGCCAGTTTGCCAAAGTTATAGGAAAAAAGATGGAAAAGCAAGAGTCTCAAATACTTCATACTGCCTCAATGAAATGAAAAAGGACCGTGACTTTGCATATAATGGCCTTCTGAGAAAGTTGAAATGCTAATGCCTTTCAGGCTACAGGAAAAGAAAAACTGACTTTGGAAAAGAATTCAGAGTAGCAAGAGAAGAAAACATGAAAGCTTGAGTTTGTGTTTATAAGTTTGCGTAACTAATTTATTAGTGGAACATATTATGGGTTAATATATCATAGGATTATAAATATGATGTAAAATATTAATCCCTGAAAGTTTTGGAAAGTAAAATAGATTTTTTTCTGTTTAATAACTTAGTATAATTCTTAGCCAGGGTATGAGGACTATGATCTCTTATGTGCTTGTGTAGTTCTGTGATTTCCGTAAAAGATGTAGAAGAGAAGCAAAAAACAATATTACACATAATTTTGAACATGTTTTGCATACATATATAATAATGTGTGTGCTGACATTTATTCACTTTGTTTCTTATACATTTTAAGTATCAATCCATGCCATTTTACAGCAAAATCTTTGTCTTTGATTCTTCATTTCCTGTTGTGAATCAATTCCATGAAAGCTTTACCCTATCACTCCATTTAAGACTGTAATCTTCATCACTGTTTAGATCACCAGTGGCCACCTTCTGGCTAAATACTATAGTAATTGAACAAACAGTTGAACCTACTGATCATACTTTCCTTCATAGAACACTTTTTAATCTGGTTGCCAGGACTTGGTTTCTTGGTTCTCTTCCTACCTCTGGACTGATTCTTCTTTGCCATCTTTGATAGTTTCTCCTCAACTTCCCAAACTCAAATATTTAGAGACCTTAGCACTCTGTTCTTGACCTTCCTCTCTTCTTTGCATACATTTATTAGGCTTATGACTTTCAAACTTATTTTCATCCCTCCATGTAAAATATATATTTTGCAGCATTTCCCAGCACACACACACACACACGCACGCACGTGCACAGAATCCAAGTTCTCTTTTCTATATCATTAAAAATTCCTCTTTATACCCACTAACTTGATTTTACTACCCACTTAGTGAATCATGACTTGCAGTTGGAAAAACATTTTTCTAGGTGATGTCATATACTCTCATGGCTTTAGATGCCACATTTATGCTGATGGTACTAAATATATAGGCATGACGGTGTGGGATTGTAAAAATGACTGTGCATTGCATAAAAACCATACAGAATGATATATGTAATCAATGGGGAAAATTATGATTGTTTCTTGATCTTTACAACTAGAAAAATTATTAAAAACTCATACTATTGTATGGCTGTATTTCAATAAAACTTCATTTACAAAAAAACAGGTAGCCAGCCCATACACTGCAGTTTGTTGAACCATGATCTAGACTATTCCAAAGACTTTTTGGAAGAATCATTTCTGGATCATCTTAGACAGAAAAATCTTATTTATTTATTTAGAGATGGGGTCTTGCTTTATTGCCCATGTTTGTCTTAAACTCCTGGGCTCAAGTGATACTCCTGCCTCAGCCTCCTGAGTAGCTGGGACTACAGGCATGTGCCAACGTGCCTGACTGAGAAAAAATAGTTTTAAAATAAATCTTTGCATTAAGGAAAAAGCTTTTGTAGAGTCGAAGAGGAAAAGCTTCTACTTTGCCCCCTAAAGGTTTACTGAAAATCACTTAACAAAAGGCAGATTACTAAGAAAAAAAGGCATGCAAAATGTATTTAATGTGCATAAGTACAGGAGACTTGGAGGGGGAGGATTACCCAGTGAAGTCTAGGTGCTTATATATCCTTCTTCATAGGGAAGTGTGAAAGTGAGATCCTGGGGACTTGGTCATGAGGACTGCTGTTCTCTATGGTGTCTCCTTTCTCAGACAGGTCTTTCTCTCAGAAGGATAAATTCCCACCAAAGTCCTTAACTGAGTGTTATTTGTCTGGATAGGGTCACATGCTATCTGAAACAGTTGCTGAGGTCAGAGATGAAGAATAGTGATTGTAAGCCTTGGGTCAGATGGACTGCGAGTGAAGAAAATCATGGTGCTGTGCCTCAACACAAGGAGAAATTAATTCTGGTCCAGCAAAAACTTCGCATGTCCCCTCTGGACACCATTTAAGTGATATTTTCAGTATATTTTTTCAGAGCCTGCATCCTGTATTAAATCAGCTCTGTTCTGGCATTGTCCCAGATCCTGTATCTGCACCTGAGTTTCTTGTTGTCTAAGGGAACGGAAGTTGAAAGGGGATTAAAGTGAAACCCTTTGCGTCAAACACTTATTAAACAGCAGCTCAGGCAGTCTGCCAGATCCTGAAGATATAAAGATGAAGAGGGAAGTCACAGTTGTGGCTCTTGAGATCATTATATCTAATGACCTCAATTAGAGATAATGAAATGAGGTCATATAAATATGCAAATTAGGACAATATAATATTTGCTATGATATCCTCATGCATTGGGTATGATGGGAGGAAAGACAGTCAGCCAATCTGGGAGCAATCTGGGAGCAGAGCGTGGGGTATGGAGAGAATTCAGGGAAGGTGTTCTAGAGGAGCTAACATCTGAGCTGAATCTTGAAGTATGAGTAAGAGTTTCTGGATGTAGAAGGGGAGGCATCTAGGCAGAAGGAACAGAACGAGCGCACATATGGAGAGGAGACAGAGCATGGTGTGTGATGAGCTGCTGATAATTTAACATTGCTTCAGGGTGAGGTGTGAATCAGAAAGTGGCTGGAGGGGTGGATGAGACTAGATGTTGGCACTCAACGTAAGCTGCCTAGTGTTTAGATTAAGTTCAGACACAAAAGAATTTAGACTTTATCCTGTGTGAAGTAAGGAGATCTTGAAGGGGCTTACTTAGGGGAAGCACATCTACGGATGAGTATTTTAGAAAAATCACTCTGGCGATTGTGTGGAAGAGGCAGGATCAGTTCTGGAGGTGGGAGGACAGACAGGTTAGGAGACTCTTTTGACAGACCCAGTGGGGGATGATGAGGGTAGTGGATGGGAGGATGTTCAGAAGGGAATGAGTATGAGAAATATTGGCAAAGTTTAATAAATGGAGTTATGTGAGGGAGTTGTTTTGCAGCACAGGGCTTTCCTAGATAGGAGTCCTCAGGTTAGGAAGGCCATTTTGGTCTAGAGAAAGTGACAGGTATATTTTGGTAGTACAAAAAAGCCTTTGAGGAAGGAGTAGGGGAAACAATTGGCCATCTATCCTTCTTTATTTGAGGCACAATTTCCCCCTCCATTGGTGTTTTTATCAACATATGTTCATTAAGAATCTTCTATGTGATTGTCACTGTGCTGAGATTCTAACTATGAACAAAGCGATCATAACCCCTGCTCCTGCGTCCTACAGTTTAGTGGGGAAGACAAATGGATAATTTGAATGAGTCATTTCAAACATGATGAATGTTACAAAGTCACTAAAATTAACATGGTTTTAAAAAGATGAAATAGGTCTAATGCAGTGGAAGAGTTCATTGTGACTTCCAGGCTAGTGGGTAGTAAGGATTGTAAAGGCTAATGCCAGCTGCTTTGACTGGGGCAATACTTTATATGGACTGATTTTGGATTTCTTGGCACTCATGGACTGTAGAGTTTGTAGTAGTTTCTAGAGTGCTTGCTCAAAGGATGTGCATGGATGGCAAAAAAATCAGAGGTAGAGAGGCATAGTTCACCTCTAGTTCTAAGGCTGGCCTCTTTAATGTTGGGTAGGCCAGCAGAAATGCAGATTTGGGGCAAAGCTCCGTATCTGTCCTGGTGTTTTAAAAGAGTAAGTGTTTCCAAAGGTGTCTGATTTGCAGTCAGGAAGAAGCTTAAACCTTCAGAGAATCTGTCTCTTTTAATTCTGACTTAGAAAAAAGGGAATGATGAGGAACACTTCATTTGCCTCGTTCATTGAAGATGCTTTTGGACAAATGATCTAGCATCATGTTTGAGAAACCGACCAACCAACCAACCAACCCAGTGTTAACAAGAGTAATAGCAAAACAAGAATAACGTAAAAAACAGTTGTCTAATAATTCCCAAAAGGTGGCCTTGGATTGAGCCAACTTTAAAATTTAGTAAGGCAGCAAAAAGATCATGTGAAAGAGAAGTGGATAAGGTAGAAGATCGGGGGGAGGGAAGTAGAATTAACTGTGAAAGGAGAGTAGACTGTCTTTGTTGTTTGTCATTCTGATTTATAAGTCAACAGGAATTCTTTTCCTAGTTAAATTGTGAGAAATGGAAGAGCCATCTGTGTTCTCTATTGCCAATTTCTCCACATAAAATGAACAATGTGTTGTGGCAGAAGTCGGCTGAAGCTTTTTTTTTTTTTTTAATGTGACTCATATCACTTTCAAGATTTACTTTACTTTCAAACTTAGTTCTCAGTGTGACAGGAGGTTCATGTTACATTTCTTCCTCTTACAAAAATTCCAGAGAGACTTCTAATCAAAGAAGGATATTGATACTAATGAGAGAATATATATTTACATTTGCTGCTAGACATTTCTATATATAAAAGCTAGGGGCAGCAGTCTGATTGAAAGAAGGGAGCAGTTTACAACAAGTAGAGCAAATGTCAACGTTCTGGATAAAATCATGTTGAGGCAATCAAAGAACCGATGGCATAATGAGAGGGCTAAAGCACTCCCCAGATCAGCTCGTGAGCCCATTAAATGAACAAAATGCAATTCCCTTGTTTATGAAGTTTATTTCTCTGCTTTCTATAATTTTTTGTTTAGCTTTTAATACCTTAGCTCAAAGACCATCATTTGCATAATACAATTATATTGTTACATAGCTTTTCATTAGATGTCCACATCAGCCTTTCTTGCCTTCTTCAGTTTTTCCTGCTATAAACATTGTGGATGTGTGTGTGTTTTTCTGTTTTTACTCTCTATGTATCCTTTCCAGGTCCCCAATATGCCGCTCTTGTATGAAGGCTTTAACCAGAAAACCTCCTAGTGTTCTTCTGCCAGGGATAAATCAGTGGGAGGCAGGAAAAATGGTGGTTTTAAAGTTAATCTTCATTATGATAGAAAATAACGTTGTCTCTTTACTTATCTAGAAGTCAGATCAGTTTGAACTGAGCCCCTTGTAATATAGATGTTGGCAATACGGAAGTGTACCAAAGTATTCATTTGCAGCAGAAATTAATCAAAGATAAGTTTCAGAATCCCCTCAGCTGCTGTCACAACCCCCCCACTCCCCGCCACCCGCCCCCGAGCTATGGTTTCTGAAACAGTGGACTGGTTTGCAAGATTTGGAAAAATGCCACTGATTTCATGATTCATATGCATACCATGGAAATAAACAAGAGCAAACTTCTGTCATAATTTATGTTCTTTAAGCCTTATCCACTTTGTGGGATTTTTTTCCTCGTACCTTCCCAACTGAGTTCCTGTAGCCCTTTATAAACATTAGCATCATTGCTGAGAGATTTCCAAGGAGTGAGTCAGAAAATGCCACCTCTGCCCCTGTGTCACTGATTTGGAAATATTTGCCTTGAGAGGTTGTCCTCAGTGACTTCTGAGTCCTTGATAGACACTCACTAATTAGCACTTGAAAATTGGCTCCGAGACCTGGAACTTGTTGGTTGCCAGAGAGGCTGGTGTGCTCCTTCTTTCATGTGAGGAATTAGCAAATGCCGGTGTGGTATAAATCTTAAAAATTCCACTTTGACAATCTAATCTCAATCATAAAAGTATAAAAATGCTGTTGCATCAATGGAAATGCAGGTGTCACTGGATGGCAAATGCATCAGTACAAAGGCACATCCAAAGGGAGGCAAAGTCGGGAAGGCACAGGTGCTGAGTTAGATCCTGACTGCACACCTGGACCTTTACAGCAGTATTCCCAGGGGGTGACCACATATTTGGGTTTGCTCAGGATGGCCCCATTTGTGACTGTTTCCCTGGCAGAATTAATCGTCGAGACCCCGTTCACTCTTGAGAATCCTGATTTGATTGTTAATCTGATGAATAGTGAAAGTGTTTTCTATGACTCAAATAGCATAAAGAAACCCAGAGTATCTGGAGAATCGAAGCGATTTGAGGAGGTGGCTCCTATAGATCCTGAACTCCTTAACAGGCCAGATTAGTAGCACTTGGTGGACCTTGGCTTTCCTGTGACACAGTATGTCCCAGTGACTCAGTTTGCTACAGAGTGGAGCCATCATTTGAATTTCCATCACAGCCTGTCTCTGGAGCAGACCACTGTGGTACTGGAGTTTTTGGGGCTCTCTCAAGCCAGCTTCATAGACTCGCTAACCTTATTTTCCAAGTAGCATTCTGGAACCAGTAATTATAACTTTCAGGGTGGGCATTTTCCATGAGAATGAGATCCTGGTTCCAATTACTCCTAATTATTTGTTATGTCCTATTTGGGCTTTCTTTTTACAGATCTTTAAAAAGTTTTCCTTTGGCTCTGAGTTGAGTCAAAATGTTGAGTTCAACTTTCATCCTAAGCAAGATAGAGGGCATGAATTATGGTTGAGGACGTATGCATATTTTGACCCAATGAGAATGACCACTGTTGCTCCAGCCCAATTGCTGCTACTCTAGATTGTGAATGCAGATACAATCAGAGTGACTTTTGTAAATGCTTCTAATCATGACTGATCATATTTTTTACTAGTAGAGGAAGTAGGAATGCGTTCATATTTTGTATGAAAGATAACGTTCTTTTTGCAAATTCTTGCTATTTAAATAGCTTTTCTGGTTTGTCGAAACCTTTTCAAGTTTTTCCAGTTAAAGTTTCTTCCTACAGCAAGACAGTGAGTTTGCTTTTCTGTTTTGTTTTTGGTTTTGGTTTTTTTTGGAGACAGTGTCTCGCTCTGTCACCCAGGCTGGAGTGTAGGAGTGTGATCATGGCACACTGCAGCCTCGAACTGCTGGGCTCAAGCAATCCTCCCACCTTGGCCTTCTGAGTAGCTGGGACTACAGGTGGATGCTACCACGCCCAGCTAATTTTTTAATTCTTTTGTAGAGACAGAGACTTGCGATGTTGCCCAGGCTAGTCTTGAACTCCTCAGCTCAAGTGATCCTCCTGCCTCAGTCTCTCAAAGTGTTGGGATTACAGGCGTGAACCACTGCACCCAGCCTAGCAAAACATTGAGTTTTCATACAAAAAGTATACAGCAGCTTGTGCTAGTGTATCAACAGTATTGCTTCCATATTTCCTTCTGATATTCCTCAAACTTATCCTCTTGAGATGGAAATAAACTCAACATACAGGGAGTTCAAACAAAAGTGCTAAATTCAGTTTTCAGATTGTCACAAAGCCCCATAAACATCAGAACATCAGAGGTTGCTCTGTGCTGTTCAATATGCTACCCACATAATGCTATTTAAATGTAAATGAATTAAAATTAAGTATAAATAAAAATCCAGTTCCTCAGTTGCACTAGCCACATTTCAGGCACTCAAAGGTTATTTCCCATGACAGTACAGAGAGAGAAAATTGCCATCACTGCAGAAAGTTCTGCTGGAGAGTGATGGTGTAGAAATAGACAGACCTTATAAAAAACAATCCTCTTATTTTCTGGTGAAAATGGAATTGAGCCAACCTTTTGTGCGTTCTTAGTTCTGATTCTGTGCTATTAAGTCAGAGCACTATGAGAATCCCTGTATTACCTTGAGGAAGAACAGTGAAAATTTGTAGTGGTGCAACTGTCCCAGAATTCAGAACCCGTGATCTAGGAGACTTTAGGTTTCATGAAAGTAAGGTCTAAGCCTACTTTGTTTTTCACTGCAATCCCTGGGTCTGGCACATAGTGGAACTTCAATAAACACTTGTGTAATGAATAGTTGAGGGAACCCAGCAAGGACCCGTTAAAAGGGCCTACCTACAAAAACATGGGCATCTCTTGGGGTTTGGATCATTTTTGAGGGTTCCCTGGGAATCATGAGAAAGGGCAGGCAGTAGCCATTGGAGATGGCTCCTATGTAGAAGCCACAGCACAGGATAGGGCAAATGGCATTCGCTGAGTGGCTTCTCCTTTTTCTTCTCTTCCTTCTGCCTCCTCTCCTTCTCATCTCCCTACTCCAGCATCATATCAAGTTGCTAATTCTGTGGAGCATTTATTAAATGCCAGCCACTGTTATAAGGTCTTTTAATAGATTATTTCATCTTCCCAGTGATTCTATTATATTACTTTGCTAAGGCTACCATAACAAAATACCACAGACTGGGTAGCTTCAACCACAAACATTTATTTTTTTCACAGTTCTAGAGACTGGAAGTCCGAGATCAAAGGCAGGCAGGTTTGTTTTCTCCTGAAGCCTCTCCTCGGCTTGCAGATGGCCACCTCCTCACCGTGTCCTCACATGGCCCTTTCTCTGTGCATCTGCATCACTCGTGTCTCTTTCTGTGTCCAATTTTCTCTTATGAGGACACCAGTCAGGTTGGATTATGATGCATCCCAACAGCCTCATTTTAACTTAACCGCCTGTGTAAAGGCCTTATCTTCGAATACAGTCACATGCTGAGGCAATGGGGTGTAAGGCTTTGCTATGGTCTGAATGTTTCTGTTCTCCCAAAAGTAATTTGTTGAAAACCTAATTGCCAATGTGATGGCAAGAGGGGAAGAGCCTTTGGGAGGTGACTGGTTCATGATGGCAGAATCTTTATGAATGGGATTAGTGCCCTTACAATGAGATCCCAGTTGCCTTTTCCATCACATAAGGACACAGCCAGAAGGTGTCATCTATGAACCAGAAAAGGGGCCTTTAGCAAACGCCGGCTCTGCCAGTGCCTTGACTTTGGACATCCTAACATTCTGAACTGTGAGAAATTCATTTCTCTTATTTAGAAGTTACCCAGTTTATGGTGTTTATTATAACAGCCTGAACGGACCAAGACAGGCGTCAACATATGAATTTTAAGGAGGCACAATTTAGCCTGTAACACCTATAAAGTCGGTATTATTATTAGTCCCACATTATAGTAGAGGCAACTGAGGCACAGAGTAACTTGCCCAAAGTTTAACAGCTGGTAAATGATGTAACACAGATAGGCATCTGACCAGTCTGACTTCAAAGCTTGCATTTTTAGCCACTAGAAGGGGTACTGCAATTTCTTAAATTGGGAACACATTTGGGTTTGAAACTAATTAGAAAAAGATATCATCGACCAGGCACAGTGGCACACGCCTGTAATCCTAACACTTTGGGAGGCCAAGGCAGGCGAATTGCCTGAGCTCATGCATTTGAGACCACCCTGGGCAACATGATGAAACCACGCCTCTACTGAAAAAAAAAAAAAAATTAAAAAAGAAAAGAAAAAATACCACCATGGAGTGGTAGATCATTGAAGCATTGGAGGTGATCTGCCTCCCCAGGTGGGGAGACTGGGTACAGCTATTGCTGCCCCCAGCTTCTGCCGTTCTTCATATGCTTGTCAACTGCAGTGTCTCCAAAGTTCATACCAGCTCATCCATGTTCTTCCTCTCTGCCCTCATTGCGTCTTCCCCAGTTTTATCTGGGAGGGAAACTTGTGGTGGATACAGAGATTCTTGGGCTGTGGCAATCTTCAGTTGCACAAACCACGTGAATTACAGGATGGCTGGAGCAACTGAAGGGCCAGATCCTTAGTCATTGCAAGTCGGATAGCTTTCTCTCTACTTTGTTTTGTAATACTAACAAGATTAAAAATTATTTTAACTTCTTCCATATGTATTGTTCCATTCTCTTTCTTCTTTTTTTAAAAAAAATTTTTTTTTGAGATAGAGTCTTGCTCTGTCACCCAAGCTGGAGTGCAGTGGCATGATCTTGGCTTACTGCAACCTCTGCCTCCTGGGTTCAAGCCATTCTCCCGCCTCAGCCTCCCAGGTAGCTGGGATTACAGGCATGTACCACCACACTTGGCTAATTTTTGTATTTTTAATAGAGACGAGGTTTTGCCCTGTTGGCCATGCTGGTCTCGAACTCCTGACCTCACGTGATCTGCCCGCCTGGAACTTCCAAAGTGCTGGGTGTACATGTGTGAGCTATTCTCTTTCTTCTAAGAATATGTAAATTTATTTTCCCTTTCTTTTTTTCCTCTTAGACACAAAAGAAGTTATTCTACTTTATTGGTATTTTTTGTTTTATTGGTGACATTTATCCTTTATACTGCATCTTGAATTGTTTTTTTAAATACTGATTTTGCTTTTAGCTTTTAAAGTACTCCTACCTTCTTTTGGCTGGTTTTGGTATTTTCTTTGGATTTGAAAAAATGAAAGAAATGGCAAACAAAGTTAACAGCTTTTAAAAATAATGGCAATAACAAGTTAGATACAGAAGTAGAAAAATGTTCATTTCACAATTTTATAGCCAGGAATAGATTTAACAAAAAAGGTACAACTCCCACATGAAGAAAGATGTACTTATTGACAGGACTTGAATAAATACAAATTGAATTCACAAGAAGATATAAAATCATGAAAATAACAGTTCTTCCAAAATTAATATTTGATTTAATAAAATTCCAATCGGAATTTTATTTTTTTAAGTAAAAAAATTATTTTCAGGTTCATTTGAAATAATAAATGTATTCGAATTCCAGAAAATATTTTAGAAAAGAGACTTATATTGGAGCAGTAGTCCTACTGCCTATTAATACATGGTTCTAAGATTTCTTTAGAAAAACAGCTTGATATAAAGTCTGGAAAAAAGGAGCTATTATAATAGAATAAGGTCCAGCATAGATTCAAGTATAGATGGAAACCTGATTTATGATAAAGGTAGAATTTAAATTCAGAGGGAAAACGATATTGGCGTAATTGGCGTCTAGCTAGAATAAGATAAAATGAAACCACAACTTCACACCATATATATATAAAATATACGTGTGAGGTGGAATAAATATTGAAATGTCAAAATCAGAATGTAAAATAATAGAAGTAAAAATTTGATTATATTTAGCTTTTCTTTAAAAACAGGAAAAATCCATAAGCCATTTAAGAAAAGAGTTGGATAGTTTTCCCTAACAAAATTATGAATTTCTGTGTTGAAAAATGCACAACATAAAGTAAGAAATACACTTTTGTTTGTAATGCAAGTTTACAATGAGACTTAACAAAGCATCAAGAAACATAGAAACAATAGGCAAAGCATAAGATTCGGCAAGTTACACTGAATGGAATGCAGGTGGCCAATAAATGTTTGAAAAAATGTTTAACTTTTTAAATAAAAGAAATACAAATTAGAGTTTTTGTTTTGCTTAGTTTTGTTTGTTTTGAGACAGGGTCTTGCTCTGTCACCCAGGCTGGAGTGCAGTGGCATGATTGCAACTTATGCAGCCTTGCTGTCGTGGGCTCAGGTGACCCTCCCCTCAACCTCCCAGGTAGCTGGGACTACAGGTGCCCATCACCACACCCGGCTAATTTTTGTATTTTTTGTAGAGATAGAGTTTTGCCATGTTGCCCAGGCTGGTCTGGAACTCCTGAGCTCAAGTGATCCACCTGCCTCAGCCTCCCAAAGTGCTGGGATTACAGGCATGAGCCACTGTGCCCAGCCTAGAGTTATTTTCTAATAGTTTGGAAAAAATAATAATCTTTATTGCTGACCTTAGAATGAGTAAACAAACCCATTCACACATTACTAATGGGGTGTGTGAATTGCTACAACTCTTTTGGGAGAAGCTATTGAAATATAAAAAGGATATTCTCCTCAAATCAACAACACTGCTGTTAGAAATCTTACCTACTGAAATGAAAGCACAAGTATGTATTGATAAACAAATTATGCAACACTTAATGGAGATATGTTTTGAGAAATTAGTTGTTAGATGATTTTTGTCACTGAATAAACATCAGACTATATGGTAGAGCCCACTACACACGTAGGTTATGTGGTAGAGCCTATTGCTCCCAGGCTACAAACCTGTCTGGCGTATTACTGTACTGAACACTGTAATACACTGGGAAGCATTTGTATCTCTAAATATAGAAAAGGTACAATAAAAATACAGTGTGAAAGATTAAAAATGGTACGCCTGTATAGGGCACTTACCAGGAGTGGAACTGTAGGACCAAAAGTTGGTCTGGGTGAGTGAGTGAGTGCTGAATGAATGTGACGACCTGGGACATGACCATATAAAACTGTCAACCTTATTAACACTGGATACTTTGGTTACACAAAATTTATTAAGAAATATTTTTATGGCCAGCAGTGGTGGCTCACGCCTGTAATCCCAGCACTTTGGGAGACCGAGGAGGGCAGATTACCTAAGGTTGGGATTTCGAGACCAGCCTGGCCAGCATGGCGAAACCCCATCTCTACTAAAAATACAAAAATTAGCCGGGCATGGTGGCAGGCGCCTGTAATGCCAGCTACTTGGGAGGCTGAAGCAGGAGAATCTCTTGAACCCAGGAGGCAGAGGTTGTAGTGAGCTGAGATCATGCCACTGCACTCTAGCCTGGGCGACAGAGCAAGACTCTGTCTCAAAAAAAAAAAAAAAAAAAAAAAAAGGAAAAATTTTTATTTTTTCAGTAACAAATTAATCTTAGCTTACAGTAACTTTTTTTACATTATAAACTTAAAATTTTTAAAAAATCTTTTTGACTCTTGTAATAACACAGCTTAAAACACAGAACCATTGTATAGCTGTACAAAAATCTTTTCTTTCTCTTATATCCTATTATATAAGCCTTTTTGTATTTTAAAAATTTTTATATTTTTCTACTTTTTAAATTCTTTGTTTTTAAAAAACAAGGACACAAACACACACATTAGCCTAGGCCTACACAGGGTCAGGAACATCAAAACACAGGCCCTAGGCAATGGGAAATCTTCAGATCCATTATAATCTTATGGGATTGCAGTCATATATGGGGTTAATCATTGACCAAAATGTATGGCCTATGACTATATGTTCATTTTATTGAATATATGCATGTATATATTCATATATACATATGCATGCACAAGAATGTTTATTGCCTTTTCAGAAGGTTCATCTATAGGAGAGAGGTAAAAATTATTGTGTATTTATAAAAGGAATTGTTACCCACTATTATAAAGAATAAGATCTAAATGTATTGACCTGTAGAGGGGTAGAGAGAGGAAAGGAGATTATTAACTTTTCAAAAATAAAACTTCAGATGATTTTATTTGTCACAGGAGAATGCATTACTTTTGATATTAATTATAATAATGGTTACCATTTATTGACCCTTACTATGGACCAAGTGTAGCGGGAATTTACATATATTATTTATAATTCTTACAACAACATGCAAGAACAATGTCTTCAGTTTCCTGTGGGGAATTGAGGCTCAGATTGGCGGTCAGTGGTGGAGCCGGGATTCAGCCCCTAGCCCATCTGCTGAGAAAGTCTTTGATTTTGCTTCCAGTTCCTCCATGGCTGCATCGTCTTCTGTGTGGGCCCTAAAGGGGAGCAGGAAATGCCTTTCTTCTCTCTGGGCAAGGGAGCCATAAGAAGGAGGTCCCTAGCATGTACAACCACTGCTGGTTTTGGTTCTATTGAGAACTAATAAAGCAAAAAAAAACACACAAAAAAAACAAAAAACAAAAAAAAGCCTTCTTTTATCATTGCATGCATTGTCACCAGTCCTAACTGACCACTCCACTCTACCACACCCATAGCAATGGGCTGCCTTACTGAGTCATTTTTGATCATCAGTTCACTATCCAGTGAATTCTTGCATATTCATAAGCTAGAATGTGGACAGTCCGGGAAGGCCACCATGGGAGAGGTAAGCACCTGAAACTTGATTAGGGAGACGGAGTCAGAGGGTAGTGATGTTCTTTGGTTGTGGTGCTACATCGTGGGTTTTTGAGTTCCAGTCCTGCTGTGAATAAGCTCTGTGGTATAGGGGAAGATATTTAAACTCTGAGTGCCCTAGGTTTTCTCATTTGTAAAATGTAGATGAAAATAGTTCATACTTCTTAGGGTGTGTACGTGAGTGTGTATTAAATGAATTAATACACAGAGGGCCCTTGGAAAAGTCCCCACCACAGGGTAAGCCCAAAGTACATGCAGGCCATTATTATTATTATCAAGACCAATCTTTGGATTCTATGTCCAATAAGATAGTTTACTTTTGGCATGATTAGCCTATGATTATCAATGTCATAATGCTAATGCCTACATTTATACCATGAGTTTAAAGAAGGTAAGATCAGATCGAGGTGAATAACCATTTGAATCCTGAAATGTTTGTGACACAATAATGTTCGCGGATGACACCAAAAATGTTGAATTATCATTTGCTTTCTTGAATACCAGTTTATTTTAGGAGAAGCCTAATTTTTTGTGTGGCTCCTGTTAATTTTCATGACTCTCCTTGTTGCTCTATTGTCTGTGTGTTTTCCTCTCTTGGATGTTGGGGAAATGAGCGATATGTAGATAGGAGAGGTGAGTGTGAAAGCAGAAGTGTGGTTGGTGAGTATTGAAAAGAGAGTAAGAGACCCATAAAGAAAATCACAGTATTTCCTACCCTCGATGCTGAGATATGTGATGAATATATCTATCTGTTGATAGAGCTGTTTGGGTTTTTGTTTATTTGTTTGGGTTTCATGCAATTTCATGTAAAATTTTTCTGTTAATTTTTTGTTATTTAATTATCTTCCCAGAAAAGAAATTCTTTTTTTAAAATTTATTTATCTTTTCCTGAGTTGTTAAGCAGTTAGATAATTATTTTAAGTATATATTTTTTGATACACAGGATGATTTTTATCAGTAAACTTGAAATCAGCTGTTTATTTTGGTCGCAAAGAAATATTTTAATAATGCTTTTGACAAGATATCTCAAACCATCCGAATAGAGAATCTTAAATAGTTGTAAAAGAATCATGAACTTATTAGCAAAAATAATGAAGTTCAGTATAACATTTCAGTTGACATTTTGAGATGGTAGATAATGTTTACTTGGGGCACACATGAAATTAAAGGTGATTCGCTAGCATTTAGTAACTGTCTTTATTTCTTCATTTAAGCCAGATGTTTTATATTTTATTTAGCAAAACATCTTAATATTATTTTTAGTTTGGAGTGTTTGTAGAATATTTAAATTAACATTAAAAAATTCCTAAGGGAAGGGACAGGTGAAATACCAGTACAAACAAAAACTGTTATAAAATCAGAAATGTCAAGATTTTGAGGGGGCTACTGTGTATCTGTTTAATTATCTACTTGATCTTATCTGCAATTTTGTCTTTGATTTTATTACTCTTCTTCATTGGGAAGAAAAAAATTCTCTAAAGGTCCTATCTCAGTCCCTGAAGAAATAAATATGAAAGAGTAGCAGAAGATGGATGAGATTGAGTGGGAGGTGAAATTAGAATGGTTGCAATCAGTAAAAATCTTGAAAGTACTTTAGTGAGAGAACCATAAGCAAAATATGATAGTGCATATCCTATAAGATCCATGATTACTCATAATTTATTTACAAGTACATTAAAAATGTAAAACCATGCATAATTATTTAATGCATAATTAAAATTTAAATATTGAATTTGAAAGTGGGACAAGCAATACACTTTCCTGTCATCTGAACAGTTCTGGAGTATCGTAGGATTATTTCAGGTCTGATAATATTCCGTCGTCTTCCTGTGTCTAACATCAGATTTAATACACACAGTAGATATTTTTTGATCATACAGTTTAGTATTTATAATGAGTCTTAGAGCTGAAGCCACATAGCAGCCTTGAAAATTATGCTGTATACCTTTGAATGGGTGGGCACTCAAGTAGGTTGGCGTAAGAAAAAGCACTCAAGTTTTTGTTGTCGTTGTTTTTAATTACTTTAAGAGTCAGTTTCCTTTGTTCTCTCTTTCTTTCCCTTATTCTTGATTTTGGAGGTTCCAAATAGCCTTTCTCCACTCAAAGAGTGGTTCCTAGGCCTGCAGGATAGCATGGTCCACTGACTAGCCGCATGGCATCCCTGGGGAGCTTATTACAGCTACAGGCTCTCAGGCCCTACTCCAGATCTGCCGAATTGGAATCTGCATTTTAATAGGGTCTTCAGTTGCTTCACATGACGTCCAAGTTTGAGAAGCTCTGCCACATGGGATAGGTCTGAATCAGGCCGATATTATTGTCTATATTCCCGGAAGGATTACTTAATTGTCCAAACTTGTTTGGGTTCTGTAGTTTTTTGAATGATCCCAGGGGCTCCTGATATTCCTGTTGGAAGTTTCTAAGTCTCCAACAGGGAAGATCATCTATATTATTGTTATCAGTATGAGTAACAATAATGGGTGATATGATTTCCATTTATTAGCTACCCACTAGTGGGGCATGATGCAGAATGTCTCATCTGTGTATTTCACCTATAATCCTCTCAACAACTCAACAGAAGAGGTTTTTATTTATTTATTTATTTATTTATTTATTTATTTACTTGATATGGAGTCTCGCTCTGTCACCCAGGCTGGAGTGCAGTAGTGCGATCTCTGCTCACTGCAAACTCCATCTCCCAGGTTCAAGTGATTCTTCTGCCTCAGCCTCCTGAGTAGCTGGGATTACAGGCACATGCCACCACACCTGGCCAATTTTTGAATTTTTAGTAGAGACGGGGTTTCGCCATGTTGGTCAGGCTGGTCTTGAACTCCTGACCTCTCCCAAAGTGCTAGGATTACAGGCGTGAGCCACCATGCCCAGCCCAGAAGAGGTTTTAATAAGACAGTTTACAGAAAAGGAAACTGAGGCTAGAGGTTATTTGTTCAAGGTTAAATATACAATGTTAGTCCTGAAATGAAACCTAAGTTTGTCTCCCCTAAGCCATGTACCACCCCCCAGCTCCCGTTTTTGTTTTTTTAAACAATACTATATTGCTGCCATGTCACTTTGGTCCTCTGCAGTAAGGAAGGGCATATAAAAGTGCCCTGTTTGTCTGGGATCAGAAAACAAGCCTGTGTAGGCTCAGAGAGACAAATATGGCATGTTCTCACATATATGCAAGAGCTAAAGTGAATCTCACAGAAGGAGAGAGCAGAATGATAGATACTAGAGGTTGGGAAGGGAAGGTGGGAATGAGGAGAAGTTAGTCAATGAACACAGTTAGCTAGAAGAAATAAGTTCTAATATTCAACACTACCGTAGGTAAATTATTTTTAATAATTTATTGTGCATTTCAAAATAGCTAGAAGAGAAGAATTACAACGTTTCCAGCACAAAGAAAAGATAAATGTTTGAGGTGATGAATATCCTGGTTACCCAAATTCGATCATTGCATATTGTATACATGTATCAAAATATCACATGTATGTATAATTATATATTTATGTACAACTATGATATACTAATAAAAAAGAAAAGAAACCTGTGTATAGGCATATGCTGATATTTATTGTGGCTCTTATTTCTGTTTTCAGATTCTGACTTATAAATGTCTAGAATAAGGCTCCTTAAATTTGTAAAATCTTTGTACATTTTTGTGATTTGTTTCTTGTTTTTTTTTTTTTTTTTTTTCCCCAAATGTAGGGGAAGATCATTCATTGTTTTGTTTAAATTGAATTTTCAAAAAAGGCCATGACCCACAAATTGTTAAGAGCCATCCCCCAACACCCCGTACCTTCATGGCCCTCAGCTGTTGAAATTCCCACCAGTCTGCTGGCATCCTTGCATCCCTCCCAATTACTAGATTTTCCCAGTGCCTTCTTCCCAAATCATTCCTTCTCAATCCTGCCCTGGCATCAGAATCACCTCTAGACCCTGTACAGAATACAGCTGCTCAGGCCCCTTCTCAAACCTGAAGTATGACCTTGGGAATGGGGCTCAGAAAGCTGTATGTTTAAGAAGCTCCACAAATGATTCTGACCCAGAGTGCTATCAGTCAGCACAACTTCCTTTCTTCCTTCCTTCCTTCCTTCCTTCCTTCCTTCCTTCCTTCCTTCCTTCCTTCCTTCCTTCTTTGCTTCCTTCCTTCCTTCCTTTCTCTTTTCCTTCCTTCCTTCCTTCCTTCCTTTCTCTTTTCCTTCCTTCCTTCCTTCCTTCCTTCCTTCCTTCCTCTCTTTTCCTTCCTTCCTCTCTCTTTTCTTTCCTTCCTTCCTTCCTCTCTCTTTTCTTTCCTTCCTTCCTTCCTTTCTTCCTTCCTTCCTTCCTCTTTTCCTTCCCTTCCTCCCTTCCTTCCTTCCTTCCTCTCTCTTTTCCTTCCTTCCTTCCTCTCTCTTTTCCTTCCTTCCTTCCTCTCTCTTTTCTTTCCTTCCTTCCTCTTTCTTTTCCTTCCCTTCCTTCCCTTCCTTCCTTCCTTCCTTCCTTCCTTCCTTCCTTCCTTCCTTCCTTCCTTCCTTCCTTCCTCTTTCTTTTCCTTCCCTTCCTTCCCTCCCTTCCTTCCTTCCTTCCTTCCTTCCTTCCTTCCTTCCTTCCTTCCTTCCTTCCTTCCTCTTTCTTTTCCTTCCCTCCCTCCCTCCCTCCCTCCCTCCCTCCCTCCCTCCCTCCCTCCCTCCCTCCCTTCCTTCCTTCCTTCCTTCCTTCCTTCCTTCCTTCCTTCCTTCCTTCCTTCCTTCCTTCCTTCCTTCCTTCTTCCTCTCTTCTTCTCTTTCTTTCTTTGTTTTTTGATGGAGTCTCACTCTGTCCCCCAGGCTGGAGTGCAGTGGTGCCATCTCAGCTCACCACAACCTCCACCTCCTGGGTTCAAGTGGTTCTCCTGCCTCAGCCTCCTGAGTAGCTGGGACTACAAGCATGTGCCACCATACCTGGCTAATTTTTTGTATTTTTAGTAGACACAGGGTTTCACCATGTTAGTAAGGAGACCAGCCTGACCTCGTGATCTGCCCACCTCGGCCTCCCAAAGTGCTAGGATTACAGGCATGAGCCACCGCGCCTGGCCAATTTTCTTTCTTTCTTTCCTTCCTTCCTTCCTTCCTTCCTTCCTTCCTTCCTTCCTTCCTTCCTTCCTTCCTTCCTTCCTTCCTTCCTTCCTTCCTTCCTTCCTTCCCTCTCTTTCTCTCTTTCCTGTCACTCTGTAACCCAGGCTGACTGCAGTGGCATGATCATGTCTCACTACAGTCTCAACCTCCCAAGCTCAAGTGATCCTCCCACCTCAGGCTGCTGAGTAGCTGGAACCACAGGCATGCACCACTATGCCCAGCTAATTTTTAAATTTTTTGTAGAGACAAGGTTTCACCATGTTGCCCCAGGTTGGTCTCAAACTCCTAGGCTCAAGTGATCCTCTCACCTTGGTTTCCCGAAGTGCTGAGATTACAGGCATGAGCCACCACACTCAGTTTCAATTTTCTTTACAAACTTTGAACAAAAGGAGATTCTTCATGAATGTCTTCTTGTGGAATGGTCTCCTGGAGGGAGACCCAGAGTAGCCCAGTCCTCCCACAAGGGACTCATCATCATCTAGATCTGGCTTTCCTGGTAAGATCCTAACTAAAGAAAGAGAGGTGAGCAAAGGAAAAGAAGATATTTCCACCTTCACTAGTTTATAAAAAATAATGTCAGAGTTTCAATATTTATAGAAATCCCCTCACTTTTTGAAATGCGAGTAGTTGATGCCTTCACAAAAGTAAGCTACAAATTTTATACAAATACCCCATACATAGTGGTGGTGCTGGTAAATGTTTTACAATCAACTCTGATTTGTAGCATTGCCTATTTCCATGGTGTAAATACTCCCACCCTGGTTAATCTGAAGCTTCTAACTTGGCTCACAAATTTCCTGAAAATTAAAAAAGACTCTCATAAGCCAGTAGAAGCCTACTCCATCCCACCACTGCATATGGAGAGTGATTATCTGGGAGAGATGGCTTCTGGATTTCTCCATAGGCTCAGGCATGCAGAATGATTCAGAGAGCCCCATTTGCTTCTTTATTCTCCTTCAAAAGATTCTATTGTGTGGCCTACTCCTTCTGAAATCAGTGCATGTTCAACACCACAAGTCTTTCATGATGATGTTGAAAAAAATAACATCCTGAAGATGTTTTGACAAATTAATTTGACTTTTGAATTATTTTCCTTTTGAGAGAATAGTAAAATGTTCCAAAGGTCTCCTGGGAAGAGATTGTTCAAATAAGTTTTTATATTGTTGATTTAGTTTTAGGTAGTTAATGCTACTACCTCTGTATCTGAGGGTTAGTAAATTGGCGTTTTCCTCCTTCATTTATCTGTGTCTGCTAGAACTGTTTGACATTCTCCACCCACACAGGTTCTGATGACATTACTTTTACTCATTGTGTATTTACCTTTGAAAGGATGAGCTATTCATTCATGGGCATAAAGAGCAATGACTGCGGAAATGGACTAGTGTTTTTCCATTAATTTTTGTAATCATGTCTTAGTTCACTATGATGATCTACAGTTTTCTCTTTGTTCCAGAGAACTATCAAAATTGTCACTGACATTTATTGACAACCGTGATTTGTATAGGAGAGTTTTAGAAACTTGAATACCAGTCGTTTGTCAAGCAAGATATAGCTCCTGCTTCTCTAGAATCAGGGGATGTTTAAGCGGTTATCTAGTCCAACCTTCACAGCTTGTCTCTGAGGTATCTTTTGGCTTCTGTGGGAATTAATGACTTCTACGACTGTAGATTTGTCTGGAGTTTTGCAGAACAAACCAAATCCTTCCCCACATAAGAACCTTGGAAAACTTGGAGAACTTTCAATCTTTGGAAACTTGATGCTGCCCCCTAAACTTTTCTTCTCAACCTATGAAATGAACTTCTCATGGAAATTATTTTCCAAAGTAGATATACAAAGCACAATAAAATACATTAATGAGAGAATCAGCTAAATCGATTCACTTGAATCATAGTCGCTGCCACAAGCCAGGTACATTCCTGTTTTCTTTCCATTGCCACTAGGGTCACTTCATTTACCTCTGTTTTGTGCTTAACTTCTTAAACAAATTTATCTTCCCAATTTATCTTATTTTATTTGATAAGAATATTAGTGAAAGACAGCAGAATCTTTTAAGAGAGTTATCTAAGATAACTAGAAGCTAATAGTTCTAAAAGATGCTTCAAGGTCCAAAAACCCTCTTCAGTAAATAAATGCGCAAAGGCATTTTGATAAGCATTTGCTGTAGCCAATAACTATTATAGCACTTTAAAAAATAATTACTGATCTTTTTGGTCATTAATATCTACAGAAAGATTTCAAATCATGAAACTAAATCATTAAAACAATCTCTACCTCGTCTGATTTGTATATTAAAACTTCTCTGTGCTCACTTAACAATGTTCTTAAACAAGTCAAAGGTTTTTATTTTTTCATTTTTTTTTTTTTTGAGACGGAGTGTTGCTCTGTTACCCAGGCTGGAGTGGAGTGGCATGATCTCAGCTCACTGCAACCTCTGCCTCCTCATTTCAAGCGATTCTCCTGCCTCAGCCTCTCAAGTAGCTGGGATTACAGGCACCCGCCACCACACCTAGCTAATTTTTGTATTTTTAGTAGAGACAGGGTTTCGCTATGTTGGCCAGGCTGGTCTGGAACTCCTGACCTCAGGTGATCCACCTGCTTTGGCCTCCCAAAGTGCTGGGATTACAGGCATGAGCCAACGTGCCTGGCCACAAGTCAAAGGTTTTTCTGCATCTGAAGGTTTTCATAGGTAGCTGCTTCTTGGATGGTAATAATAAGGTGTTTTGTGATACTAATTTTAAATTATTAATTTTTGTGAATTTTAAATGATGAATTCCTATTAATGGGAATGGAAATTATATTGCCTTTTTATTGTGAAGGTAGTCTTGTAGGGTAGGACTGTAGAGAGAGCAGAAGGAATTTTGAATATCTGATATTATTGCTGACAAATATTTTAGAAAAACTATGTAATAGGTTAAAGTAAATTTTCTTCATTGATTTATTATGGCTAATATTTAGGGCAAAGGGTGATATACTCTTGTGAGTCAGTAACTGCTAGGATAACTTATTGAGTCAAAAAAATTTCCCTAGGCCCCTTTTCCTTTCCTTCCCCCTGAGTTGAATTCATAATAATGCAGTGCTTTGGGAAACAATTCTATATTAATACATGCTAAAAAAGCCCCCACAAAATAAAAGCTTCTTTTAATTATCCTAGCATGAAGTGAAACAAAAATAAAAGTAATAGGATAGATGCTAATTTATTCCTTCCTCTCTCTTTTTTTTTCCTTCCTTCCTTCCTTCCTTCCTTCCTTCCTTCCTTCCTTCCTCCCTCCCTCCCTCCCTCCTTCCCTCCTTCTCTTCTCTTCTCTTCTCCTCCTCCTCCTCCTCCTCCTCCTTCTTCTTCTTCTTCTTTTTCTTTTTCTTTTTCTTTCTTTTTTGACGGAGTCTTGCTCTGTCGCCCAGGCTGGAGTGCAGTGGCGCGATCTCGGCTCACTGCATGCTCCGCCTCCCGAGTTCAAGGGATTCTCCTGCCTCAGCCTCCCCAGTAGCTGGGACTACAGGTGCGGACCACTGCGCCCAGCACATTTTTTTTTTTTTTTTTTTTTTTTTTTTTGAGACGGAGTTTCACTCTGTCGCCCAGGCTGGAGTGCAGTGGCGTGATCTCGGCTCACTGCAACCTCCACCTCCCGGGTTTAAGCAATTCTCTGCCTCAGCCTCCCGAGTAGCTGGGATTACAGGCACCCACCACCATGCCTGGCTAATCTTTGTATTTTTAGTAGAGACAGGGTTTCACCATCTTGACCATGCTGGTCTTGAACTCCTGACCTTATGATCCACCCACCACGGCCTCCCAAAGTACTGGGATTACAGGCGTGAGCCACTGTTCCAGGCTGTAGCTTCATTATATTTCTTATAATGTGTTTCAAAATTCTTCAGATTTCTTAGACCTCAGTTTCCCCTTTTGGAGAATCTTTGGAGAAACCAAAAGCCATCTGTCCCAAATAATTGCTTTCCACATGCAGTGGTGGGCTGGAGTAGGCTTTTACTGGCATATGGGAGCCTTTTTTAATTTTCAGGAAATTTGTGAGCCAAGTTGGTAACTTCAAATTGGCCAGGGTGGGAGTATTTACACCATGGAAATAGGCAATGCTACAAATTAGAGCTGAGTGTGAGACATTTATCAGCACACCACTGTATATGGAGTATTTGTAAAAAGTTTGTAGCTTTCTTTTGTAAAGGCATCAAATACTTTCATTTCAGAAAGTTAAGGCATTGCTGCTAATATTGTAACTCTGACATTATTTTATAAACTTGTGAAGCTTCTGTTCTTTTGCTCACCTCTCTTCAATTAGAATCTTAGTAGGAATATTTTAGATGTCATATGTAAGATAACTTTAAAATTATATTAATAGCAAATGCATAATTAATATTACAAAAAGATTCTGTAATATGTCTCTGCAGAATAATTCTGTAATATAGTCCATCTTGACTGCCCATTAAAAACCAGATGAAATGAGATTTAACTTTTTTTTTTTTTTTTCTCGACACAGAGTCTCGCTCTGTCACCCAGGCTGGAGTGCAGTGGCGCGATCTCGGCTCACTGCAAGCTCCGCCTCCCGGGTTCGCGCCATTCTCCCGCCTCAGCCTCCCGAGTAGCTGGGACTACAGGCGCCCGCCACCTCGCCCAGCTAGTTTTTTTTGTATCTTTATAGTAGAGACGGGGTTTCACTGTGTTAGCCAGGATGGTCTTGATCTCCTGACCTCGTGATCCGCCCGTCTCGGCCTCCCAAAGTGCTGGGATTACAGGGTTGAGCCACCACGCCCGGCCGAGATTTAACTTTTAAGATATCATGTTGATTTGGTTGTTTTCTAAATTTCATTCTGAAGGAAGGAAGAAGCAAGAGAGAATATAATGCTTCTATACTCTGTCATTTCTTTTGCAACCATTTTTTGTTCCTTTGCCTTTTCTTGGTTTCGTTTTCCCCCTTCTTTCTTTACTTTTTCCTCGTTTCTTTTGTAAAGGAGTAATCTGTTTTTATAACCATACTACCCCCTCGTGTTGTTTACTGGACCCCTGGAGAGTTGCATTTCCTTTAGGAATATGCCCAGCATTTTTAGGCTGCTAAAATGTGCTAAAACATGAGCCAATTAATGATGTTCTTATTGACCAGGTCTAGGAAACTTCTAGGATCCAGTTTCTGCAAGAATGATTTACGGGCTATAATAGGTTAGAATGTCAAACAAGGGGAAACAATTAGTAGCACTAATGGTTTAACCCCGGGTTTATCACTGAGGGAGGATCATTGATGAAATGGCCCATCTGTTCCAAAGATGTTTCCAACTTGGTTGCATAGCAGTTTGTAAATCAAATCAGTGCAGTGATTGTGAGGCTTATATAGCCATTTGTTTGTCTATTTTTCAAAATCACTGCTTTTGTGTACATTTTATCATGATATCTTTGAAAAATGGGGTTTTACCTGTGGAAATTACACTATCGTTATTCAGCATTATGTTCAGTTTATTACATGTACCAGGAACACATATTTTGAAATTGTCACCAGCTCCAAGAATTATGTAATCAGTGAGTTAAATATGTAACTTCCAAATGAATTAGTGGACCTATATTTTGGCAAAAATTTGTTGTTGGAGGAAGAATAGATTCATCCCAGAGTGAGTTTCTTCTCTATTTTCAGGGTAAAAGATGGAGAATTCTGTTACTATAATCAGCTTCTTTCTTAAAATACCCTTAACCTACTTTTTTTCCCTCTAAATAATGATGCTCCACTTCTTACGTAAATTTCACAATTTACAACCCACATTCACATTTGTTATTTCATTTCTCATTGGGTATTTTCCCTCTGCTGTTTCCTTCCTGTAGAAAGGCCGTTGAATAATTGGCTCTAAGATTTGAAAGGGGTCTTCAGATTATCTGTTCAATGACTGTGCCTAGTGATCAGCCTGTCTGTTATTTCCAAAAGGAGAAGAAAACATTAGATAGGTAGACAGACTGATCATGGGGTCAAATAACATAGTGAAAGTAAATTTTATTTTCGTAGGAATGGAAGACAATATTATTTTTTACTTTTGTCTGTGTATTTGATCATTTATTTCATGCTCACCCTACTGACCTGTGGTCTTCTGTTTCAGTGGCTTTCTGGTCACTTTAAGGCGTAAATTCCTTTTACCATTTGGGAAAATTGCTAACTTGCCTCCAGCTTCAGATTTCACCCACATGGATATAGTTTCTGGGGTGTAAAAGAGTAACATTTTATTGTTGAGGCAAGACACTTCTTTAAAGCTGCCTTTTTACTGATTTAGTTATTTCAAATCATATTAATACAAATTGGGGCAAATTAAGAGTTACAAGTCTGGACTTAAAATCATCTGCCTGCTCTGGTTTGGAAATTTATGCAACTATTTCTGCCTTAATTAAAACTGTGGATATTTTTAAAGCTTAGAATTTATTCTTATCTTATTGTGACAACAATGCAAATCCAACCAGGTACATTAATTGTTCTGTGATACAGATGGAAAAAGATAGAAACTCGGCCTAGCCAGGCTAGATTTAGTTTGTGAGTTGATCGTCTTTTAATAATGGCTCGATTGATGATTGTGTGCCACGTGAAGTAACTGGAATGCTGGATGGTTACATGAAATTGTGGGAAAACTGACACAATGGGGAAAAGGTGCTTGCTGAGCCTATGAACTGCAACCTGTGCAAATATGATGATTCCTCAATTGCAACTTCAGGAACTCAGGATTACTGTGTAAAAAGGAAAATGAATTAATGAAGAAAATAAGATGAATGTAAAAACTACCATCCCTAATGTCCTGAGGGTAGTGCTTCTCCCCGTCTTCTCCGCTCCCCTACCCCGTTGCTAGGAGAAAGATGAGTTAACTCACAGGGACGTGTACATTACCAGCCGGATCCACGTACCTGGCAGCTGCAACGTGTTAAACCTGTAGTTTGTTCTTCCATGTATACACTATAAACAGGAAGGCAAACGTCATCCATTTACACAGAAAAGAAAATTGATGATGAAAAACTCACTGCTTTGCTTAAAAAAAGTCTAAGGTAAAGAATGTGTTGACTCAGAGAGGGCCATTCAACATCGAAAGTCTTCAATTTTATTGCTATTTCTGTATTAAGGATCCTGAAAGCAAAATTTCTTCAGAATCTGTTGTTTAGACTTTACAACAAAAATAGCCTTGGGGAGCTGCTCACCTGGAGACGTTTTGTGGTGACCATGGAGATTAATCTTCTTGATGGGAAATCGGCTGTTCACAATACTGCTTCCTTCATTCCCAAAGAAGAGTTTCCATTCCTACCAGGGGATGTTGGCTAGAGCAACGAGCCATTGAGGCCTCCTGATATTCCATCCGGGGTGCAGCCTCCTTGAAGCTGCCTCAAGCCCCCTTCAGTTACTCCTTTATTCCCTTCACTGTTCCAGAGGGTTTTCAAGCGTCTGCAGCTGCACCTCTGTCTCAAGGGCCAGGTCTACTGTCAGCCTCGCCGCTGCAAGGATGGGATTGAAAAGCAAGACCATTCATTTACTCATTCATTCACAAATTTATTGAACTGATATTTAAGCTCAGAATTTATTCTTTCCTCATTCTCACAAGAATGCAAATCCCTACTACATTCCAGACTCTAGGTGGGGGCACAGGTGACACACTACTGAGCTGAAATAGATCCCATCCCAGGACTAATAGACCTTACAGTCTGGGCGAGAGAGGGGTTAATCAAATAACTACATTGATGAATGTATATTTTCAAACTGAGGTATTAAAAATAACAAACCCAGCCTGGGCAACATGACAAAACCTCATCTCTACAAAACAATTAGTTGGGCATGGTGGTGCACACCCATAGTCCTAGCTACTCCGGAGGCTGATGTGGGAGGATCACCTGAGCCCGGGGGTTCAAGGCTGCAGTGAGCCATGATTGTGCCACTGCACTCTAGCCTGGGTGACAGAGTGAGTCTCTGCCTCAAAAAAAAAAAAAAAAAAAAAAAAGAAAAGAAAAGAAAAAAGAAAAATAACAAAGGAACTGGACCTAGACTAAAGATACTCCAAGGAAGCCGTATTTAGCCATACTTAGAAGGCTTTGCAGGTAAAATGTGTGAATATGTGAAGCAGAGAGCATTATAGGCATGAGTCCCGTGGCTGAAAGAAGGACGGCTGAAACACAGGAGGGAAAGGCCGGTGCCTCAGGAGGCGAGAGGCACCACGCCAAACCACGTGGAGGTTCAAGATCTTGTAAAGAATTTCCGTCTTTATCATGAAAGCAAAGGGGAAGTTACTGATGGGTTCTTAGGTGGAGGTGACCTGAGGAGGGTTGTGTTTTAAAAAGAAAGCCTTGGCTTTGGGAGGGAAAAGAGCTGGAGAGATGCCAGAGGGGTGGGAGGAACATTCCGGTTTGGAACCTCAAAGCAGTTTAGTTACATATCCAACATTCCTTCACCGTTGCCTCACTCCTGAACACTGTCCATTGCATGTCTGAGTCTTCCTCCAGACTCTACATTCCTTTAGTTTAGGAATGCTGACATATTTGCTTTTGGATCCCATGTAGTGTCTGACCCTGGGATTTGCACGTATGTCCAGCAAATGCTGTCTTTAAACAATGCAGCTCTTCCCCATCTCACAAGTCATGTCAGTTGGCGTAAAGGAACATAGCTCTTCTGTATTCCAGTGATAAGATTATATAGTGATCTAATTTATTCCTGAGGACAGACGGGGTTAGAGATACACTTGCCTTTTCTTTTGCTGTCATCTGTGTCTTGCATTTTATTTCCATACATTAATATCTTCAATATAATGATCTTTGTTGTCCTGTCTTCATGTCAACCTAAAGCATTGTTATTGTCATTATCGTTACTACCTCCTCACAAATATATAGATATATTGGGGGAGGTTTTTGCTGAGAGAAATCTGCAGATTTGAAAAGAAACCATGTCACACATTTCTGAGTCTGAAAATCAGGAGTTACAAACATAAATGAGTAAAGCAGCAGTAGGGAATGGCGCAGCCTGTGGCAGAACTAGAGGGAGCATGCTCTATCCCAAAGCATTCACATTCGAACACAAATATACTGTGCTAGGTAAACCAGACATCTGGGGGCAAATGTGGCTTAGTAACTATGGGTTTGTTGTTTCTTCTTTAATTGATTAAAAAAAAGATTTAAATACAGAGAATTTATAAAAATTTTCAGTGTAATTAGGGGTTGTGGGCCAAGCTTTATTGAGTGACGTGAAGCCTCAAAGTTGTTTTGGGGAAGGGAGCAGGACCAAAATGCCTCCTTAGTGCAACTTTTTCAAAAAAACCTTGTGAAGCCGGCTTCTAATATTCCTCTGGCTACTTGCTCTCTCTCTCTCTCTAATGGGCTGCTGCAGTTTCTCCTGTGCCTCAGTCAAATGAATACATCGCATAAATGAAGGTATAAACTGCGTAAGTTTACAGAAAGGAAGAAGGTTATTATTACCTTTGAAATCAGAAGCCAAGAAAACATCTCACACATCCTCATCTCTTCTCTTACTTTCTGGGCAAGTCCCCAGGGGTAATTTTATTAGAGACTCTCCCTCAAAGTAAAAAATGAGGGGGGTATAAATAGCCCTGATCCTGCTCCCACCTGATCCTTAGATTAAGATTAGCGGAAGCTCAGGCTGAGAGGTCACCACAAGAATGTAGTTTTCTGGGGTGAATAGTCACTTAAATCAGACACTCAGGAATCTCATGCAAAGAATGTTTAGTTAACATATTTCCAGGAAAAACATGATTCCAACTTCTTATACCAAGAACCAACAGCCTTAGCGATTTTGTAGAAGGGAGAATCCTTTCCATTGCAGAAATTGGGCCCGTGGGATGGATGAAGCAGAAATGAGCAGAACAACAGGATTAATTGAGATCACTTTGCTGCTACGTTCTGCAATTTTATTACTCCTCCTAAAATGCAATGGAGAGTCTCTCAAACTGGCAACGGTGACTTTTGTTAGTATTCTGAGCCCTTCAGCAAAATATATCCTCTTTGGGCTGATTTATACCATGAGGATAATAGAAATATATCCCTTACACATTTTAGTGGGCTGTTGTGAAGAGAAAATTAGATTATGTATGGCAAGGAACTTCACAATGACAAGATAATGTGTTGTAATAATAATATTAAAGATAATTATAGGAAACACATAGCACTTGCTATTTGCCAGGCACTGTTCTAAGCATTTACATTCATTGTTTTATTTAGTTCTGATAATAACCTTCCGTTTGGGCTAGAATCTATTGTTATCTCTAATTTTTAGATGGAAAAACAAAGCCAGAGAGAACTGAAGTAACTTGCCCAATCCCAGACAGTAAGAATTGGTACTAGGATTTGCACCCATGCAGTCTGGCTCCTCTTAATCACTATGATTTAGGAATAAAAACAAAAAAACAAAAACATAGACTTTTAAGTAAACCAAAAGACTAGCATTTGAATCCTGGCTTCACAGGCCATATAACTATGGAGACAGTCTTCTTAAGCAGTCTTAAGTCTGCTTAAGTGTTTGGTCAGGATTAAATGAGAAAACATGCAAAGCATATTGTTTAATAGGAGGCACATAGTGTATTATTATTATTAGTTATTGTGGGTGAGATGGTATATTAGTCTTGTCAGACTGCCATAGCAAAATATCCACAGACTGGCTGGCTTAAACAACAGAAATTTATTTTCTCACAGTCCTGTAGGCTAGAAGTTCAAGACCAAGGTGGCAGCAGGGTTGGTTTCTGGTGAGGCCTCTCTTCCCAGCTTGCAGGTGGCAGCCTTCTCACTGTGCTCTCATATGGCCTTTCCTCTGTGCAGAGGAGAGAAAGAGGGCTCTGGTGTCTCTTCCTCTTTTTATAAAGATGACAGTCCTATTGGATTAGAGCTCCACCCTTATAACTTAATTTAACCCTAATTACCTCCTTAATACAGTCACATTGGATGTTAGACCTTCAACATATTAATTTTGGGTGAATACAATTCAGCCCATAACAGGTGGGTAGCTGGGAGGAGAGGAATAGAAGGATAGAAGGGGTATTTTAATGTCTAAGGTAGATTTTTTTTTTAAAGGCATCGCTGCTGGAGGAAAAAAACCATCTGATATTCATAATACATTTGTAGGTATACAATGTATTTGGCACTGTATGTCATAGAAAACATCTCCAAACTATCTATTGTTAATCTTTCAGGTGAGCCTGAATTTAAATACATTGGGAATATGCATGGGAATGAGGCTGTTGGACGGGAACTGCTCATTTTCTTGGCACAGTACCTATGCAATGAATACCAGAAGGGGAACGAGACAATTGTCAACCTGATCCACAGTACCCGCATTCATATCATGCCTTCCCTGAACCCAGATGGCTTTGAGAAGGCAGCGTCTCAGGTGAGTGCCAGGCAGCTCAGATCAGGCGTGCTTTCTTCATTTTCTGTATGTTTGTACATACATGTTTATCTAAAAATTATGCCCTCGCACAAAGCTTAAAGATGGTGCAGTGGAGGGCATAAGTGATGCATTCATTATTCAACTCACTGGTAAGAAAACAGCTAAGAATGAAAGGGGTGATGGGCGAATTTTTCCAGTAAAGACTGCAAATCAGAAATTGTGTTAAGAAGTTAATGTTCAAATAGTGTTCTGTTTTATGTTTTTCAATAAATTATTATTACACTTTTTTGACTAGCTAAGTTTTCTTTTAAAAATCTACAAATATGAGAAATACTGCTGTTTGTTGAAGAGTAACGCCATGGGTGTATGTGGGTGAGCTAGTGTCACAGCGCCCTCTACTGAATTTAAGGAAGAAATACTTTTGGCCAGAATAATGTTTTACTGATGTTTACTTGGTTTTTACATATGCTCAGTAAAGTTAAAAAACAAACAAGCGAAAACCCTACCTCTTAACTAAAAATAATTTAATATATCTTAGCTGTTAGATGAGCTGGAAAGTAATACCTTTTTAAGAGAAGATATATGGTGTTTGTTCCTATTTTATTGGACAGGGGTGGGGAACATTATATATGCTGCTTTCTACAGTTTAAAATAATTTTCTTAGTCTATGGGAACATGAGAACACATTCAAGTTAATATTTAGTATGTTTATCTACAGTTAAAAAGATCCAATGACATAGTTTGACATTGTAAGAAACTCAGCGAATTTCTGTAAATAGATATAAAATTGATACGATTTCTAAAGTTTTATGAGAGAAAAATTCTAGTAATATATAAAATTAAATTATTTAAAATTTTAAGGTAATATTCAGAAGTTTTAGACATATAGGCAACAGATTATCATTGCTATTTTCTGTCTTATAGATTTTTATTCCTCGCAGTCTAAGATATCTAAGCTTCCATGACTTAAAAAATGTGGAAATATGTCTATATCATGTGATATAATTTAACAGTAAAACAAGAAAATTCACATTATAAAATAAAACAAATATCTTGGAATAATTTTCCAGATTGTACCATTAGATAAATGAAGGGTTTAAACTGGAGAGAAATTCCTCAAACCATAAAGCCCTAGAATTTTGTTCTAAGCTCATATTTTTCCATGAAGACTATAAGAGGGAGACATGTTATTAGTCCATAATGCATGTTAAATTCATTTTAAGCTGCTAATCTTTAGTTATTTATTCTTCTAAATATTTAAAAAATAGGTTGCTGTGATTTACAGAGGCAATGAATATTTTACTTAAATCTAATTATAGAATGATGTGCTTTGAAATAGGTCATTTATAACTAGTGAATATATATTGTGAAATTTGATGATAAATATCTCTTTATTATTTTTAACATTTAAAATATTATTCATCGAACATATTTTCAAAATACCTATAACAAGTACAGTGATGCATCTCTCAATAATGGGGAAGTGTTCTGAGAAATGCAATGTTAGGTGATTTTGTTGTTTTGTGAACATTCTAGAGTGCACCTACATAAACCTGCATGGTGTAGCCTACTACACACCTAGGCTATGTGATATAGCCCACGGTTCCTAGGCTACAAGTCTGTACAGCATGTTACTGTACTGAATACTGTAGACAACCGCAACATACTAGTAACTATTTGTATATCTAAACATAGAAAAGGTACAGTGAAAATACGGCATAAAAGATAAAAACAGTACCCTTGGATAGGGCTCTTACCATAAATGGAGCTGGAAGTTGCTCTGGGTGAGTCAGTGAGTGAGTGGTGAGTGAATGTGAAGGCCTAGGGCACCACTGTACACTACTATAGAATTTATAAACACTGTACACTCAGGCTACACTAAATTTATAAAAAATATTTTTCTTCCTTCAATGATAAATTAAACTTATCTTACTGTAACTTTTTTTTTGTTTGTTTGTTTTGAGATGGAGTCTCACTCTGTCACCAGGTTGGAGTGCAATGGCATGATCTCGGCTCACTGCGCCCTCCGACTTCCTGGTTCAAGCTATTCTCCTGCCTCAGCATTGTATTTTTAGTAGAGACGGGGTTTCACCATGTTGGCCAGGATGGTCTTGATCTCCTTACCTCGTGATCCACCCGCCTTGGCCTCCCAAAGTGCTGATATTACAGCCGTGAGCCACCGCACCTGGTCACCTTACTGTAACTTTTTTACTTTATAAACTTTTAAACTTTAAAAACCTTTTGGACTCTTTGTAATAACACTTAGCTTGAAACACACAATACATTGTAGAGCCGTCCAAAAATCTTTTGTCTTTATATCCTTGTTCTACAAGCTTTTTTTCTATTTTAAAAACTTTTAAGGGTTTCTTAGTTTTTCAACTGTTTTGTTAAAAATGAGACACAGGCTGTGTGCAGTGGTTTCTATCTGTAATACCAGTGCTTTGGGAGGCCCAGAGGAGAGGATTGCTTAAGGCCAGGAGTTTGAGACCATCCTGAGCAACATAGTGAGACCCTGTCTTTAGCAAAAATAAAAAATAAAAACTTAGCCTAGCATGGTTGTGCACACCTGTAGTCCCAGTGCTTTGGGAGGCCAAGGAAGGAGGATCACTTGAACCCAGGAGTTTGAGGTTACAGTTAGCTGTGATTGTGCCATTGCACCCAAGCCTGGGCAACAGAGTGAGACCCTGTCTCTTAGGAAAAAAAAAAAAGAAACTAAGATACAAACACGCATATCAGACTAGGCCTACACAGGGTCACGATCATCAAAATGTCACTAGGCAATAGGAATTTTTCACCTCCATTATAATCTTATGGGATCACTGTTGTATAGTTTGTCAGTCGTGGTAAGAAATGTCATGATGCGGCCCATCACTGTACTTTAAATTTGATATCTTCATGTTTATATAAGTAAAGTAGTAAAAATGCTGATATGGGAGGGCATTGTTGAAATAAATAATCTTAATAGTTATTTTAAAGAGCATTGATAGAGACCTTAAATAGAAAGTGACAATAATAATAAGCAACTGATGATTTTTTCTCTTTGACTTTTTTTTTTTTTAGCCTGGTGAACTCAAAGACTGGTTTGTGGGTCGAAGCAATGCCCAGGGAATAGATCTGAACCGGAACTTTCCAGACCTGGATAGGATAGTGTACGTGAATGAGAAAGAAGGTGGTCCAAATAATCATCTGTTGAAAAATATGAAGAAAATTGTGGATCAAAACACAAAGGTAGTGACCACGGGATAGTCTTCTTGGGTTCATCTCTAGCCTAAGGAAATATGTTCCAATATCTTCATCATCGTGAAGGACAGAGGAGTAACATCACAGCTCGTATGGAGTGGTTAACTGTGGCTTTGAAAGTCAAGGCTGGAAGGGCTGGTGCCATGAGATTAGTCCTGGCCCCCAGAATTGGGCCGTAGGTGGAGAGGAGTTGGAGGTGTAGATATAGGGAGGAACCCAGTTGTAGGTTTCTTAGAAAGTCACCATGGCCTTCTCAGAGACCCTTTATTAGCTCATCTGATCAGCTCCTCCTGCCAAATTTACACTGTTGCTCTTTTTCTCTTTTCCAGAACTTTCTCCTCCCTTGCTTTACAAAACTCTACTTTCTCCTACCTCTTCTACTGCCTTTCAAATCACTACTCAGTTTTTTTCCCTGTTTCTTCTACCTGGGCTTAAATGCTGGCCATCTTTGGGGTCTCATCTGATACCTTTATCTGCTTCCCTGGGCTTCCCTCCTTACCTCAACTTTCAGCGTTGTCTGTTACACAAGGTCTCCCAGATCCGTGCCTCTAACTCCAGACTTTCCACAGAGCTTTATGTCTCTGTTTTACTAGCTAACTTGGGTTCCTTTAACTGGTGGAACTTGAAACCTCAAGCTCAGGTTGTCCAGAAACAAATATTTTCCCTTGGAACCACTATTCTTTCATTTATCCCAATCATCAAAGCTTTTGATTTTTCCATCTCTGTCACTCCTCACCAGTTACCACTGCTCAGTGGTTTGATCTCTCTGACACCTCTTCCATTTCCCTTCCTCTGCAAACTCATTCCCCTGCCTCAGCTCAGGCCCCCATGGTCTCCTGCTGTGACTGGCTCAGTGGCCTCTTACTCGTGTTTCATGTCCAGCCTCTCCCAACTCTATTCTATCTTCTCAAATTCTCAATCTTTCAGAGTGATGTTCACACACAAATTATTGCTCTTTTGCTTAAAAAACCTTACCAGCTCTCCACTGCCCAGAAGATAAAGTGAAAACTCAATGTGATGGTTAAGTATGGAGACTCTAGAGGTAGCTACTCTAGAGGTAAATCATGGCTTCATACTTGTTGTGTGAACTTTGTAAAGTTATTTGACCTCTCTGTGCTTCAGATTCTTCATCTGTAATATGGAAGTGATAATATCTACCTCATAGGATAAGGATTGAATGACTTAATACACATAAAATACTTGAGGCCAGGACCTGGAACTTTTATTAACATTTCAGTGTAATTTTTTGGTACTCTCTGTTATGTAGCTGAGGGCTAGGTGGACACATTTACATATGCACTCAACATTTGGTGCATCTTTCAACCAATATTGTTGTCAATTACTTGGAGGAGAAATTGAGCCCATCTTGGAGGAAAGGTGAAGAACTGCTGTCAGCAGCCCTCTGTTCCTTCTCTATTCTTCTGGGTATTTCTGTTCTCATGTGTCCACGATGTCTAGTGTCTTTCCTAAGTGACAGCTCACAAAGTACAATTTCTCCACTTTATTCTAGTCGCTGGGTCATTTCAGCGCCCCTTGGTCCCTGGAAGCTGCCAGCTGGTTTATTCCTTAACCTGGCTTTGATACCCTATAGACTTCACTCATACCAACTCCTCTGTGCTCCTAAACATACCATTTTCTAACAATTTTATGTCTTCAGATGAGTTGCTGCTCCAACTATCTAGAATTGTCTTCTCTTTCCTTCCATGCCAATCCCTCTGTGAAGTCATCCTCTACTCTTCAAGACAGATTCCTTTTTTTTAATATGTTCTTCATCTATACTTCCAGTATGGGCTTATTGTTACATCCAGCTTTATATATGTTATTAGTTTACACAGCTGTTTTCTCCTTTGATTCTAGAATTTGATCACTTGATTGTAAGAATTATGATTAATATTTGATTATGACACACAGTAGGCTAGGGCCTGTTGTGAATAAACACAATCCAGCTCAGCAAACAAATCATAATATCTGAAAAAGAGGGCCACTGCAAGTAAGCAGCCAGGGATCCACACAAGTGTTCATCATGGGATTGGGATGATGGATAAAGGATCCAGGAGACAGAGAGTCTTAGATTATTGGACTAAACTTTTAAAAACTCCCCAGCCTATATATAGAATTCATTCCAGAAACATGGGCTGAGCCTACAGGTGGGGGCTGGCCTTCTTAGTGGTGGCAAATTCATACAGGTCTGCAGCAACCTCAATTCTTGCCTCCTCAGAAGAATTCGACCAAGAAGCATAAGACAGAATGAGAGACTAAAGCAAGTTTTAGAGCAGGAGTGAAAGTTTACTAAAAAGTTAACAGCATGAATGAAAGGAGGTAAAGTACACTTGGAAGAGGGCCAAGCAAGGCAACTTGAGAGATCAAGTGCACTGTTTCTTGTTTGGTTTTTTTTTTTTTTTGCTTTATTAAAATACTGAGTTTTATTTCACATGTATATTTTTGTCTCCCCACTATTTCCATGTCTGACCACTGCTACTACTATGTCCTATCATAACATTCCATACATACTTAAAACCAAGCAAAGGGTGGAGTTCCATCTTTAAAAACTAAACAGGCATTTTGGACAACACATTCTTGGCAATGGAACCTGGACAACATTTATCAAACACGGTAGGGAAAGTTCTCACTCTGCATTATAAAAAGGACAGCCAGATATCAACTGTTACAGAAATGAAATAAGACGGAAAATTTTTAACAAATTGTTTAAACTATTTTCTTAAAGAGACTTCCTCCACTGCCAGAGATCTTGAATAGCCTCTTGGTCAGTCATCCGGAAGCAATTCTTCACATAATTGATGAACTTAGCTTACACTTTGGGAAGACAACCAACTTTTTCTATACTTGCTTACATTTTTGCTTTAATGTCTTCTAAGAACTAGGTCCTTTTGGTGTTTTAGGAGTCCTTTCCTGTTTTTTGAAGGATTCTTGTCCTTTTGATCTTGGTGTTGATGATGGTTTTGAGTCTTTTCCATTCTGATTTGACTTTTGTGCATTTTTGGCTGGAGTATCTCATATAGATTTCTTCACTGGTGCTTTTTCTTCAGCTTCCTCCTCATGATCATCTTCATCATCATCATCATCTTCATCATCATCATCATCATCATTATCATCTTCATCAGCAGCAAGTTTTACTTTTTTCTGTGGAACCTTGCTACCATCTCAAAGGGCAGATTGCTTTCCAGATATACTTAAGAGTTTCACATCCTCCTCCTCTTCATCTTCTGACTCCTCATCTTCCTCCACAGCTACTAAGTGCTGTCCACTAATATGCACTGGCCCTGAACCACACTTCAACCTTAAGACCACTGGTGGTGTTATTTCAAAGCCCCCAAGGGAAACCGTTGGCTCTACAGACATTTTCAAAGTTGCCAGTGTTACTTTTATTGGACTGCCTTCGTAATTCATTGCCTCTGCTTCAACAATGTGCAATTCATCCTTTGCACCAGCCCCTAAACTGACCATTCTTAAAGATAACTGGTGCTCATTTTCATCATTATCCACCTTAAAGTGATCATCTTTGTCGGCCTTTAGTTCACAACCGAAAAGATAGTTCTGGGGCCTCAAGGGGGTCATGGCCATGTCCATCGAATCTCCCATCAGGTGGCGGCACACACTTAGGTGGGAGAGAAGGCGGGCGGAGATAAACGAATGCTGCTCCAGAGAACAGCTGCGCAGGATGGAATCACACCAGGGCTCAAGTGCACTGTTTGACCTTTGACTTGGGATTTTATACATTGGCATGTTTCCAAGGGAGTGGGGGGCTTATGTCTCTTTCCCTCTGATTCTCCTCTTGGGCTGGGCTGTCCACATGCATGGTGGCCTCCCAGCACTTGGTAGGCACTATATTCACAGTGTGATTACTGAAGTTGTATGCATGCCCACTTGAGTTGTTCTTCCCTTACCAGTTGAGTGTTCCTACAAAGTCACATACCAGTTAATCCCTGCCATTTTGCCTCTTAATATGCTTGAGCCCACTTGCCCAATTCCTGCCATCTTATCAGGAAGCTGATCACCAGTTTTAGGCTTTTCTGTCTGTTGGGGGACTGCCTTTCCCTGGCACCTGCTGCAATGAATTATTATGTTACAGAGGCAGTTTAACAACTGCCTGACTATCACCTGATGGTTGACTGACATTCCTGGTGGTCAGAGGGCCCTCTCTTGCCCTGCTCATGTCTGACTACCTACCTACCACAACATTTTCCCCCTCAAGAGTCCAAGTCCTCAATTACTTGGGGAAAATGGATAAATGTCAGTCTTCTGTAACTGCTTCCTGCTGATAGAGGGGTGGTGGTGGTTGTTTTGTGGGTCTTCACCTCTTGCTAGCTGTCAGGGTAGGATGGCTCCATGGGTTGGTGAAAATAGTATCCAGCCATGCCTGAGGGAGACAGGGGTGGGATTTTGCCTCTGTCATGTCTCATTGATGGGAAGTCTAGGGGTCCTTTGTAGAAGGGTGACTCTTGAATACTGACAGGATGGTATCTTTCACTGAGGATCATCTGGAGCTTGATGGCCTGAAGGCAAGAGGAGACAAATCAGTTTATTAGATTTAGAAGAATGTCAAAATGAAATAAGGGGGTGAGGACAACTCCATAAAATCCCGAGGCTGCCAACATGCTCAGGTAACTGGTGGCTATTGTCATGCCTGCTAAGACTTGAGTGGATGGGCTTACTAGCCAATTCCAATGTATTCCTAGAATTAGAATATTTATCCAGAGTTTTACATTACCTATTCCTCTTGTTTCTTCTGAGCTGCAGCCAGAGATCACTGGTTGGTTCACAGGAATAAGCAGGATTAGTCTAAATTGCAGATAAAAACTCAAAAACAACTGCTGAGAATATAATCTAATACCAAGTTATTATATTATAATCTGTTATGTTCTTGAAATATAACTTTTCTCTCTCCAGTCCTCATTTTTATTAAAAATAAATCATGGTAGGACCAATTTGTTTGCAAAATAAGCTTTGGTCTTATCATACTTGATCTGATTATTTGCATAAAGCACAGCAAGAATAATTATTTGCCATATAAGCTCCTTTTAAAATTGGCTTTGTTGAAACTTCATTCCATAAGGAATCTCAGATAAGACTTCTTAAATGCCTTGAGCCCAGCCATGGGTTTCTGCCGTCAAATACTGGGATGAGTTGGGTAAATTCTTCTCCTCTTGAGGTCCCACGATAACCTAGGGCTCCTAGGCCTTTCAGAAAGTGACATTCTTTACTCCCCATGGATCAGGAACACTGTACAGGGACTGTGTAGACAAGCTATGAGGCCAGTTTTCCCAAGGGGTTTTTATTGGCTCTATAAGTCAAATTTGATTCCTTAAAGTAGAGCATGCCTTTCCAGTCAAACCCTTGGTAAAATAACCAGTTTCTCCAATTGTGCCCTTTTGCAAAAGAAAACAGATTACTATTGTATTTATGCAAATAACTGTATTGCCAAAAGTTAAGAATACTCACAAATAGTTTCCAAATTCTAGAGAAATCAGGTGGAGAGAAATAGGCTCCAAATTTTGTTTACAGGAGTACTTATTTTTAAAAGCTGTAAATAGCTCAAAAGAAAGTTTTATTGACTGAAAAACAAAGGATCAGCAATGTTTTAAGCAAAAAGTCACAAAAGGATTATTTTAGTCTTCTTAATTAGTTCAGTCCATGCAGTTAACTCCTGTTATGCTTGATATTCATGAACACTTCAGCCCTCTATGAGAGTCCTGCAAGTTCTTTCTATATTCTTTAAAGTTATCAGCAACCCACATTCAAGAGTGCCTGCCAGAGTCCTATAGCTGATTATAAAGGCCACCTTTTAAAGAGGATTAAAACAAGACAACAATTGTCTGTGAATGAGAAAAAGTCTTAGGGCAGCCATAGTCAAAGACACAGATGCCAAGAAAATTTGTTATCTCTGTGGCACACAATTGTGTAGCATAACAATTATAATTATTACTGATAATATTCTAAGTTATATCAGAATTATAGGAGTTTTGCATAATTTTGGAACACATATAAATAACACATTTATGAAGAGTAGATCAATGCTTTACTAAAACTCTTGTGCTTTTCAATTTATGGAAAAATGGAATAATATTCCTTTAACTTAGCCAATGTGATTATGCACAGATTTTTTTTACAAGATTAATTTTTCACAAACCTTCCACAACTTGCTCAAACCTTCAGTTTTATCCTATCTAACTTAAAAAAATCCTTTAAGTCTCTAAACTAGGCCAAAACAATCCACATTTCCATGCCTTCTTATAATCTTTTACTAAAACCACATTCTACTTTCCTTACATGCCTTGCATATAAAACTTTTCCAGTATTCTCAAGAATATGCTACACTGTTAACTCTTAGCAACTTTTACTTTTTGTGAAAAACATACTAAGTAAGTGATTCTGACTATGTACTAGGTTTGGAGCTTATTATACTAGACAGAAATGCAGAAAAGTTTTGACCCTTTCCAGCATCTAGGGGACATGGCTAACTCTGTATGTCTCCAGGCCTTATGTAGCTTTAAAGGCAGCAAGTTGTTCAGTTAAGAGTCAGAGTAGCAGTTTATGAAGCATTTAGTAGGCCTAATAACCTTTAAAACTGTATAACTTTTTAAAAATAAATTCCCTTTCACAAATCTTTTCACAACTCACACAGACTATCTATGACATGCTTGGACTTTCGGATTTGTCCTAAACATCCCTCTTTTTAACAACCAGTCATTTTACTTTAGGACAAGAATTTACTGCACAAGATCCTTTCTCATATAAAACTTCTGTTCTTTATAATCTTCCTTACCAAAAATACCTTTTTCTCTTTATAACCTTTGAATTAGATTAAAGTCATTTTCCTTCTGTTAGGAAGTTAAGGTCTGTACTGCATGTTGCTGTGTGAGGATTGTGAAGGAGGAGCAGAGAAGAAGGAGGTTATCTGCATATTGTAGAAGTTATCCCCCGTCAAGAGATTGCTCAGTTAGATTTTTGCTGGGGCTTGTCTGAATAAATGTGGGCTAGTTCTTTATCCTTGAGGTAGGACTGGCTAGGGTGAAGTTATTTAAGATTTAGGTAGCTTTCTAGGAGAAATAGAGTTATTAGAGGAAAAGATGAATTTAGAGGTTGGGTAAATATTAATCAGGCACCCATCTTGGAAGGCATATTTTTGCCCAGAAGAGAGTGAATCTTTTGGAGGGAGGAGGTGCCATTTGCCCCCATTACCTGGCAGAATTTGGAGGAGAGTTGCTCACATAAGGAGATTAGCATAGAGTAGGCAGCTCTTAAACCCCAAAGGGAAATTTATATTTTACTCCTCCAGGAGTTACTCTTGGCTTTGTCTTTTCGATGACTTGGAAGCCAGCCAGAGCAGAGAACCCCCTCAGCTCAAGGCCATTAGGTGTTGGGATCTTGTCCCAGAACCCTTTGGCCCTCAGGGCATCCAATTTCCAGTAGCTAAGCTGGTGACAGAGGCGGCAAGCTATGCTTGGCTTCTTCTCATTTGTCCCATTGGGGCAGTTTGCCTTTCAGTGGCCTGGCTTCCCACACCAATGGCAGTTACCTGAAGGAGTGTTTTTAGGGCAACCTGGATGGGGGTTGGAGAGCTTATAAAATGCAGCCAATAGTTGAGCATCCCTCTTGTTTCTACATTTTTCCTTCTCCTTATCTCTATCCTCCTTATTCTGCTCTCAGTTATAAAATACTGAGGAGGCTGATTTGAGGATTTCCTGCACAAAGGCACTGAGTTCCAAGGCTGACTTTTGTATTTTCTCCCAGTTCATTTTTAGGCCAAGCCGTATTACAAAGGAAAAATAGTGTTTGTTTTGTTTTGTTGTGTTTTGTTTTATTTAAAGGTTTGGGGGAGTCACACGTTTCCCAGGTTTTGGGAATGCATCTGAGGGGCATATCCCATGGTATAGAGACATGGTTGCCCACCTGCAAAGAGGGAACAGAGGAGAAAAATAGGAAAAAGGAAAACAAAGGCATCCCCTCTTACTTTCCTGTTATCCTGAATAGGCATCTCCCATTTGTCGTTAGGGTTCTGGAATGAACCAGTCTTACTATGTACCCATTACCTTGGTTCCATCTCATACAATTACCCACTTGAGAACAGAAGAGATGCTGGAGTAAACAGTCTCCATCATCTTATGGTGACTCTTGTAGCAACAAAATGATTATCCCTTTTTTCAGATTTCCTTCCCATGTTCTTTAAGTAGATAAGAAGCCTGTTTTTCAGCCAACTGCCACAAGGTGGCTGGATTTCCCTCCCTTCGAATATGACCTTGAAAGTCTTGATGCATGTTAAGAAGGGCGTGAAAATGATTAGAGAAATGGAGGCAATGGGAGGAAGTGAGATAAAACTCACTGAAAGCCTTCAGATGCTAGTGAAACGGCAATGTTTATTTGCCCTCTTGACATAAAGTAGTAACCTCTGGAGGACTTGGGGCTTGAGGTAAGAACTCACAAATGGCAAAGAAAGAATTTTCCCTCCTTTCAAAGGGGCGCTAACTCAAAAAAAGCAAGGAAGTGAGATCCTTAAAGGGCTGCAGTGAGGCCCTATGCAGGCAGACAAAGTGCTTCAAAAGCCACTGGAAAACTTAGCCCTGGAGCATAACAGGAACAAAAAGTATATGGTAAGTCATAAGGACTGGGATTCCAATTTGTATCTATCCTGGCAATATGCCACCAGACAGGGGACGAGTTGGAGGTCATCTGAGCTGGTAGGATAAGAACAAGTATAAATCTCAGGGGATATCTGCAAGGGAGCCTATGTCTTTGCTGCTGCACAAATGCAGCAAGAGCTGTGGGCACACAAATAACAATGATTGTGTGTCTAAGAAGTTGCATGGCATGTGACATGAAAGCAAACAAGAAGCAGACTTGCCCCTGAGGCAGATGGTCTAGCTGGTGCACAAGGCCATTTGAGAATACAAAGGTGAATAGGAGGTGAATAGGTGGAGAAAAAAGGAGAATAGGTTGTGGTTTTGGGGAAAGAGCCAACTTTAGTTGAAAAACCAGAGGAAACCCCAAACATTGCACAGTAGGCTTTAGTTCTACCACTCTTGTGAGCCTCCGGTCCAGGAGGGCCATTAGTGTCTCAATTCTACTTGATGTGAACTCCAAGTTCCTTCCACCCTTACGAACCACGCATTAGTGTGAACTGAGTGATCAGCTTGTGGGGAGCAGAGCCACTGTGGCTGAGAAGAATTGTTCTAGGGGTTGGTCAGTAAGCAGGAGGCAAAAAGAGAGAAGGAAACTGCATATAGGGGTTGAACGCCTCCAGCCAAAGGACGGTGAGGCATAGAGGTCTTTTACCACTGGGAAACATATCCAAGTCATATGGCACCAAAGTATGTTACCAGTGATGAATCCATATGGGTTTGCAGCAACCTCAATTCTTGCTTCCTCAGAAGAAAGAATTAAACTGAGAAACATAAGGCAGAGCGAGAGACTGAGGCAGGTTTTAGAGCAGGAGTGAAAGTTTATTAAAAAGCTTTAGAGCAGGAATAAAAGGAAGTAAAGTACACTTGGAAGTGGGCCAAGCGGGCAACTTGAGAGATCAAGTTGACTTTTTGACTTGGGGCTTTATAGGTTGGTATGCTTATGCTTATGCTTCTGGGGGGGTTGTGTCCCTTTTCCCCTAATTCCTCCTTTGGGTGGGCTGTCTGCATGTGCAGTGGCCTGGCAACACTTGGGAGGGGCGCGTGCACAGTGTGTTTACTGAAGTTGTGCACATGCCCACTTGAGGCGCTCGTCCCTTACCAGTCCATTGTTCCTAGAGGAAGGTCGTATACCAGTTGAACTCTGCCATTTTGCCTCTCAGTGCACATGCATGAGCCCATTTGTCCAGCTCCTGAGATCTTATTGGGAAGCTGCTGATCACCAGTTTCAGGTTTTTTAATCTGTTGGGAGACTGCCTTTCCCTGGTGCCTGCTGCAACCAATTATTATTTTAGAAAGGCAGTTTAACAACCTCCTGCTCATTACCTAATGTTTGCCTGACATTCCTGGTGTTGGGGGAGGGCCCTCTCCTGCCCTGCTCATGTCTGACTAGCTACCTCCTGCAACAGTCTGAGACAAAGGCTACCAAAGGCTGAGGACTCTGGCAGAACCTGGTAAGTGAGTGACTTAGGCTTTCCTGCTTCTGAGTCATGGATACACATCACTGTCTCAGCCTGAAAATTGTCTTTCATGGGAGAGAGAGCCGGAAAGGCAGCAGACTGGGGTAACCCCAGGTGAAAGAGGGCCGTCCTGTGTAATAAACCATGGGGGCTGAGACAGAAATGGAAAACTTCTGGAAGCGGAGGCCCCATATTAGCCTACAAGCTTTCCCCATTGCTTGCATTGACTTGCCTGTGCTGTCTCTGTTAAATCTGAGAAATGAAGAAAATAATTCCTTCCACCTATCATAGAAAAATGGTGAAATCAACTCATGTTGACAGGATATTTGATTGTCAACTTTGTGCAAGCACCGTTACTTCTAGCCAGCACTACCTTCTCCTTCCCCAGCTGAACCTGAATATTTGCATAATCTCTATATTAGATGTTTTTGTATTTCTAGCTTAGGCAACACTTGTTTAAAAGAGGCATGTTCATGGTACTATCTTTTAATAAGAGCTTTTATTTAAAACAAACTCAATGTGACTTCTTTTCATAAAGGTAAATTAAAGAGAAATACATGAAAATTAAGGACTAGTCCCTTTTTGTAACATAAGCAAGGTTAGTTTACACTAAATCTTTAGTAAACTTACTTCATCATCATGGGGTGATATTGCCTGTGTCTGGTTCATCGCCTTTTTCCATTTTTGTCCATAAGTATGAGACAGTGTTTTGATCCAGCATGGTACAAAAGATATAGTAGGCATTTCATTACTGTTATTATACATTCCTCTACCCTCTTCCCCTTCTCAGCCTATTATCTGTATTTGTATCCCTTATAGAGGTTCTTAAATGTCAAGATATATTCTTCTGTTTGGTGGAACAGGGAATCAGCGCTTAGAAATGCAGATTCCTCCTCCTTTGTATAGTTGTGAGAAAAAAAAAAAAAGAAATTCATATTCCCATGTGGGCTGATCCAGGCCTGGGGTGTGTGTGCTTCAGGAGGGGGTGGTGGGAAGGAACTTCATTCTTATAAAGCCCTCTAGATGCTGGAGGTACCTGAGACACGTCCACTTGCTCGAGATCCGTGCTCTCCTGGTTCTTCTGAACCTCTCTGAATAAAAGCTCTCTCTTGCTCTCCCAGAATTCTTTCTCTAAGTCGTTTGTCATCTGCTCTTGAGCCCTTCAGCCTGGCCACCTCCAGTGTTATCTGGGCTCAGTATATGAGCCTTGGTCTGAAAGCAGAGTCAATTAAAATATATCCAGCCATTTATTGTTTACTCTGACTTTAATAGCTAGAGTTGTGAAGAAAACTGAATAGCGTTTCATCATAATATAAGAACCAAAGACATCTTATTACAGAGCATCATATTTGAGCTGTATTTATAATCTTTAAGTGGAAAGTTTAAAGAAAGGCCACAGTTGTTTCTAGCTTCTATTAAAGACTCAATTTTAAAGGTACTCCGAAGTCTTCTCTGTGGGTCAGTTAAATATATAATTATAGTACACAGGGGTCTCAGGATTTAGTCAGCCTAAAAGATTCTGTTAATAGTCAAAGGGAAACTTAGTTGAATTTATCAAATTGTAGAAGTTACTTGCTTGCTTTTGAACATACTGGTAACATGCATATAAACAATAGTGTATGATGTAAGAACTAGTAATAGGCTAAACCTGATAGCTTCACACAATTTTGTGTATTTAGGACTGTATCTTTCAATTTGTTTCAACAGCAGTTTCTTCTAAAAGTTTTCTATTGCAAAATTCATTTTTATTACAAAAATTAAAACATACAAATAAGGAGAAAGAAGAATCCATTACGCAACAATCTTCAGTGAGCACCATTAACATTTTGATATGTATTTTTCAATACTATTTTTATGACTGTATCAACCTATAAATATATGGTGCACACTGTGCAAGCCATTCTGAACACTTTTAGGTGGATAATAAACACAGGAATACAGTCTGCCTTGGCATGGCTTTGCCTCCTAACTCCCAGTAAAACCAACCCTCCCTCCCAAAGAGTATTTTCCTTACCCCCAACAGATGGGCCACGGGTACTCCCAACTTCTTTATTTTTACCACTCATTTCTCTCTTTTCGTCCCTAGACTTGGTGAGGTTCCACCTCCTTCCTGAAGTCCTCAATGATTCTCCAAACCACACCTTGCCCCTTCTGAACTTATTGAAATATGAATATCTGTCAATATCTGTCATTGGGTTAAAGAAAATAGAGGGAATGAGAGATGTACAAAGAAGAAGAGGACTGAAAATAAATTTAGTAGTAAAAGAAAAACTTTGGAACAGAATATTATAGAAGAGTGTGTTAAACTCATCTCATTTAATGTTAATGTCATCTTAGCAATTGGGTGTAAAAACATAAATTCGCTTAAAACGTATATGCATTATAGAATATTTTGATGTCATCTCCCATATTAGTTATTTTTAGGTTGATTTAAATCAACATATAATAAGAGTGTATTTCAGATCCCTGTGGAAAGAATGCATTGTTGAATAAATGGAATTGAGACAAATCCATCTCATAAATATCAGCATAGATCAAAATAAATTCTAGACACTACAATTTAAGTTTAAAAAGTATGAAACTAGAAAACTTTGGTATATAATGTTTAGAGGGGGATAGAACTTTCTAAATTTCTTGTATAGACACTAGTACATAGTGGACACTTAATATTTATTGAATGAATGAATGAAATGGAAAAGCAAAGAGACCATAAAGAAAAGATCAATAGGTTTGCCATTATGTGCTTAACATAAATATCTTAATGTTCTGTATTTTAATTACAACATTTGAAAGGCACATGACACACTTGGAAAATATTTATAGTGTGTAATAGCGAGCTAATTTTTTTTCTAAACAACTGTTGCAAGTCACTAAGAAAAGCTATGCATTTCAATAGAAAAATTAGTTAAACTGTACAAATATGTCACGGAAGAATAAATAGAAATAATCACTAAACATAAAAAACTGTTCTAGTTTTATTGGTTAATTAAAATAATGCAAACTTAAAAAATTCCATTTGTCATTAATCAAAGTGACACACTTTAAAACACATAATAATTCCATTGTTTTAAAAAAATTAGAAATGGAAAGTTTATGATACTGTTGCTGGTTATATTCCTGTACCTTACAAGAATGCAGTTTGGAATACATTTTTAAATGTAGACAGTTTTAGCTAATACAAATTTTAATTTAAACATTTTTAGCTAAAAATGTGCTTAACTTGTGGTCAAGTCATTCAGTTTCTAGAGATTTCTCTAAGGAAAGTACAGATTTGCACAAATAGTAGCTACAAAGGTGTCCACAGTATTTTTAATTTTTAAAATATAAATGACCGAGTATCACCACTTAGAGATTACTAGTACTAGTGTAGTGGCTGTGGAGCTGGCCTGGCTGGGCTCGAGTCCAGCCTCTGACACTCCCAGCTGAGTGGCCTCATGCTGTTCCCTAACTTCTCTACATCTCAGTTTATTAATCTCTCAGATGGGGGAAAATGTAGTCCCTGTTTCATAGAGTGAATGGGAGAATTCCATGCCTGACACAGAAAGTGTTTAATAAGTATTAGCTATCATTTTATTAGTATTTAAAAATGTTATATCCAGACATTGGCTACCACTCAGCCATTAAAATATCATTTTAGAAGGGTATTTAATAACATGAAAAGGTGTTCATTATCTGTTGTCAAGCAAAAAAAAAGCAGTATATAAAATGGTATATAAATGATCACATTTAAAAATTATATAAATACATTGGGAAAAGAATGAGAAAGAGATCTATACAAATGTTAGTAGTGGGTATCTTTAGGTGGTAAAATGATGGGTAATTTAAATTTTCTTCTTTGTTCTTGTCTGTCTCCTCTACATTTTCTACAATGATTTTTTTTAAGCAAAAATAAGATCTACCAACCAAATGAAAAATAATAAAAACAACCTCCTACTCTAAATCACACTTTTACACAGTTAAGAGTAGCTTATGTGAAAATAGGATAATTTTAATAGACTAAAGCTGATACACTAAAAACAGCATGAGCCTTATGGTTCACTGGATGTGAACTCTTAGCTGTGTGAACTTAGATATGCTATTTAACACGCCCAGCTCTCAGATTCCTCCTTGTGAAATGGGTATGAATATCTTTGCATATCCAATGCAAATATTGAAGTGCAGTAAAATAGTTCATGTGAGAGCTATTCATAAACTGAGCACAGCTATACAAATATGAGATCTTATAACCATCAAACCCTACTGATGTCATTAGATTTTCTGTCCCAAAGAACAGCATGGATCACGTCGCCAGTAAAATCTTTTCTTTTCATTAGAGAAGCACTCGGGGTTTGAGAGTCTTCCTAGTTGCTGTTAAAAACTCATTGCATAAAAGTATCAAGCTTTTGGCTCCACATTATTTCTTTGGTATACATTTCTTTTTTCCTTTGTTTTGCTTCCAAGATATGAGGGGCAGTGAATCATTCTAAAGACTTAACATGAATTCTTGAAACTTGCCTTTATTTAAAAATTTAAGATGACCATTCCAAAGTAAACATATTTTACAGTCCACTCTGAAGGAGACTCAACCTAATATTCTTTGATAGGAAAAATGTTTGAAGTAGTTGAGGGAAGTTGGGAAAATAATAAGCAAAATTTGGAAATAAACTTTACCACATGTTTGAACCACCACAGAGGACAGATCTTGTTCTGCAGTTCAACTATTTTCTCTTCTCCTTGTATTATCCTTAACTATTCATAATAACAACGTGTGAACCACTATAGATCAGACAGCGATGTCCCAAAATTTGTGAGTTGCATGCTGGTTTTCAAGTTACAAAGAGAAGAAAACTGGCAGCCCACAAAAATAAAACTTTGAAAGAAATTTAAACACTTTTGAAATATTTTTATTATAAATCTGAGAAAGTTAGACATGAGGAATGCTGCTCTTGTAGGAAGCTTTATTTTTTCTGCGAGGACAACCGCAAAATAGTTAAAATATGACCAGCTTTCAGTGTTTTCCTTTACCTTTCCTATGTCATTTCTGTCAAGTGGTCATATCAATGATTATTAAATTTATAATCCTTTTAATGTCTCATCTGAACAGCTTGCTCCTGAGACCAAGGCTGTCATTCATTGGATTATGGATATTCCTTTTGTGCTCTCTGCCAATCTCCATGGAGGAGACCTTGTGGCCAATTATCCATATGATGAGACACGGAGTGGTAGGTATTCTTTCTGCTTCTCTAATTGGTTCAAAGTTTATAATACTGTACAAGGGTTTACAGGATGATTTCTGTAATTTTTTTTTTAAAGAAGTGGACGTTAAGTGATTTTTGCCTGAAGAAAGAACTATGTTTAACAGGAAGCTCTCCTAATCATTTCATGTGGTGTTGGCATATCTATTTGGCAGAAAAGGACTCACTTTTTCAATAGTTTAGGTGAAGAGGAACGTGATCTTGACAGAGTACCTAGACAACAGAAAGGGAGAAAATATACGTCATAAACTTGGGTCACTCCTGGACACTGATAAAGTGGAGAGATTACGGAAGTTTTGTAGATTCATGTAGAAGATGGCTTGAACATGGGAGCAGCCTCTTGGTGCTTGATCAGGTCCCCAGTGGATCTCTACATGTGTCTTATTGTGTTCACACAGTTTTCCTTTTGGAACTATTTCTGGTGGTGTCAGGGAGGGGGAGTGGTGCTTTGGCTTTCTCTAACTAGTTTTAGTTAAGCTTCAGACAAAGCAACCTTTGGCCAGATAGATATTTTCAACTTGATTTTTGTTGCTGCAGGGAATTTCCTGCTTTGGATCTATTTTCAGGGGCCTTTGAAGAGTTAGCTCTTTGTAAAAACAAGATGATTATTTTATTTTATTTTTTAGAATTTTAGATTCAGGGTACTTGTATAGGTTTGCTACATGGATATATTACATAACGGTGAAGTTTGGGTTTCTAGTGTACCCATCACCAAAAGAGTGAAACCAATAGGTGATTTTTCATCCCTCACCTCCTCCCATCCTCCCCACTTTTGGAGCCCCCAGGGCGTATTATTTCCACCTTTTATGTCAATGAACAGGCATTGTTTAGCTTCCACTTATAAGTGAGAGTATATGGTATTTGATTTCTGAATTATTTCACTTTGGATAATGGCTCCTAGCTCCATCCATGTCGTTGCAAAATACATGATTTCATTCTTTTTTATGGCTGCTTATTATTGCATAGTTTATCCAATCAACCACTGATGAACAATTAGGTTGGAATCAGAATCCATGACTCTGCTTTTGTGAATAGTGCTGCCATAAACATATGAGTGCACATGTCTTCTTTATATAATAATTTCTTTTCCTTTGGATACATGCTCAATAGTGGGATTATTACATTGAATGGTAGTTCTATTTTTAGTTCTTTGAGAAATCTCTGTATTGTTTCCCATAGAAGTTACATTAATTTACAATTCCACCAACACTGGTGGGAATCCATGTCAACATCTGTTGTTTTTTGACTTTTTAATAATAGCCATTTTGAGTCATGTATTATGATATTGTGGTTTTAATTTGCATTTCTCCGATGATTAATGATGTTGAGCATTTTTTTCAATTATTTTGACTGCTTGTATGTCTTCTTTTGAAAAAAGTCTGTTCTTGTCCTTTGCCCAATTTTTAATGGGGTTGTTGGGATGATAATTTTAGATGCTGGAAACTGAGTGTTGAAGAACATCTTTGGGGAAATAACATTGTTAAATAAATTTAAAGATTTTGTGGTTTGTTGATAATTGGGAAACTTGTAGGCCTGCATAATTTATAATGCATTAATAAGAATACAGTGTATCAAAATGTGTTATTTATTTCTATAATACATATAGGAGATTAAAAAAATCTAAGACCAGATATTGAATGGTATATATGAGAATGATTCATAGTGGGTATGAGATTAGTATAGGTACGTTTTTTAAATTAATAATTTTAACAATAAAAATCTTCCTCCTATTCTCCCAGGCCTAGTTTCTTATGACTTTATTACCTTTCCTTGCAAAGCTTTCAACTCATAAGTAGAATGTACATTCTACCTAATTTCTACTTTGTAGTATTAGGAATGGAAGTTTTGTAACTTAAAAACTAAGTGTAATCAGTATTTAAACTTTTACCTCCTTCCCATAGTTATGTAGCTAAAAAATACATCAAAAATACAATTACTCAACACTGAATCACTCTTTAGAAAACATGCGGTGCTGCTTGGTCTGTGTCTGTTTCTTTAATCTTGTGGATTTGTTTTCTAGGTAGTGCTCATGAATACAGCTCCTCCCCAGATGACGCCATTTTCCAAAGCTTGGCCCGGGCATACTCTTCTTTCAACCCAGCCATGTCTAACCCCAATCGGCCACCATGTCGCAAGAATGATGATGACAGCAGCTTTGTAGATGGAACCACCAATGGTGGTGCTTGGTACAGTGTACCTGGAGGTGAGTTTCTGTTGTGCTGTCTATGTGATTGTAGCTTATTTACAATGACCGTTTAGGTTTAGAGAGTGATTTAGATTTAGAGAATCTTCTACCGTCCTCCATCATTAAAAAGTAGACTGAATCGGCCGGGCGCGGTGGCTCACGCCTGTAATCCCAGCACTTTGGGAGGCCGAGACGGGCGGATCACGAGGTCAGGAGATCGAGACCATCCTGGCTAACACGGTGAAACCCCGTCTCTACTAAAAAATACAAAAAACTAGCCGGGCGAGGTGGCGGGCGCCTGTAGTCCCTGCTACTCGGGAGGCTGAGGCAGGAGAATGGCGTGAACCCGGGAGGCGGAGCTTGCAGTGAGCTGAGATCCGGCCACCGCACTCCAGCCTGGGTGACAGAGCGAGACTCCATCTCAAAAAAAAAAAAAAAAAAAAAAAAAAAAAAAAAAAAAGTAGACTGAATCTATAGTTCTTCCATTAAAGTCAACTTTTTGCATGAATGATTACTATGTATAATTTTGTTTTTGTGAATTTTAAAAATTGTGATGCTAATTGAAGAGATACAGGAAATGAACTGAAGACATTCATTGGGAAAATAATAAATTGAATATTGTTAATTACGCTACTTTTCAAGTTCAAGCCTTAGGGAATGAGATGGCATCCTTAGTATATGCCAGTCATGCTCGTTCACTGTAGGTAAATATACATTTTAGAGGGCTTGCTTTGACTTTTAGCATAACCTGGTGCACAGTTCTCTTTTATTAAATGATGGGATAATGGGGAGTATTTGACATGGAATATTTAGTTTATGTTCACTACTCTAATAATCCCTATGAGATCAGGTAGCTTTTCGCTGTTCAGTTTGAAAAGGAAGCAGTTGCCATGTGGGACAGTAGCTGGGGGAGGCCCCTTCCTAGGTAGCCAAGGCAGCTCCCTTGGCTTCCTTGTCCCAAGGCGGACTTTACAGAGCTCTTATTTTCACTAACACTCAAGGATGAAGATTGAAATGTGAAGATATTTATATATTTTTTTACTTTTCTCTTTGCCTGAGAAAAATTTTCTGTGGCCCACCTGGAGGAAGAAAATTTGTTAGGGTAATAAGCAGCATTAGCTAATTGTAGGGTATTGGTGTGTTTAATATGCTTAATTTTGTTGAATTACGTGCTGAGAAAAATATTCTTTCTGATTTTTTTCTTTCTGATACATGTTAATTCTGTTTTTATTTATATTTTGCATTTTATCCAGATCAGACTTAGTACTCTTTCCCCCAATAGCTTCAGAAATATGATCTATGTCAAATTTAGGATTTAGAGCATGTCTAGTACATCAGATGGGAAGTAATTTTATACTTTAGTTTTTACAAAAACTTTAATGATTCCTTGGAATTCCTTTTTGAACAAATAGTGTATTGTCAACAAAATATAAAGTAATCTATATCAGTAGAATACTGATAATAACATTATTAACGATAATAATAATATTAGTTAATGATTATGTCTCATTTAGCTAAACAGTCAAAGGAAGCTCCGTTAGTCTTCAGTTCTGTATATAGTGAATAACATTCATGTCTTAGGTCAGGTTTTCTAGAAGCAGAGCCTGGACAGGGATTTGGATGCTTGTAATTTATCAAGGGAGCACTTTTTAGGAAACACCCTGTAGGGAAGAGAGGGAAGCAGAGCAAGGAAGGGGATAGAGCTAAACAGGGGTGTGGTCTCAGGCAAAGTCCAGCCTTGGCCTGAGCCATTGGAAGAAGCCTGGAGCATAAATTAGGGGCAGATTTTTCTTCCCTTGAGGGAAAAGGATGAGCCTTTGGTGGCTCTATATTGGTCAGCCATTGGTTGTGGGGTGCCAGAAGGAATTGGGGGGAGAGATAGGAGGATGTAACTCCCAAGCCAGGTGGAGATTCCGGCTCCCACCAGCAATTCTCTGGAAAAGGGCTGGGGGATAGCTGTGAGATCTAACAGCCAACACCTGTAGCAGTTTGAGTCTGGATGCCCTGGCTCCATAAAAGCAATCTGGTGGACACTAACAGCATCCACTACGAATTTGAGTCAGATTTAAATTAAAATTGCTCTGGATGCAGACTATTCTCTTTGGTGCTATTTGAAGTATTGTTATCATTATATCTTGTATGTAGTAGATACTCAGGGATTGTTGAATTAATATATAGTGTGAAAGGAAATTAAATTCTGGGACCTCAACCTCATTTAGCTAAAGGGAAAAGTCAAGCTGGGAACTGGGTCACACAAACCTGCCACCCCATTTTGGTTCCTAAATAAGATAACTACAAGATGAAAGGATACACGCCTCCCTCATATTTTGCCCACAAGGAAATTCCTGGTGAGCTGTTAAAACTTCACCTTGGCCATGTAAATTGATAGCTTATCTTTACAGGTGCAGTCACCCCAGCCCGCCAGACACAAATGCATATCTGATTGCTCCCCTACCCCATTTTGTCTGTGTTATCTTATGTAAAATGCACATTCCCCACATTTTTCCTCTGCCCCCTTTTGTTTATGTGAAAACTGTGTGCTTATCAATATCCCACCCTCTCCCCTTTAAATTTGGGGTCCTCAAAATCATCTTCGGAGAAAGGCATAGACCTGTCTCTGGGGCGCATCCTTAACTTTGGCAAAGAAATCCCCTAAAACGATTGAGACTTGTCTCATCATTTTTCTTGATTGACAATAGTATATTGCCAAGACTCCCAATCCCTCAGAAATACACTATGATACTGATTGGGCTTAAGGAACAATATAGTATGACAGATCATGTCACATGAAGCTCCAAGTTCTTCTCCAGTAGAAAGGTAGACTTAGAGGGATGTGCATTTCTTTAACAGATCAGTAGGGATGAAGTCTTTTACCCTGTTGTCTTCTCCAAAGCCCACTCCAGCAGTGTGGAGGGTGGGTGATGTCCGCATTAGCACTCTGAAGCAGCAAGTGCTTTTGCTTAGGAACCTGTGAGTTTGTGCTTTTAAGGTCTAACAAGCCCCCACCTTTGTTGTTCAATCCCTTACAGCAGATGATTCCTGTGAAGGTTTCCCACAGGCTCCCCAAATGCCCTGGTTTGTGTACCTTTTACTTGGTTCTTGATTCAGAAGACTAGCCTGCGTAGAGTTTTAGGCTCCTTGTGCATATTTTGACTTTCCATTTGGCATTTTGGCAGGGATGCAAGACTTCAATTACCTTAGCAGCAACTGTTTTGAGATCACCGTGGAGCTTAGCTGTGAGAAGTTCCCACCTGAAGAGACTCTGAAGACCTACTGGGAGGATAACAAAAACTCCCTCATTAGCTACCTTGAGCAGGTAAACACAGTCTCCAGCATAAAATGCAAGGTTTAGAAGCATTCAAACCTGGCATACAATGGTCTTGTTAGAGGAGTCCAGTGGAGTCCATCTGGTGCAGAATGAGGACACCATATTTGGAAGGCAGGTGTCAGCAGTGTTTCAGTTAGGCTTTTATTTGTCGTTTTGTGGCTCATGACTATTCACCAAGAACTGACTAAACTGGACAGTATAGAGAAAAGATGTAGAATCTTGTTTGTGTTTGTATTATTCTAAGCGAGGGCAATCTTAGGACTCCACCCTGATCACCGTGAGGCATCCCAGGCAGAGTCAGAACAAAAGTAAGGCAAGCGAGGCACCTAGAATGGAAAATTTCAGGAGGATTTTAATCTTAGGGACATGCAAGTACAGGATTAGCACTTGAGAGTGAGTGTCTCCTTAAGTTTTGAGCTATACAGGCATCATCTTTCTCACCCTAGACTCAACTGTATCACAGGTAATAATAATAATAATGAGTTATGTTTATTGGTCATTTACTATTTCCAAGGCATTATACTAAATGCCTTTTATGTAATAACTAGTGCATCTAATCCCCACAACAACCTTATGAGGGAAGTTATCATCATCATCATCATCATCATTATAATCATCACTAAATTAAAGATGAGGAATCAGAGACACAGAGAGACTAGACAGCTCACCTGAAGTTGCTTAGCAAGAATCCAAATCCAGGCTATTTCCAGAATCACCATGCTATGCTGACTTTCAGAACAGAAGCCTGGATCTTTACCAGAGAGCCATTTACGTAGCCATTCCAATGGGATCCATATAGAATTTTGGGGGATCTCACCATCTGCCAGAATAAAATCTTTCACCTACTCAGGCCAGTCCCCTGCCAACCCCACCCCCTGCATAGTATGTAGACACTGGCACCAGGGGCAGTGGCGGTGGGAAGACCTAAAGACTGTTCGTTCCTGCAGGGCTTTGCCAGTCTTCAAATTTTATTCTAAATGTGGCCATTTACTCCTAAAGTCAAGTAGAGTGATGTCAGTTTCCTGTGCCAACAAATAGTCCAGACCGATCTGTTAAACTAATTTGACATAAACAAATGCTGTTAAATAAACATTTAAGTATTTATATGTATATATGTACATATAAACATATATATATAATCAACACTTTTTTTTAAAGTAAAACGAGGAGTTGAATCCAGTTTCTTTCTCCACCATTGCACGGCCCTGTTGCAGTGGTCTCTATATCTTGCTACGGCCTCCTTTGAATAAAAGCTGCTCTACAAAACAAAACAAAACAAAAAAAAGAAGCAAAATCAGCATAGGAATTCTTTTACACATGTCAAATATCCATATATTGTCATACTATCATGGAATACATCCACTGATGTCAGACGGTGATTAAAGAACACATTCCACAGGATTCTTTTTGAATCAATGGATTCCTGCTGCATGTTAGCTTAAAAAGGTATTTTCCAACACAAAAACTAAGGATAAGTAGTCCACGATGACTCTAGAACAACTGTGGTGGGAACCCCTACAGAACGTCTCCTTTGAGGAGAGCTGTATTTGGATGGATCTTCTAAGAGCAAAGTTAACCGAAAAGCATGTTTTTGGATAGAGGAAGTAAGATGGGACTGACTGGGGTGTTCTCCATTTAGATGTCAAATACAGTGCTTTTAATTTTAATAAATATTTAATAATATTTAAATTTTTAATAATATTTGTATTTATACTCCTTAATACAGTGCTTTTAATTTTACATACGTATTTTTTCAACAAAAATGTATTGACTAGTTTCACATCCCAGGCATTCAGTGAGGCACTGGGGATAGTGACCATCCTCATGAAGGCTTCACATGAGTGCTGTCAGAAACAAGAATACCTCATCACAAGAGAGGAGGAGAGCTGGCTGAAAAACAAAAAAAGCTTAGCCACAAGGAGCAATGGCAGTGCACAGAAGGGGACCTAACCCAATCACGGGAGTTTGGAAAAGGCTTCTTGGAGCTGTGCTATAAGATTTACTAAAGTTGATGCCCATAAGATCATCACTCTGATCAACAATTTAGAAACATCCTTAGCTGCTGTTTAAATCATCTCTTAGTTCTTGAGAAAAAAAATACAATACAAAACAAATAAAACACGTCTTCTTACCATATTGAAAAAGGAGATTTGTCATATTTATGGTGGCAGGGGGGCATGCATCCAATTCATTTGACAGCGATATCAATTTATATATAAATAAGCTAAAAAGAAGAAGGATAAAGTTATACAATCCTATTTTATGCTACTCGGAATAAGAATTTGCTCTGTCCACAGATCCATGTGATCTACCTTGATATGGCGTTGTCATTATGATGCTAACTGTGTCTAAGCAGTGAGTGGTATTTATAACCAGCTCATCTAGCTTGCATCATAGAACACTCCAGTTTAGGAAAACAAAGGCTGATGAAAAATCAGTGAGGGCTTCCAGAAGTTCTGTGTTGTAATTGTTGTCTTGACAATGGTGGTGATTAGTAATTGAACACCTGGGCCTAAAATCTAAGCTTGGACTAGTTTACAACTCATAGAAAGTAGGTGATTAGGAGATCTATTTCTGTAACTGTTGGAGAGGAAATCCCTTGCAGAGTTTTAAAGAGATGTTTGCAGGGACTAGAATTGTAAAGCTAATTAGACTAAAGAGTTTGCTAAGGAGAAGAGCTCCCTTCCACTCAGTAGCTTTGGAACAGTCTAGTTCTCAAAATTCTCGAAGAATTTCTTAAAGAATGGTTCATGGGCACCTACGTTAGAATCATCTAGAGTTCTTATTAAAAATGCGTTTCCTCTCCTACCATTAAATCACACTCTCTGCAGGGAAGAACCCAAGAATCTTCAGTTGCAGCAAGCTCTCTGTGTGACATGGAGTACATGAGGGTTTAGGGGGTGTAAACAGTCCTAGCAACAATGGAGAATCTTCTGGATGCTTTTTCAGCCTTCGCTGAAACTGAGAAGTCCTGGAATCTGGGGAGTGATCATCGCAGGCAGCACAAGTGTAGTAAAACAGCTTCTTCCAGGCATGAGTGAAATTTGGACTTTCGTGATTTCTTTTGCAAAAGCCATACAATCTGAATTTTCCAGTCTGAATTCATGGGGAGTTGACACAGTCCATACACTTCTACTGAGATTTATTACTACACTGGAATTTTTCAAACAGAAAAGTTGACATATCACAGACAGACATTTACTTCTTTAACTATTTGTTAAACTGCATACTGAGATATAAGTCTTGGATTGCAGAGGCAGAAAAAAAATAAAGCCATGAATATTAACCGAATATATTTGTGCCTAATACAGGCAAATAATCTGTTCTTGTAGTGATTGATTTACTTACTTTACAATGATGTGGAAATTAGAAACTTTCTTTAAGGCTTATAATATTGATAGTTTTAGGATTGTAGTGCCTCAAGGGGAATAAAGTACTTGGGTAAATCCTCTTTTATCAGCTAGCATCTTTCTAAGTTTTATTGAATGGGGCATCATTTTAAGAAATTTAGAGTTTGGGTCTCTACATATAGCCCTTTTCTTCTTCTCTACACTTTTTCTGATTTTTCATCTTTTAATTCAGAAAGTTAAGTTTTCATGTTTCATGTTTTTCAGTGGCTAAATTTCAAACTCTTTTCAATTTTGGTTGTCTGATTCATAAATAAGTTATGGAGAAAAGTTAGAATTGAATAAATCTTAAACTTTTAAAAAATATATTTACTCTCTTTACTATACTGGTTGCCAATAAAATGATCATTATTACTGACAACAGGGATAGCCTTTTCCTATTTGCAACATTAAAAAAATTACACGTTATTTTTATAGGGTGTGAGAGGTTTCTTTTTTAAAGAAAAATGGCACACACAAAAAATATTGCTGGTAACACGGACATCTTTTTGATAAAACAGTGTACCACTGCCGAATTTATTCTTTGATGACAAAGGGTTACAGGAGACTTATCTCTCTGCTGTAGGGAAATAGTCAAATATCATAAGTAACGAAAGACAATTTATTTTCTATAGCCCAATTGGGTGAGGCATAACCTGAGCATTTGGGAGGTTGGTGCATATTTTGTTAAGTAATCAGGTTTAGTGAATTACCATTTGATACTTTAGATGCAGTACTTTCTTAAAGACCTGAAGCGACTCTGTCACTTCAAACACATATTGACTTCGATGAATTGTCTTTCCAAAATAAAGAGAAAAGCAGTTTTTGTAGTTTGCAGTGTATTAAATAATAGCCAGTTGATGACTACAACTTAATTTAGGGGGATTATTCTCAGTGCCAGCTCTCCCATCTTCTTCCTAATTCAACATCCTATTTTCTGTTATAAGGTTCCCTACTCTATTTTCAGCCAAAATAATGTTAATAGATTTAATGCAAAAGCAGTCACAGTATATATTTTTTAATCTAGAATGAGCTAATATTAAATGGCTTTTATTATGATATCCTTGTTAATTGACAGTAGCCATATAACAGATACATAGATGACCAAAATTAAAAGAGAGTAAGTTATGAAATACGCTAAGACTAGAACTTTACACATATTGTAGCAGGATGAGCTGCAGACAAACCCCTCAGACATGGAGTTAAAGAAGGAAGGGCTTTATTTGACCGGGAGCATTGGCAAGACTCACGTCTCAAAAACCAAGCTCCCCGGGTAAGCAATTCCTGTCCCTCTTAAGAGCTCCCAACTCTAAAGGAGTCCATGTGAGAGGGTCACGATCAAGTAAGCAAGCAGGGGTATGTGACTGGGGGCTGCATGCACCGGTAATTAGAACAGAACAGAACAGGACAGGGATTTTCACAGTGCTTTTCCATACGGTGTCCGTAATGTATAGATAACATAACCAATTAGGTCAGGGGTTGATCTTTATCAGGCCCAGGGTGTGGTGCCGGGCTGTCTTCCTGTGGATTTCATTTCTGCCTTTGAATTTTTATTTCTTCTTTCTTCGGAGGCAGAAATTGGGCATAAGACAATATGAGGGTTGTCTCCTCCCTTAATATGACAGTTTTTTATGATTTGGAAGGTACTAAAGTCTTTTTTTTTTTTTGGACACAAATAAGATATTAATTTTCATTTCTCTATTTATGGAAAAGCAGAATAAAATGCACAAAAAATTCAGTGGCCTTTTGTGCGTGTCTTGATTCTTAAACAATGGGGATCCACGGTATTTGCTGGAAAATAAGGAGATGCTTGATATGAAACATATTTAAGGCCATTTCTATAATTTATAGGTCGTATTAACTTTTGGTTGTTTTTGACCTTCACAGATACACCGAGGAGTCAAAGGATTTGTCCGAGATCTTCAAGGTAACCCAATTGCCAATGCCACCATCTCCGTGGAAGGAATAGACCACGATGTTACATCCGGTGGGTCTTTGCCACAATCTGGAGGCTCTACGTTATGTACAACAGCATAATTACTAATTATCATAATTATAAGTCTTATGCTCTTCTGAGCAAAACAAATAGCTCGTATCTCTGCAGCATTTCTGAGCTTTGATCTGGTGAAGTTTCATTTGTGGGCTCAGGTCAGGCGGAGTGGAGCCCAGGGCGGCTGCTGCGTTACAAATCCGGGTGCAGCAGGTGGCGCCCTTTCCTCAGCTGTCTCGCCCCAGAGCTGGGAGGTGGTGCCACAGGCTGCCGATTCTTCGCGGTTCTTCAGGCAAAGGAAAAGGAGCTGCCAGAGTTAAAATACCAGTGACTTTCTGGTCTGTGTTAAGAAGTGCTAACGAGCTGCTAATGGGGAGACCGAAGGAGGGAGCGCAAAGAGGAGGAAGGAAGAAAATTGCTGCGGGTTGTGTGTCTAAAAATTCTCACACAGTTTTTCATTTAATCCATAAAATAAATCCGCAGGGATTCAAGGTTAAACAAGAATTTATAGGATTGAGGTGCAATGTTAGTGACTTCTAGGTTTTGAGCTCAATTTCCATTTTCCCAGTTTGAGGAAAATGATTATTTTTCTGGCAAATCTACCTACTCCCATTAATAAACATTGATCCAGGTCATTTTAATTGTCATTTGTTGGGATATTTTCAATAATGACAGCTTTTTCTTTTTAGTTATAAACTCTTTACAACTTTTTTTAGACCTTGTGACAATTAACCTTTAACTTATGTCCCAAACCACTCTGTATCATCAGCTCTTTCTTAACCTTCACATTTATAGCTTGGATAAAAAAAAAAATCTTTAACATTTGTCCTCTAAAACTCCATTCATTCTTCATTTGTCAGCAGCCCACTAGGTGCCAGCCAGTATGCCAGAATCTGTGCCAAGATGTTACCCCATGTAGCCCCTTAGCCCTTAGCTGGGAGGGTGAAACCCAGCATTAGTATCCCTGCCACAAGAAACCTGTTAGCCCTAATGTGTCATACAAATATTTTATTTTCTCTGCATTCCATGATGTGAACTGTTTAGGAAAATCTAACCAGGGAATAAACAGGTGGAAAGAAATTAAACCGGAGGAGGGGCTCTAGAACACTCCAGCTTTTCAATGGCAAGGTGATAATAAGAAGGAACCAGCAATAGAACTGAAGGTAGAAAGAAAATGCAGTGTGTTGTCCTGGAGGCCTTAAAGTGCTTCAAGAAGGAGGGAGTGAAAAGGCATCAATTAAGATGAACCTTGTGAATGAATCCTTGGATTTAGCAGTTCAGAGGATCTTATCAAAATCTGTTCAATGGAGTGAGTGGTGGGATCCTGATTGGACTGGGTCCAAGGGAGAATAAGAGAAGAATCATTCTGAGATTGAGACATGAACAAACCTTTCCAGAAATTTTGCTATAAAGCAAAGAAGACAATGGAGGCAATAGCTGCAAGGAGATGTGGATTTAGAGGTAGATTTGATGATATGGTGATGGGGGCTTAATTTTTTTGACTGTACCTATTTTTGCAATGAAATAAGATGTAAAGTATCAACTGGGAGGATGAACGGGATGTGTAGGGTGTTAGGAAAAAGAAGAAGGTAAGAAGGTGTGAAGTGTCTACGAAAACCTTGCTCATCAAAGTGTGGCCTCTGCTCGCCACCTTAGCATTGCCCTGGGGCTGGTCAGGAATGCAGAACCCGGGAGCTGGAATCAGATTTTGCATTTTACTGAGTTTCCCAGGTTTGCTCCCAAGTTTGAAAATCACTGATTTAGGCAAATGGGAGATTGAATGGACTAGGGTGCCCAATGTATTCTAAGTCTTTAGAAATCTAAATTTCTAACTAGGGCCTCAGAGATCCTACAGGGGCTACCTTTGGCCCACACTCTGTGAAGATTCTCTGACTGTCAGGTCGTCACCTGGCAAGAGTCAAAACATGATGGTTGTATGTTCTGACGCCACTGCTTGGGGACTTCATCTGTCTTTTTCCCTGTGTTGCTCCTGATGTGATTAGAAGGTCTATGATCGTACGAGGTTTATTAGACAATTTAACATTGATATCTGTAAAGTAGGTATAAGAAATGAAGCCTGTAAAGAGAGTTTCACGCCCTATTCAATAAAATTTCATTAAATTCCCTACATATTTACTTTAAAAATCGAGAATCAAAAAAGTTGAACTGAGCTAGACTGGGTATTCCTTAGATGGCATAATTATGCATTTTGTAATTCTGCATATGTCATGTGCTTTGTGATTTGATGTTCTGCTTTCCTACAGCAAAGGATGGTGATTACTGGAGATTGCTTATACCTGGAAACTATAAACTTACAGCCTCAGCTCCAGGCTATCTGGCAATAACAAAGAAAGTGGCAGTTCCTTACAGCCCTGCTGTTGGGGTAAGTAATCATAATAATAGCCAAGCGCTATAATAATAATTAAACATTTACCATTGTCAGGCATACTTAAGTGACTTATATTTAATCTTCATACTAGCCCTGTGAGGTAGGTAGCATTGTTATCTCCACTTAACAGATGAGAAAACTGAGGCTTAGCAAAGTTAATATGAAGCTCTATTACCATTTCTCAGTTTTTGAAGAGATTTACAAGAAAATGAAATAAAACTTTAAAAAATTAAACTTTTATTTGCTAACCTTGATTTCCATCTAAATGGGATTATATTTCATTTGCCTTTTTATCTTTAGCACCTAGCACATGCCTTTCTCAATAAGTATCTGAAAAAAAATGATACGTAAAAGAAAATTCTAGGTGCTAACCAAACATTTATTTAGCGTATTCTATGTGCAAGGCTGTCTGTGCTAAGTACTATCAAAAACCATATCTTATTTAAATAGATCTCATTTGTTTGTTAGGAAGGTGATGGTGATAAGACCAAAATTTCTCTTAGAGAAGAATTTTACTACTACCTTTGTATTATATGCCTGGGCCCGTGGGAATATCTGTAGGATTTCTTGAAAGTCTACAGGGCTTACTTGAAAAGAATTTATTATATTTTTGTTTATCCACCCAAAACTTGAAGTATAAATTCTTGGTTTTTGCAAACAAAATATCTTGAGTTGTTAACTGGTACATGGCTTTGATTGTGTGCATGTCTACACTGGGCTGTATATGTATTAAAATCAAGAGGTATATTTGGGTAACTGAAACCTGGAAGAAATGGCCCCGGGAACAAGTTGTAAAGGTTCAACTATTTGGATCCTTTGTCTTTCTGGCATGTGTTAGTGCAAGGATATAGTGAATGGAATCACGATCCAAAATAATCACGCATTTCAGTGGCCAAATCAAGAAACTCGTAGTTCCATCTGGGATGGGGCCTGAGAGGATTGGGGTTGGGGGCGGCCTACTTTGAACAGCCTTTTACGCGGAGTGTGTGGCTTCTCCATAGACCTGATGAAGATTCCTATTCACAAAGAGAGTGGCTTGGACACATACTTGCTTTTGTCAGTTTCTTTAACAGATTCAAGATTCTGGAAAGCAGAACCATGTAGTTTGGGATACCAGCATGCTGAACTGTACTCTTCCACATTCCCTCCCACATTAGGAGAAGATTCAAGGCTGACAGGAGGTGCTTACTAAATAGCCAAAGGCAGAAAATTAACTATAAGTTAATTTCTTTTCTTTTCTTTTTTTTGAGACAGAGTCTCGCTCCGTCGCCAGGCTGGAGTGCAGTGGCGCGATCTTGTCTCACTGCAAGCTCCGCCTCCCGGGTTCAAGAGATTCTCCTTCCTCAGCCTCCTGAGTAGCTGGGATTACAGGCTTGTGCCACCACGCCCAGCTAATTTCTGTATTTTTAGCAGAGACAGGGTTTCACCATGTTGGTCAGGCTGGCTTTGAACTCCTGACCTTGTGATCTGCCCGCTGGGACCTCCCAAAGTGCTGGGATTACAGACATGAGTCACCGCGCCCGATCAGTTCTATCTTTTTATGAGGAGAAGAGACTGGGGCAGGAATTTTGTGAATTATATCTGTCTTCAAAGCCATTAAATCAAAGGACATTTCAAACATAAGGCTTTTGAATTTTTTCCCCCTGAAAATATCTTTTATTTATCACAAGAGATTTTTATTCAGGATTTGCTTTAATTCAGGTGGCTGGATTGAGTGTATACTGAAACTGCCCTTATTTTTAAATTTCAATTAAAAGAACACATGCAGTTTGATAGTAATATGCTCTTGATTTTCTCTTTTAGGTTGATTTTGAACTGGAGTCATTTTCTGAAAGGAAAGAAGAAGAGAAGGAAGAATTGATGGAATGGTGGAAAATGATGTCAGAAACTTTAAATTTTTAAAAAGGCTTCTAGCTAGCTGCTTTAAATCTATCTATATAATGTAGTATGATGTAATGTGGTCTTTTTTTTAGATTTTGTGCAGTTAATACTTAACATTGATTTATTTTTTAATCTTTTAAATATTAATTAACATTACTTAAAATAAATAGCCTCTTAGGTAAAAATATAAGAACTTGATATATTTCATTCTCTTATATAGTATTCATTTTTCCTACCTATATTACACAAAAAATATAGAAAAGATTTAAGTAATTTTGCCACCCTAGGCTTCAATGCAATATTCCTGGTATTATTTACAATGCAGAACTTTTTGGGTAATTCTAGCTTTTAAAAATTAGTGAAGTTCTTTTACTGTAACTGGTGACAATGTCACATAATGGATGCTATTGAAAAGGTTAACAGATACAGCTCGGAGTTGTGAGCACTCTACTGCAAGGCTTAAACAATTCAGTATAAATTGTCGTTTTTTTCTTGTGCTGACTAACTATAAGCATGATCTTGTTAATGCATTTTTGATGGGAAGAAAAGGTAAATGTTTACAAAGAGGTTTTATGAAAGGAATAAAAATTGACTTCTTGCTTGTACATATAGGAGCAATACTATTATATTATTTAGTCCGTTAACACCACTTAAAAGTTTAGGGTTTTCTCTTGGTTGTGGAGTGGCCCAGAAATGCATTCTGAATGAATAAAGGTTAAAAAAAAAAAATCCCCAGGGTGTGTATTTTAATTCTGTAAGATTTTTGGTCTAGCACTGTGGTCTTGTGATGAAAACATGTATCCTCTTAATAGTGGCTTCTCATGTGTTCATCCTGTACATTTTAAAATTTGTTAGGTGACCGCTGTGTGCCAAGCACTGCATAGCCTCTATGTATGTTATTGTGGCAGGCGAAAGGTTCTGATTTTGGACACAAAAAATAAATAAATAACACACAAATCAATGTTTGGACACAAACTCTGAATCAGTAACACACAGGTTAATATGTAATTATGCGTTGTGATAAGTAAAATGACAAGAAAGAGCAGGGTATAGAGAGAAAGAATGACAGAGCAACTTAAATTAGACTGGATGAGAGGAGTCAGGGATGCATCTTAATGCACAGACCTAGAATATTGAGTGGGTGTGAGCAATGCAGAGTGTCTGAGTGTAGGGGTGTGTGTGTGTGTGCATGGTGGTGGTGGTATGGTTGATCAATGCTGCACGTGTAAGTTTTGGTTACAATCGTGCTGTTATAATAGTAGGCCCCCACATATATCCTGGGTTAAACACAGTGGAAGTGTATGTTTTGCTCGGGTACCTATACTGGAAAGAAGACAGAAAGATGGGGTGACTTTTCTTCACACAGTCTGGGACCACGTTCTGGGATCCATTCTGACAGAAGATCTGCCATCTTCTGCACACGGCCAACAATGCTGCATTGGCGGTCGTCTCCACTGCAGCCAGTGGGAAAGCGGAAAGAGCAAGGGGGAGAATGCAGAGCGTGTTCTTGTGGGCAGGCCTGGGAGTGGTATACATTACTTGTGTTCACATCACGCTGCCTGGAATTGTACATTCTTTGGCTACAGTAACTGCAAGGAAGTCTGGGAAATGTAGTCTAGAAGTGCACCCAGGTAGGTGAGGAGACGTGGACTTTGGGACAGAATAGCAGATGCAAAAGCATTCGGGTAGGAAACACATGGCTTGATGGAGACTGAAGAAGGACAGATGTACAGTTGCCTAAGAGAAGCTCACAGGGTGAGAAGAAAAATGAGATTGAAACTGAGACTCCGAAGAGCTTCGAAATTTTGCTTCTCGAGGTTTAGATAAGAGAGGATAGACTGCAGTATGCTGCCGTAAGAAGCAACTCCAAATCTTAGTGTTCTAACTTAATAGTAATTTATTTTTCATGCAAAGTCTGTAGGTCTACGTAACTCTCCAGGAACTTTGCCCTGCATGCTGTGACACAATTATGTAGAATGTTTCCACCTGCGGCTCTGCCATCTCAGCACAAGGTTTCTTCACTCTACTGTGTTGGTCACAGAAGATAATTGGGGCCACTTCTGCCCACAGCTCACAGGTCAGAGCTAGTTACATGGCCTTGCCTAACCACAATGTTTGGTGAGCACTGTCACTGCCGCAGTCCTCTCTCTGGTGCCAACACAACTTTGCTCTCCTTTTTCCAAATATAGGACTCACTTTGCAAGGGAGACGACTTAAAGTCACATCAAATCATGGCTTTGAGCTTCAATTTCAGAATCTCTGAGTGATCTCACAATAGTCTCTATGTCAGGTCTGTATATGGCCAATCCTGTTTCAGGGACAAGTAAACTAAGAAGACAGGTAAAATGCATCCCTCACCCCCAGTGTGCAGTGGTAGAACAGGATCAAGACAATATGAGGAAACGCTTCCATTTGAAGTGGTGAGCAATGAGAGGTCCCAGCGTTCAGGCCTGCAGCAACTCAGGAATCTTGCCGAGCAGACACTTTATGGGCCTTCTATTTTGGGGGTAGAAAGTGTTTCTGGTTTCAGAATTCATTCTACACTTTGGCAAGAGCTTTCTTTCTTTTCTCTATTTTGAGACAGAGTCTCACTCTGTCGCCCAGGCTGGAGTGCAGTGGTGCCATCTCGGCTCACTGCAAGCTCCACCTCCTGGGTTCACGCCATTCTCCTGCCTCAGCCTCCCGAGTAGCTGGGACTACAGGTGCCCGCCACCACGCCTGGCTAATTTTTTTTTGTATTTTTAGTAGAGATGGGTTTTCACCGTGTTAGCCAGGATGGTCTTGATGTCCTGACCTCGTGATCCGCCCGCCTCGGCCTCCCAAAGTGCTGGGATTACAGGCGTGAGCCCTGCGCCCGGCCAAGAGCTTTCTTTTCCTATTGTTCTCCATGGCCTTGACTTTGCTCTCTTAAACTTCTGTCTGTTCACTCGGGACCTAAGTTGGTGGAGGTCCTGACCTGCATAGCTGTATCATCTGGAATGTGGGACCTCCCCACTTACTGCAGAGGGTGGGGAGGAAAGACTGGAACGGAGGAGTGGACCCTCTCATTGGCTTAGCCTGGAGGTGACACATGTCACTTCTGCTCACATTTTGTTGTCCAGGACTAGTCACGTGACTTTGCCTAACTGAACAGAATGCAGGAAATGTAGGGGAGGACACTGGCTTTATGTCTCCAGTATAGGGCCATATGGGCCAAATGTTTGAAGGAAAGTGTTAGTTCCATGTGGTCTTGTCCTTGCACCCATTTCTCTTGATAGAGGGCTTCAAAGCTCCCTGTCCTGGTCATGCTGTTAACATGCTCCAGTTTTATCTAATGGCATAGGGGACATAGAATTGAGCACTGTTGGGAGGGAAAGTCCTTTCCCTGGTCTTATGTTTTTGTGTTGAAGGACCTCCATTGAAATACAACTCTTGGCCTGTAGTCTCACTCCTCACACACTCCTTCCAGCAGAGAAATCAAATACCTAATGGCGAGGTGGTGACGGGGTGCTAATTGGGTAGAACAACTCTATCAAAGGACTGTAAACTTCCCATTTTCCTCCCTAGAGACAGCTCCAGACTTTCCTTTGGGTGGAGAGGGAGGCTTTGGATGTGTATTCGGACAGAGGAGAGAGTTGGCAGTCACGGAGTATTAATAGGATCTTTGGTTCACAAACCTAATGTCATTTTCTCCAATTAGTTTATCAATAATAAAGCTGACAGTTTAACCTCTGTCTGTCTACTGATCTGTGTTTTATTTTTCAACTGCTTCTGAACTCAGGAGTAGAAGAAATAGGCAACTTATACTGAATGCCTAAAATTTTTAAGAGGCATACATGTGTAGTATTTTAGATTTGTGGCTTTTTTTTTTTTTGGTGAAAGTAAAGTGGGGCCAGGAGCGGTGGCTCATGCCTGTGATCCCAGCACTTTGGGAGGCCAAGGAAGATGGATTGACTGAGTTTAGGAGTTTGAGACCACCCTGGGTAACATGGTGAAACTCTGTCTCTACTAAAAAAATATAAAAATTAGCTGGGTGTGGTGGCAGGCGCCCAGCTACTCAGGAGGCTGAGGCAGGAGAATTGCTTGAACTCGGGAGGCAGAGATTGCAGTGAGCCAAGATTGCGCCCCTGCACTCCAGCCTGGGTGACAGATGAGACTGTCTCCAAAAAAAAAAAAAAAAAGGTGAAGTGGGCAGCATCTTTCTTTTTTGACTACTCTCCTTCTTCCTCTCCTTCTTTCCCTTCTTCCTCTCCTCCTCCTCCTCCTCCTCTTCGTCCTTGTCTTCGTCGTCGTCTTCTTTTTCTTCTTTCTTGGGATGTCCTCTGTTGTCCAGACTAAATTTCAGTGGCTCCATCGTGGCTCACTGCAGCCTTAACCTCCCAGGCACAGGCGATCCTTCCACCTCAGCCTCCTGTAGCTGGGACTATAGGCACACACCACCACACCCAGCTAATTTTTTATATTTTGTAGAGACAGGGTTTCACCATGTTGCCCAGGCTGGTCTCAAATTCCTTGGCTCAAACAATCCATCTTCCTTGGCCTGCCAAAGTGCTGGGATTACAGGCATGAGCCACCACACTGGGCCTATACTTCTCTTAATTCAGTCTAAGATGATACTGACATTTATTTGAAGTTAAGTCACATTGTTATGTCTATAAACTTAGCATAAATGAAAACTCTGAACTAAGATTTTTCGATCTGGTTTGGAAGTGAAGGTTAGAGCAGTCAAGGATATGGAAGATACATGAGCTGAGGGTTAAACAGATCTGGATTATGCACAAGAGGGTCAAATAGCTCTAGGTAAGAAAAATAAGAACAGAAGGGGACTGAGTCATTGATTTTAATGAAATAATGAACGCATTTTGAACTTCGCTTTTTTTCTCTGTCATTGACAATGAAAATCAGACACGTTACTATGGGAAAATAGCTAATCTTAACTCTTTTTAATTTCCAATTTTTCACATAAACAAAGGTATACATGACTTGCAGAAAGGGAAATATGAACTTTGATTTTCATATTTTATTTATACAGGCAACGTCTGAAATCTTTCCATGATTTGGTGTTGTGGGAGGCTGAAAAACCATCATTTGTTCCAACATATTGCTCAACTTGTCTTTTCAAAATTCCCATGATGATTGTCTTCTGTGGTTAGGACTGGATGACATTTGGAGTTTCTGCTTCAAAAATGTCAAAATAGAGTATACCTAAGCTTTTACATCTCACCTTGTAAATACACTACATCCTGGTTTTACTGTTCTTAAGTAAACATCTTTCTAGGCACTTACAAATGGTCTGATTCTTTACTCTTTCATTTCTTTCTCCTAGACAGCCTATGAATCAACTCAATCATGACTTGAATTTCTAGGGTAGTACATAATTCTAGTTTTAATTTAAATCATTGCAAAATTCCCTGAAGATCAGTGTTTTTAAAAACAAGTCAAAGATTTGGCTTAGCTGGGTTAAGGGTCATCAGTGTGACCCAAGCTGATACTGACTATGGTCTGTACTGATGACTCAGAAAGAAAAATCCCCTTGATGAAGTTTACTGAAAATTTCCATGATGCTAGGGGCCACAAAAGCTGTAATCTTTTGGAGGGTGCTATAGTTTCTTCGACCTCTTATACACATTATCCTGTCTTAGCTCTTTTAGTATTCTATCTCCTTCCCTTTCCTTTCTCCATTCTTTCCTTTTGAAGATTCATTCAGCAATTACTAAGTGCTCACCCTGTGTTCTCTACCAGGGATTCCAGTAGCACTTTGCTATGGTCTATGGTCACCACCGCCATCACTGTTATCATCGTCACCATCACTACCATCCTCACCACGACTGAGTGTATGTCGTATGCTGCACTCAGCTCTAGGCACTTGAAACGCAGTGTTTTGAAACCCAGCTACAATATTTTAAGGTGAGAAGTGATGCAGCTTTCCTATTTAACAGATGAAGAAAGAGATTCAGAATTGAAGTTAAATTCCGCACTTCATATAGCTGAAATGTGGCAGAGCACGATTACAGCCTATGTCTGCCTTACTTCTAGTCCATCCTGTTTCCACCTTACCTCACTTCTTTAGCACGGCCTGGAAAGAATTGTGTACTTCTTCATTAAATGTACCTTTGTTTTATATTCTTTTAACTATTCACATAGGCCGATTGCTATACTTTGGGCTTCAAGGGAGTATTTATTACCTATTTTGAAAGAAGGCCCTTTAAAGATGATTTTAAAACATTTTTCAAGTAAATGCAATAGCTCTTGTTTATTGCTTCTTGCCATGTGGAATTACTGTAAATCCAATTAGTTTGATCAACTTCCCTGTAGACATGGTGTTGTTTGGCACAGATGTTATGCTTGGTCCTGACGTTATGCAGTAGAGAGACACGTTTCAGGATTCGCCAGGGAGGTCAGCAGAATAGGGCAGCTGAGGACAGGGACGCCTGGCATCACAACTGCCTCCTAGTCTCCCACCTTCCCTAAGAGGGAAAGGATTTCCTGGGAAGCCCACCCAGCTGCAGGGTTTGGTTGCTGACGTTCTGTCTGTTTTGAAGTTATAGTCAGGGCAGGCAGCAGCAGGGGTGGAGTTGGAGTGTACAGAATGGAATATCAACAGTTCTGAAGTCAGCAAAAAAATGAATGTAGACAACACTTGAAAACAAAGGAACATAGACCCTTAGCAGGCATAGTGAGGCTTCCTCTCCTGGGCAAAGGTTCCCTGTTAGTGTACAATCTGGAAGGAAGGCTGCAAGGACGGTCCCGTGGTGCACATATTAAATGAGTTAAAGCACTTAGAAAACTGCCTGGCATGTAGCAAGGGCTCAACAAATGCAATCACTATTATTATTACTTAATAATGTGTTATTATTACTCAAAGATGGGTTACCACTGTTGCTCAAAATGTGTTTTTATTTTTATTGTTACTGCTCTTATTCCAAGGTAAGTTGTGAGACTTGGTACTCAGAAACTAGAATCATGGAAGAAACCCAGGTTAAAGATCCACCGGTAAGGCCAGTGCTTGGACATGAGGTGAAAACCTAGTTATCAGAAGAGCAATAGTGTAATACTGCATTAGGGATAAGAATCTTAGAGCTGATAAATATTCCTATGTTAGAGTGAGATGGGTCTAGGGACCTACAGTTGGCTGGAGCCTGCTGATGGGATTCAGTGCAGAGCAAATAGGTAAGGAAACTGGCTTCTCTTTATACAAAAAGCTATTTTTTGTTTTGTTTTTTATTTTATTTTGTGTTGTTTTGAGACAGAGTCTCACTCTGTGGCCCAGTCTGGAGTGCAGTGGCACTATCTTGGCTCACTGCAACCTCCGCCTCCCAGGTTAAGCAGTTATCCTGCCTCAGTCTCCCAAGTAGCTGGGATTACAGGCACCTGCCATCATGCCTGGCTAATTTTTTTGCATTTTTAGTAGAAGCAGTGTTTCACCATGTTGGCCAGGCTGGTTTCGAACTCCTGACCTCAAGTGATCCGCCCGCCTCAGCCTCCAAAAGTGCTAGGGTTACAGGCGTGAGCCACTGTGCCCAGCTAAAGCTATTGTTTTTTTTTTTTTTAATTTATTTATTATTATTATACTTTAAGTTGTAGGGTACATGTGCATAACGTGCAGGTTTGTTACATATGTATATTTGTGCCATGTTGGTGTGCTGCAATAGTTTTAATATCAACTATAGAAGTATTTGAATAAGTTAAAATCATTTAAATAATTATATTTTATCTCATGGCTATTTAATTGACAACTATTTAATATTAAGGCCAGAATGATAAGATGAGAAAAGAGAAAAAATCACAATGCATTTATATTTCAAGAATTGTGAGCTTAGTGTCTACCCTGCATTGTTAGAAGCTGCTTGGGACAGTTGGTGTCCCTGAAATGTTATCACCTAAAGTTCCATGTGGAGATGACAGTGATAGAAGATGAAGAAACTTTGTCCAGATGTTCTGGGTAACTGGAATGTGAATATCCACAGGTATTTGTTGAAAGAATGAATGCATGCCAAGAGAAGGGGAGGCACAGTGGGAGGTGAGTGGCACATACCTGAACAAAGATGGCCCAACGTTCAGAGCCTCAGCAGCATGCAATCGGACACTTACTGGGCAAAAAAACACTTGCTGATGAAATAGCCATAACATTTTACTTTATAAACACTTAAATTATCCCTGTTGCAATTGCTACAAAACTGGGAGAAATGTGTTTTTTTCCTCATATTTCTTTTTTATATAATTTTTCAGAATTAAACAATGACTAGCACTTTGTCTTGAAACTGATGTGGCTGAAATTCTTCTCATGAACTTAGGAATCAACTGACTAAGGAATAGGATATGTAATGAATGATTGAGAAATCACTAGTTGATTATCATAAACCAAAACTCAATACATGCACAAAGTATGTAAACCGGAAAATGATCCAATGTCTTTTTCTTTTTTTTTGGAACAGTTGAATCAGTGGTTGAGTTTGTCAAGTTGCATGAGTTTGACCGTCATCACAATGCAGCGTTCGCATAGTCCTGATTACATGACTTACAGTTTTCCAGTGAACCCTCTGGCTAAAACTGCTCTTTCTTCCTACCCACATTTACACTAATATTTATTCTAGAAATTCCTGAAAATTCAGCCCTGACACTACCAGAGCGACTTCTGTTCTCTGCCTTGTCATGGAGCTATCTAAAAGCAGCTGGCCATAGTCATTCACCTATAGTTATCCTTTGCTGCAGAAACTCCACCGCAGCTTCCCCTGTGTTTATTTTAAACCTTAAATTTGAAGAGCAAAATGATGAGAAAAATAGCATTGAGTCTAACCAGGGCTTCATAAATATGTTGCCATGGCTTATCTCGCTACATGAACCACTGCTGTGGGATTTGGGGTCTGGTTAGGAAAGATTAAAGCAGTGGGTGGTGCAGCATTCTTTGCTTAAAACCTAAAATACACCTCCTTGTGCATTAAATACACAGAGGTATTTCAAAGCCAAGTATGTGTGTAATTAAAGTAAGAAAGCGCCAGCCTTCTGTGTGCACCTCGAGCTTCAGGCCGCCACATGTGCTCTTTGTCAAGCCTTGGGAAGGCCAACAAATACACTGAGCTGCCAGGCAGATGTGAAAAGAAGCATTAGATGCTGGAATTCCAGTTGAATCCTTTGGCAGTGAACGGTCCTGCAGGCTCATGCCCGCACAAACTTGGTTATGTATCTCCTTCCTTTTATTCACAGACACGGAGTGAGGATACAGCTCCTGCTAATTTCAGCACAAGGCTCTCACTTCTTCAATGGGGCAGCGGGGAGCCGGTATCTGCATAAGCTGGATATGGCTTATTTGAGTGAATGGATCGCATGCCCGGTATCGACATCCCAGATTCTTCAGGGTTGTACCTAAACAAAAAGATTGAAAAGGGGAAAGTCATTTTTTTTTTCCATGCAGGACTCACTTTCAAACCCAGTGTCATTATTCATGAGTTTTCGCAATGTAAGCATGGCGCCGCTTTCGCTTGCGTTCCTGCTTTCTGTTTTCCTATTCACCTGTCTCTTGGGTAACATTTTATTTGTCCCAAGCATCCTTTCCTTCCCTTTGCCTGTCTTCTTTCCTTCTCTTCTGTCTCCCGTGTCTCTACTTCTTTGCACGCTCTCTGTCTGCCTCTCTGGACCTCTCTGGGTCACGACGGCATTTAGCGAGGAAAGCGTCTGAGGTCAACCTGCACGGATTTTTTCTTCCTCCTCCTCCCCACAGGTTCTTCCTCTGGAAAGGGGCTTCAGAGGAGAGGATCTTCTTTAGCTCCACCCTCTTGCTGGGCAGCTTGCTCTCCAGACAACTCCCTTGACCTTGTCCACAGCCCTAGCCTTCATAACTCCCCAGTCCCAGCCCTGACCCCAAGATTCCAGGTCCTAACTCTGGGCTCTGCCCTGGCCTGTCTGAAATCAGGTGTCCTGGATGAAACACAAAGTCAGTCAAGAGTTAGGCTGCTTCCCTCACCACTGACAGATATGTGAAATTTCAACCAACTAATTGGAACTCAGAAGATCAGGCAGTATGGTAGGATTGAAAGAGCCTGGGACTGGACTCGGAAGATCTGAGCAGTGGCTGCAGTTTGTCTAATAAAGGAGCTTGGCACCTGTTGGAATCTCAGTCTCCTCATATGGAACTAGCAGATGGTGGAGCTGCTATTCAAATATTGATTAAAGTCGTTTTCCTGATAACCTCATAGGTCTACAAAGGAAATTTCCTATGGAATGTAAGAGAGAGTCAAAAGGGGAGGCAAACTAAAATCTTTATGTTGTGACATTGAGTATGTTTTGTTTAAAATGTGTCATGACTCAGAAATAGCTTTGTACTGCTCAGCAAAGCCTGGCCATAAAAGAGTTGTGACTCCTAAATATTAGTGATGTTGACTCCTTGAGCAAGACAAGCAATCAAGTCCTTGGACATGTCCCCTCCACCGCCACACTCCTGCAGAGTGGATCTTAGAAATGCAAAGAAGCCTCTAGGTTTGACGCAACAGCTATGGGCAGAGGAATCAGTGAAAACTGGCACTGATATTGGAGGGCGGGAGCAAGGTAGTGGGGGCAGGGAGGTGACAGGCTGCCCTTGGTGTCAAATCCAAACTGTGGGGTGACGCTCTGAGTCCTTTAGATATAGGAGGTATACCTATACCTGTCTATATCTATGTCCGTGTCTGTGGCTAGCCCTAAATCTCCATCTATCTATCATCTGTCTATCTATCTATCTATCTATCTATCTATCTATCTATCTATCTGTCTCCATCCATGCAGCTATATCCAGGACCTGTTAGCACCTTAGTCATTAGCAACCACATCGACTGGGGACTGGGGAGTGCCAGAACGCTGAGGGGACCCTGTTCTGGAATCAGAGGTGTGAGAGAAGAGGATGGGTAGGCAGATGGAGCTGCTCTACTTTTAAAATTATCTATGTTGAACAGACTTGCTTTTCATTTGTAATAACCTCAAGTTAGAGTGTCTGGTTCTTAGAGTGAGCTGGAATAAGCTATCTTTAAAACTTCACACCATTTAGGAGGCATTTTGAAATAGTTTTTCTGCTTACTGATCAGAATCGTGTCAAAGAACAAATGAGAGTATGTGAAAATGCTACTGCACCATTGACATCTGTGAGATTATGAGGGTGCATATTTCTGTATATTTATGTGTGCCAAGTAATAGCAAAACAGTTAAGAGGCTATTGGGGGAAAATCGTGTATACTTTCTTGGGAAAAAACTTTTCCTGAATTTTAAAAGGATAATTTTATTTTCTTGCAGTGGGTTGTTTTGCCCAGTGCCAAAAACAAGTATGTAACAGTGTCCAAGCAGGGAAAAGCCACTCCGCCTCAGGCTGTTCTGTCCTAACATGTAACCACAAATATTTCTCATGTTGTAAATACCCTTTGTAGAATTCAGATCATGTAACCTTTTAGTTTTGAAATATTGCCACTTATGTGAACTTCTGATAATCTTTGAATGTCAGATTTTGTCCTGGCCTTGCAAATCTTTTCTCCCTGCTTTTTAAAAAGACCATCATTTAGGAGACAAGAACTCAGCCTAGGGATGCTGGTTAGCCAGTGACTAAATACTCCAGGATGCCAACATAAACCTCAACCAACAGCGGGCCTCTGCTAATGTTAGGCAGCTTTTGATTCTTCACATTTACTGAAAGTCAGACTCCAAAAGGAATGTCTTTCATTCTTCTTTTTCTTTCCTTGTGTTTGTATACTGATGGACAGAAAGAACTTAGCACAGGGCCTGGGTCATAGTAAAAGCTACCTCTTAAGTCTGTCTCTTGTTTATTACAGGCATTGGCATCCTTTTAACAGTGAAGTACTATATCTGTGAAAGTATTACAGAATGGTAAGAAACTAAACTTTGGCTGTATATCCAAGGCTGAGAAGAAATTATAACGGGACAGACGGAACTCAGGTTGCTGCCATCTGAGAGCAGAAGGGAAAGAAGAGGAACATTCCCCTGTTCTTCCCCATCCTGCTTGGGTTTGGTTTGGTTCGATTTCCTTTGGAATCTGCATTTGCCCCAGCAGGCATTTAAGCCCTCTGAGTCCTAAGACACACAGTAATGGGATTAAGGTGCATGACATACGAAAGAAAAGGGCAAAAGCATTTTAGATGTGGTACCAGGGCAAGGATTGGGGCACTTCAGAGTTTCTTTTTAAAGCTGTTAGAGATAGAGACTTTTGTGTGAGAGAAACAAGTGCTCTTCATTGGATTTTAGCTACAGAAGTGCTAGGCGAAATCACCCTCGCAAGAGCAGCACAGTGCAGTGGGTAATGCTCACTACCATTACCGTTCAGAGAGCACTGGAGCAGTTTCTTGACGCCCCCCTCCACGCTGAGAGTGAGGTGCCAGAGGGCAGACTGCTGGCTGGTGGCACAAGGAGTCATGGGAAGGTCATGGGCTTTGAGGTGGGACATACCTGGCTTCAAATCCACTTATAAACTGTGTGATGTTTGACAAGTTAATGTCTCAGAAACTCAGTTTTATAGCCCTGAGCCAAAAACAAAAACACCTTCCTTGCCTGGTTGTTATGAGAATTCTTTGCGATAAGGTACACAAAACCACTACAGATAGGCACCAACCAGTGCCATTTTCCTGGACAGATTCATGATTTAGGGAAAGCAGTCTTTTGCCTTTTAAAAAGACCTACCATAAGCTAAACAGACTTAAATATGTTTACGGAGCCATGCAACCAGCTTAATTTGCATAAAGTAGAAACATTTCTCAGATACACAGCTGGATACTGAAAACTTCAGAATTGTCCTGGCCAAACCCAGAGAAAACCGAATATAGGGTAGGGTTTTTTTTTTTTTCTTTTTCGTCACTACATTAGGAAATGGAGAACAGAAGCCTGTCCATCCTGGCAATAATGTTTCATAATTCAAGGAAAATAAGACTTCTATTTTGCATTTAGTTCCAGTTTGATACATTTTTGTAGCAGTAGATTTTGGGTAGGTTGGTTTTAGAATTGTTGTCCAAGACCAGCAATTCATTTTTCCAGAGGTTTCATGGAATCAGGTAATGTCAAAACAGAGAAAACTCAGCAATAAGATGAGAAAGTTATTTCGAGGCAAAGTAGTGGTGGGATGAATCCCGCCCCCCACCATGACCCACTCCCAAGACTCAGCTGGTAGTAATCATAGTAATAAGTATGATGATAATAGTGAGGATAACAATAGTTAACGTTACTGGAGAAGTTACTGTGCAAGAGGGAATGTGTTAAGTGCATTTCCTATATTTTCTTTTATCTTTCTTTCTTTTTTGCCACAATTACACTTTTATTTTTAATTTTTTAAAATTATACTTTAAGTTCTGGGGTACATGTGCAGAACTTGCAGTTTTGTTACATAGGTATACTTGAGACAAGAATCTTGCTCTGTTTCCCAGGCTGGAGCATAGTGGCGCGATCTCAGCTCGCTGCATCCTCCGCCACCCGGGTTCAAGTGATTCTCCTGCCTTAGCCTCCCAAGTAGCTGGGACTACAGGCACCACCCACATCTGGCTAATTTTTGTATTTTAGTAGAGACAGGGATCTTGCCATGTTGGCCAGGCTGGTCTTGAATTCCTGACCTCAAGTGATCTGCCCGCCTCAGCCTCCCAAAGTGCTGGAATTACAGGTGTGAGCCACCGCACCTGGCCCATTTCCTGTATTTTTCCATTTACTCTCCCTAACAAATCTATGCACTATTTTTAATCCCTGTTCCAAAGTTGGGGAAACCAAAGCATGCTTAAAAACACTGTTAATTAGCTAGTGAGATGCAGACCATGAGGCCTAAGTTTGCAGTCCCTTGTGAGAAACAGGCACCTAGCGTCTCTGAGAAGTGCCCATGTAAGCCTTCTACGAATAACCTTTTTCAGAATTAATATGAATTTGCTAATTACTTCTACCATTGTAAATTATTTTCCCAGCCCACATTGCTGGCGTATTCTTTTAGATTGGGATTTTTCAACTTTGATCCAATTGACATTTTGGGATTGATCACTTTTTCTTGTATAGGCTGTATTGTATTGCCTGGGTTCAGGCTCTGCTGTTACCAGCCTCAGCACCACACTTTCCTTGTTGGCATCCCTCAGGCCTATCCATCCGTTTGTGGCCCTGTCCTCATTAGCCGGATGGAAGGTGCCCTCTGCTCTCTGCCAAGCCCTGACTGATTACAATACTAAACAAAGCAATAGTTTGTTTGGAAATAATGTCTGTGCCTGCCTCTTTAAATTACAGACCCAAGCTCTGTTCCAAAGCCATATTTTTCCTACCTCTTAAATGAGCAGATGAAGTTTCCGACAGGTTGGCTCTGGGCCACATCAGATGAAGACATGCAGTCACCTCCTGTTTAGTCTTCTGGATTGATCCTGGTAAAGCAGCACCGGCCTTCAGGAAGAACAGCCTTCCTGTTCAGGAAAAATCCACGTTTGCCTCTGTCCCCTCTTTTTGGTTTATGAAATCTCGTTTGCCCTCCTCCACAGCACAGCACAGGTGAGGAAAATAGACCTCTTTGTAATTTGGGGCCAAACCATTCAGAACGTATAAAATCAGTCATTAAAATAGAAATAATTCACATTTCTTGATTGGTCTATAGCAGTTTGAAGCAAATTAGGTTGTCATGAAGCAGCTGTCTTGGAGGTTTATGCCAGGGCTCTGAGGCTCCCTCTGTCCCCCTGAGAATGTAAAGGACTCCTTGAGTACCAGGGCCAGGCTACATCCGACTTCACTCACTGGAGCCTCTCGGGGGGAAGTACTGGGGAGCACGAAAAAATGCCAGCCTTATTGATGGTAAAGGCAGCACATAATAAATACTCACTTTCATCTTCCTTCCTTCCCTCTCTAACTTCCCTAATATGAAAGGTAAAAAACGGGGCTAGGGGAAAGGAACTCTCAAAGGAAGAGAGAAACAGTATAGATCTTGGAGACTGGAGGTGAAGTGGTGGAGTTTGTGGAGTCTCTGTAGCTCCGTTGGCCTTTTTGGCGGTGTTTGGGTTCTGGGTGCCTTTGAGTGCACCCTTCCCCTCTCTCTGCCTTCTCATGTCTGTTTGGCTGTGTGGAGGTAGTGAGGTAGTGGTTAGCGCCTGGTGGAAAAGAAGCAGAAGCTGCTGTGAAGCTCAAGGGAAATCATTTCTTCCTTTCTGACAAGACAGATCATGAGTGCAGGGAAGGAAGCTGCACCCGAAGGCGCTGCCCACTGGATGGGGCTAGGCTGTTCCTCTCAACGGGTGAGGAAAGGGAGAGGAGGCCCACTTCAGGCTTCATAAACAAGGAGTGTCTGAGTTCCTGAGAATACGAAAGGCACATGGGAGGATGGAACCTCAACCTTAGCAAGGTATTGCATATTCTAAAAAAATCCTTGATATCCCCACCTCCCAACTGGGTGTATTGATGACTGAATAAATGCTAAAGAAAGACTATAGGACTAAAGTGTCTTAAATGTTCCTTAACCAAAAAATGGAAAACACTGCAAAGTATGTGGGGAGATGAAGGAGAGAAATTAATAATCCATTGTCTTAATCCTTTTGGGCTGCTAAAACAAAATGCCATGGACTGTGTGGCTTATAAACAACAGAAATTTATTTCTGACAATTCTAGGCACTGAAAAGTCCAAGATCAAAGCACCAGTAGACTCAGTGTCTGGTGAGTGCCTGTGTTCCCATACACAGTGCCTCTTTGCTGTGTCCTCACTCAGCGGAAAGGTGAGGGTCTCTCTGCGGCCTCTTTTATGAGGTCACTAATCCCAATCATGAGGGCTCTGCCTTTATGATCTAATCACCAGTCCAAAGGCCCCATCTCTTAATGGGATCACCTTGGGGGTTAGGATTTCAAAACATGAACTTTAGGAGACAGAAACATTCAGACCATAGGATTTATTTAGAAACGGTTTCATTTACTTAAATGTGACCCATAGGACACTTTATAGTGGCACGTCAGCCACTTTCTTTAGCACTTTACAGAAGTCCACTCCCCTGGGGTGCAGAAGTTCCGGCACCTGGCCAAGTGCCGTGGTTCACGCCTGTAATCCCAGCACTTTGGGAGGCCGAGGCAGGCGGATCACTTGAGGTCGGGAGTTCAAGACCAGCCTGGCCAACATGGTGAAACCCATTCTCCACAAAAACAAAAGACAAAAACAAAAATTAGCCGGGTGTGGTGGCACGTACCTATAATCCCAGCTACCGAGGTGGCACGCACCTATAATCCCAGCTACAGGAGAATATCTTGAACTCAGGAGGCAGAGGTTGCAGTAAGCCAAGATGGTGCCACTGTACTCCAGCTTGTGTAACAGAGAGGGACTCTGTCTCCAAAAAATTCCAGCACTGGGGGCTTAACCATTGCATTATCTTCAATAATGATTGATTAATGAGCATTTTCATAGAAATATATACATTCATTTTGATTTTAAGATTCAGTAAAAGTCATTTGAATTTACAACAATGTTGTGATAACATATATGGCAAGTATGTTATCTCCGTAAGGAAATTGGTGCTTCGAGAAGTTAATGACTTCTTAGTTAATTATACAGCCAATAAGTGCTAGAAGCCGGCTCCTCTGCCACTGGTTGGTCCTGTGCACTTCCCCCCATTGTGTACTATTTCCCCTGAAAACGGGAGAATGTGTCTGCTTCTAAGGACATTGTGCAATCAGAATTATCTTTGAAAAGTGGGGTTTCGGCCGGGCGCGGTGGCTCAAGCCTGTAATCCCAGCACTTTGGGAGGCTGAGATGGGTGGATCACAAGGTCAGGAGATCGAGACCATCCTGGCTAACCCGGTGAAATCCCGTCTCTACTAAAAAATACAAAAAACTAGCTGGGCGAGATGGCGGGCGCCTGTAGTCCCAGCTACTCGGGAGGCTGAGGCAGGAGAATGGTGTGAACCCGGGAGGCGGAGCTTGCAGTGAGCTGAGATCCGGCCACTGCACTCCAGCCTGGGCGGCAGAGTGAGACTCCGTCTCAAAAAAAAAAAAAAAAAAAAGAAAAGTGGGGTTTGGAGGCAGGAGCCACTGGACAATATTTGAGTCTGACACAGAAATTACAGAAACTACTTAATTTTAGCAGGAATCTCAAAGTTTCTTTTATTAGCTGAAATTTTCTCAATCCAGAGAATTGTTGCATCTCTTCATGAGCTTGAGAGCCATGGGGCATGTGTGATTATCCTTATTTTATCAATGAAAACCTTGAGGCTCAGAGAAATTAAGTAATGTGTAGTGATAAATTTGGCATTGTCCAAAGAGAGGGCTGGACTTGGCCCTCAGCTTCTGGAAGGTAATCTGTGTCATACCTAATAGGAAGGAGAGTCTTTGGGGAGGGGTCCATCGATGCCTGACTGTCTGAGGCTGATCGTACCAGAAGGACCAACCATGCGATTTAAGGGTTGAGCCTTCGGAGAAGTTAACCTGGAGGCTGAGTGTCAACTCTGTAGACAGTCAATCCACGAAGAAATCAGTCATGCCTACCTAATGAAGCCCCAGTAAAACCTCTGCTCATGGAGACTTGGGTCATCTTCTCTGGTTAGCAGTACTCCATGTATGTTGTCCTACACCAAGGCTGAGAACGTAACATGTTCTGGGGACAGCAGAAGCTTCACAGGTGCAGCCCTTTGTATGCTTTCCTTATAATAAACCATAACCCCATGAGTATAACAAACAGCCTTCAGTGAGCATCCTTTTAGTGAATTATCAAGTGTGAGGGTGATTTGGGGAACCTGTTGACCTTGGGGTTAGTGTCAGAAGTGTGGGAGATTTTGTGTTGACTTTCTTTTTAGCTTTGTAGTTGGGCTGTAACTCCTTGCAGTTGGTGTCAGAAAGTCTTGAGTGGACTTGGCAGTCTGAAGGACCATGTCCTCCAACTTTGCAGTTTGGCTAACTGTAAGTCAGTCACCTGTTCACAATCACCGGAGTCTGAGCCAAGAATAGAACTCATATGATTGTAACACAAATACATGTAAGTACATTTGTAACACAAAATACTCTCACCAGGCATGTCCCAACCAGTACTCCAACCTGCTGGAGCATCTCTCAGTGCAAACAATGGCAATCAGAGCATCTGGAAAGTGGGATGCCCGCGGTGGGAGGAAATATGGAAAGGGCCGCCAGTGGGATGAAGACCAGGTGGGAGTAATTGGGAGGTCTTGGGATTGGATCAGTTGGCATGTGGCGGGACGGAGATCTGTAACCTTTACACATCTGCAGGGAAGCCCTCAGCTCTACTGAAGTAGTGCTTCCATCCATCAAAAGCACAGGTGATGAGGCTCTCTCTAGCATTTCATCCAAGAGCTCTTGGGCTGACATATGGCAGTCCAAGACTTCAGCTTGGATTCAGTCCCATTTCCGTAGGTTTTCTGGCCTATGCCAACCCAGTAGGATGAGCTAAGAGATTACAGGATCATACCTACCTTTGCTCCACAGATCTGAAATTGTTATTTTCCTCTTGAAATTTCAAAATTCCAGGAAAAGGAGTACAGCTGTAAAAATAATAGAGCGCTCACCTTGAAGCTGATGGCAGATGTATTATAACACAGTGAAGCAATCACCCAACACGTTTCATATTGCAAAGTGCCCAGGAGCACCAAGAGGATTTGTGTTCAGTCACGCCATCCATTCTCTTCAAAGAGAACAACAGAAGCAATCTTAATCCTCCATAAAATCTGCTATAATGTTCTGTTTGACATTAAGGCATTTTCATAAAACTGTCAGTTTAACTGTTTCAACTAACTTGAAGAGTCAATTTAGTCTAGCAGACTGGCTCCATGAAAAGCAATTGAAATAAGTTATTTGGGTACATTATCAGGTCAAGGGCATCTTGAAACTATCAAGTTGGCTGTGTATATAGTTAGGGGGCTTGGGGAAAGCATGGAGGAAAGTGGATAATTAGGCACCCACTATATACCAGGTACTTTTTCTACTTCATTTAATCTGCACAACAACATACTGTATAATCTCAATTTTATAGATGACAAAACTGAGGCTCAGGGAGATTAAGTAATTCTCTCAAGGTTATAAAAATGGCAGAGACAGCAGTGAAACCCAGACCTTTCTGCTACCAAGTCTCTCTCTCTCTCTATCTTTTTTTGTAGGGCAATAATTTATTAAAGCAAGAAATTGAAACCTTTGCATTCTGCAATGAAGATCAGGGTATCACTGAAAGACAGTGGAAACCAGGATAAAAGAGTTTTTACATCTCAGAGATTAAATTTCACCAATATTTTCCCCAATATTTTTAAAATTAAGAGTCTGTTCCCAAGGGACATCTTGTCTGTGCATTTCTTCACCGCCATCTTGGCGGCAATAGCTTCTAGAGGTGCGTTAAGATTGGCAAGTTGTAACTTGAACAAAGGATCCTGAGTGAATAAGAAGCCTGTGATTTTAGTAGCAAGGGCCGGACAGAGCACTGCATTGGCCTCTTAGCAGCTAAAGGCTTGAGTAGTAGGAGGCACACTGACAGCCTTGTGGCATCTTATTTAGCTTTGTCTGTTACCAAGCCTTGATCTGCCCAGTATTCCGCACTATCTACCTGTTAGAAATATAATTCAGAGGCCAGATGCGGTGGCTTACACCTGTAATCCCAGCACTTTGGGAAGCTGAGATGGGTGGATCACCTGAGGTCAGAAGTTTGAGACTAGCTTGGCAAACCTGGTGAAACCCCGTCTCTACTAAATATGCAAAAATTAGCTGGGCATGATGGCGGGCACCTGTAATCCCAGCTACTTGGGAGGCTGAGCTGGGAGAATTGCTTGAACCCAGGAGACGGAGGTTGCAGTGAGCTGAGATAGTGCCACTGCACTCCAGCCTGGGTGGCAGAGAGAGAGTCTGTCTCAAAAAAAAAAAAAAAAAAGAAATGTAATTCAGAAATATATTACACCATCACATTATCCTAGGAGAATGTTAGCTTAAGAATCTAAGTATGAAATTCTGAGGTATGACCTACACTGTAGCTCTGATTTATGGTGAGGAGTGGGTGTATTTTTTTCTAATGGGTTGGTTAATTTTTCCCTGATCTTGTTGAAATGGCTAAGACTCAAATAAGTTTAACAAATATTCATGAAACACAGTTTGTTTAACCATTCTCCTTTTCATGGGAAAAGATTGATTTGTGTGTTGTGTGTGTGTGTCTGTGTGTGTGAGACAGGGTCTTACCCTGTTGCCCAGGCTGGAGTACAAAGGTCTGATCACAGCTCACTGCATGCTTCTACTCCTGGGCTTAAGGGCTCCTTTCACCTCAGCCTCTCCAGTAGCTAGAACTACAGGCACACACCACCATGCCCAGCTAATTAATTTTTTTTGTGTGTATGGAGATGGAGTCTCATTATGGTGCCCAGGCTGGTCTCAAACTCCTGACTTCAAACCATCCTCTCACCTTGGCCTCTCAAAGCACTGGGATTACAGGTATTAGCCACTGAAACTGGCCTGGAAAGACTGATTTTATAACCAGTGTTTTTGTAATCAATATTTTTTTTTTTGTAGGAAAGATTCCAATTTATAAACTGCAATGAAAGTCATCAATTAGTTTACTCGTATTTCCTTTATCTCTTATACAGTTACACCCAGAATTGTGTTGTACTATCTCTTAAATATATACACATTATATTATAATATGCTCAGTATTTTACTTTGAAATGGTCTCTGCTATATGATGTTTGTGTTGTGTATTATTAATTGTCAACTAGAGTGGCATGCTAGATTTGGCACCAATTAATTCTACTACTTAGATCTCAAGTTAGATTTTACCTTTTCATCTCTGTTTCTGATCTTCACCTAACCCTTTCTCTTGCCTAATTGGCACCTAATGCCTAATACCTGCATACTATCCTTTGCCTTTCCCTCAAGTGATTGAGACTCCAGACACCCAACTACTGCATGTTCCAGGAACGGCTCCAGGTGCTGAAGATACAACAGTGAACAAACAGTCCCAAATCCTGTCTTTGGAGAGTCTCTGTTCTAGCAAGAACCTTCCTCATCAAAATTCCAGCCCTTCAGTATCTTAGCTGGGTATGAGGCAATTTGATTATCATGTTACAGTATGCCAGGGCATGGTGTGATTGATTTATAAGAAGTCTTTGTGTTTTTTGTTTTTTGTGTTTTTTTTTTTTGAGACGGAGTCTCGCTCTATTGCTCAGGCTGGAGTGCAGTGGCGCGATCTCAGCTCACTGCAAGCTTAGCCTCCCAGGTTCACACCAATCTCCTGCCTCAGCCTCCCGAGTAGCTGGGACTACAGGCGCCTGCCACCACGCCCAGGTAATTTTTTGTATTTTTAGTAGAGACAGGGTTTCACTGTGTTAGCCAGGATGGTCTCGTTCCCCTGACCTCGTGATCCGCCTGCCTCGGCCTCCCAAAGTGTGTGTGTGTGTTTTTTTTTAACCAACATTAATTTATACATCCTTCTGATTGAGATGTGAGATCTAAGGATCCATCTCACATCTTCTCTTGTGAGATGCATTCTTTTTAAAAGCTTATAAATAATGAATTCTGGGAAAAGTTTTTACATGTTTAACTGTTGAAGGCTAAATGATCATATTGTACATTCTAAAATTAATGATCATTTTCAAGAATGTTTTTCATTTTCCTTTTTAAAATTTGTATATGTTTCATGTGGATACCACTGGGATAAGGATAATTGCTTGAGTTCTCACAGCCAACACGTGAGAGAATAGAATTTAGTATTCAATTCTCTAAACTTTCTCTGCCTCTCCACACAACTGTGCATAGTTTTAACACAGCAATTACTATTAACATACAAACCTGAAATGTAGTGCTATCTTTCTTGAAACCTGAAATGGCAAGAAAGGAGAATACAAAAGACAGATTTCAATGTCACTGTCAGCCTAAAATAGAGACAACCTGATGGGATTTACATACATTTAAAATATATCCCTGTGGTTTACATTAAGACCTTCGATACTCATTGCCAGTTAGGTATTAACAGTTCTCAAGTCAAAGAGCAAGTCAGACAGGCCTGATGCTGTTACTTAGAAAAGAGGGAGGGTTCCCTTTGAAAACAACTCTTTTCTGGTTATGTCAGCATTTGGCATAAAAACCATCTGTGCTACTTAAACTTTTTACTGAATTGGATAATCAGAGATCGCTTGGCATGCAGATCTTATGATTCCAGATACAAATCTTTGCAGAGCTGTAAGATTTCAAAGAAAAGTTAAAGCCTTTGGGACAACAATAAATTTCTATCAATTTGTCTCTGTAAGTATCTGATCTCTAATCTTATTAAGAAGTGAAACAGACTCTGGAAAATTACTGTTGGCAAATTTGCACAATCAATGGAACATATTAAGTGAGCATAGGTATATTTCCTCTTGCTGAAGTGGTATTAAACTCTCTGATTGTTCCTTTATTGAGTTCAGATGTTTTTAGCAGATCATGGTCAATCATATGATCTATTTCTAAATATTTTAATTGGAGGATCACTCTGTCTCAACTTGTCTAAACAATTATAAATTGAAAAAAGAAGCGTGGCAACATATCCTATATTTCTTAGGCAAGAAATACTCATACAGGTGTTCACATAAAGAGAATTTGGCATGGTTATCAAATGGCTGTGGGTGAAACGAGCCAGAATTTCAACTGCAGCCTAGGATTTCCATCTTACATTACTGCTTTTACACTGAGTAACACGTGGGTTGACAACATGATTCTCTAGTTTTTGTTAGCACCATAAACTAATGGTTTTATTGGATAGACCCACTGCTATGAGGTCTGAACATAGTTGTATCGTTTAATGCGAAAATCAAATGAAACCTATGATTAAAATATTATGTTTATGATTTATAATTAAGCTGTGTAATAATTATTACTAGTTGCCAATTTTTAGAAATGATAAAATTTTTTGGTAATTGGTAATTATTACTAGTTACCAATTTTTAGAAATGATAAAATTTGTGTTAACTTACTGAGACCAACTCCATTCCCACTCTTTTTACTTTTTACATTTTAAGATTCACTGTATTTATAATTACTGTCATACTTTCTATTTGGTCTGTTTGGTAATATTTTGCATCATTATGATCCTTAATCATAATTTTCATCACCCTCAAAACACATAGCTGACATACATATGAGAAGAAAGACATTTTGAACTTTACATGTGGAAAGGCAGAAGAAATTGGTTGATGTTATGCGATGGGGTCAGTAAGGACTCTCTGTGGTGCCCCTTAGTGTTTCCATATCCCTTGGTAAAAGTAAATGGATCACTACAGCACCTAGAGCAGAATACTGAGGATTGTGATCCTTTAGGCACGGTGGTTTGGTCACTCTGTCAGTTACCTCAAACTTCTAAGGTTGAATGTTTATGTCACCCCCAAGTTCATATGGTGATATTTGAACTTATAAGGTAAGGGTATTAGGAGGTTGGACCTTTAGGAGGTGATTAGATCATGAGAGTGGAACTCCTTTTCAAAATTCTTTTGAGATGGAGTCCTGCTGTTGTCACCCAGGCTGGAGTGCAATGGCATGATCTTGGCTCACTGCAATCTCTGCCTCTCAGGTTAAAGTGATTCTCTTGCCTCAGCCTCCCAAGCAGCTAGGATTACAGGTGCCCACCACCACACCCCACTAATTTTTGTATTTTTAGTATAGACAGGGTTTCATCATGTTGGCCAGGCTGGTCTCGGACTCCTGACTCGTGATCTGCCTGCCTTGGCCTCCCAAAGTGCTGGGATTACAGGCGTGAGCCACCGTGCCTGGTCGCGTGGAACCCTTATACATGGGATTTGTGACTTCATAAAGAGGCCCCACAGAGCTGCCTTGCTCCTTCCACCACCTAAGGACATAATAAGAAGGCAGTGCCATCTGTGAACAGGGAAACAGGTTGATATAGTTTGGATTTGTGTCCCCATCCAAATGTCATGTTGAATTGTGTATTAGGATTCTCTAGATGGACAGAACTAATGGAATATATATACACATGTATACATATATATACACACATATATACATATATACACACACACATATATATACACACACACACACACACGAAAAGGGGAGTTTATTGAGTATTAACTCACAAGATCACGAGGTCCCATGATAGGCCATCTGCAGGTTGGGGAGGAAGGAGAGCCAGTCCAAGTTCCAAAACTGAAGAACTTGGAGTCCAATGTTTGAGGGCAGGAAGCATCCAGCACCGGAGAAAGATATAGGCTGGGAGGCTAGGCCAGTCCCTCTTTTCGCGTTTTTCTGCCTGGTTATATTCCAGCCGTGCTGACAGCTGATTAGATTGTGTCCACCCAGATTAAGGGTGGGTCTGCCTTTCCCAGTCCACTGACTCACATGTTAATCTCCTTTGGCAACACCCTCACAGACACACCCAGGATCAATATTTTGTATCCATCAATCCAATCAAGTTGACACTCAGTATTATCCATCACAAATTATAATCCCCAATGTTGGAGGTGGGGCCTGGTGATTGGATCACGGGGACAGATTTCCCTGTTGGTGCTGTTCTCCTGACAGTGAGTGAGTTCTCCAGAGATCTGGTTGTTTGAAAGTGTGTAGCACCTCCCCCTTCTCTGTCTTCCTCCCGCTCTGGCCATGTGATGTTCCAGTTCCCCATTCACCTTCCACCATGACTGGAGGTTTCCTGAGACCTTCCCAGAAGCAGAAGTGGCTATGCTTCCTGTACAGTTAGTGGAACCGTGAGCCAATTCAACCTCTTTTCTTTACGAATTATCCAGTATCAGCAGTCTTGGGTATTTATTTATTTATTTATTTATTTATTTATTTATTTATTTATTTTATTTTTTGAGACAGAGTCTCACTCTGCTGCTCAGGCTGGAGTACAATGGTGTGATCTTGGCTCACTGCAACATCCACCTCCCGGGTTCAAGCGATTCTCCTGTCTCAGCCACCTAAGTAGCTGGGATTACAGGCATGCATCACCACGTCTGGCTAATTTTTTTTTATATTTTTAGTAGAGATGGCATTTTGCCATATTGGTCAAGCTGGTCTGGAACCCCTGACCTCAGGTGATGTGCCCACCTTGGCCTCCCAAAGTGTTGGGATTACAGGCGTGAGCCACCGCGCCTGGCCAGTCTCAGGTATTTATAGTAGTTGGGGACGTACTAATACACGGACCCCTGTGCAGACACTGAATCTGCCAGCACCTTGATCTTGGGCTTCCCAGCCTCCAGTACTGTGAGAAATAAATTTCTGTTGTTTATAAGCTACTCTGACTATGATATTTTGTTATAGCTTCCCAAACAGATGAAGATACAAATCAACTGAGGTTCTGGTTAAGACAAAAAAAATCATGGAATGAGAAATGGAGGAAGGAAATTGTGACCATCAACCATAGGGTCAGCCCCTCCTTTAAGTTTGAATAATTTCAATTTTTCCCTTTGTTCCCTCAGTCTTAGGGAGAGTAACTGTTTCCTGTGGTTGCTTCTTCGAGGTCCGTTTTTACTCTTTTCATTATCTATTTAACAACTTTATATCTAGCTATCTATTTTTTGTGTTAAATTATCTCTGCTCCAACTTGCAGTGTAGTTTCTGCCTGCCTTCTGACTGGCCCGTGGCTGATGGAGTTCTCTCACACAATATTTGCCAAATGTTACTCCATGGGCCTCAATCTTGCAATTCTTTCCTGTTTATTGAAACTTGAGGAGGCCTGGAGCATTGATTTCCCATCTTGCTAGCTATCTTGCTAGGTCTCATGGTACTGTTTCACAGATCAGCCTGTCTTCATTTGTGCCTTCAACATCAGGATGTAGGACTTCGGGAGCTATCAGATATTCTTGCACAACAGGTGGCATGAGAAAAGCAGAGTTTAAGAAAGACTTATCAAAGGATTTCCTTTATTGAGACAGAGCCTCACTCTGTTGTCCAGTCTGGGTGATCCCCCTGCCTTAGCCTCCCGAGTAGCTGGAACTACAGGTATGTGCCATCAAGCCTGGCTAATTTTTGTATTTTTTGTAGAGACAAGGTTCCTCCATCTTGCCCAGGCTGGTTTCAAACTCCCAGGCTTAAGCCATCCACCTGACTTGGCCTCCTAAAGTGCTAGAATTACAGGCGTGAGTCTCTGAGCCCAGTCAATAAAAGATTTTATGGAAGCAAGAAGTAAGAAGAGGGAAATATCACAAATAGTCAGACTTGTTAGGAGTCTGCTGAAAGTTAGGTACAATGTGATTACCATTTGTACTGGGGTAGTAGCAGCAAGAATAAAAATCAAGAGCCATTGTGGGCTGAGTGTGGTGGCTCATGCCTGTAATCCCAGCACTTTGGAAGGTCGAGGTGGGCAGATCACTTGAGGTCAGGAGTCCCAGACCAGTCTGGCCAACATGGTGAAACCCCATCTCTACTAAAAATACTAAAAAATAAAAAATAAAAAAGTTAGAAGGATGTGGTGCAGGCACCTGTAAACCCAGCTACTTGGGAGGCTGAGGCAGGAATGTCGCTTGAACACAGGAGGTGGAGGTTGCAGTGCACTGAGATCATCCTGCTACTGTACTCTAGCCTGGGCAACAGAGTAAGACACTGTCTTAAAAAAAATTAAAAAGAGCCATTGTGAAGGGAGAATCTCTGTGACAAGGGACGTTAGGACAGGGCCCTGGGTCCTACCTGTCAACCTGCTACAGGAGGGTAAATGAGAGTCAGGTCCCGTCCCGGCTCAAACACACCCTTACTACTGTCTGCACACAGGAATATCTCCTGAATATAGTGCGAAATTCAGTAAAGTCAGAACTAGAGTCAAATTTCTAGGTTCTCATGGGAAGTCAATTCATGAGATTTCATACTGTAGGCTGTGGCATGGGTAGCCCACTAAAAGCACAAATAGACATTCAGTTGAATTAATTTAGCGGGGAGGCTAAAGTCAAGACTCAAGGAGGCAGGAAGGATAAGAAAAGTATCCGAGTGAAGGCGCATATATCAGAACACTCAGGGCTGCAAAGACATCTCATTTGTCTGGCGTCAAATACTTGGGAGTATTCATTAATGCTTGGAGTACTTAACAGTATTTCCTGCCCCTTTCTCTACCTAAGTAGGTTATAGGTTAAGGGAGTTAAAGTTAAGGCCCTTCAGAGTGTGTTTAAATGACAGCTTGCATTCTTCCCTCAAGAGCATGAGTTTGTGGTAATAAACGCCCTCCGTAGATGTGTATCTGCCTCCCATCATTAGCCTCCTTCTTGTCTTTGCCTTGTAGGCTTCATTATCACCTTACTGATAAATACAGGAAAAAGAGAGATAAAGATGACCTTTATTACATCATTTGTGCTCAATATTGGAAGCAGAGTCCTCCGGTTACATAACTTCTGGTCAGGGCTGTGTTGGGGGTGGAGGTCTTGACATCATGCTCCGGGAGCTGAGTGGGGCTGTAAAGTCCCCTCCACCCATGACTTATTAAGTCAAGCATTTTATTCACTCAGATTTGGAGGCTTCTCAGCGTATTTCTGTTGTCAGGACTTAGATTTCAGCAGCCTCGCATGATATGTCACAGTGGAGGAAAGAGCCTAGAGCTCTGCAAAGCAACCGTTCTTTTCAGGAGCTCTCACATGCGTCAGGAATACGGAAGTGCTGTGAAGAATGCAAAGCTCTAAAAGTATCAGTAGTTACCCCAGAGACATGGGCAGAAGCTAGGGAGTCGGGAGGATCTGTCCTCAAGTTGCTGCTTAATAACTTGCTTTGTTCCACAAGGCACTGGTGATCCTCTGCAGGGCCAGGCCTCCTAGTCAGTCATTCTTCTCCTGGCTTGCTGCATTGAAGCCATTCTTTCTCCTGTTCGTTGGAGGATATTTGGGATTCATTCCTTTGGCTGGAAGCCAGGCTGTCCCTTTCCCCACTAGCCACTTTTGTCTTCACATGGTGGTTTTTCCTTGTCCTCTAGCTTTCAGTTTTATGTTACTTTCCCAGAGATGCCATGCCTGGCACGAAAAGTAGGCATTTGATAAATATTTATAGGATGAATAAATGATTTGTGGTGGTTGAAAGAGGTGAGTATATGAAGAATGTGGCAGAATGTCTGGTAAACCATAGGGGTTCCTGAATTATTAGTTTTCTTACTCTAATGTTCAGAGTGATTCTGAAATGGTCTTTAACCACACGTGAAAAGTCAGCTTTGGTTGTACCCCCAATGATATGCACAGCCATTTAAAAGTTTTTGAATATGTTAAAAAATATTATTATGCTTTAAGACAAACCACACATACAGACACACACACACCACACCACAAAGAGAGAGAGAGAGAGAGAGAGAGGTAGAGAGTCTTTTCTATATTTTTAAATGGAGATTTTTTTTGTATTATCCTGCGTGGAGTTCTCTGAGCTTCCTCTGTGGCCTGTTTGTTTTTATTAATATTGAAAACTTATTAGCCATTATATTTTCAAATAATTCTTCTACCCTGATTTTCTCTCTTCCTCTTCAGGGGCTCCAATTACATGCTTTTTTTTCCCCCCAAATATTTAATATCGTTTCACAAACCTTAGATACTCTTTTCATTTCAATTTTTTCCCTCCTCTTTGTGGTTTAGTACATGCAATTTTTATGACCTATCTTCAAGTTCGTTTCTTTTTTTCTCTGCTATGTCTGGCCCATCGAAGGAATTGTTCATCTTTGATATGGTGTTTTTCACCTGTTGCTTTTTCCTTTGGTTCTTTTTTAAAGAGTTTCAGTCTCTTTACTGAAATTCTTCCTCTGCTTACACATATTGTACAACTTTTCTACTAGATCATTTAACATATTAATCACAGTTATTTTAAAGTCTGGGTCTGATAATGCCAACAACTTAGGCCATTTTTGGGTGTGATTCTGTTGGCTCTTTTACCTTTTGACTATATATCATTATTTTATATCTTAACAATGGGTCCTTTTTATTCGTGCTCTTTTGGAAGTTATATAATTTTTTTATTATGCTGGTCATATGTGTAACAGAACAGCAGAGATGGAGGTAAATACTTTTTATGTACAGAAATGAGTATGCCTTTTCTCCTATAAAGCCGTGTGTGTGTGCGTGCGTGTGTTTGGTGGGGAGAGGAAGAGGGTGATTCAGTCTAGACTGCAGGTGAGCTGGGTTCGGGCTTTATTGTTGCTTTAGTACAATGAAGTCTTTAAATTCTTTAGTATGGTACTGCTACTGCCCTGTGCTTAATACGAGACATGGAACAACAGAATTTCTCTCAGTATTTTTGTCCTACCTCAGATTTCAGTAGCACCTGCATGACTCTGCTATGGAGGGAGTCTTTCTTTATGCCCTTCTGTTAATAGCAGACGTCTGTTCTTCGGTATTTGGGGTAAGACTTTCAGTGAGGAGAAAAAAGTTTCTTGGTTTTCCTGTCCCGGTTTCAGTCTTAGGGAGGTCCTATGTACCTAAATCTTAGGGATAGGACTTTTTTCAAAATTCTTGATTCTCTCCAATAGCAAACATCCTCTGCTTTTATTCTTGGTAGGGTCTGGAATACAACTGGGTTTCCTGTGTCTTCTCAGGGGCAGAGAAACACTGTCTGGTAGCAGTGCAGAGTCTTGGATAAGTGGATTTCTTGCCTATATTCCTCCCGTAACAGCAGCAGATAGCTTCTGCCAGCCGTCAGTGAAGTACGTAGGACAGGTGGATTTTGTGCCCTTCCTTCATTGGCAGATGGATTTTACTTGTGATAATATGAGTAATTTGTAGTGACAAATTGTTGTTGTTTTTTCATAAACTTGTGCGTACTCTCCCAAGAGTTCCTCAAAGTAAATACTAAGATTTGTGGGCTGATTTCAAACTTTTGGAAAAGCAAACAATTCATCCAGATCTTCCCCACAGCTGTCGACAACTAGATTGTCTTTGTAGAATAGTTACAGTTTATTTCATCTCTAGTTCTCATGGTTCTGGTTTATCTTAATCTTGCCCTATGCTACCAGGTGCAAAGAGTCTTAACCAACTTTTCACTTAAAAGGGGTGAAAATTACTCAAAGACGTATGAATGGATGGCACTATTCTTCATTTATGGACATCTGAAAGTTGAATTATATATTGGGTACATTTAAGTCAATACAAAAATAATCGATTTAATATTTTTGTAGTTTCAAAATTAGATTTGTGGAATAGGAAGAAGTAGGTAACATGGGAGATTTTTCGAAGTGTAGTGGTTGGTTGTTCTGGGGAAGTTAGGTAGATGAGGATAAAAAATTCTTCTGTGCTTCTTAGAAGGGCAAGGCAGTTCTTCTGTCATGAAGGAAGACACATTAAAAATTGCTTTACCACAGGCTCAACTCCACGTGATGCAGACAAATTCACATTTGCATATTTCTGGGGCAACCAAGGTTAAGATTTTTAAGATCATTTAATATTTTAACGGACACAATCTTGTTCTTTTTTATGGCTGCATAGTACTCCATAGTGTATACGTACCAAATTTTCTTTATCTACTCTACTGTTTTTAACTGATTTCCTTCTGAAAGGCAAACTGAGTCCAATGGTGCACTTGTATTCTGTTATCCTTTCTCACTCTCCATCATTTGTCTTTATAAGGATGTGCATTTTCCAAGGGTAGGCACGCACATAAGTAGCCAACAGCCAGGCCATTCCTCCAAGCCATCCCTGCTCTCCTCTTCCCGAATTACTCCAAATTTTTGTATTCTCACAACCTTGTAACTGTCTCATTGAACATATCACACTTCATTACATTTTTTAAAACATTTTTACATCTCCAATCTAAGCTCGATGGCAGAGACCATGCCCTATTCTTTTTTACTGACAAAGCCTAGCATAGTGGTTTCTCAAGAAATGTTTGATTTACTTAAGCATGTATAGAGGGCATTATCTGTTGGAGGTAGTAGTGTAGGGGTTAAGAAATCACAGATTTCTTGGGCACTCTACTATCAGTTCCGGATCTTTCATTTACTGTGTTTCCTTTTCTAAATCTGATATGTAAAATAGCAATTTGTTACCTGCAGAGCAAAGAGTTAGAGCAGTTGCCATATAACCCATTTCTACTCCTGACTGTGAGAGAAACACACCCAGAGAAACAAGAGAAGCCTGGCCATCCAGTTCCATCTCCTTAGAAACAAGGTATTTGAGGTTGGGCATGGTCGCTCATGCCTGTAATTCCTGTACTTTGGGAGGTCGAGGCAGGCGGATCACCTGTGGTCAGAAGTTCAAGACCAGCCTGGCCAACATGGTGAAACCCTGTCTCTACTAAAAATACAAAAATTGGCTGGGCGTGGTGGTGCGCACCTGTAATCCCAGCTACTCAGGAGGCTGAGGCAGGGGAATTGCTTGAACCTGGGAGACGGAGGTTGCAGTGAGCTGAGATCACACCACTGCACTCCAGCCTGGGTGGGTGACAGAGCAAGAGTGTCTCAGAAAAAAAAAAAAAAAGGAAACAAGGTATTTGATGTTTCAATCAGTTTGGGCTGCTGTCATAGATGACCACAGACTGGGCGGCTTAAGCGACAAACTTTATCTTTCAGTTTTGGAAGCTAGGAAGTCCAAAATCTAGGCATAGGAAGATTCAGTGTCTGTGAGGGCCTCTTTCTGACTCATAGATGGCTATCTTTTTGCTGTGTCTTTGGATGGCAGAAAGAGGGCGAGAGCGCTCTCTGGGGTGTCTTTTATAAGAGCACTAATCCTATTTATGTGGGTTCCACCTTCATGACTTAATTATTTCTCAATTAATAGCAGCCCAGACTGACGGAAACATCTAGACACCTTGTTCCAAAGACTCCACTTCCTAATGCGATCAAATTGAAGTTTAGATTTTCAATGTATACATTTGCGGGAACACAAAAACTTTTATTCCGTATCTCCAGACCTGCAGGCAAATAGACTAGTGATACTTGCTAAGAGGGAGATCTTTTGTCTATGACGTGCATTGAGCAGAATGTCTCTGGTTTAGGGCTGCTTAGGTAAAGTATCTTATATACAATCTATACATTTATGAGGCATAACTCATAACTCGTAACTCATGAATAATGTTGCACAAGTTGCAAAAACACTCTGGGTTAAAATGAAGATGTTTCATAGCTTAAATTCTCCCTACAATATGAGGTGACCTGCAAACTTCATTAGAGAACTCACTTATTACTCTGCGCCTGAAAGTGTAGACCACTATGAAAAAGAAAGAGCCAGGACATGTGGGATGTCTCGTACCTGTCACTGCTTTGCTTGCACCTTGATTGCTTGTATCCGTGAAATTATTAATAAAGTTTGACATTGGATAAGTTCTTTGAGTCACATGATTCTGATTCAATAGTAGGACCTTTTATGTCAGCTCACTACCTAGTGGAATTCTTGTGAGGATTGACTTATTTCATGCAGATCAAGTTCTTAGTACAATACCTGGCACATATTAAGTGCTTACAGGTTTGCTATTATTATGGGCACTCATTAGTAAGAATAGTAGTAATAGTATAGGTAGTAGTAGTTGCAGCCGTAGTAGCAATGGCAATAGGCATGGGCTGAAATGACTGCTGGTTCTTTATACTGTACACACATATACAGCTATTCTATAGCAGCAACGGTAGCTGCTAGCTGTAACTCAATGTTTATCAGCTCAAAGCTATACCTCAGCATCATTTAGTGGCTCAATTATTATTTATTACAAGCTTATGGTTTGTCAGACACTGTTCTAAGCTCTTGAGGCCACATACTGGAGGGGAAAAAATGAAAATTTAAAAATGAGCATATAATATACCTTTTCAGGTAGTGATAGGTGATATGAAGAAAATAATGCATAGCAAAGATATAGAAGATGAGGGGAGAGTTTGGAGCTAGGGAGGGGCGTGATCTAAGCTGTGGGTGGAAATGATGGCTCTGATTGTATCTAATATTCCACCCTTAATATATATTTTCAAGTGTCTGTCTTACTATCCTGAATCCTTACCATATCTTATTATTTAACAGCCAGTAAAAGACCCAACAGTCACCCATTCTTCAGCTACAAGTTAAATCATGCTTCTATACGCCTTATTTCTAAGGTCTCACAATAACAGCATCTCAGGTCTTTTTTTGTTATTATTTTTGATACACATAGAGGAGGAACTTCTGAAGAAATGAAACATTACATACATACTTTCTGATGCATTCTATTTCTTTTCTTTCTTCTTTCTTTCTTTCTTTCTTTCTTTCTTTCTTTCTTTCTTTCTTTCTTTCTTTCTTTCTGTCTGTCTGTGTCACTCTGTCACCCAGGCTGGAGTACAGTGATGCGATCTCTGCTCTCTGCAACCTCCACCTCCTGGGTTCAAGCGATTCTCCCGTATCAGCCTCCTGAATAGCTAGGATTACAGGTGTGCACCACCACATCTGGTTAACTTTTGTATTTTTAGTAGAGATGCGGTTTTACCATTTTGACCAGGCTGGTCTCGAACTCCTGACTCCAGGGGATCCGCCTGCCTCGGCCTCCCAAAGTGCTGGGATTACAGTCGTGAACCATTGCGCCTGACCTGATGCATTTTATTTCGAAGGCTCATTGATTCGAAGGTTCAGGTTCATTCTGTGGAGTCTTTCATCAGTTTCTTTTCCAGTTATACGATCCAGGCTTCCTGCATCACAATCGCACTGTCTCACTAGGCTGGCATTATCTGTTTTAACAGTCTTCTTTCTTGGAGTGATCCTCTTTAGGTAAAAACTAAGTCATTTCAGTTGATTTTAATCTCTCTCTCTTTATTGTTTCAGATTTTAGATTCAGGAGTACATGTGCTTGTTTGTTACACGGGTATTACATGAGTAATGGTGGGTGTTGGGCTTCTAGTGTATCCATCCCCCAAATATTGGACATTGTACCCAGTAGGTAGGTTTTCAACCCTCACTCTCCTCCCACCCTCCTCTGTGTGGAGTTCCCAGAGTCTATTTTCCCCATCTTTTTGTCCATGTGTACCATTTATTTAGCTCCCACTTATAAGTGGGGACATGAGATATTTGATTTTCTGCTTCTGTGTAGTTTATACTAGAAACATTGATTAGCTATTCACCCAGTGCTAGGTACAGTGCTAGACAACAGACTCCCTAGGAGATCATGGGGCACACGGGCCCCAAATTATAGTCCCAAATAATACAAGATAGTAGTTTCTGTAACTGAGATTTGTGCAAAGTGCTATGGGAGCCCAGAGGAGTGGGCTGTTAACCAGGCTGGGGAATAGCAGAAGCCCTGAAGGAAGTAATTATGCTCAGGCTGCAGGACAACCACTGCTCTCTTGAAAGTGGAGACAGAGCTATTATGTTCTCCACTGTCAGAGGTGAAGTGATTAGGTTTCTATGGGTGGGGAAGCTAGTCATCTGCTTGCTTCTCATCTATCCTAGTTTTCTATACCCATGTGAACTTTTAACATGGCTGTAAAGATATGGTTAGAGAAAAGCTCTATACAATATTGTGCTCAGTGCAATAATGGGATTAATCCTTGCTTGTATTTGGACCTGAAGAAACAAAGTAAAATGCCTAATCTTTGATTGTATCTTTGCTTTTCATAATCCTCTCTTGTTTCTGTGGAAACAGTTGTAGAGCAGTGTTTTTGGAGATGCATATTGAAAACAGACATTTAACACTTTAAGACAGTGTTTCCCAAACTTATTTGATCTTGTACCTATTTTTTTGGCCTAACTGATTAACATCCACAGCACCACTTGAGGAGTGCTGATCTGGAGTAATAAACAGACTTTTCTCTTTGGGATTGGGACACTTCCTTTTGTGTGTCTATGTCTGCGTGTATCCAGGTGCACATACTGAGTAGCGATGGTTCGGTGTGTGCTTCGTTGCTTTAGTGGGTGTGTGCATGTGGGTCCAAGCATCAATCTTTTATCACTAGAGGCCATATACTTAGGTGTGCAAACATGTCAAGACAGACGTGCTCATTCACACTGGTGACTGTGTGTATGCACATGTGCATGTAGCATGTACATGTGGCCGTTTTTGCAACTACCACAGCATGTTTACCAAAGATTCCAGGAACCAATACGTGATAGGAGCTAAATATGCACTTTGATAAATGAACCTTGAAGACTCCATTTTCCTATGAAATGGAAAACTTCTTTTTGAGAAACAGTTCAATTCAAGGTTCTTGGAAATAGCTAATAAGTTATTGGTAAGTTTAGGGTTACAAAATTTATCTCTGAAGGTTTACCAGTTCCTGAAGTTATTTCTTTTAAGAGGTATTTGTGCTGTTTTCCACAATGAGTATGGTTCATTTTTGTGTATTACGTATTTAATTCAGCAACAGATATTATTGGATACTATAGTAGTTATCTATTGTGAGATAATACATTATCCCCAAACTTAGTGGCTTAAACAACACACATTTATTATCTCATAGTTTTTATGGGTCAGGATTTGGCCACAGCTTACCTGTGTCTTCTGCTTCAAGAACTCTTACAAGGCTGCAGTCAAGGCGTCAGCAGGGCTGTGGTCTTATCTGAGTGCACAGCTGGAAGGATCTGCTTCTGAGCTTGAACGGTAATTCTTAGCAGGAACAGATTTCTCAGCTCAGAAGGTGGGTTGAGAGTCTCAGTTCCTCACAGGCGATTGGTGAGACCCCATCACTCTTTCTATGTTCTGTTCATGAGAAGCAAGTTACTAGGCCTAATCCCAACACACACACACGGGATTACACAAGGCATGATGACCAGGAGGTGGGGGTCACTGGAGGTCATTTTGGAATCTACCTAATTCTACAGATACTTACTCTGCTGGCTTCTGTAAATGCCTCATATAGCATAGTGTTCATCAAGAAAATGCACCTTAAAAAAAAAAAAATCAATTCTGGCTGGGTGTGGTGGCTCATGCCTGTAATCCCAGCACTTTGTGAGGCCAAGGTGGGTGAATCACGAGGTCAGGAGATGGAGACCATCCTGGTCAACATGGTGAAATCCTGTCTCTACTACAAATACAAAAATTAGCTAGGCGTGGTGGCGCGTGCCTGTAATCCCAGATATTTGGGAGTCTGAGGCAGAAGAATTACTTGAACCAGGGAGGTAGAAGTTGCAGTTAGCTAAGATGGCACCACTGGACTCCAGTCTGGCAACAGAGCAAGACTCAAAAAAAAAAAAAAAATCAATTCTTAAAAACATCTCCAATTTCTTCCATTTAACTACCACCACTCAGGCCTGGTCCTTTTGCCTTTTGTATCTGAACTTTGTCAGTGGCCCCCTAATTAGACTCCCTGACTTCAGCCTTGTCTTTCTTCTTGCTGACAAAATAATTTTCTTAAGACCTGCCCTTTTCAACCTTAAGTGGCTGCCTCTTTCTGAGTATGCACTGTTTTTCAACTTAAAAAAATCACGTACTCTTTGACAAATATAAAAATTGCATCTTTTCCTTTATTATGAATTGAAATTTCAAAATCAATATCATGAGAAAAAGAAATAAAAACAATGATCTTTTGCTCCAATTAAGCTGTTAAATTGAATTTCACTCATTTTGAGCATCAAGTCCCTGCTGTTTAGCCTGGTCTGCAAAGTCCACCACAATCTCCATCAGTCCTTCCTTCTTAATACAAGCCTTCCATTCCAGTCCACTGGTTTTTCATTATTTTGAGGATATGTTTTTGATATTTTGTGCTTTTGAACTTCTACTCCTTTATTGTAAAATATTTAAAGTTATACATAGAAATGGAAAAGAAAAACCCTCGTGTTAGTTCCATCTGATTAGGATGACTTTTTGGAGGTAATCTATGGTTAAAGGACACACAACGGATGGAGAAAAGATGCTCTGAAATGCACACAAAGGCTGTAGGTATTTAGAAATCTCCTTATTGCTTTATGCATAGAACGGGGTGAAACACGAGGGAAACCATTTTAAAACAATCTTTCCCTCAAACACTGTAAAAAAAAGACATATTAGTATGTAATGACACATGCAATGATAATCTCCTTAGCTAACATTTAAGATCAACTTTATTTTAACATTTTGCAACAAAGACAAAGTAAAATAAAATTAGTATTACTTATTACTTACTAAAGAATTATGTAAGTAGTGAAGGTTCAGTCTCTGATTTTGGAATTTGTATGCCCACCTTGCCTACTGTTCCTTCTTAGAAATCTATGTTATGAACATGCACTACTCATAATTCTAGTTATCCTACTCATGAGAAGCACTCATTTTATTCCCTTGAGTAAAAGAAGAAGATAAGTTCTTGCTTCTTTGATGGGAACAGATTTCTAGATGATAAGACCCGCACTGCCATTCTGCGTTTGCTCTTGTAAATGTGCATCCATTCTTCTGATGAGGTTTCCTTTGGAAGTTGGAGCACTTCTTGTATTTCAGATCTGTCCATTTCAGATGTTAGCCAGACACGGTGATCTTACAATTCCACACCACCATTTCCTCTGTGTTTATATAAGAGGCAAGTAAGGGAATGTATCCCAATTTCTGTATCATATGGTGTTTTTCTTTCTCTGTTATCCTTAGAAATGAATGTGGAAATTATTGAGGAAAAGATAAAACCAACCAACCAGACAAGTCACTTTTTTAAAAACACAAATGAAGTGTGATGAGAAATAAAGGCAAATAAGCTAGACGTTTCTGCTTATTTGGCAGGAAGAGTTTAGTTCATTTTAGATTTTATTGGCTTGTTGGGTGTGCTTGAGCATACTGTAATCCTGAAGACGTTTTTTTTCATTTTCCACAAAAGGTAAATAGCCATTTCCAGGGACTTAAGGGTCAGTTGAGTGTAATCATATATATTTATTAGAAGATGAATAATTTTATAAAACGCAGTCATTTTGTGATTATAGTCAATGTCAGGAAATAGCAGAGGTATTTGTGTTCATACACATCTGGATGGAAAGAAGTTGCTCTATGACTCCCTTTTACTACGGTGTTCTCACAGCTCCTCTGCATTGAAGAAAATGGGAAAGTTTTTGAGGTCCATCGGACCTGAGAAATCCCCTGATCACTGTGAAGTCAGAAGTAGTGGAGAGATGAATGGTTTATAACTCCCAATAAGGCATTTCCTTCATAAGTCTGATTAAAGTGATTTATTAGCAAAACCTTGCTTATAAAAGTTGCGCGTTTGATAGACAAACACAAAAATTCAGTTTTTCATGCTGCGACATGTCAAGAACAAACATTCGTCTATTAGGGTGCCCCTCTCAACTAAGGGAAAGGACCTTGACAGGCCAGATCAGCTACTTGGGGATTTTTGCCTTGACAGCCTGTGTTTGTCTTTCAGCTGTGCAGGTAAGTCATACATTTTGCGGTCACTAGATGGCAGTACAACACCAATGAAAAATCTAGGAAACCTATTTTTCCCAATTTCAAAGCAAGTTTAATGTATTTTTATGCTAAGGCAGTTTTAAAAAGACTCTCCAGAGTATGCTAGGAGTGAAAATATATAAACCTATTTTTTAAAGTATCAAACCAAATTATTCTTAAGAGTGAAAAATTCTCTTAGTTCTCTTTTAGCCTTCAGACAATTCAGATTTGTAACTTGGTTTATGTATTTGGAGTATTCTGAGATAATCTTGTAACATTCTTCCTTGTTATTGCTTGAAGAAGCTTTGATACCTCCCAGATGCAAACAAGTAAGTGAAGAAAGATGATACTATTGTAGTCACACGAAAGAAAAAAGAAAAGAAAAAAACGCACCTCAAAACCCAAACAAATCACGCCTTCGCATAAACGACCCTGCTCACCTATACTCAGGCATAACCATCTACATATTTGCTTTAAGTACCTTGTCACTTCTGTGGTTCTTATTTAGGTTTTCTGTCTCTTTCTAATGTATCTAGCAACGCTTTATTGTCTCATCAGGGTACTTCTTCCAGAATATGATCTCTTTGTAATACTGTCAGAAATACGGAGCCTGCACTAGAATGCAATGCTCACTGCTTCTTGGTGCAGTTTATTCATTCAACAAATATTGGAAAGCATCTTCTGAGTAATTGCACTGACATGGTTAGACTTTGTGTCTCCACCCAAATCTCATCTTGAATTGTGATCCCCAGGTATTGCGGGAAAGACCTGGTGGGAAGTGATTGAATTATGAGGGCAGTTTCCTCCATGCTACTTTTGTGTGAGTGAGTGAATTCTCACAAGATTTGATGGCTTTATAAAGGGTTCTTCCCTCTTCTTTTGCTACGCACTCTTTCCAGCCTGCTGCCGTGTGAGACGTACCTCTTCCCTTTCTGCCATGATTGTAAGTTTCCTGAGGCCTCCCAAACCATGTGGAACTGTAAATCAATTAAATGTATTTTCTTTATAAATTACCCAGCCTTGGATATGCCTGTACAGCAGTGTGAAAACAGACTAGTACAGGGACTATGCAAGTTGCTAGGGATTTAGTGGTATGATGACTCAGTCTCAGTTCTTGTGCTACTTATAATCTAGCAGAAGAGAGACATTAAGTAATCTCATAATTAACAAATTGATCAATTACAATGATGAGAAAGGCTACAAAGAGATATGTTAAGTGATTTTATAATGGGTGGTCTGATTTGATTCACTCGACAAATACTTATTGACTGTCTACTCTGTGCTTGGTACTATTCTAGGTGCTAGGGATTCACCAGTGAGCTAAACAGATAATGATCCCTGTCCATGTGGAAATGTATTTGAGTTGGGGGACACAGAGAACCCACAAAATAAGTGCTATGGAAAAATATGAAGAAGGGATGTGAGAGAAGTGGCCTTGAGGAGGAGCCTGAGACTTTGCCTAGTGTAGTCACAGAGGGTCTTACTGAGAGGATGTCATACGGCTTAAAGCTTTAAATAAATGAGGGAAAGAGCCATGCGGATATTGGAGGAAGAGCTACTCCAGTCAGAGAATAGCAAATGCAAAGACCCTAGAGCAGAACCATATCTGGTGAGTTCAAGGAGCTGCAAGGAGGTTAGCATAACTGAAGGAATGAATACAGGTCTAGGGGACTTGGCCAAATCCCCTAGAGCCTAGACTTTTAGCCGAAGTCCCAGGCTCCTCCTCAATGCCACTTCTCTCACGTCCCTTCTTCACATTTTTCCATCGCACTTATTTTGTGGGTTGCCTGTGTCCCCCGAGGTAGTGGGAGGCAGATCATGTAGGACCTTATGGCCATTGAAATATCTGCTTGGACTGAGCCAGAGTCATGGAAGGTTTAGAGCAGAGATGTGACACCGTTTTATTTATGGCAGAATCACTCTGAGTCTTGTGATTAAAAAAAATATTTTAGGGTCAAAGAGGGAAACCAGCAGACCAAGATTCCAGGAGAAAGAGGTAAGTAGCTTGGACCTCGTGGCAGCTATCGGGCTGAGAAGTGGTAGAATTCAGGATGTATTTTGAAGCCATCCTGAAGGATCTCCTGATGGGCTGGACGGGGCTTAGGAGACAGACAGAGGAGGTGTAAGTGACTGCCAAACATTTGTCCTGACCAACAGAAGGCTGAAACAACCATTAATAGGAATGAAGAAGACTGAGGGTAGAGCAGGTTTTTGGGACAAAAATCAGGAGTTCAGTGTTGGGAATAAGTTTAAATTATGTGTTATCATCAGGCCGGGCGCAGTGGCTCACACATGTAATCCCAGCACTTTGGGATGCTGAGGCAGGTGGATCACAAGGTCCGGAGTTCGAGACCAGACTGATCAAGATGGTGAAACCCTGTCTCTACTAAAAATACCAAAAAAAAAAAAAAAAAAAAAAAAAGAAAATTAGCCGAGTGTGGCGGCAGGCACCTGTAGTTCCAACTACTAGGGAGGCTGAGGCAGGAGAATCGTTTGAACCCAGATGGCAGAGGTTTCAGTGAGCTGAGATCATGCCACTGGACTCCAGCCTGGGTGACAGAGTGAGACTTCACCTCAAAAAAAAAAAAAAAAATTATGTGTTATCTGTCCAAACAGAACGATCTCATTTCAAGTGCAGGAGAGAGGTCTGGGTCGAAGGTATACATTTGGGAACTGGCATCATTTAGATGGTATTGAAAACTACAAAGCTGGACAAGTGAGTGACTTCGGGGTATGTGAGGGGGAGCAGGAAGTCTTCTCAGAAACGACGTTCCAGCAGGATCTGAAGGATGAGTAAGTTCACTAGGTGGAGAGTGCAAGGAAGAGCTCCCTCCTCTCATGGCACTGTGACAGATGCTCCATGTTCCATGGACACAGTGAAGCACGGAGGAGCAGTCTAACCACAGAGATTCTTTATTAGTTTCCCGGAGTAACAAAGTAGCTTTCCTAGAATAAGAAAGTTGGAAAGTTCTACAAACTTTCAAATACAGTATCAATGTAGGTGGCAGCCTGGAATATGTCCCTATAGTTCCTAAGGAATTTCATATAAAAATAAGGTGTCATTTTTATCTTTGAAAATGACTTTGTGATACCCGTATGTTGAAGCAGTAGAGGACTTAGGGCAGTTGTCCCCAAGTGGTGACATACCTGTCTCTGCCCCTCAGAAGGAGCGGAAGCATTTTGGGAACTTGCTCTGTGCTCCTCACGGCAGCTGAGCAGGGACACAATTGTGTCTGAGAGCTGTCAGGCAGGGCTTTGAGCCCCACGGCTGCCACTTACCACCTGTGTAACTTTGGGCAGGTTGTTTAAACTTCCTGTGTGTCCATTTGTTTCTTAGCGAAACAAGCATAAAGCTAGTTTTGCCATGAGGAACAAGCAAGGATATGATTTTGCTAAAATTGCTTATAACGTAGGAAGGCTTCAGTCAATAGCAGGCATTACTCTCTTTTATTGCTGTGAATCACCATGGACTTTGTTTTTAAGATGGAGAATACAAAAGAAGTCAGATGTATTTCTGGTTGAGAAAAAAAGACCAGATTGGACAATAAAATACCGATTTTTCCATTTATCACAGTTTTATCTAGACTCTCAAACAGCAAAACTGAAAAATAATAATAGATATGGACCTCGTAGTACTAGAAAAGCACTGTACATGTATTCTGTTACTGTATCTTTAGCACTCTGTGTGGCCAGTAGAATTTCCCCTGTTTCGTAGATCAGGAATCTGAGGCTTGCAGTCTTGACTGAGGGTACAAAGCTAGTCAGTGGCAGATCCAGGATTTCAAAGAAGTTGTCCTCTTTCAAGTTCTTCAAACCAATGTTCCAACTTTCTCCTAATACAGAACCTATTTATTTTAGCAGGTCACATCTGAGATGTGCTGCTTATAATGGAAGCATTTAACATAACAATGTACTTTTTAGGAGTATGGAGAAGAAAACCAGGAGAATATCCCTGATATTTCAAATGCTTATATATATATATTTTATATTATATATAAATACATATATTATATTTTCATATATAAATATATGTATCATTTTTAAATATATATATATTTTTTGGAAGAAAACAAGGTAATTATATTTTCATACAGGTACTGGATCCTATAAAAATTTTGAAACTTGGGCAATATCCATGTTGGACTTCTCAACATGGCCAAACTTCTAAGACATGTGAGCTTAGCTGACAACACGCAACTTGGCTGTAGCCATTGATTATCCCACTGATTGCTGGAGAAGCCAAGCCAAGTTGCTACTTCTTTGCTTCACGTATCCAATCAGTTCAGTCATCCTTAGACTACGAGGCACTGCATAACGGCAATAAGACACCTTCAATGCCCTTATCTTCCAGAAAAATCGGCTTAGGATCCCATCTATAGAGCTCCATTGGACTTTTATGTTATCATTTTCCACAAATGCCATTAGCTCCCATCTGAAAGCCACATCTTCCCGGCGTTGCTGGAAACTGCCTTAAGCTAGGCTCTGCTGATGTCACCATCATGTGGAAGCAAAGTGTAGTCTGTATACTATTTAGCTGTTTCTCTTTGCTTTAGATGTGTGCCGAATGCTTAAAGCTTATAGAGCTTAGAGAGGCACGAGTTTTTGGTAGAATATGTCGGTGTTCTATTGTAAAGGCAAAGTATCAAACTGTTTATTGACTGTGAGATTAGAAATTCTGGGTGGATATTTAGTTAACTCTGTGTGTTCTCCAGACAGGTTTCCAAGAACCAGATCTAGGGCAAAGGGGGGCATTATTCTCTTCACATTTTTCATGTAGAATTACATGTTTTGGGGGTCCCAAAAGGCCATATTTTGGAATATATCCAAATCACTGTGTGCATGTTCCTTTCTTGACCACAATTCCTCCAACACAAATCAAATTTAGAAGCTTCCTATAGTTCCAGATGGTCAGAATCTGAACATATCTAATTACCATTTCCCATTGGGATTAATGCCAACGAGGGGCTGAGCTTCTGTCCAAATGACATCTACTTTCTCCTTAGTTACTTCTGATTCTTGCATCTTGCCTATTGCCAATTATGAAAATGAAATAAAAATGTTCAGTTTGTTTACAGAATTCCTGTCTTCATTTAGTTTATGCAATTCAAAATGAGAAGCAGCAAAGTTTCTTTTAATTTAAACCATCCAAAATGGAGGAATCTTTAAATAAAGAGAAAACAGTTGGAGCTTTAAAATATCTATTATTTTAAAATTTCTTCTTCGTCTTTTCTTTCTTCTATTTTGAATCAAAGTTGCTGTGGGCACAGATCTGGTACAGTTTATTACTTCCCCCACGTTTATTTAGCATGTACTATGTTTATCGAACTTTGTTAGCTATGATGAGAGATGTAAAAATGGACAAGATTTCATTCTGCCTTCTAGGAATTTAGGGTCTTGTAGAAAAACAGATGTGTTAAAAATGCTCTGTGTCACACAAGGAATTAAACAATGCTTTTAGGGAAGAGATGAAGATCAGTGGTGGACAAGAGACTCTCTGTAACTTGAATGTGCTTTTCATCTTAGGTAGTTACAAATTATCCAAGTAAATTATTTTTGAAACCTAGAAATAAAAGCTCATAACACAAGAAAGAATGTCGTGTGTTTTCTTAGAATTTTAAAACACTCAGGGGAGCACGGATGGGAAAATTAATTCTACCTGGGAGAATCTGGGTGGCCTTTGTAGAGGCAGTGCCATGTGAGCTGGGTTTGATGGGTGGAGAGGGGAGGAAAATCCCTGCAGGGGTATATGGCACAGAGCTCATGGAAATATTAGGGTTAAACTGGGAGGTAGCAGAGTTTGAAGTTTGCCCAAAGACATTTCAGGGAATGAAAGCAGGGGACTGTGAGACTGATGGGTGGGTAGTAGAAGCCCTTCAAAAACAAGTGAAGGAGTTTAGATTTCATCATCTAGCTCAGCATTTCCCTAAGACTGATCTTCAAAGTACTGGCCCCATGAGAGGCACTGAATGTGAAATCCACATATTTGAAGATTCATCATAGACTTTAGAATATTAAAAGCTCTGATCAGTCCTGCAGTTAAAGATTCTTGCCAGCTGGGCATGGTGGCTCACGCCTGTAATCCCAGCACTTCGGGAGGCCGAGGCAGGGGGATCGCGAGGTGGATATCGAGACCATCCTGGCCAACATGGTGAAACCCCGTCTCTACTAAAAATACAAAAATTAGCTGGGCGTGGTGGCATGTGCCTGTAATCCCAGCTACTTGGGAGGCTGAGGAAAAAGGAGAATCATTTGAACCCGGGAGGCAGAGGTTGCCGTGAGCCGAGGTGGCGCCACTGCATTCCAGCCTGGTGAAAGAGCCAGACTCCGTCTAAAAAACAAACAAACAAACAAACAAACAAAATGGTTCTAGCCTTTCTTTATTTAACCCAACATTTCCTAAAGGTGTCTGACTACAGAATTCTTTAAAAAATAATACTGTGGAAGGAAGTACTTTGAGTCTACACAGAGCTAACACTTACATAGTGTAACTATGTGTTAGACACTGTTTTATGTGTGTTATGTGTATTTGCTCCTTTATTTATATTTATTTATTTATTTATATTTTTGAGAAGGAGTCTCGCTCTGTTGCCCAGGTTGGAGTGCAGTGTCATGATCTCGGCTCACTGCAACCTCCACCTCCTGTGTTCAATGGATTCTCCTGCCTCAGCCTCCTGAGTAGCTGGGACTACAGGTGCGCACCACCACGGCTGGCTAATTTTTTGTATTTTTAGTAGAGACGGGGTTTCACCGTGTTAGCCAGGATGGTCTCGATCTCCTGACTTGTATGATCTGCCAGCGTCAGCCTCCCAAAGAGCTGGGATTACAGGTGTGAGCCGCCACGCCCGGCCTGTTTGCTCATTTAATCCTTACCACACTTTGTGAAGTAGGTACCATTATTATCCTCATTCATATATGTGGAAGCTGAGGTGCAGGGGGGCTAAGAAACCTTCCTGAGTCCAGGGTCACAAGCTAATAAGTGATAACTCTGGGGTTTGAACCCAAGTGGTGTGACTGCAAAGTCTATTTTTTAATCCACATAATACACAGCTCCCTAAATGCTGTTTCTGAACCGAAGAGTAATGTGATCATCGTTAGGTTTGAGAAAGAAAATGTTGATGGCTTTGCAAAAACTTAGAGGATGAATCAGTTGACTCCATTCGGCAGTTCTTTTTCCTTGTTTTATTGTGAAAAATTTCAAACACACAGAAGAGACAAAAGAACAATACGATGAATACCTGTATACTCAGAACCTAGATTCGATTGTTAACATTGTGCCATATTTGTTTTACATACTTTTTTTTTTTTTTTTTTTTTTTTTTTTACCTCCTGAGCCAGTTGAGAGTAAATTTCAGGCTTCATGACTTGTCACTGCTAAATACTCCAGTATGTGTATCTTAAACATAAGAACAGTTTAGAACTTTATGCTAACATCCAAGTGAGAGGTAATGAGTGCCTCAGCTAGGGCTGCAGCAATTCAAAGAAGGGGGTGAAGTGGGAGAAGTGTGGATTACTCATTTGTCAGCTACTTTCAGAAGATATTCTCTTAAGGTGGTTTTTCGTATATCGTGATAAGGGCCTGGCACACTTTGTTTCATACTGGTCAATGTGAACCCCAAGAAGGAGCCTAATTTATAATGGGCTTAAGCAAAATATAACTTGGGTGTAAAGTTAGTGTCAAAATGTAAGCACATACTCTATGTTCTTGTCTGATGAAACTTACACTGATATTGATGCTTCTTTTTATTAACAAGAATAATGTATAGTTTTCAGTTACTGGACACATATAATGTCTTGAGTATTGTTGTAGACACATTATACATATCAGTACCACTACTGATAATAATAATAAAGGGAGAATTCATTGTTAATTCTATTGCTTCAGAAATTTGGACCAGTCATCACCTTCTTTTAAATTTCGACACTTTTCGACCTGCTGGTGGAGAGAATTATCTTTTGTTTTTTCAGTTCAAATTAGACATCTCCTAAGTGTGAGCATATCCAGTGCCCATTACCACCCAGATGAATTAGCCTTGTTTGGAGAAATGGCTGATTCCAGATTTTGAGGAAGAAAAGTCTCGGTTTAACCTGAAATATTTTATTGACTAGGTAACTATGAAAATGCTCAAATAATGATAGAGCTATCAAAAAACCAAGGAGCCGACTGAAAAGGGCTCCTATTAACTTAATTAGGTATAATTTGAACTTCAAAAACAATAGTAATTATACTGAAATATAACAAATATAAACAATTCTTGATTGCAAAGTGATATTAGGAAGAAAGAAAGAGAGGGAGGAAGATAAAGGAGAAAAGAAAAGCTTTTCTTTAAAGCAGAATGCCAGCTAATAAGTACAGAAAGAATTATAGAATTAGAAAATCTGTTTTGCAAGCTTCCCGGTATAATAATTGATTTAGGTGAGAACCATCTCTGAATGCTAAAAACCATTCAGAGGTTTTTAGCAAGATTGTTGAAGGATGGGGTATTCACACAGTTTTGAAAAATCACACCATGTATTATTTATTAATTACGATGTGATAGAGTATGCCTTTGCAATGGAGAGATCTGGCAGTCACCATTGTCCCAAATCGTCAAACTCCCCATTGCGACCATGGGTCAGGCTATTAGGTGCCTCTGGATGTGATGGAGTGGGAGGTACACAGCATAACCTAAGTAGAGTCCTTGCCAGAAATGTCTTGTCTAAATCCAATCATGAGGAAACTGTCAAATAAATTCAGGAGATGGAACATTCTGTAGAACAATTGGCTTGGACTTGTCAAAGGATTTGGTGTCAGGAAGATCAGAGGGTCACAATGGAAGACTAAAGAAATACAGCATCCAAACGTAATGTGTGAACTTGGCTGGATGCTGCATTTTAAACAGCTGTAAGAGACATTTTGAGGACAAGTGGGGCAATTTGAGTATGGCTAAGATTTTAATGATGTTATTGAATTCACTTTTTTTTCCTTTTTAAGAAGTTGAATTTAACTTTCTGAAGTAATTACTTAGGAAGAAATGCAGAGGAGCTCCACAGAAAAAGGTGACAACCAGAATGATATTCCATCAGCCAGATTTTTAAAATTCCTCCACTCTGAAATTTCTTTTTGTCAGCTAAAACTATTTTCCGGGTCCATTTCCTTAGGTGAGCCTTGTTCACATTCGGCATCATACTCAATGCTGATATTTATTATTTTGGTTTCATTTTCCTTTTTGCATCTTTATGTTTCTTCCGACAATCCATAGGCAGGTTGTCTGTTCCGGCGTCCCAAGAGTTCCTGCTAATATTACTTCCTGCTCCTCTCTAGAATAAATCAGAACCTGCTTGAAGTCCTTCATTATTCTTAGAGAAAAAGAAAAATCTAGTGGTCTCTGTCTCAGGTAATGATGCTTCTCCAGGACTGGACTTTCTGTGATCTGTTCCTTCAGTAACATCTTCCTCTTTGGAACTGCTGTCTTGGAAACACGGGTCTTTCTCGTCCCCAGAACCCGTCTGTTTCACCTCTGTGAGTCTCTTCCTTTATGTCTTTAGTGTCTGAATAAAAAAAAGGGGAATGTGAACCTGCTGGGCTGCTCAGCCCCACTGCTCAGAGCTGCAGGGTCCTGGATTTCCTCAGGTTTCTCTTTGCCACACTCCTCATTCCAGGGTGTGTCCTCTTCTTTTTCACTGGTATATTTTGAAGTTCGAAATATTTCTTTCAGATCCATAGCAATGTTATGATACCTTTCTTTGGACACCTCAGATAGCTTTTCAGCTTCCTCCCTTTTCTTTTTTTGTTTTTCTTTACTTTCTTTTGGTTTATCGTGTCTTTTTCTTTCGTAAGTGGCACGGTCTTTCTTCGTTGGATCATAATGTATGCTGTCCTTAAATTTCTTAGCAGCTACTGATTCTTTGTAGAATTGCTTAAGTTGATTTGCAAAACACTTTGTACAACATTCAGGGCTTTCTTTTCTTCTTCAGCAGGCTCTCTTCTTCCTAGTAGTTTTCTTTTCATTTAACTCTTCCTGTTCCTCTTCACTGTCACTTTCTTGAAATCAAGAGTTCATGCAGAATCTGTCATCAGTGCCAAAGTGCGACTGTAAATCCATGAGCTTCTGTCCAGCTCTGCCCTCAAACTGAGGTTTAATTTTGAGCCTGTTACTGTTATCTTCAGAATCAGATTCCTCATCATCACTGCTATCAGGCAGCTTCCTTGATGTTTCACCCATAGACTCTTTCACCCATTCCTCTCCTGGACGGCTGTCCTCCTGAGTAGATATCTCCTCTGTTTCACATTCACTGTCAGAACTGAAGATGATGTGGGTTAGCTTATCCTCTGGATGACCATCCACATTTGTCAGAGCATTGTGCACCAGCTTCTTCTGCACTTCTTTTGCTTTTTGCCTCGTTTCCAAGGCTGCCAAGTGCTTATCATCATCTTCAGCATGCTTATCCTTACCACTCAGATCAGATGAATTACTAATAGAAAGTGAGAAATCAGTTTTGATTTCCTCGGTGTCCTTGGATAAGACCTTTGGTGATTTCTCAAGAGATGTGAGGCTACTTGAGTCAGACCTCTCTTCCTCTGAAGCTTCTGTCTTTGTGGGACTATGGCAGCTGTCTTTGTCAAAGCCTATGTTGTGAGTCTTTGCACGAAGACTTAAGGACTTCTTACCTTCTAATGGCAATAAACTAGAAATAGAATTCTTACTTCTCTTTTCAGAACTGCTAGTGGACACTGCCTTGCGATCCTGGCTCTCAAAAGTGTTCTTTTCTTTTTTTTTTGAGACGGAGTCTTGCTCTGTCACCCAGGCTGGAGTGTGCAGTGGTGGTTCCTCAGTTCACTGCAAGCTCCGCCTCCCAGGTTTACGCCATTCTCCTGCCTCAGCCTCCCGAGTAGCTGGGACTACAGGTGCCTGCCACCTCGCCCGGCTAGTTTTTTTGTATTTTTAGTAGAGATGGGGTTTCACTGTGTTAGCTAGGATAGTCTCGATCTCCTGACCTCGTGATCTGCCCGCCTCGGCCTCCCAAAGTGCTGGGATTACAGTGTTCTGTCTTTTTTGAGGCTGAATATAATTTAGGCCATTCACCTTCTTTGCATGTTGGCATGGAGGCAGTTCACCTGAAAAGCTATTAACATATGGGGACCCATCTTCCATGGATATGATACTGGGATCCACATGTTTCATGGAATTCTGATCTTTATTAATATTGTTAGAGGCAACATTGTCTTTCAATGATTTTTTTTTTAACTGACTTCTTTTCATATAAACAGCCTCCTCCCTTGAAAACCTGGAATTTTGGCTTTAAGTTGTTTTTCTTTGGTTTCTGTTTGCCACAGGTGCTCTCCTCTCCTTCTAACAGGGAAGCCACAATGTCCTCAGGACAAATACACTGTCTGCGTCTGTGGAGGCCAGTGGGAGTGTTGGGGCTCTTGAAGCCTCTGTTAAACTTGCATTGTGTCATGGTTTCTGGTCCATCACTCTCAGTATCTTCATTTGGAACTTTCTGATCAGTGCCAGCCAATTGTTCCAAATCAGCTAAAGTAAGATTCACACGAAGGCAGTTTTTTTTTTTTTTTTAAATCATGGCATTATACTCCTTGTCTCCTTCAGAGTCAGCTAATTCTGATGCAGAATCAGCATCTTCACCGCTACTGCACTGAGAGGGAGATTTGTGATTAAGAGGCTTTAATCCATGACGAGGGCTGACTCTACATTGCTTTTTCTTTTTTGTACTTTAATACAGTGATCAGAAAGCTCACAGATTTCTCTATTTTTGAAGGAAGTTTTCTTGTCTGTAGATTTTTCCAATTGTGAAAATGCTGTACTGTTTTTGACCTTAGCAACATTTTTTTTCATCGCAATGATTTCATCTGTATCTCCTGAGTCATACTCACAATCGTTTCTAATAATATCATCACTGTCATGGTAAGAGACATTAGTTTTGATACCTATACCTATTGAAGAATGCTATTTGTGAACTCCTGATTTGAAATCATCCCTTACAACTCCAAAGGGATCATTTTCAGATTCATTTATTGAGGGCTGTATGGTTCTCTATAAGTTTTCCTCTTTTGCAATCATCATTCTTAATTCATCTTCAGAATCAATATCATCATTAGAAATGCTATTTCTCTTCTTGGCAGTTTCCAAGCCAGAAGTCTTAAAAGGTAGATTTTTAAGTTTCTGAGTATCAGAAACAGGTACAGGAGGTGATTTAGAAGAAGTAATGCGATCACAAGTTCTTTTCTGTGCAGCCTGTTGCTGTGTTAAGGGTGGTCTCTCTATTACCCACTTGGGCCTTGGACTCATGGTCAGAGACCCAGTGGAACTCTCATCCCTCTGCACTTTTATCGTCTTCTTGGGAGGGCTGTGGAAGTCGAGAAGTCTCCTCACCGTTTGTTACTCATAGGGTCATTCCCTCCTTCCAATTCCCAAGTCAAGCTGGATATAGGAACGGTGTTTGTGAAATCCTCCCCTATCTTCTTTAGGTTGTGGCAGGATTTTGAGGGATCATATTTTATAATTTTATATTTATGATAATTTTTAAGGTGAAGAACAAGTAACACTCTTCCGAATTTGCTCACAACCCAATTCTTATACCCTGGCACTTCTGTCCCTGGCACAGCTTTCATATGGAATTCCACTCCTATCTTTTCTAACAAGTTGGTATTACCTGTTGTTGATTTTCCTTTCTTAGCTTTTGCTTCTTCTTTCTCTTGGGCCAATCTGTGCAAAAAGCTTTCTTTTGCTAGTTGAATTTGTAATGCTCCACCTTTCCATTTTGTTTTATTTAGAACAGACATACATTTTTTCAGGTCTGCTTCTGCTGCACTGATGTTGATATATGCAAAGATTTTCTGCGGGTTTCCTTGGTCATCTTTCTGTGTAATCTCCACATCCGAAACCTCTGCAAATCTGCTGAACTGATTTTGTAGGTCTGTCTCAGAAATTTCCTGGCCAAGGCCACCCACATAAAGGTGCTTCATTTCTCTGTTCACTTTCATGAAGGCTGGGCATATACTTGGTATGTTTTAGTGGGAAAAGTAATTTTTTCAGCCTTGTTTCTCCGAGAAGACCCAGAGACGTAAAGAGAGAGGCTTGGAAACTGCCTTGTGATTCTCATGCCCCAAACCCACTCCTCACCATGTCATCACCTACAGCCAGCACTGCTGCAGCCCCTGAGTTCACTTTTTAAAAGGCCTGGTAGGCCGGGCGTGGTGGCTCATGCGTGTAATCCCAGCACTTTTGGAGGCCAAGGCGGGTGAATCACCTGAGGTCAGGAGTCTGAGAACAGCCTGACCAACGTGGTGAAGCCCCATGTCTACTAAAAATACAAAAATTAGCCAGGCGTGATCGTGGGCGCCTGTAATCCCAGCTACTCAGGAGGCTAAGGCAGGAGAATTGCTTGAACCCAGGAGGCAGAGGTTGCAGTGAGCCGAGATCACGCCACTGCACTCCAGCCTGAGCGATAAGAGTGAAACTCCATCTCAAACAAACAAACAAACAAACAAATGCCTGGTAATGATGTTAGGTTGTGTGAGAGAATGTCCTTGTTTGTGAGAGTTATGTGCTAAAATATTTAGGGATAAACTGTCATGTTGTTTCCAACGTACTTTAGGATGGCTTGACAGAAAGAGGTGTGTGTAGGTTCCTGTATTAGTCCTTTTGGGATGTTATAACAAAATACCATAGACTGGAGTGCTTATAAACAGCAGAAATCTATTTCTCACAGTTCAAGAGTCTGGGAAGTCCAAGATCAAGGCATCAGCAGATTTGGTGTCTGGTAAGAACCTACTTTCTGGTTCATAGATGCCACCTTTTCACTGTGTCCCTATGGGGTAAAAGAGATGAACGGTCTTTCTCAGACCTCTTTTATAAGGGCGATAATTCCATTCATGTGGGTTCTACCTCCCCAAAGTTCTAACTACTAATATCATCATGCTGGGGGTTAGATATTTCAACATATGAATTTCAGGGGGACACAAACATTCCGACCATAGCAATACCTATATAGAGAGATGAAGTAGGAGCCACAAGATTATTAATAGTTGGTGTGTATAGGCAAGCGTATACCAATATTCACTAGACATTTCTTTAATTTTTGTGTAGATTTGAAATTTTTCAAAGTAAGAAAAATAGTATCTATGGGAATCAAGAGAAAATATTTTTCCCTCCACTTTTTATGCCTGTTGTCCTCTACACTTAGTAATTATTTCATGACATGAAAGCTCTGCTCTGATTTGTTAGTTTTGTCTGACGTATGGAGTTTAGTTCTGAGGACTTAGACTCACCCTATATCTCTGCAGGTGATCAGGATGTTGTAGAAACAGTGAATTTAGATTTCTTGGACACATTTTCTTTTGGGACTTTTCTTTGATTAATATGTGAAGTGACAGCAAGGGACCTTGTGAAGGTCTTGGTTCTTGTTATTCCCTGCAGCTGCAAGAGTGGGTTCCAGAAGGCCAGTGAAGAAATGTGGTAAATACATGGTACATTCCTTATGGTTCAGCAGAAGGCTTGAAAGATCCCTGGAATGATTTGGAAAGAAATACCTTGAGACTTTTTACATGCAAGTCTGTAAAAGCCATCATGTCAGTGCATTTTATAGCATTTTGTCTGCCTCCTTTCAGTGACAGATGTTGGAAGTCTTGGCATGGTAGTCATGCATTTTGAACTACCTGCATGGGGCATCTTGAGTTCCACATAAGAAAAGATGGTAGAGAGAAAAAATTGGGGGGGTGGGGCAGGGGCGGGGAGGATCATTTTCTATAAATTTTATTTCTCCAAAGATAAGATAAAACTCAAATCATAACTTTGTAGTTATATACCTTTTGAAAAACTGATCAGTAAGTAACAATTTTATTAAACAATTGTTGAATAAAAGAGGAGAAGGTGTGGTGCTATAAGATTCTTTGCTAAATGGAGTTTTTATATTAAAATTACAGATACAAATATTAGGTGATTTTTATTAATTGAATTTCTGCTATGTGCTTCCTTTTAATATAATAACTTGACATTAAGAAACTTCTGTCCTTAAGAAACTCAAGAATACATTAGTGACTATCTTAATCATTTTAATGTTTCTATAAAGGGAGAATATCTGACTTTTATGTTTTTACTGAGTTTGAGAAGTATTTGGGGGATTCTAATTCTTATAAGGGTCTTTGACTTCCAGTTTTCCTTCTCCTAAGAGCAAGGACACAGCAGATTGAAGATTAATGATGGTCTGGAGGGAGCTGGGATATGCAGATTGTATTCAATGTCATTGAAGAAATGTGCTTTGAGTATCCACCATGTACCAGGCATGGTGCCAATGCAGATAAAAATGCAAGAGAGGCCATTTCACAGAATCTATTTGTTGACTGTCAATGACACAAGAACATGTGTTTGGAGGCGCTTGGCTATTTTTGCTGGGATGGTCTTCATGGATGGACATTACTATTCTCTTTCTGTTTTAAATCCATAGACAAGAAAGCCCTGACCAACCCCTTCTTGGACTATTCCAATTTTGTCTCACATAATTTATTGGGGAAAATGAGTTCCATATGTTTAGTAAAGTTGTTCCAGAACTACCTCCTTTCTGGCTCATGTTTAGTATTTTGGGATTTGGTGGCTGTGTTTATGGTCAACAAAAGCATGATCTTCATCACTTTTATGTCTTCTTTAAAACACACCTCTTCAACTATTCTGTCTTTCAGATGTAAAAATCTTTGCCTTCTTACTTCATCATCGTTTTCTCTTTAAACTTATATGAGAGGGGTAGACAATCCTGAATACCATTAGGATTTACCCTAACCCTGTTTTTCATGGAAAAGAATATGTAAACTTCCATTAGGAAGTATGTGAAAGAAACTTTCCTTTAAATAAAAATGCGTAAGTCTTTAGAATTGCCCTTGCAAAGTTCTAAATCAATCAGCCAGGGCTAATACATCACTTGAGGAGATGGGCTAGTGGCATTCTCATGAACGATCACCTGTGATTACAGAGCTCCGGCTGGCCCAAGATTTTACTTTCCTGTGGGATTTGACACCACTGATCATTTTAGTTTCCTGCATCAGCCATGCACAGAAAGTCTTAATGGGACAGTATGCAAAATGCATTCTCATTACATTTGTTCTCTTTTTGTTATCAATAACCCAAGGTCATTTTAATATTTTTAATCATTTCTGTCTGAAGAGTATGCTTTTAGAGACACATGGCTTATCTTTCATAAAATATGATTCAGAACAAGAAGTTAGGTTTTGAGATATTTAGACAAGGATGAACTTAGGCAATTGTGGAGGCTTTCACACTTCTTTGTCAGCAGGTTTCACATCCATTTTTCCTTCCCACTCCCTCTTTTGAAACCTTTATTTCAAGCCAACAATAGAGTTTTATGTATGAAGTTTAAAAATTATTTTTCCATTTAACATATTTTAATTTTTTGATGTTACTTTCTGTTTTTTTGCTATCGTTTAAGCAGTTTTATTCCATTCAATAAATGTGCCCTCATTTAATCCCGTGTGGTTGGACATTACTTTTCACTGTTCACTTCTATAATAGCATTGAAATGAACACTCCTGTAGTGAAAACTTTCAAGATATTCATGATAATTTCCTTAGGTCAAATTCTTGGATATGGAATTATTATGTCAAAAATAGGCACATCATTAAGTCTTCTTATACAAGTTATGAAGCATTATGATGTGAGAATGTACCTTTTCTCTCACCTTCTGCAAAATTAGACATTATAATAATCTGCTTGAATATGATGTATTGAAGTCTCATTGATCATATCCATATTTCTTTGATTATTGTAAGTTTGGAATTTTTAATAGATTTTTGGTTTCTAGTGTTTTATCTTGAAAAATACCCAATACGGTGATAAATCAGGGCCTGACATGTCATACTTTATAAGTTTACTTGCTGATGTCCAAGGAATAGCTTTTTTCAGTGCATAGAGTTATAAGAACGTAAAATGTTCAAATAAATGCTTTCTAGGAGCACACTAATTCCTATCTCCCTCCCAGGGTGAGATTGATTGATATGCTGACGTTAATATCAGTGTAAATGCATCTATTTAAACCCATGCCTTGATGTCTTTGGATTTTCTTTTTGCATTTGATGTCAAATGAATATATCCCTTAATTATTGATGAATAGTGACTGAGGTGGCTAAAGTTAAGGTAGAAATCAATCAGTTGATGTTCATTGGGCACCCTGGATAGTTGGATGTATATTAGACCTCTCCCAGCAGGCAACAACAGTGGACCATATCCAAGAGTCTAAAGCCATAAAGTGAATTCTTTTCAGCATTTCATAGATAAACCATGCAGTGTACTCAGAAAAACACGCGCTAATCTTTCTTTACTTTGTCTCTCTCTGGTGTCACCTTATCTCCAGCTCTATCTTTCATTTCTACTCTTTTCCTCTTACCTTATCAATTTTTTTTCTCCTCAATCATATTTCCTTCCTCTGCCATTGTATAATGTGTTTCGAAAAGAGTGGATTTTAAACGTTCTCATCACAAAGAAATGATAAATATGTGAGGTCATGTGGAGTGTGATCATTCTACAATGTATACATGTACCAAAACATCACATTGTACATCACATACAATTATTATTTGTCAATTAAAAATAAAAGATAATAAAAATAAGTATTCATTAATCTTTCCTCCATATTTTGTTTTGTTTTGTTTTTTTCCTATCTTAATTTATGGACAAGATCACACCAAATCACTTCTACAGGGAAGGGGTGTGATAAGAAAGAAGTCTCCTGCTGGCTTTGATTTTCTTTCTTTCTTTTTTTTTTACTTTTTTTTTTTTGTTATTATACTTTAAGTTCTAGGGTACATGTGCACAATGTGCAGATTTGTTACATATGTATACTTGTGCCATGTTGGTGTGCTGCACCCATCACCTCGTCAGCACCCATCAACTCGTCCTTTACATCAAGTATAACTCCCAATGCCACCCCTCTCCCCTCCCCCCTCCCCATAATAGGCCCCGGTGTGTGATGTTCCCCTTCCCAAGTCCAAGTGATCTCATTGTTCAGTTCCCACCTATGAGTGAGAACATGCGGTGTTTGGTTTTCTGTTCTTGTGATAGTTTGCTAAGAATGATGGTTTCCAGCTGCATCCATGTCCCTACAAAGGACACAAACTCATCCCTTTTTATGGCTGCATAGTATTCCATGGTGTATATGCTGGCTTTGATTTTCAAAGAGTAGAAGAGTTGCTGCATACCCTTGCCAACATTTGGTGTTGTTTTACCAATCTTGTGGGTGTGAAATGAGATATTTTTATTTTCAATTGTATTTATTTGATTATAAGTGAAGTCGAGTCATAGGAGTTGTTTACATAGTCTAGATATTTTATTAATCCTTTCTTAGTTACTATTATAGACTGCACGTTTGTGTTAAGGACAAATCTTGCTTAAATCTGAGAGCAAAGTAGATGATAAAGAGAAAAGCATATATGACAATAGCATGAAGTGTGTTCACATACTATATACATATATATATATATATCTCTCCAGTGCATAGGTAAAGATTAAATAATTATAATAAACTGAACAACCATATGCCCATCATTCAGTCTAAGAAATAAAATAATTCTGGTAATTTGAAAATTATTAAATTGTCCTCCCCCTCAATTGCACTCAGAGGAATAATCTGTAAATGATTCCCATAGTTTTCTTCATATCATAATGAACATGTATGTGTGTATTCCCAAATACAGTGCTTGGTTATGCCAATTTTTGAATATGCCTCACTTCACCCAATGGACTCTGTATTCAAATTTTCTGGGCTTGAGATCCCACTTCATCACCTCGGTGGGAAGCTGTATCAACTTGGGAAAGTTATTTCATCTGTTCAGTCATAATTTCCACATCCATAAAATGCTAACAGTAACTGTACACGCCTCATAGCATTCTTGTGGGATTAAATTATATATATGGCACTTAGCCAAGAGTTTGGTAATAGTAAGCAATTTACATATTCACTGTTATCGTTATCATTACTATTATGATTACATTCTTCAGTGACTCATGTCTCATATTATGGTGATGTATGTGACTACAGTTTGTCACTGCCATATAATATTTCACTATATGTATATGCCATAATTGATGTATTCATTTTAATGCTGATGGGCATTTGGACTGTTTCCAGAATTTGGCTATTATAAATATTACTGGTAAGAATATTTTTGTACAGGTCTTGTCACACAAGGATAAGAGTTGCTCTAAGATTTTAGGTTATATGCCCAAGAGTAGACCTGCTGGGTCACAATATGTGCACGTTCATCTTTACTAGGTAGTGCCAAATAATTTTCTAAAGCAATTATACCAATTTATCTCCCAACTGGCATGTAGAAAAGTTGCTCCATAGTTTTACCAACACTTGATGTTGTCTTACTAATCTTTTTGAAATGGCCACCTTGTCTGGGGTATATACCCTGGAGTTTGCTGTCTCGTGCCGAGAAAGAATTTAGGACATGGACACATGTGGGTGGGTTAAGGAGTGGAAAGTTTATTAGACAGAAGAAAGGAGAGAGGAGAGCAACCCCTTGCAATAGAAAGAGAGAGAGAGAGAGAGAGAGAGAGAGAGAGAGATGTTGGAAAAATGAGGAAGGTGGCAGACCACAGCAGATTTTATATGCAAGCTGAAGGCAGTGTCTGATTTATGTACATTGGTTCCATCAAGTATGACATTTACATGGCATGTGGGGAAGGCTGGTTGCCTCATCCTAATCTTATTATGCAAATGGGCTTTCCAGTTGATCAGGCCATCTTGTCTGCTCTTTACTCTACAGGTGGCTGACAAAGAGAAGGGAAGATGGAGCCTCCATCTTGAATATGTCTAGTCCCTAGTTCCTGTCAGCACTTACCTGTGCAAGCTCCCAGCTTGCTTATCAATGTTACTCGACTTTACAGGCTGCTCTTTGTTAGAAAATGATTTGGGGCTGTTTTTCATTAAGAGGAAAGCCTTACCAAGGACTCCCATGCCCTTACTATATGCCTAAGTGATTTCTTCTTAACTCCTATATCATTTTGGGTGTGAAATGTGATCTCTTTTTTATTTTAATCTTATTTCTTTGATTATAAGTCAGGTTGATTTATAGGAGCTGTTTACATAGTCTAGATATTAATCCTTTCTTAGTTACTGTTACAAACCGCATGTTCATGTCTCCCTAAATTTATGTGTTGAAGCCCTAGCTGCCAGTGGGATGGTATTCGGAAGTGGGGACTAGGTGTAGGTGAGACCATGAGAGTCAAGCCCCCATGATGGATTAGTGTCTTTATAGGAAGAGAAAGAGACTAGAGCACATTCTTTTCATCATGTGCAGATACAAGAGTAAGAATAAGGTGCCTGTTTGAAAACCAAGATGGGGGCCCTCATTGGAGACTGGATCTGCTGGCACCTTGCTCTTGGGCATCGCAGCGTCTGGAACTGCGTGAAATCAATGTTTGTGGATGAGGCCACTCATTCTATGGTATTCTACTGTAGTAGCCCACACTGACTAAGACAGTTACTTATGTTGCAGTTGTTCTTTCCTCCTTTGTGGCTTGTTTTTAAATTGTCAGTGGTAACTTTGGATGAACAGAAGTTCTTAATTTCAATGTGGTTGAACTTATCAAATATTTCCCTTATGGTGAGTGTCATGGCTAATTTTATATGTCAATGTGAGGGTCACAAAGTGCCCAGACATTTGGTCAAGTATTCCGGGTGTGTCTGTGAGGGTGTTTCTGGATGAGGTTAGCATTTGAATTGGAAGATCAGCAAAACAACTGTACTCTCTAATGTGGATGGGACTCATCCAGTCAGTTGAGAGCCTGAACTGAACTAAAAGGCTGATCCTCCCTTGCATAAGAGAGAATTCCTCCAGCCTACCTGCCATGAGCTGGGACATTGGCTCTTTCCTTCCCTGGACTTGAACTGAAACATGAGCTCTTTCTGAGTTCTAAGCCTGCTGGAATTTGGACTGAAACTACACCATTAGCTCTTCTGAGACTTCAGTGTGTAGATTGCAGATATTGGGATATTTCAGTTTCCATAATTGTGTGAGGCAATTCCTTATATCATTTTCCGTATATACATACATTCTATTGCTTCTGTTTCCCTGGAGAATCCTAACAGTTAGCCTTTGTTTGGTCTTCTTTAGGAAATCATTTACTCTCCTAGGGTCCTACAGATAGTTTTCTATATTACCTTCTAAAAGTTTTGTAGTTTTACCTTTCAAATAAAATATTTTAGTCTACCATAAATTAACTTTTGTACATGTTGGGAAGTATAGATTAAATTTTATTCTCTTCTCTGTAATAACCAATTAATCTAGAACTTTTATTGAACTTTTATCCTTTCTACACTAATCTGAAGTGTATAATCTTCCATAAATTAAGTATATTTCTCTTTATAGGACTGTTTCTGCTTTCCATATTCCTTTAACCTAGTTTGTTTGCCTATCCTTGAACTATCTTAATTATTACAATTTTATAACAGAACTTGATATCTAGCAGGGCAAGTCCACCTACCTTCTTGTTATTTAACAAGTGTTTTGGCTTTTCCTGTTCCTTTACTATTTGAGATAAATTTTAGAATCAGCTTGCTTAACTTGCTGGAAAACTCTCTTGAGGTTTTAATCAGTATCACATGAAATCTACAGATGAATTTAGGTAAAATTTACTCTATTTGAATATTGAATCTTCTTATTAAAAAATGTTGTATTGCTCCCTATCTATCGATTTAGGTTTTCTTTAATATCTTTCAACAACATTTTCTAATTTCCTTTATAATGGGCATATGTGTGCTTTGTGAGGTTTGTTCTCAAGTACTTAATATTTTTTCTTGCAGTTGTAAATTATATCATTAAAAATTATATTTTCTAACCAATTTTTGCTGGTATATTAAAACCAGTTATATTTTCAATACAATTTTCTATCGTATATCCTAAAATCTTGGTAAACTTAAAACTATTCTAATAATCTATTAAATATTACTTTGTCTTCTTCCGTACCATCTCCAAATAAAGGCAGTATTTTGTTCAGATTTTTAAGAACTTTTTCTTGCCTTACTGTACTGGTTGACACTCCAGTAAAATGATGAATAGGAATGGTGAGAGCTGGCATCCTTATCTTTACCTGACCTTAAAGGAAATGTTTTCAGCTTTTCACCATGGATTTTAGGATTTTTGGAGCTGTTTTTATTAGGAAAATATTCTTCTATCTTGGTATAGCAGATTCAAAAGGACTGAAAGTTCTTTGACAGTCCTCCCACAAAGAGATGGGGTCGGTTTCTCCTACCCTAGAATCTGGGTTGGTCTGTGACTGATCAACAGAGCACAAGAAAGGTGACCCAAAGCTGGTTCCGGGCTTTGCCTTTAAGAAGGCTGGAAAACTTCCCCCCAGGTCTCTTGGAGTTTTGACCCTCCATGTAAAAATCCACATATCCTGCTTGAAAGACCAAATGAGAGAGAAGAGAGCTCCAGATGAGTCTAGCCTCCATGTCATTTCTGCCAAGTGAGTGAAGTTGTCTTGTATCCTCTGGCTCTGCTCACTGGCATCACCAGCTGAAAACCACTGAGTGACTCCAGTCAATGCCACATGGAGTAGAAGAGCCATACAGTGAGTTCTGTCTGAATTCCTGATGTACAAAAATGTGAGATGTAATGAAGTGGTTGTTTATTAAGCCATCAATTTTTTGGGGAGTTTATATAGCAATAAAAAGCTGGCTGAGAATTTGGTAATGGGAAGGGCGTATCCCCATAAAAAGAAGTTAAAGCATGGCCTTTGCATGTAGGTGGTAAGTAAAAGCAGGAAAAAGCCTGCATGAAACTGTAAAACTGGAAAGGCCTCAAAGAGATTATTGTGAGGACTTGAAGGACAGTGAGAAAAATATGAGAAGCCAGGGGTCTTATTTTGTAATGGTGGAAAGTTGGGTAACGTTGTCACCTGCCACAGGATGGAAGTAGAAGGAGTTCCCAATGAACTCCTAGATCTTTTTGGGGAGATTTGCATGAAAAATATAAAAAGTGGCAACTTGGGGTTTTATTTGCCACTGATGAAGTAGGAGAAGAGGGAAGTAAACCAAAGAATGAACTGTTCATATTCTAAAGTTTTTTGGGTGTGTCTCATAGACCCTCTCTGATAAACAATAGGATTTTTAATTGTCTTGACAGCATTGACCCAAGATAGAGAGTAGCATGTCTCAAAAAGATCATGAGTGCTCTTTTATCTAATAGGTGAATCCCAATGACATTCATAGAAAATCCACAAAGTTTTTAATGGAGATTATATTGATGGAACTGACAAAGAGGACTAGAAGAGACAGAGCTAGTGCAAAGTAAAAACAGACCTTTGGTTCCCCAACTTTCTGTGTGCAGGAAGCAGACTCTCAGTCTGCTTCTTAAGTTGCAAACTCAGGCCATTTCTTACGGAAAAGAAAGGATGACTCAGAGGGCAGAACCCAGCACTTAGCTCAGAGGACAGAGCCAAAGGAAACATTCTGAAAGAGAAGGGTTGATGGGAGTGGTGAATAACTGGTCCTTTTAGTTTGCAGGTCTTTAGGTCCAGAGGAACTATATTGAAAAAATGTACTGAAGAAGTCTCGTCTACTGATTTAGCTCTATCATTTTGTTATTTATTCCTATTTGTTTGCTTTGTTTTTTGCCTCTGTTTCTCTTTGGCTGTTTATCATCTTCATTATTCTGTTTGGATCACCTTGTGAATGCTTTAATATAGATATTTTAAATTTAATTTAGGTCTATTATTTCCATTTGTTTACTTTTTATATTTTCTACTTTTTAACTGAGATTTCCTTTATTTTATTTCATTGTGAGTATATTTTCCTTTTTTTAGTTTTTATTTTTATTTCAATAGTTTTTGGGATAAAGGTGGTTTCGGTTACATGGAAAAGTGTTTTAGTGGTGATTTCTGGGATTTTGGTGCACTCAACCCCTGAGCAGTGTACACTATACCCAAATATGTAGTACCATAAAGTAGTACCCAAAGTCACTTGTATCACTCTTATACGTTTGTATCCTCATAGCTTAGTTTCCACTTATAAATGAAATCATATGAAATTTTGTTTTCCATTCCTGAATTACTTCACCTAGAATAATGGCCTCTAGCTCCTTTCAAGTTGCTTCAGAAGACTTTATTTCATTCCTTTTTATGGCTGAGTAGTATTCCATAGTGTATATATACCACATTTTCTTTATTCACTTGTTGGTTGATGAGCACTTAGGTTGGTTCCATACTTGTGCAATTGTGAATTGCACTGCTATAAACATGTGTGTGCATGTGTTTTCTTCATATAATGACTTTTCTTCTTCTGGGTGGATACCCAGTAGTGGAATTGCTGGATCGGATGGTAGACCTTCTTTTAGTTCTTTAAGGAAAATGTCCGCACTGCTTTCCATAGAGCTAGTACCAGTTTACATTCCCACCGGCAGTGTAAAAGTGTTGCATTTTCACCACACCCATGCCAACATCTATTGTTTTTTAATTTAATTATGGCTATCCTTGCAGGAAAAAGATGGTATCTCATTGTGGTTTTGATTTGCATTTCCCTGATCACTAGTGATGTTGAGCTTTTTTTCATATGTTTGCTGGTTGTTTGTATGTCTTCTTTTGAGAATTGTCTATTCATGTCCTTAGCCCACTTTTTGATGGGATTGTTTGCTTTTTTTTCTTGCTGATTTGTTTGAGTTTCTTATAGATTCTGGATATTAGTTCTCTGTTGGTTGCATAGTTTGTGAATATTTTGTCCCATCCTTGTGTTGTCTGTTTACTTTGCTGATTATTATTATTATTATTTTACTGTGCAGAAGCTTTTTCATTTAATTGGGTCATTATGAGTATATTTTCTTTTGCCTCATTGAGATAGTTATGGTAGTTGCTTAAAACACTTGTTTATTAAATCCTATATTTGGATCTTATGTCTCAGAATTGGTCTCCATTGATTGCCTTTTCCCTTGATACTGAGTCACATTTTACTGTTTTTGAAATAATATTTTGAATAATTTTGGATTATATCCTGGAAAATTTGAATATTATGAAGTGAAGATTGTTAATTTTTTTGTCATGTTCCTTTAAAGAAGAGAGTAAATATATATATTTTTGGTAGGCAATTAATTTGTTCAGACTAAAATTGCATATTGTGTTATTTGGAAGCAGCTAAAATATCATTTTAATTTTTTCCCCTCTTAGCTGGAATGTTCACAGTCTTCCCTACACACACGGTACAAGGGGTAGACAGATACTTGAACAGAAAGTTTATACACAGAATTTGGAATTCCTAATCCTTGGCTTTCATCTTTTCTGTCTTTCTACATTATTTTTCAGTGACTTTGTTTCCCTTTGCTCTTTTCTCTGGATCTTCCTGTTGTATATAATGCAGGATTTCATCATTTTAGCTGCCCAGTGACTGCAGCTTTCCACAGGCTGAAAGAAAAATACATCAGTAATCTCACGCTATTCTGATCCCTTCTATCCTCCAGAATATTCTTGCTTCTGTTTATTCTCCAAATACTTCAGGTCATTGGTTTGTTTGTTTGTTTGTTTGTTTGTTTTTGACAGATTCTTGCTCTGTGGCCCAGGGTGGAGTGCAGTGGTGCAATCTCAGCTTACTGAAGCCTCTGCCTGTTGGGTTCAAGCAATTCTAGTGCCTCAGCCTCCCGAGTAGCTGGGACTGCAGGTATGTGCCACCATACCCAGCTAATTTTTGTATTTTTAGTAGAGATGGGATTTCACCATGTTGACCAGGCTGGTCTCAATTGCTGGCCTCACATGATCTGCCCGCCTCAGTCTCCTAAAGTGCTGGGATTACAGAAGTGAGCCACCACGCCCAGCCAGGTCGTTGAGTATTATATTTTGTCCAGGATATATAAGTGCTATCTGCAGGAGGTCAATTTGTTAACAGTTTATTCAGTTATACTAGAAGCAGAACTCCCAAAAGTACTTTTTTTTTCTACTGGTTAATCAATGTAGTTGCCAATTTTAATTTTAATTACTCTCTTCTTTTCTTCATTTCTAGAAATTCTAGTTGGTTCATTTTTTGAATCTGCTTTTTCCTTGATAGTATTTTTTAAGTTTCAATTTTATTTTTTTCAAAAAATGTTTAAAATATTTTATAATTTGTCAACAATTCTTTAAATATAATCAAATATGAAGAATGATTAATAAAAAATGAAGTACAAGCATAAACCAAGTTATGGAAAAAGGCAATATTGTTAATGACAATTGAAAATTCCCCAGAGAGATTTAATGGAACAAAATTCCTGCACTATTTACTGACTTTAGTTTCCTGGAGAGCTTGCAAAAATATCTCCTGGGGAAATTAGTGAACAAGGCTTTGGGAATAGGGCCTACCAAAATTGGGGCATTTGGTAGGGATGTCGTATGAGTCAGGTGTTGTTCATCCAGCAAGAATATAGTTAAGGAACTGGGCTGCTCTGAAGTTTCTCTTTTAAGTTCACATTGGTTAACCTTCAGCTCTCAGAAGTAGCTCAAAGTAGAATATTTCTATGGGATGAAATAAGTGTGGTCAGCTGAATCAACATCTCACTATAAAGAGGAGCATAAAACTTTCATCAGGACATGGTCTGGGCAAGTCATAGGCAGATAAAAATGAGGCAGACTCACCTAATTATTGTCCATTTAAAGAAGGTTTAACAAGAGGTCGTCTTGTTGATGGCAACCCTCAACATTTCTGTCTTTTGAAGTCAATGAGGACAGATCACCTCTGGAGTGGTGCATAGTTTTTATCCTGGCAATCTCCTCCACCTCTTATTCTCATCTAGTTTCTGGAAGATTGCTTCAGTTTTAGCTTCCAAACCTTCTACTGATTTTTAAAAATGTCTATCATGTTACATTATCTAACAGCTCTCTTTTTAATCTCTGAATGACACTTTTTATAATATCTCTTTTGTTAGCATTCAGAGAATATTAATGGTAGGTTTCTGTCTTTGAAATTTTATTCTCCTTGCATGGTCTCTATTTGTCTTAATCGTCTTTTTCTGTTTGGTTTTTTATTTGCTTATTTGTTGTGGTCTCTGTCATTTGTATCAGAAGATTAGCATGCTCTTCTCTGCTCTCCCCTACTCGAACACTGTACTTGCCAATTTCTCTCTTTAGCTTTTCCAGCCAATATCCGCAGATTTCTATTCATATGTGCCCTTTAGATTAGGCTTTTCCAGATGGCCCTTTGTAAAATTTTCACTCCTCCTCCCCTACTGCATCGGCCTGCACTCCTCACTCCTCCTCTTTGTTTTTCTCCATTTTATTTACCCCATTGAATACATTCCATATTTTATTATTTATTTGTTAATCGCTCATCTCTTTCATTAGAATTTAAGCTCAGTGAGGGCAGTAGTCAAGCAGAAAGTCTATGCTTTATTGATTTTTATGTTCCCATAACCTAGAAGAGTACCTGAAACATAATAGGAACTCCCTAAATATTTGTTGAATTCTGTCAGACACTGTGCTAAAGACTTGACATATATTTTATCACTTAATTTTCTTAAAAGTGCTTTATTTATTTATTCAATTAAAATTAATTATTGTTATACCCATCTCTCATCCAGAAAATGTGAGCATTGGAGATAGTAAATAATTTATCTAAAGTCAATAAACTAGTAGAATAATATATTTGAATATATGTTACATCAGAGAGTTATTACTAAATATTTGACATATTGTCATCTCATGGAAATAAACTTTTATAATGGTTAATTTATAAAGTTGAGTGTTTCCACTTTACAGGTGCTCACTCAAGTTCATTGGAATGGGAAGATCTCTCAAAGTTATGCATAGTTTATATTCAGAAACTATCAAATGGGTTGAAGAATACAGCTTGCCAGAGAAGGACCTGAAATATAACCAGAGAAACACAAAATATAAGAGCTGGAGAAAGTCTAAGGAATCTTCCAGTCTAATTCCCATTGCAAGTTTTTAAGTTTGTCCTTATATAGGGAGGGTTTACTGGTATAGCACAAATTCTGCTAGGATGTTGAATTTCTATGCAGGATGTAAAATGGAGTAAACGATATGAAGAGTAAGCTTTTGAGAAAAGTAATAGATTGTGATAACGATTAAGAGAAACAGAAAAATGGAGGCAGGTGGATCACTTGAGGTCAGGAGTTTGAGATCAGTGTGGCCAACATGGTGAAACCCCATCTCTACTAAAAATACAACAGTTTAGCTGGGTGTGGTGGCATGGGCTTGTAGTCTCAGCTATTTGGGAGAATTGCTTTAACTCCAAAGGCAAAGGTTGCAGTGAGCCAAGATCACACCACTGCATTCCAGCACTCCAGCCTGGGTGACAGAGCTATCTAAAAAAAAAAAAAAAAAAAAGAAACACAAAAATGTTCCCATACCAGTGGTGGAGTAGTAGCAGAGTATAGTAAATGCCAAATGCAAATAAAGTATTATTTACGCTGAAAGGAACATAATGTCTCTTCTGGTAGGAGTGATTAGAAGAGGCACAATGACAGTCGATTCACAAAAGAAGAAATAAACATGTCAAACACACATATAGAAAGATTTTTGAACATTAAAAATGAGTTAAAATGAGATGCCATTTTTCATCTATCAAAATGTCAGCTATTTTAACAGATAAAGAAAGCAATGTGTTGGTGAGAGCATAGAGGATAGAGGAATATATATCCTCATTCATGGTTGGTGGAGTTTAAATTGTCATAACTTCTCAGAAAGAAAATTTGATATCCAAAATTTAAAAAAAATTTCATCTTTCAGCCTCATAATTTCACTTCTAAGAATTCATTCTAAGGAAGAAGCTGAGATGTGGGCAAACATTTGCATATATGGATGTTTATCATGGAATTATATGTAATAGCAAAATGTTCGAAATAACCAAGATGGTGGACTGAATAAATAAATTATGGTGCATACATACGATAGAAGATTTAGTCATTGAAAATTTAGGTGATTACAAACATGTTTGTTATAACCCAATATATGCATTTTTGAAGAACCTGTGTTCAACAATATCTTCCACTAAAATAAGAGACCTTAGGAAAAAATGGCAGTAGGGCAGACTATTTAAAATGTATTGCAGTGGCCAGAGTCAAGTCATGAATATAGAAACTACATCAATTATATTTCAGAAGGAAATTAATATAAGAAATTGATTAAACAAGCATTGGAGTACTTGTATGTTTTACTGAAAAAGTAAAAAAGAAACACTGAGATAATCCAAACGGAGTAACAAAAGAACATTGTTCCCTACCTAGGTTTTGGGGAAAAAGGAACAAAAATGGGGTTCTTAGAAACTAGAAGGGACCAAAAGAAGTGCTTGGAGATGTCTCATAGAACACGGTTTTAGAGCTTTGAGGGGACATAATGAGGTTGTTTTGGGGATTGCCAATAAACTACAGACTGAAACCAACCACTCTTACCAGAGGGAAGGGCTGTTGCTGAAGCAGTGCTGACAGGAACAGCATAACCAGGAAGGAATGACCCTTCTCTTCTCCAGTCTTTCTACCTCTCTTTATGCCCAACACTGACAGAACCTCCAAGGAAGCTGGTGGTCAAGAAGAAACATGGTTAGCCGAGTTTCAACCCCAACATCATAAAACAGAGTCCAGAGTGCAGTGTGGTAGGTAGAATTGTAAGAGGACCTTAGAGATTTTCACTTCCTGGGTACCTGCCTTGTAGACAACTGCTAGCCTTGAGTGTGGGCGGAACCTGTGAATATGATGGGACGGTCACTTCTTTAATTAGGTTACATAATACAGCAAATAGTGCTGGGATAGTCACTCTAGTGGTTATGTCGCAATTATCTAAGACTCAGTCACAGCCAACAGGAGAGAGACTGGAAGTCAGTGAGGCACTCTCCTGTTGACCTGGAAGAAAGCAAGCAACAATGTTGCAAACTGCCTAAAGGGGCCACATAGCAGGGAACTGCAGGAAGCCTACAGGAGCTGAGTGATCCCTGCCTAAAAAAATTAGAGAAAAAATTAGAGACCTCAGGTGTACAGCTGCCACCTGCCAACAACATGAATGAACTCTGAAGACTCTTGAGCTCCAAATAAGAATCACAGTATTCTTATACCAAGATTGCAGCCCTGCGAGATCCTGAGCAGAGGATTCACCTAAGCCCTGTCCAAACTCCTGACCCATGGAAAATGTGAAATAATCAAAGGATGACATTTTATGCCACAGAATTTGTGGTCATTTGTTACATAGCGTTAGGAAACCAATGCAGGCCAGTTTGGAGCTGAAAGACAATAGCTTAATAAACCTGCATACCTATTCAATTTGTAACCATAGAACCAAAAAAATTGGTATCTTAGACAACCTGAACAGAGAGGTCAATTCAGTGTGGTTGGAAATTGCTATAGGGACACTCAAAATGCAAAAACCAGCGGAGTGTAAATGTGAATTGTGGGTGCCAACATGTTAGAGATAGAAGTGGAGTTCAAGGGAGTCGATTTGCTGTACAGGTGGACCCAGGAGGAAGAATAAATCTGTCTTAAATGTGGAGGGCAAAGATAGGGTGAGCCTCTTTGGGGAGGAACTTTGCATATAGTTATCTCATTTTTAGTTTTCTTAAAGTAGAGCTGTAAAAGGCTTTGAGTACTAGCAGAGCTGAGGGATCCAACTGAAGATTATCCAGTCTACTAGAAAAAATGGTGTGTAAATCACTGTTTATAAACGATGTCCACGTAACCAACCTCATTGCCCAATTTACAAAGTGCTTATGAGCTGATCAGTGCTATAGGATGAAGGGAAGAGGAGCAGGAGGAGGAGGACAGGAAGACTTCAGACCATTATGCTGCTGTGACTCCTGTGATAGAAGAGAAGGAAGGAAAGAGGCTTGGGTAGGCTGAGTTTCATACTGCATTGAGGCTCTGAGAAAGTCTTGACTAGGCTGTTGGCAAGCAAAAGTTGTCAGAGGAGTCTTGAATTTAGTGCCCCAGTGCTCAATCACTGCTCTCCACTCAACCTGTGGAGAGCATGGCCTCAGGTGAATATTCCTGCAGATTGGAAGGGGCGGCACCTGGAAGCTGCTTGCCCAAGTGCCTCTATCATAGCAGGTAGGGAGATCAGAGCAGAGGATCTCTATGGCTAACACAAATACCATTTCCATCTTTGTGAAAATAACTTAACATCAATTTCCTGTAAAAGGGAAGGAGAGCTGAGCAACCACAATTCCTGAAACTAACACCCATAATTTGAGACAAAGGATCATATAGAAAAGAAATATAGCACTGACTTTGGTGGAATTTTCTGGAAAGAAGAGCAGGTAGATTCCATATTGATGATTCAAACCATGCAGTGGGAGCAACAGAACAGGAATCCTAATCCTCGTGGTAAAAGCAAATTAAAAATTAGAGCCAAGAGTAAATGTATGTTTTTAGTTAGGTCGAATAAATAGAAATGCTTTTGATACTGCTTGGGTCTCTAACAAGCTGAAGCAGAAGAGCATGCTGATACAGTACATTTTCATCACCAAGCTAAAATGCAATTTCCCTGAGCCAGAAATTATAGTCCTTTCTGACCTTAGGAAGAAAGACACAACACTTCTTAGATTGGTGAACTAGTCGGAGGAAAATTAAGCAATGATCGAGAATAGCTATGGTGTAGAGTGAGTCATTGTAAATCTCCAAAATGGAAATAATTACCATTTCTCAAATTTTACCTTTATCAAAATAATTTTCTATGCAGTCTCTAACCTTGCAAAGTGCTTGAAAATGTCTGTTTTCTTCTCATAACTTCAAATGGACTTTCCCCTTAGTTATCCTAATCTACGGTGTTTATTCAGTAAGTGACTTTAGATGATGTGTGGGTGCATGCATACGCAGGGCTGTGTGTAGGTCAGCCCGTCAAATTCATTGCAACAGTGTTATAAATTTTCTTTAATATTTTCCCTTATTCATACAATACAGAAGTATACATCTAAAATGTTAAGGCTTCCTTCCCAATCCCTACCTCCAGTACTTTTCAAGACATGAAGTTTAAAACGTAAACAAAACTGTTAAGGAAAATCTGGGTATAGTTTTACATCTTTAAATCGAATTCCATGTTGTTTATTTAGTTTGTAAAACAAAGGCAAAAACTTTAAAAATTATTATTATTCTAAAATAATGCGTTACATTTTCACAAATCAATTGTTACCTGTATAGATGCCTTATTTCACACATTAATGTTATCCTTACCTGATTATACTGCAGTCTTGGAATCAACTATAAACCAAGGTACCCTAATTTATATGACAAAGCTATATAATGAGCTCATATGTTATATTCAAGAAATAGTGAAAAAGCCAGGGTGGTTGGATGGGATAACAAGAGTAGTAGGAGGAGATGATATTGAGGAGGTAGTGAGGGTTAAATGCTGTAGGAATCTACAGGTCATGATAAGATACTGGCTTTTACTCTAAGATGCAAGGCCATGAAGGATTTTGAGTGGAGGAGTGACATGATCTGATTCACATTTTCCAGGATTTTCATGGGTTCCTTGTACCGAATATACTTTAGGGTGTCAAAGGCTGAAGCAGGGAGACCAATCACATTGTTACAATAATCCAGATGTAAATAAAGAAAAACGACTCCTATGTGGATCTTCCAGTTAAATATGATGGGCTGTTTGTATTCATTTATCTCTGCTGCTTTCTGAAAGCTCATTAAAATGACAGCAGAGCAAAATAAGTAGAAATTCACCAAAGGAAAAAAAGAACCACACACAACATATGAGAGATGTCAACCAAATTCAGGAAGTTGCAAAGCAGGTGTGGCAACATCAAGATTGGAGAGGATGAAGAACACTAAGAAGCGAATGTATTTTGGGGGAATGTAAATTGGTACAACCCCTGGACAACAATTTGGAATTGCCTAGTCAAGCTGAAGGTACAAATTCACACAGTCTGGTAATATTATGTCGAATTCTTCAGAAAAATAATTGCAAGTGTGAACCAGAAGACATGCCAGCAAATACTGGATCAACTAAATTCTGCATCAACAGTCAAAAGAACAAATAAAATTGTGGGATATTTATATAAGGAAAATTATATAGCAATATTAAAAATAAATAGCCTAGATCTAAAAGCAACAAAATGAAAATATTAAAAATATAAAACTCCATATATATATAAATAACATTAATTCCATTTATGTACATATATTTATATATAAATAACATAATTCCATTTTTATATATATGAATAACAGACTTTTTTTTTTTTTTGAGACAAAGTTTAGCTCTTGTTGCCCAGGCTGGAGTGCAACAGTGTCATCTCAGCTCACTGCAACCTCTGCCTCCTAGGCTTAAGAGATTCTCCTGCCTCAGCCCCACCTAGTACCTGGGATTACAGGCATGTGCCACCATGCCTGGCTAATGTTTGTAATTTCAGTAGAGAAAGAGTTTCACCATGTTGGCCAGGCTAGTCTCGAACTCCTGATCTCAGGCGACTGCCTTGGCCTCCCAAAGTGCCTCCCACAGGCATGAGCCACCATGCCTGGCGAACACTATACATATAATATTATACATATAAGCACAGCATATATAATATTATATATAAACACTATGATATTATATATAAACACTATATAATGTTTATATATTATATATATATATACATACACTGTTAAAAATCAAGTAGAATAAAAAAGTATGTTATTTAGCAGTAACATATATAGTGTATGCAGAGACACTATATGAAGAAGTAAGGTCATGATGAGTACAAGCCATTGACATGATGGTTATACTCAGAACAGAAGAAGGGGATGTGACTGGGGAGGGACACTCCAAGGAAAGCTTCGAAAAGCAGCAGGAATGCTCTGTTTATTAGGCTGAGAGGCAGGTACATGTTTATTTTTTAAAAAAATAATAGTTCCTATATCCATAATTTTCTGTGTGTGTGCTGTATTCACCCTGCCTGCTCCAAGAAAGTTGTGTGGTAAATGGCTTGGGGCAACCAACAAGAAACAGAATGATTTACATATCAGGACCCCAGAAGAAGCTCTGGAATTTCAGGGAACAGATTCCTCTGAAAGCATGGGTTTGATAGGTAAGAAGGAAAATGAGAAGATTAAGAGTCTATATAAAGAACAAGTAAATCTGGGTTTTTAAAAATGCTTTTTAATTTTTGCAGGTACATAGTAGGTGTATACATCTATGGGGCACATGAGATCTAAATCTGAAAATTTTCCCCAGTATCTGGCACAACCAGCAATGATCATGCCCAGTGAACCTCCACTTGCCCCCTGACCTTTCCACATACATATATTTTTCTGGCAGGAGAATAGAGATTTATTTTCCAGAAAAATAATGAGTAAGACAGGGTCTAGAATGAGGAGACACTAGGCACAGCTGAGGACAATTGTGAGTGTGGAAAGGGCCAGCAGAAAAAAAAAAAAAAAAAGAATTAGAAAAATATTACACAGAGCCACCTGCCAACCCTTTACCTACTCCAATCCCATCCCTTAGGCAGGAGATGGGGTAATATTTCTCTGGAGAGTTAGATTAACCTAAGGAAAAAGACTTGATGATACTGATATTTCAGAGTCCCTACTGAGAGTGAGATTTTAATCTGATAACACTTTTGTGAAACCTACTTATTGACAAGCCAAAGAACTTTCAATTGAGTTTTATCATCTCACTATGAAATGCAAATTGTGAATAGTCAGTAAAACCAGGAATCTGGAGAGAGGCTCTTATTGGAAAACTGGGAATCAGAACAATCAGAAAGATGAGCCTTAAGAAGAAGAAAGATAATACAAGTAGCAGAATGAAATTAAAAGTGAAAGCAAAAAAAAAGGTGACTTTTAAAGCGATAAAAGATATTGCATTCATGAATGAGAACAATGAATAGAAAGTCTGAAAGCAAAAATTGAGAAAATCTTCTATAATATAGATTATAAAGGCAAGGAGTTGAAAAACAGGAGGAGGAAGCGAAGAATATTAGAGAATGAGCCTATAAGGCTGAATGTTTAAATGGGAACACTTTTAAATGAAAGAATGAACACAATGGAAAGGAGAAAAATTATCCAGGAAATACTATAAGAAAACTTCCTAGAATTGAAGAACATGTTTTTCATTTTGAAATGGTCTGTGGAGTGCCGTTTCAAAACGACCCACACAGAGTGACACCTTCGTAAAGTTTAAAAATCCTGGGGAAAAAAGGAATACCATAAAAAACTTTCATAGAACAAGGGAGAGAGAGAGAGAGAGAGAGAGAAAGAGAATAAGAAAGAGATACAGAAAAGAAAAATATGAAACCTCAGAAGTGAGAATGGTATTGAACTTCTCAATAGCAATACTGGAAGTTCACAAATCATGAGATGTGTTTTACATGGTAGAAAATCAGTAGATGATGTCAGGAATAGAAAAAAGTGATAAAATAGCATTAGAAACATAGAAATAGTGCAAAAACAGAACAACTAAATGATTTTCAAGTGGTCACCTGAGTGGTCTCAGAGGTAGGAAAGGAGAAGGCAGCTCTGAGAATTGCCTTGTTTTCTTACAACATTGTTCAAATTATAGTTATCTATTGTTTTGTTAAATGTCAAAATATAAAAAAAGAAAACTTTCTTTCCAAATTGGTTTCTTTTAAAAAATATCTTACTAAGTTTAATTTTAAAATTAAATTTCAATTTAAACTATTTTAAAAGAAATAAATGGACACATTTAAAATATTTTCTGCCATATATCTCCTTATTAATCAAACATTACACCATCCATCCAAGCATCTATTAAATTGCTGCAAAATTATTACATAATAACAATATGGATAACTTAAAAACTATTGATTTCAAAAATCACTCTTTTTCTCGAAATCACTTCTTTTTCTTTTAGGGCATTATAACATAGTGGTTGGGTGGGAACACTGGACTCAGACCGGCTAGGTGAGATTCTTACTCAGCTACATGTTAGCTGTGTGACTTGAACAAGCTACCTCATCTCCTATACTTTTGTTTCTTCATTGATAAAGATTTGAAAGGCACTTAATTCATAAGGTTTTTATAGCACAATGAGTTAATAAATGTAAAGCTTTAGAATACTACCAGGTATGTTCTAAAGTCTCTCATAAATGCAAGTTTTGATTGTTACTAGCAGGCTACTTTTTAATTCAAGCTTAATAGTGATTTCTGTGTCTTCATGAAACATAGGCATATATTTAAAGTAGTAATACTAATCACACATACTCTCACAAACATACACACAGCTCTGAAATGTATTTATTAGAAACATAATGTAATTTTCTTGGCATAAATAATCTTTTGCTTAGGCAATACAGATGTACAAACTTTTCGCTTTTACAATCTAATTTTAATACTGTTTGTATCACTGGCAGGATTCTTTATGCCCCATTACAAATCTTCTTAGTTTTGCTTTGGGGTCTAGTGTTAAAATATTTGAAATAGTCTGGCATCCTTTTGATTTAAAAACCATTTTCTTTTATGCTAAGATTCAAAATGAAGGTGTAAAGATATCTGTTATTCTCAGTGCTTTTCTGTCCTTTCTGGCTAGAAAGCTGGTTTCCAACTTTAGGCTCTGAATAAAACCTATTATGGTTATCTCATATGTCTTTTAAATCCACAATAATTCATTTATTGCTTGTTGTTTGTAAGAAATTTTATTATGCACATGAGAAATATAAAGACTGAGTTGATGGTCTAACAGAAGAGAGACAAATACATCAAATTATAAGCAATTATAGATCTACCATAGAAGGATTGTGCTTCAATGTTAGTTGAAAAGTTAGACAGAAATGAGATAGAAGTCTAGTTCTGTACTGCCAATTTATAGTTATGTCAAAGAAAAAAGCACTCGGTATATAAGATCATATCTTAAGATGGAGGATTTAAAAAATGTTTAATATTTTGCAAAACTTTAGAATGACTGGATTTTGGAAAGTTGGAAAATCTTGTGCATGTTGGTGGCGGTTGGGGGTGGGCAGAGGAAGCCAATATCGTGGACTCTGCCAATAATGCATTGCTTTAGAAACTGAACTTCAATTTAACCAAGGTTTCCTTACCTGCTGTCCAGTGGGATGTAACACATCAAATAATTAAAAAGACGCATTTCTCCAATGGAGTTCGAGGGGATGTGCATCAGGATGATGCCAAAACAAGGCTCCAGAGTGGGTGTATATGGCAGTTGACTTTATTTTATTTATTTTTTTAAGACATATTTTCACTCTATCGCCCAGGCTGGAGTGACGTGATCTTGGCTCACTGCAATCTCCACCTCCCGGGTTCAAGCAATTCTCCTGCCTCAACCTCTTGAGTAGCTGGGATTACAGGAGCCCACCACCACGTCTGGCTAATCTTTTGTGTTTTTTAGTAGAGATGGGGTTTCATCATGTTGGCTAGGCTGGCCTCAAACTCCTGACCTCAAGTGATCTGCCTGCCTTGGCCTCCCAAAGTGGTGGGATTACAGGCCTGAGCCAGCGTGGCTGGTGGGCAGTTAATTTTAGCCATGAATATTCAGACTAAATCCAAATTATAACAGTTATACATACTGTCCCCTCTCCGCTATATAATTGACCATTATAATTAGTGGACATTTTTCAACCCTATTTGAGAAACTTGGGCATATCAGGCTCAAAACACAGTCTTTTAGGCCTCTAGGCATGGCATGGGCTTTTTTCCTGACATTTTCACCCTTACAGTCCTCTTTATCTTGTAGTCTTGAGTTAGACATCACTTCCTTTAAATAGCGTTTACTAACTTATCTATCTCCTAGCCATAACTCCCATAGCACCTTTTACTTACCTCTCTGTTAGGACACTTGATACACTCTCTTATAGTTGCTGCTTTACCTTGGGAGTGTGCTCTCTCCAGACTCATTTAAGTGAGGTACCATTTAAGTCAGACATTTGGAGACATTTGAGAAACACTGTTATTACTAAATAACAAAGGACCTGTTTGTCATACAATAGTTGGCCTACTAGGCTCTACAATAATTTTCTTGAAGGAAATTATTGTCATAAGCTCTATATATGCATTTTCAACTTATAGATTATGTTAGTTTAATAAATATTCAGAATCTTCCCATTTTCTTCTTTCTTTACTCTCTCATCACCTATCTGGCAAAAGATACGCTGCCTTGACTGAAGCTGTGAGAAGACAGAAAATCAACTGTCAACCCTGACAAGTTGGAGACATGCTTATGAAGAAAAAATTACTGGTCAGCAACATTTAGGTGTTGTTTGGACTACCACTTTCTGAGTTGGTTGTGTTTAGTACTCTTTAATAGACATGATGAATTAACGTAATGGGTTGGTTGCGAGTCCAGGCACAAATCTCAAGGGGCCACACATTTGGTAGATATGGCAGGTCTTTTCCCTGACTCAAAACTAGCACAAGGCAATCATTCTCACATCAGGTATAACGGCTTTGCAACTGATTTCCCCCATTTCTTACAGCTCATTTAGAGCCCACAAGTTTGTGTATGTGTGTGTGTGTGTGTGTGTCTCAATGGTCCTTGGTGAGTTGTCTATGAATGTGCCTGGACATTTGCAGCCTCTGAGTCATGTCTGAAGACCCAGGAACATCTGACTGTAATGCCCATGCAGTAAGAAGTAAATGCAGCAATTTACCAGTGGAGTTTTATTAGCCATCTGACTAACCTACTGTTTTTCCTAGAACAGTCTGCTGTGCATGTTGAAACAAGGCAATGATTAAAAATATGATTAATTAAGTTTTGGTGGAAAATGCTCATGATGTTCTGTTCAAAAAGTGAAATGACTCAAGGCTGACTTTTTGGTGTTGATAAAATCAATGACATTGTCCTAATCATGTGCTGAACCAGAGGTAGACTCACAGCCAGGGCTTTATCAAGCTGTTAAGAAGTGAAGCCTGGAATTAGTGACAGCAGCCTGAGCTATGATTAGCTTCAAGATGACGTGTTTCACAAACTCTTGTTCCAAAACAGGGTGACATTATTTATGGGTATTTGTAACAGTGAAATTTTAAGAGCACAGGAAAAGTTATTAACAGCTATTGTCCAAGTTAATGTAATGCAAACCCACTGCACATAAACTAGCTTTAACAAGCTTGTGCAGCTCACATTTAATTAAGGAAATGAGAAATACAAGTGTAGAAGGGAATGATCAGTTTTTCTTGCTTGGGAGTCTCAAAGGCAACAAACAATTTTAGAACTGTTAAAAACACAAGAATTGACTTTCCTTTGAATTCTCTATAATTAATAAATGTAACTATTCAATTTTTTTGCTGCATTAAAATGTATTTTGAAAAATGATTGTTGACATTTATTATTCTAAGAATAAGAAAAAAACCATTAAAATAACTGATCTTTCCCACTTAATTTTGTTCCTCAGTGTACGTCGTAAGCTTCTAAAAGTCAATACCATTTACTCTGTAAAAGTATCATTTTACTTTATCTGATCTTATTCTTCTATCTTTTGTATAATGATGTGTGGTATAACATAAACACTTTATCCATTATTTAATAAGCGGTTACTAAACACCTACTACATGTCAGCCTGATGATAAGTAATAGGTATTTACTGCTCTACACAACATAGTGCATGACTAAATGAGCCAAGGAGCATCCAGGTAAGGTAAAGAGGCAAGGGAAAGAAGGTTCAGGAAATGTCCTCATAGAGCCCAGTAGAGTGTGCAGGGAGATGTGTTGGGGGATGGAAGAGTGAGGAAAGGCTCTTTGAAGGAAGTGATGTCTGACTTGAGACCAGCAGGTTAAGAGGATAATGAGGCTGAAGCTTTCATGGGACAGGAACAGCCATACAACACCCGAGGCCCAAGCCATTGTTTTGAGCCCGGCGAGCCCCACATTGAAGATTGTGCGACATGAGACTGGAGAGGTGATCCACTGGACTTCTTTTCACAGACAATAGAGAAGTTAATATTGATGTGCTATAAAGGAAAGTATTGCTCAACAGGCTTATTTGATTTAGCCATGGTTACTTTTAAATTATTCAAATTATTTGAATGTGTATTTGAAGTACTCAAAGGTTTTTATTCACATTAGGTAAGATGAAACTTTAGTCATGGTAAAATTAATTTTTTCTTGATCACATAAATTAGTTTTTGTGCTTCAACCTCCAACAAATAAGCCCCTTGAATGAATCTCAGCACTCTCGTAAGAGTGTAGTGTGGCCAAGACATAGGACATGCTAGTAGTGGAGGAGACTGGTCATGAGGATCAGGATGGAGAGTTAGACAGGACACACATAATGGAAGCTGCCACCCTGAGAAGTTCAGACTTTACCCAAGAGGGATGTGACACGGGTTTTTGTTGTTGTTGTTGTTTTAGAATGATAACCCCAATAGCAGTTGGAGAATGAGAAGATGGGGAAAAGTTGCTGGTAGGGCAAAAGTATGGGAGGTTGTTAGGCCTGAGCTCTGAGGAAAGACCACAAATAAGGACATAGAAAGGTAAATAGGGGAGAACAGGAAGAATTACAGAGCATATAAGGGAGATAGAACTGAATGTGTGAGTTGAACAAAAGAAATATGTCAAGGAAAGCTCTTGGGTTTTGGCTTCGGAGACAAGATGAAAGGCAAAGTCACTGAGGCTGGAAATAAAGAGGATCATAGTTGGAACAAAGATATACGTTCAGTTTTGGACAGTGTTTGAGATACCAGGACAGGTCTGCCCCAGAAGCGGATATGCAGGTATGTCATTGAATGAGAGAGGGAATTTGAGGAGGCAGATTGCGCATGCAGAAGCAAGGATAGTATTGGGGTACATGTGAATGCTGAGGTCCTAGAAGGTCAGTGTGAAACACTCCTCTTCCCCTGCAAAGTTTGTAACCAGTGTGGAACTAGACACAAGAGTCAAAGTTGGAAATATTACTTTTTCTACTGGTAAAGCTAAATGGAAAACATGGCTCTATTTATTTTTTTTCCCTTTTTGGACTTCTACAATGACTTGAAAATGGCTCTATTTCTGAGGCTAAAAGATAATATTAGCCTTTTACCCAGTAATTAGACATATTTATTTGCCCCTGGCTTAGAGGGAGAATGAATCAGAGCATAAGTTGCTGGCATACATGCAGTTTAGAAAAAAGAGGTTCTCTCTTCCAAGCTTGCCAATGAAATAACCACTCTTCCCTCCCTGGGGGAGAGAAACTAGAAGTGTTGCTCTAAGTAAAGTGCCTTCACATGGAAATATGAGGCCAGAATCAATAGTCTTCTAGTAGCCTACATTTGAAAGGAGGGCAAAGGAAAAGAACGCAGAGCAGCAACTCGATGATGACGATATAGACTGTGATGAAAATTGCTAACATACTGAACACTTACCATGTGCCATGTATGCTTCCCAGTCCTTTATAATCATGGGCCTCTTTAATCCTCATAGCAAGCATGAGCTATAGGTAGAGAAATGGAAGCACAACAAAGTGGCAGAAGCAGGATTTGAATACAAGTAGTGTGGGTCAGAAACTGTCTCTTGAGAAATAATATTCAGAGAAGCAGGAGAAGAATAATAAAGAAGAGCATGGTGACACAAGACTGAGAAAGGAGGGAGTCACCCGGTCAACACAAAGCATAAATAAGGATGTAACTATAGATCTCCAGCTCCATGCTGTGACTTAATATATTGTTGACACTATGAGTCACAAAGTATAAAGAAAAAAAAAGCAGTTGTTTACCCTAACTTTTTAACATGGAGACCAAATTAATGGAAATTATTTTAATTAATTAAAAATTAGTAGAATTAATTCATGGAAAATTAAGGTAAACATCTTAAGATCATGAATCAATGAAATTTCTATGTTTTAATTTTTTTATTATTAAGGTTTAAGTACAGTGGCTTTTTATTGTATAAATATAGTCTTTAACCATTAATTCAACATAAGGTGTGCTAAATAGACTGAATGAGCAAAAAACAAAATTATTAGTTGTCTACAAAGATCAAATTAATTATATAACTTTAATATTTCCATTGCACTTTGCACAACCAATGTGAGTTAAGCCTTAGATATCAAGAGATTTGGATTTGGGTATTGCCTTTGCCTTAAAGAATTAAATTAACCTTTCTAACCCCACCCCTTCCAAAATGGGGCTAAAACATATATATTCTACACATAGTATCCTACAGTGATAGTTACAAAACACTATCAATCACGAATCTTTGAACTTGGATTGGAGGCTCACTGTGTTTCATTTTTACTATCATTGTCAACTACAGACGCCAGGAAAAACACCATCACAGAAACTAGGTTTCTTGGATCTTTCTGCTGTGAAAAATGGGAAATCAGTCAGGCGTCCCTATTGCTTTTGTGAAATATCTGTTTCGAGGAACCCTGCAGCTTAAATTACATGACTTCAGTGCAAGACAGAGAATCTTCACATTGAACTGTGTGCTAGAGCAAACATATTTAAACCTTTTGACTTATTGAAAAACATAGCTCCAAATGGTACTCCATGAGGTAATATTTTCCTTAATTGCAAAGCAGCATATACAGCTCTTTAGGGCGCTGCACCTGGGCCATCTGTCTGCAGTTTCCTCGGCTGTTCTCAGCTGGAAATATCAAGATGGTATATATCTCCTTAATTGTGTCCTGACAGACAAGTTAAGAATACCACAGCAGGCTGTTGTCTTCCAGAACAAGCAAAAATGGTTTTGTAAGCATTTGTAGTTTACAGCATCCTGTGTCTCTGAAGATCTTTGGTACAAATATCTGTAAATTTTGAAATTTCTTACCTGCTAGATTTTAATTTACAAACAGTAGGTGCTTCTGACTGTATAGAAAACTAGCAATAGTATAAAATCTAGGTTTTCAAAAACGTATTTGAAAAAGTGCTGATAGTAATAAAATCTGGCAACAAAACCAAAGTTAAAAACTGCTTGTTCACTTGTTTTATGTTGTCTCTGCAACTCTGTGCTCTCAAGTAAACACAACACAGCACTCAGCTTTTATTAGATACATTTGATTTGCCATTAAGTGCATGGTATCATTAAGCATTCACTCACTAGACAATCCAATCCAATCCAATCCAATCCAATCCAATCCAATCCAATCCAATCCAATCCAATCCAATCCAAAATGCAATAGCCCTCATGAACAAGCAATAGTGTTTGACCATATGTACATTTACGAAACTACATTGCTTCTGAATACGAAGACCCTTTAAAATATAGCAGTGTCAAATCTTAAATGATTAACTGTAAACAAAATGCTAATTATCATTATGATAATGATGAGCTTGATTCTGGCTCTTAAGCCTGGTAGAATATTCATATGCACATATATCTCTCTCCTCCACCACTTCCACAGATCACATAAGTTGGTTCATAGGCAGAGTTTCTGGAGAGAAAAGCCAGAAGTACAGAGCTTTGTCCCTCTCTCAAGCTCATCAGTCAAATAAGCCACATTTCTTACCATGGAGGAGAATAAGGAGGAGCTGGAGAGAAACTGGAACAATTGCTCTAGGTGAAGTACCTTTTCATAGAAAAGTGAGACCAGAACAAGTGTTTCCCCCAAAATAACCAACATTTCAGAGCAGGTCAGAGGAAGACAAGACAGAGTAAGACAATAATGATGATGATGGTGATGATGATGATGATGATGATGATGATATGTTCTGCAGCTAACTCTGTCCAAATGGAGGAGCAACCAGGACTTTTTCTTAGTGTCTCTATCCTCCCCTTTGTGGGCCTACCCCTATCTTGGTAGTTGATATAGGGCAATTTCCCCATCTTCTGACATGAGATTCACAAACCCATCTGAGAGTCTCTATCTATTCTTTGAAATTTTAATCCCGATTTGGAGGAAGGGAACAGGCTCTGTACTAATGTCTCAATCCTTTCCAGCTCCTCCCCAGCATCTTTCCCTAATCCAAGAAGGGCTTTTTCTCCTCCCAGCTGGGTGGTGAAATTCTATTTTGTCCTCCCTGGCATTCTACCACGTGCTCTTGTTATATTTTGTAGTCTCTATGTTCTAGTTCTTCACATTGGCTCCTCAGGCTACATCAATTCTTTCATTTTGGAACAAAGATGGACTCTCCCAAGTGCAAGTCTGTTTCTGAGATGGGCTTTTAGAGCTTCTTTTGTAACGCTAAAGATGAATATTTCTCTTTTGGTTCTGGGTTCTGTCCTTCTCTTAAAGGATGGAAGACCCAGCCCTATTAGGAGACTAGGTATTAGCAAGAATTACCAGGTATGAAATCATCAGGTGATATTTCACAGTGTATGACTGATAGAACCATGTGAAAAACAATATCCCCTTCTTCCCATCCCCTATATAGAAAACATTGACTCTTATTTGTTGATTGTGATGTGATGATGTATCACGTCATTGCATCACTGCTTTCTCCAAGCTCTAACCCCTTCTTTAGTCCCCACCAAGCATGTAGTGCATAGTGCTTGGTAATACACATATACAGAACTGTGGAGCTGCAGGAAGAACAGATTATCTTGTCCACAGTAGGACAAGGGAATACATCTGCAGGTGATACATCCCAAGACTCCCAGTGGATGCCTGAAGACACAGATAGTATTGAACCCTACTATATATTAATACTATGTTTTTTTCCTATACCTGTGATAAAGCTTAATCTAAAAGCAAAGTTAAAAATTAGCAACAATTGGCCGGGCGCGGTGGCTCACGCCTGTAATCCCTGCACTTTGGGAGGCCGAGGCGGGCGGATCACGAGGTCAGGAGATCGAGACCATCCTGGCTAACACGGTGAAACCCCGTCTCTACTAAAATACAAAAAATTAGCCGGGCGCGGTGGCGGGCGCCTGTAGTCCCAGCTACTTGGAGGCTGAGGCAGGAGAATGGCCAGAACCCGGGAGGCGGAGCTTGCAGTGAGCCGAGATGGTGCCACGGCACTCCAGCCTGGGTGACAGAGTGAAGACTCCGCCTCAAAAAAAAAAAATAAAAATAAAAAAAAAAATTAGCAACAATTAATAATAAAATAAAAATAACTATAACAACATATCATAAGAAAAGTTACGTGAATGTGGTCTCTTGCTCTCTCTCTCTCCCAAAATACTGCAATAGCTTTCTACTGCAGTTGACTGTGGTTAACTGTGGGTAACTGATGCCATGGAAAGCAAAACCGAAAAGAAGTGGGGACTATTGTGCAAAACTAAAGGAAGTCCAGTAGCCTCATGTCTACTGGTAATTTCTGTTCTAGTTCCTCTATCTCAACCATATTATGTAAGACTCTTGACACATCTTCAGAAAGATAAAGGATTATTCTTTATTTAGGCTTATCTTCTTCAGTGCCTTTTGGGACTAAATAGAATGGGCCCAAGACCTGACCACTTGGCAGAGCCCAAAAGCCCACTAGTAAAATTATTACAAATTAAACTCTTTAATGGTTCAAGGAGGACTTTAGAGACTCTCTTTGATTTTCAGAAACTTTCAAGATCACATGCTGGCTATGTGATCAAGAGGAGTTAATGGAGACAGTGATTATGCACCTGAAAGCTGCATTAGGAAAGGAATTTCAGGAGTGAAGTGTGAATCTCAAGCCGAACAGGACTTCCCCTCGTTCTTCTGAACACACACCTGTCAGCTGTAAGCCTGGGCTCTGTGCCAGTTTAAAATGCTGGATCACACATCTGCGGGGCCCAGACAGGGGCACTCCAGATCCAAAGGCCACCCCCTCATTCTCCTATTCAGCCTTCCCTGAAGAGCTGAGGAGACAAAAGCTATTTCTGTTTAGTTGAAGGAAAGTTTTGATCTTTTAATATTGTGTTTCTATTCCTCATGCCCCTCTTTGCCTTTGATAATCTCATTCCTTCATAATCTTTCTCCAAAATCCCCAGAATACAGACCCCAGCTATGTGCTCTCATAGCATCATGTATATGTCTTCACAGATTTTGGTTACTTTTAAGTACTTGTTTCATGTTTGTCTTCTCCCCCAGCTCAAGCTCCTCAGTCCTCAGCCTAGTGTTGGGCACCATTTGCAGATGGAGCTGAGAAGATAACAGGCTTTCTTCTGTTTACCCTCCCTAAAACCCTTGGAAATGGCCTACTGTCATAACTCACAATAATTGGATATTAAAATGTCACCTCTCTCCCCAACTAGCTATGACCTTGGATTGCCATCTATCCTTTGTTTATTAACCTACAATATATTTAAGATACCTTCTGGCTTTAAAAGCCTGATAGTCTAAGCTTCTAATACATCCTTTCATATGTTTTGATACCAGTCAAATGGAACTGTTCTCCAGTTGGTTTAATAGGCAAAAAATACACTGCTCTTCATAATCCTTTAGGAAGACATAAATGAACAGTCTCTCTGGTACCTACTCCCTTAGGAAACAAAAGAAGTGATTTTACTCTGTGGGATTAGCAGCTTATAATTATTAAGGATACTAATGACTACTACAAGAACACTCTCAACAGTCCTTTAGTAAAGGATTTTCATCTAGAAATCTCTCAACTGGTGTCTCAGAGAATTATCCACATAACTGTGGAGTGTCGATCTGACTTTGCTGAATTCCTTCTTAGATAGGCATCCCTTCTTGGCATTATCTTCATCTTTTTCTCCTTTCCCCTTTTCCTCTCTATTTTTCCCCTCCGGTCTCTTATTATCACTAAATATGAGAGCCCGTATTTCCTCAATTCATTGCAAAGTCACACTTCAGTTACTTCTTGGCACACCTGTGCACAGCACCCGTGGGCTGCTTGCAGCCTTGCTCATGTTTCCATTTTTCCCTTTGTAAGCAATAGTATCCCTTGTCCTTTACAGAGGGCTTCATTGCTTGCAGAAACCTCATCCCGGTAATTCTAGGAGCCTTCGACTTCCCTGGGTATTTCTGACCTGAATTTTGGCCAACTGTGTCTTACCAAGTCAGCAGGTTTCCTCCAAATATTATCATTAAGTGTTTCCTGTGCAAAATCCTGTCCTTTTCAATGTACTTGGAAGAAGGAAATAGAAAAAACAACGTGAGTATTTATATAGGATCTTTTCTTTTTACAGCCAACTGCTTGTGAATTCTTAGACAATTTCAAGGAGAGTGAAAGAGTTGATAGGAGCTGGGCAAACAAAGGTTAAAATGGGTTGAAGTCTTTTCCAATATTCCACAGGGAGTGATCAGGCTTGTGTGACCTTCACAAAGCTGTTAGAGTTAATTCCCTCGATGTCAGGGAATCAGATTAAGTTTCTAGAATTCAAGGCATTGCTGTGCCCTTTGCACAGTGGAGAAATACAAAGCATGCAGACTACCCCTAAGTCTTTGGGCAGGGAGCCAGTAGTTCTGTAGAGCTTAGTCCTGGAAACACTGAGATGGGGATGAAACTGACAACTGATACTTTACAGATCGTAGGCATCTGAAATGGGGTGGGTGGGGTAGTTCCTGGCGATGGAACAATAATTTTTAAGTTGGCATGATGGGTAAGAAAGGGCCAGGAAAAATTCAAAATGAAATTTTGAATTCAAACTATAATTAGAAAATAAGAAATGTTGAACATGGGACACAAAAGTAATGTCGAATCTTGTTGAAATTTAACTCTTGGAAGCCTCAAGAAAAAAAGTCTTTGGGTTCATTGTATTTCTACAAAGAGGTTATATAATTTTCTTTCATTTTCTAAAAATTTTATATAAGTTGAGAGGATATATTTATAAGGTATATTTATTAGTTTTTTTGCCTTATCTCTGAAAGTTTATTTATATTGGAAATAATTTTGAAAACTATTAATTTGAAATTTTTTTCTGGTCTGAGGACACGATTTTTGCCATAATATCTTCAAATAGCTATTTTCCTAAGTGGAAATTAGGATTTGTTATGGAACAAATGTAAACAGAAAGAATGTGAAATCATTAAGCTTTTGATATGCAAAATAGCATTCTATACTAATGTAATTTTCTTTCCAATTAGATCATTTTCTTGAGAAAATTTTCTGAACTTCTTTATTTTCTCCTTTTCTAGAATCAACAGCCAGTCCTGGAAGAATTACTTTATAGAGTTCTCCAACTGTGTAGAGAAAATCCCTCTTTGGGCTAGGAGGTTAGATTCAAGAAGAGGAGAATGCAACAAGTGGAAAGCTCATCTCTTCCAGGCCATGGGCATGATAAAAAAAGGAGGGGAGGAGGGAAGGAATAATATATAGTTTTAAGGTTTGTGTGTCTAGATTTTCCTTCCCCTGCTTAGCAACATTAACGGAAAAGTCAAACTCTGGAAAGTATTTTTAAAAGGTTTATTCTGAGCCAGTATGAGTGACCATGGCTCAGGGAACAGTCTAAAGAGGTCCTGAGAAAGTGTACCCCAGGTGGTGAGGTTATAATTTGGTTTTATACATTTTAGGGAGACAGGAGTTACAGACAAAGACATAAACCAATACATGGAAGGTATACATTGGATTGGACCCAAAAGGTGTGATATATCTAAGGGGGGCTTATAAGTCATAGGTAGGTTTTAGGGATTATTTAGTGGACAACTGGTTGAGAGAGTTAAGCTACTATCTACTGTCTTAAGACTTGAAAACAGTAGAAAGGAATGCTTCAGTTAAGATAAGGAAGTTGTGGAAGCCAAAGTTCTTGTTACATAAGATGAAGCCTTACAGGTAGCAGTCCATTGAGAGAATAGATGGTAAATGTCACTTTTCAGACCTTAAAGATGTCAGGCTCTCAATTAACCTCTCCCATATCCAGGGAAAGACCTAGAAAGGGAAGGTTTGGCGACATTCATAGAGATTTTCTACAGGTGCAAATTTCCCCCACAAGAGATGACTTTGTAGAGCCATTTCAATCCATTGGCCTGCAGCAACTATTTCAAAATATGTCAAGGAAATACATCTTATGGTAAAATATTTTGATTTCCTTTAGAGTCTCTTATCTATCATGTGATGCTAAACCAGAGTCAGGTTAGAAAGTAAGCCACATTATAGTGGGTTAAAACAACTTATTTAATCAGATTTTATGGTTCATAGGGTGTGACTTAATCTTTGCCTTGCATAGCTTTAGGTCTTGTTTATAATTTGGTGTTTTATTGCCGCAAAGAGCGTGTTTTGTCAGTCTTAGGATCCCTATTTTAACATCAATGCTGGCCAGTTGTATCTAAACTCCAAAAGGCAGGGGTATAACGAGGTGTGTCTAACCTCCCTTCCCATGATGGCTGGGATTTCAGTTTTTCAGGTTTCTTTGGAATCCTCTTGGCCAAGAGGGTGTCCATTCAGTTGGTTGTGGGGCTTAGGATTTTATTTTTGGTTTACAGTATTGTGTTAGTCCGTTTTCACGCTGCTGATAAAGACATACCTGAGACTGGGCAATTTACAAAGAAAGAGGTTTAATTGGACTTACAGTTCCACGTGGCTGGGAAGTCTCACAATCATGGTGGAAGGCAAGGAGGAGCAAGTCCTATCTTATATGGATGGCAGCAGGCAAAGAGAGAATGAGGAAGATGCAAAAGTGGAAAGCCCGGATAAAACCTTTAGATCTCGTGAGACTTATTCACTACCATGAGAACAGTATGGGGGAGATTGCCCCCATGATTCAAATTATCTCCCATTGGGTCCCTCCCACAACACATGGGAATTATGGGAGTACAATTCAAGATGAGATTTGGGTGGGGACACAGCCAAACCATATCATGCATGTTATGAGAAATTCAGAGGAAAAGAAGTGGCTGTGGCCATCTTTCATGAGGACTCTGAAGAAGAGACTGCTTCTTGTGGGATATCCACCCACCTACATCGTGATTCCTGAGTGACATACATGGGCCTTAGAAGTAGCTGAAGGTATGGACGTGAAGCTTTTCATGGGGGTTGTTCTTCTTGGGTGAAGTAGTTTCAAATTAGGGCTGCAAAGCAGACTGTGCTTGCCTGGTCTGAATGCAAGACTCTCCTAAATGAGTGAAAGCCCAGATGCGCGTTAGTGCAGGAGCTCTTTCGGAGCAGTTCATGAGCAAAAAGAGCGACTCTCGTGATGGCTGTGACTGAAGACCAGCTGGTGCCAGGGAATATTGCTGTGGAGACCAGTGAAGCCAGAGGATGCTAGTGTCCAAAGACTCTGAAGGACACTGGTTACTTGAGAGACACAGAGAGACAGCGAGAGAGAGAGAGAGAGAGAGAGAGAGAGAGAGAGAAAGTGTGTGTGTGTGTGTGTGTGTGTGTGTGTGTTTTCCCAAGAGACAATGAAAACTACCAAAAGTTCTAATACAATTATTAGGTGAATTTAGTTGAAATTATATTGGATCTTTTCCCCTTCTTTCCTCCCTCTTTCTCTTTGTTCATTCCCTTCACCCCTCCATTCCTTCTCTCCTCCCTCTCTCCCTTGAATTAACCAATGGTGGGGGCTTTCGAGGAAGACTGGGTTGATTTTTTGCAGTTCCTTTTTCCCCTTTCTGGGCCAGCACTTCTACTGTCCCTTTTCAATCATAAAGTACTCTCCCCTAAGGCACCCTAATGCAGCCTCTATACCTTCTGCCCGTGAAAACATCTGATAAACTAGCAAGAATGTGTTATTCACAACATTTTACTTTCCTCAGAAATATTTACATTTAGCATAAGCCCAGGAAGGGCTCAATGCTAAAATCAAAGAAAGGGAGGCAACAGTAGACTTTCAGGCTTCTCCAGTCAATAGAACAAAGATTTGAGGAAGTGGTTTTCCTCTCAAAGTTCAGCACATACACATATGCTAGGATGGGGAATACAAAATTACTGTTATTTGTGCCAGACCACAGGAATCCCCATTATTTGAAAAGTTTTCTCTTTCCAGAAAATGGAAGGTATTTGTCCGGGCAATTGCATTCAGGAGTGTATCAGCGTTAGCCAACTGTCAAGGAACAGTTGCCAAATGTGAAGCAGGGAAGAAAAGGATCTGATCAGAAGGGACAGAACTGGCCCTGATATTCACCATGGTGGTTTTCAGTGCATCCCAGATGGAGTGTCAGCAAGATTGTCTATTGCTGCCTCCCTGCTGAGAAGCAAACATCAATGTCATCAATCTGGCAGTGAGTAAAGGGAGGTGAGGGGATTGAAATATTTTGGGGACACATCTTTAGATGTCTTTAGCTATTGCCCAAATAAAGTCTGGAGAAATTTATGAGGGTATGAATCATAGTTCATTCTCATAGTGAGCAAATCTGTGTCTAAGATAAATTTGAGCCTAAATTAATATAATGAAATTATGAGTATTTTCAATGAAAAGAGTCAAACTCTGTAAAATATTTGAAGAGATTTACTTTGAGCCAAGTATGAGTGATCATGGCCCACGACACAGTCCTCAGGAGGTCCTGAGAACGTGTGTCCAAGGTGGTTTGGGTGCAGGTTGGTCTTATATATTTTATGGAGACATGAGACATCAATCAAATACAGTTAAGAAATACTTTGGTTTGGTCCAGAAAGGCAGGAAAACTCAAAGTAGGGCAGGGGAGGGGGCTTCCGGGCTATAGATAGATTTAAACTTTTTCTGGTTGACAATTGGTTGAGTTTGTCCAAAGACCTGGGGTGGATAGAAAGAAAGAAAATATTCAGGTTAAGATAAAAGATTGTGGAGACCAAGATTCTTTTGAAGTCTTATAGTGCCTGCCCTCAGACAATAGATGACAAATGTTTCATATTCAGATCTTTAAAAGGTGCTAGACTTTTAGTTAATTTCTTTAGGATTTGGAGGGCCTGGAAAAAAAAAGATCTAGCTATGTTAATAAAGATTCTTTACAGACACAAATTTTCCCCTACAAAGAACAGCTTTGCAGGGCCATTTCAAGATATGACAAATAAACATGTTTTGGGGTACAATATTTTGATTTTCTTCCTTGTCTCATAATGTTATGCCAGAGATAGGTTGGAAAGTAAGTCAGGAGATACAAGGTTAAATAAAACCCATCTGATGAGAATTTATGGTTTGTAGGGCATGACTCTCCAGACCCCTTAGATAGGAATTTGGGCAAGATAAAAAAAAATCAGAGCTTAGTCCTCAGTATAATAAACAGAGTAAAAACAGTAATGTGGGATGTTAAGATAAATACATATTTGTTGTACTGACTATATATAAAAAGCTTTTCTCTCTAGAATGGATGAAATTTCCAGATTATGATCACAAAGAATTACACACAAAAAAAGGACAAAGAGATTATAACATGTATTTAAGAAGTGTTAGGTAAACTTATTTTTCAGCAATTAGTATATTACAAAAGAAAGTGCCTTTCTGTGAACTACCATATCACATACTTAACACGGCTTTAGGGCAGAGCAGTCTAGAAAAGTGACTACATGTAGGAGCTTTGGGGCCATGAAGTCCTGGATTTAAATTCTGGCTCAGGCTCTTTTACTGGTTGCATAACCTTAGGCAAGTCACCTAAAGTCTCTGTGAGACATTCTCATCTTTGAAAATTGTGATAGCAATGATTATTACCAAAGCATTGCTTAGAATCTCAGATTGTAATTTATGACATTGACTAGGAAACCATAGAAGATCTACTGTAGTCTGTCTGGATTTAGATTAGAGACCCAGGTCTCTTATGGTCTGCTCCCTTAAAATACACACACACACACACACACACACACACACACACACACACACACACACACACACGCGCACACGGGCTGAAGAAATTCCAGAGAAACTAATTTTGAAATGACTGAAGTTGATAAGTGCTACGGAGAAAAACAGTGCAGAAAAAAGGTATAGGAAGTGTTGGTGTGGGCAAGGAGTTTATAATTTTACATAGTGGCACTTAAGAACATTCCTGAAAGAGATAAAGGATTGAGTCACATGAATAGTTAGGGAAAGTGTGATGTAGGAAGGGGAATTGCAAGTATGGAAGTCCTACGATGGGCGTATGCTTGACGTGTTCCAGGAGCAGTAAGACCCAGGTATTGGAATGGAGCGGAAAAGGTGAACATTGGATGTAGTAGGATATGAGGTCAGTAGAGGAGGCCAGATCATTTAAGGCCTTGCAGATCATTCTAAGGAGTTTGCTTTTTATTTCTATTACAAATATGTGAAGATATTAGAGGGTTTTAATAGGATAATTTATGTTTTAACAGGGTTACTTTGCTGCATTGAGAAAAGACTATAAAGAGACAAATATAAAGACAAGGAGACCTGTTAGGAGACTATTACAATAATCAATACAGGAGGTGATGGTGATTTGTAGAGAAACAGGAAGCCTAGTTTGTACTAGGGTGGTAGCAGTGCGGTGTGCTGACAGACTGGATGTGTGGTATGATAAGAGAGATTTCAGTCCAGGTCTCTGGGAAGATGGAGTTGATATGTACTGAAATAGGGAAGACTAGGAGAAGAAGGATTCAGAGGGAAAAATCAAGAGCTCAGGTTTGGACATGTTAAGTTTTAAATGCCTACTAGATATCCAAGTGAAGTTATAGAGTAGGTGTTTGGGTATATGAACTTGTAGTTCAGGGGAGATGTCCAGGCTAGGATCATTAATTTGGGAATTATCAGCATATAGATGATACATAAGACTGTGATGCTGAATGAGGTCATCGAGGGAGCAAGTGTAGAAAGAGAAGAGAAATTGTCTGAAGACTCAGCCCCAGAGAACATCAATATTAGCAAGTTGATTAGGAGGAACCAGTGATGGAGACTGAAAACGAGTGGCCTCTGAGATAAGAGGAGAAGCAGGAGAGTGTAGTTTGCTGGACATTAAGTGAATAAAATGTTAATTAGGAAGGAGTAAGAAATTGTCTCAACTTCTACTGGATGTCACGTGAAAGACAGCTGGGGATGGAGCATTGGTTTTAATAATTTGGAAGCAATTTGTGACCTAGGTAAGGGTAGTTTTGCATTAAGGATAGTTATAAAGGTTGATAAAGTGGACTCAAGAAAATGAAAAGTAATATTGAAGACAAAGTGCTTTTTAGACATGTTGTAAAAAGTAGAGAAATGGAGCAGTAGCTAGAGTAGTATGTGAGATCAAGTAAAATTTTTGTTTAAAATGACAAAGTGATAATATATTTATGTGCAATAGGAAAAGGGCTAGTACAGAAGAAAAATTTAATGATACAGGGATGAAATAGAATAATGATGAAGAAATGCTTTCAAGTAGAAGAGGGAAAGTAGGAACTAATGCATACAATGGTTTGGGTTTTTCTAGGATAATGGACAGCTTATTCACAGTTTCAAGAGTAGCAGGGTATATGGGCACAGAGGTGGGTTGCTTGGTAGATATAATGGAGGTTTATGAAGATTCTCTTCTAATTGCTTCTGTGCTCTCAGAGGAATATGAAACCTGGTTCTGTGTTGAGAGATTAGAATACTGGGAAAGACAATGGACCAGAGAAACACAGAAGGATTCCCAGACAGCACTATGGCACCCTTGATACTAGAGGAACCCTCAGTATCAGTGCGTGCTTTTTTTTCTGGCTATTTCATGTATGTGGATGCAGGCATGGTACACAGTTGAATTGGGTTTAACCAAGATTAGAAGTTTGTCAAGTAAGTATGAAGTAGTAAGGGAGGAGCAAGAGATTTAAAGATACATGCATAGGACGGATTACACTTATTGACATGGATTTCAAACTCTCCAAGGATGTGAATGAGGAGGTGACGGAGGTGAAGGACAGTGAGAGATGGTAGGATCTATGGATTGTAGACCACAGTGGCTCAAAAATTTGCCAGCTGGAAAGTAGAGAAGGTTAGTTAGAAATAGAGCGGTGAAAGTGATTTTAATGCCTGCTATGAGGGTCAGAGTAAGGAGTTTAGATTTTATACGTAATTGAATGGAAGGCTTTTGGAAGGTTTAAAGAGGGAAATGGCAAGATCTGATTTTTAACAAATGTATTCTACCTGCTCTGTGGAGAATGAGTTACAGTGGAGTTGGGGAACAAGAGGAACAGTGGGAGGTAACGCAAACTGGAGAGATTTGGGGTATATTTTAGAATGAAGTTGACAGAACTGGCTAATGAATCGGGTGTGGGGGAAGGCAACAATGGAGAATCTATTGTTGCTAATTTTTTTGGTCAGGCCACTGGGTGAGCTGTGACTTCCTTTAGGAGAAAAACAAGAGACCTCTTTTGAAGATACAAAGTTTGAGATACGTATTAGATGCCCAGAAGGAAATATCAAATACTGTGTATTCAAGGATAGAGCATAAGAGAAAGGGAAGAGCTGTTGTCCGAGGCTGAGTGAAAGGACGGTGTTTAAGTTAGTGGGTCTGCATGGGCTCACTTGAGGAGTGAGATTAGAAAGAGGGAAAAAGTGCCACATGTTCATTAGTGAGTACAGGGATGAACATAAGGAAGAAGAATGAATACCTTTGAACACATAAAAAGCAAAGTTAACAAGCACTGAAGTGGACTCTTAAAGAAGACAGCTGGCCTGGCATGGTGGCTCACGCCTGTAATCCCAGCACTTTGGGAGGCCGAGGCGGGTGGATCACGAGGTCAGGAGATCGAGACCATCCTGGCTAACACGGTGAAACCCCGTCTCTACTAAAAATACAAAAAATTAGCCGGGCGTGGTGGCGGGCGCCTGTAGTCCCAGCTACTTGGAGGCTGAGGCAGGAGAATGGCGTGAATCCGGGAGGCGGAGCTTGCAGACTCCAGCCTGGGCGACAAAGTGAGACTCCGTCTCAAAAAAAAAAAAAGAAGACAGCTGATTTCTCCTTTAATTCCCACAGGAAGAGAAAACAAATCTGCCTTCCTGGATGTGGGGCTGCTGGAACAAAAAAACTACCTTTCTACTTCTACGCACTTCTTCAGTCTTCTATGCAACACCCTCCTTAGCCAGCTCAAGCCGTGATCAAAGTCACTCAGGAAGCTGTTTTTTTCCCCATAGTTTTAATAATACAACGGTCAGCAAATGCTCCCAACATATTCTAATATTTGATTAGTCTGTTGACATTTGTTCTCATATTGGTGTGTTTAATATTTAGGGCAACTACATCAAACCATGAAGACAAGGGTCAAAGTGTTAGATTATCAAAAGAGGTAAATAATATATAAATAATGTATAAGTAGTGCTGTAGGGTAATAAATCTATTTTGAATTTTTATTTATGATTGAAGAATATCTTCATGAATGAAGACTTTAGCTTGTCTAGAATTTTTTCTTGGCCCCAAATGTTTTTATTTAAATGTGTTGCTTCTTTTCCACACAGCAAGTTTATAGCTAAAAATTTTTTTTGATCTTCCTTTAGCAATAGCCTGTAAGTATAGCAATCAAATATTCTTTTGTGGTTAGATAATATTTTTACCCCAAGGATCTCTAAGTATTTTAGTGATCAATCAGCATTTAATCCCCTATTTGGTGCAAAACAGAGAGATACTGAAAGGCCAGATGGATTTTGCAATATTCCAAAGTAAATTAAATGCAGAACAAGGAAAAAAAATCTCAGGGCTCCTGAATCACAGAGACTAAGCGGTTCAGGACACCAAATCATAGCTAAAGACAGTGAAAAATGATAGTTTCTAAAAAAGTGGGAATAGAAAAAAAATGTGCATTTACTGTAGCTATTTGCTTTGAGAAATCCTTCCTTCCTTCCTTCCTTCCTTCCTTCCCTTTTTTTCTTTCTTCCTCCCCCTCCCTTTCTCTCTCCCTCCCTTCCTTCCCTTTGTATTTTTTTGCCCCAAACCTTACTTGCCCAGAAACATCATCTGCTTGTGGATTCAATAGAAGTTATCCCCTCTGTTCTTTTACAAGAGGTTCCCTTTTATTTCATGGTTTTAGCTATACAGAGAATTCAATTCAACAAATAACTGCTTTGCACTTACTATATATGTTAAGTCTTGTGTATGTGCTATTACAGAAGGGAACACATAGAAATGCAAATCCTTCTTAGTATGGTAAGTTCTGTAACAGAGAAAGGAAGGGATTATAGTGTAACGGTTAAGAGCATGGGCTTCAGAGTCAGACTGTATGGCACTAGTGTATGATGTTGAACGAGTTACTTAACTCTGTGTGTCTCAGTTTACTCATTGATAAAAAAGTAATAATAGTAGTATTTATTTCATAGGAGTTTAGTGAAGTTTAAATAAGATATATATTAGAACCGTACCTGGCGTATAGTAGGCATTATATAGGTATAACTATTGTTTATAATTATGTAAATATTAAAATTTACACAATTATAATTGTAGTGTTTCCTAGATTTATCATTTATCATATCATATATCATCCTAGATTCTCATTTATCAGCATATTGGAAATGGCAACAGTCATGAAAATCCTTCCTTCCCCAGTTTCCCCGTCTTCCTTCATTTGTTCTCTGCCTGATTGTCCCTTCCCATTGGCCTGTGTCTCCTCAACCAGTGTCTCCTGTGCTCCGTGTCTAATTGTTGGCGTCCTCCATTTTGGCTTTCTCTTTTTCTCATTCTACATACTTTGCCTGAGCAATCTTGCCACTCCTGGGGCTTATGTAATCACCTGCACACGAATGACTGCAATTCTACATCTAAAGTATAGCTGTCTGCTCTAAGCACTAGTCCGCATCTCTATCTATGGGACTAAGAAAAATGTTTGGTGGACTAAGGAACCCTAAAAGCAACATGTTTAGAGTGTTTCTTGTCACTGTTTGCCTACACTCCAACCTGATTCCTGCCTTGACTTTCCATTGTAATTAAAGGTACCACTGTTATACCATAATCCGCGTTGGAAACCTGGAAGTCACCTATGACCACATTCAACCAGGTAATCAACTCTGTCAGTTACACCTCTTACATTTCTCTTGACTCCTCCCATCCCTTCTCTACCTTTGTTGCTGCTATTGAATTCAGGTTTTCTTCTCAGTCACCTGACCTATAGTAACAGTCTCTTACCTGGTCTGTCTGCTTCCAATTTCAGCATCTCTTCCTTAAGATCAACCTTTACGTTGCCAGCAAACATTTTCTATAGTGAAAATTAGATCACATTTCTTTTCTGCAGAGTTTCTACAAGTATAGCATTGATACTTTCACTAAACTCACCTGGGATTGTTTTTTTTTAAAGTGAAAATTTCTGGAGCTAAACTCAGATTTGAGAATTAGAATTCTCACAAGAGAATTCACATTCACACAAGGCCCAGGAATTTACGCTTTAGTTCATTTTACCCAAACGAGTGTCTGAGAAGTGTTGGCCTATAGTATGAATTCTAAACACCTACCCTTTCATGAGGCTTCTTCATCCCGCACTGCTCCTTCTTTGCAGTCTCTGCTCTAGGCCCATAGAATTATTGGATTCTCCAAACGCAAAACAGTATTTCATACTTTCTTGATCTTCTATACTTCAAAAATTTCCCTGATTGTTCTTTTTCTCCTTTCTGTAACTAACTTGGCATATCACAAATAACATCTCCTTTCTCACCAGTTCCTGGAGATTTACTATAAAAATATCACTAAATCACAAAAGGAGGAGGTTTCATCTTCTCCTTGCTCCTTCATACCCCTTGTTTTACAATCTAAATAAAGACTGGCATCCTAGATATGACCTCTAGGGTGTGCGTGAGCTGGGCTCATGTACCTCGTTGTATTTCAACCTTCTCCTCACTTGTGTTGCTTCACATTCTGCCTTCTTTCCATTCATGTGAGCCATGTTACTAACTCAAGGTTTCCACACTGGCTGTTATCTCTGCGTAGAATTCCATTTCTACACTGCCTCACCCAGTAAATTAGTACAAATGTTTCAGAAGTTGGTTCAAGGGATCTTTCCATGACCTTACAGCTCAGCGTTTCTACAGGTCACAGTTTCTCCACAGTGGCAAGATGGCATTTTGGACCAAAGAGCTGTTTGTTGTGGAGAGCTGTCCTGTGCATTGTAGGATGTTTAGCGGATGCTGGCAGTACTTCTAATTTGTGACAATAAAAAATGTCTTCAGACACTGCCATATGTCTCCTGTAGCAACATTACCTCCAGTCTTGAGAACCGCTGGACTGCGGTAAGTACCTCTGTTAAATGCTCTTCATACTTTTTATTCTCCAAGTTGTGCTTGTAATTATTCAGGTGTGATTGCTGTTTGCCTGCTAGAATGTAAGTGCCATGGTAGCGGGGACCATGACTGTCCCATGTACTGTTCCATCCCTGGTGTCTCACACTGTGCCAGTACTAAGCATTTCAGACTGAACTTTGACCCGCCTGAAATCCATGCATTGCAATCCTAAACTTTAGTACCTCAGAATGTGACTATCTGGACATGTGGCTTTAAAAAGGTAATTGAGTAGAATGTGGTCATACAGATGAGCACAATCCAGCGTGACGATTATCTCTGTAAGAAGGACAACATGTGTGCACAAAGAAGGAAGACCCTGTGCAGACACCAGAAGAAGATGGCCATCCGCAAGTTAAGGAGACTCCTCGAAATAAACCAACCTTGCCAACACCTTGTTGTTGAACTTCCAGCTTCCAGAACTGCAAGAAAACAAATCTGCTTTTTAAGCCACCCAGTCTGTGGTATTTCATAATGGCAGTCCTAGCAAACAGATACACTAAGTAAGAACTCAACAAATATTTACTTGACTAAGTCTCTTTTGCACAGTCTATACCATGTGAGTCATTCCTTTCTTTTTGTCTGACCTTCCAGATATTCTCTTAACACATTGATTTTTTTCCTTCACTGAACTGATGGGTTTCATGTCTACATTGATGAATAATATCATACCTCAATCTTGGAGTTTCTTCTACAAATTTAATCTACTGCATGGAATAGCCACAATTTAGCCCATTATCTCTTTGAACATCTGCACCATCACTGCTCCAGTTACTCTGCTTGTGGCTTGTCTTACGTGTCTATGCCTTTGATTCTCCCATATTTTCTCAAGTTGACAGTCCAGAGCTTTTACTGTCTCCATTCAACCAGATCACTTTATCCTGCTTTCTTCACTTGCCTCTTATTCATGCAGGCTTCCTGACAAGTTATCTTGATGTTACTCTTTCTAGCCTCCCGAATCATTTAGCCCCTTGAATTTTCTCTCAGCTTTTTATGCCAATCTTCAATTCTGTCACTCCTAGCTATGAAACATTTATAGATGAGTCATAAAAACCTCATAATGGAGTCAGATGACCTAATTTCAATGGGCCTGTCACTCTTCCTGAACTACCCTCTTTAGTCTCATGAACTCCATGTTATACTTTCTATAACAAGGAATTAACACTTTTTACGTACTCCTAAAGTCTCAGTCCCATTCCTCCTATTTTTCCCAAGAGATAACTTTGCCTCCTACTTAATTTGATAGAGTTTTTACTAAATACTAGTCCCATGAGTTGCCCAGAGTAAACAGAATATGGTATCAAATATGGCTGGGAAATGCTGGGCTAAACAAAAGTAAACAAAGGTCTTTGACATCGATATATTGATGCACATTCAGAATATCCAGGAAGGAGATCATAGTGGACATCTTTAAATTTTTGGTCCATATTCATGACTCTTCATTCTTGTACTGGTACTCAAATATCCTTTGAGGAAACCACTTCCTGTCTTGTCTGTTTGACATAACTTTAGTGAATATTCCTAGCCACAGGGATGGATTCAAGGCAGTCACATGACGTAAGTGTGATCAGGTACTGCAATTTCATTTTCCTGGACAATGTTTTGCTCAAGAACGGGCATATAATTGCAGGTTGGAGAGTGAATCCACTCTTTTCCTCCACATTTAATCTAGGAGGCTTTAGGCTTAGGTATCTGGTTGCTATCCTGAAGCCATGTGGAACCTGAGCAAGGAAGCTATTATGGAGGGAATCAGAGCAGAGGAGAGCCTGAATACTGGTAACATTGGTTGAACTCCTGGGTCAACTCCTCTGAATCCATACATCCTTTGACTTTTCTGTTACTTGAGTCAATATGTTCTGTTTTTGCTAGGTCAGTTTAGGTAGGGTTTTCTGACACAACAGGAAGAGTCCCAGTTGATCTAGAAATTGATACAAGAGTAGGGATGACAAGTGAGTATGGGCTTGTGAGATTGATAGAGTTCCAGGGTTGAGTGAAGTCTCCCTGAGGTCTGCTCTACTCAAGATTGACATTAGAAGTCTTTGTTATACCTCATGTAAGGTAAAACATACATTATGTAACAATATAAATATCTCACGTATACCTCAGTAAGCCTTTATAAAAGACAAGCTAGTCTGAATCTATGGCTAAAATAAAAGTTGTAAAATAATGAAGTTTTACTAAAAGACAAATTTCTTTCTGCTTTTCATAATCCAATAAGCTGAAAGCCCAACAACATGGAGTCATAGCGTTGGAAAAGTTGAATTCTCTTTTCAATGAAAGATTAGTGCAAGTATTGGTGAGGACACAGGAAATACAATAGGAGACAACATAGCTTTATCTCACTAGTCCTCCTAAGTGCTTCCTGTTCTATACTTACTATCCAACAACGGGTGTGGTTGTGTTTGTTGTATAGGTTGCCAGATCACAAGGATCCATGTCCAGACAAAACTTGGAAAGATGCTTGTCACCCAGAGATCCTGGAGTTAGCACGAATGTAATGTAATGTAATGTAATGTAATGTAATGTAATGTAATGTAATGTAATAACTTGATGATCTTTGGGTTGCCTTCTTCTGGAAAGCACATGTGGGCTTTTGGGTAGTCAAAATGAAAATTTTATGTTTTTGCCTGCCCGACACCCATTACTCCTTCTTCAGTAAACAGTTCCATGCATTTCTTCTAGGTAATTACTCCTGCAGCCCCTCCATCTGCTCCATCTTAGTCCTTACATTCTGTTATGGTTCCACTCCTGACTCCAGGTGTGGTCATATAAAACAGTGGTCCCCAACCTTTCGGCACCAGGGACTGGTTTCGTGGAAGACAATTTTTCCATGCACAGTGGGGTCGGGGGGTGGGAGGATGCTTTTGGCATGAAACTGTTCCACCTCAGACCATCAGACATTAGAATCTCATAAGGAGCATGCAGCCTACATCCCTCATATGCACAGTTGACAATAGGGTTAGTGCTTCTGTGAGAACCTAATGTGGCAGCTGATCTGACAGGAGGTGGAACTCAGGCAGTGATGCTCACTCACCCGCCGCTCACCTCCTGCTATATGGTCAGGTTCCTACCAGGCCATGGACTGGTACCAGTCCCTGGCCTGGGGGTTGGGGACCCTTGACATAAGCAAGCTGTACTATAATTCCATTCCTCCGGCCACAGTTCAGATATGAGCAAGCACAAGTATGTGCACTTAAAGTGAATTCAGGGATTTATGTCAGAGCTGCTAAGAAAAACAACCCCTAAAAATGTAGCCTTGGAACTGCTGGCAGCTGTCTTGACACTATGTGGAGCCTGAGGAGGAGGCTAACATGAAGAGCTGAGACATAAAAGCTATGTATCATTTTAGCCTGGGCTAAGCCATGTCTGAAGCCAGAACTATCTCTTCAATTTAATTTGAAAGGAAATAAATGTTCTTTTAAAATTTCTGTTATTTGCCAATAACAAATTTCCAAATGGTATAAAAATATTTTACACATGATATTCCACACTTTTGACCATGAACTATTTTTCATGTCATACTTTTTAACCTACTATGTAGTTGGTATTTTTAATAAGTCAATGAGTATGTCATTAACTGAAAATTAAAAGACAAACTCAATAACAAAATATTATGAGGTAAGTGTTTACAGGTTTGGTTAATTCTGCACTATTTCTGCTTATCCATTCTGCCATCCCCAGTTAACTGGGTCCTTCGACTAGCCTCTCTCAAAGTCATAGGATGTCCTCGTTACAGGCATTGCACCCTGACACAGCAAGACTGAACAGAAAGAGGAAGTGCTGGCCGGGCGCGGTGGCTCAAGCCTGTAATCCCAGCACTTTGGGAGGCCGAGACGGGCGGATCACGACGTCAGGAGTTCGAGACCATCCCGGCTAACACGGTGAAACCCCGTCTCTACTAAAAAAAAAAATACAAAAAACTAGTCGGGCCAGGTGGTGGGCGCCTGTAGTCCCAGCTACTCGGGAGGCTGAGGCAGGAGAATGGCGTAAAAACCCGGGAGGCGGAGCTTGCAATGAGCTGAGATCCGGCCACTGCACTCCAGCCTGGGCGACACAGCAAGACTCCGTCTCAAAAAAAAAAAAAAAAAAAAAAAAAAAGAAAGAGGAAGTGCTGTATTGTGTGCTAGTTTAAGAATGAGAAAACGTCTCTCAGGCTGTCTTCTACTCTTGAGATTCCGCTTATGTCTGTCTTGTTGCCTCAAACTGGGTTATATGCCTGTTGCTAAGCCACCCATTGTCAAGATAATAGGATAACCACAATTGGTGGAGACTAACCAGGATTAATCTGTGGTTTGTGGATAGGACTTCTTTCCCTGGAGGCTGGAAACCTGAATACAATTGTTGTTCTGGTTGTAAGGAAGAAGGGGAGAACAGGTGTTGAGAGGGTAATTAAGAGAGTCTACCAGACCATGGAATACATGGGATAAAATCATGTAGGAGATTAAGTTACTCAGGTTCCAGCATTTGAATTCCCACTCGTCTTCAGTTTCTTTTCAGTGATTCAAAATGTCTTTTTGTATAAACCATGTTGTATATACAGTCCATTCCTGTCTTAGAGGAAAAGATGGCTCTCCCATGTTCCTAGTACTAAATCCTCCGTGCTACCCTTAATCATAACAGTTTTTGCCTGTGTTTGATTTGGTTATTTTATCCTGTCATTCCTTGTCTGTATTCCAAATGTAAGCCTTTCTAGTTAACAGTTCTTCCTGTAATGGAACTCAAATATTGCCACGCAATTCTCTCCCTAAATACATCTTCCGCTGGTCTCATTCTTCCACCTAACAATTTCCTCTGTTCCTGTGGGAATTCATGCTCCTTGGCATGTTCATATGCTTTTCAAACACTCTGTCTAGGTCTGTGCCTTACCTGATGCCTGCCCTTGGCTTCTGTATGAAGCCCTCTTTCACAGAAGATGCTTCTGCTCCATTTCCAGTACATCATGGGTCAGGAGTGGGAGTTGGCATTTTCTCAGCACTGTTTCTAAGCCATTATACTTGACTCTTGTTCTAAACCACTCCTCTTTAAGACTTGAGTATTCCAACTAGATAAACTTCTAACTTCCCTTCCAAAAACTGGACAATGACATATTTATTAAGAACATTAGCAGGCATATCATATTCTTCCTTTCCATCCTTATTCTTTCCATGGTCTTGGGGACTTCATCATCATAAATGATTGTTCTTACAGCTACCCTTAAAGTTTCTTCTTTTGCCCATCCCCCTTTTCTGTCTGTCTCCCTCCTTCCCTCTAGTCAATTCTTTCTCCATCTCTGCCTCACACCTCCTTCCCTCTCTCTTTTCCTCCTTCCCCTCTCCCTTCTTTTCTTTATTATCTTTCTTTCTTTACAGCTTTATTGAAGCTTACGTGATGTGAAAGACATTTTGTAGGTATATTATCTATTGCCTCATTTAAAAAATAGTCCGAAACTTGGTGGCTTAAAACAACAAACATTTTTCTCTCTCACCATGTCTGTGAATTGGGAATCTGGGCTTAGCTGAGTACTCTGGCTCATGGTCTCTCACAAGGCTGAATCCATAGTGCTGGCCGGAGTCACAGTATTTCCGTGTGCAACTGAGGGTGGATCCACGTTGAAACTCAGTCACACGGCTGTTGGCAGGCCTCAGAGATCCACTTCCAAGCTCACTCATGAGGGCCCTTCTTGCCGTATGAACCTCTCCAGGACAACTTGCTTCCCTTAGACCAATATTTTCATGAAAAAGAGACAGAATAGGGAGAAGGAGGAAGGAAGTCCTGGAGGGAAGAAGACAGAAAGAGAGAGAGAAGAATGAATTCAAGGTGAAAGCATACATCATTTCTGTAACCTAATCCTGGAAGTGACATCATTACTTCTACTACATTATTTTCACTATAAGGAAGTCACTAAATGCAGCCAGTACTTAAAAAAAGGGATTCTACAAGGGCATGAATACCAGGAAGTGGGGATCACTGGGGGTCATTTTACAGGCTGCCTACCACAATGTATTATGACACGTGTGTACATGACACTATCACCACAATCAAAGTAACTGACATTACCATCATCTTCCAAAATATTTTCATGCTCCTTTAGAACTCATTCCTCCTTCCACCTCCTCTCTCTGGTAAGCACTGCTCTCCTTCTGTCACCATAGATGTGTTTGAATATTCTCAAATTTCATTTAAATGGAACAATACGTATTTTTTTGTTTGGCTTTTCACTGATCATAACAATTTTGAGATCCATCTATGTTGCTTGTATCAATAGCTTGTCCTTGTTATTACTGAGACATATTTCAATGTATGGATCTATCATAATTTGTTTATCCATTTGACTGCTGATGGACATTTGAAATATTTCCTGTTTAGGGTTATTATGAATAAGGCTGATATAAACATTTGTGTTCAAGTCTTTGTGTGGAGGTGATGGTTAGTTTTATGTGTCAACTTGGCAAGTTTATGTTTGAACAGCAGCCTAGATGTTGCTGTGAAGGTGTTTTTTAGATGTAATTACCATTTAAATCAGTAGACTTTGAGTAAGCAGATTGCCCCAGTTCAGACTAAAGACTGCAATGTCAACTCTTGCCTGCATTTCCAGCCTGCCAGACTGCCATGCAGATTGCAGATTTGCCAGCTTTTACAGTTGTGTGAGACAATTTCTTAAAATACATCTCTCTCTCCTTTTCTGTTTGTTCTGTTTCTCTGGAGAGCCTTGACTGGTACAGATTTTGGCACTGAGAGTGGTTCTAGAGGAATGAAGTCTTTTTTTTTTTTTTCTTTTAACTTTTAGGTTCAGGGGTACATATGTGGGACGTGCAGGTTTGTTAAATAGGTAAACATGTGCCATTGTGGTTTACTGCACAGATAGTCCCATCACCCAGGTGTTAAGCCCAGCATCCATTAGCTATTCTTCCTGCCCCTCAATCTCCTCCTCACAACAGGTGCCCAGAGTGTGTTGTTTCCTGCCATGTGTCCATGTGTGCTCATCAATCAGCTCCCACTTACAAGTGAGAACATTTAGTGTTTGTTTTTCTATTCCTGTGTTAGTTTCCTGAGAATAATGGCTCCAATTCCACCCATGTCCTTGCAAAGGACATGATCTCACTTCTTTTTATGGCTGCATAATATTCCATGGTGTATATGTACCATAGTTTCTTTATCTGGTCTGTCATTGGTGGGCATTTGAGTTGATGCCATGTCTTTGCTATAGTGAATAGTGCAGCAATGAACATACGTTTGTATGTGTCTTTGTAATAGAATGATTTATAATCCTTTGGGTATATACCCAGTGATGGTATTGCTGGGTCAAATGGTATTTCTGGTTCTAGATCTTTGAGGAATTTCCACACTGTCTTCCACAATGATTACACTAATTTACACTCCCACCAACACAGTAAAAGTGTTACTTTTTCTCCACAACCTTGTCAGCATCTGCTATTTTTTGACTTTGTAGTAATAGCCATTCTGATTGGCATGAGATGGTATCTCATTGTGGTTTTGATCTGCATTTCTCTAATGATCAGTGATGTTGAGCTTTTTCTCATATGTTTTTTGGCTGCATGAATATCTTCTTTTGATAAGTGTCTGTTCAAGTCTTTTGCCCACTTTTTAATGGGGCTGCTTTTCTCTTGTAAAGTTGTTCAAGTTCCTTGTAGACTCTGGATATTAAACCTTTGTTAGATGGATAGATTGCAAAAATTTTCTCCCATTTTGTAGGTTGTCTGTTCACTCTGATGATAGTTTATTTTTTTTCTGTGTAGAAGCTCTTTAGTTTAATGAGATCCCATTGGTCAATTTTTGTGTTTGTTGCAATTGCTTTTGGTGTTTTTGTAATGAGATCTTTGCCCACATCTATATCCTGAATGGTATTGCCTAGATTTTCTTCTTGGGTTTTATAGTTTTGGTTTTTACATTTAAGCCTTTAATGTATCTTGAGTTAATTTTTGTATATGGTATAAGGAAGGGGTCCAGTTTCAGCTTTTCTGCATATGGCTAGTCGGTTCTCTTGCACCATTTGTTAAATAGGGAATCCTTCCTCCATTGCTTGTTTTTTGTCAGGTTTGTCTAAGGTCAGATGGCTGCAGGTGTGCAGTCTTAGTTTTGGGTTCTCTATTCAGAACAGAATCTTAAGGATAAGTTTTCCTGATTGGTTCTGGGGTTTCTGGAATTGGTTCTTTAATTTTACTAGATCTAAAGGTGCCAATGACTATTTCCATTAGGAAAGAGAGCACTGATTTCCATGGCATAATGTGGCAATAGTACCACATAAATAATACCATTAGGTACTGCTAATCAAATATTTGTAAGAGGCAAGTTTCTGAAGGACCTCGTGTTTGGTATATTTTTATCAGACTAGTGTGTATAATGGCATGGGCTGGTTGCCTCTGGTTATGCTGAACAAAGTCTTAGGAGGTCTTAGAAATATTAAAAATGTTTTGGAAGTCTGTCTTTTAAATTATATTTCTTCCTCTTCTTTTGTCTTTATTCCTCTTGGATGACTTCATTATCAGGCAGGCTCTGGCTTTATGTTGGCAAAGGGACTCCAGCAGCCAAGGCTTGCTTGGCTCTGGTATATTATCTTTAAAAGAGAGAGTGACTCTTTCCTGATAGTTGAGAGTTAAAAGTTTCAGGGAGTATTTCATTTGGCCTAGCCTGGGTCTCATGTCCATCCTTGGATGTCCCTGAAGGATGCGTTACTCTGACTGGGTGGCCCAGGGCCAGGTGCCTATCCTGATGCTGGAGATCATGGTCAATTGTACCAAACCATGCAGACTTGGTAGAGTGGGGACGATTCTGCAAAAACAATGTAATAATTCAATTAACAGGAAAAAAGAATTCTTGGTACCTTCTATAACTCCCCCAGGCACTCTTTGGCTTTTCCTTTGCTCTTACTACAGTTGGTACACACCTTAAATAAAGCCAGTATTGCATTATATTTGTGTGTTCATCTTATCTGATTCTCCCTGTGATTATAAATTCTGTGAGGGCAGAAATCATTTATTTTCATCTTCATATTTCCATTGCTTAGCATACTTCCCAGTTTATAATAGTGCTTAACAAACATCCATTCCTGGATTTTTTCTATTTAATTTTATTTAATTAATTGCTCTCTTGCTGGAGCCTTTGTTGTCCCTGAACACTGGGTTTTCTTCCATCACCTAAGTCTTCCTCAGGTATGTGTCTTTTTTGAAATACAAAGCTCTTTTAAAAAATTTGTTATTTACCTTTTACCAAAGAGTGTCTTTTTTTCTTGCCTTTCTCCTTCAAGTTTCTTAAAATAGCAGTCAAGTCTTCCGCCTCTCCTCTTCCTTCAACCCACTGACTAACTCCTTCCTTTTTTCTTCATTGTCTCTAGTGATCTTCTTGTAAAATCCACTGGCCATCTACCAGCTTGGTTCTTCTTAGCCATGCCACAGCACCTGGCGCTGATTATCCCTTGGCTTTCATTTTTTCCGTGGATGCTCCTGATCCCTCTCCTAACTCTCTGATTACCGGTTAGCGAAACACTGGGTCTTCTTCACAGAACATGTTAGGCTCCGTGGATACAAAAAGTAATGCTCTTGCCATCAGCAACTTTTAAAGTAGTTGTGTGCTTCTTGTTTCCAATAAAACTTGATATTTGAATTGCTAGAATGGTCCAATAATGAATTTTGTACCTACAGATGTCCTTGCCAGTCCATTCAAAATACTGTTTAAAAAGTATCCTACTGAAGTCACTCCTTTGCTCAGGAGCTTTCACTGGCTCTTCATCGCCTGCTAAATAAAATTCAAACTGTTGAGGGGGGCTTGGTCTCTTTTGTTAACCACTCCCCGATGCCCACCCCCATGCTGTGTCTCTTCTGCTTTCCCCACAGTATCCTGCTTTCTAGGCAACCTTGAATGGCTCCTACCTAAACACTTGCTTTCTAAACTTTGCACTTCTGATTATTACATTATTTCAGCATGTAATACACAAACATTAGTACATGCCTTTTGAGACACTTCTAACCAATTCCACCTCTGTTTCTTCTATGATGCCTTCCTAGACTTCCCATTTAGAAGCGATTACATCTCCCTCTGAATGTCAATAGCATATAGATTATGTTAATCTGTAGTTTTAGGAACCTTACAGGAGCTGCATTTAGACTATGAGCCCAGATCCTGGGTGGGCAGAAAATACTACTCAGTATCTGCCAGATCCTAGGTTTTAACTCAATAAATACGAGAGGAGTGACTAAATAAATACCTGTTGTAAAACCAGCCCCGCACGAATATAAAATATTTGCCCAATAATACTTTCATTGGCCATAAAGAACTCAATGGAACTTTCCATGTTGTTCTGTGTTGTGCCAGAAATAATATACACATCGTCAGTCACTGCTAAGCAATTTCTGACTCTAATCAACAAGATAAGGAAAATCCGGAGCAGGGTAATGTGGGGAGAAGTAAATCAGTTCAGTTTCTCTGACTGCTTGAGGACCTATCACCTTCCACAGAAGGGAGGTTATCAAGTTAAAAACAATTTCGTGTAACCATTTTGGGTTGCTATGTATTTAATCTGTCCTTTTTAATAGATAGCTAAGAGTGTGAACAAAATCAGTCGAAGTAGCACCATTATCTGTCATCACTGGTATCACTTATTCAAAGGAGTCCACTCAAGTACTTCTACCTTAGATGCTAAACGAATTAGAGATTTAGATGGCAACTTTAATGAAAATGGATAATTTGACAATAATCAAATTGACTGCAATAATGAAACTGGTAAGAACATCACTTAAATAGAAGAATACATTAGAAGTATATTATAGAGGTTTCAGTTTCGTTTGACATCATTAATCCCTTCTCATCAGGGAGTTTATAGTAGTTCCGTATCTACTATTATTAAGGGAATAACCCTGTTGGTGATGCCAGCATTTCAAAGCTGCTTTTATGACCTGTGTATCTTTACCCATTGTTGTTGTCTTTTCTGTGTTAGAGAGGGCGCTCCGACCCCTTTTCAGGTTCATTCAATCTCTATTCGATTCCAATTCCTCTAACGAGGCTTTGCTGCCTTTGCTGTGAATCCTCAGACATTCACGAGCTCTTTGTCCTGTACTTTTTATTTCTGGTTGACTTTCTTCTTTGGAGCTGTCCTTTTCTTGCAGACTGTTCATGCTCTGTGTCCTGCACGACAATAAAATCTTTGTATATTTCTTTTCCCTGCAGGCTGCCCTTTCCAAGCTTTACACTACGAACTGTTGTCTTTTTATTCTCTCATTCTCTTTTCAGTTCTAAGCCTGCACATAACTCTTCCTGGTGCTACTGCTATTTCTCTATTCCTAACCACACCTAATTTATGCTGACAGCATTTATATGAAAGCTTACACACTCCATGCATCTCTGTCATCCTTTAGTTTACTTCTCACTCTGTGATGGTGAAAGGATTTACTTATTTTCCCCGAGGAAACACTGTTTTTTCGGGAATAAGACTGGTGTATTTGACAGGAGTCCTGAGGAGCTCATGCTCCCAAGAGACAAGCAAACAAATAAGTAAACAACAGACACATACCAACGTTTTTCTAGGTAGCACTTAAATTTTCTTCTTTTCTTTTATTTACAGCATTTCAAAGCTGCAGTGAAAGCACTATAAAAAACATACCAAACAAAAAGACTTGGACCACCTACCTCCGGGAGTTGAAAACTTTCTTCATTCCATTTACGCTTGTTGCATGGCTTATAAAATCCTTCCAACAGCATAATATTCAACTAAAAATGTGACATGGGGTCATCATATCTTGAGTTAATGCAACAGTTTTGTTGTATATAATACAGGTGTTTGCTCTTTAATTTAAAAAATGTACCCAACTTCTTTTGTCTGCAATAAATTATTAACTTGTAAACTTGAAGAGTTTAAATATTAAACTCTTCAACTTAGAGTTATTGTTAATTAGGTCAATGGCTCTAAAACATTTATGTGGAAGAAAATGGTCCCCTTTCATAGGCAGCAGGAGCTGTTGACAGATTCCTCTCAGACAAATATATTATAAAATTGTAGGGTAAATAAATGAGTAAACGCTAACAGCATGGAAGAAACTTGTCGATGCATTTTATTCTGATCTGCGTGTTATTTAGGACCCAATCTTTTTTCTTTTTAAGAAAAACTGTCCATCAGATTCAAATATACAATGGCCAATGTGGATAAAAGACCATCAGGCATTTATATGAAACCACATGACATCTTTTCACCAGTCATCTCAATTTGAAATTTGAATCTAAACTCATCAAAGGAAAGAAAAAAACCCCTATTAACACTTTACACGTTACCTAAGGAAAGATTCAGTATTTAACTTTTTCTGACAGTGGAACAAAAACATTTAAATATATGTCAGATGGATTTGCAGTATTTCAAAAGGACGAACAAAAGCTTTAGTCCCTTTATGAACTAGGAAGGCAGATACACTGTACGAGGAAGACTGCACAGGAGACCAGGAGAGAGACCACCAAATATGTGGTCTCAATTCAGTCTGTTAGAACATAGCGGGCAGCTTGTCTGTTAATTTCTTTTCTCTGAGCCTGGGTCACCTCCCACAAGGTTTACAATAACAGGAAATCCAAAACCAGCTTCTGAACAGTTACTTTCTTCAGACACATGCTAATTTATTACAGAGGATTTAGAAGTTATTTCATGGAAGGAGTGATATGTTACTTTAAATTGCAAAACTGAAACAGAATAATGAACGTCACCTTAGTTAAACAAACAGGGTGCAGTCAGCAAACGGGCATGACACTGGCAGAAGAATCACTTTTTGTAGCATATGGCATCTCACATTGCCATTGTTCATGACATTTAAGTGAATATATATTTTAATAAATGTCTTTTTATGTGCACACGAAATATAGTAGGCACTCAACTGTTTGTTGAATGAAAACAGCAATTCATTATGTATAAAGAAAAAATTGGTCTGATATCATCAGAAACTGAGTTTATCAATGAGTACTTTGCTGTGAGGGGCTGATTTGTGCCTTGTAGGTTGTGTAACAGCAACCCTGGCCTCTAGACCCACCAGTTGCTAGTAGCAACTCCCCCTGCTGTGACAACCAATAATGTCTCCAGACTTTGCCAAATATCCCCTGGGTGGCCTATCTCCTCTGGCTGAGAACCACTGATGAGAAAGGAAGCTACAATTAGCATAATTGAGTTTTGCCTACATAGCTTTCTGTTTTCTAGTCTAGTTTAGTAACTGAATGAGAAGGATGGGTTCAATTTCATTTTAACTATAGTAAATAAATATATGTGTATTAATTTTCGAGGGCTGCTGGAATAGAGTATTAATACCACAATTTGGGTGACTTAAAGAACAGAAATTTATTGACTCACAGTTCTAGGGGAAACAAGTCCGAAATCAAGGTGTTTGCAGCATTGGTTCCTTTGAAAGCTGCGAGAAAGAATCTGCTCCAGGTTTCTTTCCTAGCTTCTGGTGGCTTCAGGAATCCTTGGCTTGTAAATTATGTTCTCCCTGGTTCTTCGTATCCTCTTCCCTCTATGTGTGTCTGTCTTGTGTCCACGTTCCCCCTTTTATAAAGACATGAATTATTTTGGATAAGGGCCCCCTCCAATCTCCTCATTTTAACTTGATTACTCTGTAAAGATCCACGATCTCCAATTAAGGTCACATTCTGAGGTCCCCGGGGGTTATGACTCCAGCACAACTTTTTTTGGAGGGAGTAGACACAGTTCAACCCATAAGACTGTGATTCTAACACTTCTGCACTGAGTGCCAAAGTGAGACTCTGGCATTTAACCATTAACTGCTTTATGTTCTACTCATTTGTTCATGTGCCTGTCACATCTCTGCTTCCTGGAGGCCAAAAATGGAAACATAGTGTTCATTAGAATCTTCATAGCGCTCAGAAGAGTATTTGGCAAGGATTTATTTGAATGAAGAAATGCTCCTTGCTGAAGAAGAGGTTGTTTGTCACTTTAGCCCTAGTTACCATAGATGTACATCAGTGAACTTGTCTAGTTTCCTCTTAAATCAAACAACACTGGACTCCTTTTGATTATTCAATATTTTTAAATTTCATTTTCATTTTCATGGAAAAATTAAATGTACAAATATTTATTAAATAAATGAATAGAACACGTTCAAATAGAATGAGTATATAAAAAAGAATATTTTTTCTTTAAAAAGAATAATTTTTAAATTCTCTGGCATTCCTCTCCAAAGGCAACAACTATTTGCAGTTTTTTATATATTTTCCCAGAATAGTTTTGTGCATAGAAAAATCCGCTTATGTTATTTTTTTATGTCCTCTGACATTGGGTATGGATTACACATCCCAAGGCAGAGATTCAGAATCTGTGATTTGTATAGGTGTAGAATAAAAGACATGTACTTAGGATTACCACAGAACCAAACAGCAAGAGCAATCTAAACTCAATTTTGGGATCTGCCACCACGCAAAGAGCTATAGATATTAAAGAATGCTGAGAATAGAGTGAGAGCAGTCAAACCGGCTGCGTAAACCCTCAGGAGGCCTGGATAGGGCTGGATACTGCTGGAGAAGCCTGGACACTGTTGAGAGGTTCCTGAAGAGCCAAGAACAATGCCAGCAAGCCAAGTCCTTCATGGAGCTGTGGCCAGCAACATCTCTGGCTCTTGAGTCCCTACAGACTTTGCATGGAATGAGATGATTGATGGTGAAAGATTCCATGGTACAAAAAAGCCTCCCAAACCTAAGCAGACAAGGAGAAAAACTGCTGGAATTTTCAGCTATAACCGAATTGGTACAAATTGCACAAACTAGAAAATACCAATAAAAACCTGCAGCATTTTACTTAAGGTTGAAATATGAAGATGATCCTTTATTTTCAAAGATAAAGCTACTGCTCCAGTATCTATTGATTAGATGCATTGAGCCGTTTCTTGGTAGTACTTGGGTGGGTTTTTGTTGAATCATCATATTCCTACTGAGTTCCCTGAGCAAATAATGGCAGGCACGGATTGGCAGTGGTAGAAAGAGAATTTGCATCAGTACGCTGGGGAAGGCTGATGACCATTTAACAGTATACAATCTCACAACCTAGGGAGGTATTAGCTTGCTGCTTTAATTGATTTAGCTGGCACTGTTTAAATCACACATATTGAAACCTCAAAACACACATATTGTGGGAAGAAAATGTCTTTTATTCTAGTACAGTTTGTGGAAAGTTTTATCCAATAACATAAAAAAATTAAACAACAACAAAAAATGCTGCATTTTACTTAATGTGACCCTAGCACTGCAAATTGGATATGTTTCCCTGGCTTTTTTTTTTTTCTTTTTCTTTTTTTTTTTTTTTTTTTTTGACAGAGTCTTGCTTTGTCACTTAGGCTGGAGTGCAGTGGTGCAATCTCAACTCACTGCAACCTCTGCCTCCCAGGTTCAAGCGATTCTCATGCCTCAGCTTCCTGAGTAGCTGGGATTACAGGCACCCGCCACCACGCCTGGCTAATTTTTGTAGTTTTAGTAGAGGTACGGTTTCGCCATGTTGCCCAGGCTGGTCTTGAACTCCTGACCTCAGGTGATCCACCATCTTGGCCTCCCAAAATGCTGGGATTACAGGTGTGAGCCACTGCACCTGGTCTCTCTAGAATATTTTAATCATTTTTTCTCTATGTATGCAATGCATACACAGAGTAGTTGTAAGCTTTGCTAGCCTGAGCTTTTAAATACCAATGAGGAGGACTATTAGGATTTTGCTCTCTTTCAAACACCACAATTTTTCAGGCTTAGCCTAAAATTTTAGTAGAGAAAAGTTTATGATAGGCTGTTGTTACTTCATGACTCAAAGAGCCTTAAAAGTGATAGACTATTTGGAGGATTATCTTTTGAATTTTCTCCTCAAAGCTTAGCTAGAACTACCAGCAAAAAGAATCACCCTTGCTCAAAAACTTTAAGGCCATTGCTTTTTCAATCCTTATCAGGTTTAGGCCAAAAATGAAAATACTTGGTGCCCATGCATAAATTATTGAATTTTCTTTCTCTCGAAGACTTTCAAAATAGCATTCAGTTTATGAACAACAGTTCCTACAGGCCTCTCACGACCAATTTGAATATCCCATTAGGTTCACAGTGTTGGAAAAACGTCCACTGATAAAAGCGATTGCTGCATTTGTGATTGCTTAATCTAATTAATTGTCCACTGTGATAACCTTAGAAAAATGGATGACTTGTGTCTCTTCTGGAAGAAACTTCTGCCCAATGGTTCCATTGAGGTAGGCAGAATTCTGAGACGGTCCCTGAGGCATTACCTCTTCCCACCAAGTGCACCTGTCCTGTACCATCCCCTCTGCTTGATTATTGGTGGGACCTGTGCCTCTGATGAACTTGTCCTAAGATTACATTATGGTATAGAAGACCTCATCTTAGCGGGAGGGAGGGAGAGACAGCAAGAGAATTGCTGTCCTTGTGGCCTTGAAGAGGCAACGAGCCATGCTGTAGAGGCCATGCAGGAAACCATGAGTGGGCTCCAGGAAATCAAAAGCAGGTTCCAGGTGACGCCAGCAAGAAAGAGAGTACCTCAGTCCTTTAGCCAAAGGAACCAAATTCTGCCAACAACCCAAGAGCCTGGAAGAAGAACTTAAGCCTTAGAACTTTAAGCCAAACTTAAAGTGCAGTCCTGGCTGACATTTTGATCGCAGCTTTGTGAGACTGTGAGTAGAGGACTCGGCAGAAATGTGCTGGAATCCTGACCCACAGAATCTGTGATAACATAATACATTTGTCTTGTTTTAAGCTACTAGGCTTGTGATAATTTGCTGGGCAGCAATAGAAAACTAATCAAAGTGTTCTTACCTTGGAATTTGTGTTCTATCACGGGTCCTAAAACTTGCCCAAGTTATGTCTGGACATTGTGGGACATTGTCAGATAGAATATCTGAGACTTGTTTAAGAAACATGCCATTGACTGCCACTCATCATTTTATCTGAGGGAGTGTGAAGTTGAATATCTAAAGCAGAGCAACGAAAGGCATGGCTTAGTACTTTGCAAAGCAGGACACCGAAACTCTCTCCACCTACAGGCACATTTCACTTTATTGTGCTTCACAGATACTGTATTTTTACAAATTGAAGGTTTGTGGCAACCCTGTGTCGAGCAAGTCTACCTGCACCATTTTTCTAATGGCATGCTCACTTCATGTCTCTGTATCACGTTTTAGTAATTATTACAATATTTCAAATTTTTCATCATTATTATTTATGTTACAGTGATCTGCCATCTGTGATCTTTGATGTTACTATTTAATTGTTCTGGGGCACTGAGAACCACACCCACATAAGATGGTAAACCTAACTGATAAATGTGTGTGTTCTGGCTACTCCATCAAGTAGCCCCTCTGCCATCTTTTTCCCTGTACTCAGGCCTTCCTGTTGCCTAAGACACAGCATTGGTGAAACTAAACCAAATAATAAATAATAATTCCGTAATCGCCTCTATGTGTTCAAGTGAAAGGAAGAGTTGCATGTCTCCCACTTTAAATCAAAAACTAGAAATGACTAAATGAGGAAGAAAGGTCAAAAGCTGAAATAGGTTGAAAGTTGGGCCTCTTGTGCCAGCAGTTAGCCAAACTGTGATTGCATAGAAAACGTTCTTGAAGGAAATTAAGAGTGCACCTCTAGAGAACACACAAATAATAAGAAAGTAAAACAGGCTTCTTGTTGATGTGGAAAAAGCTCAGGGTTCTGCATGAAAGATCAAGCCAGCCACAACATTCTCTTAAGTCAAAGCCTAATCCAGAGCAAGTCCCTAACTCTTCAATTCTATGAAGGCTGAGAGAAGTGAGGAAGTTGCAGAAGTAAAGTTGGAAGCTAGCAGAAGTTGGTTCATGTGATTTAAGGAAACAAGCTGTCTCCATAACATAAAAGTACAAAGTGAAGCAGCAAGTGCTGATGGAGAAGCTGCAGCAAGCTATCTAAAAGATCTAGTGAAGCTCATTGATGAAGGTGGCTACACTAAACAACAGATTTTCAATGTAGATAAAATGGCCTTCTATTGGAAGAAGATGCCATCCAGGATTTTCATAGCTAGAGAGAAGAAATCAACAATTAGCTTCAAAGCTTCAAAGGACAGGTTGACTCTCTTGTTAGGTGATAATGCAGCTGGTGACTTCAAGTTGAATGAATTATGCTGAACTACTTTGTGCTCTCTAAATGAAATAATGAAGCCCAGATGAAAGCAAGTCTGTTTACGGCATAGTTCCTGAATATTTTAAGCTCACTGTTGAGACCTACTGCTTAGAAAAAAAGATTCTTTTCAAAATATTACTGCTCATTGACAACGCACCTGGTTACCCCAGAGCTCTTATGGATATATAAAAAAAGATTAATGTTGTTTTCACATTTGCTAACACAACATCCATTCTGCAGCCCACAGATCAAGCAGTAATTTCAAATTTCATGTCTTATTAGTTAAGAAATACATTTTGTAAGTCTACAGCTGCCATAGATAATGGTTCCTTTGTTGAATCTGGGCAAAGTAAATTGATGACCTTCTGGAAAAAATTCACCATTCCAGATGCCCTTAAGAACATTTGAAATTCACGGGAGGAGATCAAAATATGAACATTAACAGGAATTTGGGAGAAATTGATCCCGTCGTCCATAGATGACTTTAAGAGGTTCAATACTGGTGGATGAAGTGACTGTGGATGTGGTTTTAATAGCTAAGGAGCTAGAATTAGAAGTGGAGCAAATGAATGAAGAGTTGTTTCTTATGGCTGAGCAAAGAAAGTGTTTTTTTGAGATGGAACCTACTCTGTGAAGATGCTGCCGACATTGTTGAAATGACAACAAACAGTTCAGAATATTACATAAACTAGTTGATAAAGCAATGACAGGGTTTGAGAAGATTAACTTCAAGTTTGAAAGAAATTCTATTGTGCTCTCATTCACAATTGCTACAAAGAGAATAAAATGCCTAGGAATATATCTAACAAGGGTAGCAAAGCACCTCTTCAAGGATAACTACAAACCACTTCTCAAGGAAAAAATGGAGGACACAAACAAATGGAAAAACATTCCATGCTTGTGGATAGGAAGAATCAATATCATGATTCAATGCTATTCCCATTAAACTACCGTCGACATTCTTCACAGAATTAGAAAAAACTACTTTAAAATTAAAATGGAATCAATAAAAGAGCCCATATAGCCAAAACAATGCTATGCAAAAAGAATAAAGCTGGAAACATCATGCTACCTGACTTCAAACTATACCACAAGGCACAATAACCAAAACAGTATGGTACTGGTACAAAAACAGACACATAGACCAATGGAACAGAATAGAGATCTCAGAAATAAGACCACACATCTACAGCCATCTGATCTTCAACAAACCTGACAAAAGCAAGCAATGGGAAACGTATTCCCTATTTAATAAATAGTGCTGGGAAAACTGGCCAGCCATAAGCAGAAAATTGAAACCAGACCCCTTCCTTATACCTTATACAAGAATTAAGATGGATTAAAGACTTAAATGTAAAACCCAAAACTATAAATACCCTAGAAGAAAATCTAGGCAATACCCTTCAGGACATAGGTAGAAGCAAAGAATTCATGAAAAAAAAAAAAAAATTGCAACAAAAGAAAAAATTGACAAATGGGATCTAATTAAACTAAAGAGCTTCTGTACAGCAAAAGGAACTATCACCAGAGTGAACAGACAACCTACAGAATGGAGGAAAATTTTTGCAATCTATCCATCTGACGAAGGTCTAATATCCAGAATCTATAAGGAACTTAAACAAATTTACAAGAAAAAAAAACCCATTAAAAAGTCGGCAAAGGACATGAACAACACTTCTCAAAAGAAAACATTTATGCAGCCAAGAAACATATGAAGAAAAGCTCAACATCACTGATCATTAGAGAAATGTGAATCAAAACAATGAGATACCATCTCACACCAGTCAAAATGATGATTATTAAAAAGTCAAGAAACAACAGATACTGGCAAGGTTGTGGAGAAAAAGGAATACTTTTACACTTTTGTGGGGGTGTAAATTAGTTCAACCATTGTGGAAGACAGGGTGATGATTCTTCAAAGACCTAGCGGCAGAAATACTATTTGACCCAGCAATCCCATTACTGGATCAAAGGAATATAAACCATTTTATTAATGGATATACATGCACACGTATGTTTATTACAGCACTGTTCACAATAGCAAAGACATGGAATCAACCAAAAGTTCCATCAATGATAGACTGAATAAAGAAAATGTGGTATGTATATAACATGGAATACTATGCAGCCATAAAAAAGAACAAGATCATGCCCTTTGCAGGGATATGATGGAGCTGGAAGTCATTATCCTCAGCAATCTAACACAGGAACAGGAAACTAAACACCATATGTTCTCACTTTTAAGTGGGAGCTGAACAATGAGAACACATGGACACAGGGAGGGAAACAACACACACCAGGGCCTTTTGGGGGGATGGGAGGAGGAGAGCATGAGGATAAATAGCTAATGCATGCAGGGCTTAATCCCTAGGTGATGGGTTAGTAGGTGCAGCAAACCACCATGGCACATGTTTAGCTATGTAACAAACCCGCACATCCTACTCATGTATCCTGGAAGTTTAAACGGAAATAAAAGAAAGAAGTTCTACTGTGTGTAAAATGCTATCAAACAGCAGTACATGCTACAAGATAAGTCTTTCATGAAAGGGAAAGTCTGTCAATGTGGCAAACTTTATTATTGCTTTATTTTAAGAAATTGCCACAGCCACCTCAACCCTCAGCAACCCTGATCAGTCAGCAGCCATCGACATTGAGGCAAGACCCTCCACTAACAAAAAGATTATGACTCTCTGAAGGCTCAGATGATCCTTAGCATTTTTCAGCAATGATGTAATTTTTAATTAAGGCATATACATTGCTTTTTTTAGACCTAGTGCTATTGCACACTTAATACAATACAACATAGTATAATTGTGGCTTTTATATGCACTGGGAAACAAAAATATTTATATGACTCACTTTATTGTGATACTTTATTGCAGAGGTCTGGAACTGAACACACAGTATCTCTGAGGTATGCCAGAATTTGAGATATCTCTAAATGAAATACTAGGCTTCATTCCTCACTTTGCTGCAAGTTGTTTTATTAGAAAAGAGAGAATTGGACATTAAGCTGAGGAAACCTGTTGAGGATGAAATAATGAGGAAGATGCATCTGTCAAGCAGCTCTAAGAAATATGATTCTTCTCACTCACCAAGACCTTGGGGCAGGCTGGATGTTTGAATTCTAGGAGAGAAGGCCCGAGGGAGCCAAGCAAACGTGCCATTGAGTTTTATCATGCTCTGGTCTGCACCCTTTGGAATGGGACCAATGCTGTATACACTTCTGAACTCAGGTGGGGCAGGAGTAGTAGAGAATCAGCCAAGTGTTCGCTGTTCTCTGTTTGCCTAAAGTCTTAATAAAACATGTTCACAAGAGGTTGTCCAACAGTTTTTGTTTCCAAAACATCAATGCTACTTTAATGACTGCAGGGAGTCACTACCACCCTACCACCTAGAGTAGATTAACACTTGACTGGTCTATAATTTAACTACCTTGTCAGGGTGGTTTTTTTTTTTGTGTGTGTGTGTGGAGTCTCCCTGTGTTGCCCAAGATGGAGTGCTGGAGTGCATTGGCATGATCTTGGCTCACCGCAACCTCTGCCTCCTGAGTTCGAGCAGCTCTCCTGCCTCAGCCTCCCAAGAAGCTGGGATTACAGGCACCCACCACCACGCCCAGCTAAGTTTTGTATTTTTAGTAGAGATGGGGTTTCACCAGGATGGCCAGGCTGGTCTCAAACTCCTGACCTCAGGTAATCTGCCCTCCTCGGCCTCCCAAAGTTCTGGGATTACAGAAGTGAGCCGCCGCACCTGGCCCAGGGCGTCTATTTTTTTAACTGGAAAGTTTGGGACAGTCATGCTTCCTTATGTAGCTCCCAGGTAACTGTAGAAAATAGGAAAGGAGTGAGTAAGTAGGTGGAGAAAGAATGTGGATGAGATAAATGGCCAGTGAGAATTTGAAAGAAGGGCCCATGATGTAAAAGGTGAGATTCAGTTTTGGCTAAGGAAGCCTTGAAGAGCTGCATGAGGATCCGCACTGTATGTAGTATGTGGTGCAAAAAGTAAAAAAAAAAAAAGAGTTGGATGATCATAGCAGGGTAATGGCTAGATGTGACTCAGCAAACTGCAGACAGGAAACCAGTTTCCTCCAGGTAACAATGACTTTATCTGGTGGAAGATAGTGTTGGCGGGGGAAAGAAGTCTCACTGGGAACTTGAAGAGGAAGGAATTGTGGCTGCCATCTGTAAATATTTGGATGACAGGGCCTTCATGTGAGTGTTTGTGAGTAAGGAGAGGTAACAAAGCCTGGGCCACAGCCTCGTCATTAATGAAGTGCTCATTGTTTTAGAAAAAGAAAAATGATAATGAAAAATAGAGAACTGCAAAGAGGTCGAGGATTAGAAACAGGCAGAAAAAAAAAAAAGTGCTATGATAAATTTGAGACCCCAGTGCTGGACCAGTTTTCCAAAGAGAAGATAGAGGCTGGACACGGTGGCTCACATCTGTAATCCTAACACTTAGGTGGGCCGAGGCAGGCGGATTACCCACGGTCAAGATTTCGACACCAGCCTGGCCAACATGTTGAAACCCCGTCGCTACTAAAAATGCAAAATTAGCCGGGCATGGTGGTGTATGCCTGTAATCCTAGCTGCTCGGGAGGCTGAGGCAGGATAATCACTCGAACAGGGGAGGTGGAGGTTGCTGTGAGCCAAGATCGTGCCACTGCACTCCAGCCTGGGCAAAAAGAGAGAAACCCCATCTCAAAAAACAAACAAACAAACAAAACTAAACAAAAAACAGAGAAGATGGAGATAATTTAATGAGAATATTAAGAATGTAAATGAAAATAACTTGGTGAGTGTGCTGAAGGCTGCTTGATTAATCGTGCCAGTTGACATTCTGAAGGAAAAGAAAGTGGATGGAACTTTCTCAGGAGGGAAGAGAGTAGCACACAGGAGAGCCCAGTGGACGCCGTCACTGAACATAGGATAGACTCTGTGGCAGAATATCCACACTTAGCCCTTACCTAGCCCTCATTGCCTGCTTTTCTGGGAATCAAATGAGACTGAAAACCAAACAATTTTGCTCCTGCTGGGAAGTCTGGTAAACATCTGTCAAAGAGAACCTTCAAACTATTGACTATAATGAGGTTTGTGTATCTAATTTATCCATACTAGTCTCCTCTTCCATTATCATTGATTATTGAGAATATGCTATACTTCCTTTAGTAAAAAAGCTATATGAAAATGTTTAAAAAGCTGAGTTATACATGCCAAGCATACAGGATAATATGCAACAACCCAATTTTAGTCATTTTCATGACACTCATTGAATCTGAATAAAAAATAGAGAAAATTTTCCAAATACAGAATTATTCTAAAGCAGAATAAGAGTTAAGATGCCTCAAAGAAGAATAAGATTTTAGAAATAATTATAATACACAAGCATTTAAGATACTTTGAGAGACAGCACTGATTATAAAGAGGAAAGGAGTAAAGAACAGACATACATCATAGGTATCCATCAGTGTAAATAGTTGGAGGGCATATTCTAGCTTCCTGCCGTGTATGTTATTGTTGAAATAAAATGTTCATTTACTCTCCCTGTCTCATTTCTCTCAATCTGACTAATTCATTAATCTATTTCTGGCTGCACTTTCTCTCTCAAGATGTACCCATGACCAGAATACCACTCTCATGGTTACGTTAGAACCTCATGGCCTCTGCTTTGCCCAGTCTCAGGCTTGAGTCACTTGCATGATACGCTCTCTGCCCTCTCCTCCTGGTCTAGATAGCATCAGCAAACACCCCAAACTGTGAAATGTTGGTCTACTCCAATTCTGTACCTCTAAAAGGATTCTCCATGGATGCTTAATATTTTCTTTATCATTATTATTGCTATTATTATTATTATCTTTCAAGTTCCTCATGCAGTTCCAGAGCTTTTATGTCCCTCAGATCATCAGCCAGCTCTTCATCTCCAATCTCAGCAGAATACTGTGTCCCTTATGGGATGACTTATTCACTAGGTGGACATTGGTTATAAACATAATTTCAAAGCTGTAAGAAATTTGAAGATAATCTTGTCTATCTCCTCAATTTACAGATAAAGAAACTAGGGTTAGATGTTAATTCCCCGTGTAAAACAGAAAACTGTTGCCAAGAAAATATTAGCATTGAGGCTATTCTTTCAACGTGTTGAAATTTATATTACTCTGTCAAAGAGCTGTAGTATCGGGTTAGCAATTCATTTTTCCTTTATAACATTCTTTAAATAAGAGAAACAGCAACAGTCTGGATTCCTTCCCTGTTGCCCAGTTCCATCATCTAACCCCAGATCATAGTACTTTCTTTAACATCCGTAAGCCCCTACTCTTGATCCCTAAATTCAGTTGTCTGGTTGTTTGCTTTGATGTGAAAAAACCGTATTTTAATATCATACTCCTGAAAATGCTCTCTATTGCCTGATGTATGATTGATAGTTCTGAAAGAAAAGGGTTTGAAAGCTGTTTACAAATATTTGGGTGTTGGCTGTTATGTGGAAGAATGTTCACTCTCATGTGATTCTAAAAAGCAGAACTTGGATCAGTGGATGAAAGTTACAGGGTTGCCCCTTTCAGCTCAACATTCCATCAGTCAGCAAATATTCCTGGTATTCCCTATATACCAGGCATTTCTGGGGGCTGGGGATACAATGATGACAGAACTCAGCTCCTGCTCTCTTAGAGCTTCAGCTTATATTCTCTGTGGCATCTAGTAACTGGCTAATAATATGATACGCTATGACATGATATAATATAATTAATATGATAATAATTAGTAGACCTAGAGTGTAATGTCAGGTAATAGTATTATAAAGAAAAATTAAGATAGGTAAGAGAATAGAGAATAACTGGCAAGTCTCTCTGACAATGTGACATGTAAACCAATAACTGAATGTATCTAGAGACCAAGCCATGCAGAGACCTGGAGTAAGTTTGTTCTCATCAGGCATAGGGAATTGCACATAATAAGTCTTGCTTTGGGAATATAAGAAATTGGCTTCGTTGTGATTTCATGAGTTCTCTGTTCTGGAGCTGTTCATAGTCTGGATTACCTGCCAGGGAATTTTAAAAGGTATCCCTACATTTGTTAGGAGGTCAAACTGGTCAACCTATCTTGAGGTTCCTCTCCAGGTTTAAGATGGCTTAGAAGACAAAAAACCAGAAATTTAGCAGAAGAAAAGAGGCAAAACTTTATTTGAGGGAGTAAACAATAAAGCTATAGTTTAAAGACTTTTCATGAGTATCCTCGCGCTATGTTGACATTGAAACTTGGGAAGAAAATAGACCTCAATATAAAAATGAAATAGGGTCGTGTTGAATCAGAAGTTAAAGTAATTTAGGTCACTCAGTTATGCACAGATGCATAACTATTCATCAAATGATTCAGAAATCATAGGAAATGACTTATAAGAGCTGATACTAAACTTTGTACGGGAAGTAATTTTATAAGAAACAATTGTTTGTCAGTCTTGCATGATGGAACATTTTAAATTAGAATACCAGAAATGGTTGAAGGAGTATTTATAGATTTCTTTGAGCTCTGCTGAAGAAAAGCATTGCCACAGATTTTTGTTTTAATTTTATTATTTTTTTCCTTTTTAAAAAACCAGGCAGCAAATGAAGGTAATTAAAATCAGAATTTATTTACTGTTGGAACTAAAAAAAGTCTACTGATTTATGTTTTTGTGTCTTATTCTTAGCAGAGGAAATTTATTTTAAAATTTCAATTGAAGAATGTAGATATTTCCTGGCAAAACTTCCAGCATTATAACATGGTATTTTATCTTTTGGAGTATACAGTAAATGCCATGAGTGATGGGTAAAAATGTGGGCATATTTCGCATCAGATTTTGGCAATCAAAATTGGCTTACATGGACTATATATATACCTCATATCCTGATTTTAATCAAGTAGTTTTACAAACCAAAAAGAGCTGTGCTTTTTCCTCATATACATGTACTTCCTTCCTCTCTCTAAATTGAACACCTATCAAAATCAGTGTAAACTATACACAGAAATTGGGAAGTAAACACAATGTGAGAATGGAGACCAGGAAGCCATTATTGCCACTTAAGAGAGGAAGACAATTGAGTGCCGAAAAGGATAAAATATTTGTGAAACATAACGTTGCAAGTCAAAAGAAAGTGCCAAGAATTGAACATACAAGAGTTTCTAGTCTCTGGACCAACTCCAAGCTCATTCTCCTGCTTAACTGACATTTATGGAGACCAGATATGGTGCCACTCTGGTATATGTGAAATCAGTTGTGCCTACTTATTTTCTGAACATATATGTGTATTACACATGTATATTTAGCCAAAGAAGGGCCGTATTTTGCCAAGTTCTCCTCCAACGTATTTTTCCAGTAGCATAGGGGATGTCTAGAGGAACTTGAGACGAGGCCAAGGTATGACAAATGAGAAGGGTCAGGCCAATATGGAGGTGGGGAAATGTCATGTTTTAGCACGCATGGTTGATAACATTGTTTCTGCTTTACTTCTGTATTTTGAAGGAGGATATTGTCAGGGAGACCAATGAAGCTGAGCTGTATGAAATATAAAAAGTTACAGAAGAGAAACAGCTGTTCAAAGCTAAGTTTGCATTCAGGACTCGTCATTTATGGAGATCACAGGTTTTCAATCTAATGAAGAGTGAGAACAATTTGAAAAGTGAGTGAAATAAAACAATTAACAGAGCAATGTAGGCCCAGGCATTATTGTTTAGGGAAGAATATTGTACTTGGGGCATTCACAATTCACAAAATAGTACCTACAGCATTCCAGTCTTACATCTGTAGGTGTGTTTCTTGTTTTCGTAAAACTGGTTTGAGCATAGGAAACTGATGAAACTTAAGAGAACCTACAGGGGAGAACACTCATATTGAGAACTCACTTTAAATTCACCCACGTTAACTGGCACTTAGAAACCATGGACAAATTAAACTGTGGATAAACTAAAGAATGTTTGTGATGTTTATAAGGAACTTCCGATGGCCGAGAATTTGTACAGGCTGTTTTCTATGTACAGAATACTTGTCCATACAACCTCAATCGCCTAACCCTTGGTTATTGTTCAGATGTTGCTGTAGATATTTTCCCTAGAAAGCCTTCTATGACTCCAAGACTAGATTAGGTGTCCTGTGCTCCTGTATAGGGATGGTTATTGTATTTATAAGTCTTCTTACTTTCCTGAAGGCAAGAATGGTGTGTGGTCAACTGCTGTAATCTTACACTTAGCACAACTCTTCCTAATATGAAAGAGCTTCAGGTTTGCTGGAGCCAGAAGTCAAGGGGAGGAATTGGGAAAGAATTAAAGCTGTAAGAAGGGGTCATATTATGAAAGATCTTAAACACCACATTAAGGAGTTTGGTTATAGTTCAAACTTCTACTCAGTATAAAGTAGAGCTCATAAACATCCTAAAATGCAGTAATAATTTACATTGCTAACCTGTCACAGAAGAAGGAAAATCAAGTGATTAAGATATATTTTATACTAGGTGTCAGGAACCCATGGGGTGCCGTTTAATTCTGCTGATATTTCATCTTTCCAGGCACATACTTTGACATATTACAGGACGGGAACCAACTGTTGTTCTTATAAAACGGATCCTTAGATGCTGGGAGATATGAGTGTAGTGAGGAAGAGAGCACTCGTTCTGCATGGCGTCATTCTCCATGTCGTTTTTGTTCTGCACTGCATGTTCCAGGAGCTGAAGGCAGGGGCTGCTTTTTTTTTGTTTTTTGTTTTTTGTTTTAAATGTTTCCTTAGCCTTGCCTTTGTCAACACATTAATTTGATCTCATCCACCTGAACTCAGAGGCTCACTGATAAGAAACCCTACTCCTGTGGAATGAGGATGACACTCTCTGTCCTCATGAGATTGAAGAAAATATTGCTGAGAAGTTCCCTGTTTTAGACCCTCATGTGAGACTAACGATATGAGTGCCTTCTCAAAACTTAAGACATGTCTCCATTTTAAAGAACAAAGCATTTGTTTGACTTCAAGTATTCTAATACATGATTGGCAAGGAGTATCACTTTGATTTTATTTTAATAGGACCTGTAATTTGGCCTGGTAGCTTTTGTAGGCAGCAATTTATAACCAGCCCTATTTTTTTTTTTTGAGATGGAGCCTCACTCTGTCGCCTAGGCTGGAGTGCAGTGGTGCAATCTTGGCTCACTGCAACCTCCGCCTCCCGGGTTGAAGGGATTCTCCTGCCTCAATCTCCTGAGTAGCTGGGATTAGAGGTGCACACCACCACGCCAGGTTAATTTTTGTATTTTTATTAGAGATGGGGTTTCCCCATGTTGGTCAGTCTGGTCTTGAACTCCTGACCTTGTGATCTGCCCGCCTTGGCCTCCGAAAGTGTTGGGATTACAGGCGTGAGCCACCGTGCCTGGCCAACCAGACCTATGATTTTTAAAGACATATTCTCTTAAAGGCTCCTGCAATTGCGGCTTAGAACCATTGAATTAGCTGTAAGTCTCACATGCCCTTTAAGTGAGAACCTAAAAGAATAATACAGTTGGTAGGAACAAGATCCCATAAAGGGTAAGTGATACTGAACTCCTGCTGGCCTTGACACTCTGACAGGCAAGAGACCTAGAGGAAGCCCAGATGGAAAGCCAGATTTTACCGGTTCCTGGGCAAGAAACAAACGCTGGAATGGCAAAGCCTGAATGAGTCATTTTATACACCACAGGAAATATTAGGGAGGATTAAATAAAGTCCCCCTTAGGTACAGCCTGTAAAGTGACAGTTGAGATCACCTTGCCTATGGCAAGTGTAGAGCTTGCTCTTTATTCTTCGATAGTTTTCAACAGATGAAATATCATTTACATAAAAAAACAATTTGATTACTGCATCTTGTAAAATGTAAAGACTAAGTTGAGATTAACAAACATAGTATATTGAAAAATATTAATTCATTAAGTCTGCCACTTTAAAATTAACTTTAAAAGTATTTAAAGAGGAGGAAACATGAAGAATACCAGTAAGTAACGAGATCTATGATACATCTTATTAGTAAACTAACTTTTCCTCAAATTAAGGACCTTTGGAAAAAGAATTGATTCTTGAGCACCATTGTTACACATTATTTACAACCAATTCAGTAATGTGTTAAATTGAGATCTAATAGTAAAGGGAACAGATTTGTCTGCTTACAAGCGAAACTTACATCAAAGAAAGACTTCGACACTGGAATGGATTATGCCCATTGCATTCATTTCCTATGGCTACCATAACAAATTGGGATAACCATGGCTTAAAACAACAGGAACTTATTCTCTCACAGTTCTGGAAGCCAGAAAGCCACTTATCCTTTGAAAGCTGTAGGGAAGAGTCCTTCTTTGCCTCTTTCAGCTCTTGATGGCTACTAATGTTCTTTGGCTTGTGGCAGCGTAACTCCAATCTCTTCCTCCCTCTTCATATGGCCTTCTCGCTCTGTCTGTGTGTCCTTTTTCTGTTTCTCAGAAAGACACTTCATTGGATTTGGGACCCACTCTAATTTAGTATAATCTCATGTCAATCCTTAACTAATTACATCTGCAAAGACCCTATTTCCAAATAAGCTTACTTTCTGAAGTTCTCAATAGACAAGAAGTTTTGGGGAGACATTATTCAACCCACCACAGTAATTATAAATTAAATCAATCAAAAGATAACTGAGAATCTTTTGGAGTGCTCTAGGCTTTTAGTACTCTAGGTCTCTGCTAAATAAACATTTACCCTATCATACTTAAAGGATCCTAGTGATTGGGGGAAAATATTTCATAGTGTAAAAATTAAAAACAAACATTCCCTAAAGTAATACACTCCCCATCTAAAATTAGATGAGAATTTGTTTCTAAAGAAATCACATATACATATTTTCCTTTCTATCCACTTTTTGCTGAATCTTCACATAAATTTTTAATTTTAGGGAGAATTAGAAGCAGGCATTTGTCGCCTTTTCCTGTATTAAAATAAATACAATAAAAGAGTTACCCAGTGGGAATTTTAGCTGCTTCTTATAGCTATGTCGGACTACCTGAATGTTTTCAACACAATTATCAAAGTAGACAAGACTATTTGTACATTTCATATATACTATGTTTTATTCATTACTACAGTCTGATATCATGTCAACATTTCCTTATGTTGATATTTGAAAAAATATTTAGAATTCTTTATTGTTAATGTAATGCACAGTGTTCAAAGCCATAGGTTTAGTTTTCAAGGAGGACTGTTGGTAATTTCAGCATTGTCATTTGTCAATGCCAGTCTGTCCCTGCCATTTGAACCTTTGGGATGCCTGATCTAAGGGTTTGCTTTTTCATTCATGTATAATTTTTATCTCTTCACTTACCTATTGCTCACACTTGTTTTCATTGAACTAGTACTGACCCACATGAATGGTCTTAAAAAATTGATAATTACTCAATTTAAAAAAAAAGCCAAAAAAATTAAAAATTCTATTTTGATGGATATTGATAGATTTTTTTTTGTTTGGTAAGAATGTGCATAAGGATGGATCATTATATTGTGTTTCTCAGATTGTCAGAATATTTCTCTTAGATCAGAATTCAGTACATTAATTATTCTTAAGTATTGACTTCCTCAGGCCTCTACCTAAAACAAATTTGTATAAACCCTTCAAACTGCTTTGCTAACTATTCTTATATCTATGACAAAAGGAGATGGTAAGCTCTCTGTCTTGCCTAGATCCTGGTGTCTGCACAGAGCCTAGCATCAGCAGAAATTTGTGCCAGGTGCACATTCTTTTAGTACGTGATGAATGAATGATTCCAGGACTACTGATTAGACATAGTATTTTAGACAGACACTTCAAGATCTCTGATAGCAGCATCCAGATTCCCATCATCAGGGAGAAATCACCACTTGTGGGGGATGTGCATCAGCTGCCTCTAAGGCATCTCGGGCATCAAAGGGCAGTGACAATTTTCAAATCTCTGAGACAGGAAGCCTCTCAGTCAGTTTCCTAAATTGAAGCAGTGAGGAAAAAGCCAATTGCCTGGTCAGAGCCCTGTTTTAGTGGTATGGTTGTTATTAGGATCTACGTCTAGCCTGAGGACAATATTTTGGACTTTCACAAAAAGCACCTAATAATCTGGGTTGGGCGATTTCTGGCCACAGATGAACTTTCTCTTGACATTCTCTCTGGGGGGAGAGACCACTTTGAGGGACATGCAGCCCACTCCTGCTATTGAGGCTTGTCAGGACAGCCCTCTTGTACTCACCAAAAACCTGAACATGACACACAGTCCTTGGTATTTCTAGAGTGTAGCAGATCATGCTATTCCCTGGGTGCAGCCAAAACTTTTTACACATACTGGGGAAAGTGATGATGACTCTTAGATGCTAGCTATGTTCCTAGGAAATGGCATAAAGGTTGGGGCCTTGCTCATCAGGGTATTGTTTGGCGGTAGACGCGTGAGTGTGGGCGTGGCATGATGGGAACCAGGGGCCAGGCAACTTGTCCCACAGCCATTACCAGAGGGGCTCAAGGAAGGTATATTTACAAGGTAAGGCACACTCTTAAAAGCCCTGACCAGGGTATTGGAAGACCTATGACGGCTACTGTTCTGATCCTTCTATTTAGTAGCTGTGATTTTTGACAAGTTATGCTTAAACATTCTGGGTTTCAGGTTTCTGCTCTGAAAGTCAAGTATTTCTGCCCTGGGTTTCTTCTAGGCTTAAGAGATGGGTTCTGCATGTCTGAGATTCTACATTTAGAATATTAAAGCACCTATGTCGCCTCAAAAGAGACGGATTTGCCCACCTGGCAAGAAATAGGTAATTATTTCTTAATGACAGGCTCTCTTGTGTAATAAAAATAGAAACAGGCCTTGTTCAAATTACATTCTCTTGGCAAGAGATTTGCTTGCCTGATCTCTGATAGCAGACTCCAGATCCTAATCAACAGAGACAATTCACCACTTGAAAAGGATCTGTTTCAGCCGCCTTTTTTGCACCACTTGGCGTCCTTTGACTTTCTCTGTCTCTGGAGCCTGTGACTGGTAGTTTTGTTCTAGCCACGACCATGGCAACCAGCTCTGTGTGGGCTTGTAGGACTTCGCGCAACCCAGTTAATATCATCCTCTTGCTGCCTGCTGAGGTTCAGCTGTTGCAGACCCATGGATGTATGGGACTAGTTTATATCCATTCGAGCACAGCATATTAAAGGATTATAAGTAGCAATGACAAAGCTGAATTCTCTAGACATCATGATCTTAAGCCATGGAGAAACAAAGATTCTAACCTCACCATTTCTAATAGCGTAGTATTTTAGCTTTATTTAGTAACATGTTCCCTTGATTACAGCATTTATTTATATATACTTAGAATAATGGCAGGGTCAGCAACCTGATTCCACTTTAAGTTTGTGTACTTGAGGTTAATATTGTTATCTGTTATGTTATTAAAATTAATATGATAATTTTATTTAACTAGTTGTGTTCGTAAATGGTTCCTTTGGGCTTTGTATGCAGTTGGAGGAAGTTGAAATAGCTGAAGACAAGGCTTGGTAGTGACTCTTGAAGCAGGTTGGTGAACACAGTCATCACTGCCACAAGAGACAGCATCAACATGTCGATAAAGGACAAATACAAATCTAGAGAGAGAGAGAAATGATGATAGCAAGGGGACAGATATTTATGAAGAGACAGAAACGAAAATAATGTATTATATTGAAATAAACCTGTGCTTAACATCAAAAAATTAAAAATGATATGACAATTTTTTTTTTCTTTAATCTATACTATATGCTGTCTTAGGACAAGGATTATTACTAAACTCATAAAACAGAGTAAATAAAAAATACCTAAAGACTTAGAAAAGACTAGGTGTGGCTCTCTGAGACCAGGTCCCTACCCACTCATGATTCAGCATAATTCAAGAAATACTTAATGAGCTTCTACTTTATGCTACATTATGTTATCTTAGGTAAAAAGAGAATGCAGATTAAAGAAATAATTTCACACCACGAAGAATTTACATGCTGAAGATAAGACAAGCACAAAAATATTTTAAATAGTAAGTCAAGTATGATAAGTGTCAAAAGAGGTACAAATAAAATTCTATTTAACTTCCAAGTAAATTAAATCATTTTTGGTTGGGGATCAAAAAAGACTTCATGATAGACAATTCACACACACACACACACACACAAACACACACGCATACACATAAATGATAATGGCCAATAAATATGTGGAAACATATTTAGCCTCAATAATAATTGAAAGAATTTGAATTAAAATAAATGCATCAGGAAGAAGCAATAATTCTGTCTATGTCAGTGTTCTATCTCTTTATAACTCCTTCTTAGCTCTTTTTTCTTAAAAGAAAAAAGTGGCTAAACTTATTGGTCAAATCCAAACAAACTGATTAGAATATATTGACAAGTAGGAAGAACGACTATAAAATGGCGTATGATCTGCCAGCTCCTGTAAAATTGTAATATTCTGCTCAGGAAGGTTTTCCTTTATCGCACCACCTAAGAAAGCTTTTCATATCACTTTCGATTATTTTACTTTGAATTACTTTGCTTAAAACCTTGAGATGGTAGGAAATTGCATTTTATATGAGGAGGCTTCAAAAAATTCATGGAAAATTGAATTAAAAAATTAAATTAAATTAAATTAATATTAAAATATGTATTTTATTTCTCAGCATAAGCTTCATCAAGTTAAAGAGCCATTTACTCCATCCCTAAATAACTGAGTCTTGGGAATTTAACCATGTCAATGTACTCATACACACACACACACACACACACACACACACACATATATATATACATGAATGACTTCTACCTTTGTTTGTATGTATATATAAAAGACTACAGCTCTGACTTCAGAGCTCAAAGACAAGCCTTTCTAAAAACCCAACATTTAGGTTCAGAACTCAAAGAGCAAACTTTCTAAATAACACAATATATTATTATTATATATTGGCACCTTTTACAGATGTTTTAAAATTAAGAAAGAAAACAAAGGTAGAAACAGCCAAATCAGAATTGTAAGGTGGATGCTTAATGATTTCTTGTCAGAACTCTCATAGAAACAGATAGCATAAATAAAAAATAATCACAACTCCTGGAAATGAAGAAATGCAAAATACACTGGGAAGTCTTAGCAAAAGAATCGAACAGGTAGAAGAAAGAACTTCAGAGCTCAAAGACAAGGCTTTCTAATCCCAAATTATTTATGTATTTATATATACACACACACATATATGTATATGTGTGTATATATACACAAATACATATATATATACACATAGTGTTATATATACATATATACACATACTGTATATATATGTGTATATACATACATATACATATATATACACATACTGTTAACTAAAAAAAATGGGCACCTTTTACAGATGTTTTAAAATTAGGAAAGAAAACAAAGGTAGAAGGAGCCAAGCCAAATCAGGATTGTAAGGTGGATGCTTAATGATTTCTCATCAGAACTCTCATAACATTGTCCTGGCATGATGAGGGAATGAGCAGGAACACTGTCATGGTGGAGAAAGACTCCTGGTGAAGTTTTCTGGGGTTTTTTTGGCTAAAACGTTGACTAATTTTCTAAAAACACTTTCATAATAAGCAAATGTTGTTGTCCTTTGGCTCTCTGGAAAGTCAATAAGCAAAATACCTCAAGTATCTGAAAAGCTGTTTCCATTATCTTTGCTCCTGACTGATCTGCTTTTGGTTGGACAGGACTATTTTCATCTCTTTGTAGCCATTACTTTGATTGTGCTTTGTCTTCAGGATCATACTGGTAAAACCATGTTGCAATTCTTCATCTCCTGTTACAATTATTTGAGGAAATGCTTTAGTATCTTGATCCCACTTGTTTAAAATTTCCATTGCAATGGCAGCTATTGTTGGCAGTTGATCTGGGTGCAATGGTTTTGAAACCTGTTGAGTGGAAAGCTTGTTCAAATTTAATTTTTAGTCAGAATTGTGTAAGCTGAACAATTGAGATGTCTGTAGTGTTGGCTATTGTTTGTGCTGTTAATTGTTGGTCTTCTTCAATTAGCGGACAAATAAGACTAACTTTTTCCTCCCAAATTTAACGTGGATGGTCTGGTGCTGCAGGCTTCATTTTCAACAACATCTTGTTCTATCTTAAAATGGGTAAATTAGTTGGAAAGACCACTGGTAGATGAGAACTTCCAGCTGAACTTTGTAACAGTTTTTACCATACATGAAGTTTCCTGGACAGAATCCAGGAGAGGCAGCAAACAGGGAATGCAGATATAAGCACAGAAGCTGTGGCAGATGGGGAGGTACGAAACTTGAAAGCCCTCCTTGCTTTCTCAGTGGGGAGGCTGGTAGCCTGGGGCAAGTTCTCAACCCTGTTCACTGACTGCCTGGAAATAAACTTGGTGCTGTTATGGGGGCATGGCGGGAGTGAGACTGGCCTTTCTGGCTGTGTGGAAGCTGGGTGAGGCCTGTCACTGGTGGCTTTCCCCAACTTCCCTGGAGCCATGTACAACACAACAAAGGCAGCCATAATCCCCCTGGGAATATAACTCCATTGGCCTGAGAGCCACACCCTAATCTCCCACAGCAGCTGCAGCAAGCCCTGCACAAGGAGAGTCTGAGCTCAGACATGCCTAACCCTCCCCCACCTTATGGTTTTTCTCTACCTACCCTGGCCGCCAAAGACAAAGGACATAATCTCTTGGGAGTTCCATGGCACTGCCCACCATCTGAGAAACCCTAATACTTATCCAGGTAACCCTAGGGCAAGCTTACATCCACCCTATACTATGGCAGCTGATGCTCTCTTGAAAGCCTCACCTCCTGGCTGGAGGTCAACAAACAAAAAACTAGCACACTAAATAAAACTACAACCAAGGACCCTCACAGAGTCCACTTCACTCCCCTGCTACCTCCAATGGAGCAGGAGCTAGTATCCATGGCTGAGAGACCTGATTGTATCACAGGACTCTTTGCAGACATTCCCCAGTACCAGCCTGGAGCCCCGTAGCTCTTCTGTATGGCTAGATCCAGAAGAGTGATAACAATCACTGCAGCTCAGTTCTCAGGAGGCCCTATCCCTAGGGGAACGGGGAGGACACCACATCAAGGCAGCATCATGTGGAACAAAAGAATCCAAGCAGCAGTCCTTCAGTCCAGGATCTTCCCTCTGGCATAGCCTACTCAAATGAGAAGGAACCAGAAAAACAATTCTGGTGATATGACAAAACAAGGTTCTTTAATGTCCCCCAAAAGATCACACTAGCTCACCACCAATGGATCCAAACCAAGATGAAATCTCTGAACTGCCAGAAAAAGAATTCAGAAAGTCAATTATTAAGCTATTCAAGGAGGCACCAGAGAAAGGTGAATACCAACTTAAAGAAATAAAAAAAAAATTATACAGAATACGCCTGGGAAAATCTCCAGAAAAATAGATAGCATAAATAAAAATAATCACAACTTCTGGAAATGAAGGACACATTTAGAGAAATGCAAAACACACTGGCAATTCTCAGCAAAAGAAACAAACACATAGAAGAAAGAACTTCAGAGCTCAAAGACAAGGCTGTCTAAATAACCCAATCCAACAAAGACAAAGAAAAAAGAATTAAAAAACGAACAAAGCATCCAGGAAATTTGGGAATACATTAAATGACCAAACCTAAGAATAATTGGCATTCCCAAGGAAGAAGAGAAATCTAAAAGTTTGGAAAACATATTTGAAGAAAACTTCCCTGGTCTCACTGGAGATCTAGACATCCAAATACAAGAAGCTCAAAGAAAACCTGGGAAATTCATCACAAAAAGACATAGGTAGGCACATAGTCATCAGGTTATCTAAAGTCCAGATGAAGGAAAGACTGTTAAGAGCTATGAGGGAAAGGCATCAGGTAACCTATAAAGGAAAACTTATCAGACTAATGGTAGATTTCTCAGCAGAAACTCTACGAAGTAGAAGGGATTAGGGTCCTATCTTTAGTCTCCTTAAACCAAACAATTATCAGCCAACAGTTTTGTATCAAGCCAAACTAACCTTTGTAAATGAAGGAAAGATACAGTTTTTTCAGACAAACAGCCACTGAGAGAATTTGCCACTACCAAGCCAACACTGCAAGAACCGCAAAAGTTAGCTCTTGAAACAAATCCTCAGAATACACCAAAATAGAACCTCCTTAAAGCATAAATCTCACAGGACCTATAAAACAATAACACAATAATAAAAAAAACCCACAAGGTATTCAGGCAACAAATAGCATGATGAGTAGAATAGTACCTCACATCTCAATACTAACTTTGAATGTAAATGGCCTAAATGATCCACTTAAAAGATACAGAATTGCAGAATGAGTAAGAATTCACCAACCACATATCTGCTGTCTTCAAGAGACTCACCTGACACATAAGGACTCATATAAACTTAAGGTAAAGGGGTAGAAAAAAATATTCCATGCAAAGGGATACCAAAAGCAAGCAGGAATAGCTATTCTTATATCAGACAAAACAGACTTTAGAGCATCAAAGTTAAAAAAGACAAAGAGGGACATTACATAATGATAAAAGGACTAGCTTAACAGGAAAACATCACAGCTCTAAACATACATGCACCTAACACTGGAGCTTTCAAATGTATAAAACAATTGCTACCAGACCTAAGAAATGAGATAGATAGCAACAAAATAATAATGAGGGACTTAAATATTGCACTGGCAGCACTAGAGAGGTCATCAAGACAGAAAGTTAACAAAGAAAAAATGAGCTTTAAACTATACCCTCGAACAAACGGACTTCGCAGATATTTACAGAACATCCTACCCAACGACTGCAGAATATACCTTCTATTCATCGGCACATGGAACATTCTCCAAGAAGACCATGTCATAGGCCATGAAACAAGTCTCAGTAAGTTTACCAAAATCGAAATTATAACAAGTACTCTCTCAAACCACAGTAGAATAAAATTGGGAATCAACTCCAAAAGGAATCCTCAAAACCATGCAAATACATGAAAATTAAATAATCTGCTTCCTCTTTTTTTTTTTTTTTTTTTGAGATGGAGTCTTGCTCTCTCTCCCAGGCTAGAGGGCAGTGGCATGATCTCAGCTCACTGGAACTTCTGCCTCCTGGGTTCAAGCGATTCTCGTGTCTCAGTACTCTGAATAGCTGAGGTTACAGGTGTGCACCACCACTCCTGGCTAATTTTTGTATTTCCTTTAGTAAAGACAGGGTTTCACCATGTTGGCCCGGCTTGTCTTAAACTCCTGACCTCAGGTGATCTGCCCACCCAGCCTCCCAAAGTGCTGGGATTATAGGCATGAGCCACTGTGCCTGGTCTCAATAACCTGCTTCTGAATGATCATTGTGTCAACAATGAAATCAAGATAGAAACTAAAAAGTTCTTTGAACTGAATGATAATAGTGATACAACCTATCAAAACTGCGGGGATACAGCAAAAGCAGTGCTAAGAGGAAAGTTCATATCATCAAATGCCTACATCAAACAATCTGAAAGAGCACAGATAGACAATCTAAGGTCACACCTCAAGGAACTAGAGAAACAAGAATAAACCAACCCAAACCCAGCAGAAGAAAAGAAATAACCAAGATCAGAGCAGAACTAAATGAAATGGAAACAACAGCAAAAAAATAGAGAATGTAAATGAAACAAAATGCTGATTCTTTGAAAAGATAAATAAAATTGATAGAATATTAGTGAGATTAACCAAGAAAAGAAGAGAGAAGACCCAAATAAATTCAATTAGAAATGAAATGAGAGATATTACAACTGACACCACAGAAATGCAAAAGATTATTCAAGGCTACTGTGAACACCTTTACATGCACAAACTAGAAAACCTAGAGGTGATGAATAAATTCCTGGAAATATACTACCCTCCTAGATTAAACCAGGAAGAAATAGACACTCTCAACAGACCAATAACAAGCAGTGAGATTGAAACGGTAGTAAAAAAAACTGCCAACAAAAAATGTTCAGGACCAGACAGATTCACAGCTGAATTCTATCAGACATTCAAAGAAGAATTTGCACCAATCCTACTGACACTGTTCCACAAGATATAGAGAGAATCCTCCCAAAATCTTTCTATGAACCCTGTATCATCCTAATACCAAAACCAGGAAAGGATATAGTCAAAAAAGAAAACTACAGACCAATATCCCTTATGAACATAGATGCAAAAGTCCTCCAGAAAATACTAGATAACCCAATCCAACAGAATATCAAAAAGATAATGTACCATTATCAAATGGGTTTCATACCAGGGATGCAGGGATAGTTTAACTTATGCAAGTCAAAAAATGTGACACACCACATAAACAGAATTAAAAACAAAAATCACATGATCATCTTAATAGACACAGAAAAAGCATTTGACAAAAGCCAGCATCACTTTATGATTAAAACCCTCAGCAAAATAGACATAGAAGTGACATACCTTAAGATAATAAAAGCCATCTATGACAAACTCACAGCCAACATAATACTGAACAGGGAAAAGCTGAGAGCATTCCTGCCGAGGACTGGAACAAGACAAGGATGCTCACTTTCATCACTTTTATTCAACATAGTACTGGAAGTACTAGCCAGAGCAATCGGACAAGGGAAAGAGAGAGCATCCAAATCAGTAAATAGGAAGCCAAATAGTTGCTGTTCACCAATGATGTGACTGTATACCTAGAAATCCCTAAAGACTCATTCAAAAAGCTCCTAGAATTGATAAATGAATTCAGTGAAGTTTCAGGATACAAATTCAGTGTTCACAAATCAGTAGCACGGCTATACACCAACAGCAACCAAGCTGAGAATCAAATCAAAACACAACCCCTTTTACAATAGCTGCAACAGAGAAAAACATATTTAGGAATATATATATAACCAAGGAGATAAAAGTCCTCCACAAAACACTGTTGAAAGAAATCATAGATGACACAAACAAATGGAAGCACATCCCATGGATGGGTAGAATCAGTATTGCAAAAATGACCATGCTGCCAAAAGCAATCTATAAATTCAATGCCGTTCTCATCAAAATACCATCATTCTTCACAGAGTTAGAAAAAACAATCTTAAAATTCATATGGAATGAGAAAATTGTCTGCATAGCGAAAGCAAGACTAAGTAAAAAAAAAAAAAAAAAAAAAAATCTGGAGGCATCACATTACCCAACTTCAAACTATATATACCATAAGGCTGTAGTCACCAAAACAGCATGATACTGGTATAGAAATAGGCACGTAGCCCAATGAAACAGAATAGAGATCCCAGAATAAAGCTAAATACTTACAGCCAACTGATTTTTGACAAAGCAAACAAAAACACAAAGTAGGGAAAGGACACCCTATTCCACAAATGGTGCTGGGATAATTGGCAAGCCACATGTAGAAGAATGAAACTGGATCTTCATCTCTCACCTCATATAAAAATCAACTTGAGGTGGATCAAATACTTAAATCTAAGACCTGAAAGCATGAAAATTCTAGAAGATAACATTGGAGAAACCCTTCTAGACATTGGCTTAGACAAAGTCTTCATGACCAAAAACCCAAAAGCAAATGCAACAAAAACCAAGATAAAGATATGGGACTTATTTAAACTAAAAAGCTTCTGCATAGCAAAAGAAATAATGAGCAGAGTAAACAGACAACTCACAGAGTGGGAGAAAATCTTTGCAAACTATGCATCCAATAAAGGACTAATATCCAGAATCTACAAGAAACTCCAACAAATAGCAAGAAGAAAACAAACAACACCATCAAAAAGTGGGTCAAGGACATGAATAAACAATCCACAAAAGGAGATATACAAATGGCCAATAAATATATGAAAAACTGCTCAACATCACTGATTATCAAGGAAATGCAAATCAAAACCACAGTGCGATACCACCTTACCCCTGCAAGAATGGCCATAATAAAAAAATCCAAAACAATAAGTGTTGGCGTGAATATGGTGAAAAGGGAACACTTTTACACTGCTGGTAGGGAGTAAACTATTACAACCACTACGGAAAACGGTGTTGAGATTCCTTAAAGAACTAAAAGTATATCTACAATTTGATACAGCAATTCCACTACTGGGTATCTACCTAGAGAAAGTCATTATACAGAAAAGATACTTGCACACACATATTTGTAGCAGCACAATTTGCAATTGCAAAAATATGGAACAAATACAGAATGAGTGGATAAAGGAAATGTAATATATATATATATATATATACGTACACACACACACACACACACACACACACACACACCATGGAATACTACTTAGCTATAAAAGGAACAAATTAATGGCATTTGCAGCAACGTCGATGGAACTGAAGACTATTATTCTAAGTGAAGTAACTCAGGAATGGAAAACCAAACATTGTATATTCTCACGCGTAAGAGGGAGCTAAGGTATGGGAACGTAAAGGCATAAGAATGATACAGTGGACTTTGGGGATTCCGGGGGAAAAGGTGGGAGGGAGGTGAGGGATAAAAGACTACACATTAGGTAGAGTGTATACTGCTTGGGTGAAGAGTGCACCACAATCTCAGAAATCACCACAAAATAACTTACTCATGTAAGCAAACACCACCTTTCTCCCAAAACCTATTGAAATAATTTTTTTTTTTTTTAAAGAACAGTGACCTTGAAAAACATTAGTCCATTTGTAAACTGCTGATTTCTTTGGCGACATTGTCCCCATGAATTTTTCATAAAGCATCAATAATTTCACGATTTTCCACCCAAGCTTCATCATAAATTTGGTGTTTGTTCCTGCTTCAATTTTAGCAGAATTCATACTGTTTTGATTGGGACTCTTTTCAAAGTGGTGTCTTTTCCTTATTAGTGCCTCAAATAGATCTTGTTCAGAGATCTTGTAACAGGTTAGCATGAACATATCTCGGTGCAAAAATTTTTAAATCCATGTATAGTTTTTATATTTATGTTCCCTGAACTTTATATTTTCTAAAGTTTATATAATAAGTATTTATTAGGTTCTTGTTTTTCTTTGAGACGGAGTCCTGCTCTGTCGCCCAGGCTGGAGTGCAGTGGCGCAATCTCAGCTCACGAAACCTCTGCTTCCTGGGTTCAAGTGGTTCTCCTGCCTCAGCCTCCTGAGTAGCTGGGATTACAGGCACCCACCAACACGCCCAACTAATTTTTGTAATTAGTAATTTAGTAGAGACGGAGTTTCACCATGTTGGCCAGGCTGGTCTCAAACTCCTGACTGTAGGTGATCTGCCTGCCTCGGTCTCCCAAAGTGCTGGGATTACAGGCATGAGCCACTGCGCCCGGCCTATGTTAGTTTTAATAAAAGAAAAAAATATTTTTAATAGATCAAAATAATAGGAAAGCTCTTATAAAGGAGGTGGTGTGAAGATCAGTCTTGAGGGACTAAAGAGAGTGAAAATGGAAAATGCAGAGAATTCCAGGTACACCTGGTTTCTCAGAGGAGCCCTGCGTTAATAAGGGTGTTAGTAGAGGAAAAGTGGCCTTGAGTTTCTTAATCAAGTTTATGCATAAGCATTTAAGTTAGCAAATGTTTTCAAAGAGAAGAATAACCTGGTCTGATGTTAATCTGACATAAGTCAGAGAAAGATGACTTTAATTTTGCCTATGTAGAGTTTACATGGTATTTAGAAGTAGAGAGACAATTACTTTTGAGAAAAATTAAGTTATTGTGAAAATATAGTGAGTGCAACCTCTGTGATTGAGAAAAAAAAAATCAGTCTTAGGGAAAAAAATCAGCATTTAAGGAGAAGTTAAAAAAATGATTTGGAGAAGGAAACACAAAAGCATCTCTTGTAAGTACAAGGAATATATTGCATTCCAGAAAATAAAAGAAAACTTAACATGTTGCTGAGAGGTCAAGGCAGATGAATAGTGAGAAAAACTATATTGGATTTGGTGTTTAGGATTTATCCATGATTTTACTAAGTTGGCAGCAGAAGCCAGTTGTAAACTGTTAATACTGTGTAGATGTGAATCAAGGTTAAGAGAGAACTACCTTTTAAGACATTTGATCATCCAGAAGTGTCAGTTTTAAGATAAAGGGACAAGAGCATTAGGTATAAGGAAATAAATCAGTATCAAGGAACATACTGAAGTTGTAAGGAAGAGAAAGGAAAAAACTGGAAAAAAAAATCCCAAAGGGGTGTTAGTAGTGAATGGGATTAAAAATGAGTGGAGTGGATTAGTTTTGGCAAAGAAAAAAGTCTTTTCCCCCTCAGCATAGAAAAGTATCCAGTGAAATTTTATAGACATAGTAAGGGATAGCAAAGTTGAGGGATTTTATTACATATGATCCAAATTTGCTTGGTTAGATGGGAAATGAGGACATCTGCTTAGAATAAAGATATTGAGTGAGGTTGGGTATGTAAGGAAAGTGAAAAGGATTTGTAACAACCATTGTGGAAAAATGATGTAGAGCATTATACAAATATGGATGAAATAGTTTCCAAGTAGCAGTGTTACCCATCTGATCTTGAAGAACATGGTTTTGCAGTTCAGGATTGGCAGCTTCTCCAGCAGCACTTGGGATTCTGGGAGCATGATCAAGAAATAAAATGAATAGGTGGCGTGTATGTGGTAATCTATAGTTTATAATATACAGTTACATATTGGGATAAACTGGCAGTTGGAATTAACTAGAATTAGAAATGAACTGAGTGGCAATTATGCTGTACCTTTAGTGGGTACCATCTTAAAATTATTGCCTCAAATGCACAGAGAGGCCAATGACACCATGCCAAGGGTGTGGGATGAGGAGCTTCAGGGTCATAATGAAGGTCAAGGGCACATTCTGCAGCAAGACTGTGAAGCGTGTATGAAGTTAGGATTTTGTGGTCAAAGAGAAGAATCACACTTTGTTTTACCACATATGCTATGGAAAAAAAAAAATCCCCAAAACTTTTATTGGGTTATCTCAATTCTTGAAAAAAAAGTAAGATTTATTTTTACCGTTTATTTCTGCAAATATTTTATCATATATTAAATTATTATATTTAGTTAGGTTTATTGCTAGTCTTTGAAATGTTAAATAGTTTACATTAATCACCTGATATTTCTGGCTTCTCTTTGATCAAATAATTATATCTATAGTTATATCTTTGTCCATGTCCATAGTTATCCTGGCAACTATATCTATTTATCTATTTTTGATTGGTCTTGCACTAAATCTGTACCATTCGTTTACCATAATTGATTTGATTACATATAGAATTCATATTGGAAATATAGTACGCATTCTTTGTTTCGCTAAATAAAAATGCAAAATTCCTTAACATTTTAGGCTGTATTAATCATGCTTGATATGTGTATGTTTATTTTATTTTGGACTTTATTAAATTAAAAAATAACTCTAATGGTTTGTCTTAATTGATTTTTTTATTTTATAGGTAGAAGTCATAGTAAAAATGATGGTTTTTCTCTCTTCATTTCCAATATTATTTTATTTCTTTTATAACCAATACTTTCGTCATTTATTGTAGATGCAGAATTTTCAAAACAAACGAATAATTTTGAGTTTATGCTTTTATTTAAAGGAAATGTCTTTAAAATGCTGATTCTGTATTTAGAATAGGTGTTCTTTATCTTATCAAATTAAAGAATTTTACAAAGGATGTATTGGGGTTTATTAGGTAACTCTTCCAGCCTAATTCAGCCATTTTGGGAATCCACTCCTTACCACGACCAGAAGGAAGGAGCATGTTATAGACCCAGGCCTGTGTTTACAGATCAAGTTCCTAACTTTCAGTTTGCCCACGCTTGCTTCGGTTTTGTCCATATCATAAATAGCAATCCCTATCTTCTGGTTCCTTTTGGTACCCAGTCCCTTTAGCACAATCTATGGTTGGCTGTTCTCCCTGCTCTGACCAGCTGCCTTTATTTGCTGACTCTGGCAAGTGCCTCTCTTTGGTTGCATGCATTCAAAACTAAACAGAGCTCAGCATCCTCTTTATAATGGCCCTAGGAACCCTCCTTTCAGTTTATGGCTCTCTAGGGCTTCTGGATGGGGCATAGCCGAGTCTCACAATCTGTTCCTAAATCTTTTCAGCATCTGCTATGATTATTACATTTTTTGTTACTTAACTAAAATGTTATTTAAAATGACCTCTTTATATTGGAAAATTTTTGCATTTCTTAGATGACCCAAGCTTAGTTGCAGTGGGTTATTTTATCAAGTATTAATTCTATATATTTTTTAAAAAAGATGTTCATACCTATATTCATATATTCATAAGTAAGATAGAGTGTTTTTGCATGACATAACCAGATTTGGGTGGAAAAAACACGTTTGACTCATGATATAATTTCGTAATTTTTTTTCTAGTCTTTGAAATATGTATTACAAGGAAATCATCAATTTGAATGCTTGAAGGGTTTCTTTAAATGGCTCGTCATATTTAATTGACCTCCCCTCCCCAACTGTGTTTGACAGCAGTTCTTGGATGATTTTCACATGGTCACATGAATAGTTCTCTGGTTTTCTAGTTTACTTTTGTCATTTCATATTAAAATTGATCAGAAGCATCACATTTATTTTGATTTTCAAATTTATTGAATTTATGTGTGGTATTGTTTAAATTTTAAATCAGAAAATTTTCTTATTACTCCAGCCAATTTTACTTGTGTTGGTTGATTAAATAATAAAAGAATGTACATTTAAAAAATTTTTAGTAAAAATACTTTAGCTGTACCCTATTATAATTATATTCAGTATTTTCAACTTTTTCTAAATATTTTTTAGAAATATTTTTCTAAATATTTTTTCAATTCAGTTACTTTATTAGGAAATATTTCTTTTTTTGCTAAAAAATAAATATACAATAATTTTATAATTCATTTAATAGCAACTGGTACTATAAAATTTCTCTACTTTGGTTATCTGTTCTTTAGACAATAGTCTGCAAATTAGCACTGTATTTTTTGCAAAAGTTATCACATTAGCTGTACTGTCAATTTTTCTTAAGGTTGACCAAAGATAACCTAGAATCACAGCCTTTTTATGATCACACAAAATGATATTAGGAAATATTTCAAAACATTTACAAGTGTTTTAATTTATAAATAAGTATAAATGAATATATTGTTATCAGAACACTAAAAGTAGAAATTAATATGTCCATGTATGGTATTTTGTGTGGCTTAGTAAATGATCATTTCACTAATATTGCCACTGAAAATTATATATATTTCTTGTTTGAAGTTGAAATGTAATACACAGCAATTTTTTATTTTATTAATTATAGTTTCAATTTTTTTTTTTTTCTGTTTGTAAGGTTGTCAGTTATGGACAAAACTATAATTACATTTCTGTATATTTCTCCTCTTATTGCTAAAAGATTTTAGTTAATAAATTTTCTGCACTATTTGCCATATATTATTTTCATGTATTTGCCTTACTATTTATCATACTTCTACAATTATACCCTGATTCTATCTTCCATAAGACTTTTGGTCCTATTATTATTGTTGTTGTTGCCAGTTCTGCTTTCCTCTTATTCAAGACCAATTTAGCTTCACATCAACTCTTGTTTGTAGCTTGTGCCTTATCAGAATATTGTTGGATTTGGTTTTTTTAGCCTCCGTGAAATCATGGGACTTTCAGTGTTAGAATTTATAAATGTATAGTCATAACCATTATGTGCTGCCTAATGTGTGACATTTTGCAATAGGTGAGCTCCAAGTGTATGAAAGAAAAAGTGTAATTTATGAGGCAGAAGCGAGTCTGTGGAATATTCCAAACATGACATGAATTGTCAATGGAAAAATAGGGTCTCACTGATGTCTAAGAAAAATTAAATGTAAATTGTAATAAGGTGTATTTTTATAAGTATGTATGGTATACTTTTAATAAAGTATAAAATAGTAAAGTAGTATTAATTAAAAATACTACATATTTTCTTCTTTGATGGGAATTATCCAAAAATTGTGTAAAATGTTTCAGAATTCCTGGGTTGTAGAACAAAAACCTGTAGCTATACTACAAACAGTGAATATGTCAGTATGTGAAGGTTCGTGTTTTATGCATCACAACTATCACTAATAAAATAAAAGTTTTTTTTCCATCATCTGTGCTGGAGGAAATACTGAATAATCTTTTTCTTCTCTCTGTAGAAAATGATAGTTAAAAAACATTGTTATACCAGAAGAATTCTATATCTACTGAAGAAATTGAATTCATAGTTAACCATCTCCAACAAAGAAAGCTTCAGACCTAGATAGCCTCAACAGCAAATTTTATCAAACAATTTAAAAAGAAATAATGTCAATCATATACACCACCACTTCTAGAAAACATAAAAGAACCAACTCATTTTATGAGGCCAGTATTATCCTGGTTATAAAACCTTACAAAGACATTATAAGAAAAACACAACTACAGACCAGTGTCTTTCATAATCACAGAAACAAAAATCTTCAGCAAAATATTAGCAAATCAAATTTAACAGTATAAAATAATGATAATACAGTATGGCCAATAGGTTTATGTTGAGATACAGGATTGTTTAAACATTTGAAAAATCCATCAATAAAATGTATATCAAAAAAAGAAAAAAGAAAAAATCATAAGATCTTTTTTTAAATGCAGGAAAATATTTGACAAAAGTTAACAACTATTTATGAGAAACCTCCCAGCAAACTAGAAATAGAAACTTACTTCATCTGATAAAAGGCATTTACAAAACACCTACAACTAATAGCATACTTAAAGGTGAGAGATGGATTTCTGTCTTACTAAGATTGGGAACAAGGTAAAGACTCTCACTATTCCTATTTAATATCATAGTAAGTCCTGGGCAGTGCAACAATACAAGAGAAAGAAATAGGTAGCATACAAATTGGAAAGGGAGAAGTAGCATTATCTCTATTTACATATGCTGTGTAATTATCTATGTAATTGTAAGAAATCTACAAAAAAAAAAACCAAAAAAAAAACTCCTGTAAGTAGTAAGTGAGTTTGGGAAGGTTGCAGGATGCATGGTCAATATACAAAAATAATTATGTTTCACTATAATGGCAATGAATAATTAAGACTTGAAATAAAAAATACCATTTGCAATAACACCAAGAATACTTAGGTATAAATTTATCAAAATATATACAGATTCTATATGCTCTGGGCTGGGGCAGAGTACATCTGTCAGTGTCTCAGTGAACACATATTACTTAATGGTCTGTCGATCATGAAACAAAGATTTATCATGATAAACTGAAAATTGAAAGGAACTATGAATATGTAACAGGCTGGTTACAAAGATTTGAGAAAAAACATAGCAATAAATTTTTAAAAATTTGTGGTGATAAAGCATCTGCTGATCATGAAGCAACAGAGAAATTCATTGATGAGTTCGCTAAGATGATCACTGATGAAAATCTGGCACCAGAACAAGTCTATGATGCTGATAAAACATTACTATTTTGGTGTTATCACTCCAGAAAGACAATAACTACAGCTGATGAGACAGCTCCTATAGGAATTAAGGATTCCAAGGACAGAATAACGCTGCTGGGATGTGCTAATGCAACAGGCATGCCTAAGAGTAAACTTGTTGTGATAGGCAAAAGTTTGTATCTTCGCTGTTCTCAAGAAGTGAATTTTTTACCAGTTCATTATTATGCTAATAAAAAGGTATAGATCACCAGAGATACCTTTTCTGATTGGTTTCATAAACATTTTGTACCAGTGGTGCATGCTCACTGCAGGGAAGTTGGACTAGATGCCAACTGCAAGATTCTGTTAATCCTTAACAAATGTTCTGCTCATCTTCCAGCTGAAACATCATAAAAAATAATGTTTATGCCATGTACTTTCCACCAAATGTGACTTCATTAATTCAGCCCTGTGACCAGAGTATTCTTAGAATAATAAAAGGTAAATATAAAACACTTTCTTGACCAGCATGGTAGCAGCAGTGAAGAGAGGCCTAGGTGTGTAAGGTTTTCAAGAGAAGTTTAGCATGAAGGATGCCACACATGCTTTTGCCAATGCTTGGCACAGAGTGATTGTAACTGTATTCAGAAATGACGGGGCACAAGGTAATGACTTTGAAGTATTCCTTAAGTCAAGTGAGAAGAAAAAGTCTTACCTCCTTACATGTGCAAAAAATCTCCCTTCAAAGTCTGTCAGTAAATGGAAAGAAATGAGGTTCTAGTTATTCATTCATTGACGGATGGTCAAGTAGCCAAAATGGCTCTGAATCAAGGTAATCATATTAATGAAGACAAAGAAGATGTTGCTAACACTGCAGAAAAAGTACCTACGTATGGCATGGTGAAAATGGGCTTATTGAAGGACTAGAGCAGCATGCATGTATAACAGAGATCACGTCAGTTTATAAAATCAAAGAGAGGCTTCTAGGACAAAAACGGTTGTTAATGAGACAGAAGACTCTGAAGGAAATGTTTTAAAAAGCCATCCAGCTGAATACCTCCTCATCCCTAGAGGACTCACTTCCTGGTTCCGGATCCTGATATTTCTTCTCACCTAAAAAAATAAAATACAGTGTACAGTAACCTTTTAATCAAAATACGGCATTGTAGGTGGAGACTGGAAGCCTGCCCTTGTTTGTTTTTGCATCACATATTTTATTATTCTTATTGATTAATAGCCAACAGGCATTCTGGTGATAATACTGTGCCGTTTAGTTAACCTGAGCACATTATTTTTTCTCTGAATTAATAGTATGTCAATTTTTTTTGACTGTTAAATGCTTATGTGTGAATATGCACATAAAATGCTTGCTTTTTTACATACATAAAAATAGCATACAAAAAACATACATATAAATAGCATATAAAAATTCAGATTCAGGAATGATGATGATGCCAAACAACCACTGATTGTCCACATGGGTGGCTGAGGTAGATACATGTTTGCTTTCCGATAGTTTGATGTACACAAACTATGTCTCATGCATAAAATTATTTTAAAGTATTGTATAAAATTATTTTCAGGCTATAAGTTTAAGATATGTGTGAAACAAATGAATTTAGTGTTTAGACTTGGGCCCCTTCACCAAGATTTCACATTATCTATATGTAAATATTTCAAAATCTGAACAAATTTCAAAATCTGAAACACTTCTGATCCTAAGCATTTTGGATAAGGAATACCCACCCTCTACAGAAAATAAGATATGTATTTTATTTGGCTTTTTCTCTTTTTATCTATTTATTTTATCCCTGACTCTTCTTCTTGTATATATAAATGTAATTTAATATTCTGCAGCTGTTCTTTTATGACTTCATTTTAGCAAAAAACTTTGATAATCGCATTTATTAACAATGATATTTTCCTCTTGATGTCTGTTTTCTCATCTCTGCAAAGGCACGATATCAATTCAATGATCATTATACATCTTTTCAATAGTACTATCTTCATGTCTTTTTTTTTCTTAAATTCAATTGTTAATTCTCTTGAGTTCATATTCAAAATTTTTGTACAAGTTACTTGTTTAATACATTTTTCAAAGCTTTGGTGAAACCTAAGAATGTCTTTCTGTTGTGCAATCAGATGAATAATAAACTTGTTTATATTCAGTCAATAGGAATAATACATTATTCACAGACATTTCTAGGAACAACCTAGTCAAATCTATTACAATAATGCCTAAAATATGAGTTCTGAGAAGAACTTGAAGGCCTGCTCTAAAAAGGGTGTATGTCACTTTTAGCAAATTGATATTGTGATACTTGGTGCTTTTGTTTAGGGAAATTTTTGGTTATTTACCTATTGTTTGTTACGTCTTAGGTGATTGAGATATCCAGATAAGTGTAGTTTTACTGTAATATTTTCCAAATGTATCCTCTTAGGCCTATACATGACTACTTTGTTGATTTCACTGCATAAAAAGAGGAATCTTTGGCATAGAAACTGAACCTTCTTTCTCACCTCTCTAAAGTTGAAGAGATAATGAATATAGCATTTAATGCTAATTCATTCTGACAGTCTTGGTGAAATCTTGAAGATGAATGTTTCTCAGGGAGCAAGGGTTCTGAGCCCCATGAAACATGCTGGGGCTTCTAGAAGTTCAAATGATATCTCAACATGGCTCAACTAACTGTTCACAAAAAATATTGTTCATCTTCTGGATAAAAATCATGAGTCTCACATTTAAAGTGGAAAAAATTTTATGTAAGGCTCAAAAAAAAAAAAAAAAAGAATAACTATCATGAGACAGTTTTACATGGAAAAAGAAAATAGTGAAACTCAAGGTCACTTAGAAAAGATTGTAGTGCCAAGGCAAAGAACGTCACAGACGGTTTCTCCTAAGGGAGTGCCTTCCTATGGAGGCACTTTTTTTCCCTGGGCTATGTTTAGCATATAAAAAAGTTCTAGTTGAATAAAAAGCTGCAGCTGTTCCAGTAACTACTAGTTAATGAGGTCATTAAAGATCAGTGATGTGGTTTGTCTAAGACAAAAATAAATGAAAAATATTAGTGAATAAGGAAAAATAGAGAATAGTTGCATACTGTATAACTTATCAGTTTAACTGATTTTACCTACTGTCATTAATATAAAAAATTTGAAGGCACAAAAGGTAGATAAAGGAAAAAAGGGTAACAAGATCCTGAGCCAGCTCAAGAATTTGGGATGGTGGGAAACATGAATAAAGGTGAGAGCATAGCCTCCCAGGGCTTGTCAAGGAACCCATGTATAGAAATCAAGGAAGATGAAAACATTTTAACTGTATGTATCAATGTATCACTAACCACTCATTTAGCATGATATTTTAATGGGTGTTGGAGTCAGACAAAGCAATATTTGAATCACAGCTCTACAACTTACAATTTCGTATGCTAGGGGTATTGGGAAGATTAAAATGGAGTCTTTTTCTGTATCAGTCAAGTTTTTTAAATGAATATATTATGAAAATTCAGCCATGAGTGCCTGAAACATCAAGGAAATTCTTACATAACAAGAATATTGGACATAGGGTCATTCCAGAGTTGATTAATTCAGCGACTTCACTGTGCCATCAAATCCTCTGCTTCTTTCCATCTTTCTCCTCTGCCATTCTCATTGTTTGGCTTTTTTTTTCCTTCAAAAACTGACTGTCACCAAGAGGTTCTTGCAGATCTTAGATGCATATGAAGGTGAAAAATGTGCTGAAAAGGAAACGTTTCTTACTAAGCTCATAATATCAGTGAGGAAAACCTTCCCCAGAATCCCCACAACAGATGTCCCCACTGGTCTCATTGTCCAGGACTGTGTCAAATGCCAATCCCTGGCAAGGGGAATGAGATTATCTCAGTGAGCTGGAACTAGTCATGATACTGTCCCCATATCTGGAGCAGAGTCCAGCACCAGAAGGTACATGGTGGGCCAATACTCAAACACATTCTGTTTTTATGGAAGAAGACGGCTTCTCAGACAGGCAACAAAGGGTTTCTATTGGTATGTGATACTCTAGTCAAGTGCTTGACATAATCAGCATGAGATAATTACTAGATATCATTACAACTTTAGAAAACAAATGTTTAATGAATGTTTGGTGTATTATCTAAAAAATTCAAATTTGCTATAAATAATAAGATAAACAGATAAATACAATTTAGTGATATGATCTAAATATTTTCATCTCCCCCCCTCAAATTCATGTGTTGAAATCCTAACTATAAGGTGATGCTATTACAAGGTCAGGTCTTTGGAAGTAATTAGGTCATGGGTGATTAGGACAGAGCCCTCATGAATGGGAACAGGGACCTTATAAAGGAGGCATGCGGGAGTTCAATCACCCCGTGTGCCATGTGAGCTTATAGTGAGGACATGGTCTTCTATGGACTAGGAGGAGTCTCTCACTAGAGGCCAAATCTGCTGGTGACTTGATCTTAGACTTCCCATCGTACAGAACTGTGGGAAATAAATTTCTGTTTTTCTTTTTTTTTTTTTTTAAATTTATTTATTATTATTATACTTTAAGTTGAAGGGTACATGTGCATAACGTGCAGGTTTGTTACATATGTATACTTGTGCCATGTTGCTGTGCTGCACCCATCAACTCGTCATTTACATCAGGTATAACTCCCAATGCAATCCCTCCCCCCTCCCCCCTCCCCATGATAGGCCCTGGTGTGTGATGTTCCCCTTCCTGAGTCCGAGTGATCTCATTGTTCAGTTCCCACCTATGAGTGAGAACATGCGGTGTTTGGTTTTCTGTTCTTGTGATAGTTTGCTAAGAATGATGGATTCCAGCTGCATCCAAGTCCCTACAAAGGACTCAAACTCATCCTTTTTGATGGCTGCATAGTATTCCATGGTGTATATGTGCCACATTTTCTTAATCCAATCTGTCACTGATGGACATTTGGGTTGATTCCAAGTCTTTGCTATTGTGAATAGTGCTGCAATAAACATACGTGTGCCTGTGTCTTTATAGCAGCATAATTTATAATCCTTTGGGTATATACCCAGTAATGGGATGGCTGGGTCATATGGTACATCTAGTTCTAGATCCTTGAGGAATCGCCATACTGTTTTCCATAATGGTTGAACTAGTTTACAATCCCACCAACAGTGTAAAAGTGTTCCTATTTCTCCACATCCTCTCCATCATCAAAAAGTGGGCAAAGGACATGAACAGACATTTCTCAAAAGAAGACATTCATACAGCCAACAGACACATGAAAAAATGCTCATCATCACTGGCCATCAGAGAAATGCAAATCAAAACCACAATGAGATACCATCTCACACCAGTTAGAATGGCAATCATTAAAATTTCTGTTTTTCATAGACCACCTAATCTATGGCATTCTGTGATAGCAGCTCAAATGGAGTAAAATACTCAGTGTTGATTGTAAGTAAAAATAGCCTCTGAGGCATGCTAGACATAGATTAAATGAAGTAGGTACTCTCTAATGTTCCTTTAGTAAACATCACAGGAATTAATAAAGAGAGCATATGTGTTGAAGATAGGTACAAAGAGGGGAAGAACCAAATAAAGTCATTGAATATTTATGATTTTCAGGTTATATCACTTTGTGCACCTGTTGGTGGCATTCATTCGGGCCCTATATATGCTTTCCCAAAACAAACGGATCAAAGTTATGGCTGCTCAGCTAGTTATTGGTGAGTTTGAGCTATGGCAAGTATACTTGCTCTTGTGTCTTCTGAATAGAAAAAGAGCGTTTACTCCCAGCACCTTGTTATCTGCTAAGCCAACTTGTTCAATCTCAATTATGGCCTTTATAATCACACTGGTTGCTGTGCTGAGGTTGTGGGGAGGCAAGAGGCCGGGAAGAGAGAGAGAAAAAGAGAGAAGACAGGATACATAAACATTGGCCTGACAAAGGACTCATGTAGTGTGGCCATTCTACTCCACTTGAATGATGTCCTAAGTGCTTTAAGTTGATTCAATAAGCTGTGTGATTTGAGTGTCTTAATTTGTTCAGTGAATCTTTCTCGAATAGTTTGTCTAATAGTAATAAACTAAGAGGCTATAATATCATGTCAATTTTCTATTGAGATAATAAGTTTACATAGAGAATAAAAGAGAGATGGAAGGAACATTAGAGAGTACCTACTTCAATTCTAGTATTTTATACCATAGAAATATATAACCATGGAGGGATTTAAAAATTTGTGGTTAATCATGTCTGAAGCATATGTAATATGACAGTAATTTTAACACTTTATTTTAAAACTGATATTAGTTCATTATGAGTACAGAATAAAAGGAGACAAGTTGGAGTTTTAAAAACATTTTAGTTACAATTCATATGATAATTCTGTTCCTTCTATGATATAGGGTATTACTTTCTGATGAGGGTATGCTATCTGATGATTTATCATTTTTTCTGACATCCTTATGTAATGCTTTTACTCCATAAAATCAGAACTGTTTGGTCTGTCTTATATTTAAATTGTGGAAACTTCAGGGAAAGAAATCTGATTTGTAGTTAAGAGATGTATTTTGGTCCAGACAGCTCAGTAGTTTCATGCATTGCTCTAAACACATAGCAATGATAGATAAATTTTAAAAAAGTTAACCCAAAACTGAACAGATAAATCTTATTATTGACCAATGACAAGAGGGCTGACCTACTGGGCTTTGGATACACAAACCTGTAGGAGTAGCTTTGAACTCTGTTCCCACAGGGTAAAGTGAACAGGTATGAGGGCTTTATACGCTATTTGAATTCTGCAAATAGGAGGACTCTAAGTGCATGAAAGAAGCCTTTGAAAACAATCATGGTTTCTGATAGCTTCTATGGCTACAGATTTTAGTAAGCCATAGACTTAGAGGACTCATAGAGATCCTGTGATCATGAACAAACCAAGATGCCCACATGCTCTGTGTCCAGATCTCACAAATGGCTGTAGGATAGATGACCCAAAATGCCACTACAAGACCTGCTACTGGAGAGACAACCCTTGGGTTGGGTGGAAGAAGCATAGACAAAACACGTATAAGTTCAAAGTTATAGAAATTCTCTGATGCAAGCTAAGCTCATAAACAGAATTCTAAAATTCATGAAGAAACTTAATAATAAGCAAGATAGTAAACAAAATATGTAGTAAGCACATAAACTCATTGTAGATAAAATTAATTTTAAGAAACAAGTTAATAATATGTATATTTAGATGTTCTCTGCAATAGGCCAACTGGTCCAAAACTAGCCACTCAGCTTAAATGACTATAAAATAGGACAAAATATACAAAATTACTGCTTTCAGCCTTGTGATTAAAGGTGTAAGACAGTGATTCCCAGTGGTGGGCAGTATATGATGCAAGCTGTGTGGTGTCCCTGACTTTCTGTTTGGAGGTACTTTCTAATCTACTGTACAAGCATGTGGAACTCAAATAAAGCACAGAGGGTTTGCTGAGTTGAAGTGCAGAGATCAAAGTTTGGGCTAGTGAAACAGCTGGGATGTATGAAGAAAGTTATCAGAGAGGAGAACACAGCAAAAAGAAGGAATTTGTGAAATCTAACTTACACATTCTCAGGGCAAGGCTCCACAGGAATAGGCTATATATATATATATATATATATATATATAGAGAGAGAGAGAGAGAGAGAGAGAGAGAGAGAGAGAGAGAACTTACCAGGGAGCTAAGAACACAGCAATTTTAATAGCTTGCAAAGGGCCGGAAGCTGTTGCAAACTTTAATTTTGACTAACTGGATGGAGGAATATCAGGAGACACTTGGGATTTCAGTAGAACCATCACTTAGGAATAGGGCTAACATATCCCTAGAGTAAAGGCAACTCTAGACCATGCTAACAATGTTTGAAAACAAGCCTTGAAAGGATTGAGCAGAGCTACACGTGAATGAACTGCCTACCAGAACAAAACAAAAGTTAAGGAAGACAACAAAATTCAGACATGCCATGCAACAAGGCAGTACTCATAATGTCCAGCATACAATAGAAATTACTAGATATGTGAAGAAGAAGAGGAGGAAGAAAAAGAAAAAAACAGTGGTCCATAGCCAGGAGAAAAAATAGTAAAAAAACAGAGATTTAGCATTATGGAAATGATGAAGTTAGCACACAAGGACTACAGAATAGCTATGCAAAATGAATATAATAAGGATATACAAAGGTAATCTCAGCAGAGAAAATGAAACCATATAAAAGAACCAAATGGAAATCCTTGAATTGAAAAGTACAAAATACAAAATGAAAAATACTATTACTTCTACAGCTGTAAACCTTGGTGTCTGTTTGGTTATAAATAAACAATTACATAATCCCTTCTAAGTGAGCATAGAAATGAAAAGTAAATATGAAAATTTACGGGTTATTCATAACACTAAGTCCTTGGAATCAAGAACAAGAAAACAGACAGAAGTTAAGCTAACTATTCTCTCAGCCCCTCGAACTCTGACCACAGGGCTTTGTGTCTCTGTTTTCATCTACATATGTGCTTCAAACTCTCTCTCTCCCTGTAGCATGATTTTCTCTGCAAACATGGTTGTCCCATATCATCCAAGTTTAAAGACTCAGTTGCAATATAAGCTAAGGAAATTATTTTCTCTCAATTTCAATTCCAAATTCCTATGGAAAAGAATCTAAGTGATTAAACCGAGATCAGATATTTATATCTGTCTTAATTTTCTACAGCTCTGGGGACCAGTTAGTGCTATCTGAACAAACATGACCACCAATGCCACTTTCAAAGATTTTTTTCTGAAAGAAAAAATACTCATTGAGTGAGTCTACCCTACAAGTCAGCATTACATGGACATCAATATACTTTGGTAGTTAGTTCTAAAAAGCAAAATATGCATTTCATGCCTTTTTAAAAATTAGATACAGTAAATACCATATTATCTGTATTGGCAAGCTTTAAACCTTTTATAAAGTACGGGAAATTACCATGTTCTTATAAAAGTTAAAAAAATAAGTTATGCAATAAAATGGATAATCAATCTTTGTGTATTTTTTTTTATTAAGAAGATAAAGATAATGCTTCCTTTCCTTGGGCATAATAACTATATAAACCACTTAATACATCTTCATGTCAAGTGATCCTGCCTTCTAGGGTCTGATTGTCAAATGTAGATAAAAGCAACAGAAAACTAAGGGTCATAAATTCTAGTCACACAAGGCTGGAGCTATGGACTTTTCTCAAGCTGGTACATTTGTCCACACTTTGTCTGCAGGGCAGACTGCAATCCCTTGCTGTATGGCTTTTGAACCTAATCAGAAGCTAGTAAATACCCTGGGTTACCAAAGAAAGCGTTATTCTAAAGCGTGGGGGAATAAAGGAGACATACTGCTGACTTCCTGATTCTCCTCTTTGTTCTGGTTTCATTGATCTGAAAAAAAAAATAGAGGATGTCAGAAAAAGTTGAAACCTATTCACGGTTGTGAAACTCTCTAAGAGCAACCTTCAAAAAAGAAATAATAGGAATTAGGGTTTAGAGATAATATGTAGACATTTAAGAAACTAATAAGAAGGGTGGAGGATGGGTATGATGAACAGTGCATACCAGCAGGATTAATTTAAGTAAAGCCCTACTAGTTTAGATGAGAAAAGAACATATTCTTAAGATCTTTGCTGGTTGGAAAGATGGACTGTGCAGAGTAAGAAGAGAATTGACATAATTCAATTGTTTTTATGGGTTCAGATGCCCAGAGGAGTGGAGACTTGGGGCTACAATTTTAAAGGACGGGTGAGATTCAATCATTTTGGCCTCACTATTTTGCCATGCTTACCATCTGAGATCACTTCCCCTTTTAAAATTTTTTTGTTTTGTTTAGCTTTGCTTTGTTTGCATGTTCAGCAATGCTGGGTATTATGGCTTCATTTGGCACTAACAGTGACCCTCAACTGTAAACGGAATGTAACACTGCCTTTTTGTGAATCACTTTGGGCTCCCCTTATTTTGCAAATGGAGAGTCTTGACTTCTAATAAAACTTAGGAAATCCTTAGCAAGGGCTTTATTGTCTTATTAAAACTCCAGTAATTAGGGAAATCGGTCAGCCATCATCTCACTTTTGTGTGTGTGCTCTCCCACTATGCCAATTTGTCCATTCACCCATGGATTTGACATGTTCACAGGAATTTCTGCCTAGAGCAGTGAGAAAGTTGAAGCATGGATTCTTATTAGACTGATAAAATTAGACAGGACAAACCACTTAGAAAAATTCATTAGGAAATAACACTGAGTAAGAAAAGAAATGAGTAATTATTCTATAATCGTTCTGTTATTCTATAGCAGACTTTTAAGAAAACAACTGACTTGTTAAGTGTCAAAGCATTTATTTTTGAATAAATTATTCTCTCCACTCAGTGAAACTTACTCATATGTCAATGTAAAAATGGCCATCTTTATAGAACAAAGGATGATATCCAAGTTGCATTATAATCTGCCTGTTACTGTTACAGTGGTTATCATGATAATTTCTATTTCTGTACTTGTACATAATACACGGTTTTCAAAGCATTATCAAATAACACAAATAGCTAACAACAAAGGAAAAGTTTTAAAATTATGATGCATGAAGTTAAATATTTTCAAAGAATGTTAATTGATCAAAAAGTGCTTTTTATAAAATTATGATTAAAAATAAGTACACAACCCTAAATACAGCATGATGCTAATTATATATGTGTGTATATATATATATCTCTATTACTATCTTGTTTTAGTTTTTATATATATCTATTTCTCCATCTATAAATACATCTATATAGTCTAGAAAGTTATACAGTTGACCCTTGTATAACACAGGGGTCAGGAGCACTGGCTCCAGTACAGTAAAAAAATCCACATATAACTTTCGACTTCCCAGAAACTTAACTACTAATAGCCTCCTGTTGGCCAGAAACCTTACCAATGACTTAAACAGTCAATTAACATATATTCTGTATGTCGTATATACGGTGTACTGTGTTCTTTCCATAACATAAGCTTCACAAAAGCTTAAGAAGATTATAAGGAAAAGAAAATATATTTACTATTCATTAAGTGGAAGTGGATCATCATAAAGGTCTTCATCCTTATGGTCTTCAAGTTGAGTAGACTGAGTAAGATGAGGAAAAAGAGGTGCTGCTCTTGCTGTCTCAGGTGTGGCAGAGGAGGAAGAGGTGGAGGAGGTGGAAGGGGAGGCAGGAGAGGCAGGCACACTCAGTGTAACCTTTATTTAAACAACTCCACGTATAAGTGGACCCAAGCAGTTCTAACCTGTGTTGTTCAAGGTTCAACTGTATACCAAATGTTGAAGGTAAACAGTAGAATTTTTATTTTTTTATACTCTTTCTAAATTTTTTATCATCTATTAATATAACCAATGAACATTTATTTTGTTAAAAAATTGTTATTTATAACTTAACTATAATAACTTCTGTACATTTGCTAATACGATGGTTGAAAAGAATGAATCTTAAGAAAGTTGAGTTGAATCCCAGTGGCAATCTATTGCTATGTGAGGATAGCTCAGAACTCTGCCTCCAATGTTTGGCAAAAATAGTCTCTCCTGACTTTTTACAATGACTTGCTCTCAGATTTAAACCAATACAGTATTATCAACTTTGGATTTGGCAAATGTAGAGCTCATTTTCCTAATGATTGATAACATGACGGCTGCTGGTTTTGAGTCTTAGGAAATAGAAATTTGAAAGTGGCCACTCAGGTTCCAATCAAATTCAGACTTATTACAAAATTCTTATTACCCTGGAAAAATTATGGATAATAACTTTGAGTAAGAAGACCTGGGCTGACGTGCTGGCTCACGCCTGTAATCCCAGCACTTTGGGAGGCTGAGGGGGTGGATCCCTTGAGATCAGGAGTTCAAGACCAGCCTGGCCAACATGGTGAAACCTCGTCTCTACTAAAAATAGAAAAAAATTAGCCAAGCGTGGTGGTGCACGCCTGAAATCCCAGCTACTCAGGAGGCTGAGACAGGATAATCACTTGAACCCGGGAGGCGGAGTTTGCAGTGAGCCAAAATTGCTAATACATATGTATTATTAACCGGGTTTCACCATATTGGCCAGACTGGTCTCGAACTCCTGAACTTGTGATCCACCCGCCTCAGCTTCCCAAAATGCTGGGATTACAGGCGTAAGCCACTGTTCCCGGCCACTTTTTTTCTGATATACCAAAAAGTTGCTTCTGTCAACCTATGATTTGGCGTTGTAATCCTTATGTAAGATGATAGTAAGATTCATGACAATAAACAGCTCTGTGTAATTCATCATGTTATGGGGTCTAAAGAAATAGTTGGAAGGACATTGTAATTTTTATTTATACAGAGTACACTTTTTTGAGCTCCCATTAGAGAAATTTCTCTGAAATTTCAGAATCAGAAAATATTGGGTCTCCCCTTAGTAAGTGATTTATTTTTATAGATACCACGAATCCTACAATTTTTCCTGTTTCTGTCTCGGCTTTGGTTTCTTGGAATCTTACCATCTTATTGTTTGCCCCTTCTAGTCATTGTTTTGCATATATTTTGGCATACATTTCCACATGCTGACCTTCTGACTTTTTCTGACTTGACACTGTCACATTGTCACAAGTTCTAGATTTATTTTCCACACACACATATATACACAAATGTTTTGGAGGCGAGGTATACATGCATATGCAGATAAGTATGCCTGAGGCTTTCATTGGGTTTCCACAGTTGTTCCTGCTTTGCTGATGAAGACTCTGAGGACTGATTCATTTAGCCAAGGTCACCTGGCTTGTAAAAATAGCTGGAGTTAGAACAGATTCTAGCTTTTTTCAAAGCAATCACACTACCCCTTTCTGTAGCTACTTTCAAAGGAAGCATCAAAAGAAACCCCTTAACTCCTTAATATGAGTAAGGAGCCTTCTCCATCATGAAATGCACACTAGTGGCTCAACAGACTTAAAGTTCTCTAAGTTACCAAAACTTGAAGAATGGGAAATGCCAACATTTTGCGGGTTTTACTGTGATTGCATCTATTCAGTATTAGAAAAATCCTAAATTTCATATGTATTTTATAATTATGAAAATAATGACACAATAATTCTTTTAAAAGTCCCTTGACAATTTTAATTATCCAGAAACATAGTGGTTAAAAGTAAGTTCCTTTCATGATATCAGTCCTGTTCTGTATCAACTATGACTTGCTCTCTGGCAGATTGAAATATAGGGTCTAAGACATGCTTTAGCAGCAAAAAATGTAAAGGAGGCAATGCATAGCTTTCTTTTATTTAGAATGAATATTTGCTTAAGGTAGATAACTTTTCTTTTCCCATTACATTTTGCCTTAACATGTACTAGCATACTTACTGAAAAGATATGTTTCCTATACTATAACCTGCTAAGCATATAAATAATTTGTTGTCAACAATATTAAAACTCTTCTCTGTTGGTAGCAACACATGGGAAGAAGAGAAGGGTGAAGCACTCTAAAATCAAATTAGCAAAGAGAAGGAAAGGGAGCTCACTGCAGAAGGCCATGTGGTAGCCTTTCTACTACTGCAGTGGTAGATGGTCTCATATCTTTCCTACAATGGCAATACACGATGGTTTTTCCTGGAGCTCTTAGGCAACATCCATTGAACACATAGTTTACATTTCAAAAAATAAAGACTTATTTTTTGATGGAGTTTGGGCCATTTCAAACCTTCACAAGGAATTCCTAATTCTTTTTTCTTGTCTTTTCTTTTTTCTTTTTTTTTTTTGAGACGGAGTCTCATTCTGTTGTGCCCAGGCTGGAGTGCATTGGCACGATCTCAGCTCACTGCAACCCCACCTCCCAGGTTCACACGACTCTCGTGCCTTAGCCTCCTGAGTAGTTAGGATTACAGGCGCATGCCACCACACTCAGCTAATTTTTGTATTTTTAGTAGACACGGGGTTTCATCATGTTGACCAGGCTGGTCTTGAACTCCCAACATCAGGTGATCCACCCACCTCGGCCTCCCAAAGGGCTGGGATTATAGGAGTGAGCCACCGTTCCCGACCAGGAATTCATAATTCTTATCACAGAATCCAAATGGCTCAGTTTGAATTCTGAATATCGTACGGGAGTGAGAATGGTTTACAAGCCAGAGGCCATATATTGAGTTTAGATACCCACTGATAAATTTGTGTTTGAGGAGGTCAGCAAAATATATCAAACTCTGACACTATTGGGTTACTCTGTAGAAACGTTTCCATGAAGTTTAAAGACCAATTTCTAGAAGGTCAGTTGGGGTTGTCCAGCACATAACATTTTCCGTATTTGCATTACTTTGGCTTTGTCACTTGAATATTCGCATGGGAGCCTGTGCTTTGTGGTTTCAGAGTTTTTTAGTTGCTTATTTCTCAACTTAAGCAATAATCCTCTTTTGCTGACAGCTCTTTAGTTACTGTAGAAATGATTGTGTTGTCATAAACACAGCTTTAGGACTTCAGGTGGGAGGGGGAGAATCAGAGGGTGTTCAACAAAAAGCTCATGTTTCCACCCAAACACGCCCACCTAAGTACTTGCAGAAGGCTCAGGGAAAACAGAAGCAGAATTCTTTTCCCTGCTCCACTTTTCAAAGTTCCTTATGTGGAATCAGATGCTTTTAATACATTTCAAAAGAGTCTTCCATTTAACCTCCAAAAATAAACAAACCACAATTCTGCTCCCCATTTCTCCCTCAATTTAATCATTTGTTCCAATTTCCCTACCTTTGAAATCAGATGATTCAGCTCCTCTTTCTGTCTTAACAGTTTGGAATAATTCAAATTTCAGAAGCTCATGCTTGATTCTTCTACTTTCCTTACTTTTATATTGTAATAGTCTTCATCTGTTTTCTATCACTTAATTTCTTTTCTGATTTGGATCTCTTTAATTTTCCTTGAGGGTTATTCTCTTTTGTCTGTTTTCTCTTTTGTATAATTCTCACTCTCCATTCATGCTCCAAGCAAATGGACCTTTTCTGCCATGATTTCACACTCCTTTTGAAACTTTCCTCACCCATGTTCCACTTTCTGCTTTTAAGTCAGTAATAAGATATTATTTGAAGCATGGCTCAGATCTCATATTTTAAAAGAATTTCTTTACCTACACTGACTTCTAGCAGACTCTACGTCAGCTATGTCCCTAACTGCTTCTCTGACAGAACTTCGCATGGCTTCCCTTCTCTTCTGTCTGTTTTTTTTTATGGCTTCCCAATGCAGTATTGACAAAAGAGAAAGGGCTTTGGGTCCACACCTGTATGGGTTCGAGTCTCAACTCTGCCACAGCTGCATGATCACGAGTAGATTACTTTGCATCTGGATTTCCTTATGTGTAAAATGGTAGTAATTTTACACAAGATTTTAGAAATGATTACAAGAGAGCATTAGAGCATAGACTGTGAGTCATACTGAGTGTTCAGTGTTACACATTTTTTTTTTAGTCTTCAGATAATTTTGGCATTGTTTTGCTGCTAAAGAGATTGCCAGAAGATCAGAGTGGTATGTAGCACATGAACAGTTTCCAAGAGAAAAGACTTACATTGCATGGTCTCTTCTTTGTCTTTTTTTCACCTATCAGGCACACATCTATTTGGCTTTTTTTTTGGTATTAAAATTATGAAATATTCAAACATAAAGTATAACAAAACAATATATGTCTACGATCATCCACATATAGCTTGAACAAATCTTAGCATTCTGTCATAATCATATCAAATGTTCATGTTAAAGAAATAAACTATTTTAGATTTGGTTAAAACCTTCTGTGTCTCTTCCCTAATGTCATTTTTCTCTCTCCCTTTCCAGAGATGGAACCATCCTGAACTTGCTCTTGATCATTCTTATTTATATATTTTTACTTTTACTATACATATGTGTATCTATATAAAACATAACTCTATTCTGCATATTTTAAACTACATATGTGTAATATACTGTATATATTTTACAACTTGCCATTTTGTTTAACATTTTTTGTTGGATTTACCACATGTGCCGTATCATGTTGTTCCGTTTTGCGCATTTCTATTGCAGCCCAGTATGCCATTGTATGAATGTGTTGCAGTCATAGTGCAATTGGAAGACTAAGTGGAATGGATGATTCTAATGTAACCCAAGGACAAAATCTGTTTCAACTCCAGTAATGAACTCAGCACAGGGGCTTGCTTCAGTGATACCTTGGGATACCAGGAACAGCTCCACCTGTTCTGTGAAGATGAGGGGCAGCTCATCTGCTGGCACAGTGAGCAGGCACCATAGCACGAAGGGCATACCACAGCTCTTGTTGAAGATGAATGCCGGGGCTACAAGGAAAAGCTCCAGAAAGTTGTGACAAAATTGAGGCAACTTGAAGAGGAGTGTGCAGAGCAGAAGTTGTTCACAGCAATGCACATAACTAAATGGAAAATAAGTACAGAGTTTATTTGGGCCAAGTTTGAGGACTGCAACTCAAAAGCATAGATTTAAGTTGTCCAGATTATACACACTCACTGCATGAATTTAGACAGCAATAATGGAAATTGCAATTTTATGTCTCCTCATGAGAAGACACAAATGCAGAGATAAAAAAATCGAGTTTGACTTTGAGAATCTCCAGAGTTTCCTACATGAGGAGGAGAAGTCTTATCTCTGGAGACAGGAGAAAGAAGAACAATAGACTCTGAGTAGACTGAGGGACCATAGGACCAGTCTGGGCTGAATTCAAGAGCCACATGCTGGAACTGGAGGAAAAATGTCAGAACTCACTCCAAAAATTGCTGCAGAATGTGAATGACACTGTGAGTAGGAGTTGGGTTGTGAAGCTGGAAACATCAGAGGTCTTCTCCTTGGAGCTTCATACTATGTGCGACATTTTTGAGCTTTATTTCCTGTAATGTGAAGAAAATGTTAAGGAGCCATCAAGAGATGGGGTTTTGCCATGTTGCCCAGGCTGGTTTTGAACTCTTGCACTCAAGTGATCCACCTGCCTTAGCCTCCTACAGTACTGGAATTACAGTCAAGGTGACTCTGGATCCAGATACAGCTCATGGTGAACTAATTCTGCCTGAGGATCGGAGACAAGTGACTTGTGGATATCCCCAGGACCATCACAGCACTCCTTCCAGGAGATTCAGTGCCTTCCCCTGTGTCCTGGGTTGTGAGGGCTTCACCTCTCAGGAAGATGTTCCTTCGAAATGGATGTTGGAGAAGGAACCGGGTGGGATTTAGGAGTTTCTATGGAAACGTGCAGAGAGGCACTGGCATGAAGCAAGAACCTCAGTTTGGATTGTGGACCCTCAGACTATGCAAAAAGAAATGCTATGTAGCCCTTACATCTCCCTTAACTTCCCTTCATCTGTGTGAACAGCCGTTGGTTGTGGGAGTGTTTCTGGACTCTGAGGCTGGAGTTGTATCCTTTTACAGCATGAGTGCTGGCTACCACATCTTCACCTTCCCAAAGGCTTCCTTCTCTGACACTCACCGGCCCTGTTTCCATATTTGTCAATATTCTCCTTTGTTTCTGCCTCCCTCAGATGGTTAAGGAAAAGAGCAAAGTCTCATTGGTTTAACCAGCACAGAGAATATAATGTAAATCCCATAATGACCTATATATATATAGAGAGAGAGAGAGAAAGAGAGAGAGAGAGAGCATGCAAAATAGCCTGTATCTGGCTTTTTAGAATATGACTAATAAATAGCTCTTGTGAGTTTTTCATTAAAGAATTTAAAGATGAATCTACCAAAGTTCACTACTTAAAGGAAATGTATAAATGTGATTCTTTACATCTATTTTTTGTTTTTTCTCTTGATTTGCAATAGATTAAGAGTAAATAATGTTATCATTTTATGTTGTTTCATGGGTTCAGCAACCTTTCATATATCTTTATTGGGCCAGTAGTAAGTTGAAAGTAAATGTTTGTTAACATTACATTTGACTCATACAATAACCCTAGGAGGTAAGAGATATTATCTCTGCTTTTTACCGTATTATATTCAAAGTAGGCAAAGTTAGTTATAAATGCACAAAAGCCTCAGTTTCGTCTTTTAGTTAGATTCTAAGAATGTAGATACAGCAGTTGAACAACTGGGAAAATGGTGAGAATTTTTCACCATTTTCTTCAGTAGAAGAGTCTGTCCCATTTAGGCATTAGAATTGGATTTAGAGAGACCCTGGGATATGATCGATTGTCATTATGTTGAAAGGAATACTTAGCTTTTTGCTCCAAGAGTTTTTTTTTTTTTTTTCCCTGTAAGATTTGGACCAAACATAAGTTACTTTCTTAGGGAATTCATGGGGAATGCTTTGAAGATTTTCATCTCTTCAGTGTAAAACATTATTTAACAAGAATTTGGCTTTGATCAATAGTCTTTGAATAAGGATAGGGTATTACTCCAGTTCATTTTTTTTTCTTTTATCAGTCCTGGTATTAAATTAGAAATTACACTGAAAATCTCATTTTCTTGGGGAGGGGATTCCTTGGAAAATGTCAAAGTGAGGTTTAACTGTGTATTGTTTAGTTATTCATTTTAAGAGTGGTTTATAAAAGATTTGTTAAAGTTTTTTCATTTTTTCTATTATAAGTGGTAATAAGAGAAAACCTTGGTAGTCACAATTATGACAACAATTATAGTGACACAATTAGACTGGCTGACATTTACTGGCTAATTTAATTCAATTATTATCTTTTTAAATGTATGTGTGATAGCTGCTAAGTATGGCTATGGAAAGGCTACAATTTTTGCTTGGGGTGATAAACAATTTATATAGCAACAAAAAAAATTATAATTTTAGAAATCTTACTGATCCTTGGACCAGGGAAAGGAATTGTATTTTACGTGAGTACTACCCAAATTATCTTGTCACGTAGCATTGTGCTTTATAAGTAAAATGCCCTTGTTAGTTATTTGTTGAAAGAAAGAGAAGGGAGGAAGGAAAGGAGGGAGGAAGGGCAGGAGGAAGGAAGGAAGGAAAGAAGGAAGGAAGGAAGGGAGGAAGGAAGGAAGGGAGGAAGGAAGGAAGGAAGAAAGGAAGGAAGGAGGGAAGGAAGGAAAATATCCTCTCAAGTTTAAAATTGGGTAATAATAATACTCTAATATAATGATTGAAAATACACACTGGCCGGGTGCGGTGGCTCATGTCTATAATCCCAGCACTTTGGGAGGCCTAGGCAGGTGGACCACTTGAGGTCAGGAGTGCATGACCAGCCTCGCCAACATGGTGAAACCCTGTCTCTATTAAACAATACAAGAATTAGCCGGGCGTGGTGGTGCATGCCTGTAATCCGAGCTACTAGGGAGGCTGAGGCAGGAGAATCACTTTAACCTGGGAGTTGGAGGTTGCAGTAAGTCGAGATCACATCACTACATTTTGGTCTGGGCAAGAGCAAGACTCCATCTCAAAAAAGAAAAAAAAAAAAAAAAGAAAAAAGAAAATACAAGCTTAATTCTTACTGTATGCCAGATATAGTGCTAAGTATTCTACATATACAGGACTACAATTCCTCATCCATGATTCTAAAATTCAAGAAAAGTTTGTTTTAAGCTCAATTAGCAGCAAGACCACACATGACCTGAACTCACTTGGTATCAAAAACTATCCCTAATGGACCTAATATGGTAATGTACTGTATTATCTCTCTAAAAGAGAAATAACTTCACATTCTGAGACACTTCTGTCTATGTGAGTTTGTAGCTGTGTACTAACTCATTTAGTCTTTGCCAAGACCTTATGAGGTTGGCACTATTATTATCTCCATTTTACAGAGAAACAATTGAAACACAGAGGTTGGGAAAGGAATATTTACCAATAATGACTGTTTTAAAGTCTGCAATCCTCTGGTTAGAAAATACCTTGAAAAGACATTTTTAAGAAAGTTTTGATATATCACCAATCTTCAAGACATCTTTCAGATTCACCAGAGGGAAAAGGGGATTGCCATGACTACTTACACACCAAAACTTCTGGGATTTATTATAATATTTCTGCTACTATTTCTAGAAAGTTCCAAATGTATTATGCTAAAAACTTAGAAATATGTTTTTTTGGGTGATTCTCACTGCCAAAGTGTAATTATTCCCTGCCATATGGAGCTCCAAAACATAGTAACAGGGAGCATTTTACTGACATCTGGCTTTATTTTTGCTTGTTACGTCTTCCAGACTCCACCCTTGGTGACTTCACATATTATACATTACACATATCTTAGTATACTGTGAGAAGATTCAGAAAAATTGCTGTGACAACTAATTAGTATTTACTTAGCGGATAGTACAACATTAGCATTTACTTAATTCAAGAGTAGTCTTGTTTAATTTAAGGCTACACATCCTATAATTATTATGGGCTTTTAAATTTAGGTACTTACTGAAATTTAAGTTTAAATTGCAATGTACTCATGTTTTCACATCAATTTTAAACATCTTTCTATGTGTAATGAATACCACATTTAACAGTTTTACCCAGTTTTTTTTTTTTTCAGATTTTAAAGTTTGTGGTTAAATAAACATAATCCAGTAATTTATTTCCAATAAACTCTTAGAATTTGTTGCATGATTTGGTGGTCTATGTGCACTGATATGTTTCATAGATGATGGCAGAGCACTCGTAACTATATTGAAGAGAAACTATCAACGCAAACTTATGCTTGTAGTATGGTCCTTGTCAAAGTTGTTGCCTTTGGCATTTTTGCTAATCGTTAATGCAAAAGGATCCTGTTTTTGCCTTCAGAGATCAGTGCAAAGTTAATGCAGACCATCTTACAGGCTGTGGGAGCAGAGGGTGGTTTTAAACTACTGCAGGGGAAGAAGCCAGTTGCCTAGCTGAAGGGTAACACTGTTTACAATGCATGTGGTTGCTGTTGTGATAAGCCTCCGAGGAATGTGGGGAGGAAGGGATAATGCAGGCCAACTCTGATTGCTTTTGGAATGTGGCAATTTGTCCTTGGTTATCGTTGGTATTTAACATGTTTTGATAGAATCGCTTTAGATCTATCTGAAAACTGCCAGTGATCTGAGAAAACCCTATGGCCTACCACAGTTGGTTAGCCAACCCTTTCAGTGTAGACTGCTACTCACTTCCTCCCTGCCTGTCTACACTCATTCTATCAAAGTCACATTGTCACATGTTCATGTTCACATACCTTTAAGGAATGTGAATCTTTATCTTTCTCCTCTTTATCTCTCTCTCTGTCATGAGTGCATGATAGAGGCAGACATACAGGCACACGCAAACATACACACATACACACACACACACACACACACACACTCTTAGCTTTTCTTCCGAGGCATCCAAGATTCTTCTCTAGTTAGATGACACTTCTTGTATGTTTGTGAAGAACCATAGTTCTATAAAAATATTCTAATTAAATTATTTTTTCAAGGGCCTAACTTGATGGAGAACACAAGGCTATAAAGAAACCGTTCTCTCCGCCTACAAGTGAGAGTTGAAATCTTACAGTATGTGTTAAAACCTGTGATTAAACTACAGGTGAATGACAAGCTTCTTGTGTGGTAAGAGATTATTAACTTAGAATTATCCTAATTAATCAAGGATGGTCATGAGATTTTTTCAGTCAAGAAATCTAGTCAGAATGTAGGAAATATTCTTCATCTGTTTTTTTTAGCTTTGCTTCTGGGGAAAAATGAAAACTATTAATTGTGACCTTACAAAGGACAACTGCATATTTTCCTCGATAAGTTATGTGAAGGCCATTGAGACCTTCCCACTGAAGAAGAAAGAGGCTTAAACAGATAGTACTGAGAACCATTGATTCTCTTTGAAGCCTCAAAGTAAAATCAATTTCAAGTTTTGTTTTGTTCACTGAAGTTAAGAGAATGATCAATTTTAGACTGAGCCAAGAATGAAAACATTAAAATACTAGCTATTGTGTAACTTAACTGGGACGGGAGAGTAGACACAGAATAGTTCCCAGATTTGTCTTAATCCAGTGATTTCTGAACTGTGCGCCAAGGCACCCTGGGGTGCTACAGCAAACTCACGGGAGGGCTGCAGGACGTTTTACATTTTCCAGCAAAAGACAGCGACTCTCGATACCTGTTGGTCACAATGAAGCTTGAGATAGTTTGCAGTTTCCTCATTGATCATGCTATGTTCTTTTTGCTGATATCATATCTTTATAAAGCTGAGTATTTTATTATTTCTAATTAGTTAATAAATATAATTATTAGACATTTCTTTTGGTCTAGGAGTGCTGTGAAAAAATTACTAAAACAATAAGGGTACCATAGACAGAAAAGTTGGGAACTTTTGCTTTTACTCTGTGTGTATATGTGTGTGTATGCAAACACATTTTGTTAGTGGTAATTAATATTTATGTATTTATTCTAATACATAGTTTTATAGAAACATTATTGGTAATTTAGGATATTAGACTGTGTTTTCTTTGAATCTATAAGTTATGTTTATAGGAAATCATTCTGATTAGATTACAAGAATTTAAATAAGTAATACCATTCACCTGGTGGCAGCTTAGCCAAAGTACATACTATATCCAGTGCTTTGGTTGTAGAGCATTTCTCAGGATCATGGCTCAGAAGTGAGACCATATCTGCATTCCTCTGATTTTCTCACCCAGTTCTTGAGATTAAAAGAAGCTTACCTTTCCCCATTTGAATAGAATGCTCTGTTTTTAGTAAACCCCATTGAGGAACTACTCTGCCTTGGGATCTCATATCTTTATTGCCTCTGTGAAGTAGACAAGAGTTAAGTTAATGGACTAAAACCCAAAGATGAAGAGAGAACTTAGAGGATGAAATTTACGGAGATCACAAAATGGTGTTTACTCAGAAATTTTGTAATTCTTTTCCAAAATTTCTGAGTCCTAGGGCTGGCCAGTGAGTTAACAATTTCACATGTTGTAATCTTTAATTAAAGTATCTTGTTTGCTCCCAGTTTTGCCAGCTCTTCCAATTCCTTTGGTATGCCTAAAAGGGGAAATTTGTAACCTAATTTCTAGTTCTCTCTGTGTTATGGCATTTGGACAGTGGCCATGGTTTGCAGACCTGTCAAAATGATAATAACTTCCATCTCTGGATTAGGAGAATGTTTGGAGCTCAGTGTACACCCACCAGTTTCACATTGCTGTCAGTGAGAATCACCACTAAGTATTTGCTCAGCTCTTCTATCTGCATGGCCCATTACCGGCTTCTCAGCACCCCCTTTGCTTACTCAGTTATGGCTGTCACATGTGATCTGAGCACTGCTGAAAAGCTGCATCCTTTTCTCCATGATGCCTATTAAGTCTGTATCAGTGGGGAACAGCTTCTGAAAACCTCAAAGTGGGATACTCCCCACAAGCCAGCAATTGCAAGCACCGGTGTAACCGTGTTCTTGCCTTGAGATGGCTAACGTCTGTATCCAGTTGTCATTCCTCAACTCTCCAGAATTCTCTACAAAGACATTTATTGCATTTAAAAATATATGTTTTTTCTCCTTGAATTTCCTATACACCAGACTCATGCTACATTTGAGGCATCCCTTTCTGTGATATGATCTTAATTGACAACTTGACAACTAGGGCTAGATGTGACTTATGCAAATAACTTACAGAAGTTACCCAATCCTTCCAAAGTGAATCTTTTTTAAATGAGATTTTGTACAGCTCAAACATATAAAGTAGACAAATGCAAGGGAGCATGAGCCTAAAGCTTCCCTCACTGACAATCCCCCTCATTTTCTTTTCCAAAAATCTCTCTCCTTCACCTAACAAAGCTAGGCCTTAGGGAACACCTTCAAAAGGAATTGATTAACATGATATTGGTCAATTCAGAAAGATAACTCATCTTTTGATTTTCAGGAAAATGTTCCATTTATTAAATGCATACACCATCCCATTCTTAGCAGCTCAAATGGTAATTCAGAATTTGGCATAGAGAAGAGGTTGACAAACCATAACAGTGGGCCAAACCCAGTCTCCGACTTGATTTTGTCAATAAAGTTTTATCAGAACATGCACATTTATTTATGTAACATTTATGGATGCTTTCATGCTACAAAGACAGAGTTTAGAAGAGACTAGATACCCCACAGAGCCTAAAACATTTATTTTCTGGCAATTCAAGCAAAATGTTTGCCAGAAAAATATTCCCTGGGAGCCATGTGTTCAGCATTCTACAAGCAAACAGTTTATGATAACCTACAACTTATGAATCACAAATCAGTAATTTAAGATATACAGATAACTTGTATGGTTTAAATCCAGTTTTTCACTATTTACTTTTTTAGAATACATTGACATTTAAAGTTGATATTAAACTTTATTTTAATTTTATTCCTTTTTTGATCTGATAAAATTTCCACATTTTCAGTTTACACTTCAAAAAAGGTGAAATTTTTCTACTGACATTCTCAATTTAATAAGGATTTTCAGAGTTTGAATGCATTGATATGATGTGAAAGCTACTCTGTACCAAGGAAGGAAATTCTCTCTTCCCCAACTCAGGCTTTGAATAACTTCAGATCATTGTATGAGCAATGTCCTTGCTTTTATCTAATATGAAGAAAGCCAGTGGGCTGATGGCCTCTGAAAAGCTTTCTGAGTTGGCCCAACATGAAATGAGCTCTCCTTAAAGTAAAATAAATGGTACCCCACAAAGCTATTATACAACACATGCCATCAACAGTGTCTTCCCATTTTTAATAATATATCATAGCAGAGAAAGAAGATAGTAGAAGAATCAGCTTTTTCTAGTGAGAAAGATCTGAAAGTGATTTTATTCCTTGTATTTCCCATTTAAAGGAGTTCTCCCCTTGGGCCCTATTCTTTAAGAAATACAAGTAATAATAATCTAAGAAAAGGTGAAATCATTTTTTGGCCTTCAGAGAATAGTGCTTATTTAGTTGACGTAGCAAAATATTTTAAATTGACTAAGGTCTTGAACAAATGTTTGATTTTTTTGGTGTGGGGGGAGGGTGTCAATGATAATTTCCATTCCCTGATCTTCAGCATGTAAAAACTGTCAAGTCATAAAATATTATAAAAATCCAGACTTATCTTTTTTTAACATTGTGTGGCCCAAAAGAAACTATATGGGACGATAAGAAATTAGAAGTCAGGAAAATAAAAGAATGCTGCCAAAATAGAAATAAATATGTTATTTGGTGGATAGGTATTATTAGAGAAAATTTGAGCATTATGTTATTGTTAGTCAGTTATGCTTGTTGAATAAACAACTCTGCGTAGTACTCTGTTAGCTATGTTAGGGCAATATTCAGAGGGGTGTGTTTGTGTGTGTGCACGTACATGTATGTGTGAATTAAGAGACATGTAATGTATGTTCACATGTTTGACACACTCAGTGACTATAGCCACAGCCATGATTTTAGGCTATTTGGAGATTTACCTTTATACCACTCAAGAAAATATATCTAGAAAGTAAGAGTGACTTTATTATAACAGTAGCCTGGATGTATTCTAGCATATCATTCCTGTGGTAAGAGAACTTTTCTCAGTTGCACCTGGTGGAAATCTAATGCTAAGAGAAAGTTTATTGCCTCCATATAATATTAAGTTGGTGCAAAAGTAATTGTGGTTTTCCCATCAAAATGGAAAAACTGCAATTACTTTTGCATCAACCTAATAGAAAAGCATAGACATAAAACTGAGTACCTTCTATTTCCCTTCCTCTGTCAACTCTTCTTTCCTCCATGTTGGTTTTATTCTGAAGTACGCTTTTTCCACTTCGTGGCAAAAAATGGCTCTGGTAGCACCAGTCTTTGGTACCAATTATCTAAAAGGAAAATAAGTCCCTCCCACTCCCCCAATCACATCATTTTAGTTTAATACTGAAAATGACTCTAATTGACCTTGTGTAGCCAATTTCTTACCCTTGGACTTATGAATGTGCCTAGGGGTCTGAAGTGGCCCATCACATACCCACCCCTGTAGGTGCAGAGGACAAGTCCTTTTATTGACAGCAGACTCAAAAAAACAGGAGGAGTTTACAAGATGAAAAGGATTTTGTACTAGAAGAGCAGGGAGGGATGGTGGCATGCAGAAAGCACAGATTATTTCTTCAATTTTTATACTCTAACTACTATTAGAAACAAAATGTTCATGGCACCTCTCGTAAATGACCATGGCACATCAGTTTATCTTGACGTGACAGCCGGGCATAGTTATTTTAGTGAGCTTTAAAACAAGGGCAAGACAGTCCCTGCCCATAAAGGTCATTGGTCAATTCTTAGAACAAATCTCTAGGTAGTTCACATGCTTCTTCAGTGACTTAAAATTGTCAGCGAGGGAAAGAGAATTTAGATGGTAAATGGAATCCAAAAATCCCTGAGATTTAGACTGCAATATTTAAATTGCAGGATGTCTCCTATGCAGCTTTAGTAAATACTGATTTTTTTTTTATGAAGACTGAAGAAATCACTAACTTGACCTCATTTGTTTTTTGTTTTCTCTATACTATCTAAACTGCAAGAATGACTGGGGTATAATTTCTTAATGTTCTTCATGTTTATGGAAGAGATTTTCCTAGAGATGTAATATGTTGGACACTTTTATGTAAATGTCATCTTTTTGAACTGTTTGTACAAGCATGTGGACCAGTTTAGCCTACAATGACTCAAAAAATTTCAAGATCTTACATATAATTTATACTTATATTGAAATGAGTATAATTTATATTATATAATTTATATCCTCATAAAATTCAGAAATCCAAAAAACTATGAAGATCCGTGCTTCACAGGGAAAGAAGAAAGTGATTAAATTATTTCCAATTTGGTTAAATCAGGAGCCTCCAATTCACTTTAATCATGTCTCTATGTAAGTAAAAATATTACACATCTAAATGAGTAAAAACATTATGGCTATGTATCTCAATATAAGCATTTTAAAATTTATGAATTATAGAAATACATTTTAAATATAAGTAAAACTTGATTTCTTTCTTATGTTTTCAGATTAAAAATAAATATAAATATAAACAGATGTTCTTTTTCACCCTTGTAGATGATCACGCATACTGTTTTAGACATTACTGATTTGAACAACTATGACATAAGAAAAGAAATAGATGCTATATACTTTCACGTGAATTTTGGCAACATGGTAAATTTACTTTGCTTTGGCAGGAAAATTATAGATTTTGATGGGCTGACTTGGTTTCTGGGCTCAGTGTGGTTACTTCATGGAAATAGCCTTCAAAGACTTGTCAATACAGGACATGACACTATGTGTGTACCTACATGAGTTTGTTCTTTTTTTCTTGGTTTTCCTGATTTTAATCCTGAAATTGGGAATTTTTTAGGAAAATTTTGAGTAACTCACCCTCAGAAATATTTCTGAATACTCCAAATATTAGAAAGCACGTACTAAGGCTTGGTCCTAAGAAGTCTGAAGAAACTGACTTCATTCTCTGTCATGTCGGCAGTCCTCTTCTCTTAGGCGGTTCCCGTTTGAAACTCACTACTGTTGATCCTTCAATCAGTTGGCTGCCTATTAGAGTATTTTGGAAACACAGTTTACCTTCCAGATTATGTCACACTTAAAATATAAAACCTAGAATGCCTGAGTAACTTCAAGATTTAAAAACAATGATGATGAGAATTGATATATTTCATCACAATCATCTTCTATTTTTCCTTAAGTCTTCACTAGAATTAAGTCATTTGGAACACGTGAGAAGTTTTCAAACTTTGGGCTAGGGATAAGAGAGGGCATTTGTACAGACACAGAAAGGACAAAATGTCCCCTCCGAGACTTGGTTTTAGCACATATTATGTCTTTTAAATCTTCTCACTGCCCAGGTCTGACCTATATGTCACAAATGATTTGAGAGATTAATGCTGAATAAATATCTATTCAAGCTATAACTTGGCCTGTCTTTCAAGATAAACATCGTTTTATAAGTTCCTAAATGTTAAAAAAAATCTTCCTTATTCAGAGTTAAGTATGAACATGCATTGTCCTTCTGAAGAAATCATTTTCGTGAACTTAAACCTATTGAAAATAGAATACTTTGTGTCTGACTTACTCATAATAGATTTGCCTAGAATTTTTTTCTCTGCTTTAACTAAGGTCTCGATAACACAAATTCTCATAAGATTATAAAATTAGAGAATTAAATAAGTTCGGAATGACCTTGAAGAGTAATTTTATCTGCTCTAGGCAAGAATATACTCAAACCATTTCAGAAAAGGTGAAGATATAGTCTGTTTTTAAATTCCACCACCTCATAATTCCAGCAAATTGGGAGGCCAAGGCAGGAGAATTATCTGAGACCAGAAGTTTGAGATGAGCCTGGGCAGCATAGGGAAACCTCATCTCTACAAAAAAAAAAAAAAAAAAAAAAAAAAGTTTTTATCACCTTGTAGCGGGTTAAATGGTGGCCCTCAAAAGGATATGTCCACGTCCTAATCCCTGAAATGTGTTACTGTTGCCTTACTCAAAAAAAGAACCTTTTCAGATAAACTTATTAAGGACCTCCAGAAGAGGTCGTTATCCCAGGTTATCTGGGTGGGCCTAAATCCCATGACAAGTGTCCTCATAAGAGACAGAACAGAAAACGGTATAGACACACAGAGAAGAAGGCAATATGAAATAAAAACAACACAACTCCATTCTGTCTCCCAGCATCCATTTAACATTCACTAAGTGTACTGGGTAGAATTGGATACTCCAAAAAGACATGTTTGATTCCTAACTCCTAGTCCCTGTAAATGTGACATTATGCTTATGTGGAAATAGGATAGGATTTTACAGATGTCATCAAGTTAAGATGAGGTCATATTGCATTGGGGTGGGCCTTAATCCAATGACTAATGTTTCTTTTTTTTTGAGACTGAGTCTTGCTCTGTCATTCCAAGCTGGAGTGCAGTGGCTCAATCTTGGCTCACTGCAACCTCCGCCTCCTGGGTTCAAGTGATCCTTAAACATCAGCCTCCCAAATAGCTGGGATTACAGGCATGTACTACTGTGCCTGGCCCAGTGACTAAAGTTCTTATAAGAAGGAGGAAATTTGGACAGAGAGAGGAGGATGATATGTGAAGATGAGACACACCCAGGAGAGTGCCACATGAAGAGGGAGGCAGAGATTGAGTGGTGCATCCTCAAGCCAGAGAACACCAACGATGGCTGGCAACCAGCAGGAACTAGCAAGATCCATGGAACGTATTCTTCCCCAGAGCCTCTGGAGAGGGCACCGCCCTGTCGACATTGTGATTTTGGACTCCTGGCCTTCTGAACTGCGAGATGATGAAGTTCCGTTGTCTTAACCCACCCAGTTTGTGGTGATTTGTTATGGCAGGCACAGGACACTAACGCAACCTCTCAATTACTTATTTAGGAAAACTTGTTATTTCACAGTTTTGCCCACAAGTAGCTCAGGGTTATTGTCAGTTTTAAAGTTGTCCCAACATGAAAAAGAACAGATAAGCAAAGTGACTTTGTGGAAGAATCTTGGTAAAATGAGATAATATTCTGTTAACAAATGAGTCAACCTCTTTTACTTCCTGCCTCTCCTTTATGTTCTAAGATAGAATGAAGAAAGGGACGTTAGAAAAGAGAAACTTCGTTCTAGCTTCCTTCTTTATTTTTCAACAGTTTTTGTTTGTTTCTTTGCTAAATTTGCCTTCTGTTTTCTAAAAGTTAAGCTAGTTCTTCCTTTATTCTTGTGCTCAAAATTAATCATGGCCTTGCACTTCACATTTCTCTAAAATATTAGTTACCACAAAATGCTATTCACGTCACAAGGATTTCAAACTATGGTGTAAATAAGAATCACTTGGGTATTATTATAAAATGTGAATTGTTTGAGCCCAGCATCCAGGAATAGTTATTCATTGAGTCTAATGTGAGGCTCAGAAATTGGTTTCTTTTTTTTTTTTTTCACTATGTTTTTTAAAAAATCAACTCCCTCTATGATTGTAATGCTGGGGGATGGGTCACACTTTGTAAAACACACTTTAGTCCATCCTGGCTCAACTGATGGCAGGAGTGCTAATGAAAAATCAAAGCATCCATGTTTTATGTCTCAATTTGTAATTCATTTTTTCCTCAATTTCATTTCTATGGGAATGAACCTTTCTTCTTCTGTGACTCTGAAAAGCAATGTTTATTTCTAAAGTTTTCAAGGTTCCTTAGCCTTTTGTTCTGTTTGCTTGACAGTTTTATTTGTGTGCTCTTTTAAAGAGTTTAGGGGGAGTGGGTGGAGAATGCCTCTCCCTGTCCCTAGATCTCCTAATGATCTGCACAACTCCCAATTCTTCTATCGCCTCTCCTCTCTCTTGCATTTCCCACAGCTCATTCTTCCAAGCAACCCATGACCATAGTATGTGAAACTCACAAGTAATAACTAAATAAATACTAGGCACTTTTACTATTGTTAGCTCAATTTATGGTAATCAGAAAGTCAGCTATTATATCCAGCATTTTATTTACTTTTTAATTCTCAGTGTTCTAGGAACTGTAGAGATACCTTCTGGCAATAGGCAGAATCAGAGATTCATAACTACTTGCAGTTTCTCGACCCTTATTGGGAATCCTAAACCCCATTTTTGACTTGCAATTTTTAAATGAAGATGAATTTTTTATTTAGATGCGCTAGGATGTATTGTTTCAGCTGGCTAACATCTGGATGCTTTCTCAGCACATGCTGAAGCCGGCATTTCTAGCATTGAGTCGTTTGTTCCAGGAACACGAAGAGCTCGTTATTTACCATTGTTATTTTCTTTGACTCTCGAGAAAAATCAGTGCTACAAAAGTATAAACTTAAAGGGAAAAATGAATTAAAGCTGATAGAGTTCAAAATGTTGATATTCTGATTGTTATCTCCTGGATTCACCCTAAAATAATACTTTCTTTTTTGGAAAAGCATAAAAGAAAGATGAAGTTAGATTAATTTTATTTCTATTTACATAGACTGTATATATTTTAAATTTTCCATTTTTCAAAAACCTCTTGGAGTCATAGAATGCATCACTTGACCTTGAAGAGACCTTGGAGGTTATGGAGTTCTGCCTCCCACGCAGCTCAGAAACATCCTCTGCTCAATCTTTGGCAGGTGGTCCTTCAGGCTGTCTGCTTAATGGCCGCTACTTGCAGAATGCTCTCCCTGGACAAAAACCAGTCCTTCCTTGAGTTAGTTTGAAATCAGGTTATTAAACACCATTAATAAGATGAAAAAAATGGATGCAATTAATCATTCATCCATTTGTTCATTCACTTTTCCACCTGGTTCCAAAGGAGATTTAATGTACTTTATGCTGGAAATGGTAAAGCATGGCGGGCTTTGGAGTCAGACAGACCTGGGCTTGATTCCTGACTCACAAACTTGTTTCATGACATTAAGTTAGTTGGTTATATTGCTAAGCCAAATTTTCCTCTTCTGTTAATGGAGTTTTTAATAACAGTACCTACTTCATTGAGTGATTGTGAGGATTGAATGCATGTTGGGAAATAATTCATGTTAATCACTATTATGATTTAACAGTTTTTAATAACTTACTGTAGCAGAAAGAAAAAGTGCCAGACCTTAACAATATGCAGGGTCTGTGCCTGGTGGCTCACGCCTGTAATCCTAGCATTTTGGGAGGACAAGATGAGGGATCACTTGAGGCCAAGAGTTTGAGACCCATCTGGACAACATAGCAGGACTCAGACTCTACAAAAACAAAAAAATTAACCGGGTGTGTTGGCCCACACCATCATCCTAGCTACTCTGGAGGCTGAGGCAAGAGGATTGCTTTAACCCTGGAGTTTGAGGTTATAGTGTGCCATGGCTGCTTCACTGCACTCCAATGTGGCGGAAAGAGCAAGACCCTGTCTCTAAAACAACAACAACAAGACACGCACACAAAATATACAGAGATGGTAGCAAGATTCATTTGCTAATTTAGGTGCCATATTAAATTTTACTTTGTTCATGCAAAGGAAATCTATAACACTAGTCCACCTTTGGTGAGGAAGCAGATTTCAGAGAATGAGCATGCCCAAGAGGTGTGGCCTACGGGATAGACAGGCATTACTGAAGGAAAGCCTGGAGCAGCAGCTTCCTGTAAGACGAAGAAACAACACAAAAGAGGCCAAGTAACTCCTTCCTCCCCACATTCCTTCACCTTTTGGATTTTATTAAAATACTCATTGATTACTCATATTTATGCTGCAGTGAGGGAAAGAAAATGGTAATCCCAGAGTACTAGAGAACATGTGAATATTAAAATTTATCATCATTATTTATTATTATTATTTTGAAACGGAGTCTCCTCGGTCACCCAGGCTGGAGTGCAATGGCGCCATCTTGGCTCACTGCAACCTCCACCTCCCGTGTTCAAGACATTCTCCCACATCATCCTCCCGAGTAGCTGGGATTACAGGAACCCATTATGCCCAGCTAATTTTTGTATTTTTGTCGAAATGAGGTTTCACCATGTTGGCCAGGCTGGTCTTGAACTCCTGACCTCAGGTGACTTGCCCGCCTTGGCTACCAAAGTGCTGGGATTACAGGTGTGAGCCACCATGCCCGGCCTAATTTATTATTATATATTATATATGATACAGAATAATAAAATGAAACATAATTTATCTATTCATCCAGCAAATATTTATTGAGCTCCCATCTATTGTAGTTTCTGGAGATGCTCTGGAAAAGAAAAATAAAGGAAAGAAAATCTATTTTTCATAAAGTTTACATTCTAGCAAGAGAGTAACAAGAAATAAATAAATACATCATAGGTACGTAGTACATGCAGTGGCAGGGGATAGTGATGAAAGGTGGGACAGGACAGAGCTCTTTTTACTGAAGTGAGCAGAAACCTGACAGTTGTAGGAGTGAGCTAGAGAAGATGAAGGGACGTGCATTCCGGGCAGAGGGATAAGGAAGTCCACAAGCCCCAGGGTAGGATTCCACCAGAATGACTGGAGTTGGGCAAGAGGCTAGGAGTATGGAGGAAAGGAGTTCAAAGAGGCAGCCTGAGGCAGCTGAGAAAGATAAGGGAAAATAAGGCTAGGAACAGAAATTGAAGCAGAAAATGATGCATTGTATATGATGAAGAGACATTTTAAAAAGTGAGATGGACTAAAGTCTGTGAGACTTCTCTTAGGGAACTCCCGTGACATAGTATCCAGATGTCAGATGATGAGGGTCAGGCCTGGGTGCCATCAGTGAGAATGAAGACAAGGTAATAATGGATCAGAAACTATTCAGACAAAGAATGAAGGGCTTGGAAAATGGGACCTAGAGGATGAAGGAGAGGACTAGTCCAAAGACTATCCAAAAGTCTCAAGTCTTAGTGATTGGGAGAATTCTGTCATAGTACTACTAACCAAGAGAAGAAAGCTAGGAAGGCAACCAGAATATTGAGCATCAGAGTGGATGTGATTGGCATAAGCTGGTGGCAGCATATTCCTGGGGAAATTTCCAATTAAAAGTTAGGCCTGTTATGTGGAGAAAAGGGAATGCTTATACACTGCTGGTAGAAAAGCAAATTAGTTTAACCTCTATGGAAAACAGTAGGAGATTTCTTTAAGAACTAAAAGTAGATCTACTATTCAATTCAGCAACCCCACTACTGAATATCTACCCAAAGGGAAAGAAGTCATTATATAAAAAAAGACACCTATATGCATCTGTTTATTGCAGCACAATTGCAAAGATAGGGAACCAATCTAAGTGCCCACCGACCAACAAGTGGATAAAGAAAACATGCTATATATACTACACGGCATTCTTCTCAGTCATAAAAAAGAACGATAATGTCCTTTACAGTAGCTTGGATGGAACTGGAGGCCATTATTCTAAGTGAAGTAACTCAGGAATGGAAAACCAAATATCGTATGTTCTCACTTACAAGTGGGAGCTAAGCTATGGGTATGTGGAGGCAGACAGAATGATATAATGGACTTTGTAGACTCAGACAGGGGGCAGTGGGAGGGAGGGATGAAAAACTACATATTGGGTGCAATGTACACTACTCCGACTTCACCAATAAACAATTCATCCTCGTAATCAAAAAACGCTTGTACCTCCAAAGCTATTGAAACAAAAAATATATTTTAAAAAGTTAGGGCACCTATTTAAAGATCCTGGCAATGAAAGGAGAGAAGGCACATGGTACCCAGACAAGGCAGTAGAATCACACTTCTCAGGTTGGGGTGGATGCAGTAGAGGGTCATGTAAAGGACTTAGAGGTGCTATTAGAGGTGGACAAATGTATGGCTGGGCACAGTGGCTTACGTCTCTCATCCCTACACTTTGGAAGGCTGAAGTGGTTGGACCACTTGAGGTCAAGAGTTCGAGACTATCCTGGCCAACATGGTGAAACTCTGTCTCTACTAGAAACACAAAAAATTAGCCGGGCATGGTGGTGCAGGCCTGTAGTCTCAGCTACTCCAGAGACTGAGGCATGAGAAACCCTTGAACCTGGGAGTCAGAGGTTGCAGTGAGCTGAGATCACATCATTACATTCCAGTCTGGGCTGGGTGACAGAGCAAGACTCTAACTAAAAAAAAAAAAAAAAAAAAAAAAAAAAATTGTAAGTGCAAATTCTTTTGGAATTTGGCAAAGAATAAAATATAGAATTCTGTAATGTGAATGGGTGGTGCAGTCATTTTAAACAAGGTTTTTGCTAAGAGGACCTGGGTTTTTTAGATGAGTTCATTATTTTGAATAGTTGACAAATATTAATCCAAAACCACAAATTCCTTTGTGTTGAATTTCAGGAGCTCAGGGAAGTAGAAATAGTATTTGTTGATAATTAGTTATATTTCCATAAATATGAGTCAGAGAACAAATAATCTTATAACACCAAACTGAAAGGTAGAGGTGGTGAAAGGACTGGAGTAATATAGAGAAGATAAAGGAGATGACAGGCTACACAAGGCTCTGTGAGTTTCTGAGATCCAACTTCATTCACTTCTTTGCTCAACAAATACTTGTTTATCATGTTATGATGTAACGGTCACTGTGCAGGGTTTTAAAGATTCTGAGAAAAAGTAGAGAAATATGGCCCTGCTCTCATGAAGCTTCAGTCTAAAGAGGAGAGCAGATGTTAAACAAATAATTACACAATTAAGACTGAATATGTTAGCACGTGGAGAAGTACAGCCTGAAAAAGGCAATCCCTATGTTCAGTTTCATAACCTTTCTACATAAGAAAGGTTATGGTGAGAGTGAGTTCCTCATGTACATTATCTGAGATTGTAATTTTTTTTAAAGGAAGTTACCAACCCCATCAGTGTTTTACACTTAAGGTAACTATATACGTCATCATTCAAACCAGTTCACTGGTGCTAATCATTATGCCAGATAATGGCACAAAACAGGACCAATGCTCACTCTCTTTAAAGGGGCAATGAGGAGAGGACTCAAAGCAAATAAAATAATGAGAGAGACAATGACAATTTGTTCAGCAAGTAACCAGTAGTTTTCATATGATGAAGTAAATAAATCAAGGAGTAAAGGAAATAACTATTTAGAGAAGTCTAACAGAATGTAATTAAGACTAGTAGCACAAACCTAAACAGAGGAAAAATTGAGCTAAGTAAAGTACCAGCAACAATTTTCTAACAGCTAAGACAGATTATAAAAATCCTCTCAAGGGAAGGCACTTCAGCTAATGTGAACTGAAATATTAAAAATTAAAATGGAGAATATCCATGATATACAGACCAGAAGAACTATGCTTCACCATTAAAAGATAATTGAACAAAGACATCTTTTCTATCTCTAATTCTTAATATTCTTGAAAACTTTCAAAGTTTTCATGTTTTTTTATTCTTAAGGCAAAGAGTCCTTCTTTGTGATTGTGGTCTCTCATCTCACTTACTTAAAATCCCAAGACCAAGCATTGCATAGCTCAGATCATATCCTGGTTTTAATCTGTTCACTTAGTTTCTGTCTTAAAACAACAACAACAACAACAACAACAACAGCAGCAGCAGCAGCAACGTCCATGGCTGAAAGGTCCAAGAGTTCTTTCCTAAAAGATTCATTTACAAAAGACACAATTTAAATGAATGTCTTCACTGGGCGCCACAAAGGGCCAATCCAAGATACCCTATCTCCAAGTGTCTACTTTAAAAAGTCAAGGGAAACTGGCTCTATCGGGGATAAGAAAGAGGGCAAGGCAGAATTCTAGCTTCTATAAATATTATATGATTCTTTTAATTTGGAAAGAATCAAAATTCATTTGGCCTAAAATATTTGGATACATGTCTCAATTACTCTGCTGGTGTAAGCCCGACCTCCTCTCTGCTAGCAGAAAGAATTGGCAGACAAAGTGCATGCTGGTGACTCAGTGTGAGGTGCTCTCTCCACCTTGGGGGGACGAAGCGGGAGCAGAGAACACTGAAGCCAGAAACACTGACTTAAAATGGAGCATCTGATCCTTAAAGATCCCCTGGTATTTGTTGTCAGAGATGTCAGCTGGATTTCAGTTCAGATAATTACATTTTGTTTGTCTAATGCCCCTAGCAGTTTCCAGTGGGATCTTCATTTCCCATCAGAAATCGCTCTGCATGTGATGCTGTGCTTAATTAAACAACTGCCGTGTGCTAGCTCACAGGTGCTGTTTGTTTCAGCGGTCACCGAAGTGATCTCTCCCTAGGCCCGTGCCAGCCATACTGCCCGGACTTGAATTCTCTCCAGAGAAGTTTCTCATTCAAGATCCCCAGTAAAGAAAGTAAGTCAATCTTTAAGAAAGCAGAGTTTAGAAGAGAGTGACTACAGCGTGGGTTTTAAGAGGCTGTGCTTTAAGAGGCTGAATTTCGACATGGCTCTTCAATAGGTACTCCAGTGGACCAATTTAATCTGGGCTGTCTAAGTTGTCTCCTTTTTATAGGGATCTTGGGATCGATGTGTCCTGATAGAAAAAGAGAAATGATGGTAAGGTCTATGGCAATTAACTTTCATTTCAAGGATTTGGGAGAAGTTGGATAATTAAACTGTCAGGGAATCCTTACACATGTTTTCTTTGTTTTACATTTTCTCAAAATAGACTCAGCTAAATCATTTAATTCAATGGGAATTAAGGTGGAGAATCCAGATATAAACTACCCAAGGAAAGCACTGTACTGAACCAAAGACTGATGGCACACCTCAGGACTCTTCTATTGTTCTTGTAAATGCGTTTTAACTATAAAGTTTCCATGGGCATGTTATAATCCAACCATAGAAGAAATTATAATTAAAAAAATAAAAATTATTCTCATATTCTTTAACACAAGTAGCATGAATTCTCTATAGGGGATATACAGTGAGAAACCCCACTGATGTCATGGACACAACATATTGTTCAACTCTATGTTAAAATGCCAACTGTTTATAAATTAAAATTACAGAGAAGACACTAATTCTGATTGTCAAGAAGATGGAACATTACAATTTTATAATTTCACCTGTTTTTAGAAATACAATAAATATGGTAAAGAGGCAAAAATCTGGTAAATTATGGAGTTTATTTCTGTACTGGTTCATACAGACATATTATCCTTTCATGATTTTAATAACAGTATTATAGTGTATGTGGAAGACAAGCCTGTAATCATTGGTAATTTGTGTTGTCTTGTTGTAATATGAACATTGACAATTATAGTAAGTTCATATTATATTGAATATTTAAAATATTAAATGATTTTTTTTATTGAATACACCAGTACATCAGTTGTTTTTACACAGGAGAAATCCTTCTTTCTTCTTATTTGCCAGGGACTACTGAAGGAAAAAGGAAAGAAAATAGAGCTTCTTTCATCTTTATTCTGGGGTTTTCTGCAATTTTTTTTTAAGAGAAAGGTAATGCATGTATTCAACTACAGGTCTAGCTAAAAATACACTCTAATATAAAGTTTTAGAAGAGAAAAAAGAAACATACATTATTTATCTGTTTTATGAACTGAAAGAAAAAAATCAGAAAATAGTAGCAGCAACATGTTCTCTTATCAGCTACCCAAATCCCCACCACTGAGAGATCTCTATTTTTACGCTTTCCAGACAACTCTAGAAGAAAAGTCAAAGTCTGTATTTCCAACATATTGCTGATATGGTGAAGCTCTTTAGTTGAAAACCAAAATCCTACTGTCTGAGAAAAGCATATCAGCAATGTCATAGGTCAGTCTCTCGGAATAAGTTATCACTTTGACACTTGTGATTTACCCACCATGCGAGTTATCTGAAACAATTTTTCACCAAAAGGTGATGTCTTTTCTGGAATATCATTCACATTTCTAAATGCTTATCATCCAGTTTTGCTTATTCTTTCATACATTTATCTCCTTTTAGCCCTAGAGAACCATTAAGATGGCTTATATGGATACAGAAAATAACCCAAGATTAAATGAAAACCAAATTACATGAATAAAGAAAATGGGCTCACAGAATGAGAATAGGAACAAAATCATTAAGTCAGGAATATGCTGCTAGGTAAATGCTTAAGGTTTCTTCCCTGCTGAAAGGGGCTCATGAATTTCATTTACACTTTTAGTAAACAATATAAGGATAAAAGGAATCATTTGCTCAAGAGAAGCCCAATTATTCTTGGTACTGAAACTGACAGTGGCCTCTCCCATGAGCCCTCATAAAGGGGAAACTGCGATTTAATGAGTAATATCCTTGTGGCCTCCTTACATTTTATGGAGACAGTGTGGTCCAGTTTATGAGCTACCTAGTAAGATCTAGATTTGAACAGGCTCTGTACTTTCATCACTAGCTCTGTAACCTCAGGAAATTAATTTAACTATGAAGTCCCAGTTTGCGTATTTGTAAAGTGTGTCCACCTCATATGAGGCGAGGATTAAATAAGACAATGCACATGAAATGCCCAGCAAAACCCCTGGCACCTGGTGAGTGCTCGATAAGTGTTAGTTTTTACTAATCTGTGGTTACTTGGGGAGTGCAAAGGCACTTCAGTGTTAGCTCCAATCACTATGCATACAGAGGTAATTTGATGTGAAAACAAATAATGTGAAGCAGTGCAAAGTCTTGAATGTATATATTTGAGCTTACCCACGTGTGTGTACACATACACACTGTTAATTTTTGTCTATTCCTTGGCTCTCTATTATATATATATAGTAACTTTAACCTAAGCATCTAGTGTATGTTGAAGAAAGTTTAGCATTTATGTTTTACCAACTCCCAGCTTGGTTATGAGAACAAAGTTTTGCAAAAATAGGTGCCTTTGTCAAGTGCTGAGAATGGACTTGAGTTCCTAGAGTCAGCAAAGATGTGGATTAGGAGATAATTCAGACCAGCTAAGTAGACAATAAATGAATCCTATTATTGTTTTTTTTCCCCTTTCTACAAATCATTTCCTCATTTTAAGTAAAGAAGGAAATCGAAGGCTGAGAACTTTGGCTGGACATGGCTTTTTCAAAGCATTTCTCACAAGTGAGAAAAGGAACCGGGGTTGCCAGCTTCTGTAGGAAGAACTAAGCATCCACCACACAGAGATGAAAGAGGCACATTTTCCTAAGTATTTTTCTGTGATTGGAGTTTCAAAGAGGGATGAATTTGAAAGGTCAGCAGTTGATGCTTGTTTTTTCGTGTAGTTCTGACTGGGAAATGGTATGATCAGAGAATGGAACTCTGGCAAGTGAATTCTAAGTCTTCCACAGAAAGAACTTCAATAATAGCAAAAAATGTGGGCAGACGAGATGGTAGATCCATTAAATTTACTGAACGATCAATTTAATATGCCAAAATCTGCCAATCTATTTTTGGTTTTAAGTCCCGAAACAGTATAACATGAGAAATTTTGTTAATATTCTTTGTTTTCTTAGAGCATGAAGTAGCATAAAGATTATTCTGTATATTTCTCTTCTCTTTATCTTTCTTATGCCAGAAGTTTTACTGGACATGTTATTTACTTCAGGCATTTCCTTTAGGCCTTCGTTGCACAGTTTTAATAGTTTTTTGCTTTCAGAGGTTCCTATCCCGATTTCCTTCCTTTTGTATAAAGAAGAGAACATGATAGAGTGAAAAACCACTGTCTTGTGTTAGGGGACCTTAGATTCTTATTCTAGCTGTGCCTCTAGCTGCTGGTATGATATTATTCTCTTCGAATAACTTGTCTTTGATTGTTTCATATTTCTGCTTCTAGACAAACTTAGTGGTTATGCTTCTTAAAGTCTTTTTTTTCAAATCAGCAGAAACATTTTTTGAAGTAAAAATTTTCCTCAGAAACCCAATATGTGAATTAGATGAAAGCCTAATCCCCGTGTTGAAATGAGATGTCTTACTGTTCTGAGAGCATCTCCATCCAGCCATAATAACCTAGGGCAATAATCCTTAGGGCAATTTCTCAAGGCATAGTCCATGGAATACCGGTGGCCCCTGATGATCTGTGGGTGGTTCATAGGCGTTTTAGTCATTTTAGACTGAAATGTTTTCTCACATTTCTTAAATTTGAAGTAAAGCAATAATAATGATTTTTTGCAGAAATGTCTTTATGTTCTGAATAATTATGTTTTCAAGGATTGTGTATGTGCTACAAGCTCTTATTCATCAATTTCTTTAAATAACTTATGTTCACATATTTGTGTATTATTGTTTTTGCTTATCGATAATCCTATTTTTGTTGTTGCTGTGATCATAGTGCTGTTTATATCCCAAATTTGCAAAGTGGCTCAAGGACTCAAAATACAGTTCACCAAAACACTAAAATAATAGTAAAATATTAGTAAAAATGCTGAATACAAAGTAGTTTTTTAAGCACTAAGAATAAAGAAGATTTCAATTTGATTACGCAATATGAATCTTTTGCTGCAGGGACAAGTGGAAATGTAAGTATGATAACTTTATGAGAATAATCAGAAAGCAAAAGCTTGAGTCAGACACAGGTTGATGAACGTTTACAAACCAAGTTTTATTAGAGCCGTGGGCTATTTGAACCTTGTCCTTAGTGTGTTGTGTGTTACAGAACTTTTTCAAATAGTGAAAGGAAACCATAGAAGGTTTTATGTTGTTCTCATAATTATGCAGTAAAATCTGACAAATCAGTTGTTTTCATAATGAGAAAAAAAGTAACAAAAAAAGAGTATTGGTATTGTCACCAAAATGAAGACTAAAGATAGATTCAAATTTTTCAGTTCTTATATTAAAACCACATACAAGTTACATTCCAGCCAAAAGGTTTATGAAATCATTCTCAGAATTAGTGATAATATCATACTTGGAAAGAAGGCATAATATACATTTTAAATATTATTTTATCTCATAAGGTCACGGCATGCTCTGAAAGAGAAAGTACTACTATATGTGCATGAAAAGTAGGTATTTAAATTGGATACAATCATTAAAATGCAGATTAAGAATCCTTGTTTGCTCTATATGTGGCATGTGTATGAGGGAGAAATGTTTGATTATCTTTTTTTTGTTTATCATTAAAACTTCTAGGTACTCAAAAACAATTCTTTTTCCTCAGTTGGCTAACAGCATTTTTCATCAGTGACTCTCTTGATTCTTCATTTTCTTCCTGACACAGCAGCCAGAGTAATCCTCTTTTTAACATTTATTTTATTTATTTATTTTTTTGATACAGAGGCTCGCTCTGTCGCCCAGGCTGGAGTGCAGTGGCCAGATCTCGGCTCACTGCAAGCTCCGCCTCCCGGGTTTACGCCATTCTCCTGCCTCAGCCTCCCGAGTAGCTGGGACTACAGGCGTCCGCCACCACGCCCGGCTAATTTTTTGTATTTTTAGTGGAGAGGGGGTTTCATCGTGTTAGCCAGGATGGTCTCAATCTCCTGACCTTGTGACCTGCCCGCCTCAGCCTCCCAAAGTGCTGGGATTACAGGATTGAGCCACTGCGCCCAGCCTCGGAGTAATCCTCTTAAAAGGGGATTCAGATTGTGGCATGCCTGTGCTCAAAACCCATCAGTGGCTCTCATGTCACTCAGAGTAAAAGCCAAAGTCCTTTTTGTGACCCACAAGGCCCTACAGAATCTTCTTCCCACCCTGCTCTGTTTCCTTTCTCGCCACAGCTCCTCTTAGTCTCCCTTTCTCCACTCTGCTCCAGCTGCATGGATTCGTGTCATACTTTTTTTTTTTGAGATGGAGTCTCTCTCTGTCACCCAGGCTGGAGTGCAGTGGCACGATCTTGGCTCCCTGAAAGCTCTGCCTCCCGGGTTCAAGAGATTCTTCTGCCTCAGCCTCCCACGTAGCTGGGACTACAGGCGGGCACCACCACACCTGGCTAATTTTTGTATTTTTTTTTTTTTTTTTTTTGTAGAGACGGGGTTTCACCATATTGGCCAGGCTTGTCTGGTCTCAAACTCCTGACCTTGTGATCCACCTGCCTCAGTCTCCCAAAGTGCTGGGATTATAGGCGTGAGCCATTGCGCCCTGCGTGTGTCATCCTTAACCTGCTTCCTCCTCATTCAGCACCTCTGGCCTTGTTCTCTGTGACAGTGATCTTCCCCAAATCCGTGTGGTTTCTTCTCCACTTCTTTGCTGGTTTTTAACCAATGTCCTTCAGGCTTCGAGTCAAGTAAAGTTTTTCTTGGCTGCACTATCTAAAAATTGCAAAATCCACCGGCAAAACAGCTCTTCCCTGCTTTGTTTTTATATTTTTTCTTCCCCCCTCAGACTTAGCATTTATCACTATCTAATAGACAACTCATTTTAATTGATCTTGTTGAGTGTCTGTCTCTCACACTAGAATGTAATATGGGAACACAGAGTTTATGTATCCCAGCACCAAAATAAGGCCTAAGACATTGAAGATGTTCAATACGTATTTATTAAACAGATGAATTAACAAATGCTTTCAAAATTCAAAAAGAAAACTTTGTAAGCTGCTTTCTACTTTTATATGCTAGATTCTGTGGGTTCTGGTCTCAAAGCCTTGTCACTATTGTCTTGATTCTGCCAGTCAGTATGTAACATGGGCTCTACTTATGAATACGTATCACATCACTTTACACACAGAGAAACCTTTACTTCTCCAGAGAGGGAAATAAAAGGTGTTCTAGATATGCTTCAAAGGGCTATCATTTCATATACATTTTAGCTTAATTATTTGATCTTTTCATTTAATATACATTTAATGTACATTTTAGCTCAATTATTTGATCTTTTCAAATTCTGTCTCTGTGAAAATGGTATAATTGATGTGAAATCTAAAAAATTAAGCTAAATTTCTAGACAGTACTTAGTAGTGTTCTATGTTAAGCACAAGTTGAATATGGCTTATTAAACTAAGAGAAAGGAGCAGAGAGGTGGAATAAAAAGTGTAGTTTCCATATGTGGTTAACCTATTTCTCATTTACATTTCAACAGCTGCATGTGTCATTACGATTCTCCACATAAGGTCCAAGCCAAAAATAATGTTATTCCCAGATAGCCAAGTTTTTCTGTACATGAGAAGTAATAAAAAAAAACATCGCAATGATACCACCTAGATCTTTGAGCATAACACATTTTTTTAAAAAAGAGAACCTAAAGTTACTATATTAGTTTACAGTTAGCCAAATTCTACCTTAATAACAGATGTAGATATATTAGTTTTCAGGCTAAAGTGGTAAATTAAGAGTTGCAGGTGTTTTATTCTTTTAAAGTGTATTTTAGTTCTTAATCTAGCTACTCAGTTTCTGTTGTCTTTAATAACATACTTATTGAGTGAAACTCAATGCAGTTGTTTCATTATTTTCCTATTCTTTATTTTAGGCCAAGTGTATTTGATAGCAGTAGTTTGAGTCGTTATATATTAAGAGCATAATGAACGTTAGTGAGATATTTTTCTGTTGAATTTCAAGGTAGACCTTTGCACAGTCAGGGTAGCACCAAAAAAGCTACTCTGGCTATTCATAGATGCCTTGTGGGGTGGGAATACCTGGGTAATTTGTGATGATCCAGACCTTGACCTCTAGCCTTCTAAGCTCAGTGGACTGGTTTTCTAACTCTCTAAAAGTGTTTTTTCCTCTCAGAAAAAGATTTAAACTGCAAGCTGAAAACCCTGATGTGTAAATAGGAATGGCCAATTTATTAACCTGCAGCAGCACATAAAAACACCAAATGCACAATGCATTGTTTACATCTGATCAGTATTTATCTCCTTACAGGGAAGCTACATAAAAAGGAGTTGGCTTGGTGAGTAATGGTGGAGTGAGGCTCATGATTCGAGTGTTTCAAGATGTCAACTAAGGGCGCCTCAACGAAATGCACCTCATGCCCATTGACTTAACAGGTCAAGACCTTAAGGAAACGCAGCATTCCTTTGCATAATGCTTCAGTAAGTACTCACTACTTTTGTCTTTCAAAATCTCTCTTTTTTTCTTTTTTTTCTTTGTGGCTACTATTTTCTTTCTTTACATATGTTATTACATTTAAATATGATTTTTACACTCTTCACTTTAAATCATAATGGTTTAAACTTAACACTTATTATAGGGCACTATTATTTCTCTCATTTTCAAGTTCTTGTAGGCAGAGGGTGTATATCTATAGTAAATAACATATTTTTGCTATATCCAATTTTTAAAAATATAAGCCAGAAACATTGCTTCTCTATTAATTAACTGATGGGTCTGGTTTATTATCAGGCTAGTATCCTGAAGGGTTTTAGAGATGTTGCCTTCTGGATTGTTTGTCAAAAATAGGTGATTTGGGGGTGTGGGGGTCTTAGATGATCATTCATTTCTATTTTCCTAGAGATGACCTTGCTGCTCTTTTAGAGTTTATTTTTATCTGGAAGTGGGCTGAGAGAAGAGGTAGCTGTATACAGTCACACCCTGCATAATGACATTTTGGTCATCAACAGAGCACATATACAACAGTGGTCCCATCTATTATAAGGGAGCTGAAAAATTCCTATCACCTAGTGACAGCAAAGCCATTGTTGTATCTTAGTGCAACTTATTACTCATGTGTTTGTGGTGACACTGGTGTAAACGAACCTACTATGCTGCCAGTCATATAAAAGGGTAGCCTATACAATTATGTACAGTATGTAATACTTGATAATAAATGCATTTATTACTGGTTTATGTATTTAATATACTACACTTTCATTGTTCTTTTTACTCCTCCTACTTATAAAAAAATTAACTGTAAAACAGCCTCAGACAGGTCCTTCAGGAAGTATTCCAGAAAAAGGCATAGTTATCATAGGAGATGATAGCACCATGCATGTTATTGGCCCTAAAGACCTTCCAGTGGGACAAGATGTGGAGGTGGAAGACAGTGATATTGATGATCCTCACCCTGTGTAGACCTAGGCTAATGTGTGTGTTTGTGTCTTCCTTTTTAACAAAGCACATTTCAAAAGTAAAAAACAAAACAAAACAAAAACATTAAAAATAGGAAAAAAGCTTATAGAATAAGAATGTATAAAAAGAAATTATTTTTGTACAGCTATACAATGTGTTTGTGTTGTAACCTAAATGGTATTATAAAAGAGTCAAAGAGTTTTAAGAAATTAAAAAGCTTATAAAGTAAAAAGGCTATGGTAAGCTATGGTTAATTTATTAATGAGGAAAGATAAATTTTAAAAAATAAATTTAGTGTAGCTTGAGTGTGCAGAGTTTACAAACTCTGCAGTAGCATACAGCAATGTCCTAGGCCTTCACACTCACTCACCACTCACTCACAGACTCACCCGGAGCAACTTCCAGTCCTGCAAGCTCTGTTCATGGTTCGTGCCCTATATAGGCATAGCATTTTTAATCTTTATACTATATATACATTTTTTGAGATGGAGTCTCGTTCTTGTCGCCCAGGCTGGAGTACAGTGGCACGATCTCGGCTCACTGCAACCTCCGCCTTCTGGGTTCAAGTGATTCTCCTGCCTCAGACTCCCAAGTAGCTGGGATTACAGGTGCCCGCCACCACACCTGGCTAATTTGTTTGTATTTTTAGTAGAGGAAGGGTTTCACTATATTTTCACTGTACCTTTTCTATGTTTAGATGTATTTAGGTGCACAAACACCACTGTGTTACAGTTTCAGACAGTATTCAAAGCAGTACCATGCTGTACAGGTTTGCAGCCTGGGAGCAATCGGCTCTACCATACAGCCTAAGTGTGTAGTCGGCTCTACCATCTAAACATCTAGGTTTGTGCCTGTGCACTCTATGATGAAATCACCAGCAACGCATTTACAGAAAAGCATCACCGTCATTAAGTGATATGAGACTGTACTCTTATGGTGAACATTACTAAAGTAGCTCCAGAAAAATGGCTCCATGCACCCACTTTATGGCTCTCTTTTGACTTACTGAATGCTAACCGGACTCAGCACCCATGCCAATTACTTTATATGTAGGCCCTCTGCCAACTGCCTGGACTTCTTCTAGTCTCAGCCTGTGGAGGGCATATGGTCCTTTGATCTTTAAATAAAAATGGCTTGAAGTTCCAATGTGTGCCCACAAAATATGTGGCACCTTCTCCTGGTCACTTTTTCTTCTAAATTCCTTTTACCATTCAAGTTTCTATTTTTCTTGAGCCTTTCCACTACCAACTGGGGACTCCTTTCTTCTCCAGGTCAATGGAATCCAGCCACTTTTTTATTTCCTCAAATGCCACTCATATACTTTAGTAACAGGTTTATTAGGAATGATTTGTAGGTCATTGGACAGGGTTGGGGGAGCTACATTGAAGAGCAGTTATCATCTCCTTAGATGTTTAAGTCGTAGAGCCTAGCCCAACATCAAGAAGAAAAAAATCTTATTTAAAAAAATCTTACAGTAAATACTAAACATTTGGTTCCTAGGATTCCACCAGTCATTCCTTCTTCCAGGCACTGCTCTCAGACTGCTCTTTTTCCTTAGGTCCTAGGCCCCTGCCCTTGTGCTCTGTCTGGGCTGGCTTCTCCCCAACTCTCTCCCACTGCACTCCTCTGTCCTCTCTATTCCTGCCTGTAATACCTTCCCTCTTGGGCCGCTGTTGGAAACCCAAATTTATGTTAGGATGTAAAATTTAATTAATTTCTCAATTAAATTACCTCAATTAAAGGTAGTTTGCCAACTACCCTATCCATGTGCCGAGGGCTTTCTTTTTACAACCAAAGTCAGCAGTCAAGTTGATTTGCTTATAAAAGATAATTCTCTTTCAGAATAATTCTCCTATCAGCTTTTATTTTTTGTGCCCTTCATGTGCCCCAAATCATGACTACAGGTATGTTAAACCCAAAACTGGAGATGTTCAACCATGGTGCTTGTTAATCCATCCTGATGTGCCTTGATTCCTAGGCTTGTGGATATCTGGGACTCCTAATTGAATGAGTAAATTTGCCCAGCCTTCTTAATAAACACATGCAAAAACATTCACACTTTTTTTTTCTCTTTGCTTTACAGAACAGTCTGTAGCATATTGTTCTTGAAAGGCTTACTTGATATACTCTTACTTATTTCTATAAGATCCATATAGGGTTTTTGATATGTTTGTAAAGATGGTTGAAAACCAGAAAATAGCCCTAAATGGCTGTTTGTTCCTATTCTTTAAAGCCTCTGGTTATTTTTTGACCTAATTTTCTGCCAAGAAATAAAATAATTTGAATAATAAAAAAAGTCTTAAGTACACAATGATCACCGTCTTTAAATAGTGGGGCCAAAGATCTAGAAACACTATTTATGTTTCTGAGCTAAGGGGAAAATAAAGAAAAAAAGAAATATTTTTCTCCTGGTTTTTTATGGCATGAAAACTGAAAAAAGAAAACGTTGTTCTCTAAAGCTGGATAGTACTTGCTAGCAAAGCATGCATTTCATTACTGGTGGGAGTTTCATAGTGTTCAGCAGAAGGTTGCTGGTTATCCAGTGGAGTATACATGGGCTCTATTCTCAAACTGCTGGGCAGCTTAATTGTGAACCTCAGGGAGGTAAGGGGTTAGGATACCATGATGTGATTGCGGAAATAGACACCATCAGAGCTTGAACATATTATACAACGAAATAATATGATTCCTAGGAAAAGATCTAGGGAAAAATTAAGTTTTTATTTTGGGCCAGAATAATCGCACATTCAAAGGAAACCTCCCTGCATTCATTCAGATGTTGGTCTCTGGGAGCCACTTAGATAAAAAGGGGGTTGGAACAGAAAAAGTAATTTCAACATTGGCAACCAAAAACTGTTAATTTTTGTTGTTGGGTTTTGGCTATAATTTTGCGGGGTAGGGGGGGCCGTTGAGGGCCCTCTGTAATGAGTCAGATTATAAAACTTTTAGAGAAAATGTTTGCAAAGTACTTAGAAAAATTGAGTTATTATTTTCCAAGAGATTTTCTTGCACATTTCAGTCATGCACATTTGGTTCATTGACATACCCTGGGTTAGATTACAAACCGTTTTTATTAAAAACTAATTTTCAGGCTTTTATCAATCCAGCATCTAGAACATTGTGCATTTGAACTTGTATTTTTCCATAGGTAGATAACCCAATTATAATAATGATATGGAAAATTTATGACCTTCTCTTTTGCTACTCATAATTTATTTTACCTGCTCAGAGTAAATTGTTGAGAATCAGAGAATCACAACCATCGTTGAGAGTGGCCGGAAAGTATTTTCCAATCCCATTGCTATGTGGGTATGGGATGCATCGGAATGTAAATTATCATCCATTTTAAAATCATCTAGCCAACACGCCAAATTCTACAAAGGCATTATTAGAATGCAAAAATTATAAATACTTAAAACAGAAAAATAAGAAGAGGGCTTTTTTGGCATCTATTTCTTTGTTGTTCACTTAAGTCATTTTTCTTATTGTCAGCTGAAGTCCCCTTTCTTTATTTCTGTCTAAAAGTGAGTTATTAGTAAGATAAGAAAGTAAAAACTGGGACATAAACCATATTCAGGTATAAAATATTCCAATAAGAAAGTAAAAGTTTACTACTCCCTAGAAGTAAAAGATGGCCAGGGTTGTCGAATTATGGAATGTTAAGTGTCCCCAGGTGACTTTGCAACAGTCAAGAAGGGTGAATGCGCCACTCTGGCTCATCTTCACAAGAAACATTTTGTTCAATATTTGTTCATATCAAATACGCTTCATTCTGCAAAATTAAGTTCATTTGGAGGGATTAGTCGCAGTTAGTCGTGATGCTTAGAAGAAAACTAAACTGTCAAAAGCAGCTGTGGTCTCAGTTTTATTATCATTTGAATAGTTTTCTAAACACATAAAAGCCCTAACATCTTAAAACTAAAGTTAAATCCTAATGCCTGTTATTATTGAAGAGATGACTTCCATTGCATACCTTGGGTATCTGTGAGTCCTTTACATTTCATAAAATTAGGAGCTCATAATGATGAGCTGGAAATATTCTATTTAGTCTTTACAACTGTAGAAAAGTGAATTCATAAACTTAGCACTGTGGAGATCTGTGCTTGTGGGAGAGAAAAGATCATTTACTCAGTTGGCATGCATCAAATGCTATACCACATTGGTAAATAATTATTTTAACTCTAAACATCTCTGTTTGTTGTCTGTGATTAATTCATTCTATACATGTATATCTATTCTCCCCCTCTATCTCTCTATCATTGTCTGTATCTATATGTGTCAACACATATATGTGTAGCTTATGCGTGTATCCACACATAAAGATGTATACATATATGCCTATATATACATGTGTGTATGTGTTCCTTTCCTTCTTTAACATTTAACATATTTCACCAGCTTAAAAGAGACTATTGCGTACCACTAAGAAAATTATGTGATCCATTCACTGAAATTATTTTTAATAGTGTGAGTCACAGAAGTTGTCCAATTTATTATGAGCACGATTGATTGATTCATACCCCAAATGGATACTGTGCAGAATATTATAGGCTTCACTGTCTCCCCTTGGGCTATGATTTAGAACTTTCTGACAAGTTTATTTAAATCTGTGAAAAAATGATTGAATGATTTCAGCCTATATTTAAGTATTATTGGAGGTAATAAATCATACTTTGAAAGACTTATGGTACTAGAGAATTGCTCTTCACAAGTTGACAGAATTCACTTTTAAGTGGCTTCATCCAGCACTGTGGTGGTCCTTGTAGATAAAGGAACTAATCTGTACTCACTCATGGAGTTTCATAGTGTATAATTGGACCACTGGCCTTCATATCTCAACACACAGTTACCAGAGACTTTTTTTTTCTTTATTTAGCGTGGCTCTTGGAATGTCACCTGCTTTTCCTTACCTTCCATTTAGGAAGAAAATGGGGAGTCTATCTGACATCTCTATTTGAGTGCCTTAGAATTATGGGAAGCAGGCCACGAAGTTAAAAAAAATGTGCTTCGTGTAAATGAAGTGTGCATTTCTATGAATAGAAAGTGGGAAAACTTCGGAGAGAAACAGAACGAAAGCATACTTAGAAAGCGAAGAGATTTTCCAATATCGATGAGGGATTTAAATGATGACCAATACTAAGAGATTTCATGGTTTTTGGAGAGTAAGAGAAGTACAGGAATTAATGGGCAGAACACAGCCGTCAGAATGTGCACTGCAGTAATGCCTTGTATCAATATCTATATTGTTTTATATCATAATTGAATAACGACAACATAATGCTAGAAATTGGAAATGAGTTGAAAGAAAAGCTCAAAGCATACGTAATTCTGGCAAGCAGAATTACCTTAAAATAATTTCTGCTTTTTTCTTTTTACACTTTCAGTGTGTCCAGTACTCAGCTGATGCATTCCTTTCAGTTTTAATCCGAAAGTAACTGCTCTGAACAAGTCGGGATAGAATGGCCGTTGTGGAGAATAAACATAGCCGGTAACTGCCCCAGTCCTCTCCTCATGATTCCAAGGAAAGACTGATTTATGGCTTCATCTCTGCTGTTGGACAGAGGCCTCAGCCCATTGGAAATCTCCAGAGCCGTGGGAGAGGGGCGAGGCTGTGGTCCACCACAGTTGTGGAGTTTCAAGGCCTCGTTCTCTTTCGGCCAAGTCCAAATGGTAACAGTGTGTTACGGCCTGACTTACTGACTCTAGCTGGGCTAGGAAACTATAGATTCTAAATGGCATCTCTGTGATTTAAGACTGTATACATAATCAGGCTTTCTTTTTTAAAATTTGCCAGTTACATGTGAATGTTTCATGGAAAATAAGTCAATTGTAGCGTTCCCCGATTTTAAAAAAAGCAAAGGATTTTTTTCTTTTACAGTATGAGTAGAAAATGGAGCATAATGGGAAGTCAAATTGATCAATTGTTGTTTCTAAGTAGAGTGATTTTAAGATTTGATTTGGGCAGAACTGTTTCAATTTACTCTGCTGTCCAGCTGTATTTTTAATAATGCCCCCCTTTCAATCTCAAAAGTGTTCAAGCTTAGGCAACAAATTCTAAGATCATCCTATTTTTACATATATAGATACCTTTTGATTTTCAGGTAGGCATAATATTTTTAAATGGTAGCATACAGAAAATAGGTTAGGATTTTAAAAGATGTAGACATTTGTTTTTTGAAACTCTTCCCACCAAATGAAAATCATCCCCGTACCCTAGAAAATCTCACCCAGACACTTCTACAGTTTTAGGAACTAATTTATGAAATAAAGACTCTACCAAAGAAATTCTTGTGTTCTCATATTTTATTCTTAAATTATTTCAATGAGAATGCTTAATTTTTTTTTCCTACAAGAGCAGGACAAGGGAATTTCCCTTTTCTATACCTTTTTTATCCATATATGAATTGAGGAGCATCTTGAAAACATGATTTTCAATGTGCAGTAAGAGGTCGTTTCAACCTACTGAAACACAGAAGTGGTTAAAGTAGAAGAGGAAGGATGATCAGAAGAGGTGAGATTAAGAGCACTCTGACTACAGAGCTGACCTGCAGGTGGGATCAGCAGCCTTTTTGTCTCAGATCTATGCTTTTTTCCATTTGATCTTCATGCAAAGTTGGGATCATGGTTTCCAGATTTCACTGTTAGTTTTTAGTTTAAAAGCAATTGTAAGCCAGTTTTACCTTCAAATAAAAGGAGAAGGTCGAGCATGGTTCATGCCTGTAATCCCAGTGCTTTGGGAGGCAAAGGCATAAGGATTGCTTTAGGCCAGGAGATCAAGACCAACCTGGGAACCATAGTGAAGCCCTGTCTCTTCAACAATAAAAACAAAAACAAAAACAAAACAACAACCAAAAAATCATCTTAGGTGTGTCATGCTCTTGCAGTCCTAGCTACTTGGGAGGCTGAGGTGAGAGAATTGCTTGAGCCCAGTAGTTTGAGGTTACAGTGAACTATAATCACGCTACTGCACTCCATCCTGGGCAACAGAGAAAGACCTGATCTCTAAAAATAATAATTTTAAAAAGCAGATTTTCAGTTACAGCAGAAGTATAGCTGTATAAAACCCACTGTAATCTAACTTACTTGATTAAACTATACTACAGTTACCGTACTCAACATCTTAATTTTAAGAACTAAAACCAGATTAAACTACATCAGTATTTTGGGGTAGGTCTATAGTGGCCATCTATAGTTTTGTCTGTTCACCTTGCCGTCCTTCCATCTGTGGGACCAGCCCTGCCACCTGGAGGCTAGAGGAAGACCTGCCCCAAGTGCCAGCAAGATATCCTCCTTTCTGTCCTAGTTGGTTGGTTGAACATCTGACCCAAACTGAGCCAACCTGAGACCTCCCTTGGAATTCCTCATACTGTAATTGAAAAAGAATTCGTATCTATCAGGTGGAGAGGTCTATGAGATGTGAAATGTGTGAGCTGCCACTGTCATGTGACAGCAATTGTCTATAGGTCTCAAGAATGAAACTAGAACACAGAAAGAAATAGAATCAAACTGGAGGGAGGAAAAAACAGGATTTTCTCACCGGTTCCAGGTTTTCTGAGGAACAGTTGTCCCTCTGTCCATGCCACTTTCTCATTATTATTATTATTATTATTATTATTATTATTATTTTGAGATGGAGTTTCACCCTGTCGTCCAGGCTGGAGTGTCATGGCGTGATCTTGGCTCACTGTAACCTCTGCCTCTGGGGCATGGTGGCTCACACCTGTAATCCCAGCACTTTGGAAGGTCGAGGTGGGCAGATCACTTGAGGTCAGGAACTTGAGACCAGCCTGGCCAGCATGGTGAAACACCTTCTCATTCTTTAGCTCTTTCTCGAACTCGTTGATCCAGTAAAGTCCCTCCCTTGGCCTAAATGAGTTTGACTTTGAGTCCTGATGAATAAAGTACCAGTATGTTCTCAGCTGCAGTTGTAATCTCTTTAAAAAATACCTACTATTAGACAGAATAGTGGCAGAGGCAACTTTTTAATGTTAGTATCTGGTAGCTACAGAACAGCCAAGTGTAAGTTCTAGAGAAGGGAAAAGATGATAGTAAGAGAGAAAGAATGAAAATTCAGCAACAGTCATTGACTGTCAGCATGAAGACAAAAGACTGCTATTTTGAGATTTGGTTCTAAGAGGAAGCCTCTTAAAAACAAATGGAGGTAAATTGATTTGTTATAAAAAATAGCAGGGAATGTCATTAGAGAAGGAATTTCAGAGAATTTGTTTTGAGTGCACCAAAGCACCCATCAAACATTTTTAATATTATAGTAATTAAAAGAAAAGGCTGCATTTTAAGTGTGTGATAAAATTGGGGCCCAGTTAGGTTTAAAATACAGTCATGTATCCCTTAATGATGGGGATACTTTCTGAGAACTGCGTTGCATTGGACAGTTTCATCATGAAAACATCACAGAGTGTACTTACACAAACCCATCTAGGTTTTACACACCTGTGCTAATTAGTATAGCCTAGTGCTCCTAAGCTGCAAACTTGTTCAGCGTGCTACTGTATTGAATACTGTGGGCAATTGTAACACAGTCATAAGAAGCTGTGTATCTAAACATATCTACACATAGAAAAGGAATAGTAAAAATACAGTATTATAAACTTTTGGGACCACTTTTATATATGTGGTCTGTCATTGACTGAAGAGTTGTTATGCAGCATGACTGTGCCAAATGTTTTGGCCAGGATAGGTTAGATCTGGCTCTGTAATATACAATTACAATGTCTCAGAGACTCAAGAAAATAAACATTTAGTTTTTTCTGTGGGTCCAGGACAGATGCATATCAACATGTGCTGGAGAAGGGAAGGCTAGAGAGTCTTGTGCTGTCAATTAAATGCTTTTGCTAAGACGTGACATCACTTCCATGGACATATAGTTGCTGAAACAAGTGACATGGCCATGCCAGGCTTTGAAAGCGATGGGAAGTATAAACTTTCCATGTCCCTGAAGGAGATAGCCATTAGTGGCACAAATGTCTACCACAATTGAATTATGAACAGAAAACCTGGAACACTAGGTCACAACACCAAATTTTCCACTTCTTAGCTCTCAATCCACTGGGCTCCCCACTGGGAAAGTTTTGCTTTGATTTGAAAGTGGCTTAACACCTCAAGTCTATGTGGATTCTCTAAGCCCTGTTCCTCCACCTGTAGGAAGGATGTAATCATGCATCTCAAATATTACTGTTTTAAGGATTAAAAGCAACTTGAAAACACTATTCAAATATACAATAGGTAATAGTGTTAATATTTGGGTTTTTTAATCCCCCAACCTCCAATTTCTCATGAAACACTATTTTTTGATCGATTATTCGTATGGTGCTACTTTCACGTGTAAAAATGTCCTGTTTGTTACATTAAGTAACAAATGACCTTAAATAATATTTAAAGCCATAAAATTTCTTCATTACTTATGATGTCTTACATCAAATATGTTTTTGCTTCCCACTCAAGCAGCTTTGAAATTGTGACCTTCTTCAAAACTTGGGTTATTAAAGAGGCTCACTTCCATTAATTAAAAAGCATTAACTACATCATTAGAGTTTTTGTGTGCTGGGTTACCTTTTCTAAATGCACACATTTCTTTTGTAATCCCAATTTCACAATAAGAAGAAAGTTAGTTCATTTTCTTAGAAAGATATTTTGCTGGTTTCTTTAAGATACTTAAGTGTACATTCCTCAGTGCCGCAAATGTCAAAATACAAAATTTAAATATTGTTTACCTAAGATATATATAAATCTTAGATTGTTCCTTCAGAGTTTATTTTAATTATGATAGAGATATAAATGAGGCAAACTATTATGTCTTCTTTGAATTCTCAGTAGGAAACTTTTGCTCAGTTTCAGGCAGTTGTATTTTGCTGTGAATCATTAAGAAAATTTCCACTGATCTGTGACACAATATTTTAATCCCCTGGGGCTTTATAACTTGATTTATAACGTTGAGGTTGGAAGACTAATTTCAATAAGGCATTAAAATTACACATAAATGTTCTTTTAATTAAAAAAATAAGCAGACTAATTTATAGCAAGCACTTTGTCATACAAAAGAAATTGGGTAAGGGAAGTGGGCTCCTTGTAGATGATTTAGATAAATCCAGAGAATTAGATTATGTGGATAATGGCCTCAGAAAAGATGTCTTCTATATCCCCAGAGTATTTCTCCTTTTCTATCATTTTCACTCAAAAAAAAAATCCCTCCTGATGCTTGACTAAAGTGTATTTTTTCATTGCCGCTTTTCTTCTAACTTTTAACTCAGATTACCCATCTTAACCATTTTGCTTTTTCCTTTTTTTCTGAAATGAAGTCTAGCTTTGTCACCCAGGCTGGAGTGCAGTGGAGCAAAATTTCTTTGAGTGAAATTTTGATTGCTTACTGCAATCTCCAACTCCCAGGGTCAAGTGATTCTCCTGCCTCAGTCTCCCGAGTAGCTGGGATTACAGGTGCCAGCTACCTCGCCCGGCTAATATTTTGTGTTTTTAGTAGAGACAAAATTTCACCATGTTGGCCAACCTGGTCTGGAACTCCTGACCTCAGGTGAACTCCTGACCTCGGGTGATCCGCCGGCCTCAGCCTCCCAAAATGCTGGGATTATAGGCGTGAGCCACTGCACCTGGCCTCCTTAAGCATTTCTGATCTTTTTCTTGTGACTCCTCCTGCTTGACTACTGCTGTGTTTAATTGATTTTCCTCTCTCCAAATGTTTTCAATGGTAAGTATCTTAAGGCATTTTAAAATTCAAATAATTTCATTTTTAACCATTTAAAATTATATCTATAATGTGATCACTGTCACATTATAGATTTTTCTAGTCCTCCATCATCTTTTGGTGGCATTTATATCTAATTTCAATATAATTTATGGCAGGTCACAATTATTCAGTGGAAGTACCTGGAAATCACAGTGGTAAAGTACACTCTTCTTAATTTTGATATTAAATCCTTTGGTGCTGGCCTGTAGAACTTTCTGCAATGACATAAATATTCTATATCTGCTCTGTCCAATATGGTAGCCATTGGCCATACATGGCTATTGAACACTTGAAATTTAGCTAGTGCAACTGAAACACTGAATTTTTAACTTATTTTTATTTTAATTACTTTGAATACAAGTAGCCATATGCTGCTAGTGGACCCCATATTGGACATCGCCACTAGATGATCAGGAAGGATTCACGTGCTTTCCTGCTTAAGCATAACTTGACCCCTATCAAGTAGCGTTGATTTTGTTACCTAATGTTGTGCTACATTGATGGAGGCCACATTCTGTTTTCATCCATCTTTCCATGAGGAAACCTCCAGAAGGACCTGAAAAAGAAAGTGAAAAGGTTTATGAATAGGTCAATTAGTGAATTACCGAATTTAAAAAGTGCCATCTCCTCCGTGAAGCCACCAGCGACCCTTCCAGAATTGCCTCCCCTGGGCCTCCTGCAGGGATCTCTTTCCTTTTCTCAATCCCATGGCAGTTGATGCCACTCTCATAGTTCTTGTCAAATTCTACCCTGTATTATTGTTATTTGTGTACCTGGCTTATCCTTTTCTAGACACTTGGAGGGTAGAATTCAGAACAGAAGCCTGGCTGATTTGGGCATTCCTCAGAGCACCTAGCGTAGTAGCTTAAACAATAAATACTGGCTGGATGCATGAAATGTCTGTCTTCCTGTGGAGGTGAACATTCTAAAGGTAACCATCAGTTGGAGGTCTCCCAAAGTCTCCACTGTGTGGCCAGAGCTCAGATAAAATGCATGGCCTCAACCTGGAAAGGTTACCTTTGATTTCTATCCACAAGTGGCTTTGGTGAACTCTGACTTCATACTCATTTGACACGGCCTTCCTCTGTGACCAGCTTGAATTTTTCCTTTACTTTGTTCTACTTCCTCCTTTTGCCATTTTGCCTCTGAAACTCACAGCACTGTAATGAGTCTTTGGCTTCTAAAGCAAATCACTTTTGTTGCAAAGGCCGTTGTCTTTTAATTCATATTTTTACAAAGTGTTACAGTAAGCTAGCAGTGACCACTAGGACTTATTAGAGGAAACACTATTATATTCTCTTTATTATTCAATCTTCAGTGACTTTCTTTCCAGATTGAATCTTCAGTGGTGTAGTTAGAAAAACAATGACATGGCGAACTGAAATGTTGCAGGCCAGAGTAGACAGGTGAACACACGTTGTTGCACTGCTTCTCTTTGTTAATGGCCACAGCACACTGGGGTTACAAATGCAGTAATATTTCCATGCTGGTCTCCGCATTGTCTCTGTTGAACATCTGTGTGCTGAGAATTATCCATGCTGTCCCTTTGACCTGTGTCATGTGAACTGTTCTGGGTATAAATTTTTTTTAGTCACTAAATCTAAGTGCACGGTGTGAATCACAGCTGGGCGATGATAGGTAATTGGACAGGGAACTTACCAGGGGCATGAGAACATCAGAGATCTCAAGTTCTCAAAGGAAAGACTTTTTTCAATAAAAGCAATGTAATATTGGGAGGGGATTTTTTTTTATTGTCCTGGAGAAAGCAAGTAGATTTTTCAAAGAAATTTAGTTTCAAAAACAGGCCAAAGGTTTTAACAAAGTGCCTAAGATTATGAAGCCAAATAGTAAATCTTAATATTTTCTCAACACCTAAATTAATGGATCTTTTAAAAACTTATATTATGGGAATTGGATATATATATATTAACCATTTAAAACTATATCTATAATGTGATCAGTGTCACATTATAGATTTTTTAGTCCTCCGTCATCTCCTGAGTGGCATTTATATCTAATTTTCATATAATTTATGGCAGTTCACAATTATTCATGTGGAAGTACCTGGAAATCATAGTGGCAAAGTACAGTATTCTTAATTTTGATATTAATTCCTTTGGTGCTGGCCTGTAGAACTCTCTGCAATGACATAAATGTTATATATATATATATATCCCTCACTATGGGATACTTTGCTATACTTTGCTGTAATGGAGACCACAGCACTTAGTAGCTACAGGTCTTTCATGTATAATAACTCAATACAATTTTTGAAACTGAAATTGGGAAACTGATTTTCCAACACCACAGCACTGTCTTTTAGAGCTAATACTTTTATGTTTATAGGTGTAATATACAATCTCCTTTGTGAAAAGATAATATTTTGGTCCAATTATAGAAAGAAGTTTCTTTTCCCATGCATATTAACAAAGTGTTTGCATTTGAAAAACAGAACACAGGTAAAATATATAATTGCCCCACAAGGAGCACTCTCCAAACACGAAACGAAGTGAAAAGAAATTAGAGATTGAGGCCGGGCACGGTGGCTCCCACCTGTAATCCCAGCACTTTGGGAGGCCGAGGCGGGCAGATCACGAGGTCAGGAGTTCGAGACCAGCCTGGCCAACATGGTGAAACCTCGTCTCAACTAAAAATACAAAAAATAGCTGGGCATGGTGGCATGTGCCTGTAATCCCAGCTATTCAGGAGGCTGAGGCAGAAAAATTGCTTGAACCTGGGAGGCAGAGGTAGCAGTGAGCCGAGATCACACCATTGCACTCCAGCCTGGGCAACAGAGTGAAACTTCATCTCAAAAAAAAAAAAAAAAAAAAAAAAAAAAAAAAAGAAAGAAAGAAAGAAAGAAATTAGAGATTGCTAATGGAATTTTAATACACAGTAGACAGAAAGTACTATCTTAGATTTATTCAACAACTTGTCCATTCTTGGCCCTGGTCCTGGTATAACAGTGTTGAACCAAACAAAATAAACACTGAATTGGTAAATGGAAGATACCAAAGTGCTTCACATATATTTCAGTTCTCCTAGTAAGCATTTGTGTAACTTTTAAATAAGATTGTTGATACAAATTATTTAGAAAGTAAATATTTCTAGCACTATTAGCAATCAATTTATCATACATACTGTAATGTCAGACAGAATTCAAATTACCCCAGAGAATACCATATCACTCAGCTTTATGATGTTTTCAAATGAAAAAAATAATAAATTACCTTACAAACAGAGAATTTCAAATGGAAATGTGTTTCTTCAAAATTTTCTGAGACTTGCCTAGACTAGCTAATTCCTTCTCAGTCCTTACACCTCCTTCCCTATTGGTTTGCTAGTAGAAGAAATAGTTAGCATTTGGTTTAAAAGCAAATAGTTTGGTAAATAATTGACCTAAGGATTTCATTTGTCTCCAAGCTTAAAATGAATCAACAGTGACACAGATGTTGAAAAAAAAATGGAATCTTACATAGCATTAACAGAAGTATCATCTCCAGATGTTCTTACAATACTCTAGAAATACCAAAATAACCTTGACAAAATAATGAGTTTCCACAGGAGGGGTGACCAAAAGGGTGAGGGATTTGTAAGACTCACACAAGTAATGATTGATAGACCTGGGAATACAGAGCTCAGGAAAATATAAATCTAGGTGATTACAGTTCCTTTCTTCATCTCTCTCTATCTTATGAATGAGAGCATAGACTTACTTTATGTGGTCTCAACAGGCAAAATAAGACCAATGGTTGGAAGACAGAGGTAAGCAGATTCCAACTTTATATACAGTTGACCTTTGAATAAAGGTTTAACTGTGAGGGTCCACTTATATGCAGATTTTCTTCTGCCTCTGCCACTCCTGAGACAGCAAGACGAACCCCTCTTCTTCCTCATCCTACTCAATGTGAAGATGAAGAGGATGAAGATCTTTCCAACGATTCATTTTCACTTGATGAACATATTCATTAATACATGTTCTCTTCTTTATGATTTTTTAAAAATTTAACTTTTAAGTTCAGCAGTACAAATTTAACTTTTAAGTGCACGTTTGTTATACAGGTGAACTTGAGTCATGGGGATTTCCTGTACAGATCATTTCATCACCTGGTACCCATTAGTATTTTTCCTAATCCTCTCCTTCCTCCCACCCTCTGATAGGCCCTAGTGTCTGTTGTTCCTCTCTTTGTGTCCATGTGTTCTCATCGTTTGTCTCCCACTAACAAGTGAGAATCTGTGGTATTTGAGTTTCTGCTCCTGCATTCGTCTGCTAAAGATAATGGCCTTCATTTGCTTTTCTCTAGCTTCCTTTATTGTAAGAATACAGTATATAATATATATACCACCTACAAAATATGTGTTAATTGACTGTTTATGTCATCCGCAAGGCTTCCAGTTAACAGAAGGCAATTAAGTAGTTAAGTTTTTAGGAAGTCAAAAGTTATACTTGTATTTCTAACATTGCAGGGAGTCGGTTCCCTTAACTCCTGCACTGTTCAAGGGTCAACTGTAGCTGAAGTTATCTATACATCAAAGGTGATAAATGGATAAAAGGTGATACAAATTTTTTTGTTTGTTCATTTTTGTTTGTTTGTTTTATAGTTTAGCTGTCCGTGAGAGTGTCTTGGTGAAAATTGTCCGTGATTTCATAGAAGATGTTCATAAATTGGGAGACAGGTCATATTTTATAGCCCCCATTCTCCTAATTCTAATAATCTATTAGATTTTTACATAGTTTTATATTTATGATTAACTTCAGAAAATATTTTTTGTTCATTTTATTAAGCTGAAAGACAGAAAAAAAATCTAGGCAGATATCATTAAAATAGAGGCAGAGAATATTTGGCAAAACATTCTAAAACAATTGGAATCATTTCTAAGTATGAATAGGAAAAAGAAGTTAAAAGCCAACCATATTTCTGTCTTTAAGTGGTCATAATTCAAATCATACCATTAAAAATTTACTTTATATAAGTATATTTGTATCTCAGAGCCATTTTAGTTATTTGTACCAGATCCTTGAAGAGCTCTAGGTTTGGGGTGCGGGCTAAGAAATTACAGATGACAGAGCCAGATGTGAGCAAAGCAGGGGTCTTGGTTAAATGTGGTCAGAAGTATGCAGAAGTCAGGCAGGCAAGCAGAGGCTAAGCAAAACTATCAGAGACTGGTACAAGGAGATGGCCTCGATGTCCCCAAGTCACAAAGCCTCGATGTCCCCTTTGCCTCAGTGAAGAACATTTCTGTGGGACCCACACGTGGAAGCAGGGAGCTCAAGAGCAGGGCGGCAGCAACCCTGGGGCTCCAGTCCCACCGCTGCTCCAGCTGTGCTGGCTGCCAGGTACTTGGCACATTGTTTAATACCAAGAATTCATAGGCCTGTATTATTATTAAAATATTTCACAATACCAAAGTCCTGCTGAGGATAGTTTTCCACAAGCAGCTGAGGATCATGTCTTCTTCTGGTTTCCTATGACTGATTTTTCCCTCAAATTCCCCACATTGCAATTGACGCCAGGCTTTGAACATGAACCCTGCAGATAACTATAGTGCCAGGATGTCAAAGGAGGCAACCTCTGCTCTTAAATAGGGTGCCGTGCTGCACTTTTACTTGAACCTCGGGTAACTTTTCACCCAGTGTTTTCTCAGTATGTAGAATCAGACAGAAAACAAAAATCTTGGGATTAAGGAAAAGGAAACTTAAGACTTCACTGGCCTCTTGTTAACTGATTTCATTCAGTGCTGCAATTTAGAACTCATCAGTACTTCCATAGTTTGCTTGCCGCTGACAATGTTCAGAGCCTCTTCCTCAATCTTCTTTCAATCACCCTTTATGCTACCCTAAGTTGCTAAAACTCATCCGAGGTTACTCCCTATTGGGGATCAGCTTAGGCTTCTTAGTAAAGTAGTCAAACAGCATTTTTCTGCCACCCACCTACATTTCAGTCACTGCAGACTTTACTCATGTTACACAAATACAGCACACAGGCTAACACCTGTGTGTTTGTTTATTTTGTTCTTGCTGGTTTCTATTCTTGGAATACCTTTTCCTTCTGGCGTTCTTCCCCCTATCATTCTCCCCCACCTTTCTGCTGGATGACATATTCCTTCTCCTTCCCAACAGAACAAAAATTTACATTTTCCAGGAAACTGTCACTAACTTTGAAAACATTAATTATTAACTCCTTCATGCTCCCGTGTCTGTATCTCTGTTGGTGAGCTTGCTCATATTGTAGTTTAATATTGTTCTGTATGAATTTTTCTTCTTTCCATACTGTGAGCTCTCTAAGGGTGGGGCCAATTATGTCAATTTTTGTAGTTGCAAGATCTGGGACTTAGTAGACATACAACGATGCAATACAATTCTGGCACATAATACTAAGTCATTTTTGAATATTACTGAATTTTATCGGTTGGATATTATCTCTTCCCAGGTCCCTTTTGGCTCTAAAATTCTGTGACTCTTAGTGGTACTATGGGGATTATAAATATTATTATACAGCTCAGATGGAAGTGGCTTCTCTGAACTCTTCTAAGTGGCGAGTTAAATTGTCTTGTGGCTAGCTAAATAGGAAAGCCAAGTCCAGAAACTACATGATTCTGGGTCAGCTTAACATTTATCGGCTTTTCAAAGTCTATGTGGCTTTTGGTTGTTTAAAGGAACTACTGGTTCGTCCCTCTAGGATTCAGTTATGGTTTTTGTGGGGCATCTTTATAGAAACAGCCATGGGAGCATATAAGGAGAGAGAGTAGGCATGTGTTTTGTGAGATTTTCCTGCTTGCAGCTTCCCTGCCACATACTAGTGATGATAAAAACTCAGTATAAGCATGGGAAGCCTAGGTGATTATTTGTCCCCTCTAGCAAAATGAGTTTCCCCTGAGTGGATATAGTGTCACAATTACACTAATTGAGCTTGGCTAATGTTTATAAACATCTGCTTGATGTTTTATTATTTCATATATTGATTATTTTAAAAAGCGTTCTTAACACTAGAATAACTCTGGAGAGCAGCCTGGAAATGAATGTCACCACTTAAGTAAATATCAGCAAAAGATGATCTCGTGTCAGTTTTGAACGGCCAAGGAAAATAAGATCCAGTCTGATAGTCAAGGTATATACGTTGACTCTCAAACACACAGGCATTTACTCTTTCCTCCATCAATGTTCCCTCAAAACAATGGCAAACTCATATCTGACATCGAGTGTTTCCTCTTGGGTTTTGCCTAAGCTCCAGCTTATTATTTCTGGCACCTCTCTCATCAGTGCCTAGCGGTTTTAGCAGCAGGATTTGGCCAATAATGGCTCTGGCCAATGGGTGTAACTGGAATTTAGGCACATATGGAAGGGTTCATCTGTTTATCAGAGCAGCACCCAGCGGTGGGTCTGTGAGCATTTCCTTTCAAAACTGTTTTCCTGAGAGGTTTGAAGTTTGATCTTCAATTTCCTATTGGCTTAAAATTCATCAACAGAGACATTTGGCTTTTTAATTAAAACCTTGACTGGTCCAGACTTTTGGAAATACTGTGTAGTGAATATAGTTTTTTTCATTGGTTTCAGGGAAAAAAAGAAATAAGATTTACTTAGACTTCATATTTCTTCTTAGTCTTGTGTGATTCAAGTTATTAAATTCACAAGCATTTAGTCATTGTGTCACTTGGAGGGGATGAGCAGTGATCCAAAGGCTCTTGTAAGTTTTCTTAAAAGTTTTTTATACCAAAGCCACTCTGCGCTTTGCTGACTAAGCATTTTCTAACATACTCCTGTTTATAATCTTGACTACACAACCCTAAATTGACAACAGATCCATTCCTCATTGCCTAAGGACCAGGACTTTTAGGAGGCCAACTGTTCTCATTGACCTAAAAAAAGATTCGTATCAATATTTCCCATTAAATACTATAGGAATTTGGCAGAGACATCCCACTGCATGAGAGTGTAAGAGTCCTGATGTGTTCATCTCCACCAAAATTCACCACTGTGGCTTTAGTTCCACAAAAAGAATGTAAGATCCTTAAAAAAAAAAAAAAAAAAAAAGCAGCCTCACCACTCTTATTCAACGTAGTGTTGGAAGTTCTGGCTAGGGTGATCAGGCAAGAGAAAGAAATAAAGGGTATTCAGTTAGGAAAAGAAGAAGTCAAATTGTCCCTGTTTGCAGATGACATGATTGTATATTTAGAAAACCCCATTGTCTCAGCCCCAAATCTCCTTAAGCTGATAAGCAACTTCAGCAAAGTCTCAGGATACAAAATCAATGTGCAAAAATCACAAGCATTCTTACACACCAGTAACAGACAAACAGAGAGCCAAATCATGAATGAACTCCCATTCACAATAGCTTCAAAGAGAATAAAATACCTAGGAATCCAACTTACAAGGAATGTAAAGGACCTCTTCAAGGAGAACTACAAACCACTGCTCAGTGAAATAAAAGAGGACACAAACAAATGGAAGAATATACCATGCCCTTGGATAGGAAGAATCAATATTGTGAAAATGGCCATACTGCCGAAGGTAATTTATAGATTCAATGCCATCCCCATTAAGCTACCAATGACTTTCTTCACAGAATTGGAAAAAACTGCTTTAAAGTTCATATGGAGCCAAAAAAGAGCCCGCATCTCCAAGACAATCCTAAGCAAAAAGAACAAAGCTGCAGGCATCATGCTACCTGACTTCAAACTATACTACAGGGCTACAGTAACCAAAACAGCATGGTACTGGTACCAAAACAGAGATATAGACCAATGGAACAGAGCAGAGCCCTCAGAAATAATACCACACATCTACAGCCATCTGATCTTTGACAAACCTGACAAAAACAAGAAATGGGGAAAGGATTCTCTATTTAATAAATGGTGCTGGGAAAATTGGCTAGCCATAAGTAGAAAGCTGAAACTGGATCCTTTCCTTACTTCTTATATGAAAATTAATTCAAGATGGATTAGAGACTTAAATGTTAGACCTAAAACCATAGAAACCCTAGAAGAAAACCTAGGTAATACCATTCAGGACATAGGCTTGGGCAAGGACTTCATGTCTAAAACACCAAAAGCAATGGCAACAACAGCCAGAATTGACAAATAGGATCTAATTAAACCAAAGAGCTTCTGCACATCAAAAGAAACTACCATCAGAGTGAACAGGCAATCTATAGAATGGGAGAAAATTTTTGCAATCTAGTCATCTGACAAGGGGCTAATATCCAGAACCTATATAGAACTCAATCAAATTTACAAGAAAAAAACAAACAACCCCATCAAAAAGTGGGCAAAGGATATGAACAGACAGTTCTCAAAAGAAGACATTCATACAGCCAACAGACACATGAAAAAATGCTCATCATCACTTGCCATCAGAGAAATGCAAATCAAAACCACAATGAGATACCATCTCACACCAGTTAGAATGGCGATCATTAAAAAATCAGGAAACAACAGGTGCTGGAGAGGATGTGGAGAAATAGGAACAAATTTACACTGTTGGTGGAACTGTAAACTAGTTCAACCACTGTGGAAAACAGTGTGGCAATTCCTCAAGGATCTAGAACTAGAAATACCATTTGGCCCAGCCATCCCATTACTGGGGATATACCGAAATGGTTATAAGTCATGCTGCTATAAAGACACATGCACACGTATGTTTACTGCGGCACTATTCAAAATAGCAAAGACTTGGAATCAACCCAAATGTCCATCAGTGACAGACTGGATTAAGAAAATGTGGCACATATACACCATGGAATACTATGCAGCCATAAAAAAGGATGAGTTTGTGTTCTTTGTAGGGACATGGATGCAGCTGGAAACCATCATTCTCAGCAAACTATCACAAGAACAGAAAACCAAATACTGCATATTCTCACTCATAGGTGGGAACTGAACAATGAGATCACTTGGACACAGAAAGGGGAACATCACACACCGGGGCCTATTGTGAGGAGGGGGTGGGGGGGATAGCATTAGGAGATATACCTAATGTAAATGACGAGTTAATGGGTGCAGCACACCAACATGGCACATGTATACATATATAACAAACCTGCACGTTGTGCACATGTACCCAGAACTTAAAGTATAATTAAAAAAAAAAAAAACAGCCTATATTCTAAATACCTAGGCCTGCCAAGGAGTTCCTGGGCCTCCTGGAAGACTCTAAAAATCCTCCTTTTTTTAATCACCGAGATCTTATATTTCCTTATGACCTTTTATAAGAATAGCCTACTTGTGTATCTCACATCATGAAATAAAAAAGTTCCTAAAATAATTAAATTTTAAAAAATGAGAGCTACCATGTATTGAACACTCACATTCTCACTGCACTTAGAAAAATTTAAATTTTAAGTTTATTTAATTGAAATGGACAAATAATATTGTATGTTTTCATCACATACAACATGAGTATACATACACTGTGGAGTTGTTAAATCTAGCTAATTAGCAAATGAATTACCTCACATAGTTATCACGTTTGTGGTGAGAGTACATAACATCCACTCCAAATTTTTCAAAAATGTACTATATTATCATTAACTATAGTCTCCTTGCTGTAAGGTATAAATTTTGCCTTGTTGTAAATAAATTTCTCTTGAAATTTATTCCTCCCATCTAACAGTAGTTATGTATCCTTTGACCAACGTCTCCCCATCCTCCCTAAGCCTTAATCATTTGAGCCCCTGTTAACTACCATTCAACTCTCTCCTTCTATTTGATCAGCTTTTGTAGATTCCACATATGTGTGAGATCAGGCAGTATTAACCTGTGTGAAAAACAGTATGGAGTTTCCTCAAAAAACTAAAAATAGAACAACCAAATGTTTCAGCAACCTCACTACTGGGTATATCTGCAAGGAAATTGCAATCAATTTGTTAAAAGAGATATCTGCATGCCCATGTTTATTGCAGCAGTATTCGCAATAACCGAGATAAGGACTCAACATTAAATGTGGTATATACACATAGTGAAATATTATTCAGACATAAAAATGAATGAAATCCTGCTATTTGTGACAGCATAGATGAACCTAGAGAACATTATGTTATGTGAAGTGAGGCAAGAACATTTTCTTTTTATTACTTCATTTCATCCCCACATCAGCCCTACATGATGGGGATATTATCCACTTATCTAGCAGATAAGTAATGTGAAAGAATCAGAAACTTCATAAATGATCCGAGGTCACAGAGGCAGGATGCTGAGTGACTAAAATCGGAGTGTATGACCCCAGGTCCTATTTTGCATCTGCAGCATGCAGCTTCCACACATTTCACACATCAAGGACCATTTTTGAGATCCAAATCACTATGTGATTTTTGGCCTGTAACTAAGAAGGACTTTCGAGATTTGAGGGACATTCATATAACTAAACTATTTTAATTTCTATTTATTAACAAATGTTTTTCAGTAGAGCCTGTCTCATGCTAGCAATAGATAATATTTTTCCTTGCATATATAACTAATTTTAATAGGCCATTCATTGTATCAAAAGATGCATTTCCAAAAAATGCTTTATATAATGAATAATCCTTTTTACCTTGCTAATACATTTATGTTGTTGGATCAATTGTCTAATCACAGTACTAATAACTCAATCCAGAAAAAAGATTTTTAAAACTTAGACCATTATGATCACAGAAAATTTTAAAACTCTCTAATTTCAATTTTTGTACCTCCTCTATTACAGAGAAATGTAATTAGATGAACAAAAGCAGGTTTTCAAGCTTACAATGTTATATCTGAATAAAATCCTATGATGGATTGTCAAAAGGAAGTATGAACTCAGAAAGAAAGTGGGATAATGTAAATTTTGAGTCTATGAAAGAAGAGATTGTTTTGCATTTTTAAAGTGGATAATGGTTGGTGGGTATCAAATATTTTTGGTATTAGTTTCAATTGAATACATTTAAAAGAGTGACAGAATAGTACTACGTAAAATGTTCATGTTTATAATACACTGTTCCATACATCCTCTAGAGCCAGTGGGTTGGATGGTAAATTTACAACAAACTCCCCAGGGGGTTAATGCCCTAATTTGTAGCATTTCCTGATTTCCAGAATGTGAATACTTTCACCCCAGCTGATTTCAAGCTACCAATAGTTTAACAAATGAATGACAAAATCTCCGAAAATTTAACAACTGGCTCTCACAATCTCTATAAGCCAGTACCAGTGCATTACTTATTATAGCATGTAATATTGAATGTCAAAATAAAATTATGTGAAGGCTACATTATTTTCAAGTTCCTTCGTTTGAAAGCCCTTGCCAACATTTTATGAGAACTTCTTTGAAATATAGATGAATCTTCAGTCCTATGTGCACCCTAAACCTCTACTTGAAGCATTCACAGTGATCTTGTCTTTTCCTTCCATCATGATTTCTCAAATTAGCTATTCCTAAGAATTACATATGAAATTTTGGGAAAACATGTGGATGTTAGGGCCCCACCTCACACCTATTAAATAAGAATTCCAGCCAGGCCCGGTGGCTCACACCTGTAATTCCAGAACTTTGGAAGGCCAAGGCAGGCGGATCACCTGAGGTAGGGAGTTTGAGACCGGCCTGATCAACATGACAAAATCCCATCTCTACTAAAAATACAAAGTTAGCCAGGTGTGGTGGCGTGCTCCTGTAATCCCATCTACTCTGGAGGCTGAGGCAGGAGAATCACTTCAACCTGGGAGGCGGAGATTGCCATGAGCCAAGATCGCGCCATTGTACTCCAGCCTGGGCAAAAAGAGCCAAACTCTGTCTCAAAACAAAAAAACAAACAAAAAAACAAATCCCTAGCAATAGGACCCATCCATGTTTATTTTAACAAGCATCATAGACTATCCTGAGACAGACAGCCAGCCTAGCACTTCTGCTGTCCTGGAAGATACTGCTCTATAAGACTGAATTGAGAATAGGAATTGAGATAGAAGCCTTTTCTCACTCTTTCAATGTGAAACAACTAGAAAACCTCAATGGGCTGGTTTTGTGCTTTTTTTTACTAGAGAGCTGGAAAAAAGTTGTGAGACTGTTTTTTCTGTACTAGATGAATAATTAGTTCCTGAGTTAAGTTTTGAAGCAACACTTGGTTGTGGACAAAGGAACAAGACAGGCCTTTTTCTGGGATGACTGTGGGGAAAGAATGGTAGTGCCTGAGATCTTGACCTGAAGCCAAGGAATGTGCCTGTGAAGCATTCCAGCCCCTAAAAATTCTGTTTCTCCACCTTATCCTAGAGCCTGTGCTATGGACTAAATGTGTCCCCCAAAATTCATGTGTCAGCAACTTAATCCCCAATGCAACAGTGTTGAGAGATGTCTAGGTCATGAAGACAGCGCTTTCATGAATGAATTAATGCTGTTTATTATTAAAAGGGCTTACAGGAATGACTTCTCTCTTTTCTGCTCTTATGCCATGTGAGGACGCAGCATTCATCCTCTCTTGCCCTTCTTCCTTCCACCCCATGAGGACGCAGGAAGAAGAACCGCACCAGGTGGAAGCACTTTGATCTTGGACTTCCCAGCCTCCAGAACTATGAGAAAATGGATTTCTGTTCCTTTTAAATTACCCAGTCTCAAGTATTCTGTTATAGCAGCAAAAACAGGCTAAGAATGCCACTATTTCTGCCTCTTATCAACTTTTTTGACTTTCCCCAACAATCCAAAATCAGCGAAACTAGGAGGTTGTAAGCATCTAATGAATCGTGTATTTGAAAGTGCTTTATAAAAGTTAAGAGTTCTAGTTTACATATTTAGAGAACAAAGCCCTGTTTTAACCCCAAACTGATATAAAAGAACAGCAGCCAATGTCCTCCCATAGAAGTGTATCTCTGAGTTCCAGGCTCAGCATTCTTTGGGACCCACAGTGTGGTCATTCGTTGTTTGGCAAGAGCAGAGCTGTTCTGTGGGAAAGTTAGCTCTGAAGATGACTAACCATGAGGTCCTTGGGATTCTTTTTCCACGGCTGCACAGAGCTCCACCACTGTAACTAGATGTCAAGGTTCAGTCCTGGGCTGTCCTGGGCTTTTCTAGGTCTTAGGACCTCACGTATGGTGTCCACCCATCATATAGGACCTTAGCTGTGTGTTCTCACTGTTGTCTATGTCTGTGGATGATAACGACTCCCTCAAACTTACTATTATTAGAAGAGAAATGTATCAAATTTTGAAGAAGTGCACTGCCTTCTCCCACTCCCACTCTTTTCAGTTATCCCTGGTCCCTAGAGTAGGCTTTCCAGTAGGCAGTCCCAATAATGAATCCAAATACAGGACCAAAGATGGTCTAAATCCTCCCTGAGAGTGTGAGAATTGTTCCTCCACTACTGCTCAGAGTAGCAGATTGCCTCAGGGGACCAGGAGCTGCCAGTTGGATGGGGCTTTCCACTTGAATTTCCTTTGTTACTCCCAAGAGGCCCTTGGAATATAAAGTGTGCACTCAAAATCATTATAGGAGGTTATATTCTTGTTCAGGGCATATTAAAGCGTTTGTGTGAGCAATTACTATTAGACATTTCCTGCTGAGACATTCCCAGGTGCTGGAGAAGTTGACTTATTTGCTATGAGAAAACACATTATTCACTTTAATAAGTCCAGTGTCTTTTGTCAAGCTAAATTTCTCATGAAGTGTTAAAAACATATAGAAAATCACAGATAATATAATATAACTAACATCCACTATGGTACAGATACAATAAAATGTTGCAGATACAATAAAGCATTTCAGATTTAATTGAAAGGCCTGGATAGCTCTTCTTGGTCCTGTTTACTTCTCACTCTCTCAGAAGGAGCCATTCCTCTAAAGTTGGTCTGTTTCTTTGTTATGCATTAATTTGTATTTTTACTATATGCATGTATTTCCATAAATAATATGAAATGATGCATGTTTTGAAATTTCATATATAAGGGATCTGCACTTCTAAAACATGTGTCAGTCTGCACTTTTTCCATGATGCTTTGTTTGTTTGTTTGTTTGTTTGTTTTTGAGACAGAGTCTCACCCTGTCACCCAGGCTGGAGTGCAGTGTTGTGATCTTGGCTCACTGCAACCTCCGCCTCCTGGGTTCAAGTGATTCTCCTGCCTCAGCCTCCCGAGTAGCTGGGATTACAGGTGCATGCCACCACATCCAGCTAATTTTTGTATTTTTTTTTTTTTTTTTTTTTTTTAGTAGAGACAGAGTTTCACCATGTTGGCCAGGATGGTATTGTTCTCTTGACCTCGTGATCCGCCCGCCTTGACCGGCCTCCCAAAGTGTTGGGATTACATGAGTGAGCCACCGCACCCAGCTCCATGATGTTTTTAAAAATATTTATATGTACAGTATATGCTTTCATGTAATTCAATTGTATTTATTTTTCTTTTCACTGTAAGTATGTATATACCTCAATTTCTTTATTTTAGATTTTTTCCTAGTTTTTTACTGTCATAAGAAATTGTAAAATGAGCCTTTTTGGTACATACCTTCTTGTATATGCAGGGTGGAAATTCCTCCTTTTTTTTTTTTTTTTTACCTGAAAATGAAATTTCTTGGTCAAAGCTCATCGTTGTCAGGTCAGCTTTACTCGCATGATCTTACAGTGTGTTGCCTTCCAAAAGCTTCAAAGTCAACCTTGCACAGTTAGAGTTTTAAACCATCTAAAATTAATTTTCTGTTTTGTGTGAGGTAAGAATCATTATTGACATGCAAAATCATTTGTCCTAACAAAACTGATTGACTAGCTCTTCCTTTTCCCACTGATTTTACTCCACTTCTGTTGTATACTAAATTTTCAAATTTCTGAGTTCCCTATTCTTTTCCACTGTTCATTTGCTTCTGTGCCAATACTATGTGGTGTTAATTACTCTGATTGTATAACAAGATTGAATATATTATAGGTAACTTATTCTTCTTCAGCACTCTCTTAATTATTCTTGGCTCTTTATTCTTCCATGTGAATTTTATCATCATCTTTTGAAATTTTACAGATTTCCTATTAAGATTTTTATTGGAATTTCAGTGAGCTATAGATCAATTTAAGGAGACTTAATACCTTCAAATAGTGGAATTTCCTGTGTATGTAGGGCTTCTATTATGTATTTCAATGTTATGTTATTATATCTTGCACAGTAGTTTGTGGATTTATTCTCATGTACCTCAAAGTTATTGTTTCTTTCTCCATCACCGGAATTTATTTCACTACTCAGAATTCAATGAATCCTTTCAATCTGAGCCTTGTGTCATTCTTCAGTTTAGAGAAATTTTATTTTACTATTCCTTATATTTTTTGTCTTTGTTCTCTCTTTGGAAATTTCTTTTAGACAGAAAGAATTTTGAAATTCCTTTTTTTTTTTTTTTCTTTTTTCTGAGACAGTCTTGCTCTGTGGTCTGGGCTGGAGTGCAGTGGCACGATCAATCTCTGCTCACTGCACCCTCCGCCTCCCGGGTTAAAGCAGTTCTCTTGCCTCAGCTTCCAAAATAGCTGGGACTACAAGCACGAGCCACCATGCCTGGCTAATTTTGTATTTTGGTTAGAGACAGGGGTTTCACCATGTTGGGTAGGCTGATCTTGAACTCCTGACCTCGAGTGATACCGCCTGCCTCAACCTCACAAAACGCTGAGATTACAAGTGTGAGCCACCACGCCCGGAGCAGATGTTGAACTTCTTATGCTAACACTTCATGTCTCAGTTTTTCAAGCTTTTTGTAATTTTTGTTCTATGTTTTAGAAGACTTTCTTGACTTCATTTTCCAAATTATGAATCTAATCCTCAGCTATGTCCTTTCTAGAATTTGGTCCATCTTTGGATGTTTTTATTCCAGTAATTATACATTTCATTTCAGAGAACTCCTCCTACTCTGATTGCAAACTTTTCTCCTTTTATGGATTAAATCTTCTCTTCTATTCCTGAGGGTACTATTCAGAATATTTTAAAAGTTCTCTTATGTTCCTTATATAATTTATTTTTCTCATCATCAGATATTGTTTATTAATCTTGGTTTTTGTTCCTTCCTGATTAATTTTTCTCAAATACCTGTTGTCCCTTTGTATGAAAAGCTAGCCTGATTGGGATAGGTAGTGACTATGGATTTTTCCCATTGTCGGAATATAGGACTGGACTAAACAATACCTCATCCAATTTCCAAAATAGAAAGGTCCATGCAGTACAGCATTTCATGCACTTTCTTCCTGTGTCCAGTTGTGTTTTTCCCCATCTTTCTATGATTGTTATTGAGATCTAAGTGGCACACTGGCTAAAAACACAGACTTACACAGCTCCCTGGGCATATATCACAGCTACACTGTGCATATATGGTATGTGGCTGTGTGACCTTGGGCAAGTCACTTGACACCTCTGTTTCTCATTAAAACAGGGAAAGTAGCAGAGTCCACACTATAGGGTTATCATGAAGATTAAATAAATCAGTGCTTGGAAACTGCTTGAAACAGGGCCTAACACATAATAGGTGCTTTATAAGTATTAGTACTGCTTGTAAGCTATGTTATTATCTTCATAATAGCATAAATTAGAACTCAGCATTCTTTCTTTTTTTTTTGGACAGAGTCTCACTCTGTTGCCAGGCTGGAGTGCAATGGCACAATCTCGGCTCACTGCAACCTCTGCCTCCCGGGTTTAAGTGATTCTCCTGCCTCAGCCTCCCAGGTAGCTGGGACTACAGGCACCCACCACCACGCCCAGCTAATTTTTGTATTTTTGGTAGAGACAGGGTTTCACCATGTTGGCCAGGCTGGTCTCAATCTCTTGACCTCATAATCCGCCAGCCTCGGCCTCCCAAAGTGTGGGGATTACAGGCGTGAGCCACTGTGCCAGGCCAGAACTCAGCATTCTTAAAAGAAGACTTCCCTAGAAGGATTACCTCCTCTTTCTAGAGAGCAATTTTAAGGTTATTGACCTATTTGAAGATAGTGCCGTTCAGCTCAGTGGGAGAGTGGAAAGTAGCAATGGAGGCAAAACTGTTAGGAACATCTTTAATTCTTTACTTTGAAGTATCACTGAAACCTGTGGTAGTTTTCTTCTGTGTGGTGTTGTGGTCCCCAGTTTCTCCATTCTTATTCTTTCTCAATCTATCAATTTGCTGTTAATATTTTAGTAATTTTTCAAATGTTCTGCTATTTTGATTTTAACCTTTCTCATTTCTTAGTGAAATTGTAGATTTATCCTTTATTAAAAATCTTTATATCATCTCGAAAATGATGCCGCAGAAAGTGAGATCCAAAATTATGTTTGCTCCATAACCTTGATCCAAATGGCACCTTTTGGATTTTGCAAAAAGAAAATTGTTAGTGAACTTGGCGATAGCAGGTTTAATGGATTGGTGGAAAGAATGTAAATTTTAGCGGGTTGAAGAGTAAGTAGTAGATGTTGAAGCCACTGTAGCAAGTACAGACAATGGCCTGGACAATAGGAACATTTCCAAATTCTACTATCATTTGAGATATTTGGCATGATATATGAATATCTATATAATAGATGTAGTGGGAGTATCATATAATATTTCAGAGGAACTGATCTCGTGGAATGCAGCATGTGTTTCATAACTGTGAAAATGCAGACCTCATATACAGAGAGCATAGGACTCAAGAAGCCGGAGGCTCTAGTTCCAACAGCTGTTCAAACAGATTTGTTAACTTGCCTTGAGTAAATTACTTAACCTTGCCAATAGATTATTATTTCCTGTCCCATCCCTTGCTCACTGGAGTTACTCTGTGAGGACTTATAAGCAAAGCACTCACATGTTTTATAGATAAATGTGTATATATATATACACACACACACACACACATATGCATACATACACACATATAAAATCTTTCAAGGCTATGTACACTGCTAGATCTCCAACTGCTCATTTCCCCTCTAAAGACATATTCTCTACTCCAGTGTTTCTGCAAGATCCATGGCCCACCTACTTTACAATAACTTGGGTTTCACTGTTAAAAAGATTTCTGAGGTGCAGCCCAAACTTACTGAGTCACAATTTCTAGGGGTGGGCCTAATAATCGGCATTTTTCAAGTTTAGGAGTGAATATTATCCACAGCAAGGTTGAAGGACCACCACTTTAGTGTGGCATGCCCTCTATATGACTGCCAACAAAAAAGCAGACTCATGTTCCTGTCAGGTTACACGTATTTCTATATCAAAGGACAACTACTGTTTAAAATAGGAAACTGATATTTTAAAGAGCATAATTAGGATGCTCTTCAATGACAGCAACCAAAATTTGAGGAGGAAAATTGGCTTGGTCTATAGCATACATTTGTGGATGATCACCTCAAAATTTGGGAGATTGTTTTACATTTCTTTCACCTCCATTTTGGAATTTGTTGCTATCTCCTCAAACAGACTTCTCAAGGCAAAACTACAGAGTTTGGGGCATTATTAAGCCCTCTAGTTTTCCCTGACCTACCTTTGCAGAGGGGACTAAGAAGTAACTCAAGAAGGTCTCCAGATCCTTCCATCTATCATTGTAGACAAATGATAGAAAAGCGCAAAACCACTCTGGCCAAGCAAAACTTGTGTAAGAGGCCCAGCCTTAGAAACCTTTTCAGGAACTGCCAACAATTTGAATGGGGCTTTTTAGTTAAAGAAGCCTGGAGACTGTAACTATGTAGACACAGAGGAAATCTTGTTAACTGTCACCAGGATAATCATTCATCCCAGCGTTCTTTATCTGAGAGCTGCTTTGCCACCCTTCTCTTCTGCGTGCTACAGTGCCTGAGTCCACTCCCAGCTGAGTGCCCTCCCAGGGACGACTAGAAGCACCAGCAGATGCTCCAAGGTCCTCCTTTCCCTATTCCCTGCCCCTACTCCCTAAGTGATGTGTGAAACACTCTAACTACCTGACCCATGGTATGACGGTTTTTCAGTCTTAACATTGAAGGAAAAGCAATAAATTGAATATCTATATGTCTTGGTGAAAACTTTCTCTGTCATTGATGTCCCAATTTTAGTTCTAAAACAATTGATTTTACTCTATCAAATAACTGAAAAGTCTCATTTTTACTAAATGAGAAGTGTCTTTGAAATAATTATACTTTTTTGTTTTTTTCTTTTGGAAATTCTCATTGAATTTGCATTCCTCTAAATGTTGTACTTAAATTTTCTTTCAATAGAAGAATTAATACAGTCTTGATAGGAGATAACTTTGTACCTCTTACCTCTTTAGCCTCTTGTCAAAATCCTTAAGGAAAATGCTAATGAGATAATGAATATGTTAAAAATCCCTGTCTGAATCAAAGTCAAACAGTTCCCTCATATCATTATAATAGGAAATAATCACCAAGCATGTTAAACTGTGGAACACTGCAGGTCTTATTCCTTTAAGGCATCTGCTAGAGAGAGATAAGGAAAATACCTAAACACACTGAAAATATTTCTGAGGGTGACTGTTATTATAGACAAATGTCAAATGAATTTCTCAGTCATCTGGAGCTTCTATACTAGGTCTTAATCTGAGAACACATCATTTAGCTGAAGAGCTAAATGTCCATTAAGTATGATCTTTGATTTTGTTTCCAAAAGTTATAACAAGTATTAGCTAACAGGGACTCGATTTCAGCATTTTCCCAGGAGTTATTCAGAAGAAGTAATGAAGAAAGCAGGTACTTTTATTCAAAGCAAAGCATAGAGTTGAAGAGTCGGTTATTTCAGTGCTGAATACTAACCTGTAATAACTAGCAAAATTTAACGTCTGAATGAATCACATCTTTGTTTTTACTTTTCGGTAAAGGCAATGAGACTTAATGAGTCTGTGTGTATAAATGAGGTATTTAGTCAGTCCCTCCACCTCTCCTAAACTTTTACTCTCCTCTTCAACTTTTCAGTAAAGGTTTTGGGTTTTTCCACTGTTCATGTGTAATGTCTATCAGATAATGGGCAACTGAGGGGGAAAAAGGCACAAATTCAATAAAATTATCAGGATGCTTGCCAAGTCAGTGGGGAAACACCCAGTGTTTACCTGGCTATTTCTTTGACAAATTGCATTACAGTGTATGTATTTCACAACAACACTGCTAACATTTTAACTCCTTCATGAGTTTATGAACTGTGAGCACCTTCAAGATGCAAACCAAATTACATTTTCCACTATTTCCATACAGACTTGCTTTATGCCTGGTACAGAGAAATTATTTCATTAACACCTTCTTAATTAAATGAGGTTTTGCCACCCCTTGTTTTGTAACTCACTCAAGTACACAATTTGCAAGTTTAAATCCTACAGATGAGAGTGGATGTAACCTTTGTGAAACAGTAATTTAAAAATGAGTTTTCTTCATGAATCAATTGTTCTTGGTCTGAGTTCCCAGTGACTCAGAGAGTGCCGTCTTTCAATGCTTTAATACACTAAGGAGAGAAAGTAGATGATTGGTAATTCTAAGAATCTTTAGACCCCAGACCAGGAATTTGAGGCTATACGGCTTGAGATAATGCACAGATAAAATATATGTTTTGCTGAAAACAAAATATTTTTATAATGGGGAATTTTGCATTAAAAATATCTAGAGTTCCAACTTCTCTGGATTTCAGGAGGTTGAGCAACTCTTGGCAATAATTCTCTGGAGCTGATGAGGGGTTGCTTTCTTATAATCTCAGTTCTCCTGTGTCATATGTTTCCCTTAACTTGTATTGTTTTACTTTGGACCTTTAGATATTTTAATTTGTAACCTCTTCCCTCCCATTCCCCCATTATAGAGGCTTAAGAATTAAAATTAACCAGGATATGTTGAATAGTTTTTGGCAATTTTGAAACTCTGCAGAAAATTTGCTGGGAATTAAATTTCTAGTTTTGTGTTCTATCTATTTCTGGAAATTGCTAGAACTCCATCAGGAGTTCCACGCATCTCTCAAAGTCCTACTAGGACATCCATTTCTAACAGTTAACTGGACTGTCACTCAAGAGCATATAGTAAATGGTCCTCATGATAATAGAAGAGGCAATGAATAATTCAACATTGTGTGATAAGCCCTGGGAGCCCACCTTCTAACATCCCTAGCTTAGAAGATCCTGGTCCTTGGTCTCAACTGATATCATGAAGGATATTGGTAAGGCATGATGAGAGCGCTGGATGACATGACTCCCTGCCATCCTAACCCACACCAGGTCTTTGTCTGCTTCTGTGTCCCATATTGAGGCAATTCTTAAAAAATGACCAAATTATCTTTATGTTAATTTTAATTGTGGGGTTAACATTTTAGCATTGTTTGTGACTCATTCTAAAGATCCTTGGAATAGAGTAATTCATAATTGGGCTGAGTCAAGTATTGGATCAAACATGGTGGGAAACTGGTAGTTAGAACATTAATGACTTCACTAGTTAGTGAGGCTCACAGACCACACACACCCACATCTCCATGTGGCATTGTCTGTATTTTATGGTAGTGTATATATGTAACACTGTAATTGTAGTCTCAAAATAGGAAAATGTCATGGATCTACTCTAATTATAACTATGCAATTTAAATAGGCCCTCCGTTTACTCCAAGTGCAGATTTAAAATATTTTTTTCAGATTTGGAAATGATTTTCAGTAATAAATCATTGGACATGTTGGCAGAAACATTTCTCTAGGCTCTGTCTTTAATTTTGGATGTTGCTAGTATATTTCTTTTGCTCCATCACAGGCCTGCTTCTCTAAGTTGTATGAGGTTAGTAATATCTTTATGCAGAATCACAATAGCCCTATGTCATTCATCCCAGTAATGTGCATGAGCTGAAAAGTTGGCTTGTCTTACAAATGCTAAGAAAAATGCTTCATGCCAAACTTCTTAACAGTGGCCCCTTCTTAGAGAATAAATCATTCTACGTTTTCTTTAAGATTCATTGCCAACGTTTAAATATTTATAACTTCAGATGAAGCAGGAATCCTGGTTTTGAAGTCCTGGTGCATGAGCTAAAGTCTTAAGCTCTATAATTAATAATAAACTACATGTTTGTACAGATACAACAGGTGTGTAGAAGATCTATGTTACCTATTTGACGAGGAGAAGTGAAAATTGAATTTTCAACATGCAGGCTGATTTTTCTGTTAGCAGAATAGAAAAGGGGGCTATTTTTTATCAGTTGAACAATTTAATCTCACCATGCAGTGGTGTCTGTCACAATGATTTGAGGGGAAAAAGTCAAGAGGCAGGCCAAGAAAAGCAGAGCAGACCAAATACAAGCATCAGAACAGTCATGCTGCAATGGCCTGGTAAATGACAAAGTCTGAGAAGTCACAAAGAGTGTGGAGCAAGACCAAAGGTCCAAAGTCCCTGCAAGAGGTTTCTAACCATGGCATCTATGGGAAAGGGGTGAGCTAGGGCAAGCAACACAATTGAAGAACATGGATGCAACACCAAAAGTTGAGAAAGGGCTCGGAACAATTAGTTTTCCTAACCTCAACTTCGTTTCGTCATTCTCCCTGGTTATTGTCAACTCCAGTAGAAGTTGACAATAGGAGTACAGGTGATGCTAACTAAAAACAACTGGAGGAGAGTGTGGACAGGGTCAGGAAAAGTCACTGTTCTTTATAACAATTCAGAAAAAAAAAAAAAAGAAAGAAAGGGAAGCATGAACTTAGTACCATTCTTGAATTCCTCCCTTAAGTCAAGTTTATTTCCAGTCTAGGAGGCAGTATGTCTCTGTGCTTTATGGCCAATAGCCAAGAATCTCTCTTTTATTGTAAAGAAACTTTCATAAGGATGCAGAATGGGAATCAGAGAGCAAATGGAGAATGAAAACGTTGTGGGGCTAGCAACCACTCCTGGCCTAGCATTAAACCAGTCCCAAAGTCCCACCCCGCTCCCCAAGTTTAGCCTCCCCAATCCCCTCCATGTGAGCCTGGCAGCCTTTAGAGAAGAAGGAGTTCCTTCTCTTTGACAACTCTGGTTATAATCCAGTCATCTCTTCTACTCTCCTCGTTCCCTTGAAATGTTAGCTTTCTTTGCTCGTGCTCTCAAATACAGTTTAAGTTTGGAATCTTCATTCTTAAAGGATCAGCATTGGTTCTTCACAAGAATAGTAGTTAGAATGATTTTGATCTCTTCCATCAACTCTATCCAGACCTGTCAGCTCAGATTGCCCTGAGAGACTAATAGAAATGAGATGTGCTGATTTTTAACCCTGATGTCTGGTCGAAAGCCAGAGTGAATTCTAAGGATTTAAAGCAAATGTCTCTATTATTTAGAAGGAAATCATGGCCTGTTTAGAAACTCCTGACATAGTCTGGTAGGTATTATATTAACTACCACTCTCTCTTCAGTAAAAAGCTCTCAATTAGTTAACTCCTTCTGGGCCATAATGAGCAAATAACGTAGATTGGTGTTGTCTAATTGACATATAATGTGAGCCACAAATGTGAACTGCACATATAATGTTAAATTTTCTACTAGCCACATTGAAAACAAAGGAAAAAACAGAAAAACAACCCCCCACAGGTGAAATTAATTTTAATAATACAATATATTTATCCCAATATATCCAAAGCATAATCATTTCAACATGTAATCAATATAAACCTTATTCATGAAATATCTTACATGTTTTTGTACTAAATATTTGAAATTCATACACTTACAGCATATTTCTATTTGGACCAGCTACATTCCAAGTGTTTAATGATCACTTTCACCAGTGGCTACCAGCCTTAAATAGAGGGCCTGGTTAGGTGGTTTTTCTTTCTCAGATTTACTGAGATTCCTTTGAGCCACTGTATGAGTCGGGTTCTCTAAAGGAACAGAACTAATAGGACAGACGAATATATAAAGGGGAATCTATTAGGAGAATTGACTCACAGGATCACAAGGTGAAGTCCCACAATAGGCATCTGCAAGCTGAGGAGCCAGAAAGCCAGTCTGAGTCTCAGAACCTCAAAAGTAGGGAAGCCAGTAGCGCAGCTTTCGGTCTGTGGCCAAAGGCCCCAGAACCCCTAGCAAGTCACTGGTGTAGATGCAAGAGTCCAAAAGCTGAAGAACTTGGAGTCTGATGTTCCAGGGCAGGAAGCATTCAGCATGGGAGAAAGATGGAGACCAGAAGACTTAGCCAGTGTAGCCCTTCCACGTTCCTCTGCCTGCTTTTATCCTAGCTGCCCTGGCAGCTGATTAGATGGTGCCCACCCAGATTGAGGGTGAGTCTGCCTCTCCCACTTCACTGACTCAAATGTTAATCTCCTTTGGCAACACCCTCACAGACACACTCAGGAACAATACTTTACATCCTTCAATCCAATCAAATTGACACTCTGTATTAACCATCACAGCCACACAACTCTCTAAAACAAATTTATTTTCTAAGCCCTATGTAATTTATTTTTGTGACTTTAAAATATATATTGCAGATAAGTTCAGACTCTTTTTCATTGATTGCGATTCAAATTTCTTCCTTTATCCAAGTGGATGGCTATCTTTGTTCCTCTACTCTATTCCATCTCCTCACTCCCACTCTCTCCCAGAGAAGAATTTTTCATAAATTTAAAGGGCCACGCATTTTTCCCAAGGTGCTAAGATTTGCTCCAGATAGATCATTAGGGCTTTCTGCAGCTTAACCTACAACTTGACCCCAGCCCACACCATCCTCATTAGAAGGCAGCCTACAGAGCATCAGCATAAAAAGCTGAATTTTTTAAAGGAGAATGCCCTTCCATAGGACAGACACAACAGTATAAGAATCTAAGGATTATGGGTCACACTTTCTAAAACTCAGCAGATCTGTCTGGAATCAATGCAGTAGACTTGAAAAATCAGTTTTTCTAGTTATGCAAATAAGCTTCACTGGCTTTATTTTAAATAGAGAAGATTGACAATGTTGGATCAGTCCTCTTTTTATTCCAATCAAATGCAGAGTAATATAAACACAGTATGAGCAGAAGAAAGTTGGGTAGAAAATTTATCTAATATATACTATATAAGAGTTCTCCTCTGAGTGCAATTCCTTCTGCAGGAGGTTGCCCTATTAGTGTTTTTTTCTTCAGGGTCTGGTGTAGTGCCTGGCACCTACTAGGTCTCAATAAATATTTGTTGGATTAATAAACAAAATACCCAACTTAAAAAATGTCCATTGTGTGTACTATATGATTAATATTGAAAGGTACTCAATTAGTACAGGGTGAAGAATGCATGGTCCAGCTAAATTGTTGTTAGCTGAATAGTTGTTAAATTACTGTGATTTTTAAAAGAAGTTGGAAAACAATTCCCCACCACCAGCAGCCCTGCCCCCACTGCTCAATCCCTCCCTCATTATCCCACCTCCCAAGATCTACTCACTGAAGAACGAGGGCCTGGCGCCTTCACTGGCCATCAGTTCTAATTGGGCACATTCTGGCTGGCAATGTCTGGATGAAAATATTTTGAATATAATTCTCAAGTGTGTGTTGAACAAAACCCTTTGGAAAAGGATGACATAAAGTGCCTTAAGTTATATTTATTGTCCATGAAAAAACACTCCTGATAGAAACTTTAAAAAGTTTTTTGTTGCTGATATGTTTTCGTAAGACTCTGGAATACACTGTGAAACTAATTGTACATAGGGATCCTTTTGTGAAAATAAATTTCATTTTGATTTAATATAAACCCATGAAAACATCTCATTTATCTCTCTTACAATTGATTTTGTTGTATTGTTCAAAGGTTTTCTGTACAAATTTGGCATTGCAGAAGTATGTTTAAAATAGTATGGGAAAAACAAATTATCAGAGTTTATCGGGGTGGGGAATATTTACAAATCCTCAACTAAACTTGTGGTGTTTGGTCACATGAAGACAAAAACATGAAAGAATACCTGGAGAAATACTTGAGACAAAGAGAGAAGAAATAAAGCTATTAGTCATGGACACTTCTGATGCATTTTGTACAGGTGTAACTTTCTGTACTACATTGTGTTATTATTTACCTTGCAGATAAATCCTCCCTTCCATTTTGAGTTTTGAAAGGGGAAAAATAGACACATTATGAAAAGATTAATAAACCAACAAAGATGAAATACATGCAAAGAACTCTCATAACCTGACTATGTGTTCTTAAGCTCTCTCTGAAGTTTTGATATAATCAAGTGAATACATAATTTAAAAAATCTTAGGTAATACAATTGTAAGAATATATCTTATTGCAGAGAATTCATTTTGTAAAATTATGCTTCAATACATGACAGGAAATTGAATTTTATTAGACAACTAAAACCACAAATAAACAAGGTGAGACTGTTTTTACCAAATTGGGAGATAGAGATCTTCTGAAGATTTTATTAGCAACTATCAGCTGATCCCAACAAATAATTATGACTAAGCACGGGAAGTCAGTAGTCTGTTTTAACATAGTCAAAAAGCTGTCAATACAAATTAGTGTCAGGATTCAAACAAACATATACATTCCAAACTGCTTTGCCTTGGGATAAATCCTATCTTCATACCACTAGTCTCATGAATTTCAATCCTCCATAGTAAGTTTACAGTAAGACAAAAGATAAACAAAGACACAGGGCATCCAGTAAAGTCATGGAGCCCTGTGAAGTCTTTACCCTGAGGATTAAAGAAGCAGGTGGTAGGATAATCAGATCTTATTTGTGGACCTGGTTTTCTCAGATGCAGTTTGTGCTTTATCAAATGTTTTCTCCAACTTTTTATACTTTTTCAAATCTCTTTTTTTTTCCTCTCTTCAAAATCTTTATTAGACTCTCCCTTAAAAATACTGTTTCTTTTAATAATTCAGAGTATTGATGATCCAACAGATTCTTAAAGATGCAACATAAAAATAGTTGGATGTGCCAAATAAACTCCTGTATTAAGGTACTATAATTTTATTTTTCACCATATAAAGAGAGCATCATCTGAGAAAGATATTTGGGAAGAAATTACCAAACAAACTTCCACATAAAAAATGAGGATAGTTGCTAGTCAATCCATTCCTTATTTCAAAACCATTGTGTAATGGATTATAAAACAATTTTTATAGCCTATCTTTAAGAATCACAGTGGACTAATTTACATTCCACCAACAGTGTAAAAGCATTCGTATTTCTGCACAGCCTCACCAGCATCTGTTGTTTCCTGACTTGTTAATAATTGCCATTCTAACTGGTGTGAAATGGTATCTCGTGGTTTTGATTTGCGTTTTTCTAATGACCAGTGATACTGAACTTTTTTTCATATGTTTATTGGCCACATGAATGTCTTCTTCTGAAAAGTGTCTGTTTATATCCTTTGCCCACTTTTTGATGCAGTTTTTTTTTTGCTTGTAAATTTTTTAAAGTTTATTGTAGATTCTGGATATTAGCGCTTGTCAGATGGATAGATTGCAAAAACTTTCTCTCATTCTATAGGTTGCCTGTTTACCCTGATGCTAGTTTATTTTGCTGTGCAGAAGCTCTTTAGTTTATTTGGATCCCATTTGTCAATGTTGGATTTCCTCAAGGATCTAGAACGAGAAATATCATTTGACCCAGCAATCCCATTACTGGGTATATACTCAAAGGATTATAAATCATTCTACTATAAAGACACATGCACACGTATGTTTATTGCAGCACTATTCACAATAGCAAAGACTTGGAACCAACCCAAATGCCCATCAATGATAGACTACTAGATAAAGAAAATGTGGCACTTATACACCATGGAATACTATGCAGCCATATAAAAGAATGAGATCATGTCTTTTGCAGGGACATGGGTGAAGCTGGAAGCTCAGCAAACTAACACAGGAACAGAAAACCAAACACCACATGTTCTCACTCGTAAGTGGGAGTTGAACAATGAGAACACATGGAAATAGGGAAGGGAACATCACACACCGGGGCTTGTCGGTATGTGGGAAGCAAGGAGAGAGAGAACGTTAGGACAAATACCTAATGCATGAAGGGCTTAAAACCTAGATGATGGGTTGATAGATGCAGCAAACCAACTTGGTGCATGTATACCTATGTAACAAACCTGCACATTCCTCACATGTATCCTGGTACTTATAATAAAATAAAAATAAATAAATTAATTAAAAAAAAGAATCACAGTGGAATGAGGGGGCCTTAATTCTTGGAGCTGGGAAAGACATTAGAAATAATCTAGTCTGTGTTGTTCATTTTCTAAATGAGGGAACTGAGGCCCGCAAAGGTCCAATCACTTTTACAAGATTATACATCTAGGTAATGGCAAAGCTAAAACTCCTCCCTAGGATTCCTGCCCTCTATTCCAGCACTGTGTGCATTATACCATTCTACATCTTCTCTAGTAGTGAAAAGATAGGTATCATTGCAGAACATTCCACTTTTGAATGATACACATTCAAAACCCACTATCCAGTATGCGTATACAGCCTTAAATGAGAGTCTAGCCTAAAACACAGCAACTGGCAATGTGTTGTTTTCTCAGTTACTTCAATTTCTCTCTATGGAGTCTCCATCTGTCCAGAAAAACATACGTATTTTGATGAAAACCTTAAAATTCTAAGGAAAAATCACTTGATGGCTAATGTTAGATACATTTAAAAAGAAAAAGCAAATAAACTTTTGTCAATAAGTAAGGGAAAGGATTATAGAGTAAGCTCTCCAAAGAATAGACTATTCGGTTCCAACCCCTCTCTGAGGTCTGTTAGAAACATTTAAAAAAAGCAAATAAATTTTTGTCAAAGTGTAAGGGAAAGAAATATAGAGTAAGCTCTCCAAAGAATAGATTATTCGGTTCCAGTGTCTCTCTGAGGTGTGTTGAAGTTCCTCTGCACTCACGGGAGCATTAGAAGGTTGGTTCTTTTTCTTCTAGTGCATCACGTGCATAGAGTAGTATCAAAAATTGGTTTGGACACAGGAGTCCATCTTAAAGTGGATCATGTGTGACCTTGTACGTTGTTCCCACAGTTAGGTAAACTCCTTCCTATTCTCTTCCAACTCCCGTGCCAAAGCCCTCTGAAAATCCCATATGTTATTGTTTTGCAAAACTCAAATCCTGTACATTTGTCCTTGAATATGACAGTAATGTATAGTTTATTTTCCAGATGGAGAAAGTCTTTGTCATAAAAATCAATAACTTTAAAATATATATATTAGTTAACAGTAACTTGGAAGTGATTCAAAGGAAAAATAAAGCTATTTTCACCATTAGTAAGTCCAAGGGACTCATAAAACTTTCAGTGGTGTTTGAATCAAAATATAGGCTGCTCTCTCTTCAATTAATGGAAGTTGCATAGGAATGTAAGATGGTCTTACTTTATGTAAGTTCTTAAAATTTTTTATATTTTTATTATGTATTGCCTTTAGTTTAAATTTCTACATAAAACTAAATGACTAAGGCATATTTTTAAATCTACATATTCAAACAGTATTTCTCACTAAATATAAGGAGCAAACTATATTAATTTCAGATATCCCAAACTTGACAATATGTTAAGGTTATGAATATTATTAGTTTTTCTATATAAGTCTCATGCTAAACTGATATTTAATTAAAAATATTATTATATTTTAGGTCACAATTTGGCTCCCTAAAATCTAAAAAGAAAAACATTTTTAAAACCTAATAGAAAGATTTCTAAGAATTTTAATGAAAGTTAAAGTGGACTAAAGCCATTAAGCTCTACAGGAAAGTAGATTTCACTGTCTGGATTAAATTAAGAGTTGCCTTAAAAATACATATTTTGATATATAAAATATTTTTTCAGAACGTTAAATACATGTCTATAATAACATTGCTTTAAAAGTGAAACCAATTAATTTGTTTCATTATTCAAACTGGGAAAAATACTAGAAGAGTAAAAAAAAAGCAATGAAATAAAATACATAGGTGGTGGCTGATTTATGTCTTTTTTAGTCTTTTAGCTATTTTACATGACTTTTAGTTTAATAATTTAGCATAGTATTACAAGCAAAAATTCAACTTTCTCTCTGCATATCCAATTTCTTTCTGACCACGCCACTTCCACGTGTTCTCTCAGATATGAGTTAACAAGGCAAAGGAGCAGAGAAGCTACGACTCTCCTTGCTGCAGAAGGAAAATGCTCCTAGCGAACATCTGCTTTGGGTAAAGTAATTTAATTGCAAAGATCATGGTGGTATGTTGAGATTTATTTCGAGGGAAGAGCAAGGAAGCAAAAGAGGGCAGTGGGAACCCTTGACACCCTCCTTCCTTATGGAATTTTATCATCAGCGGTGAAAGGGCCAAGAAAAATCTGTCTTCTTTTGCTTTCCTTTGTATCAATTTCCTCTCCTGAAATAAGGAAGTCTAAACAAAATAGTCTGGACTTTGAAATATTTTATAAATGTATGAAATATTTTATGTATATCTTTTTCTGTACACACATGTGCAAAACATACACACACACACACACACACACACACAAACAGTCTAGCCCTTGCCATATTTAGATGTGTTCTCTGAACAGTAAAATCCACCTTAGCTTTCAGAGGCTGCTAATTTTCCTGAGATTTCCAAGCCTATTGAAATCTATAGAACGAGTGAATGTCATTAAATGAATCTGTAGGCCCAGGATCAGTGGTTCACCTATATACCTCCAAGACCAATAATAAAAAGCATTCTAACCAAGGCTTATGTTGGGGCAATGCTCATTTAGGAAGTAGCATGGACTAGACTGTGATTTATGGAGAAATGGTGGCATGGATACATGTAGAGAGAGAGAGATAAGTTGACTGACTGCAGCAAAAATCTGCTGTTGTACAATCTGTTCAGATACTTGGCATCATTAAAACATTTATGGAATAATGTCTATTGTGTAAGTCACTAGCATAATTTTTTAGAGATTGTGGTTGAGATAGTAAATATTCAGAATTTAGGGCATTCATCAGACCTACTAAGACGGACAGGCAGGGAGCACACAGTGGTGTTATAGATGTCAGTAGGTTCCTGGGGTGCCCAGGTTAGTTCTTCTCTTTCTCTTCAACTATTCCAGCTGCCTCTCAGATACATACATGAACTAAGAACAACTCTTTCCACTTAGAGAAGTGGAAGGAAGCAAGGAGAGTCTTATGATACCATTTTGAATGAAATAAAAAACATGGACTCCATGAGAAGTCAAGCAGATTCAAAACATGCAAATGAATAGATTGAAGTAGATGCTAAGTGATGTCTCCCAACACATACTTCAAGGCTGACCAGTGAGTTGTGAGACTCATCCGTGGAGGCTCAAAATGGATCTTGACATGCAGGTCCTTTCCTTCATTCCTACATGTGGGTGGTCTGAATGTTCTTGGACCACTTCTATGTTCTTGTATCATTGGAGGTCGCTCAATAAATCTGAAGTGCACTGTTAATAGTTGCTAACATTTGGTATACATAAACTAAAATTAGCATGATGCTTAAGTTTGCTAAAGACTTTAATTCCATAATCCTAGTAGATTTCCAGTGATTGAACAATATTATACAGCTCCTCTTGTACAGGAGCTAATAAATGGTAAAAGCATTTCTCACACTAGCACAGTGTTCTTAATAGTCCATTCAGCTAAATAATGGGTTGGATCACAAAAACATAATTTTACATACCTTCATAGTCCAGAATAGGAGGTCAAATCTAAGAAGAGGAAACTTGTATAGGAGTAGAAATTGTACACTTTTAGACTTCATTTTGAAATACCAGATGCAAAGTACAGAATTAGAGAGTCCTTGCTATATATCTATATTATATATATATATATATATATAATATATATATATATATTCATGATAAACAAAATCACACTTTAGTAGGAACACTGATGAACTTTACTTTGTGCAGGGAAGGATGAATGGTCTGGGAAATATAAAGTTGAAAGAACTGAATATGGAGAAAGGATTTAGGGTAAGTAGTTGTCAGATGGAAAAGGGATTCATTATTCTGTAGGGTTCCGTGGCTTCATTTGTGAAAATACAGAGAAGAGATGTGTTAGACAATTCCATAAAAGGGGATGCTTTCTTCTGCATCTCAGTTTCCTACTCTGAAAGATTATAATTTTATTAATCTTTGGGCCAGAAACAATGAGGGAACATCTACTTAGCATCTAAAATCGTGAGAACATGTAGGGAATGATGTGCTGTTCCCAGTTCTCCTGTTTGAATGAGGGACTAGTTTTACTAATTACTGGAAGTGCTGCTGACTGACAGCTCTCAGGTATCACAAGGCTGTGGATTGGTACATCCAGAATCAGACATGTGTAAGGCTAGGACACACAAATAAGCTGCAGGTAGTCCAGATCTTAGAAACCCCATGATACCTATCACTGATGCCCCAGTGCCTCTCTCTCCGCTTATTCCTATTACAATATCAAGGACGCTCATTTTATAGCGAAGGAAATGGGGCAGTGGCACAGGTCCATGGAATCTGGTGTCCCATACCACACCCCCAGAAGCTGCAGGCTGACCAACCTAATCATTTAGGATGCTGCATACTCTCTAAATTGATAGTTTTATGATGTTGTGCCCCCAGTGGATAGAATGAATCAGCGTGAGAACCATCATTCTTTTGTCCTCTTGGAGAAACTTTGCTTCCCTTCCCCAAATCTCTGGGGTTCTGTGCGTTTACATGTCTTGGTTCCCAAAAAGGAAGTGTTTCCAGCAAGTGGCCCAGTGTGCATCCCACTGAACCTAAAGCTACACTGCTACCTACACACTTCAGAATCCTCAGGCCAAGGTGCCAGCAGGCAAGATGAAGAGTTGCCATCATGGCAGACATAACTTACCATGATCATCAGAAGGAGGCACAGCTGATGACACACAACAGGGGCAGGCAGGAATGTGCTTGGCAAGCAGGTGATCCATTTGGGCATTCCTTGCCCAATTTTGATGGCAAATGGATGTGTGCTGCCACCTGAGAGGGACATGATGACAAGACGTTCACATAACTCAGGGATGAAAGTCTAGGCCATGCCACCAGGTAAATTGCCCAGAACAGCAGAAGTTAGAACTGAGGGTGAGCAGTGTCTGGAATGGACAGAAGAAGACAATGAGTATTGGTGGTGGCCTTGAGACCAGTAATGTGGGCTATAGTTTGTCCTGTCCCTTTCCTTTTATCAGCTTTCCTCAGGAAAAGAATTCCATCAGAATCATGGATGAAAAGAATTCCATCAAATCATGCTTTGAGAACTTCAATCCCTCCTCAGGCTCCAACGCCACCTGCTATTCCAAGTCACTAACATCTTTCGCCTAAAACAGTGTCTTGTCTCATAGGCCCGCCATTATCCACCACATCACAGCTAGAGGGAACTGTCAGCAACAGAAGTCAGATCATGTCATTTTTCTGCTAAAAACACCCCCAAAGGTTTTCCATTGCCCATAAAATCAACTTGAACTTCATGGCCCCAGGCTGCTACACAGACCTCGTCTCCTACTGCTCTCCTTCCTGCTCACGTGGGCCAGCCATATTGGCTTCACTCTGTCTTGAGCATGCCAAACTCCTTTCATATCAGGAGCTTGCTCTAACCTTCTGTGCCTCGGATGCACTTTCTCCTGATCGTCACATGCCTGATGGTGTCACCTCCTTTATGTTTCTGCCCAGATGTCACTTCCTCAGGGGGTTCTTTCTAGACACTATATCTAAAATACCCTATGTCATCCATTACAACCTAACTGATTAGTTGGCTTTATTTTTTTCATTGTACATGTAACAATTTCTAATGAGATTGTTATTTTATTATTAATATGTGATTTAGGTATTAACTATTATTTAAGTATTACTATGAGAATTCCCCACTTAGTGTAGGCTACATACATGATAGTAAGTCTTTATCTTTCTTGTTTATCTTTATATCTCTAGCACCAAGAATAACACCTGGCATGTGCTAATTCCTCAGTCATTATTTATTGAATAAATGAATGATGCATATATAATATTTATTAAAGATTGACCAATGGGTGCCTTTAGTGAATTTGTTGCCATCATTTGCAGTGTTTTTGGTTGCTTTCCCTTTTAAAGAATAAGCCCAAACTAGAGACCCCTCTTAAGAATATTATGAATGAAAAATCTGTATATTTATCATATTTTTTAAAACTATGCTTATTACATGACTAGGGTATATAGTATATTACCCTGAATAAACTTCTGCTCTCCAGCCATCTCTTAAAAGAAAGATGAGGTACTATCTTTAAAAGAACTGAAGTTACATGGACCAAATCACAGCATGGCTTATCTGCTTCCTCTCTCCCTCAAAGGGAAGATCCTCTCTGAGACTCAGAAGTATCTGGTTAAATTTTATCTGAAGATAGCCTACTTGGGACAACATGCATTCACCTGCTGTGGTAGACAGAATCTTCCTAGAAGATGTCCAAGTCCTTCCTGGAACCTGTGAATATGTTAACTTACATGGCAACAGGCATTCTGCAGATGTGATTAACAACCTTAAGTTATCCTGGGTTATTCAGGCAGGCCCAATGTAATCACAACGGTCCTGGTAGGAGGTCAGAAGAGCTCGTGATGTGACAATAGACACAGGCCAGAGTTATGTGGCCATGAGCCAAGGGGTATCGGCTTCCTCTGGAAGCTAGAAAAGGCAAGGAACAGACTCTCTCTTGAAGCTTCCAGAAAAAACTGGCTGTGCAAATACTCCATAGGACTCATTTTGGCCTTCTTATCTGCAGAGCTGGTAAGAGAATGAATTTGTGTTGTTAAAGCCACTAGGTTTGTGATGATTTATTACAACAGCAATAGAAAATGAATACACCTACATTACCTTGACCACAATTTCGGGTGAGGACACTAGTTAAATATTTGCCTGACGCTCACTCTCTACATTTAGGCATAAGGAAAGCTCTTCAGACTGTGGTTTTGAGGCAAAGTGATCCTTTGCCTCAAAAGAGAGTACAGATCCTCTTCAGCATGTAAGTTTGGTTTAAGCTTAAGCATACTTTATATCTTAAAAATTTTAATGTATCTACTCAAATCTAGTCTAAATCTAGTGTAGTGACTGAGCAAAAGGCATAATTCTAATGAAAGCACAGAAAAAAATCTCAAGGATTATGTGTGTAGTTTGAGAAAGGCATGGCTTTGTTTCAAATGAAATGAAATCATCATGAGATTTAAGATTGAGAAATGCTGGCTTACAGGCACTGAGACTTGTTTACATTTCCTGGGAAATTCCTCTTATATTTTGTTTTTCCTCTTCACTATCATTATGGCAGTTTCCTATTGTATTACATTTATTTAATTCCTCAACTACACCATTGATTCTTCTATGATTAGGATTATGCCTTAATCATTTATGTAATTCACACTTAGCACAGGGATAATGATTTAGTTTATGCTCAATATGTGTTTAATAAATTTGAATTATTATTCTGGGATTTTAGGACCTTTTGCTGAATACCTATAATTTTAAGATTCTTTGCCAAATATTGTATAATTTTTACCATGCAGATGCCAGTGAAAGCATTTGGTACATCTGATCAATAAATAATTGTTTGGCTCTATTAAAAACTACACACTTGTATCCTGTGTCCAATTTTTATCTCCCAATTATTTGATAAATCTTCATTGATTGTTTTATTTAAAAATTATTTTTTCTAGAATGTTAATGACAGAGCCTTTAGAAATAGTTAAATTACATTTTAATAAGATTAATTTTTTATTTTGTTGGTTGGCCTCTCAGGGCTTTTTTCCGTTTTGGCCTTCAGAAATCAACAAATGAAATTATGAAACTATTTCTTCCCTTATTCTTTCACATCTTTGCTCCCTATTTTTTTCTTTTGCCTTATCCAAGTGGGGATTCTCCCACCTGGATTTTAACTGTTTTGATTTGTAGCTGGCTCTTTTCCATAATGTACTTATGTCTTATTTTATCTGTAAACTATTATGCTAATCTGGACCCTAGAATCTTTTAAGCGACATAATCACTTACAAGGTTATTAATATCTCCTTTGGAAAACACTGTATTGATCTGAGAGTTTCAATCTAATTGGTCCTGGAATCACAAATTTCACTGAGTTACTAACTTTAGCTATCACCACTCTTACTCTCAATGTCCCTGTTCAGACAGAACGGGGGCCAGAAACGGTTCTTAATCTCTTCCTTATATATATCAAAAATAAAAACCAGAAGCTTCACTGGGAAAGGTCACTACCCCATTGGATTTTTAATTCAAGTGATCATAATTTAATAAAACTAAATTTTGTGCATTCTTTATAGACTAAGTTTTGTCTGAAAGTAGGTAACTTTGAGGTAGAGCAACTAACGCTTAAAAGAGGAACTTCCTTTATTACCAGCTGAGGAGTATTTTTGAATATTGATCACAGCTAATAATTCCTGAGAATGCATTTACTTTTTAGAATATTAACTATTTTGATCATACAGAATTTTTTTTTTTTTTTGCATTGAGAAATGGAAATCTCTATTCTTTCTATAGTGAAAGTGCATGGCACATAACAGTCCAGTAATTTTATCACTTTCACTCATAAAATAATTGCAGAGTGGGAAAAGACATCCCACCAAAGGAAAAAAAAAAAGTAAGGAGAAAACCTATGTTAAGTAATGAAATATCTAACTGTAGAAATGTTTTTAAAAGTAGCATTATTCCTTTAAATTTAATGCTGACCACAATGCTTTGTAATTTTCCTTACGAAAACTGGATTTTCCCAGCATGACACCCAGAGCTGGCATCAATATCAGACGCTTAAAAATACTCATGCCAAGGAGTTAACAGGAAATATCTTGGCAAATTCAGAGTCAAAAGGAAAGCACGAAATTGTCAGAACGCATATCGTGTTTCTCAGAATTATCTGTATCATGTTGGAAGTTTTTATACGGAAGTGTGTGTTGACACAAATGATTAAGGCCAGGATTCCTACAATTGACAGGAAAATGACCTATAAATAATGACCTCTGATGGACTTGTCATGCAGTCATTAAGTGAAATATTCTAGTACCAGTTTCCTCTCTTTGGTATCCCAGTTTCCGGCTTCTGTGAAGTACTTTTCCTTTGCGAAGATCACTCATTTTACCTGAGAGACCATCAGATTTTCTCTGGGCTTTATGAAATGATAATTTCATTTACTCTCTTAGCAGATAACAGTACCAATTGAGTTTCACAGCCTCTTTGGAACACATTTTTGCTTACACAAAAATTTTTTTCTGAAGAACCTCTTATTTCTATTGCTACCTAAAATGCAAAGTAAACTGCTTGAAATATTGAAAGTTTAGGATTTTTTCAAGTTTAAGATAAAAGTTAAATTTTAAAGTCATTAAGCAACTAGTTTGCCTATTATTTTATATAATGTATATCGATTTTCATTAAATTAATACATTTCAATATAGTTCCTTGGAAAATATATTCAGAAATTTGCAAATGAGATAATATTGTAATTCAATTGTCTCACCATATATGTATATCATAAATGAAATGTAAATTTCTAAAAAACTAATTTTATTAAGCAAACTGAGGACAGTGAAAGAAATCATAGTTCACTTCTAATTTTCATAGGATCCATTCAGGTTTTCTTCTCTTTTGTCATTTCTCCTTCTAACCCCAAAACACCCTATGAACCGGTGGTCTATTTTCTTTCCTTCTTTCCCTTCCTTTCTTCAAGTCTGTGGGTAAGAGATTGCAGAGGAAAAGTAATAGGTGATAGCCCTGTCTTCTAAACCCACAAGCAAGATGCATGGATTTAAGCACTTAAAGGAAAAGAAAAATAAAGAATTTGAAACCATGTCACAATATCACCACACTATATTACATCAACATATAGTATCGTAGAAGCATACATATAATTGAGCCTGAGAAACATTTACAGGATCAAAAACTGACGGCTGCACCACCAAAGAGATAATCAGTACCCTATAAATTCCACATTTTATGACTTACGTTGTTCATTCTAAATGCTAATCTTGGGATAACATTTTTTAAGAGCACTTTTTTAAAAATTTAAATTTAAATTAAATTTATTTATTTTTTGAGGCAGAATTTCACTCTCGTCCCCCAGGCTGGAGTGCACTGGCGCAATCTCAGCTAACTACAACCTCTCTATCCTGGATTCAAGCAATTCTCCTGCCTCGGCCTCCTGAGTAGCTGGGATTACAGACATGTGCCACCATGCCCAGCTAATTTTTTTGTATTTTTACTAGAAACGGGGTTTCACCATGTTGGTCAGGCTCTCAAACTCCTGACCTCAGGTGATCCTCCGGCCTAGGCCTCCCAAAGTGCTGGGATTATAGCCTGGCCTTAGGAGCACTTTTAAAATAATTGCTTTCAAAACTCACACATAAACAATCTCACATCAAAAGATATGTAAGGAAGAAATAATATACTGATCCTGTAACAAGGTATAGCAGTTCAAAATGAGAAGGACCTTAGAATTATTTCATTTAAACTTCTCATTTTAGAGCCAATGAAAGTGAACTTGAGAGAACTTGGGGCCAATGCAACTTGCCTACACCCACAGAATCAAACATAAAACTTCTCTTCATTCTTGTCTATCGAAATTCTGCCATCATTCATAGCCCAGCTTGAGGGCAGCCTTTGTCATACAGCCTTTCTTGCCCAATCAGGAGTAATCTTCTCATGCCTAGAACAGCTTTGGAAATAAGGCTATATTGGTTTATAGGCACTTAAGACATTTGCCCCTTAACTATACTTCTTCTATTTTTTTTTTTCTAGTATAGTGTATGTTCATTGAGAACTAGGAATATCAACCTCAGATAAACCATAAAATTTAGAAAAATAGTGGTATAGCTTTCTAACAGAAAATCTCAGGAACTAATTCTTAAAATGCTAGTTAAGAAGGAATGTAACATTTACTTGGCCTAACTTCTCACTCAATAAAGAAAAAAAAAAAAGAGCTCAACATTTTATGAGAGACTAGGTTTCATTTTTAAACAATTATAATTGAAGAAAATCTTTGATGCATTAGAATAAGCCAAAATTTCTTAGGACAATAAAAGCACAAACCATATAAAAATTTTTTTTAGTTGGACTTAATTAAAAGTAAAAAGTTTGACTGCACAAAAGGCACTCCTAAGATAATGAAAAGTAAAGCCATAGAAAAAATAATTCACAATACATATATTTGATAAAGGCATTGAATCTAGAATATAGAAAGAAATCTCATAATTCAACAATAAAAAGGCAAAAAAAAAAAAAGGAAAAGATTTGAACACCTCACAGAAAGACATACAAATAGCTAATAAGATTAGAAACAGATGCTGGACTTCATTAGTCATCAGGGAAATGCAAATTAAAACCACCATAAGATACTACTACATATTCACTAGACTAGCTAAACTTGTAAAAACTTGACAGCATCATCTGTATTGAATACATATAGCAAATAGGACTCTCATACACTATTAGTGGGGTATAAAATAGCCAATTTGGAAAACAGGTTAGGCAATTTCTTATAGTTAAATATGTACTTTTAAAAATGGACCCAGTAGCTCACTTTTAGGTATTTACCCAAGAAAATATGAAAACATATACTCAGAAAAAGACTTATACATGAATGCTTATAGCAAACTTACTCGACCTGGAAACAGCTGAAATGCTCTTAGGTAAATGATAAATTGTAAGATATCACATAACAAAGTGCTACTCAACAATAAAAAAAAATTACGACTATACATGCGTTAGGATGAATGAATCCACAAATTGTACTGAGTGAAAGAAGCCAGACTGAAAGAAATCCATATTGCACGATTCCATTCCATAGTGGCAGAAATGTTTCCCATGTTGAGGGTGGAAAGGGGATTATCTGCAAAACGACTTCAAGAAGCTTTTGGTGTGATGGGAGTGTGCTGTATCCTGATCATTCAACTCTTATGACTGCACAGTGTAAAAGAGAAAAGATTGTATTTACCTCTACAAAGAGTGAATGTCCCCCTTCCCTGGAAGGCTACTTATTTTTACAGTAATAGATTAATTATGGCATATATCCTATTATTTCAAACTAATTGAAATATATTGATTTAGGGAACTATCACAATCATTTCAAAGTGAATCATACTGAAATTTCACTCATGGTAGCTTTTCTTTAATTGCAACACAGCAGAAAATGAAAGAGAAACATTTCAAAATTTGTTTCCCAAAATTCTTGAGGCTAGATGTGCTTTGGTATTCAGAATTGTTTGGATTTTAGAATAGTAATGTGGTGCATGTATTAAACCCCATCTGTAGCAACCCTTAATTAATATATTAATATTTTTTTGTGAAACATATGAAAATTCATACAAGGTAAGTTAAATTAAGACTATTTATAGCCTCATGTCAGTTCAGAGCATGTTTTTAGCCAAATAAGTTCTAATATCGGTTAGCCAAATCTTTAGTTTGGATTTGGGAATTGTGACTAAGGAACTTTGGACCTGTAGTCCAATTTATCATTGATTATTAAAATGGCTTAATAGAGAACATGCTTGCCGTGTTCCAAGGTTATATACATGGTTGTGATGAACTGGGACTGTTGTCAAGTATAAGAATCTTGGCTCATACTAAATTCATGGCATTATTCTTTGAGTGGGGAAATTTAATCCCAGACGAAGACAGTTTTTGGTTTCAGTGGACTTACAGTTAGGATAAAGTAACATTTCTTTGACTTGAATGAAACGTCCTTTTACTTTTCAGTTTAAAATGTATACCCATAACACAAAACTGTAAAAAATGATGAATCTCTTTCTAAAAAATACAGTTTTCCCATTAAAAATCAAAAAGTTTACCATGGAACTGAAGACTAAATTTTAGTCTTAAATGTTACATTTTTCACTTGAATCATTGCTTGGTTCTCATTCAACCGGGCCTGATATCTTCTGTGTCTTGGCCAGTGCTTATAGGCACAGGTGCGTGTACGGACCTCTGCCTCCATGTCCTAAGGAAACTCTGATAGACATGGTATGAAATGGAGGTAGTGTGATACAGTACAAAGAGCATGAAGATGGGGGTTAGTCTCAGATTCTAAGTTCTCTCTTAAAAACCTATGATTGCAAATAATTCAGCTGTTCTGAACCTAAGTTTTATCAACTATAATTGAGACCTGTAAATAAAATTTTTAGAATTGTTTTTAAGATTTCATAAGATACTGTCAAGCATTCAATACAGAGTAGGCACTTGATAAGTGATAATTATAGTGCATTTATTTTAGTATTAATAAACTTTAACAGAGAAATCTATGGTTAAAAAGAGAAGTATATAATTGTGTTAGATACTGGCTTAAACATCATCTTGTGAAAATGTTAATCACTTCTACCTATAAAACTATTACAAATTTTCACCACTGGAATTTGGCAAGAGATGTTTGATAGTGTTTGATGAAACCACACATGGCCTACTGACTTGCAAAACCCATGGTCAGGAATCATAATCCAACTAGTGTAAAGAAAGCTCAAAATTATAGAAGAAAAAAATTACAGGAGAAAAAAATTCATTCAATAGGAAAGATGTAAATTGTAACCAGTGACACTCAAAAATTGAAGCTCTCATTCAATTTTGACATAACGAATGAAATTGGACTCATTTTATGAAAGCTTGACTATATTATCTGATGAGGCAAATGAGGGAAGAAGGTGTTTTATTGCAAAAACATTAACTGTAAACCATCAACCAGAATCCATTAAACTGTTTATTCTTGAAATCATTCTTTCAGACTGATTAAGTATCAAATGCAATAAAGCAATCAACTTGTTCTTCTTTTATTTATTTGTTTTTTTACTGCTTAGTTCTTATGGGAAATTCTATCCAGGTCATCATAACACAATTGAAAACAACTGATAATGAAAAGAATGCTAATTGGTTTCCTTTCTCTCTTATCACTGATCCGTACACAGTAAGTAATGCTTCCACATTCTTCCTCTTGTTTGTACCTAACCTTTCTATATATCTAGACGTTAACATTTTTTGGAAGAAATCATGAACTAACAAAGCAATGCACAGCATTGATAAGCTATGTTAAATAGTAGACAGTGCAATGGAATAGAAATAGTGTGCTTAAAGTCATTAGATCAAATATTTATTGGGCAAGCACTAACACAAGTGCCAAGGTTAAAAAAAAAAAAAAAATGATACCCAGGCTTTGACTTTGGGAAGCCAGAGTCTAGTAGGGGAGATATATAAATACACAAACACAGCACAGAACAATACATGTAATAACAGACTGTAGCCAAAGTAATAAACATTTAGATAAATAATAAACAGGCTGGCCCGCAGAGATGGGGCCATTACACTACTCAAAGCCTTGTGTTCTGCTCTACGACTAAATCAAATCATCTTAAGTTGGGTGAGCCAAAAGCTGTCTACCATTCCAGTCCTTCCGTCCCACCTCCTTCAAAGAGACTGCTGGTAGGACTAAATTCCTGAATTCTTGGGCTTTTAATTCCTGTTTAATCCAGTCAATATCCAAAGCCTCAGTGACCTCCTTTTAAAAAAATAGTATTAATATAATCTATGTGTCACATTTTCTTTATCCAGTCTATCATTGATGGGCATGTGGGTTGGTTTCAAGTCTTTGCTATTGTAAAGAGTGCTGCAATAAAGGTACGTGACCATGACCATAATCATGTCCATAACCATGATCATGACTATAACTGTGACCATAACCAATATCATAACCATGACCATGACCATAACCTTAACCATAACCATAACCATAACCATAACCATAACCATAACCATAACCATAACCACAATGCTTCTTAACTTTACTGCCCTCCTCTTCAGCTTGGATTCCACGGTCCATTTTTTCAATTACTCTTTTCTTCCCTCTGAACTCCAATTTCCTCTGCCTTCTCATTGCCTTTATTAGCAAAACTAAACCCTAAAGGCATCCATTTTCTGTATTTTAGAATGACAGTTAAGGAAATAATAGTAGGACAAAGTAACACTATAAATTTATCATTATCATCTAGGTCATTAGCAGTGCCTGCATAGCCCAGTATATTTCTCACTCACTAGCCTCAATTTTTCACACTTTTCTCAACTTTTTCTCACTCTCAATTTACACCATGCCAGAGCCATCATTTTTCAGACCCAAATGAATTCACTTTCTAAAAGAGAGAAATAGAAGGTATCATAGGGATACACTCTTAATTCCCTTAATTGGATAGCATTTGCACTCATCCTATTATTCTCTTGTTCAAAGAGGAGAAACATTGTCCCCCCTCCTGTTTAAGATCAGTCCTTTCACAACTGCCCTAAATTCAATTCCCTCCCACCCTCCCAGGAAGCATGCAAAGTCAATTGTCTCTTTTCTCTCCTGTGTAATTAATCCCCTTCTTTCTGAAGTGGCTCCTTTCTGTGAACATTTAAAGACTTCTTTTCATTTTAAAAACAAAACAGAATAAAAATACAACTTTCATTGAACCCGATTTTACCCCTATCATCTTCTGTTTCTCGACTCTGACAGTCAAATTTCTTGAGTATCCAAAGTACATCTGTCCTCTTTCTAATTCTGCATTCTCTCTTTATCAGACTCTAATCTGCCTTATGTACTTAAGTACTATGTACTTACATGCTCCACTGACAAATCTCTTACTACCATCAACAATGACCTCCCTGCCACTCAATCCGAAAAGCAGTTTTCTATTTCTTGGCCTGGTTTTCTCTGAGTAGTGCTGATCCCTTTGGGTTAGAAGTTAATATAAAATAGTTAAAACTGGACTCTGGAGTCAGATGGCCTAGGATGGCTTGCTGGATCTGACAATTACTAGCTGGGATCTCAAGCAATTAATTAAATTATGCTACTCAAAGCCTTGTGTTCTGCTCTACGACTTCTGTGACTAAATCAAATCATCTTAAGTTGGGTAAGTTTGTTCCTCTGTTTTCTTCCATGTAAAAGAGGAATACCTGTAATAATAGTACCTTTTCCTAGGACTGGCATAAGAATACAATAAATATTTGTGAAGTTCTTTGAACATAGCCTGATACCTACTACATTCTCAATAATGCCACTTTAATTTTATTGACACACTCCCTTCTTCTTGAATAACTCTGTTCTTAGTTTCCCAGACTTCACACTCTATTCGTTTTGGTAGAATGACTATCTATCACTGCACTGGAGACCATACAAAAGGAAAATGATATACTCAGGGGTTTAACAATGTCAACTGAAATAGAAAGCCTCTCTGTGATCCTAAAAAATCTCTTGCTTTTGTACATATGAATTTATTTTTGTTTGTATATACCAGGGTAGATATAGTTAAAAATTCAACTCAACATTTAAGAATCTGCGTTAGTGTAGAATTACCATGTAAGAGGTATTCACAGACTTCCCAAGTTTCCTAAGTGGAAAATTAGGGCATTGATTATGAAGGGATAGAAATATTTAAATACACATGAATAAAAGTGAAAATTGTGAATCTACTTTAAGCATTCTTTCAATGGGCTGCTTATTCTCTTTAAGGCCTATTCCTATCACCCTTATTGTGTCTAGACCTATAGCTAGAGAAATCTTAGTCCATTTCAAGAGAGACAAGTGAATAATCCGAGCTAGGAAGAAAGAGGTTATACTCCAAAGATAGCAGTATTATTCAGTAAATAGTATTATTAGAATAGTATTTAGAATTATTAGAATAGTACTATTAGAATAGTATTATTCTAAATTATATTGGCGTAAACCTAGGGGAGCTACATGGGAATAAATTAGTAGGGTGTTAAACCAAGGAACATAAAATACAACATTGGATCAGGCCAAATTAATCAACACAGGTGCACTTATTTCAGATTTAATATGGTAGGCTAAACAGATAAGAGTGTTCTCTTTGTGACTTATTTCTTTCTGTGCTTCCTATTAGCATCCTAGACAATATTACCAATACTTGGTTTTATATACTATTTATTTTCCAATAATCTCAAATATATATATCCACTGCTGTTTTTTCTCTGAGTCTTACACCTTTAGATTTCAAAGAATCTTCTCAAAGTCTCCATTTGGATATTTGAGAGAGAGAAATTTTAAAATCCATATATCCAAAAATAAACTCATCATTCCTCTCCTAAAGATGGACGCCCTAGAGTGTTCCTGTCCTACAAATGTCTAGAGTATCCACCCATTCACATAAGTGAGAAAACTGGGATTGACTCTCGTCACTTCCTTCATCTTCACTGCCAATAACCAATCACCAAGTCTTGCCGTTTTACCCGCTAACAGCTTTGTAAGTCATTCACTGTTCTTATTTTCACATTTCCTCATTCCTCAAATATTTCAGCACTTGAAACACTACCACTCTTTTCAACATGCGATATCTGTGTAGATTATCTGTCAATATCTTGGACTCTAAATTCCTTGGCACTCTCTCTCCCAGTGATCTTTCTTGTACCCTATCCCAGATGCTAACATTCAGGGTCTGCTGTCATCTTTGTCAATAGAAGCCCTGAAGTTCCTCCAAATTTTCAATTTCAAGCGTCACATTCTCCAACTAACACCTCCTCCATTGCCTGCCAGTGCTTACCAGAATGGAGCTCTAACAATTATTTCACCAATCTATCACCCCAGCACATCAATCTTAATAACTCTTTTCTCTCCTTGTGTCTTCTCCTATCTCCTTACCTAGCTTAAATTCATGGCCAGTCCTTCTAATTATTCTTTGAACCTGCTCTGAACCCCTTTGCTTTTCTCTCACTTTTGTGGTACTTTTGGCAAAGCAACAACCTTTTAAAATTATTTGCCTAGTCTCTGCTTGCATCAACACAGATTATCTCTCCTTTTCCTAGAGATTGGCTAAAAGAGTTCACCAAACCTATTTTCCTTTCCTTTTTGGCATAAGGCTAAACGATGTTTCCTGGCTTCTGTTCACCTAAGGTGCAGTCATGACATTGAATTTTAGCCAAGAAAATGTGAGTAGAAATGATGCATACTACCTCTAGGACTGGCATAAATAAAATTTATTGAAATCTTTCATTTTCTCCCTTCCTCAATTTTCCAACTGGGTATCAATTCCCAGGACAAACTTGAAAAACATATGTTGAGCTTCTATTAGCCAAGATCATTGAAAGACTCAGTTGTATAACCTAGGAGTTTGTCCTCACTATGTCCCATTACCTATTAGGCTTTATGTTACTAGAATAGAAATTTCTGTTGTATTAAGTTACTAAGATTTCAGGATTTATCTGTCACAGCATCACCTTAACAAAACCACCGTAGAGCTGTGTCTGTAGGCATGGCTGTCTGCACACTCAGCTGCCAGTTGGTCTAAACTTTAAATTCATAATCACTGATCTTAATTGTTTCCCAGCATTAACACTAGAGTCCTCTAATCAGTCTCCTACTCTCCTAGACAATAGTTCATACTTTTTACTCTTTCCTTGAAACTCACACCTGATCTGTCTACAAATCCCATCATTAATATGTTCAAAATATATACAGAATGTAACCACTTCTTTACCCCCATCTATTTTGATTGAAATAGCCTCCTAGCTGGTCGGTCCCTCAGTCAATTCCAACACAGCAGCCAGGGTGATGCTATCAGAATGCAAGACAAATCATCTGAGATCTGAAAACCCTCCATGACTTCCTATCAGTTAGATTCTAGCTGGGAAAATAGAAGCCACAATGGATATCTCAAACTAAGAGGTGTTTTCCATAGATGTTGGGTGCCTGAAAGAGAAAAAGTGTAACACAGAGATTTAAAAACTCAGGCAACAACTGACACTGCTCATTGTTGAAACAAAAGGGAAGGGGTGGGGTTACCAGAATCTAGGGGCTTGGAAGAGGGCTCTGCATAGCTAGTTCTATACTTCCAGGAAAAGAGTGGCTGCCCCGGAGCTGCTGATTTCTCTGAGAGTGTGCCACAGCACTGTGCTGGAAATGCCACAACTCATGGGAGGCTGGATCTAGCAGTGCCGTCAAAGACAGGAAAAACAGGAAGGAAGTTCCTTCTGCTCTTCTCTCTATGCATCCTGCAGATGGAATCTAAAAGGAAGCCTGCTGGCAAGGGTAACTGGAAAATGTAATTTTCAGAGTCCTCCCAGCATCGCAGAGTCACCTTCATTGGTTTCTCAGCACTCCTAACCACTCCTCTCCATGTATTTTAACTTCCATGCAACAACAGTTAACAACTTCATGCTTCCACCTAGCAGGATCCAACTCTTTTTTATATACATGAAGTCATTCGTACTTTGTTCCATATAGAAGAGACTCAACGTCCTAATATTTACTATGCCCCATCTGGGAGTGATGATAAATCCTCTTATTCGGTTGCAATCACACCAACAATCCTTACATGAAGTAATAGGGATGAAATAAAGGATGAAAAAAAATCCGTGATTCCTATGGTTTCACAGACTCACTGGTGAGTCCATTGTCAGCGGCTGGGCTGACTGTGCTGGTCTTTGGATCTCTCATGTGTCTGGGGCCTTGGCTGTAACAGCTTGTCTCTATTCCACATGGTTTTTCCTTCTCCAGATGGTGAGTGCAGGCTTTTCTCCATGGAAGTTGCAGGGTTCCAAGAGAGAGAGAAGGAGGATACAAAGTCTTTGAGATGCAAGCTTAGAACTCACACAATGTCACTTATATTCTGCTGGCTAAAGCAAATCACAAAGGCATCCAAATTCAAGACATTGAAAAATAGCTTACACCTCTTGAAGGGAGGCACTGCAAAGATTGTTATTTTGCAACATGCTACATGTATACATAAGCAAGAAAGAAGACATACATAGCTTTCCTTTTTCCACTACATTTTCCCCTTCAATTGATCACTGTGACATGGATTTTTGACTCCATAGGTACCCACTTTTTGAGTAGTAGTCCAAAATGCTTTTTGAGTCCCTAAGATGCGAATCAATTTGTTCTAGTGTACAATCACCTATCAAAGGCAGGCAGGCATGTCTCAGGAAGGTCTAGAAAACTTTACAGTATTCAGTTATGGCAGTGTTTCAGAGTACTTTCTCAAAAGGACCTAGTCTTCCTTTTGATCAAAGAACTCCAATTCTGTGAATGCCTTTAGGTTCGGGAAGTAGGTGAGAAGTTGTGAATACTCAAGTCAGATTTCTGCCCATCAAACAGAGTTCTCCTATTATGCTGATTAAGTAACACTTTAGAAATTTGCTTATATATTTTCCTCCTAAGTCATTTCGTTCCTAAGGAATTAAGTAAGCACAGACAAAGGTCTCTGCAGGTCAATTCTGATTTTTAATTCTTCCTAGCTATCTTCACAGAAATTGCATAACTCTTATTTCTTGAAGTGAGTATTGACTTCACTACTCTGCCATCCCATGATATGCATTGAAATTAGGGATCCTTTTTCAAAAATAACATCTGCCCTTGCCATCTTTACCCTTCAGAGGATGGCTGCCATTGAACTTTACAAAGATAGTGGCACATGCCCTAGAAAAACGGATGTCTTCCGGGCCCTCTAAACAAATAGAGAGGGGTGGTGGGTATGCAAATTTCACAAGTAAAGTCCATTCTAACGTTCCTACATCCCTAAGCCATTTTTGACACCAGGCCGAGAAAATTCTCATCCAGCCTTCCTGAAAGAAGGCCACCATTGAATCCAATAAATGAAACAATTGCTAGAACAACTTCAGTCTGCTCAACCTATCATATTAAATCTAGAAGAAGTATAACTATGTTAAGAAATTTTACGTGATACAATGTCACATTCCATCCTCCTTGGTCTAACATATTATTATACATATGCTATAATCACATATATCCCCTAGGTTCATGTCAATATAATTTAGAAAAATACAGCAATTCTTTTGGAGTATAACTAATTTCTTCTTACATTGGATTTTTCACTTGGCCCTGTTGGAATATACTTAGATTGCTTTAGCTGTACAGGCCTAGACACAGTAGAGGTGGCGAGTCTTGAGGAGAATAAGCATCTCATTGAGAGGAATGCTCAGAGTGGATTCAAGGTTTTCAACTTTATGTTCCATCAGATATCCCTACTTCTTTCCAATCAGAGTCTTAATTTTTACTTAGGACGCTTGCAAAGTCTGTGAATGCCCCTTTCATTGTAATTCCATAACTCACCCAAATAGTTAAATGTTGAATTTGGTTTTCAGATATATTTGCCCTGCTATATACAAACTAAAATAAATACATTTGTACAAAAAAAAGATTCTTCTAGGATCACAAGAGAAGCATTGAGATTATTAAATTCTTGAGTCATTTTCCTTTTGTATAGTCTCCAGCACTGTCAGAAATAGCCATTCTACCCGAAAGTCATCACAGTCATTATTACCACCATATCCATCACCTGCAGCAGTCATTTTATCCCCCCAAGATACTCATTTACGTAAGCATTTTATTCCAAGCAATTCCAGGTGATAATTTAATTAAATATTGCACGCTATGTCAGTATCCTCATTTTCTACTGACAAAGAACTTCGCGTTAAGTTCAAGGTCAAGGACATATGTTAAACATTTCCATAATCCCATCTTTGAGGGGTTTCTGGCATCAATCCCAGTACCTGACACTGTAACCATGAGGAAAATAGAAATCACCTTAAGGATTTGGAACAGAGGGCATTTAAGCAGAGAATTGGTAACATAGGTGTTTGATAGCAAAAGGACAAAATTGGGATAGTTCAGTAACCCAGATATTAAAAAGTAAAGAAGCTGGCATCTCTACATATATAGGACCAAGGACAGAACCCAGAAGGCTGACAAAGAAGCACCATGGAGATGGTACACAGACCTCTGAGAACGCGTCCCAAATGGCTACTGCTGTTACCTGGCATCTCATCAGACAACTGGTCCTGGAAGCTCTCAAGGAAGGTTGAGGTTTTTAGCTGCTACTGACCAATATAGAAAAAACAGAGATGTCTAAGTCCCTTCTCTTCTTTCCTTGCCTTCTATTGGCAAAACTTAACGGGAAACCATTTGACTAACAGGAAAATGTAGTTTACAGAGTCATCATAGAGAAGAGTCCTGAAGGGTGCTTTAGAACCAAGAGCTAATAGGTCAGTAGCTGGCACACACTTCCCATTTTGCCTAGAATAAAAGCTAAAATCCTACAGTGATCTATAGTTGCTCCATAACCCAGTCCCTTGTCACTCTCAATTTCATCTCACTCCTCCTGCTCCTGCCACAGAGATGCCTTGATCCTTCTTGAACACACTAGGCATGTTCTCATCTCACACCCTTCACACTCACTGTTCATTTGGCCTGGAACTCTCTTCCCTGAGATCTTCATGGCTCATTCCCTCATTTCCTTCCATTCAAACATTACTTTGTCAGTGAGGCCTTCTTTCGATTTTCCTCCTACAATTTCACCTCATAGTGGCATATTATTTCCCTTTTCCCTGCTTTCTTTTTTCCATATGTACTTATCAGCCTATAATATACTCTATATATGCATATATTTATACTTATTTTATTTTATTATTTTTATGTTATATATATTTTTTTCTTGTTTTTTTTTTTTTTTTTTTTTTTTTTTTTAAGACAGTCTTGCTCTGTTGCCCAGGCAGGGGTGCAATGGTGTGATCTTGGCTCACTGCAACCTCTGCCTCCTGGTTCCAAGCCATTCTCCTGTTTCAGCCTCCCGAGCAGCTCGGACTACAGACACCTGCCACCATGGCCGGCTAAGTTTTGTATTTTTGGTAGAGATGGGGTTTCATCATATTGATCAGGCTCATGTCAAACTCCTGACCTCAGGTGATCTGCCCGCCTCAGCTTCCCAAAGTGCTGGCATTACAGGCGTGAGCCATCACGCTTGTCCTAATTTTTGTAATTTTAGTAGAGACAGGGTTTTGCCATGTTGGCCAGGCTGGTCTCGAACTCCTGGCCTCAGGTAATCTGCCCACCTTGGCCTACCAAAGTTCTGGGATTATAGGCATGAGCCACTGCACTGGGCCAGTATACTATATATTTTGTATATTTATCTTATTGTATGTCTTCTCCAGTAGAATGTGAGTTCCACAAGATAGAGACTTTTATTTGTTTTGCTCATGGCTTAATTCCAGTGACAGAACAGTTTCTGACAAATATTTGACATTCAACAAATATTTTTAAAATTAGTGAATATACTAACACAACCCTTATCCTAGACAACTCTCACCTGGACACATCCAGGAATCTACTAACTGCTCTCCCTTAATTCATTCTTGTCTCTGCCTATCCATTTTCAACACTGCTGCTATAGTGATTTAAATAAAATAATTACACATTAGACTACATTCTATTCCTGCCTCTTCACCTCAGTCATGGCTCTATAGCTAATATTGACTTATTGAAGTAAATTCTATTCATTCAGGGGTTTCGTTAATCATTTAATAATGAAGATTTCTACATATGGCAGTTTTTCAACAGTTTTTCACTTGACTTGTGTTTTTAGTGATCTTTTAAAGAAATCTTTGCATAGTCTCTTATTACCTAATTTGGCTTTTGATACTATAAAAAGTGGATCATTTAAAATCTGATCTTTTGTATGTAGAGACAAGATGAAAATATGTCTATCTTACTTAACACAAAAGTTATGCTTTTAAAATGTTGCCTGTGAATCTATATACATGTTAAAGCCTAGATTTTTATTTCAAAGTTTATAATAAATCGAGTATTCATTCTTTTGGAAAAGTTTTTGGGAATAAGACATAATAAAATCTCACTTAAGCATTCATGAAAACAAACGTTGCCTAAATCATAAAATATAGATGTATATTTTATATTTTGCATAGTAGATTAAAAGTCTAAAAGGGATTATTGTTTAACAAAATTTCCATCAACTCTTGTCTTACCTCTAAAATAGAATAATATGTCTCCTTTTTTGTCTGTCCAAAACCTATTTCTTTGCTCTCTGTAAAAGTTGTATACTTGTAGAAATGAACAGGTTGATCTAGTCTGATGGAACAATAAGATGTAACAAGAATCTGGGCAACAATTGAGCCTGCCTGCCTGGTTGTTTTTCTTTATTCTGAATTACTGTATGGCTTGAGTTTTGCTTATGCCAAGCTAGTGGTTGGATGTGTGTGCCTTCTCTTAGTGAATTGTAACAGCCTGGAGATCAAGATTTTACTTACTTTGTGCCCCACAGAAGGCTTTGCACAGTGTAGGTGCTGAAATTGTTTGTTACAATTAGTTTAAAAATTAGACACAGTAAAAAGTATATGAAGCAACTCTATTAACAGATCAATGGAAATTTTAAAGCTAAATGCAAGTCTTCAGATTCAATGCAAAGAATGGACACCCAGAACACCCAGATTTATCAATTATGTAAAATTTGGTGTTCTATACAATGAATTGAGCTGATAGCCATAGACATTTGAGTGTGTGTGTATGTGTGTAATGGTTCAAGCTACATTGAAGGGTTTTGATAATTCTCAAAACAATGCTGGATTTTTTTTTTTTTTTTTTACAACATAGAAATTACTGTTCTGCTTCAAATAATACATTTGAATATAAATGCATGCATCTTCATTTCCTACCTTCAGCTTCTCCCTTGCAGGTCTGGGGTCCTAAAACATTGCACGACTGTGTTTTCCTCCAGCTCAGGCTTCTCTACCTTCCTTCATTTGGAGCATCTGTTATGCAACGTATTGAAAAGCAAATTGCCTGTTTTGGAAAGGGTGATTTCCTTTTGAGTCCATCTTAATCTCCAAGGAAAATGTAGACACACACAAAAATATGCACAAACAGCTGGAGTACAGGTTGACGTTAGCGAAACCAAACCATTTTTTTAATATATTCAGAAATTCGAGTGAAGTTGCTTTTTATAAAACTTCCCTGCTGTTCTCACAGCACAGCATGCAGCCCTATGAGGTGGAATATGCTGTATTTTCACACAAATTTTTCTTAACATGGGTCAGTATTGATAGTGTAATCTTTACAAAATATGCCTCTGATGAAGAAAATAAATCCTCCCTTTCTAATAGCAGGGTTGTAAAAAATACAGCATAAGGCAACTTGTTTGAAATACCATGCTACTGAAACATGTCAGAATATACTTACTCTTTAATCTCAGAGTGACTTTCACCGGTTTACCTTTAATGTAATTATTTTTAGCCCTTATGATTTAACTTTGGCTTCATGTGATCCATCTGGTTGGATAAGAGCCAATACTTATGTGTTCCTTTCAGGTTTACTGAGTGCTTACATAAATATTATCTGGCAAAGTAGGTATTTCTCTTATCCCCATTTCACAAACATTTGGTGATTGCTTTTGCAGATGTTACCCAAAGATGTTACGGTAAACTCTAAAAATTCAAAAAGCTTAGTCTATCTGATTGTTCTTTTTTATGAAGTGTCAGACATTTGTTTATTGTAAGTGTATTCCACTGCATTATTGTAAACCAATTAAAGTGGAGTGACAAAATGATAATACATCTAGTTGATGTCTAAACATGTGACAATACTCTTTCATCATTGAAGAGATGTTGTTAAGAATTATATTTGGCTACCAGTAGTTATAGCCTAAACAAGAGACATATAGCTTTGTCTCATGTTAAAGAAATCTGAAAGCAGACAGCTCAGGTTGAGGAAACCATGCTATATATATTGTGTATATACTATTTATTAGGGAACTACATGTTCCTTTATGCTTTGCCATTCCCAGCACACTTGGTTTCCATTTTCAGGGCACAGGGTGGTTATCAGGCCTCCAGCCATTGTGACGTCATTTTCTGTTAGGATGCAGAAGAAAAAGAAATAAAAACCAAAAGGTTTGTTTTCAGAAGTCCCACCCAATAATTGTTCTATCTACATCTCACTGGACATCCTAGTTCCAGGGGACAAGGCAACAGTAGACTCCTGGATGGCTCATCATTGCAGGGCTAAGACTGGGGATTTGTTATTGAAGAAGAAAGGATGAATGGTGTGGGGAACCACAGCTTGCTGTTTTTGTCACTCTTCCATAAACGGTTTCCCTACTTTTAAGAACAGAATCTATTGAACCCTCCAAACTATTACCGCACATACTTTTTTAAAAAGTCCCACTAATGGTTTAAAGAGTATCCTTGGTTGAATTAAAATGTAATCAGATAAAACAAAATTAAGGTAGAGTGAAAGAGACAGTTGAAAATCGACAAGTATCCATCCCAGATCAGAGACTATCTAATAGCAGTAAAAAATGAACTAGAATTTGGTAAAAATCTATGTTATTCCTCTATAGGAATCCCTTCCTGTAAGTATCTTGAGACTGTTAAGGAAGCATGCTTAAATTATGACTATTGCTCTATGGGGTTCTGAGAACTAAAAGGAATGAAAACATCCAGAGTCTTACAATTCCCATCATGAACATGACTTAAAATCTAAAATTCATTAGACTATTGACATTGAACATTAGAATAATAGTGATTTATTGAAAATAAAATTAACTACTAATCTCAAAATTTACATTATTAACATAAAAATGTGCTAGAGCACATTAGTAATTCAGTGCTAGTAAATTAAACAAAAGCAAGATAGGATTTAAAGTACAATTTTACTAAGAACTGATTGTGAAAAATCATATAAACATTCCCTTATACTACTTGGAGAAAATAAGTGGCAAAAACATTTAGAAAAGCTAAATAATGTACTTTAGGCATATATGTGTGGTATATAAATATATAGAAAAAGTAATAAAGCTGCCACATTCTTTAACCTAGTAATTCTACTTCTGGGAATCTCTTTTGGAAAAAAGATGGATCCTAAATCCTGAAAAAAAGGTTTGTTGCACAATCTTTATGGCAGCAGGATTTAGAAGTAAAAAACTGAAAATAGCTGGCTGTTCAACACAGGATAATAACTTAGGGAACTGGTGATATGTTCACTTACTGAAAACAGTATTGTCAATCAAGTAACTGAACAGGTAAGAAAAGGTAACAAGAGAACTCTAAGGTATCACAGAGGTACCAACTGCAGGGAGCATCTATGGCTCCTGGGGCTGGGAGAGAAAAAGGAAGACATTGAAGTTGAAACTGAGTACCTTTGTGGAGGATCCCTGTGGACCCGTAGCCCAGACCTCCGACAAGTCAGGACACTGGCTGAGGCTGATGTTTCTGAGGTGGTGTGTGCTGAAGCTGGTTCTGTTAAGCGTGGGAACAACTGCGAACTGCATCCACCCACTGCTCTGGCAGGGCGCTGCCATTTGTAGGGTGAAAGAAGCATCTCCGGAATGATGTTCAGGACACAAGAAGGAGATAGCACAAAGGAAGGAGTTCAGTCCCTCCCTTATCCTGTAGAGCTCCACTCTCCCTGAAGCATCCTCTCTAGGCAGAGCCTAACAGGGAACCAGCTATCATAGCAGAAACTCCTAGCCCCTCCCTGTACTCCTAACAGCAGGTCTTTTCAGGCTGTGCTTGGTCCGTCTGGGTGCCTACCTTCTCCATCATCCGTTCCGAAGGCTTCTGGAAAATCAAGAGTGGGTTAGGTGTGACGGGGAGGCCCCTGCTGCTGCAGGACTGAATAGGAGCCTATGCCTTGCTCAGTGGGCAAGGGCCACCTTGGCTAAGGTGCCACAGAACAGGTACCCAGGACTGGGTAGGGATGGGGAAGAATGTTTCCAGCCCTCCACGGGGCCGATGGGGCTTTGCCCACATGTGCCACTGCCTGCTGCAGGCTGGACAAGACACTGCCCACCATGGGGGCCTCCTGCTCATTGTCACCATCAACAATGGGCTGTCTCTCTTTTGACTGTGCTGGATCCAGTCGTCTGCAGAGTCCCAGAGCCACCACAGCAAAACTGAGTATCGAAGGCTGGTTTGGAGGTGAGAGACAATAACTTAACTGGCACAGCCTTACTTATTGCCTGTCTCTAGCTAGAAGATAGACTCTTTAGGGACACTAGCTCCAGTTCTTAGAACAGTGCCTGGCCCATGGCAGGTGCTCCATAGGTATTGTTGAATTAATGAAAAGGAACTCTCTGTTATTGAAGGAAGGGGTAGACTGTGAAAAAAATTATGGCATCTTTATTTCTGCCTTTAGAGTTTTCCTAATTCAGAAATTCCTCTAAAAAGTGAAAGGTGCAAACCAAGGGAACACCTCCCCTCTCAGTCTTTCCTATTCTACTTTTTCTTAACTATGTGTGACTTTAACAAGTTACTTACCTGTACGGACCCTGGTTTTATAATCCTGAAGATAGAAATAGCATGTACTTTATTTTTTCTCTTTTGAGATGGTGTCTCACTCTGTCACCCAGGCTGGAGTGCAGTGGCGCAATCTTGGCTCACTGCAGCCTCCGCTGCCGAGGTTCAAACGATCCTCCTGTCTCAACCTCCCGAGTAGCTGGAACTACAGGCACCTGCCACCATGCCTGGCTAATTTTTGTATTTTTAGTAGAGACAGGGTTTCTCTGTGTTGGCCAGGCTGGTCTCGAACTGCTGACTTCAGGTGATCCACCCACCTCGGCCACCTAAAGTGCTGGGATTTCAGGTGTGAGCCACTGCGTTTGACTGGAAAAAGCATTTACTTTAGAGTGTGATTGTAAAGATTAGTGTGATAATATGTACAGAACACCTTATATTCAGGGAGCGCACACATTTGTTCAATGAATTGTACTGTTGAGATCACAAATCACATTTCCTCACCCTTCAACCACTGTGCATCCAACATCATTTCCAAGTAGGTATGATTTCTGAATAATAATAGAAACCAACACTTCTTGGGTACTTCTATTTCGTGCCAAGCACCACTGTAAGTGTTTTACCTGTATTAATTAATTCTCCCAAGAATTTATGAGGTAAATGCTTTTATTTTTCCAATTTTACTGAAGAGGAAATTAAGGGAGAGAAAGTTAAAACAAAAACAAAAACAAAACACAACAAAAAAAACCTTAGATTACATAGCTAGAAGGTGTCAGGGCTAGAGTTTGAACCCAAGCAATCTGGCTCCAGAGTCTTAGCCACTGGTGCAGTGATCCTTTAATAGGACTACTAATAACTATTCTTATTGCTAAGTATTCCATAAGTCTCCCGGGTATTTACAGGAGTGTCTTGTGTAATTATTAATAGGCACTTTGCCCAATTCAGCCAAAATTCCTAAGGAGAATCATTGACTTAGAAAAACCACATCTGATTGAATTGAGCACGCCAAGAATGAGGAGAGATGGTGTCTCCTTTCACGAGGGTATCTGGACAGAGCTTAAAGTGTCAATCTAATTATATACTGTTATTCTCCTATTATGGAAAAACCCTGTAATTGGATACTAGAAAATTCTCTGTAAAAGCTTGTCCCTCAGGCAAGGCTTAATACTGGTCTCAGAAGCCCAGTTAAATATGTTTCAAAAATCAGTTATCCTTAAAAATACTGAAGGGAAATACTTCACATTAATGCAGTTATCTTTGGATGGTAACATAATAGGTAATATTTTTTCTTTTTCTTTTTTACAACTCTTTTATTCAAAATTTTTCTTAAGAGGAAGAATTGTTATAAAAACAATGTATTTCTTAAGTATAAGAAAACATTTCTACAAAAAGTAGAAATTTTAGATAAGTAAAAATAAAATGAATTATACATAATTAATTACACCATTACATGTTAAAAATCTGCCATATTTTCTAAATTTTTCTAATGTAAGGATACTCAAAAATTGTGAGTGTGTATAAAAGATGGAATCATATTCTTCATGTTTCTTTCTATTCTGCTATGCTCTTCACTTACAAGAATACTGTGAATATACTTCTCTATGAATAAATGCACATGTATTCACATTTTGCCATATATTTACTGTTATTAACGTATTATAATTTTTAACCATTCTCTTCTTATTGGATATTTAGGTGGGTTCCATTTTATAGCTATCATAGCCCTAAATTTATACGTTTATTTCTCACTTCTCTTATTAGTCTCTCAGGATAAATTCCAAGAGTGGAATTTCTAGGTCACATTTAAGACTCTAAGTTTTTAAACGTGTATTGACTAATTGTCCTCCAGTAAAGTTGCTGCAAATTATTCTTCTACCAGCAGTGTCTTAGAGTGACTGTTTCCTTAGAGACATGCGATGTTCTTCATTGCCTTTGTCAGTAAGTTAAGCTAAACAAATATTTAAGATTTATTGTTTATTTCTTTGATAACTGCTTCATGTGCTCTTGTCACGTGTGCGTCTTCTGTGAATTGCCTGTTTTTGTCTTTTGCCAATTTTATTTATTGAATTGCTTTTTTTAAAGTTGATTTGCTCACGCCTGTAATCCCAGTACTTTGGGAGGCCAAGGCGGATGGATCACGAGGTCAAGAGATGGAGACCATCCTGGCCAACGTGGTGAAATCCCGTCTCTACTAAAAATACAAAAATTAGCTGAGTGTGGCGATGCGCGCCTGTGGTCCCAGCTACTCAGGAGGCTGAGGCAGGAGAATCGCTTGAACCAGGGAGTCGAATGTTGCGGTGAGCCGAGATCGCGCCACTGCACTCCAGCCTGGTGACAGAGTGAGACTCCGTCCCAAGAAAACAAAACCCTGATTTGTAAGAGTTCTTTATCTTCAAATATGTTTAATATGTTTCAAAAGCTTTTACACCAGCTGATGAATTAGTTATATTGAAATTCCTATTCATGTCTATTCCACGCATTACATTTTAAAGGAGAAATCAAAGGCGTGTCCAGTCCTGGAGTGGACTCAATGTCTAAGCAGAGACAAGGGTAACTTGGCACCAACGTTACAGGAAAAGACAGTGCTGGGCTCATGAGAGACTCTCGGGAAGAAATGCCAAGAATTCAATCTGGGCGAGAACTATTCTCTTGGGCACAATGAAAAGTTTTCTCCTAACCATAGTTTCTTCGTGAAACAAAACTAAAGATTAATATCAAACTTCACAGTGTATCCTTCCCAGTTCCTCTCTGCCTAGTTAGGCTTATTCATCCCTTAGATCTCAGCTCAAGCACCATTTCCTCAAGGAAGTTTTCCCTGACCTTGCCTACTAGGTCAAACCTCCTTGTAATGTTCCTGAGACAGTGTAGTTTTTCGCAGTACTTCTCACCGTTGTGATTTTATATTTATTTACCTGATTGTTTGATTCATACCTCTCTTATTATTTGAATGGATTCTCCCTGAGGGCAGAAACTGTTTTTGCAACTCTTCATCTCTCAGCCTGCCACAAAGGAAATGAATGACAAAGATTCGTTAGATAAGTTGTATGTAAAAATGCACTTTAATTATAATTAATATCCAAAAGGAGTGAGTTCAGCCATTCTACATGAATACTTTTGACATTATCATGAAGTGCTAATTTAAAGAGCCCCTTCAGATACTATTACACAGAAAAATCTAAACTCAGGAGATCACAATTTAACAGCAAAATAAACACTCTATTGCCCCAAGTGAACAGAGCACATTTTTCCACCTAAAATTCTCGGCAAACAAGGTCGGTTTAAATAGACCTTTCCATTAAATCCCTCATCATATAACTTTTTAAAATGCCATAGGTTTGATTCATAGGCATATAAGGATTAAAAGAAAAAAAATCCTGTGTATCTGTGGAGTCCAATACAATAGCCACTAGCACCCTTGACTACGGGGCAGTTGAAAGGTTATTAGTCCAAACTGAGATATGCTGTCCTTATAAGCTATACACCAGCTTTCAAAGACTTATTATGAAAAAAATGAAAATGTTTCATTGTTTTAAAATATATATGTTTAAATAATACTATTTTGGATTTATTTTTATTTTTTGTTTTTGAGACTGCGTCTCGCTCTGTTGCCCAGGCTGGAGCGCAGTAGTGCGATCTCTGCTCACCGCAAGCTCCGCCTCCCGGGTTCACGCCACTCTCCCAGCCCAGCCTCCCGAGCAGCTGGGACTACAGGCACCCACCACCACTCCTGGTTACTCTTTTTGTATTTTTAGTAGAGACGGGGTTTCACTGTGTTAGCCAGGATGGTCTTAATATCCTGACCTCCTGATCCGCCTGCCTCGGCATCCCAAAGTGCTGGGATTACAGGTTTGAGCCACCGTGCCGGGCCTTGTTTTGGATTTATTGAATTAAATAAACTGTATCATTAAGATTAATTCCACCTGTTTCTTTTGACCTTTTTATTGTTTCTAGTAGAAAATTTACAGTTAATATTTGACTCACATTATGTTTCCATTGGATAGTGCAGCTCTTTGGTATAACTCAGATGCAAAAACCTCTACCTTGGTACAATTTGTTTTACGCCACACTCACCTATTGAAAACTGGGAAAGCTACCAAAGAGATATCTGAGTAACAACAATCTGTTACAAGAATCTGAGTATGAAAACTTACTCAATGAAAGTCCTCAAGTCTCCAGAGCATTCATTGTATCTTATTTCTACCCATAATTTAACACATTCATTTATTAACTTTCTAAGGTCAAAGAAAGAAACGAACAAAGTTGAGAAAGCTGACCAATCGCTTGCACACTTATATCTGAGAATTCAGACTCTTAATCCTTCACTCTTATTTAGCTGGCGACCTTGATAACAAGGTAATACAAACATTATGGAAAGATAAAACAACAAATCTAAGCTGTTGGGGGCTGCATAGTGTGTATAGTTTAGGAACAAGAGGGTTTTCCAATGTAGTACAGAATAGTCATTGAAGTTAGAGAGAGTTAAGTGATTGATCATAGGACATACTCCATTTAAAACAACAGAATAGTGGCATCATATCATAGAAAGAGTTCTATCCAAAGTGGTGAAAATAAAATATTGAAATTCAGTAATTTTGTTTACTAAGAGTAACTTATTCCCCCAAGGTAAAGGGGAGAATAGGGATAGATGGAGAGAAGTAACAGCAGATGAGAAAGAGGTTTTTCTCTGGTTAGTCAAGGCTTTATTATTAAAGGAACTCCCTTTAAAAATTAGGCCTCTTTAATTGTACAACATATGCATTTTTAGGACACGCATCTGTTAGATTAACACAATGCTGTAAAATAATGCCTTCATATTGATAGCAGCTATTGCAACACACTTATTAGTAGGAAAATATTCTGCCCTGCCCCGTGAGTCAAATACCATCTTCCGTGCGCTTTTGTGACAAGATCTTAATGGAGCCTTTGGATTATTATACACTTTGGCCTAAGCGAGTGAATGACCGCTAGGTCTGTTCACTGACTTCAAATCACATGTTATCAGTGAAACCTTCACTGCTGGGTTTCCTTTCATTGTATCTCCAGGCTGACCGTTTCCTGTCAATGTCCTTAGAACGGAGAATATACTGAAAACTAGGGTCAGCCACTCAGCCGCTAACGCTCCACTCTGGCTTTGGAAGATAAAGTCATTTTTATTTTGTTTTGTTTCAAAATATTATTTTTTCTTTTTTAAAAAAAAACCAACATTAGATTTTTCTGTGATTTGTTTCTTGTTAAAAATCAGCAAGATACATTTTAAACAATATATAGTGTTGTCTAAAGATTTATCAATAAAAAATAAATTAATTTCTTATTGTGCACATTATACCTTATTCAAGAATTTGCATGCTCTGTCCAGCATACAGTCTTTGAGGCTGCACAGAGTAGGAGCAACTAAAATTTGAATATGAACCTTGTAATATGATAACTCATGAAAAGCTAATTTATGTGTGATGATTAGTTAATGGAAACTGACAAATTTTTTAAGTCCAAAGTGTATTTATTAGAACTATAATGCAATATCTTTCAGACTTTGTGTTCATAAGCTTGGTTTTTTTTTTTTTTTCTTATTTGTCTTTTATTTTTGAAAACATAACTGAGTTATTATTTTGAGCATGTTGGGGGAAAAGAAGCATATCAATAAATAAAAGAAGGCAAACAAATCCCCACATAAATATCAAGAAAGGAAGACATTAACCGTCCCAGGTGGGGAGAGAACAGTTAGCACAGCTGCTTGGAAGTGTGACGATCACCCTCGCCCTTCAGGCTTATCACATTATTAGAATTATTACAATGGCCAAGGTGTGAAGGATTAGGATAACCAGCTCTCAGTAATTAGCAGTATACAACCTATTTTGATTGGAATGACAGAAGGAAGTAGAAGTTTCTTAGATGTGGGGGGAAACGGGATGAAGTAGGCAGTAGCAGAAATAAGGAACTGCTTATTTCTGAAAAGCCTTGTTATTGAGGTGTTATCATTGCTACCACTTAAGTGAGCTCCAGACTGTGTTTCCTGCTCCACGAGGACAGAGCTGTTCTCACGAGCAAGAAAATGAAGGGATAGCAGCAAAAAATTAAAAAAAAAAAAAATCTAGAGGCAAAGGATCCAGTCATCTTATACAGTCACATGGTAAAGAATATCCTTAATCAACAGCTCCAAATTAATTGGCAATAGGCAAAATCACGGTACTGGATTTGAACACAGGTAGATTAAGATAATTTTGACAGGTTCAAGAAAGGGCTCTCCACAGAGAAAGAGTGCCTGGGATGGGGTCTCTGAACAAGCCTAACCCGAGGAAACTGTACTATAATATAAAAAGAAAAGAGAACAACTCACACTCAGTGGAGGTCTGAAGAAAACATTCCTACTTTCCGTTTGAGTTCAGAATAAGCCCCTGAGCAGGACTAAGATAGGAGACAAAATGGATCAGTTGAGTGGTTGTCCTCAAATTAGTTTTAATATGATTATTTTGTCTTTTTTGTTTATTTAATGTTTGGTTGGCTGATGTTTTTAAACGGAGCAAGTCATTCTATTTCCTCACTGATTGAATGCCAGTCGAACTACTTTTGGCTTCTAGATGGAAATTTCTGATTCTCTTGCAATTATCCACACCAGTGTGATTTTTCTTTCTCTTTGGAAGTTCCAGGGTCCCTGACTCTCTGTTATATGCACTCCAGGGACAGATGGCAGAGGAAGACACCACCTGTCTGACAAAAGACATTACCTGGCTGGTGCTCTGAGTGTCATGCTGAGTAGAGTAGCCGTCACTGAGAATGGCTCAGTTGTTATATAATTGTACATTCAGGCACCTAATTTTATTTAGTTTTGCCTTTAATCACTTATATTTTTTGATTTGCCTTATATTTTAAAATTTGATGTCTCTGCAAACTGTCAATTCCTGGAAGACAGAGACAGTGTCATGCTTCTTTCAGAGCCTACAAATAATAAGAATCACAAGACAAATAAATATTTGATAAATTACATTCAACACTGGACTGTAATCTTTATGAGGGCAGGTGCTGTGACCATTTTGTTCAACACGACATTTCTAATGCTTACCATTTATTCCAGGTCCATTGCTAAGTGCTTCATGAGTATTTGTTTAATAGATGAATAAATAACATTTTTTAATTGTAAGTTTTATTTTCAGCTGAGGTTGAGGTCGTGGTGAGGAGAAAGAGGAGTGGAGGGTGGACATTTCCTGTTCCTGGATCACATGACGGCCATCTTTTCAAAGTTGGTTTTCTCTACCTTATTGGCCTATAGTCAAAAATAAGGGTAGATCCAGGAAGCTTGCATGATATCTAGCTATGTTCTTAAATCCTTAGAGCTGGGATGTGTGCCACCACTCACTGCCCTATTCCCAATTACCAATTATTTCATCAAAGGATGGACTCGAGCTAAACATCTCCCTTTGTTTTGGTTAGGAGGATCAGCTTATATTTTCTGGTCAAGTAATATTGTCCTTTATGAAATTTAAAATGTGCAATTTTGATCATTTTATACTTTCAGCATGAAGAAAAAAATATCCTTTCTCTGTAACATTCTTTGCAAGAATAGTTACCACTCATGAATACATAAAGACTTAGATTCATACACAAGGCACATAGGTTTCACCCACAATTTGTTAGTTCTACTATTTCCACATATGTTTCATCTTATCCTATTTCCACACATATTAGATTAGAGATCAAAATTAGGTGTCATGCCTTAGACATTTTTACATCTCCTGCCTGACACAACATGTGTTCATTACAATTTGTTAAATGTGTGAAAGAATGAATGAACGAATGGCCATTTTATTTTCTCTTACTATTACCATAATTTCCTTACCCCTTCAGAGGAGTTGCTATTTTCCTCTGATTCATGTTCATGTCTTGTATTTTAAGACTTCATGGTGAGAAATTCTAATTGTCTATATCATAAGGCTGATCTGGCTGCTCAGAACCTTCTTAACCTTGGTTTGTTACAGAAAGTTCCCAGATTCATGATCGCCTCATTAAAATCAGAGCAAAATAGAGAGAGAGGACATTTTACATAGACCCCTTGTTTGGATTTATTTATTTTTTCAACTTTTCCTCTCTCTACCAGCAGCACTTGGAAACAAGTACTGTAGCTAGAAAGTTGGGGGAAAAAAAAAAAAACAAGCTGTTGAATAGTTATTTCAAATTACAATTTGACTTTTCCTGGAGATGAAAGTGAAAAAGAAAAAACCTTAGTCTGACTATGATCACCTAATATACTTAGAAATATATTTAGGAATTCATTTAGAAACTACAAATAAAAGTAATGAATATTGATGCATTAAAAAAATAAATGGCCCTAACCTCTGAGTTTACAACTTAGATCTCTTATCACAATTATTTTTTGTTACCAGAAAGATGACGTTTTAAATAACTGTGCCCTTTAAAACATTTATATTGTTTTTCTTCGTGGTAGTTAAGATAAGGTAGCGCAGGAGTTTCCCCCTAATTTTTAGGAATAATTAGAACCAATTAATTGATTTGGGAAGTTCTCAACAAGGTACTATTATTCTGATTCTAGTACTTTTCCCTCTGAGACTCCTAGACCCTCCTATGAAATTCTTGGAATTTTTTTTTTTTTCAGAAACCTTATACTTTTCATCCTAATCTACAAATCTAACTTTTGGAGGTAGTTTTTGAATACACTCCTTTCTGTTTTCCAGTTATAACAATAGGAGATGAAATAATTCATCTTGGAATAAAAACACTGAGAACTTTCACAGAATTGCCACATAGGTGAAACTTGACCTTGGTGCCATTCCTAGACTCCCAAAGTGCTGAGATTACAGGCATGAGCCACCACACACCACACACCACACACCTTTCCATCTGGCCCTGTCCTCTAGGTCTATCTCAAGCCAAAAGGCCTCACTCTCAGAGCTGGTTCTTAAGTGGCATGGAAAAGATGCTGGCTGGTAACTTAAATTGTATCATCCTTAGTAACATTTTGTATCACAAAATTTATAAACCATATTCTTGATAATTCAGAATAAGTGACTGTTCATCATGGAATTTAGGGGGGCAATATTGTAAGCATCCTGCAATGACCACCTGCCCCAGACCCCCAGAACAAATACTTTAGGAAGTATTGGGCAGGTGACAAGGTTGTCTTAAGCTTTCAGTGATGAAAAATACAAGTTCTGGGAATCTCATGTACAGCATGGTGACTACACTTACTATCTTGTGTATTTGAAATTTCTAAGGGAGTAGATCTTAAGCATTCTAACACATGCAAAAGGTAACTGTGAGGTGATGAATGTGATAAAATTTTATGGTAATCATTTTTCTCTCTATATATGTATATGGAGATCAAATCATTACATTGCACATATTCATTTATTTATTCATTTTTGAGACAGAGTGTTACTCTGTCTCCCAGACTGGAGTTCAGTGGCATGATCTTTGCTCACTGCAACTTCTGCCTCCCGGATTCAAGCGATTCTCTTGCCTCAACCTCCAGAGTAGCTGGGATTATAGGCGTGAACCACCACACTCGGCTAATTTTTGTATTTTTTGTGGAGATGAAATTTCGCCATGTTGGCCAGGCTGGTCTAGAAGTCCTGACCTCAAGTGATTCACCTGCCTTGGTGATTCACCAGCCTTCCAAAGTGCTGAGATTACAGGCATGAGCCACCACACCTGGCCCTGTACACTTGAAATACACGTTTTTATTTGTCAATTAGACTTCAGTAAAACTGGGAAAAAAATTTTTTCACAGGAGTCACAATGTACAGGGACAACAACAACAGCAAAACACCAAAAATCCTGCAAATTGCTTGCAAATACTTCTCAGGATCTTCACTGAGTAGTTTTGTGTATATATAGGAACAGGGTGGATGGGTCATAAGGAAAGCAAGAATGAGGAAAGGATTTGGTGGTATTTGTATCCATCTACAGAAAGAAGTCAGCTGTCAGACTCCAGAAACGCAAACAATTTTCTGATGAAGGAGAGCCGTGGTATGACAATTGGCCCTGAGCTCCGCATAAGTGATCACTAAGATTCGCTGATTCTGCAACTCTAGAATCAACTCCCAGACTACGTTATCTAAGAATTAAACCTCAAATCTTCCACGCTAAAATCACCTTTAAAAACATAAGCCCTTTAAAAAAATCATATTATTTTAAGGGGTAAGTTTTCTAAAATATTTTGTATAAATATTTTATAATTTGTGTGTATATGCACATTTGTAGATTTTTAATTTGTAGATACTCTTTATTTGCATTTTTTTTTACAAAAAAGCCTTCTTCTAATATTTATAAATAAATATAGTAAAAAAAATGGCTATCAGTATGAACAATAAAATACAATTTGTATGCAACTTAACTTTAAAGTATCCAATCTTTGGAATTCTGGATTGTAATGTGGAGAAATAATGACATCTGATTTGCCTCCCCTGTCATTCCATAAAATATACATGAAACCCAAGAAAGAGAAATAGTGACTCAACATTATTTTTATTTCTTCAGTTTAAAATTCTTCTTTAGGCTCCATTTAATCAGCTCTTACTACTTTTGTCTTTCAACTTTTTTCTTTCTTTCTGTTTTGAAATAGGGTCTCGCCCTGTTTCCCAAGGTAGAGTGCAGTGGTATGATCACTGCTCACTAGGCTCAAACCCGTAGCTTTGAGCAATCCCCTCACCTCAGCCTCCCGAGTAGTTAGGACTACAGGTGTGCCCCATCACACCTGGCTAATTTTTAAATTTTTTAACATAGAAATGGGATCTCTCTATGTTGCCCAGGCTGGTCTCAAACTCCTAGTCTCAAGCAATGTTCCCGCATAGGCCTCCGAAAGTACTGGGATTACAGGCATGAGCTACCTACCATGCCCAGCTTTCTCCTTTTCATTTTTTTTTTCACAATATTTTGTAAGTTCAAAAAATACATGTGAAATAGATTTGATTTACAAGGCATATTGACAAAATGAACGAGCACATATCCAGTACTCTGCACTCTGTTCCTATTCATTTTCCCTGCCCCACCTTCTAGGCATAGCCACTATTCTGAATGTTTGACATCCTCCCTACCAATTTTATTTGTGTTACATATGTGTACTACCCTAAATACCATATTGTGTATTCTTCCATTCTTTAAAAATGTTATTACACAGTCCTCTGGAATTTACTTTTTTCATTCAACATCATATCTTTGAGAGTCATCGTTGTTGTATGTAACGGACTTACAATGATTTGTTGTATGCATACTCTGTAATTTATTTATCCATTCTGCTACTGATAGATATTTGAGATCACCCAGGTTTTCGATACTTGAACTGTGAATATTCTTTTATTTCTGATGCCCATATACAAAATTATGGTGTCTTTCAGTGAATACAAATTTTTAACATAGTAGTGTAGATTATGAGTCTTTACTTTTGTAGTAAGGTTTTTTGTGTCCTTGAGAAATTCTTTACTACTCTGAGAAGACTGGATTTTCCCACGGCCAGGGTTTCCTTCTTTTTTTCTCTCTCTAAAAGTTTTAAGTTTGATTTTCACAAATTCTTAATCTATCTGGAAATGATTTTCACATGTGTTGTGAGATTGGGATCCAATTTTATTTTTTCCACATGGACACTCAACTGTCCCTGTTTATTGAACAGCCTCCCTTTCCACAGTTATTAAATAGCATCCTTATCCCATATAATACATGTCCAAATAATCATGGATCTGATTCTGGGTCATCTGTTGTTTCACTGACCAATTTATCTATCCCTGCGCCACCCCACAGCTTCCAACTTACTAGAGCTTTAAGTAAAACAGAATAGTTACAAGGCAACTCCTCCCACCTTATTCTTCCTTCAGGACTGGTTTTTTTTTTTTTTTTTCTTGGCTATTTGCTTTTCACATAAACTATAGAATCGCTTGTTATATTCTACAGAAAGCTCTGGGGACTTTGATGAGAATTATATTAAATGGATAGAGAAATTTGAGTGAGAATTAAAACTGTGATACCATGTTCCTACACAATAAAATGTATCTCCTGTACTTGTTTAGATCAACTTTAAAACCTCTCAAAAAGGTTTTATAATTTTCTCCATGAAAGATTTCCACAACGTTTGCTAGAAGAAGTCTTAGGAAACAATATATTTTGTTTTTATTGTAAATGGTAACATTTTAAAAATCTGCTTTTAAAAAATTAGATATCTGATATTAATATAGAGGAAATAAAGAGTATTTTATTGTTAATTATATCACTAGCCACTTCACTAAATTCTTATAATAGTTTGTAAATTTGTATGCAAGTTTGTGTGTGTGTGTGTGTGTGTAAACAAATTATATCATTTGAGACTAATGACAATTTTGTTTTTTTCTTCTCAGTTTATGTGACTTTTATGTCTTCTTCTTGCTTTACTATGCTGGCTAGGACTTCAGGTACCCTGTTTAATGGAGTAGTTGTATTATGTGTCAATGTGCTCATGATTTAAAAATGAATTTTTCTAATATTTTATTATTAACAATGATGTTTTCTTTAGAATTTTGATGAAAACCTTATCAGGTTAAAAGAATTTCCTTTTATTACTTGTTTGCTAAAAAATTTTATCATTGGCAGTGCTGAATTGTATGAAATTCTTGTTTTGCGTGTACTTAATCTTTTAATGTGGTGAATGACATTTACAGTCGTTTGAATATTAAACTACTCTTGCATTCCTGGGATAAACTCTTGGTCATTCATTAATTATGCTTTTTATTCACTGATGTTTTCATTTTGGGCCTATTGCATTTATTCAGGACTGAGACAGGACTATAATTTTCTTCTTTTGTATAATCCTTGTCTGATTCTAATATCGAGGTTTTCTTAACTTCAAAAAAAGAGTTGGGAAGTATTTTCTCCTTTTCAACTATCTTTAAAAAGGTATACAAGATCAAAACAATTGGTACTTTGAAAATTTTGTCCAATTTGTCTATGAAACTAGTTTGGCAGAATGTTTATTATGTGCATATTTTAACTACTGATTCTCTTACTAGTTTATATTTAGTGTATTTCTTCTCTTTTGGATCAGTTTTATAAATGCTGATTTTTCTAAGAATTTGCTGATTTTATATATATTGTGAATAACATAAAGATCTTCTTGTTATTTAAAAAATTTCTTTTTATTATAGTTATATTTTTGTGTTGTGCTTAATATCTATGATTTGATAGCTGGTTGTGCCTTCTCTTCTTTTTTTTTTTTTTTTTTTTTTTTGAGACAGAGTCTCGCTCTGTTGCCCAGCCTGGAGTGCAGTGGCGCGATCTCGACTCACTGCAACCTCCACCTTCCTGGGTTCATGCCTTTCTCCTGCCTCAGCCTCCCGAGTAGCTGGGACTACAGGCATCTGCCACCACGTCCAGCTATTTTTTTTCTATTTTTAGAAGAGACGAGGTTTCACCGTGTTAACCAGGATGGTCTGGATCTCCTGACCTCATGATCCGCCTGCCTCGGCCTCCCAAAGTTTCTTTTTTACTCTCTTCAGAGTTTGTGTTTTGGCTTGGTTGATCCTAAAATCCTAACTTCTACATTCTTTGGTTTTATTTTGTTGTTCTTCTGTTATTATGTTAGATAATTAGTTCATTAATTTTATTTTCTTCTGAATATGACCTTTTCAGTTATATACAGATATACTCCAAAGTATTGCTTTCACAGCAATTCACAGTAGTTTGTAATATTTGTATAATTATTCAGTTCTAAGCATTTTTAAAATTCTCATTATTGTCTTTTTAATCCATAAATTATTTAAAACTGTGTTTTAAGATTACAAAATGTATTGTTGTTGTTTTTGTTATTGCATTTTAATTGCACAGTACTTGGAGAACATGGTCTCAGAAAATGATTTTTATACTACCTGAGACCTGATGTTGGCCTAACATTTGGTTAATTCTTATAAATGCTTCATGTATACTTTAGACATTCTATATTCTCTATTTGCTGCGCATGGAAACCAAATTACTAATCCTCTTGTTCAAATCTTCTTTATCTTTATTAATTTTTTGTTGTTTGACATGTCAGTAATTGAGTAAAATATGTTTAAATTTCTCCCACGGATGATGGATTGTCAATTCTTCCCTTTTGTGTTCAATATACTTTTGTTTCTTATATTTTAAGACTAATTTTTTCCACAGAGATCTGAGTTTAGATTTGTTAGTTTTTTTTATGAATTCAAGCTATTTTCATTATTTAATCATGTTTTTTCTAATCTTTAACAATGATTTTGTCTTAAAATAAACCTTGCCTGGTATTAACATAGCTACCCCAACTTTGTTTTGATAGTATTACCTTGGGGTATTTTGACATAGCCAGTCTTCAAGATGGCCCCCAGTGATCCTCAGCTTCTGGTGATCATATCCTTACATAGTCCTCTTCCGCAATGAATAGGGCTGACGGCCTAATCAATAGAACATTGCATAAATGGCAGTATGGGGGTTTGGGTGCAGACAATAAGACAACTTGGCTTTTTGACTTTGAGGAAAGCCAGATGCCATGTTCTGAGGATACCAAGGCTGTAGACAAATTCTTCAGTCAAGCCTTGAGATCCTGGGCATCTCTTGCAAGACCCGGAGTCAGAATCATTCAGTTAAACCTCTTCCTAATTCCTGATTCACAGAAAATGAAATTTTCAATTCACATTATGTCAATTCACAAACATAATGCGTGTTCATTTTAAGACAAAGTTTTGAACTAACCCGTTATGCAGCAATAAATAGATAGAGATAGACCTTATCTTAAGGTAAGCATGTAATCCAATAATCTATTTATTAATTGGGGACTTTATTGGTTTATTGAAATTATTGATACATTTTGATTTATCTGTACCATCTTATTTTTAAAACTAGTCTGTTTTTGATGCTCCTTTTCTCTTTTTTTGCCATTTTATTTAATTAGTTTGTGTGTTTATTTCATTTTTTCCTTCTATGATATTAACATTTATACTATATTACTTTTCATTCAGTGGTTATTGTATCATAATCTGGACTTTATAATGTCTAAAGATATCTGTATCCTAAATATCAGAATACAGAACTCTTCTTCTGACTTACATCCTATTTTGCGCAGTATTTTAGAGTTGACTTTTAAAATAAAACAATAGACAATTTTTTATGCAGACACATATTTATTTTGATTAAAATGTACATTTACCATTTTATTTTTCACTATGTTTTGTATCTCAGTTTATACCTCTGTGATTATTTTCCATCTTGTTGAAATACATCTTTTAGAAGTTCCTGAAGTAAAGAATTGTTGGTGGTAAACTCCATTTTTTTAAATCCAAAAATGACTCCATTTCACTCTGATTTTTGAAAAATAATTTTTCCAGGTTAAAAAAAGTTCAATTATAGTTATATCAGCCCAGGACTTGCTGTTGATAATTCTTCAATTGGTCTTGTTTTTAGCCTTTATCAGGTGATAGTTTTTTGTGTGCTTTTAATAGTTTCTCTTTGATTTTGGTGTTCTCCAATTTTACCAAAACACATCCAAGTGTGGATTTTATTAAAAAAAAAAAAAATTATACCACCTAAGATTCATCATGCTTCCTGGATCTGTGAATTCACGTTTTTAAAAATTTTTTAAAAACTTTTCATCTACTATCTTTTCACCTATTTTCTTCCTTCCATTATCTCTATTTTCTCCTTTTAGCTTTCAACTACACATATCCTAGAGCTACTCATTATCTTCTATATGTTTTAACTTCTGTTCTGTATTTTCTATTTATTTCTTTTTGTCCCTCTGCATTACATCCTGGACAATTTTATCAGATACATATTCAGTTCACTAATTATTTCTTCAATGATATCTAAAAATCTATTTGGCTCATTTATGGCGATTTTTTATTTCAAAAGTTGTATATTTTATTTAAGAAATTCCATCTTGTTTATTTTAAAGTCTTTCTGATCATTACCAATGGTTGTATATTGCTTATTCACATTTGTGTTTCCATATTTTATTTTCTTAAGCATTTAGGATACAGCTTGTAGTAGGCAGAATAATGTCCTCCACAAAGGAATCTCTGTCCTAATTCCCAGAACTTGTGCATGTGTTGGCATATATGGCAAAGGGGAATTAGGCTTGTAGATGGAATTATGATTTTAATCAGCAGATAAGAAGATTATCCTGGATTTTCCATGTGGGTCCCAATATGATCACAAGAATAATTAAAAGTGGGAAAGGGAGACAGAAGAAGTGGGTTGAGAAAGAGGTATGACAAAAAAACAAAAAGGCATGGTCAGGGAGATTGCTAGATTTGAAGACCAATAAAGGGGGTCAGATCCAAGGAACATGTGTCCTCAAGAAGCTGGAAAAGGCGAGGAAACAGACCCATTCCTTAAGTTCTAGAAAGGAACATGGCCCCGATTTTAAGATATGTGACTCCAATAACTCTAAGATAATAAAAATATGTTGTTTCAAACCACTAAGTTTGTGGTAATTAGCTACAGCAGCAATAAAAATGAATACATAGATGTATTTTGTATGTTAATATCTGAAGTCTTTAAGGGTCTTTTGGCTATTGCTCTTATGACTTACTTATGCTTGGTAATACTATCTTTAAAATTTTTTAATTGACACATAGTAATTACAGATGTGGTATATACAGGGCATAATCATATTGAAATACATATATAGTGATCAGATCAGGGTAATTAGCATATCCCTCATCTCAAACATCATGTCCTTGTGTTCAGAATATTCAACAACCTCCTTCATGCTTTTAAAAACTGTATATTACTGCTAACTCTGGTCATCCCACAGTGCTATAGAACACCAGAATGCATTCCTTCTATCTAGCTATCATTTTGTATACTTTAACAAATCTCACCCTATCTCCCTACCTCATTCCCTTCCCAGACTCTGGCATCCTCCATTTTACTTTGTATTTCTATGATGTCATCTTTTTTTCTTCTTCCACAAATAAGTGAGAACATTTTGAACTTATATTTTTCTTGATCTTAACTTGTAGGACTTTTGTAAGGCCTTATTGGGGATGTTTTCCTCTTAGGGCATGGGAGCAATAAAACCCTGGAAATTAATCAAATTCTCTGAATAATTCACTTTTATATGCAGATACAGCTATGTTTTCTTAATTTAAGGGAAAAATAATACACAATTACATAATTTGGGGAAAAATACTTTTTATTCTTCAATTCCTGCTCCTGATTTCCACATTGTAATGTTCAGAGGTAAAAACAACAATAAAAACCTTTATTTTTAAATTGAAATATACATGCAAATGAGATTTCTGGATTGCATTCTTTGTGTTTCATATGCCAAAAGGAAAGCTTGAATGAGTTAGAAAGTCAGAAAATTTTGACTGTATGTATAACTGATTGAGGGAGCTCATATTTGCTTATAAATCTTTATAGTCAGGGCTTAATTCTATAGGATTTGGTTATCTAAATTATAGACATCTCTTTATTCAACTTTAGACAGTTCTTTTCATTTGTATCTCCATGAGATTTACAGAATGGAACGCAAAAACATGAAACTGAATATGATTCTATAAGTTTTGCCATCATTAACTTGGGTGAAATACTTGGAAGGTAAGACTTGAAAGCCAGTGATGGAAATCTGATTTTATATTACTTGTGTCTTTCACCAATCCAAGTCCAACATACATCTTTTTCTTCACAAATAATATAGAATCCTCTTTCTCTCTCTTCTTTCTTCCTTTCTTTCTTTCTTTCTTTCTTTCTTTCTTTCTTTCTTTCTTTCTTTCTTTCTTTCTTTCTTTCTTTCTTTCTTTCTCTTTCTTTCTTTCTTTCTTTCTTTCTTTCTTTCTTTCTTTCTTTCTTTCTTTCTTTCTTTCTTTCACGGAGTCTCACTCCATTTCTCAGGCTGGAGTGCTCTCTGCAACCTTCACCTCCTAGGTTCAAGCGATTCTCCTGCCTCAGCCTCCCAAATAGCTGGGACTACAGACCTGTGCCACCAGGCCCGGCTAATTTTTGTATTTTTAGTAGAGACGGGGTTTTGCTGTGTTGGCCAGGCTGGTCTTGAACTCTTGGCCTCAAGTGATCTGCCCACCTCAGCCTCCCAAAGTGCTGGGATGACAGGCATGAGCCACCGTGGAATTATTTGTATATCATATCAACTGATTGTATGTCTGTTATATGTAGCTCTATTAATTGCCCTGTGGGAAATACACTAAAGTTGTCTGCACCATCCTTGTTACCTAGGCTATGATCTGTGGTGATTGCAAATCGTGGACACCTCTGGGATATCATTTGCAAGAGTTTGAGCTAGAATTTATTTTATTTGTTTTAAAGTACATGAATTTATACTTTTGGAATTAAATCATCCTGTCCATCTTCCTTCATTTTAAGACTACATACACAATTTAACTTGCCTCCTATTTTATTCATCACAGTACATGCGAACATGACAGACCTTTCAGTAACTGAGTAAAAGTCGGAGACAAAATGTATGTATAGATTTGTGTTGTGTGTACCTGTTAGTATCAGTGTCAGTATCAGATGGAATTATGTTTTAGATATTCAGTATTGATTTTGATTCATTGATTGATAGTTTTGAGCATATTCTCACATCTCTGCCTGCCTTGCATCAGCTAGAATGCTTTCTCCTGGAAGTATCCCGAAGTCCACTTAAATTGGTTAAACAATAAGAAAATGCACTAACTTTCATATAACAGGACTTCAAAAGGCCAGGCTCATTTCCAGGTTGATTCAGTGCTCCCCAAGGTCGTTAAAGACCCAAGTTCTTTCCACTGCTTGTGTCTGACACCCTCACTTTTAGCTTCTCCTAAAGTGCCGGGAAACTGTCTGTATCTGTACCAGGTATCACTTACGCACATGAAAATGTCAGGAGGAAGGAGAATGACTTTTAATGTGACTCTCTTCTAACAGAGAAAGAATGTCTCTCAGGATTCAGATATTCTTCTTGTCTCATTGGCAGAATGGAGCAAACTGCCCACTCCTGAGTCAATCATTGGCAATGAGGTTGAGGTCATTTTTAGAACAGTCAGTCCTGCTCTTTAGAGCAGGGGGTGTGGTCGGTCTCCACAGAAGCATGCAGATGACTGTGGGAAGATTGTATCAGGAAAAGAAAGGGAGGAATTGATAATGGGTAGGCAAACAAGTGTCAGCTACATCATTAAAATATTTGATTTATTTCTTTAGACTCCAGATTGTTATAGGGAACACATATAATCTCAAAATTAAAACTTCTAATGTATATTCTTAATACATATTTTGAGACAGACAGTACCTGAAGTGCTAACTTTCTTGCTATATGATTGGAAAGGAGTTTTCGGACTTAAAGAAAGCATTATTGGTCACTCAAAGAATTTCACAATAAATCAAATCATGGGAGTGAAACACCAAAAATATATTAGCACTCCTGAGCATTGCTTTCATTTTCCAGGCAAGTGTTCAACCGAAACTAAAAACCTTATTTTGTAAATAGAGTATTAATTCTTCAGGAGGAGAGATAAGGTAGCCCTTATTAAAGGTGTGGTCACAGTTGTTTCAGGTCGTTAACATTCCTCAAAGCTTGCATTAGAAAATAGTTTAGAAAATGTGTCCTAAACTTCTGCATGACAATATATTAGCAACAACAACAACAGCAAAGCAGAAAAGTCAAGGGAAAGTAAATATACATATCCAGAAAATGGAATAATGTATGTGTATATATACCAACACATTACCTACATACCTCCAGACAGTGGAATAAAGTACAGCCTTTAAAATCACATTTTAAAGAATACCAAATGACGTAGAGGAAAATGTACAATGCAGTATTAATTAAAAAGCAGGATCAAAAGAAAACACATATTATGATCTCATCAGTAAACTAATTAGAAAGATGCAAAAAAATTTATTTTTTTTCTCTGTGCATGATATGGCTTCTAAAATTTTAACAGTTGCGATAGATTGGATTGTTACCATGTGTTCTCTGCCCTCCATGTCACATAATTGTACTTTTCCACTCTATCTCTCAGGTAGGCGACTTGCTTTGCTCAATTGTGAGTGAATTAATTTCTGCCATGTCTGAGTAAAAGCTCAAGAACCACCCTGAAGCTCTGTTCTTGCTTCCCTTCTAACTGCTGTGAGCTCAGTGTGTCCAGAAAGGGGCCATTCATGACTACGGACCCCTGAATTAACAACACACATGGAGATCACATGCAATGTAGACAAGAAATAAAGCATGGTTGTTAGAAGCCATTGGCTCTTATTGTTGTTAGAAGCCATTGATTATTTCCTACCTCAGCATAACCTAGCAAAAGTTGCATAATAAGGAAATTTATAAACTTTTGTGTTCAATTCAGAACAATAACAAATAATATAAATATCACACCATGCAAATCAATTTTATTTAAAAATCACATCACAAACCCTTTCAGGAGGAGGAACATGAATATGTGGTGCCCGCTGGAGCTCAGATAGAGTAAAAGGAAGAGGACTTGTTCTAAGTCCCTTTGCACTCTTTTACTGTGCAGTGCCAGAGTTTTCTTTTTGGGATTAGCGTGCTTGATTCATCTGGTTCCGCCCTTCCTTGTGAATGCTTCCACTGCCCACAATCAATTTTAGATAATCCAGCAAAATACTTAGATAACTTCTATATTTACTTCCTCACTTGGCATCCCTCCTTCTTCTCTTCTACCCACTGTAGTGTCTAACCGTCAAAGCTTGTCGATAATGTCCTGTCAGGTCAAATGGTCATATTTAGTCCTCATCTCTTTTTTAGTCCTTGAGTCAGGTGTGCACCCCTGTTTTTACTGAAACTTCTCCTCACTGGGTCCATGTGGCACCATGATATTTTGTCTCTTCCTATGTTGCTGGGACCACTCTTCTTTGTCTGTTCACCTGGCATTTCCTTATTTTCGCTTCCCTTACATTCATGTGTGCTTTAAGCTTTTTTCTTTCTCCTTCTTTTCTTTTATTGTTCTGATAATAGCTTCTTTGCCACACTTATCCATTCATTTCAGAGATGTATAGAGGAATAAGCCATATATTTGTGAGTTGCTTTGATCTATTTTACTGGGAAACAGTGGCATAGCTATTGGTACATAAATCCCTCAGAAGGCTGTATTGCATCTCTAAGATTAGTGTAACATTACACCACTGGAATTAAACCAGTCTTCATTCACTAGTGAACAATCTTCTCATGGGTGAAATTATTCTAAAAGTGATCCCATGGCAATTTTAATATCAAATCTGATTTTCTGGGTTCTTTTCACCTATGATATATGATTACTATTTCTTATAAACAAACTACTCAACAATAAGAAACATTACTGCTCTTGGCAAGATAGAATAAGTTATGTAACTGCTTGAGATTCCAAATATGAATTCATGGGTTGTTATGTCCACGTAGAAAGAGAGCCAAAATCCAAGCTAATGGTTTTCTAGGGGCCACAACAACAACATATATGCTGAGAGATATTTCTTTTGAGTGAAGCAGTGAAAGCTCCTATAAAATGGCCTTTTCCCAGTCACTATTGGAAACTAATTAATAGTTTTTTCCATTTTAAGCATTTTTGAAGAAATAAAATCTTTACTTACAGTCAGAAAAATTCATATTTTCCTTAAAATTATTTATTGTGATTATCCATCTTCACATACAGCTCTGTCCTTGAGAGATGAAATGTATCATGCTTTTAAAGACCTCTAGAGAAAAAGATTTCAGAGCTTACTTTTGGTGACTTATTCCAATGACTAAATCCCTTCAGGAAATTATTTTTCATCTAACCTCAATATTTCACAATGTGCTTAAATGTTTCCTTTTTACTGTGTCCTCACTGAAAATGTCTATAAAATAACTGGAAACTGGAAACCCATTTTTAAAAATTACTCCTTGCCCACTTTCTTTAATCCAACTCAAGTTTTGAAAAAAAAAAAATAAAAGTCTTAAATCATTTCTGAGATACTCTGAATGCTTTCCAAATAAGGTGCCCATTTTAGCTTTAATGTAAAAATTTTTGCATTATACAAATTTGTTTTTCTTTTTATAGTTTTATAGTTCAGAGTATTTGATATTGTTTTAAATAGAATATATGCTACTATAAGATATAAGCATTTAATTAGACTTTAAAAATGCTTTTTTAACAACTGAACCTCCCGTCAAGTTTACACCAATAACTGTCAAAACAAAAAGATGGCCTAAGACTCTTTTTGTGTTGTTAATTCTTTTTAACTTCCTGACTTTTTCGGCTGTTGTTACTCTTAGGCAGGATTATCACAGTGTAACATAAATAAGAGATTAACTTTACAGTCACTCTCCATTCACCATAAAACTCCTTGACCTACTCAAGTCCAGTAGGGTCAGCGTTTTCTTTGGCCAGCTTGGGTGGTTGGCTTTGGGACTGTGGGGCTCATGCCATGGAATACTGTCAGCACAAGGGATATCCTTTGGAAAATAACAAAAACTCACTCTCACTTTTTTTTTTTTTTTTTTTTTGCCTACAAATCCAGGGAAACTCTCATTCCTCAATTCATTAATGACAAAGCGTCTAAAGAAGTTTGTAAGGACAAAGAAAAGCTCTGCTAATTAACCATTGTAATGTAATCATAATCAAGATTGACTAAGTACTTTTTGTGCCAGGTAGCACATAGATTGCACAAAGGACAGTTTCTGCTGACAAGTTTTCTGCCAGCCCTGGGTCTCAAGTCCCAACAGTTTGATGATTTGTGCCAAAGACTTCTGATTAATTAGGAAAATTCAGCAAGCGTTTATGAAAATACCACCCCCCCCACCCAAGTCATTTAGACATAAGGTAGTGTTTTCCTGTTATGTTTCCAGTAAACAAAAGGATATTGGTTGATTGTTGGAGGGGAGTTGATTGTAACCTTTTGGCTCTAAATAAATAATGAGCCTGTGTCTTAATTTCATTTAATGGCTTGGAATTCCTAAGCTATGGAGTTCGTGAGGGAAGCAGAGGAAGTACACACATTAAAAAAAAAAAACAAAAAAAACAAAAAAAAACCACACACACAGGGAAAGAGACCTGTTGAACCCCAAGTGGCTTCCTTTTCCCAGCATTAATTTGCAGGTGGACTAAATCCACAGCCGCTCCTCATGGCAAACAGATGAACTGAATAATTTCCGGTTGTCTCTCATGCTGTCTTTGAGCCTGGGAGCAGGTTGCACATGCCCTCAACTGAATTGATGAGGGAAGCAGTATTGAGGGGCTTTGGACTAAACCAGAGTAGGATTACTGAGAAGTTGATAGAGACGGATGTTTTCAGTTACAATTTTAACTAGACATAATGGCTTCCCCACAGGAAAGCTCATGGATCCATAAACCTAGTCCAGCGCTCCCTTACAGGAAAGGAGCTGTTTATTAGTGCTGTCCATGCCACCTGCTCAGCTATCAAGTGCACATTTGTTCTCTTGGGAACAGTAGGGTGGAGTAGTTCCTAGAAACAGGGCTGGGAGCCAGCAGTATTCCACTTCCAAATTCTGGCTGACTCCTCTAGTGACCTCTGTCTAGTCCCCTCAATAAAGCTAACCACTGCTTATTTCAAACTGAAGCCAGATTGGTAGTGTCTTGGGAAATATCCACACTTCACTGGGATTTCTTTGTCACAGAATTCATTCAAAATTATCCTTGTAATCAACAAATATTTATTGAACATCTTCTATTAACATGCATTGATAAATGAGTCAAAGGGGTACGCTATACCTGGATTTACATGGTGTGCTTCTAAAAACCAATTTCTTTTTAGAAAGATTGTTATGTACACTGGTTTGTAAAGCACGGGATTTTTTGAGGAAGAATTTATGCAAATTCATCGATCTATCTAAGATTTCTATAAATTGAATTAGCCCTGTAGTAGTTGATTATTAGGTGTGGTCTATAGTACACAAAATTGATTTTGAAGATAAACAGCAGTGACAGAACAGAGCACAATTTTTTCCCCTACAAAGAATGAGGATGCTAACATATAAATTCTTTTTTATTGTTGCTATTAGAACAGAGGGAAAAAAAGGTCCCTGACCTTGGAAACCTATGTTTGTGCAATTAGAATCATGCGGGTGAACAGTAACAAAATACTCTCCCCACCCTTTGACGGGGGTGACAGCTCCTGGGCACAGTGATACTCCACAAACAGCCCAAGTGGTACAACATCCCTAGCAGCAGAATCCACTGGCCGCTTCCCAATTTGAATGTTTTTGTACTATCCTTGACTTCTACAGTTGGCAGAGAGAGGGAAAAAATGTTTCAGAAAGTAGAGATGTTGAAGGGATGGATGTCCCGAAATGGAAGGTGGGGAAAGAGAAATGTTTCTCTCACACCTTGTGATGCACTGGAAACAATAACATGGTCACTTTAGAGATCCCAAATGTTTTAGAAGTGCAGAACGTTAACAAAAACCTCCTGATATTTTGAAACGCAAATCACCCAGCTTAGTCTCCTTTTAAGAACCTTCGTGTTACCGCAGGGTACGAGGTAGAGAAACAAGCACAATTACAGACCCAGCGAAACCTACTCAGACTCTCATAAAAACTCCACTAGTGAAAACAGTTACTCTAAAAAGCCAAGTTAATCCTATGCCTGAGTCCTCTGAGTCCTGCTAAGACAGCTCTGGCCTGTGACATTCACCCATAGTGCATTCCTCTCGGCCCACCTGCTGCCATAGGATCCTAGTTTTTCAAGCCCTCAATGAAGTAAAGAGCTAGAGTTGAAGATGGAAGACAACATACAGCTAGAAGCACAAAACATGAGCATATACTGTTGGCCAGAGTCTTTCAGCAGCTGGTTTTTCTATGACTCAGTTCCCCATTCTAAGAATGAGTCTATCAGAAATATTTTCTTATCACAAATATCTTACTGACAGCCTCCGGCAAAGGAAATGAGAAATAAGCCAGAAAGAAATAGGTCTGAATTGATCCCAAAGAGAAACTAGCCTTTTCCAGTCACATATCAGGGATTTGCATGGTAGATGTAGGTCATCTGAGAGGGCTCTAAGCTCTGCCCTATGAACACAGTGCTTTTTTTCCCCGGTTTTGCACATGTAACATCATTGTCCTCAGAAGTCGTCAAGTCCCCATTAGCTTGATGGGGTTGCCATAGCAAAATAAAAGCCACCCAAACTGGGTGTCTTTAATGACAGAAATTTACTTTCTCAAAGTTCAGGAAGCTAAAAGTCCAAGATGAAGGTATCAGTACGACGGGGTTCTTGTAAGCTCGCTCTTCTCGGCTTGCAGATGGCTGCTTTCGTGTCTCTGTGGTCTCTGAAAGAAGGATATCTGGTGTCTCTTATTTTTCTTAGAAGGACATCAATCCTATTGGATCAGAGTCCCATTCTTATGACTTAATTTACTCTTTTTTCTTTTTCTTTTCTTTTCTTTTTTAAACTATACTTTAAGTTCTAGGTTAGTGATCTAGTTAAAGGTCTTATCTCCAACCTGGGTGTGATAATGCACATCTCTAATCCCAGAGGCTGAGGCAGAAAGATTGCTTGAGCCTAGGAATTTGAGACCAGCCTGGGCAATAAGCAAGACCCCATCTCAAAAACAAAATGAAAATTTTAAAAGGCCCCATTTTCAAATAGTTCCATGGAAGGTTAGAGCTTCAAAATATGGGTTTTGGGGGGGACACAATTCAACCCAAAGCAAATGATAAGTATTGATCAGTAATTATTAATCATGCATATGTGCAAGGCACTCATATTGTCCAATTAAACTGCTAATATTAGCTAATAATTGTGTATATTAACTGAATTAATAAAATAAGCCAAGTGAAACTTAGTAGAAAAAAATCTCACTTTATGCCACAGACAAATAAAACAGGAGACACTTTACAGTGTTTTTTTAGAACCAGATAGATTAGTCTGAAATCCCAGTTCTGCCACTCGTTAGTTATAAGGGCTTGGGCAAATAGCTTAACCATTTTGAACCCCAGATCTCCTTTATGGGTTAGTTAAGGATTGAAAGAAAGTACTTTATATTAAGTATACAGTGCCTGACATACAATATACACTCAGTAAATGGAAATTAATATTATGAATTATCATTTCTATTATGCTAATGTAAATATCAAAATGGAACTAACTTCATTAGCAAGTGGACATTTGTCAGAATTCTATGGTACATTAAGTGTTTTGTGTTCTTCATACTTCCAAGTAGAAATTTTCCTGGTCTGCATTGGGGTTATAATTCAATGTCAATGTTTTTCTCTCTGGTGATAACCAAAGCTCTCAAAGAGCTTAGTAACTTGCCTCAGGCACAGAGACAGGCAAAGGGCACATTCCCCACATAGTCCCAGGTGCCTTCTTGAGAAAAAAGTACCAGTCAGTGGTTACCACAGAGCAAGTGATTTTGATGGGTCTTTGATTATGATACCTTAGATCATCCTGATTACACACCAGGGGCATGAGTATCATTCTTAGGTCAAAAATACTTCCTCAAACTACAGAGCAGTATTTGCTTGCAAATGTGAGTGAAGATGGAAGTTTGGTTTTCAGATATAAACCTTCCATTTCTTGGCCACACTGGCTTCAGTGTATTTTGGGCCTTCTGAGCAAAGCAGTAGAAGATTTTGTTTTGTTGTGATTATTTTTTAAAATACTACTCCTTACAGAGCTTTTGACATTTATAAGCAATTCAGTTCTTTCCTAAACCTGATTTTATAGATTTTTCTAGGTTTGGCATTGCCCTTGCTTCTTGGCACAGCAGTATGTTACTATTTTTAAAGATGAGCATGACAGTGTAGATACTGAAGTGGAAACGTAGAGCCAAAACAAAGTTTGGATTCAACTGGAAGAACCAAGAGGTTGACATTCAAATGTCAATGGATTCCCCTAACTCATCTTTCATGTACTTGTTTATTTATTTATTTGCATTTTAAGATTTACTTTAAAGTCTGGGTTGCTATCACATTAAGCAGTATCAACTTAATTTCTATCACAGTGAATATTAACTAGTGCTTTTATTTTAATTCAGTTGCCTCCTAAATATTTTATTCTTGAAAGTATCTTTTATTTTATGCTGTTTGAGTACTTATCTCCAGTCATCCTTCCTCTTCATAAAACACTTAAAACCAGGAGAGATTGTAAAACCTTTTATTAGATAAGAGGGTGGTAGCTGTTATTACGTAAAATGAAAGAAAATATTTTAATTTCTAATTTGCTGTTATAGTCTTGATATGCATATTTGATTTTTCGGAAGTTAAACTTCATCTCAGCTTAATCCCTCCAAGTGGTAGAATTATTTTAATACATTACTGGATAATACTCACATAGCCATATTTTTCCTTTCCTAAACCTGAAAAGGTTAACAGTTGTATCTGAAGGTTTACGTATTTCACACTCAATGAATTTAGTTTCTAAAAAGAGAGAATTAAGTATCAGATCCTTTGGAAATGTATGCAGTACAATTTTGGCTGGTCATTTTTTGAGAGACCAAGAAAAATGCTGTCAGCCATAATGCTAAATTTGGAAGTGCAATGTCGTGCCAGCAAGTATTTTAGCAAGGCTGATGCTATACTTGGGAATTTGTCAAGTACATCAATAATATTTCATAGCACATTTGGCTGTGTGCAAAGTAGATACAGAATTTACTCTTCACTCTCACGATGAGAAATACCACACATTTATAAATGTATTAGGGTGACTTCCTCCATTCTGTTCTTCTGTTTATTTTTAGGGTGCTTATTAAGGAAGTACCTAAGCTTGTTTTAAAATGTCATATCTTCACTAACGTCGTGTGATTTTATTCACCCACAGAAACTTAAGTTGTATTCAGATAACTAATGGAAAAAGAAATAATTTAATCTGGACACTTGAACAGCTAATCTTGTTGGGTAACCCGGCTATAGTCTGGTGCAATGAAGATATTTTCCAGTTGGGTATCTGTGAAACCCACTCAACTCCCTCTCTCCTGTCACCAGCTATTACTCTTCCAGAGCCTTCGGTGAGGACAATGGCAAATGTGCAAGGCTAATTGATTATGTCTGTGGTGAAAATATATCCACTGGGGAAAACCTTCTACTGCTTGTGAAGACTCAAAATTCTGGAACTCAGAAGGACCTTGGAAAAACAATTCTGACTTCTTGGAGAATTTCTTGCAGCAAAAGGCACTGACTCTCAGAAGAGTCAAGACTTGACTTGTCAGACACCACCCTCATCTAGGAACCCCAACAAGTCAAGTCTTAGGCTGACTGAGGCATGAACTAATTGTCATGTGTTACCATTGCATCCTGGTACCTCTTGCCCCAAACGGGTTATTTTTATTCCTACATTGATAAAGTGCTATGATAATTTGTGGGTATTTGTTGATGCTTAGCCTTTTGTGTTCTGACACTAAAGATTGCAAAGAGAGGAATGGTAATCCCAGCTGCCTTCCACAGATGCAGAGACTTCAGTTTTGGAGAGGAGATTTCCTTTTAAGGGGAGGCCATTTAGTTCCGCTTAATAACCAGGAGTCTTAGATCAGAGGCCTCAGACACCACCCTCATCTGGGAACCCCAATAATGCCATCAGAACACTCCCTAACAAGCTCAATTTGAAATCCAGGAAAGCATGGTGGGGGGTCCTGGCTGCCCAGTCCAAGAGTAGCAAGGAGGAAGTGACAGCATTCAGCCGTTGGCCAGGCAGCTAGGCCCTTCCAAGTCACTTTCACTACTAATATTGGTGATTAACATTTTTTTTGGTGCACTTGACACATTTGAAGCTCTAACACAACTCCACGATCATTGTCATTCTTATTTCACAGAGAAGTGAATAACGTGTCCAAAGTCATACAGCATGTAGAGACAGGCATCAGAAATTGAAATGTGGGAAGCCCAGTTTCTGAGCCCAAGCTTTTAACTGTTTCTTTACCCCTTGCCTCCTCCCTACAGAATTTAGTGGCATCAAAGGTCATGTTCTAAGTAACAGCGATGAGTATCTCTTATGTTTTGGCATCTCTCATAATAGGGAAAGACGTCTTCCATATGTTTATCTCAAAATTATGAGAACATTTTTAACTAAGCATACTACTCCTTTTATAACGTTATAAAATTTAGGCAAATCCTCAATTTACAGCACATTATAATCACTGGGCCATGTAGGAATCCATCTTTTACTTAACAAGTTTAAGATTCTATAATGACTGTATGGGGGCCTATCACTCAATTTAAGAACTAGGATGTTACCACTAATTTATAACTACATGGGCCCAGCTAATTTTAACATTTTTTTGTAGAGATGAGGTCTCACTGTGTTGCCAAGGCTGGTCTTGAAATCCCGGGCTCAAGCAATCCTCCTGCCTTGGCCTCCCAAAGTGTGGGAGTACAGGCCTGAGCCACCGGGACTGGCCAAGAGTAATCCCTACCTCGAATGTTGTTTCCTTGGTTTTTAGAAAGTGTTTTTGTCATATATATGATAAAATATTTTAAATCTTACATCTTTTTGAGGTTTAAATGGTATATTGTGTATAATCTTACAGTAATGGATGTATGGATATAGCTATAGTTCATTCATTTTTAACTTCTGAAAAAATTTAATTCTAAACATACTAAAATGTATTTATTCACTGTAATGATGGATATCTGGGTTATTTCCAGGTTTTAATGTTTTACTAAAATGGTGGTATAAAAATCCTTGCAGTCTTCTGGTGCACATATGTCTCCTTAGCTATAAACCCAGAAGAGGCACTGCTAGGTTGAGAATATGCAAATATTAACATTTACAAGATAATGCCACATGTCTTTTCAAAGTGGTTGTACCAATTTATAGTCACACTAATAATGTATAATTAATACTAATGATTAAATGGTAGCTAATTAAGCTTGATTTAAATTTCTCTAATTTGTAATATTGGTTCTATGCATTTACTTTTAGAATAAATATTCATATCTTTCCCATTCTTCTACTTTTTTTTTTTTTTGCCTTTTTTCTTATTCATTTGTAGGGATTTAGTATATAGTCTACAGCATTTATCCTTTGATGGTTATTTGTATTCCAAAATCATTATAGCTATTGTTGTATTACCTTTTTGAACATTTCCTTTGTTGAACAGATGTTCTTAGTTTTCATGTAGTTTAATTTGTTCATCATTAAAGATGTACTTGAAGTACATTGCAGGTTCAATTTCACACCACCACAATAAAGCAAGTGTCACAATAAAGTGAGTTACATAAATGTTTTCATTTCCTAGTACATTTAAAAGTTATGTTTACACTATTTTGTAGACCATTAAGTGTGGATAGCATTATGTCTAAAAACCATGTGCTTATGTTAATTAAAAAACATTTTATTGCTAAAAAAATGCTAATGATCATCTGAGATTTGGGGGAGTCATAATCTTTTTGCTGATGGAGTGTCTTGTCTTGATAGCTGTTGACTGATAAGGGTGGTAGTTGCTGAAGGTTGGGGTGGCTGTGGCAATTGCTTAAATTAAGACAACAGTGAAATTTGCTGCATCAATTGACTCTTCCTTTCATGAAAAATTTCTCTGTAGCATGTGATGATATTTAATAACATTTTACTCACAGTAGAACTTCTTTCAAAATTTGAGTCAATTCTTTCAAGCTCTGTGGCTGCTTTTTCAATTAAGTGTAGGTAAAAATCTTGAGGTGTTATTTCAACAGTGTTCACAGCATCTTCACCAGAGGTAGATTCCATTTCAAGAGATCACTTTCTTTTCTCATTTATAGGAAGCCAGTCCTCGTCCACTCAAGTTTTATCATGAGATTGCAGCAATTCAGTCACATCTTCAGGCTTCAATTTCACTTCACACTTGGAGCCTGTCTTTAATTATGATCTTTAATTATGAGCTTTAATTCTAGTTCTCTTGCTATTTCTACTATATCTGCAGTTACTTCCTCCATGAAAAATCTTGAACCCCTTAAAGTAATCCGTTTGGGTTGAAACCAATGTCTTTCAAACTCCTGTTAATGTTGATATTTTGATCTGCTCCCATGAATCACAGTGTTCTTAGTGGCATCTAGAATGGTAAATTCTTTTCAAAAGGTTTACGATTTACTTTGGTCAGGTCCAAACCCATCAGAAGAATCACTATCTATGGCAGTCATAGCCACACAAAATGTATTTCTTAACTAATAAGACTTGAAAGTTGAAATTATTCCTTGATCCACGGGCTGCAGAGTATTGTGTTAGTCCACGGGCTGCAGAATAAATATTGTGTTAGGAAGCATGGAAACAAAATAAATCACCTTGTACATTTCTTTCAGAGTTCTCCAGTGCCCAGATACATTGTCAATGAGCAGTAATATTTTGAGAGAAAATATTTTTTTCTCAGCAGTAAATCCCAACAGTGGGCTTTAAATAGCTCAAAAACCATGGTGTAGACAGATATGCTGTTAGTGAGATTTGTTTGTTCTATTTATAGAACACAGGCAGAGTAGATTTATCATAATTCCTAAGGGCCTTAGAATTTTTAGAATGGTAAATGAACATGGGCTTCAACTTAAAATCATCAGCTACGTTAGTTCCTAACAAGAGAGTCAGTCTGTCTTTTGAAGATTTGAAGTCAGGCATTGACTTCTCCTCTATAGCTATGAAAATACTGGACGGCATCTTCTTCCAACAAAAGTCTGCTTCACTGACACTGAAAATCTGTTATTTAGTGTAGTCATCACTGTCAATTGTCTTAGCTAGATTTTTTAGATAACTTACTGCAGCTTCTACATCAGCACTTACTGTTTTCACTTTGTACTTTTATGTTTTAGAGATGCTTTTTTCTCTTAATCCTCATGAACCACCTATCTCGGCTAGCTTCAGATTATTCTTCTGCAGCTTCCTCATCTATCTCAGCTTTTGTAGAATTGAATAAGTTGGGGCTTTTCTCTGTATTTGGAATTTAAAATTTTTTTTTAAATTTTTAGTGTATTGGGTTTTGGCTTAAGGAAATGTTGTGGCAGGTTTGATCTTCTATCCAGGCCACTAAAACTTTCTTCAACTCAGCAATAGGGCTACTTTGCTTTCTTATCATTCATGTGTTCACTGGAGTTGCACTTTTAATTTCCTTCAAGAATTTTTCCTTTGCATTCACAAACTATTTGGCACAAGAGTTAGCTTTTGGCCTGTTTCAATTTTGGCATATCTTCCTTACTAAATTTTATCATTTCTAGCTTTTTATTTAATGAGAGATGTGCAACTCTTCTTTTCTCTTGAACATTTAGAGACCGTTGTAGGATTCTTAGTTGGCCTAATTTTAATATTGCTGTGTCTCAAGGAATAGGGAGGCCTGAGGAGAGGGAGAGAGATGGAGGAATGGCCAGTCGATGGAGCAGTTAGGACACACAACATTTATTGGTTAAGTTCACTGTCTATATGGGCGTGGTTCACGATGTCCTAAAGCTGTTACAACAGTAGATCAAAGATTACTGATCACAGATCATCATAACAGATGTAATAATAATGAAAAAGTTTCAAATATTGTGAGAATTACCAAAGTGTGACACAGAGACAGGGAGTGAGCACATGCTGTTAGACAAATGGTGCAGTTAGACTTGTTTGACTCAGGGTTGCCATAAACCTTCAATTTGTAAAAGCCATAATATCTGCAAAACACAATAAAGTGAAATTCAATAAAATGAGGTATGCCTGTATTTTTATTCAGAAATTTTACAGGAATTTTTATAGCTTATTTAAGGTTGGATTTAAGGTCTGATGTGTATTCTTTAAAAAATTTTTAAGGTTTTTGCTTTTGATATATATTTAACTCTTTGATATATATTTAACTCTTTAATCCATCTGGAGTTAATTTTATGTAAGCTATGTGGTAAGGATATAATTTCATTTGTTCCCCCTTACTACTAACTACTTTTCCTAGTTTGTATTTACTATATTGATCTACCATGATACCTCTGACAATATTAATATTCCTTTTGTATGTGGGCCTGTTTGGGGATCTCTAGTCTCTTGCACTGATAAGTTTATCTGTCTCTACATCTATTGTACAGTAATTTAATAGCCATCTTTTTACTATAAGGCTTACTGTATTGTAGGAAGTCCCTATTTCTTTTTTTAAATAAACATAGATTGGTAACAATTAGCTATTTGCTTTTCCATATAATTTTAGAAACAACACAGCAAATTTCATGAAAATTACTTTGGTAGAGTGAATTTATGAGTCAACAGGGAAGAACTGACATCTGTTATATTTCACTTTCCTGTGCATGAATATGCATTATCTCTGCACTTATATAGGTCTTAGGTAACTTCTCTTAGCAAAATTTACCATTTTCTTCAAGATTGTGCATCTTTTTTTTTCAGATATATTCTTTGATATTTGTTATTTTTGTTAATAATGTATGTGGCATTATTTTAAATTGTATTATGTGTGTTTTTCTTGTTGTATAAAAATACACTTGATCTTTATATGCTGACTTTATTTCCAGAAATTTTGCTGACATATATTATTATGTGTAAGGACTTCTGAAGTTTCTTTTGAATTTTCTTTTTAAGTAGTATATTATCTTCAAGAAATTATATTTATATTTAAATTTCTTTATCTTTTCATATGCTAAATAGGCTCTATAACAAAATATATATTGGAAGTGATGATAACTGGCCTACTTGTATTCTAACATTTCCCCTAAAAACATGCCCATTGTGATGTGACAGCTGTTTTTTTTTTTTTCCCCCAAGAGCACAATTCCAGAGAGCAGTATGCTCATAGAGAATTTTAGTGCACAATCAGCAAAACCACATGTGATAGCCCTATATATTCCTCATGAGGTCAAAGAATTACCCTTCCATTTTTATTTATTTAAATATTTATATGTGTGTGTGTGTGTGTGTGTGTGTGTAAGTGGGTGTTAAATTATTTGCATTCATTTAATAAAAAATTCTTTTATTATTTAATCTGTTAATCTGGTGAAGAACATTTACCGATTTTCTAAAATTAAGCTATCCTTGCATTTTGGGGATAAACTAAGTTAGTCCTGGTTTATTATCCTTCTTCCCCCAGCTCTCCATCTCTCCCCACACACATACTGCTGATTTCAGATTGCTAATATTTTGTTAGGCGTTTTATTTTCTTTTTAACCAATTTGTATAAGTAAAATGGGCTTGCAAATTTCCTTTTCAGTTCTCACCTCATAGAATAATTGAGAAATAGTCTAACTTGCTCTCTGGAAAAGCTTATAGAAGATTGGAATAACATGTTTTTGGAAAGTTAGTAAAACAATTTTACAAAACGGTCTTATCTTGGTGTTTCCTTTATAGGAAGATTTTAATTACTGCCTCAAATGCATTAATAATTACAGCATTATTTAGATTTTCTATGTATTCTTGGGTTAGTTTTTGATGTCATATTTTTCCATTAATTTAACCTCTTCATTATTGATTATAATACTGTCTTTTTATTCTCTTATATCAGTGTGTTCCTCTTTTAATCAAAATATTATTCATTTATACTTTCTCTATCTTTCTTGACTGGCCTCATACAGATTTATTTTTTAAATATGTATGTTTTTGTTAAGTCTTTTCTAATTTATTATTGTTGTCTATTTCATTCATTTCTGTTTATATACTTTTCCTTTTATCAAATTCCTTCATATTTATTATTTTTCTCCCCTTCTTCAACTGGGCAGATTATTATTAGTCTTTCTTTTTTGTTTTATTACTACCAGCACTTAAGACTATAATTTTCTTTTGTATCTCAATTTGCATTACATCTCTTGTTTTTATATATAATCTTTTCTTATTCATTCAGTTATAAGTATGTGTAAACATTCATTATGACATTTTCTGTAACACATAGGTTATTTAGAAATGTGTTTTCTAATTTTCAAACATTCAGGAATTTGAGGTTTTTATCTTTTTTATGACTTCCTAACACAATTGCTTTGTGGTAAGAGTATGGAATCTTTCGACATCTATTTTTCTTATATTTATAGAGACTATCCTTGTGTTTGCCTACTTGGTCAATTGCAGGCAATTTCCATGAGTGCTTAAAAAGAATACGTATTTTTACTTAAGTGTATGCAGAATTTTAAATATACCTACTAGATAATTTATTTTATTTGTGTTACTTCTTAAATCTTCCCTATCTTTGTTGACTTGCTTGTATGCTTAACTCATCAATAATTGAGAGTTGTATTGATTTTCTCACTATGCTGGTAGTTCTATTGATTTTTCCCAGTAGTCTTACCAACTTTTGTTTTACATATGTTAAGTCTCTTGTATTAAGTGCAAAAGTGTTTAGAATTGTATTTTTCTGGTGAATGGCATTTCTAGTATAATTAGTAAACATATCCAGAGTTTTTTTGTCCTAAGATCTATTTTGCTCATAACTAAAATGGATATGCCCAGATTTTGTTTTTTCTTAATATTTGCTTAATACATATCTTTTTCAGTTTTTTCATTAAACCATTTTTATACTTATGTCTATTTCTTATAAACAACATATAGTTAGGTTTCTAAAAATGAAATCTGAAAAATACTGCATTTTATCTGGTAAGCTTACATGTATGCTAATTATTGATATATATGTACTTGTTTCTACCTTCTTTTTTCAGATTTACATTTATTCAGATTATTATAATTTTCTTCCCACCTGTTCTTTTATTGTAAGGAATGACTGATTTTTTTGGTTCCCTTTTCTCCCATTTTTTAGTTGCACTAGTTAAAAATTTATAACTCTATTTTTATTCTTTGTTTGTGGTTAATCTTAATTTTATAAAGAGTCTTTAACTTGTCAAAGTCCAAAGTAAAATTTTTAAAAATAGACTTCCCTACATAAACAATAAAATTTTACAAAATTTTAGCTCCAATATTAAGTGCTTAATTATTTAGCCTCACAAATTAAACACTATTTTTTGATACAGAAAGTGTTATTTATATTTTGCTACCTTAAATGGCTTATTTAGAAGTTTCTTTAGAGCAGCTCTCTTGAGAATTTTCTCCCAGTTCTTATTTAACTGTAATTGTCTTTATTTTGCCTCTGAGGGCTCTGTTGAGAACAAGATTATAAAAGGACAAACATGATAGTTAGCAAATGAATAGTTAAGGTGCTTATGTAATAATGCAGGTAAGGGAAGATGGTGAATTTCATAGGTTGGTAGCAGTGGAGCTGGTGAGGAGTACTAGTTGTATTTTCAAGATTTAGCCAACAATATTTCCTGATTGAATGTCGAGAATGAGAGAAAGAGGAGTGAAGTTTGAGAAGGAGTCCAGGGCTTGAAAAACTGGAAAGATGGATCTGCTATTAACTAAGATGAGGAATCATAAATGAGGCACATTTGGGAATGAATAGGATTTTAGTACGGGATATGTTCATGTCGTACTTATTAGACGTCAAGTGGACATTTCAAATATGTGAGTCCAGAATTCAGGAAAGAACTCTGTATTTGTCAGCCATTTACACATTGATGATAGTAAAGCAATGAAACTGTATGAAATCTCCATGTGGAATGAGTACATAGAGAGGAAAAGGGTCAAGGGCTGACCCTTGGAATACTCCAATGCTAAGACATGGAGGAGTAAGCAAAAGAAAAGGTGCATCCAGTGAGGTAGGAGGGAAAACAGCAGTGTGGTATTCTTGAGTTCAAGTGAAGAGAGGTTCAAAGGATAAAGAGTTAATTATCTGTGTATCATGCATGTGGAGGACAGAAAAGTAACCACTGATTTGACAACATGAAGATAACTATTGATGACCTTGACCCAAGCAGCTTTGGTTGAAAGATAGCAGTGAGAGACTGATCGAATTAAGTGGTGAAGAGTAACTGGAAACAAGAGCTTTCAAGAAAATTGTATTTAAATGTGAGACAAAATTGGAGATAACTCTTTTAAGCAATTGTCTTGCTAAAGGGGAGAAAAATGGATCAGCACCTGGCAGATAAGGATGGTGGAGACTTAAATTCTGTTGCGAGCTAACCAGTACTGTAATCACCAGCCATAAGTGATTATTGAGCACTTGAAACATGAAATAGTCGAAATTAAGATGTGCTGTAAGTAGAAAATAGACATCAGACTTTAAAGATTTTTACCAAAAACCCATAAAATATCTCAGTACTTTTTAAATGTTGATTACATGTTAATATGACAATAGATCTTTTAGATTAAAATGTATTATTAAAATGATTTTCACCTACTTGTAAATGTTTTTAAAATGTGTATATCAGAAAGTTTAAAATGACATGTGGCTCACCTTATGTTTCTACCAGACAGTGCTTGTTTGGGCAATCATATCTAAGCAACCTTTCCAAGCCCAAGGGTGTGAGGTGGGAGGGACAAAAGTAAGAAACTCATACATACTAAGAATTTAGACATTTAATGATAATTAAGCAATCCTATCTAAAAATCTTCTTTTCTGGGGCCCCATAATATTAATTTATAACTGAAAACCTTCAGAATAGTGATGATATTTGAAGTAAAGCTAATAACACAGAAATATCAAAAATAGAAAGGACTACCTTTCAGACCTGGGAATACTTGTTTTGAAACTATGAACAGAATTTCCCAGAGACTGTAATGAGTTAATTTTCTCAATTAGTAGAAATTAGTAGAATTTGGCAGTGTTAGTTGCTATACAATTTTATAAATATTGGGTCTTTTTGAATATATTATTGCATAAATACGCAATAGCTAGTAAGCTTCTATTTTTTCTGTCATTGATATTTTGAAATTAATTTTATATCATGGTACTTCAAGCATGAAAGTGATGCAAGTTTTACTAAAAACTGCTTAATCTAGTTATTATCTGGCTATCTGTATTCTTACAGAATGCTTGCTAAAGTTATGGCTTCATCTCATCCACAGTAATTCTATAATTACAGTATTAAGGATGGAGGAAACCAGCTGTGCTTTGGTTTCATTGAACATCTTGAACTATTATTCAAGCATTTTGGGTAAAATAAAATCTAAAATGCATTTTGGCAAGGACGTTGCCCGTTTATTTTTAGACCCAAGTACATTTCAGAAGAAATTTAATTCATAAGTTTGTGATTTATTTACAATTAACTGATCAAAGTTTTTGCTGAGAAGTATATGATATTAAAGAAGCTAAATCATCATTAATAAGGGATCTTTACTCACTTCTTTTTCCCCCATTCTCCTATAGAAAGTCATTTTTGCAAAACAAACATAATTTTAAGTCATTTGACATAATACTCAAAATCTTCAGTGTTGTATTTAACGTGAAGAGATTCCATAGTATTGTAAAATCATTTGGAGAGCTGAGTTAACATTATTGATTTTTTAAAAATTAAGAAGCCTAGTAATAAAACCTCTGATTTTGTGTAACACTCCTTTTCATTGACAACATTAAACAGCAATTAACTATTTGCTGACTACATTATCTACTGCTTTCAATTTACCTAAGATAGGCAACAGCGATCACAAAGCCTAGCATAGCATAGTTGTTTAATAACTAATTTTCAAAATAGTTAATGAATAAATGATGAACGAATGACTGAAGATATTAAATTTAACTGGAAAATATCATAGATTTTTGCTACTATATTTATTTTAAATTTCATTTAATAGGACACTATGTAGACAAAACAATATGCTAATCCCTTGATAATTTCTTATTTAAAATTGCATGTCTAACACAAAATATATTTATATAAAATAAAAAAATGTATATAGGCTTAGTTATTAACTTGAGTGAGATACTAATTAATGTTTTACACGCATAGAAATATTATACATCTGTATGCACTTATATAATCAGCATAATCTATATAGTCACATTATATATTATATGTAATACGTATATTACATATATATGCTACACTATACATAATATGCATATATTATATACACATGGAATGCAATATATACATATTAGCATTGTATATACTATATATTATACACATTGCAGGATATGTTATATAACTATATGTGTACATATATTCTTACACTATTTCATTTAATCTTAAAGATTCAGAAGGAAGAGTGTTACCTTGAATTTGTAAATAATGAAACATATCAACAAAATCTGAAGTCTATTTTCAAGTAGTTTCAAGATGAGATATTATTGTAATGTACTCCTTTTGTTGCTCTCTTTAACTATATTCAAAAATATACATTCTTTTGACCTGATCTAGATTTTACAACAGGATTATACATTAGGAGAATTTACTCAACACAAGGGTTAGGGTAATGGGGCTTTGTGTAAGACTCCAGAAATCTTGCCAGGCCAAATTCTAGAAACCACTCATCTAGAATATTTTCCCTAGCACTCAGCTTTATTGGATATTCTTCCTTCCATCTCGCTTTAGTCTTTCTTCAATTGCAAGAAGTTATAATTATATAACTGTTGTAACAGGTTATTCTGTTCTTCAATTTATTTGTACTCGGAATTAATGTGATGGGAAGAAATTTTAAGGTTATACATAAACAGTTTTCAGAACAGGTGCATTTCATCTTGCTTGTTTGTGTCAACGAATAGGAAATAAGCAATTTTGGGTATTCGTTACATATTTTTACTAAAGACTTGCTATCATGGTTGTCGATGGACTCCCAGAATAGTGGACAGTTGCAGAAATTTGTGCTGTCTGATTTGTTCTATAAGTTGGAAGACATGGAGGTTAGATATTCGCAGAAAAAATTTCCTCCTTTTCCTTCATAATTTGTGAATTATGCACTTAAGGGTGTATTGAAAGGCTCAATTTATCTTTATCAAGTTTTCACTACAATTCATCAAAAGCTCAGCTCTTTTCTTAATTCATTACAACACATTGTTCTTTGTTGAAAATGTGCCCAGAGACATGTGCATTGTATGCCTTTTCTTAAATTAGAGAACAAAGAGTGAATTCTGTGAAGTGAACAGATGCCATAATTCTATATTTATCACCAGACTGTGAAATCATCTCTTTTTGAGAATGGCTAGAACCTCAGTTCTGATTTTAAATGATATTTTACTGGCAGGTTTGCACATGCCATCTGAATTTTATGTACACATGTGAAGCATGGCCTATGGCTCTGCTGTCAAAAATAAATGATTCAGGAACATGATCAGTTTCTGATACTGTCAGCAACCAAATTGGTTTTCTGTGTGCATAGGAGAATAAGTAATGCTGTTGCAATTGACATCTCTCCTTAAGACAGAGATCCTGTTAACTTACTGCAGGCTAAATGTTCAAGACAAATATTCTCCGTTACTTCCATTGGATCCCGATTTAGATTAACTTCCATAGTAGGTAAAATGTGTCTAGGTTTTGTACCGTAAACTGTTCACAATTCCTCTGTCAACCTTTGCAAGTACATAAGCAATGTCTTGTTTTTTTAAGGTTTCCTCAATAGCCCTAAGAGGGAGCCACACCTTTCTCTCAGCCACCTGAGCCTATCCATGTAACAAACTCACCCACATAGGAAATTAATCCGGCTCACACTGGCCACACACACTAATTGTACAATTTTTCTTTTTTTAATAAACATTTCCCTGTGCTGTTTTGGTTTGCAGCTGGGGACTGCCCAACCACACACAGAGCTAAGCTGAAACTAACCTTTCCACTCAACTCAGCAAAAAGGACAACTTTGCCGAGGCAGATGGTGATGTGCACTGCTGTGTGCAATGCATTTCCATGTCATTGGGCATTCTGAACTTCTCAGAAGCAATTTCAAATATACTTTAAAAGAAAATGTGATGTGAAGGGCTGTGAACTAAGTGTGTGCTTTAGGCAGACACACCTCTTTTTTTCCCTGATTTAAGAACTGATTAAGTTAGGTAAATGAAATCAAGTTAATAATATTTTGCACTTTGTGTGTGGAGAGTGGGAGGATACATTTTTGCCCAAGTAGAGGAAGAGTTTTAGTGAGTTTCCACCTATGTCAATGACAATAATTTGTGAAATAAGAAAATGTGTCAAAACTGCCTCCTAAAAATATTAGTTCACCATCATATTATATAAATATCAGTCAGAAAATAAGTTTTTAAAAAATCACTAGACAAAGTCAAGATTTCCTGTTTCTAATTCTGCCTCTGCCGTTTTTCAACCACTTAATTTTTCTGGACTCTAGTTCTGTTGCATAACATAAAGTGCTCAATTTTATTAGCACTTCTGAAAGTAAACTTGGATCCTAGCTCTTCAAGATCTACGGCAGAGAGTTTCCTGATCAACTAAGTTCAGGAAACATCAATGCTATATTCTCTTGATATCACATTTATTAATTCATGAAGAAATTTACATTTGAAAGACTTGGAGAAGTTTAGCAGTAAAGAAACCAAGTAACCATGTTTAATTCAGTGTTTCTCAATTTTTTTTTTTTTTTACCATGAAACAATGACACTAGGAGATATACTTTGGGGATCATTGTTTAAGTAACTCCTAAAGTCCTGTTGTTCTAAATTTTATGGATATTTATACTTCGCTGATAAATGTGTTGATAACATTTATCAAAAATCTAAAGTTTTAAATCATTATAACATTCTTTTTTATATTTTATCATTTTAATTTTGCTATTTCATGTATTTAATATCTCATATCTCAGAAATGAATGCAAATGGCACTGAGATAATTAACAAACTCTGGTCTTTAGATTCCATGATCTCATTCTTTATTGCCATAAAACTTATTTTCAGTTTTATTTCAGTTTTTAAAATTAATTTATAATTTTAAACTCTAGACCTTACAACCACTACATATATAGTTAATTTTACTATTTTATCCTTAACTGTCAAAAGAACTTAAAGTCCAGTCAAAGTTAGAACTCAAAGTTCTAATGTGTCAAATTTTATCCTTAAGTGTCAAAAGAACTTGAAGTCCAGTCAAAGTTAGAACTCAATGTTCTAACCTGTCAAAGTTAGAACTCAAAGTTCAAATTCATTATTCTCTGGCTCAGCTTACTGGGCTCTATACCATCCAAATCTAAACACCTTAAATGAAAGTAATAGATTACTTCTATTTAGCATTCCAGACAATTCACTATAATGCTTGTGTTCTGGAGCAAAGTTTACAGTAGAGATAATAAAGTTTTGGGGGAGGGTACAATAAATTGATGAAATACTATATGATGCAATTGTGGTGGTTTGAGAACGGTACTCTCTATACTTACATGATAAGAAAAAGAAAAATATTTGGACACTAAGATCACACCAGATGCCTTATAACCTTGTTACTTGAAATGAATCCGGCAATAGTTTGGCAGCTGCCACACTGTGGGTGCCATATGTCCGATGGTCTAATAGAACTGAGATGCTGCCTGCTGAATCAGTTTCATTACTGTAATCCTTACTCTGCTAGAAAGCCTCCCCTACATTTTTTTACCTCTCATGCTATTTCAGCCTCTTTATCCTACTCTGCACCTCATCCCCAGAATTAACACGTAATTATTCCAGAATGAATAATGAGGAGACAGGGAATACCTATAGTATTCTTCATGAATGTTTCAGAAAATACCTATCATCCATTTCAGAGGCAAGAATTGCCTCATCTATTAGTATTTTTAAAAGTAATGCTAATTCTAAGCTGCCCTCAACATCTCAATAATATGAAGAGCTAACATTTGTTGAGTACTTACTATGTCCTAAGTAAAATGCTAATCGTGATCATGATTAAATCTGGGTCAAGGGTTCTCAAGTCCATTATACTGTTCTCTATATTTTTCTATATATTCAAACATTTATATAATAGAAATTAAAAATGACATGAGGTCAAATGTTCTCAGGAGAGCATTCGGAGACCTTTATTTTAGAATAAGAAATTCAGGGACTAAATTAAGCATTTATACAAAGAATTTGGAAAAAGAACAGAAACAGAAGGAAGAATTTTTAAAACGAAATCATAAGTCAAAGTGGAAACAATTTTGAAAATTAAAAAATTATACGTAAATCTATTAAAAAAGCAATATATTTACATCAATAGTCAAATAATAAGTAAAACATAACTTTAAACACAATGATTAGAAGGAACGTATAATTAGAAGGTTTTGGAAAATTTTGAAAATTATACACACTAGACAATTACATTTGAGAATTTTGTATAAAATATGAATTTCCAAACTTAACAAAAACAAGTTGGAAACTTGAAAAAATCAAAGTTCATCAAAACTATTTAAGAGTGACAAAAAGATCCTCCAAACCGAAAACTGAGAAGGGGCCAGTTCATCTTATATTTTGAAAGTATCGTAAAATTGCATTAAATAAAAATGTATGGAACAGGAAACAGAAATAAATCAATTAGAACTGAATAAGAAATAGAATAGACATTCACGTTTAAGTAAATATTTATTTATTTATTTATTTTTTACAATAATAGCATTCATTTGGGTTAGGAAAAGATTAGTTGTTTGAAGAATTCTTTAGGTATTCAATTAGGTTGCTAACTCAGTGTTTTCCGAAGTATGTTATTGAACACCAATTCTAGATCGTACTAGGAGGTATTAGGTGAGATAAAAGATTTCCAGGTTCAAACAAGACTGAACGACAGGCTAGATAATGCCAGTTTTATTAACTTTAGATATATGAAAAAAGAGAGCTATAGGTTATAGGACATGCTACCCCAAAATATGGCATTTTAGAAAACTGCAGAAGCAGGAAATTTTCTCTGACCTCTCCTCTCCCATCTCCACAGGTCATCAAATCCTAGGAGGGATTTTCTGATTCTATCCTGAAACAGGTCATGAAACCCTCATACTAGAGGTGCCCAATATGTGCCTAGAGGAAATGAGCTCAAGATACAAAGACACCAAGAATCTGAACAAATAAACCTTTGTAGTTTTCTCCCCATTTATTACTATTGTGTCATACCTTTTTGTCCGCCAATCATATTTCTCTACAACCGTCCACTCATTATCAAAGCTAGCATAAAAAATACCCAGGTTTATACATTTCTCTGTGGCTTCATTTCCTTATGAAGGCTCCTGTGTGACACAAAACTTATGTTAAATACATTTTGTATGCTTTTCTTGTGTTAATCTATCTTTTGTTGTAGAGGCCTCAGCCATGAACCTAGGATAAGATGGAAAGATATTTCTTTTCCCTTACAAGAGAATACATATACAAAACAATTTATAATAGAAAGTAAAACAGCCAAAAAATATGTTTAAAAAAGTTAATCCTCTCTGGTCAAAGATGCAAATAAAACAAGAAGCTTTCTTCCAACTCTGCAATTGATAAATATTAAAAAGTTGTAAAATACAATGTTGCTGACAATTTAGATAAATGTCATATACTGCTGATAGGTGCAATTTTTTTCTGGCATGTAAATTGAAGATAGGTACCAAAAGTCTTAAAAAACATTATATTGTTTAATTCAGAAATTCCAATTCTAGGAATTTATACTTAAGGGCACAATATATTTAAAAATGTTTCTCACAGCTTTGTCTGCTGAAATATTAGAAACAGCCTCAATGTTTTACAATATGGGATTGTGGCAGCCTTTTATGCTGATATAGTTTATTTTCTTGGAAATCATTTTTTGAGGATATGTTGTTACGTGTAAAGTCTCAGAAAATATGTCTCTTGATAAACCTTTAGAGGAAGTTTGTTTTCAAATACCTCATCTATTCTAGGAAAAAGGGGGTGGGGCTCCTCAGAAACAAATGTTTACATGTGCAAGGATGCAACTGTATGTAGCCATTTTAAAATATCATCATGGAAGAATAGTTTCTCGGGTGTGGTCCTGAGAGCCTCAGTGATTCTATAAGGACACACAGAGGTAACCTAGGAGGAGGGCAACAGAACTGTGGACCTTCCATTTGCCTCCTTGTTTCAAAGAGGCATTCTGATGTTTCTGATTTTTATGTTTAATATTTACTTTTTGACATATGTTTAGATGGTTAAAAAAATTTGAGAAAAAACAATAAAAAATGTTCATTAAATGTCAGGAAAAATTTTGAAAGACTTTAAAATGGAGGAAATACAGATGATTGATTGTCCTATCTAGGCACACCTGCCTGCTTGTATCTGCTTTTCATGGTCCTTGAGCTATTTAACAACTCTGGAGGTTGTAGAAAACTGATAATGCATATTATTTTCGTCCCTGGAAATACAAATTAAGTGGGTCTTCACAGAATGCAATTGATTAGGACATTTTGCATCTATTTGAAAGTGCATTTTAACACTCCCGTATCACCTCATTAGTTCCTCATTAATGATTGAGTAAAATAAATTCACTGATGTACTTATTTTATGTACATACAAGTGTCATTATTTTGTATTTTAAAAAACATATGTTTGTATAATTTTCTAGTAAATTTTATTTTGAATATAGATTTGCTTGGCTAAGACACATTTTAAAAAACAGTGGAAAACATTTCATGACTTGCAATTTGTTTACAAAACAAGTTAAATGAAAAAGTAGATCATAAAAGAGAATGTGCAGTATTAACTCATTTTTGGCTTACATTTTTTACAAATTTATCTCTCATCTCCGTCTCTTGGATGCTGCTTTGGGCTTTTCCAACAGTTAAACTTCTGTCTTTTTGTAGCAAATTTCCTTGATTGACTTCATACTGAGTGTGCATAGAAGCTTTCCCCTTAAATTTTTGAAAACTCAACTAACACTAAGCTTAGAGTTTAATAAAATGTTATTGAAGGCCTTGAGGAAAACGGAGTGGAATTAAAATGCAAAGAAAAGGAGACAATTCTAAATGCTAAGTATTCTATATCGTTCTTGTCCATCAAGAGTGGTGCTCCAGAGATGCCCATCATTCCTCACTGGCCTTTTGTATTCTTAGCGGTGTGCTGATGCAAAGTTGAAGAAGCTACCCTACTTCCAGTAATCTAAAATGAGAAAATGCTGCTGTGTTAGGCTGTTCTTGCATTGCTGGAAAGAACTACCTGAGATTGGGTGAAGTACCTGGTTTGGCTGTGTCCCTACCCAAATCTCAACTTGAATTGTATCACCCAGAATTCCCACTGGTTGTGGGAGGGATCCAGGAGGAGGTAATTGAACCATGGCCGCCAGTCTTTCCCATGCTATTCTTATGATAGTGAATAAGTCTCACGAGATCTGAGGGGTTTATCAGGGGTTTCCACTTTTGCTTCTTCCTCATTTTCTTCTGCGGCCACCATGTAAGAAGTGCCTTTTTCCTCCTGCCAGGATTCTAAGGCCTCCCCAACCATGTGGAACTGTAAGTCCAATGAAACCTCTAGTCTCCAGCATGTCTTTATCAGTAGCATGAAAACAGACTAATACACTGGGTAATTTATACAGAAAAGAGGCTTAATTGGCTCACAGTTCTGCAGACTGCATAAGTAGGAAGCACAGTGCTGGCACATTCCGGGCTTCTGCAGAGGCCTTAGGGAGGTTACAATCATGGCAGAAGGCAAAGTGGGAGCAGGCATGTCACATGGCAGGAGTGAGAGCAAGTGAGAAAGTGACACACACTTTTAAACAACCAGATCTCATGAGAACTCACTATCATGAGGACAGCACCAAACTGTGAGGGATCTGCTGCCATGATCCAATCACCTCCCACCAGGCTCCACCTCTGACATTTGGGATTACATTTTAATGTGAGATTTGGTAGAGACACAGATCAAAACCATATCAGTTGCCTTCATAATAATCTCAGCAAAAATCCAATTTTGTCCCTAAAGAACAAGTCACTTAACATTCACTTAGAAACACCTACATTTAGATTCCTTCATCCCTGCAGTATTAGAAAGAGGTCAACCATACATCTTCCTGTCTAATCTGCCCAAGAACTAGGGGAGAGAGAGCCTAAAACACCAAGTCCATCTTTTACCCTTAGAAGAAACAATGTATGGACTCCCAAAATGGAATCCTTTATAATGTCTAATCTCCACATACCACATTTAGCAACAAGGTAGAAATTTTTGACAGTATAAAAAATAGCAGCTTCTCAATGTTACATATATTTTCCCTGTTTTCTTCAAGACAATAATAATAGTAATAGTAACGAATAATAAGAAAGGAACAGCAGGTACTATAATGATAATAATGATTGTAATGGCAACAAATAATTTAATAAAATAAAAGTGAAAAATATCTAAATTAAAGGATTTGAGTGATGCTATAAAGGTTTCCATTTTAACAAAACATAATATTTAGTGAAAATTAATAAGTTTTTATTATTTTTTACAGTAATTTTATTACCCATAAAAGTACAAGGCTTGGCCCCAAACCATCTGATGGGCATCTCAACTGATTATATTCACAAATAAAATAAAATCCACATTCATTTATTAGTATTTGGTTTTCTAGACAAATTATTTTCCAAACAGTTTTTGTCATAGGCCTTGAAGAGAAAACGCGGTGAGACTACCAGGGTGGTGGTTGTTTCTCAGCTCATCAGATTAGATATGGCATAGATAATCTGTGTCCAGCTAAATTTTGCTAACATATTGGAGATTTCATTAAAATCTTTGATGTGTTGAGATCTTAACATATTTTGAAGCCATAAAATCACACATACATACACACAAACACACTCTTTTTTTAAGTGCTTTCCAGCATCTAATTTATTGTTATTATGATCATTATTTATTGTGGCACAGTGGTTTAATCCTTTCAGGTCTGCTTAAGTTCCCTAACTGGCAGTAGACAGTCATTGATTTTCTTGGTCGAGTCCGTAACTCATCTTTCTCAATTCAAATACACAATAATTTAATTATTTTATTCACTGTGTGAGTTTCATGTATAATTTACTTCATGTATGGGTTGGAAATATTTAGGATATCCTACTGAGATGATACAGTCTTTGGGAAACCATTGGCAGTAATGAATGGTTGCCTTTGTTACTTAGAAGTATTGTCCTCCGGAAAAACTGAAGGGTCTGGAGCGATGCTGAGAAATACCTTTTAGTTCTAAGCATCACTTTAAATTAATAGAGAGTTAATAAAATTAAATCAGTAGCAGGCTTATCAAGTAAAGAATTTAGCCAGAGGTTTTTTGTTTGTTTGTTTGTTTATCTTAAGAAAAAAAAGTAATTTGAGTTTTTAAAGAATTATATGAGCAGTTTAAGTTTTGGTCCTTGTCCGGGGAAGGCAAGCATAGTGTCAGATTTTGTTATTCTTATTTTTAAAATTGAACAATAGCAAATGAGAATTTGGTGCAATAATATAAGATGATTCAGTACATATTAAGTATGTATTAAGACATCCTTATATATTCGATTTCTATTTGTCTTACTTCTTGCCTGGTGAGAGAGAGAGTATGTCTGTGTGTGTCTAATACACACACACACACACACACACACACACAAGGTTACTGTGATATATGAAATCCAATTCATCATCAGAAAAGTAATAAATCTGAAGAGAATTTAATTGATTTACCCACAAACCATCCTCTGAGTTTACTATGACACAACCAGTTCTAAGCTTAGTGCTCTTCATCATACTTGTATTTTATTCAGGCAACCTGTTTTTTATTTAATCTCCACTTCAGGAGCAGAAAAGCTTCTCTAACCTTAGACTACTATCCTTTCACTCCAGAAAGATGTCTAAATATTTAGAGTTTAGAAAGTGTTTAACTAAAATGTTAGGTAGTGATTGCAGTTTTATCAAAACCTTTTACAATTTAGAAACTTCTTTGTTGTACAAACAATAAGAATTGTTTGAAGTTTGGCAGAGATAAGAAAAAAGATTACACATTAGGAACACAAAATAATTGAAAGATTTGAGGCATTAAAAATTCTTTGTAATCAAAAACTGCATTTCTTATCTCGATGAACTCCCTGTTCTCTTGTTTTATCACATATTGCTATTAGATTACCTTCTTTTAATTTTAATACATAGAAATGTAAAATAGGGAGTGTAGATTATGCTGATAACTTAATTCAATCGTAAAATACTTTCTCTGCCTTTATTTTGTACCTTTTTCTTTGTAATTATTTACTTGATGAAGCATTTGTAAAGCATTCTTTTTGAAAAATATCGCCAAACTGGGGTAAGAGTACACTCTTGGAAAGTAGTAGGCCTAAGTACTAGTTTTTTTGGGCTGCTATAAAGTGAATCCCTTAGAAGGAAGTGCATTTGATTTATTGTTTCCTGCAATGACTTCTTGCATCTAAAAAACAGCCTGTATATAAACAATGCATTCTTTATAGCTGATCCTACCACAGAAATAAAAATGTATGTATTATTCTATCACAGACTTATGAGAGAATGTGCTAACAAACCAATGTGCACTGTATTTATTAGACATTCACATAAGGCTAGCATTGAGGGATTCAGTCTTACTCTCTAACAGTCTGGATTTAATTTTTTTTTTTTTTTTTTTAGACAGAGTCTCACTCTGCTGCCCAGGCTGGAGGGCAGTGGCACGATCTCCGTTCACTGCAATATCTGCCTCCCGGGTTCAAGCAATTCTCCTTCCTCAGCCTCCAAAGTAGCTGGGATTACAGGTGCCCGCCACCACGCCCAGCTAATTTTTTTGTATTTCTAGTAGAGACGGGGTTTCATCATGTTGGCCAGGCTGGTCTCGAACTCCTGACCTCAGGTGATTTACCTGCCTTGGCCTCCAAAAGTACTGGGATTACAGTTGTTAGCCACTGTGCCCAGTCCTGGATTTAAAATTGATGTACATGTGTGTTATGTATATTACAGTCACCATATGCATGTATCATCGTCCTTATTTGCTAACTGTTGATAGCAGAACATTGTCCTGAAGAGCAATCTTATTTTTAGCTTATTTAAATTACAGACCTTTTCTATTTTGGTAAACTCTTAGTTCTCCTGACATATTAAACTTGACATTTCACAGATTAAAGTATTAAAGAATGCTAAGCAATTAACTTAGCATTCTTACAGGAAACAACTTTTGTAATTCAAAGATGTTTGGAGTTTTTCACATTCTGAGAACAGAATTACTTGTGTGTAGAATGGTCAAATATTTAATATTATTTAAATGAGTATTTCCAAAAGTTACAATCATTTGAAGTGTATCCAGTATGAAAGTTGTCTGGAAGATTTTGTTTTTTCTTATACATTGTCAAATCATATGTTTAAGAATAATTATAATAGTAATAAATAATAATGACTGTTTATAGACTTAACTCAACTTTCTACAATAGTAAAAGAGTGGGAAAAGATTCAGAAGCTAACATTTTATAGATGAGGGAACTGAAGTCCAGAGAGAGGGGACGGTTTGCCCATGGCCACCAAAGATGTGTGAAGGAGTTAGGATTTGAACCTAGATTTGTTAGATTTTTTTAGATTTTTAGGTTGACACTAAAATCTGTGCCCCTGTAAGACTTGCAATAATGACTGAGACAAGTCAGCACTGCAAGTTACTGTGTTTAATATTCAGATGCAATGTTGTTGACCAAGTCAAGAACTGCATTTAAGAGGCATCTTACCACTTTACAACCTTGATGTACTTCATTTAATTGAAGCATTTAGAGTTCCCTTCTATGTGCTCAGTATCAAGAACACCTTGTCGAACAACTCTAGGGCCCCCATTCCCTTTGTATCCTATGTCATTTAGATCCCCAGAAGCACATTTCTCGGCAGTGCCATAGACCTTATGAGAGACACACAAGAATTAGAGCAACGCTTGTTTGAAAATGCTTGTAACTTTCGTTTGTACACAGTTTTCCTATAAGAGAACAAACAAACAAAAAACAGTGGAGAACAATATGAAAAAAGTGAAAGAATTTAATAATGAGTTAAACATGTGATAAAGTCGTGGCTTTTTAGCAAATTATGGAGCATTCTATTTTTCTTTCCATTTCTCCTTTCCTCTGCTTTTTTTTTTTTTTTTTTTTGTGAAGACTCATGTGTCACCATGCTGGCCTTCCTAACAGTTTAGCATTGCAGTCATGTGTCAGCCTTTTGAGTCGTTGTATGGGGACTCCATTAACATTCTCTCTCTTTATCTGGCCTTGTGAGGGGAGATGATGTTAGGGAGAGGAGGTGATATCTGACCCAAAAGACAGGAAGACTTCACCCTTTTCAGGAGTATCTGAATGTCAAAAGACATGATCTAGGGATCCAAGAACCAACTTGATTTTTGAAGAACTGGTAGGTCATGTATCTGTGTTGGAAGTGCCTTTCTTGGGTCACTCTTATCAATGTAAGTGATAGCTCACCAAAAGATGTGCTGGCCACTTTGCCAAGAATTAGTTATATATGTAGCTCATGATTTTGATCTGTTCGTTCTCAAGAGGCCAGAGTTAGTGAGCATCTAGCCATGATAAGCTTCATCTGTTTCAACTCAGTAAGCCACAAATGTTCAGTGTGAGCCATGACTGGTAAAATTGCTGGAAAGCACAGGCTCACTCTACTGATGTATAAGGACCAATTTTAAATATGTGCTAATGGTCAGGAGAAAGAAGAGTATGAATTTTAGCTCCAGATGGGCTTCATGAGAAGTACCTTGAGCTTGATCTTGAAGGCTGAGTTGGATCTTGGAGGCAAGGAACAAAAATGCTGTTTGGGACTTACGAAGAAACAAGTTGGCAAACTTTTCTTAAAGGAAAAAAAATAGTAAATATTTTAGGCTTACAGGCAAAACCATCTCTGTTACAACTACTTTCATTTACAAAAACCAATGGCAAGTCGATTGGCTGTAGTTTGTTGAATCTGCTGTGGTTTTTAATGTCATAAATGATCAGTGTTTGCCCTTATTTTTAATATGCGGGTAGAATAGAACTTGAAAATAATAAAAAACTTAAGAAATGGAGTCTATGTCATTCCTGCATATTAATTTCTCTGTGACTCCCAGCTGTTCTTAGAACCTAGAACCTGGCTGAATGTCAGCTTGTCATTATTAAATTACTGAGTACTTGCCATGAGCTGGCACTTAATATGTATGATTTCATTATGTCCTCACCTCATAGTGAGAAGCTGAGTCATAGTAAACTTGGGTCGGTAACATGCTCAAGACTGGGTAGCCAATGAGAAACAGAGTATCTAACCCAAATCACTTGGTCTTGGAAGCCTAACCGTAAATGTCTTTCCTCCAGGTCTCCGTCAAACTCAGCTTAAAGATAGTCTCTCACGTATTAAATATAGATGTCATCAGAAATATTTCTAGAATAATATGAGGCAAAATGATATATCCTCAATCTTTAATTCCAAATATTAAAGTAATACACTCTCCAACCATATCCATGACTTTGCTTTCTGGGTTACTAATTGCTGAATCAGAAAGAGTCACCAGAGGTAGCTCCATTCTCAGTGAGTACAGAACCTTAGTTAATCCTCTTTTATTCTCTTCAAAAAGGCTTGTTAAGACAACAGAAATTAATAGTAAAACTAAGACTGCCAAAATTATGATGTAGTTCAGAAGGCATCTTTCATTTTATTTTTCCATTAATACCTATTAAACACTATTAAAATGGGTCCACCTTCACACACATAAACAGCATTGTAAAATCATGAAAACTTAGTGGTTTTCCATATTGGAGATCTGTCACCTAGGACTTAAGTTGTTAATACAAAAGAATATTTTCCACCTTTCTCTCTCTTTCTTTCTTTCTTTCTTTCTTTCTTTCTTTCTTTCTTTCTTTCTTTCTTTCTTTCTTTCTTTCTTTCTTTCTTTCATTCTTTTTGTGGGGGGTAGGGGGTGATGGTAATGACGTTAAATACCGAATTCTGTTTTAGTTATTTACAACTTAATTTTCCTTTTCATTAGCCTTCAAGTAGAAAGTTCCTGGGCAAGATAGAGGAGCAAGAAAATCCCAAAACTTGTTGTTTTTCATGCTTCAAGTCTAGTGATAGAAAAACTGATAACTATAGTTGTCCCCTAGGATTGAGCAAGGGGAGGAGAATAGAAGATTCAGCAAGAGAAAGTTGTTGTCACTCTCGAAGTATTGAGAAAACAGAGACAGAGGCTAGATGTCACTATTCACAGTTTGACTCTCTGTTAATCTAACCTTTTTCTTTTTCTTTATTTTTTTCCAATACGACAAGATCCTGGTTTGTTAAAGTATTTATTCATAAGATCTCTTTTCCCTTATGTTGACCACTTTTATTTTTCTGGGAGTTGTGTCCAGTTTTCCTCTATGCCTTTAAGTTTTCTGAAGACAAAACACATCCAAAGGAAATTGATATTGGCTACTAGAAATACAAGATAATACTTACAAGGTGTGTGGACTAAGCCCCTCACCTTAACATTGTGTTCTCAGAATTCCAAGGACTATTTTGTTTTGGTTTTGCCCAGATGTTGTATTTCCTTATTCCTCTGATGTGATCTTTGTTAGTTTGCATGGTGTTTTCTTCTTTATTTTTAAAAACTAATTTGGGGTTCTTTTTATAATCTGGATATCCATGCATCTTCCATTATAGGTGTTAAAACTATCTTCTCGCCATTTGTAGGTTGCCTTTCTTTAAATTTTGGGTTTTTTAAAATCATACTTTAAGTTCTGGGGTACATGTGTAGAAGAACATATAGGTTTGTTACCTAGGTATACATGTGCTATAGCGGTTTCCTGCACCCATCACCCCATCATCTATATCAGGTGTTTCTCCTAATGCTATCCCTCCCCAGCCCCCTACCTCTATAAAGACACATGCACATGTACGTTTATTATGGTACTGTTCACAATAGTGGAAATTTGGGGTTTTTTTTAAGAAATAAGTTTTTGGACACACAGTGGGGAAAGGATTTACTATTTAATAAGTGGTGCTGGAAGAACTGGCTAGTCATATGCAGAAAATTGAAACTGGACCCCTTCCTCATACCTTATACAAATATTAACTCATGATGGATTAAAGACTTAAATATAAAACCCAACACTATAAAAACCCTAGAAGAAAATCTAACCAATACCATTCAGGACATAGGCATGGGAAAAGATTTCATTACAAAAACGCCAAAAGCAATTGCAACAAAAGCAAAAATTGACAAATGGGATCTAAGTAAACTATAAAGAGTTTCTGCACAGCAAAAGAAAGAAACAATCGTCAGAGCAAACAGACAACCTACAAAATGGGAGAAAAATTGTGCAATCTATCCATTTGACAAAGGTCTAATATTCAGAGTCAATAAGTAACTTAAACAAATTTACAAGAAAACAACAAACAACCCCATTAAGAAATGGGCAAAATGGGAGGGGAGCGAGGGATAAAGGACTACAAATACGGCGCAGTGTATACTGCTTTGGTGATGGGTGCACCAAAATCTCACAAATCATCACTAAAGAACTCACTCATGTAACCAAATACCACATGTACCCCAATAACTTATGGAGAAACAAAATAAAAAAGGACATGAACAGACACTTCTCAAAAGAAGACATTTATGTGGCCAGCAAACGTGAACAAAAGCTCAATATCACTGATCATTAGAGAAACTTAAATCAAAACCACAGAGAGATACTATCGCATGCCTGTCAGAATGGCGATTATTAAAAAGCTGAAACAACAGATGCTGGAGAGATTGCAAAGAAAAAGGAACACTTTTACACTCTTGGTGGGAGTGTAAATAAGTTCAACCACTGTGGAAGACTATGGCAATTCCTCAAAGATATACAGGAAGAAATACCATTTGACCCAGCAATCCCATTACTGGGTATACACCCAAAGGAATAGAAGTCATTCTATTATAAAGATACATGCATATGTATGTTCTTTGCACTGCTATTCACAATAGCAAAGACATGGAATCAAACTAAATGTACACTAATGATAGACTGGGTGAAGAAAATGTGGTACATATACACCATGGAATACTAGGCAGCCATAAAAAGAAATGAGATCTTGGTTTATTCTTTTTCTTTATTGTAAAGGCCTGTTTGTTTTTATTTCAAATTTGTGACAGACTAAAAAAAAAAAAAAAAAGTGCGAGGAAGTCTGTGAAAAGTTGCTGCTTTTTCGATGTTTTAAAATTATTTTGTCTAGTTTTAGGATAATTAAGTCCTTGAGTGTTTCTTAGTATATTCCTAGAAAACGATGTGGGTCTATGGTTTTTGTTTTTAATGGAAGTATGTTAATAGTTATAGGCCAACATGGGTTTTCTATTCTTGAGTTAATCGAGTTACACTTAATTTTTTTCCATTTTATTTAATATTTCAAATTTATTGGTATAAAAGTATTGATGACATATCTTTTACCTTCTTTGAATCTGTTAGCATCTACAGTTAGATACATTATTTCTTCTTTGTCATAGATCCAACTCTGGGATTTTTTATTTTCTCTATTGTGTGTTACTGTTCTACATTACTGTATTATTATCTTCTCATTTTTACCTCTTTAGTTTTATTCTACTGTGCTTTTTCTAACTCAAAAACTGAGTATTTTAATAACTTTTCCACTTTTCTTCTTTTCTAAGGAAAATGTTTAAAGCTATAAATGTTCCTTTAAGAATTGCATCAGCAATTATCTTCCAACTTTTGGTCTCTCTACTTTGAAACTTTTGTTGGGTTTTGAAGTATTCTGTACACATTCTACTTTCAGTGAGTTCTTATTTGACTGTGAGTTGTTTAGGATTTTTCTTTTTTCTTTTTAGTGATTATTTTATTAAACTCAAAGAAGTAACATCTTTAATCAATGATGGAAATTTATTTATCTTTTGATTTACATTAACCATATCTTTATTAGCAGAAGAACCAAGAGGACTGCAGCTCCCAAGAAGTTTCTTAAGTTTTCCAACAACCCAAGAGCATTCCCTGTGATTTCCTATTGTAATCGATGTCCCAGGCCTCTTACAACCTCCCACCGACACTTCCCTTGAGGTAGAAAAAGTTATGTGACACATGGCTCTGGCTCCAATTACACTTGTTTGCTTGGGAATTTTCTATTCTAATATCTTTAACTTGATAAATCACTGATGTCACTGAGAATGGATATAAACAGATTAATCTAATTGTACCATCAGCTTCCTTATTGTGCACTGCACTAAACACTGCCATCTCTCCTTATCTTTTTCTGTTTTCTTCCAATATTTCTATTTCAGTTACTAATTAAACATACTTTAATTATAATAACTAGATAATAATACATTTCCCTCTTCTAAAAAAGATTTCCTTTTTGAACAATAATTCTTGACTATTTATTGCATTCTTTACCATTTGCTTATTGGTTTTTGGGCTATTTACATATTAGAATTTTCGATTACATGTTATATGGGTTGCCAGATCTTTTTCTTCTTGTTTTCATTGTGACTTCTGTTTTATTATTGAAATTCCAAAAGGTTAAGTAACCATTTTGAGGTTACAGAGTAATAAGCCATCAGTGTATTTTTTTATACCTAAAATATGTGTGTGTGTGTGTATATATATATTTATACCTAATATATACAATATATGTATATATAATATATACCTAATATATATAATATATAAATATATAATATATAAATTATATATTATATATAAATATATAAATTATATATAATATATATAAATTATATATTTGATACATCCCATCAATACCTAATTTATTGAGAGTTTTTAGCACGAAGGGCTGTTGAATTTTGTCAAAGTTCTTTTCTGTATCTATTGAGATAATCATGTGGTTTTTGTCTTTGGTTCTGTTTATATGCTGGATTATGTTTATTGATTTGCGCATGTTGAACCAGCCTTGCATCCCAGGGATGAAGCCCAGTTTATCATGGTGGATAAGCTTTTTGATGTGCTGCTGGATTTGGTTTGCCAGTATTTTAATGAGGATTTTTGCATCAATGTTCATCAGGGATATTGGTCTAAAATTCTCTTTTTTTGTTGTGTCTCTTCCAGGCTTTGGTATCAGGATGATGCTGACCTCATAAAATTAGTTAGGGAGGATTTCCTCTTTTTCTATTGATTGGAATAGTTTCAGAGGGAATGGTATCAGCTCCTCCTTTTACCTCTGGTAGAATTTGACTGTGAATCTGTCTGGTCCTGGACTTTTTTTGGTTGGTAGGCTATTGATTATTGCCTCAACTTCAGAGCCTGTTATTGATCTATTCGGGGATTCAACTTCTTCCTGGTTTAGCCTTGGGAGGGTGAATGTGTCCAGGAATTTATCCATTTCTTCTAGATTTTCTAGTTTATTTTCGTAGAGGTGTTTATAGTATTCTCTGATGGTAGTTTTTATTTCTGTGGGATCGGTGATGATGTCCCCTTTATCATTTTTTATTGCGTCTATTTGATTCTCCTCTCTTTTCTTCTTTATTAGTCTTGCTAGTGGTCTGTCACTTTTGTTGATCTTTTCAAAAAACCAGCTCCTGGATTCATTGATTTGTTTGAATGGTTTTGTGTGTCTCTATCTCCTTCAGTTCTGCTCTGATCTTAGTTATTTCTTGCCTTCTGCTAGCTTTTGAATGTGTTTGCTCTTGCTTCTCTAGTTCTTTTAATTGTGATGTTAGGGTGTCATTTTTAGATCTTTCCTGCTTTCTCTTGTGGGCATTTAGTGCTATAAATTTCCCTCTACACACTGCTTTAAATGTTTCCCAGAGATTCTGGTATGTTGTATATTTGTTCTCATTGGTTTCAAAGAACATCTTTATTTCTGCCTTCATTTTGTTATGTACCCAGTAGTCATTCAGGAGCAGGTTGTTCAGTTTCCATGTAGTTGAGTGGTTTTGAGTGAGTTTCTTAATCCTGAGTTCTAGTTTGATTGTACTGTGGTCTGAGAGACAGTTTGTTATAATTTCTGTTCTTTTACATTTGCCGAGGAGTGCTTTACTTCCAACTATGTGGTCAATTTTGGAATAAGTGCAATGTGGTGCTGAGAAGAATGTATATTCTGTTGATTTAGGGTGGAGAGTTCTATAGATGTCGATTAGGTCCGCTTGGTGCAGAGCTGAGTTCAATTCCTGGATATCCTTGTTAACTTTCTGTCTCGTTGATCTGTCTAATGTTGACAGTGGAGTGTTAAAGTCTCCCATTATTATTGTGTGGGAGTCTAAGTCTTTTTGTAGGTCTCTAAGGACTTGTTTCATGAATCTGGGTGCTCCTGTATTGGGTGCATATATATTTAGGATAGGTAGCTCTTCTTGTTGAATTGATTGCTTTACCATTATATCATGGCCTTCTTTGTCTCTTTTGATCTTTGTTGGTTAGAGGTCTGTTTTATCAGAGACTAGGATTTTATTCCCTGCCTTTTTTTGTTTTCCATTTGCTTGGGAGATCTTCCTCCATCCCTTTATTCTGAGCCTATGTGTGTCTCTGCATGTGAGATGGGTCTCCTGAATATAGCACGCTTATGGGTCTTGACTCTATCCAATTTTCCAGTCTGTGTCTTTGAATTGGAGCATTTAGCTCATTTACATTTAAGGTTAATATTGTTATGTGTGAATTTGGTCCTGTCATTATGATGTTAGCTGGTTATTTTGCTCATTAGTTGATGCACTTTCTTCCTAGCATTGATGGTCTTTACAATTTGGCATGTTTTTGTAGTGGCTTGTACCGGTTGTTCCTTTCCATGTTTAGTGCTTCCTTCAGGAGGTCTTGGAGGGCAGGCCTGGTGGTGACAAAATCTCTCAGCATTTGCTTGGCTGCAAAGGATTTTATTTCTCCTTCACTTATGACGCTCAGTTTGGCTAGATATGAAATTCTGGGTTGAAAATTCTTTTCTTTAAGAATGTTGAATATTGGCCCCCACTCTCTTCTGGCTTGTAGAGTTTCTGCTGAGAGATCTGCTGTTAGTCTGATGGGCTTCCCTTTGTGTGTGACCCGACCTTTCTCTCTTGTTGCCCTTAACATTTTTTCCTTCATTTCAACTTTGGTGAATCTGACAATTATGTGTCTTAGAGTTGCTATTCTTGAGGAGTATCTTTGTGGCATTCTCTGCATTTCCTGAATTTGAATGTTGGCCTGCCTTGCTAGGTTGGGGAAGTTCTCCTGAATAATATCCTGCAGAGTGTTTTCCAACTTGGTTCCATTCTCCCTGTCATTTTCAGGTACACCAGTCAGATGTAGATTTGGTCTTTTCACATAGTCCCATATTTCTTGAAGGTTTTGTTCGTTTCTTTTTACTCTTTTTTTCCTCTAAACTTCTCTTCTCACTTCATTTTATTCATTTGATCTTCAATCACTGATACCCTTTCTTCCAGTTGATCAAATTGGCTACTGAAGCTTGTGCATGCATCACGTAGTTCTCGTGCCATGGTTTTCAGCTCCATCAGGTCATTTAAGGACTTCTCTACACTGGTTATTCTAGTTAGCCATTCATCTAATCTTTTTTCAAGGTTTTTAGCTTCTTTGCGATGGATTTGAACTTCCTCCTTTAACTCAGAGAAGTTTGATTGTCTGAAGCCTTCTCTCAACTCGTCAAAGTCATTCTCCATCCAACTTTGTTCCATTGCTGATGAGGAGCTGCGTTCCTTTGGAGGTGGGGAGGCACTCTGATTTTTAGAATTTTCAGCTTTTCTGCTCTGTTTTTTTCCCCATCTTTGTGGTTTTATCTACCTTTGGTCTTTTATCGTGGTGACGTACAGATGGCGTTTTGGTGTGGATGTCCTTTCTGTTTGTTAGTTTTCCTTCTAACAGTCAGTACCCTCAGCTGCAGGTCTGTTGGAGTTTGCTGGAGGTCCACTCCAGACCCTGCTTGCCTGGGTATCAGCAGCGGAGGCTGCAGAACAGCAAATGTTGCTGAACAGCAAATGTTGCTGTCTGATTGTTCCTCTGGAAGCTTCATCTCAGAGGGGCAGCCGGCCGTGTGAGGTGTCAGTCTGCCCCTACTGGGGGATGCCTCCCAGTCAGGCTACTCAGGGGTCAGGGACCCACTTGAGGAGGCAGTCTGTCCATTCTTAGATCTCAAACTTGGTGCTAGGAGAACCACTGCTCTCTTTAAAGCTGTCAGACAGGGACATTTAAGTCTGCAGAGGTTTCTGCTGCCTTTTCTTTGGCTATGCCCTGCCCCTAGAGATGGAGCGTACAGAGGCATGCAGGCCTCCTTGAGCTGCGGTGGGCTCCACCCAGTTCGAGCTTCCTGGCCGCTTTGTTTACCTACTCAAGCCTCAGCAGTGGCGGGCACCCCTCCCCCAGCCTCGCTGCTGCCCTGCAATTGGATCTCAGACTGCTGTGCTAGCAATGAGCGAGGCTCCATAGGCATGGGAACCTCTGAGCCAGGCGCGGGATATACTTTCCTGATGTGCCCTTTGCTCAGTTGGAAAGGCAGAAATTACCCATCTTCTGCGTCACTCACGCTGGGGGCTGTAGACTGGAGCTGTTCCTCTTCTGCCATCTTGGAACTGCCTGGAAATTTAACCACTTAATTTGGTCATGGCCTCTGCTTTATTCTTTCTCTGTGTTACAACTGATTTTGTATATGTTACTGAATTTTAACCTAATTGGATTGTGGCAGATAATATAATATGAAACATTCTAATCCTTTGATATCTGTTGGGATCTGTTGATGGCTTAGTTCATGGTCACTATTTCTGGGCTTAAAATGAATATGATTTTCTACGTACAAGGTTTACATACACACATACACACACACATACACACACACACATGCACACACCCTTTAGATAAACCATGTTTATTACACTATTGCAGTCTGAGATATCTTCACAAATCATTTTTTCTTGCTTGGTCTACCATTTTTTGAGAGATGCTTCAGGTATCACCACACTGTCTTCAACAATGGTTGAACTTATTTACACTCCCACCAACAATGTGAAAGTGTTCCTTTTTCTTCACAACCTCTCCAGCATCTGTTCTTTCAATTTTTTAATAATTGCCATTCAGATAGGCATGAGATGGCATTTCACTGTGGTTTTGACTACAAATATGGTGTAGTGTATACTGCTCAGGTGATGGGTGCACCAAAATCTCACAAACCACTAAAGAACTTACTCACATAACCAAATACCACCTGTACCCCAATACCTTACAGATAAACAAAATAAAAAAATACCGCCGGGCACAGGGGCTTCTGCCTGTAATCCAGCACTTTGGGAGGCCAAGGCAGATGGATCATCTGAGGTCAGGAGTTCAAGACCAGCCTGACCAACAAGGTGAAATCCAGTCTCTACTAAAAATACAAAAACTAGCCAGGCATTGTGGTGTGTGCCTGTAATCCCAGCTACTAGGGAGACTGAGACAGGAGAATTGCTTGAACCAGGAGGCAGAGGTTGCAGTGAGCTGAGATTGTACCATTGCACTCCAGCCTGGGCGATGGAGCAAGATTCCCTCTCAAAAAAAATTTAATAAAATAAAATAAAAAGATATTGGAAAAGGACATGAGCAGACACTTCTCAAAACAAGATCACTGATCATTAGGGAAATGCTTCTACCAAGGCTAGACAAACAAGTTTTCTTGCTATATATCTCTCTTCTTAGTTTTATTTTGGGTTTCCCTTATTCCAAAAACACACAGCTGTTTGTGTTCTCCAGTTTAGTTCAGTGTTTCTGTTAGCCTTTTTCATTGGGAAGCCTATAGAAGTTGTTTCCCCAGCCTTTTAACACAAAACAATGCCGAAAGTCTCCAGGAATTGGTGAATGGTCTCAAGTTAGAAGCCACCTTCAGAGCTCGCTTACCTCTCTGGATTCCTGCTCTTGCCTTATTTTTGTCCTCTTACATTTCCTTCCTTTTTGTCAATTTAGCAGTAAATTAAGAATATTTAAAAAATATTCTATCACAAGCATCACTTAAGCAAGCAAGAAAGTAAGTAGAAAAAAAAATAAAAGGAAAATACTACAGGTAAACTTCCATTCCAAAGAATGACTGAACTAGGGAGAAGAGAGAAACAATGAAATACAAAAGGAAAATTTGCTTGTCACCTGATATTCCACCTGTGGAATATCAAGTGATATGGTTTGGCTCTGTGTCCCCACCCAAATCTCATCTTGTAGTTCCCATAATTCCCACATGTTGTGGAAGGGGCCCAATGAGAAGTAATTGAATCATGGGGTAGGTCTTTCTATGCTGTTCTTATGATAGCAAATAAGTCTCACAAGAGCTACTGGTATTATAAGGGAGAGTTTCCCTGCACAAGCTCTCTCTGTTTGCCTGCCAAGACTTGACTTGCTCCTCCTGCCTTCTGCCATGATTCTGAGGCCTCCTCAGCCACATGGAAGTGTGTGTCCAGTTAAACCTCTTTCTTTTGTAAACTGCCCAGTCTTGGCTGTGTTTTTATCAGCAGCATGAAAATGGAGTAATATATCAAGTATCAGTGTTCTGTAATCTGTCCCATTCCATAGTGGAGAAATACTCCTAATGAGACTGCCATTGATCTGTTTATCCTACAATCTTTATTCCACCACAGAACTCACATAGATTTCCTCTCAGTGTCCTTGTGTCTTGCACTTGAACTGTGGCAAAGCCACAGTGTACCCACAGCTACTCTCTGCTGTCAACCCTGTAATGTTGGACTTAGAAAAACAGAGAAAGGGTACAGTGGGTGGAGGTGGAGGTACTGAAAGAAGAAAATGAGTCACATGTAGGTTTTCTACCTTTGTACTATATTTATTATTTAACCTCAATGTTCCTCCCTTCCTCCCTGCCTACTCTCCCACTTACCCCATGTTCTCTGCGACCTCGAGCTTCAGGGATTATTCTCTTGACTACACCCCAATTTAAGTCTATTTTAGCATCTCTAAACTGACCAGAGGGACACATGTTGCTTTAAAATATGAACACAGTCCTTGTTTCTGTTTTCTTTGATGTCTCATAATTTTTGAGGTTGTAGTTATCTACACTGAAATTGGAAAGAAATGTAGAGGATTTAGTCCAGTGGACATTGCCTCCCCACCTCCTTCCTATTTTCTATTTTATTTTTGTGGGATGTGTAATGTTTAATAAATAAATAAACAATCTACATTGTTTTGTTTTGTTTTTGTATTGTTAATAATTTCTTTAAAATTCTAACTAGCAATTTTACATTGTTTGGGTGGCAAGGTTTTCAGGGACTCTAATTCTCCTTATTATTTGAATCAGAAGTCCCTGCTAAATTTTTCTCAAAGAGTGTTGCCTGTCCCCACAGAGAGTATTGACTCTCCCAAATGTGGTTTTGGAGCCCTTGACTTATATTTATAAGGAACGTAGCAACTGGCAAATATAGAAAACACCGACATGGATAATTTAACTGGGTCGTTCTGGTAGTTTTTCCAATTACTTAGAAAGCCATCAGAACTCAGAAAGGCCCTGAGTGGATCCAGTCCGGTGGAAGTGTTACTACATTTCTGAGGTTCCTGTCAGGAACAGGAACACCCTGAAGCCAGTTGGGAGCTCCAAGGATGCAGACCTGTCTAACAGCAAGCACTGAGGACTAAGAAGCTGAGATTTGACCCCAGCTGGGCCTTTTTGGCACTCTGTGTTCACGATCTCATGCAGAAAAGATCAGTTTACCTTTATTTCTTCCTTTGTAACAGACAGCTGTTACAAGAAAACAAATAAAATAATAGATGAAAAACACTTTGGAAAGGGAAAAAGTTCCACAGACATGTAAAATAACACAAGAGCTGTTATAAATACAAATGAAGTCGCTTGAGACCATTTAAGCCAGTGCAGGGGCCTATGGAGTCCAAGCAGCGCTGAGGTGACTTTGGAAACTCAGCCAGGTCAACAGCTCCTCAGAAGCAGGAGCCTGGGGTGCCTCAAATCTTGCTTGCATTTTTGTTGTCCTTCCCTGTGAGCTGGGGGTTGTTAGGCTGGTTGAGAGTTAATTTCTAAAAATCTTAAGAACAATATAACAGTTTATTAAACTACTGTTTATTAACCAGTAGTGTAACACGGTTTAATAAACACTGTTTAATAAAATACTGTTTATTCTTCTGCATTCTAATGTCCTCTGTTCTCCAGTCCTTTGCAATGATCATCTGAAATGATTCTCTAACAAGCACTAAGCAACAAGAGCATTTCCAGGGCACTTCTCAGACTACTCTCTAACGTTATAATTGCTACTCAAATATTCTAGATTTTTGTTAAAAAGGAGTTTCAGCAAAAACTGTGGTTTGCACTGCAAATACATTCAACCTGCCAATTGCCTTGTTTTTCATCTAGTTACTGTGTACACAGATGCAGAGAGAGGCAGAAAGAGCATGGTGCTGAGGAAGGGGATGCCTTCCCAATAGAGAGGAAATTGCCAATAATTCACAAAAGTGGAGCCTTAGAAGTTGAAAAGGTCACTCTCCAGGCTGTGACAATAGGAGGCATTTGTTTTATACAGGAGTTGTGCTCAGTGTTATCTGTTATATGCTATGTGTATAAATCATTTTGACCCATGTTACTTCTTGAACAAAATTATCTGCTTTACAGTTGCTTCCTATCCTGATGTCATCAATATTTATAGCTTTTTCTTAAGTTAAAATTGCAGTGTGATTTTAATACACTATTTGTGAAACTACAATTTTACTCTCAACATTTTCATGTAATGTGTGAATTTTAAGGCAAATTTGGAAGTTTGGTGAAGTTTTATGAACCAGATTTTAGGAGTAGGAGAATTAACCTCTTCTGTGGATAAAATAGAAATGGAAGCTTTCCAAAGCTACTGCAGTTTTTGTTAAGGTATTAAAATATTAATTCAATTAGGAGTCAATTTTAAACTCAGAAGTAGCATAGTACAGATTTAACACTTAAAAGGCCTTAAAAACTCTTCTACCTAGTAAGTCATTTACCGTGAACAACAGCTTTCCTATCAGATGATGGTATACATAAAGAGGAGTTTATTAACTTAGAATACTTTCTGCTTTTTTTTCAAAGAACCATATTAAAAAGGTATCTAATATGCAAATTTGATTATAATTACCAAAAGTAGAATTGAAAAAGAAGAAAAGAAAACTAGTTATCCTGCAATAGTCACTTTGTCTGGATGCGTGTAAATTGCTTTTAATACATCTTGTATAAAACATACGTCACAAAAAACTCTTGACAAATTCTTGTCAGAATAGTGTACAACAAAGACAAACAACAAATATATTTTCCTTTCTAGAAGTAGCAAGGCATTGCCAAATTTTTCCTTTTAGAAATAGTTTTATTGCATGTTATCTTCAAGTGTTGTAGAGTAAACACCTCAAAAGTAATGTTTTGTTACACGTCATTTGTCTATTTTTTCCTCTTCTCTATCTTTTCATTGAATGTCAATTAGGCTATTCCCTAGATTGTAAGTGTGAAAAATCTCCCTCGAGGATAGGATTCTGGCCAAGTGCCATCTTCTTGAGCATGCTCTGACATATTCTAAAATGTCTTCTGATCTACCAGGCTTTGAGTTCATTTCACGAGAATTATTGCTCACTTTTATGTTTGTTTCTTAATTTATCTTTTACAGGCCCTTCAGGACATGCTGTTCATTAGAACATGACTGAAAATAATGTGATGTGATTTCTGGTATAATTATATACGTTTTTTCACATGCTACTTTTAATGTCTTTTAAAGAGCATAAAGAAGTGCTCCAAGACTCTTTTTGTTTTTTTTTCTTTCTCATCTCTTTATATCTTATGTCTTCTTCCAAGCATAATATAAACAGGCTGAAAATTGAGCCAAGTATTAACGACATCCAATAATAATAAGGTAATTCTATCATTGTTAGAGTTTTTTGTTTTGATCATGTTCTCAAATGCTCCATCTTTTATAACTAGTTTCTATTGCAAAATTTAACATATGTGTTTGTGTATATGTGTGTAGATATATTTAATGGAGACATGAATAGAAATGTTAATACCACTCAAATGCCCATTGATGTAATCCGCATAAGATACCCTTATAAGTCTGAGAAAAACAAAATGGGAAGAAAAAAATCCATTTCAGTGTCTCATCAGGATTATCATTTATCTGTTGAACTTAAGGAATTATTTAGGTCATAGCATCTATCTTGTCCTTCCTCATGTCCTTCTCTAAAAGATTGATTCAGTTTACTTTGTGCTTAGCAGAACTTAAAAACACAATTTGAATTGTATCTGCTTGGCAATCAATACCAAAAGGAAGAAATTTGGATTACTAATTGCAAACTACCAGCCAAACCCAAACTTAATAGACAGGGTTGTTTCTGTGAGTTTTGTTTGCTCCAAGTTGGTTTGTGGGGACAGGCCAAGTAGAAATGAAATATTCATTGTTGATAAAAATAAAACATTTATCTAAAAATGGAGACAAATAGAAGACTCAAAGAAATGTTATATTTCAAGTGGCTAAACTATCGGACCAAGTTACACTGCACCATGCTGTGATCGGCAAGAAGGTAACGTCTTCACCATCTGTTCTCTGGAGGTCTTGAGTTTAAATCTCAATGGGAGACTGCTGCAGGATGCCAGGGGAAAGGAAAAGGTAATTTGGAAACGTTGAACCTTTTATGCCAAAGCAATGAGGATTCTTACATATATTTACTTATAAGAACAGATAGTATTCCATCCCAACACTAATATTAAACAGGCTAGCATTTAATTAAATATGGAGATCCATTTCAACTTACATTGTATGTCTCAATTTTCACTTACAATGTCTGGGATATACCATGTACACAAAAAATGTGTATCAATAGCTATACTTACACTGCTTAGTCTGTCAAACCATTAATGCTGTTGGATTCTAACAACAATGTTCAAACTGGAATTGGCTGATCAAATATTTTAAAATTCATCAAATGTGATCCTATATTTTTCCTCATGTCTGATGATGAGATAAGAGTTCACAATCAGGTTGAAGTCACTTTAGTATTAAAACAAAGCAAACACGCTTTTAGATGTGATGTGAAATAACCTCAGAGATGTTGGCATCTGGTGCTATCTAGACTATAATACAGCAGAGTGACGCGGTTGCAGTGGTTGTTACAAGCACTCAAGAGAGTGCATACATCAGGTTCTTTGCATCATGTCTATTTTAGTTTTCTATTATTTCCTCTGATTTCCTGGGAGAGACAGCATTTATGTCTCAAAAAAATCTTCAATACTGAAAGCATTTATTGAAAGCATAAATAACATTTTCTTTCTCAAAACAATACATGCCCTCAAAATGCAAAAGCCTATTCCTCTTTTCCTCTTCTTTCACAAATCACGTCCTTCTCCTAGCTCCATGCTACAGGTAGTCATTTCATATCAAATAAAATGATTGTGTCCAGACAACCATGTTGGATATTTTAGAGAAAGTGTTTATTGTCTGTACAACCCAGCACATCATGCAGTCCCTTACACAAAGATCCTAAAGGAAAGGTCTAATCTTTCCTTTGTCGTGAACACTGCAACCAAAACAAGCTTAGTTTGTTAGTTCCTTGGTCAAAGCCTTATTTCTGCACTGCCTACTATATTTAGTACATTCCTCCATATCTTCGGGGGATTGGTTTCAGGCCTCCTCCTTGGATACCTAGGCTTTCACATAAAATGTATTTGCATAGAACCTACACACATTCTCTTGTATACTTTAAATCATCTCTATATTACTTATAATACCTAACACAATGTAAATACTGTACAAGTAGTTGTTATACTGTATTGGGTTTTTCCATTATTTTTTAGGGTCATGTGGTTATTTTTGTTTATTTATTTTTCCAAATATTTTCAATTGGTGGTTGTTTGAATTTGTGAATATAGAACCCAGTGGATACGGAGGCTGACTGCACAGACATTCAAGGCCATTACAGTCCAGCTTCACTTGATCTCTCCCAGGCTATTTCTAACTTTTTGCAGACGACTCTCTTGCCAGCCACCCATCATTACTGTAACAAGTCATGGCTTATCATTCCTTTGTGATTTTGCTCAGATCTGTTCTTCCTGGAACGTCCTTAGGACCTTTCTAACAGTTCTGTTGATTGACATTCTAATAAGTTTTCAAGGCCTAGGCCAAATACCACTTCATCCATGAAGACTTACCAAATGCCAAATCAGAAATGATTTCTCCTTTTTAAACATCTTTAACTATCTTTTTTTTTCCTTGTAACTTTCATTTTAGGTCCAGTGGGTACATGAACAGGTTTGCCATGTGGGTAAATTAGGTGTCTTGCAGGCTTGGTGTACAGATTATTTTGTCTCCCAGGTAATGAGTGTAAGTAGTTTTTCAATCCTCACCTTCCTCCCATCCTCCATCCTCAAGTAGGCCCCGGTGTCTATTTTTTCTTTCTTTGAGTCCATGTGCACTCAATGTTTAGCTCCCACTTGTGAATGAGAACATTCAGTATTTGATTTTCTGTTCCTGAGTTAATACACTCAGGATAAGCAAATTTCCATGTTGCTGCAAAGGACATGATTTTGATCTTTTTTTATGGCTGTGTAGTATTCCATTGTGTTGTAACTATCTTTTAGCATTTATCTTGTACAATAATATTACAGTAAACTATACGTAACTAATTTCATTAAAACAAGTTGGCCAGGCGCTGTGACCCATGCCTGTAATCCCAGCACTTTGGGAGGCCGAGGCGGTTGGATCGCGAGGTCGGGAGTTCAAGACATGTCCGGCCAAGATGGTGAAACCCCATTCCTACTAAAAATACAAAAATTAGCCGGGCATGGTCATGGTGGCAGGCACCTGTAATCCCAGCTACTTAGGAGACTGAGGCAGGAAATTACTTGAACCAGGGAGGCGGAGGTTGCAGTGAGCCGAGATCGTGCCACTGCACTCCAGTCCGGGTGACAGAGTGAGACTCCGTCTCAAAAAGAAAAAAAAAAAAGTTATGCCATTCATCTTAACCAATTGTTTTCTATTACCTTGCATACTCCTTTATGAAAAAGAACTCAATGATTATTAAATGGAGTTTTCTAAAGATGAAATAGATGTTGCTTGTGAAGTTCTAAGTGCTAAAAGTATAGAGGGCAATCCTGGTTTCTTGTCTTAGTTGTTATTCATTCATTCTTTCAGCAAATATTTATCAAGTGCTTGCATGCCACTTTGTGAAGCAATAGGGATATAAGAATCAACAAAATAGATGTAGTCACTCCTTTCGTGGAGCAACCCTCTTTGGATTTACAGATTTCAGAGAATTTCAGTTTCTTTATCTATAAAATAAAAGTTTATATAATTTCAAAGACTCCTTCCAATTTGAAAATTATGAAGACTCATAAGCAGGACACACTTTGTAAGATTAAATATCTATATTAGAGACTTGAGCTAAGTTATGCATTATATAGACTATGTTATATGTATGTTTTTTTATACTATGTCATAAAACATGATAATTATAAAACTTGGAGTTTGGGGGTGGAAAACTCACTTGCTATTTAGGTATGGTAGTCAAAGACATTATCAGACATTTCCTCCATCTTTTTGAGGTTTTGGATAAAAATACTACCCTTCCTTTTAGGAATCAATAATTTAGATGACGTTCAAAGATGGGGAAATTTGCATATTATCATTTTGTTGTTGTTGTTGGGTGTCTGTAATGTTTCTAGTTATCACGTCAACTTCATCATCATGTTAAAGTCCTTTTCTGATATGTGTCTTGCAAATAGCACTGGGAATGTTTCCGGTAGAAAATAGGGTAATGTTCTTGTTATAGTGGGGTCTGATTTAGCTCTTAAATGACTTTTTTCAAGTAGAAGTTACATGTCACCAAGACTTCAACTGAGAAGACTTTGTAAATTTTCTTCAGGCTTTCTTTTTTTATCATTATACTTTAAGTTCTAGGGTACATGTGCACAACCTGCAAGTTTGTTACATATGTATACATGTGCCATGTTGGTGTGCTGTACCCATTAACTCATTATTTCTTTTAAAGATGACAGTGCCTACCACCTTGGATGTGGTTAGAAATACCCTGCAGCAATGAGATTTTCTTTAGCCAGTTAATCTTGCTGTATAATATAATGACAGTTAATCCTTTTAAATCTTTTAAAACACTTTACAATGGGAAGACACAATGCCTTTCCAGCTGTGTACTAATGCTGATTTCCCCATTGTTCAAAAACCTTTAGATGACTTCAATGTATTAAAAATGAATAAAATTATTATTTTGCTAACTCTGTATTCTCAGAACTAGGCAAGACGAAGAATGGAGATCCAGAAATGTGATATCCTGATTATTTTATCCTGTATTGGGGGAATGTCTTTGGGGAGAGCTAACTTTGCTTTTGATTGGATAATATGGACATAGCATATTCTCGGTGGAAGCGAGGTAAAGTAGCTAAAGAAAAAAAGTGAAAAGGGTAAAATGGAAGAATTACTTAAAATCAAAATAAGATCAAGATAATAATTACATTGTTATCATTTAAATATAATACTTACACTATTATGAGAAATGACCAGACTGAGTGAAGGGTGAGTATATGTTTATACAGATGTGAATGTGCTGTCCAGGCCCACTATCCCATCGCAATTCAGTAAAACCATACTCTCAAAGGACAGTGATTTGTTATATTTGTGAACAGGTGGCAGCTTCATCTATTCAGAGACCAATTATGTAAAGCAGCATGAGAATAACCAGGGTGCCAATGCTGGCAGAGAGAGAGAGGGAGGGAGAGGGAAGAGAACAAATCTGTCACATGTTACAAAAGCAATAGTGATTTAACTCTTGAACAAGGAAGATTCTTGAAAATAGATCCAGTGAAATAATTCCCTGCATAAGTGTCTTTCATGTGAAATCCTTCTGAGTACCTGGTAGTGATTCTACTAGTGCAAGTAGTAGGAATGAAGCTTACCTCCATTATATTTCAATGATATTTTGCTTTAAAATATGTTACTGGAACTCATTTCAAAGAATGCTGACCCTTAATATATTAGACTAGATGTTAAAATTAGGAAAATACGGAAAAATCAGAGTCCTGACTGCCTTGTACCTTCCTTATTTAGGGTTAAAACGTAGTTCATCAGTAGCCCACCAAAGCTACTATTTATATGCAAGTGTATCTGCTTAATAAATATTCACCTTTTGTTTATTTATTTATATATTTATTTATTTGAGACAGGGTCTGTGTCACCCAGGCTGGAGTGCAGTGGCTCAATCATAGCTCACTGCAGCTTCAAACTCCTGGGCTGAAGTGATCCTCCTGTCTCAGCCTCCTGAGTAGCTGGGACTACAGGTGCACATGCCACTACACTCAGCTAATTTTTAATAATTTTTTTTGTGGAGACAGAAGTCTCACTATTGTCCAGACTGGTCTCAAACTCCCAGCATCAAGTGATTCTCCTGCCTTGGCCTCTGGAAGTGCTGGGATCACAGATGTGAGCCATCACACCCAGTCAAATTTGCTTATTGAATTAACTACTTATCTCCTGGAAAAGTTGGCAGAAGAGACTTAGAGAAACAAGGAACAAGTTTAGCTTAATGTGTAGATGGTACAATGATCAAAAAAGATGCTGAGAGATTGAGGAATTCCTAGGAAACAGGGGCAGTGTGAACAAATGAGACTTTGAGTGAAGCTGTCTTTAGTTAGAGGCCGAAGTCAACTGTTTCCCAGAGTCAACAATGACCAGATCTGCAGACAATTAAAAAAAATCTTTCTATATTTTTTTCTGGGTAAAGGCTGTTTATATTAAAGTTTGTAAGTTTTGGTGGGATATTATTTATTTCATTGTCTAATAATTTTCCCACAAGTCCAAAGATGAGACGATGAAAAGCTACAAGCTACTATTATTCGTTAAGCCTGGAAATGACTTAGAGAATGGTAAACAAGTTAGAATCATAAAGGTATTTAGATAATTGAGCTTTGACCTAACATTTTTTTTTTTTCTAGTTGCAAAGCTTTCCTTCAGGAAGCAAAAATATGAGCAATAATCAAAACACTATTTGTTGTGAATGTTGGGTAAATAATGACGTTTCTCCATTTTGAAGAAAGTATTTATTTCAATGTTTGTTTGGGATTCAAATTCTCTACTAAATATATTGATTTCATAGAGCCAGCATCACTGGATTTTGGCCAACATGACACGACCACATAGGCTATTTAAAATATATTAGGAATCCTTCTGAGTGAGTTCACCTTGACTTTCCTGTGATGTTGTGTGTAATGATGAGCTTCTAGGTTTGGGAAAAAATTGAGTTTCTAATGGAAAATTTTTTGTGAAGTGAGGGATATAATTGCAAACTTCTCCGATGACAGTTTCTTCTGGCATTTGGTAATGAGGTACAGCTGAGTCTGGGAATAAACATCCAGGTGCACCTATCTAAACACGTCATTAGCCTACCTGAGAAGTCCTCAGGGTGATCTGCATTAACTGAGTGTCTTTGTGTTGTAGCTAATGTTGACTACATCCTTAAGGTCTTATGTGTCTTTAAGCTTAGGTTAATAGACCACTGGTTAAAGCTCCTTTACTATCCAGATGTTTACACATCATTTAGATTATAGCCTACATTCAAGTTTCATTTGCCTGTCTCTGAATGAATCAAAATTTCTATCTATATTTGGCTTACATTTAGATGTAGTTTTGTAACTTCTGTTGTCTCAGCTTTGTGTTTGCTTTTCCACGATGCTTACCAGAAGTCTCCCCATGTGGCTGTTTCAACATAATTTGGGATAAATCCCTAAGATCTAGTAGAGATATAGCAGAGGAAATGTACAGAATTGAGAATGTGAGAATAGAATGTTTTTCAGTTTTTAGAAGTTAGATTAGTCAGGTAGGAATTATTAAAACAGTCTTTTTAATCTGCCTACAAAATTAGTTGGAGGGGAAAGCAAGCTACGAACCTTTGGGGTTTGTAATATCTGTTAATTTAGTATTATTTATACATTTAATTAAAGTGCTGCTTACCTTTTTAGGCAGATTTAAATACAATTAGGCTGTTCTCATCCCTCTGACAGCACCTAATTACTCCCTTATTGTTCATTACCTATCATTAAGTCCTTCGCTCTGGTTGTTTTTACCCATCATTGACAGTTTAGACAATATACCTTCTTTTTTTCAAGTCTCATTTATCTTTTCATTATGTTCCATTTCAAATAATTAATCTTTAGTTACATATGCCAATCTCCAGTCTACTGGTTTGCTAATATGTAGACCACTCATTCATTTGAATTCTGTGCATACTAGAAAACTATTCTAATGCAAACAAACAAACAAAAAACTAGCAGCAAATACCTGTTAGAAATATGTTTTGTTTATTTACTTACTTATTTTGAGACAGTGTTTCGCTCTTTCCCAGGCTGGAGTGCAATGACACGGTCTTGGCTCACTGCAACCTCTGCCTCCTGGGTTCAAGCGATTCTCCTGCTTGAGTAGCTGGAATTACAGTCGCCTGCCATCACGCCTCCCTATTTTTTGTATTTTTGGTAGAGACGGGTTTCACCATGTTGGCCAGGCTGGTCTTGAACTCCTGACATCAGGTGATCCACCCGCCTCGGCCTCCCAAAGTGCTGGGATTACAGGTGTGAGCCACGGCGCCCAGCCAGAATTATGTTTTGTTTACAATACCAGAGCAGGAAACTCAGGCTACTGTGGAATATTTTTTCAAGTAGAGCAGTTGTGAGCTTTAAAGTATTCTTCAAAGTATTTTAAGTTTCTGTAAGTTCTAAATTTTCTTTTGTGGGGAATGGACATAATGTGTCAGGGAATACGGAGGAAAGAAGACTTTCCGGGTACAGCTTCTCTCTCCTGAATCTGTTTGCCCGATTCACCAAACTGTCTTAATGCCTCACGAAACACAATCAAGACCTCTATACAGCTCAGGTCAAGTTTTCCAGTTGGAGTCTGTGACAGGCATAAACATTTAGATTTAACATACTCTCTTTTGTAAATACAAAGAATGACAACAAGTATGTTAATAAGAGAAAACTTTGCTAGGGATTTAAACATATTCAGGATTGCATGGATAATATTTTATATGCTAACCCTTTTATCTAGTCAAGTAAGTTTTGTGCATATACAAGTAACATTTTCCTATCATTCCTTACGTGAAAAGTATCTCTTTTCTTATACTATGGATACCCTTTCCTATAAAAATTAATTGCATGGAGAATCCAAGACAGTCTTTTTCAACTTATTATACACCAATGGAATATAAAAAGACATATATTGCAGCATTTTTATTAGGAATAAAGGACAATTTCCACATAGTAAAACAACAGTTTTTCTCAAATTGAGGAATCCCAGTTATGAAAGAACCAAGGATCTAGTGAGGCATGAACTAAACATATCAATATCTGAAAATTCAGTAACTAGATCTATTTAAAAACTTACATAGTTACAAAAATTACATTCTAGATGATATCCAGGATTTTTAAGCATACTATGACTTCATACAGATCTGAACTATGGCTCACTTTCATATTCAGTCTCATCTTCAAGTTGCCCTCCAAACACAAAATTTAACTGACTTTCATTATCCATTCATTTCTCATCATTATTTATAGCTTCAGATATGGGACAGCACAAATTTCCAATGTCTGCATTTCCACAATTTATGCTTAGCCTCCTCTCCAACTTTTCATTTTTCTTTATTTTTCCTTTTTTTTTTTTTTTTTTGAGACAGAGTCTTGCTCTGTCGCCAGGCTGGAGTACAATGGAGTACAATGGTGTGATCTCAGCCCGCGGCAACCTCCGCCTCCTGGGTTCAAGGGATTCTTCTGCCTCAGTCTCCCAAATAGCTGGGACTACACTTGCGCACCACCATGCCCAGCTAATTTTTGTATATTTAGTAAAGATGGGGTTTCACCATGTTGGCCAGGATGATCTCTGTCTCTTGACCTCGTGATCTGCCTGCCTCTGCCTCACAAAGTGCTGGGATTACAGGAATGAGCCACCACGCCCAGCCCATTTTTCTTTCTTAACAGCAGCAACAACAATTATAATAACAATGCCCCTCCATTGTGGGAAAACAGATACATATTGTGGTATGTTTATATGTCTGTGGGGTACACACACAGAGTGTCCTAAGATGTTTCTATTCATAAGCTTTTTTTGGGTATATATATTTCTTGCCCTTTTTTCACCAGACATCTAAAACTCTCATGAAAGCCAAAGACTGATTTAATAAATTATTTTATTTACCGCACTCATAACGAAACACACTTTCAGCTCATTTAAATGAGACAATGCCTTTACTCAGTCTGGAAAGGATATACTACCATGGAAAGCAGCCAATTGATTCTGCCAGAGAATTCTATCTCCACAGTCATTGGAAATTTCTTACATAGAGATACCAGTATCCCTGGTAAAGACAATGATGACCTGGCTTAAAAAAAATGCTAGCCGTGATTGGTCAGATTCGGAGTATATCAAGCTGTTTACAAATTGTTCTACTAATATATCTTCCATGAGTATAATTGGGAAGGAAGTTACGCAGGCTAATAGAAGTTTCCAGGATTTCCCTGTTCTCCTTTGTTTGGCCTTTGCCTCCATATTTATTATTTTTTTAGTTGCTCTGACTCCTGCCTAAGACCTTTTTTAAATGAAATTTAAAATTCTCAATGTAAAAACCTTGGGTTGTTAGATTTGCTTCTAATTCCCCTTTTTAATTTACTTCTCTGTGTTAAAATAAAACAAAATTATACATCATTATATTTCTGAAGTCTTTTATATTTTATTTTCTCACCCTACGATTTACCTCCATTCTTCTTTCTGGAGTTTAAGATGATTACACTCTTTTATTTTCCACATTCTCTCCCTTTTCTAGGCCAAAAGAATGATGCTTTTTCTTAAGTTGTTCATGAAATAATCACCCATTCTTTACTATCATTATACTCATAACAATAATTTCTATTTTTGCACCACTTAATATATATGAAGCTAAATGTTTTGTGTTACCTCCGTCAACCTCCAAAGCAACCCTTTCATGTGGACACCGTTTTAAGATGGGAACTGTGAGGCACAGAGCATAAGCCATCCACCTCACATTTTCGGTTGCTCTCCAATTCACCTACTTACTCACTGATTTGATTTTTGCCAAAGCTCTCTTTTAAACAGTGATTCTCAACCTCTGCAGCTGTCTGGAGGTTCTTTTCCTTTGCTGGCTGTCCTCTATCTTTTTCCTGCACTGACTTTTCCTGACATGATTCTGTAGTTATGCTTAGTTCCTTCCAAATCCCCTTTCCACTTAACTGATGAGGTGTGTGGGGTTTTTTTTGTTTTTGTTTTTGTTTTTGTTTTTCATCTCATACATCCTCAGCATTATCTGGGAATCCGTACTAAATCTGGAAGTACACAAGGCCCCATTTACAGGTGTGTTATTAGATCACAAGATAACTGGAAGCTGGGAAATTAGTCATAATGAGCGTTTCTGTCAGTAGAGGGCAAGAAAGCCTGTTCCCTCAGTCATGATCACGTTGATTACGACCGCCTGGAATTCTTGCTGGAACACAAGGCAAAAACAACAAATTGTTATTTGATTCATCCTTTTGGCCAATTAGAGTTGTAATCCATTGAAAATGTCTGTTATACATGAGTCTTCCCTCTTGTTTGGTAAATGGTGGGAATAGGGTGAAGAGAGGGGAAGTAAGTTCATTTTGTTGTCTTTCCCTTCCTCCAAACCTGGTGTGAAATTCCACTTGGCATAGTCTCTAAAGTTTGGCCCGAGCAGCACACACAATGATACATAGTGTATACAGGAAGCAAAATTCAACAGAGCACCTTTGGCTACCACCCATGCTTATACACAAGAGGAAATGGGCCATTATCCCACTCTCTACTTGCTGAACTTTGGCTACCATTGCTGTGAGGACAATATTTATCCTCATCTCACTTCATTCAAACTACTGTATTGTTTTCAAGACACAGTGTGAGGCAACAGGAACAAGGCCCAAGCAAAACAAAAACCTTACCTACCACAGCCAGACAGCAAGTAAGACTAAGAGAAAATAACTTTACTAAATCAGGTATACTTAAAGCTTGCTGGCATTTGGAGACAAGATAGTTTATAATACAGGAGTGGATAAACTACCAAGATTTACTCCCTCGAGGCATTTAAAGTATCTCACATCCTAGCATTTATAAAGGGAAAGGATGTTAGGAGTTGTCTAATTATTAGACAGTTCATCTATTTTACAGATGTTCAGAATACAGAAGTACAGAAATTTAGATTCAAAAGGATGAAATCCATTCCTCGGTGCTATGTAGCTAACAAGAAACAGAAGCAAGACCGGGACCAGGGTCTCTGGATGCTGAGACTAACATTGTTCCCACATCTTCCATGCTTCCATATTGCTCTCCAGAGTAAGTGACAGGCAGTCTGAGTAGCTATGGGATGTAGTCACCTTTTAACATATCCCATTTGTAAATTTTCTACCACAAAATTCTAATCCTGTGCTAATCTCCATGATGGGGCACACATCATACCACCTCCAACTCCAGCTAACATTATTTCATTGTAGCAAAATATTATAATTAATATACTCTTTCAGCAGAAATACAGAAGGATTATTTCAGTCTGGAGTCTGGAGGAAACTGAGGGAGCTCTCTTGGAGTCTTTTCCTCAGGATTCAAGAAGAAAGGAAGTTTAAAAGAATAAGAAACAAGGGAAACATGAACTGAGTCAATACTTTGTGTGCTTAAAGTCTAGGATGGTGGCCAGCCCATTGTAGGTGTTAATTGGAAAGAGCCAGGGTTGTAAAAAGCTACCTTACTGGAGGAAGGGAAGAAAGGGGGAGAAATACAGATAGAGGTAGGATTACTCAAGGGGGTGGGGGGAGAGAGATCATATGAGAGAGAGAGAGAGAGAGAGGTGAAGGAGGAGGAGAAGAGATGCAAGGGAGAAGAGAGGGAGGCCGAAATCACTGAAGAATGAAGACAAGAGAAACAACAAAAAATCCAGAATGTTGTGGCAGAGGGAAAAAGCAGCTATTTCAATCATTGGTGATAGAATCACCCTTAGTGAGAAAACCATATGGTTTATTAGTAAATTTGTGTATTATCAAACATTTTCTTGGGTTACTTCGGTGTGAAATTATTGACCCTGTGAGACTAGTTTCTAGAAGGAGCTGGCATAACAGTATATTCAAAAGTAGGTATAATTACACTGCCTTGAAAAAGAGAGAAAAAATCACAAGAAGTATCAGCCAAGAAAAAAAAGTCTTAGAGGAATCTAAAGTTTAATTTACATGATTGAGTCAATGGAGAACAGAGCAATGACAAAAAAAAAAAAAAAGTAGTACATTTCAGTTCTGCTTATATGTCTAACAATATTATAAAATACAGCAATGACAATGACATCAGATTAGTATTATTTAAATTCCCATATAACCAAAGACACTCAATCATGGTGAGCTCACATCTAGGATTAGAATGCAGAAAAACTTCATTCACATACTGAATGCTTGTACTTTGAATCATAACTATAGTGTCTCATGTGACCTGTGAGCAGCAAATGCTTGTTTCTGTGGGGTTGTACACTACAGCATGATAGGCAGAACTTTTAAAATCCATCATAATACATTCTAACAGAAGCCCTTTGAATTTAAAACACTGTGACTGCGCAAATAACCTTCTCTGTAACTCTTGGTTTATTTAACCATAAAGTGAAGATTATAATGCTTGCACATTGCTTTTCTGAGAACTAAATCAAATAAATTATGGGAAGCATCTTGTGGAATTCCTGGTATACACAGGGTATGCTCAAGTGTAAGCTCTCTTTTCTCTTGCCTGTGTAATCTAAAAACTGATATTCATTTTTTTTTCAAGATGGAGAAAAACATAATTCAAAAGACTCATGAAATTGTTACCTAGTAAATGTAGGTTGGAGAAGTATTCTTCAATCTTTAAGAAAATTCAATTGTATTAAAATATCAATGACAAACATCCAGCTAACTTGGTGCTGCATAAATCCTTAGGTTATTTTTCTGAACGATCCCCTAGTCATTGGACACTAATGTGATTTTCTTTGTGACTAAGATATTTTGCCCTTGAATTCATGCACCTAATCAGTGTAAGCAACTGCCAGGAGGGACAAATATAAGTAGATGTAAAGCAGGTAAAGTACCTGGTAGCCTGATGTCATAGCTTACCTCCCTCTCCAAATGAAACAGATTCTAAATACACGGGCTTATATTGGCCTGTTGCTCATTCTTTGTAAAATCGTGAGCAAGAAGCACTAAAAACAGATTCAGATCCTATTTATGTAGTTTCTCTGTCAAATGAATATTTCACAAAATGTTGGCTCCTCCCCATCTCTACTCCCCACCAAAAAAATAAAAAATAAAAAGAATAAGAAAGCCTCCTCTGCTAATATTTACCTGAGATTTTTTTTTTTTTCTGACTATTAATTCAGCTTAGGTGAATGGAATGGATCATCAGCAGGTTAATGTCACACAAGGGCACTCTAGATCTCTGAATACACTTCCATCACTGTCAAGGAAGAATAAATGCCCTCATAGAAAGTGACATTTTTGCTGTCTTGACTGTTTTTATTCTAAACTCAATTGTCTGAAGGACAGAAAAAGGGTGTCTGATCTCTCACTACGGGAGAACATGTAATGTTAAATATTTTATTGACAATTTTGTAGATTACATTTCTGGTTAGTTACCATTCTAAGAGAAACTAAACTCATAATATCATGTGTGACCACTGGATCAAGACTCCTATAAAATTCAAACCTCACTTTTTATTTGTGTAAAGGTTTATAGTGAAAGATCAATAATGGTAACAATATCCATATTGAAAATGCTATAAATACGAATCTAATAGGTTTTCTCCTCTGTATTTTTTCAAGTGTGAGTGATAGTGAGTGAAATTGTGTGTGTGTGTGTGTGTGTGTGTTCAAATGCCTTGATTTAGGCTTACTAAACCTCCTCTAAACAAATAAAGTTGGAAAATAAGAGCCACAAGAAATTTGAAAGAAAGAATGAAAGTTATTATTGATGGGATAGAGGAATTCACAATATACCTTTTGGATCATGGTTTAACTTCCTGATATCATTCTCAGAACTACTTAAACAAAGAAATACAGTCTTCCACATCTCACGTACCATATGCCTCACTGCAAACCAAGACTAAACACCTTCTCTGTTAGAACCATTCAACTCAGAACCAATTAGTTCACTTTTCCCCTAGAAGGAATACCCCTCTATTATGGGAAAGCTCCACTCTCATTAGCATGATGCCTGTGCCACTCACAGCATGCATGCTGGCCTCCAGCACCTTCTGCACCTCCGAGTTCCCTTTCCTAGTGCTGCGGTATCCAGGATTACCCAATAAGTAAACTGTGCTATGCCAGGAGTGACAGCAAAGCACGGGTACCACTTTTAAAATTTGATTATTTGCTATTTCAAAAAAAATCAAAATGTTTTATTTTTCAAAACGTAAAATATTTGATGAATATGTTTAAAATTAGTTTGGGGGTGAGTATTCACATTTAGTATTTTCAGGCCTTCATCGAGCCCGGTTTCTGCTCCTGAATGCCAGAGAAGCACTTGACTCCCTCACTTCAATCTTAAGTCCTATTCAGAACGCTGCGTTCTTTTGTTGACACCCCATTGTATCCTCTTCCTAGCATGCAAGCCCTTCTGTCTCCCACTATTGCCTTTTAAAAAATTTACACTGGATTCCAGCTAATTAAAATAGAAAGATTTATTTGTATTATATTTTAATTAATTTTAAACACACATTGCTTGAAAAATACTTTCCTTCCTAAATAGACATTTTTGGAACATTTCTCAATCAAATTTTAAAAATTTCCTAATAATGTAAATTCTGTGCATCCTTTTTCTTTAATGTGAAAAGCAGCAAGCCTGTTTTCTGACTTGTGTCTGGTCCAGTGAATAAAACCATGTTTGACTCTGCACTCTAATTAATGGAGTTCATTTTCCGGCCAGGTCTCTATTGGCAGCCCAGGATGGATCAGAGCCAAATTTCTGAGGTTGATTGTTCATTGAGTATTCTACACACACACACACACACACACACACGCTCACATACACACACTCATATACACAGACACACACACACACACACACACGGCATCAGAAAATCAGTTTTAAGGTGGTCGTATTGTAACAGCTTCGTTGCAAATGGTAATTTCTTCCTTCCTGCTCTTCGAAAGCTCTACTTTAAGTTATATTTAGGAAAAAAACCCTGCTCCCGTGCTCTCATGCACAATCGGAGGAGACACTGAAAACTCGCAGTGTATCTCCTCTCACTTACCCAGATACTTGTTCTGAGTAATTTTGGACTAAACTAAAACCTTTAGATGGCAAAGAACAGGGTGGTGGTGAGGAGTGCAGGCTTAACAATGGACAACATTTGCTCATGATTCAACTGTTTTTAGCTATATGATGAGGGCTATTACTCAACCTCTATGAATATTAGCTCTCCTATCTACAAAATGGGAAAACTTGGGTGCCTACCGCATAATGCTGTTACATAGATTAAATGAGATTTAGCAGTATCTAAGTACTCAATAAATAGTAGTTGATATTTTATTATTACTATTATCATTCCTGGTTTTTGGTGTTATCTTTATGATGAAGACAAGGACTATAATTAAGTGTGTATTGTTTTAACCTGACTAAAAGCAATCATCAATCTCATCTAACGTGAAGATATTTTAGCTCCCAGGATCTCTGAAATATTTATAGCAGCTAAAGAAATTCTACCCAGGCCTTCCAGGAGACAGGAGCACAGCTCCATGCCTCTCTGACAGACACCATAGCCTGGGTTGCTTTTTGTTGTTGTTGTTAATTTGAAAAAAAGGCTATGTCCTATTTAATAATAAAAATATTTAATATTTTTCTCTCAGCAAAAATTATGTTTTGAGTCTACTCAAAACATAATCATGTGAAACTGAATGCTCCTGAAATTTCTTTATTTTCAAAGTAAAGATTTGAAATGAGTCTTTTCTTATTTATTCTCACTGTTTTCCAAAATCCTTCTGTCTCTGGAGTATCAAATTTAAGGTTTTAAAATACCAAAAATATCATAGCATTTAATTACAAAATGATAAAAATAACTTGTTCTATTTCAAGCACAAACAATAGGACATAAAAGAGAACGACCTAACTAACATTTATCCTAAATTTCAGTGTGTAAACTCAAGAATTTACTTATTTTGAAGTCCTAAGGAACAAAATTTTTTAGTACTTAACTTCTTTCTTCCCTGCTTTCTTACCCATTAGCCAGAGTTCTAAAACTTAAGTGCAATCAAGAGGCATATTTTAAATTGTATTCAAATTTGGAGACATTAGGAACTCCAAATTCTATCTTCCATAATAAGTTTAATTCACTATCTCTTTCGGAAATTCCAGATATTGTAGCTAGAAACTAAATAACACATTGATATATAAACTATTAACTCAGGAATGGTAATTTGTAAAAAGTAATAAATAATAAAATGAAAAGTAAGTACTAGGTTTTATATATTTTAAAAATTGGTCAATACTTTCAACCTAAAAGGAAAGGTTTGTACTTTAAAGAACCTGTTACCGATCAATAAAACATTCATACTCTGCATGAATTACTGTCAACATTAATATTTTCATTCTAATAAAAGAGATATTTAAACAAGTTTTATTTTTCTTAAGCAATAAGGCATAGAGGTACTTGTCAAATTGTACTGTGAAATAATTAACTCATATCACTAATCTAGGTCAGACTGAAAATCTTTGATAAAACAGTAACAACTCAAGATCATGGATTTGAAGAAGCGACATTTATCATTTGATAAAACTTGACATTTTGGCATAGATAATAAGATTAAAAATACTTTTAAATTAGTTGCTTTTCTTTCCAATAGCATCAGGAAATTGTCCTCCGTGGCGTTGTCTCCATCTGCATCTGGACTTTAGGCCTCCAATCACATTTGGGAAAAAATCCATTTCCTTGATGCAATACTGTTCAGGCCTCAACAATATTAAAGTACAATTTTTTGGAAGGAAAAATGTTTTGTGAGTGGAGGTGAGGAAGAGTGGACATAACTGACATTTAAGATTTTCAAGTGTCGGCCAGGCGCGGTGGCTCACGCCTGTAATCCCAGCACTTTGAGAGACCAAGGCAAGATCACCTGAGGTCAGGAATTCGAGACCAGCCTGATCAACATGGTGAAACCCCATCTCTACTAAAAATACAAAATTAGCCAGGTGTGGTAGTGAATGTCTGTAATCCCAGCTACTCAGGAGGCTGAGGCAGGAGAATAGCTTGAACCCGGGAGGCAGAGGTTGTAGTGAGCCGAGATCACACCATTGCACTCCAGCCTGGGTGACAGGGCGACACTCCATCTCAAAAAAAAAAAAAAGGATTTTTAAGTGTCAATCTCCATGTTTCTTCTCATTTGCCTTCTCTCGTGCCTGACCTAGGTCTTCTATCAATGGCTGTGTTCACAGCATGAAGTCAGTATTTTCAAAACTAAGTATTTTCATCTGGGGCCAATACGCACTCAGATTTTATCTTCTGGCTTCAATCATTTGTGGGTTTTGACTACTTGAGGAAGGAATAAGAAAGTGAATTTAATACGCTTTGCAAAACATTTTTATAAAGGATGTACATCCATTTTGATCCTGTTTTGTTATCAGATCTTCTTGAGCCAAAATGTAATCATTGATCTTAAAACAATAATACCCTCTTGAAAACTCTAGAAGACTGTAGGCAAGCTAGTGGAAACTGCCTGAAGAATTATCTGGCTGGCTCCTCCACGTGTACCACACATGAGTGTTGATAAGTCTTCTCTTTGTAACTTACAAACGTACACACTCACGTGAACAATCACAAGAGTGCACACACTTGCAAAACCATAGGGATGCCTAGCCATGGGAATCTGTTTGTATGTCCTGTAGATCACACACCACAGCACACACGCACACATGCACACACACACGCATGCACAATCTGCTTCCCTATATGGACATTTGAAAAGTTAGGCTTGCTATTATTCCTTAAAAGGCCTGTAAATTAAGTAGGTTAAATAACAAAATAAAACAGGAAAGAAGTGTACTTGACATTCTTCTTTCAACAGTTCAGCCAAATTCAGTGTGAGGTGCTGGAGTCTTGGTTGTGTTATGATGTGGATTAATCATCATCACTGAGAATTTATCAAGTACCTACTGAGGACATGGCATTATTGCAAATTACTTTTCTTCAGGCTGTGGTTCCTTAAAAGAACCTTTAAAAGTATCATAAACAAACAAAAATAAACAAAATAATATTCACTCAAAAAATCCTACTTAGTCTAAAAAAGTTCATCTCATGGCAGTAGCAAGTAGAATGGTGGTTACCAGAGCCTGGGAAGGGGGCAATGAAGAGAGATTGGTTAATGGTACAAAAATACAGTTAGATAGAAGAAATAATTTCTGGTGTTTGATAGCACAGTAAGGTACCTATAGATATCAACAATGCATTGTATATTTCAAAATAGCTGGAAGAGAAGAAGTAGAATGTTCTCAACACAAGGAAATGATACATGTTTGAGGTGATGGATATTCTAATTACCCTGATTTCATCATTATACATTGTATACATTGTATGCATTTTTCAAATCACATCTACCCCATAAATATAAATATATATGATCATCATTATGCATCAATAGGAAATGTTTTGCCAGAGGATTTTCAACTTAAAATTGTAATACCTTGCCTTTTAAAGAAAATCTCAACTTTTAAAAAATCAATTTATAAATCTTCTGTTCTCATAGGTACAAATAATGTAACAGTTTTGAAAAAATGTTCCTATTATACCACTCTATGAATAAATAAATGTATATAAAGAAAAAATATTTACAATAAATTTGTCATTATCTTTAGGTCAGAAGATTCTGGCTTCAAATTTGCCAACTTTGGAGCAATTATTAGTCTCAGTTTTTCCAACAGATAATTGGCTGATGTTGAAGGCTAGAAAATAGTGTGTTCTCATCGTAGTCTAAAACATTTTATAGATTGTGAAGATGGATTATGATTTGCTATTAGATATTTACATTAATTAGATCTAGAATTTTTTTTCTTAGTGAAAATTTAGCCATATATGAGGAAGCAGAGTATGGTTATTGGAAGAGTCCTTGTCTTTCCAGAATGGACTAGCCAGAACTTAAAAGCAGAGAGAAAAACAACTACCTTGTTGAATATTCTAATTTAGTAGGTTTTTGTTTGCTTGCTTGCTTGTGGGTTTTTTTAGAGACAAGGTCTTGTTCTGTCACCCCAGTTGGAGTGCAGTGGCACCAACCCGGCTCTCTGCAGCCTTGGAGTCCTGGGCTCAAGTGATTCTCCTGCTCCAGCTAACTGAATAGCTAGGACTACAAGCACATGCTACCACAGTTGGCTTAATTTTTATTTTTATTTTTTTGTAGAGATACTTCTCACTATCTGGCCCAGGCTGGTCTCGAACTCCCAGGCTCAAGTGATCCTCCTGTCTCTGCTTCCCAAAGTGCTGAGATTACAGGTATATGCTATTTTACATAGAAGAGAATAGATTTTTTCCATGTTCATTAAGTTAAATTAAAACAAGATCACTTCTCTTATGTTGGGCTAACTTATAACACATTCTCAAACATAATTTTTCTCAATATATAAATGTATAAGTAAATACTATATTGATATATATTTAATATAGTGTGCACATACAATTAATGTAATACATGTTGATATACATATTAATATAATCAAGGTTTATATGATAGGAAAATTCCTACTTTGAAATATCAGAAGCTCTCTAATCTTTCCTTACTAGACTTCAAGAAAAAGATAACTGTTCATTTTGTTTGCAGCAGAGTTGTTTGATGTTTATGGACATATGGAATATTACAACTATGATTGCCTAATTTTCTAGAAAACTTAAGCCCAAAGTGTCCACCTTATCAACTCCCAAGTTCATAGTATCTACCTCTCCTTACCTAAGCAGTGAGTTGGAAAGCAGTGGAAGGGAAAAATGATGCCAGACTTTCTCCCTGTGGCCTGGATGAAAGCCTAGGGCCCACTATTGAGAAACTTCAGAGCCCAGACCAAAAAGGTGTAGAACCTGGGAGCAGGTACACCCACATGCATTTAGGAACTTAAGGTGAAGGCCAATTGTCTTAGTCCATTCTCTCACTGCCATAAAGAGCTACCTGAGACTGAATAATTTATAAAGAAAGGAGGTTTAATTGGCTTACAGTCCCGCAGGCTGTACAGGAAGCATGGCTGAGGAGGCCTCTGGAAACCTCCAGTCATGGTGGAAGGCAAAGAGGAAGCAGGCATGTTTTATATGCCTGGAACAGGAGGAAGAGAGCGAGCGGGGAGGTTCCACACACTTTTAAACAACTAGATCTCGTGAGAACTCACTCACTATCCTGAGAACAACAAGGGAGAAATCTTCCCCCATGATTTAATCATCTCCCACCAGGCCTTACCTCCAACATTGGGGATTACAATTCAAAATGAGATTTCGATGGGGACACAGAGCCAAACCATATCACCATGTCGGTGACATCCAAGTGTGTCAGGATTCCCTGGCTACCAAGGAGACCGTAAAGAGCTTAAAGGGAAGACCAAGTGTGCACAGATTTTAAAAATAAGTTAAAATAATAATTGAAATCTTAAAGAAGGCATCAGTATAATTTAACTATCTAGTTTCTATTCAGTAATCTCTTGGATATCGCTGTACTTTTCTTTTTCTCATTTTTTTTTTTTTTTTTTGTGCTTTACCTAATCTGGATACTTTGGCAGATTAGAATTTTCTCTTTATTAATAGTATTCATTTTCATAATTCAGCTTAGAGTTTTAATAACTTAATGAAGGTTGAAGAATACTGAAAGTCATGCAGGCTCAATATTGGGCAACAATCTGAGAAAAGAATACACTTAAAAGAGACCAGGTCATTTGCCTGATGCCGCAATTTCTGGGCCAAGCAATGAAGGCAGTGTCACAGGCCGTTCAAGTATATAGCTTTGTTTGTTTCTCCTCTCTGCAGTTAGGGAAGCTGAATCCCAGTATTATGTCTTTGAAATGTGAGGTCCTACAAGTGTATCTCCTCATATTAGCCTTAAGTTTAATTAATCGAATGGTCTCTCCAGTGTATGACTTGATTATATTGTAATTCCTTGACAGAGTTGATATTTTATTTATAATTCAGTATTAACTGTAAGGAGTTTAATTTTTTTCAAGTTTCTTATTGAATTCTGAAAAATCATGCCATCCTCTAATTGAGTCTTTTATGTTACGTTGATATGGCACCAGTCAAATGAAATATTTTATCATGAATTTTCTTAAGCAATATGAAAAATTACATATAGATTCCTTTTTTCTTATTTAAGGATATATTATACCAAAACTATTACTGCACATTAACATTTTAACTGTATTCATTTTTTCTGTCATTTGTATCTTCCTCTGTATCTTCCAGTTTAGAAGTGAAATCTTTTTTTCCTCTGAAATCATTTCTTGTGCTGTGAGCTACTATGGTGGTTTGGTTGGCAAGAGCCATTCCAGGGAGGTGAATGTGGTTAAAAGCTATTTTTTCTTTCTGTCTCTTTCCCATATACACACTGTCACATATAGCCATATACCACACACACACACACACACACACACATACACACGCACAGAAAGCTGCTATTAATCTATAATGATCCGGAGGAATTCCAGGTATAAGAATGTTTGGAATGCCCCTAAGATAATGAATTTTTCATTCATGATCTTTCGTGCCAGGACTGCTGTGACTGCTAAGACATGCCACACAGTTTCATGGGAAGAAACAATGCCCCTTTGCCAGAGCCCAGTTAGCAAATTAGTATTATAATCATTATCAGTCATCTTACAACATCCGGCAGCAATCGAGATATCATATTTTTTCTCTTAAACTGCAAGTTAAACTGTATAATTACATATGGTTCTGTGAGTTATCTTTTGCTATCAACTTCGATCATCTCCAAACCTCCAGTTAAATAATTCAAGATTATAAGTTCAAGTAACATAATATATAAAAATTAATGTATTACTAATTTTAAAGTAGTCCTGACAGGCTGATGTATATGAGCTATTTTTACCATGCTTTTTGCCAACTGTACTGTCTGAAGATGCTGGCCAATGTTTGAAAGCTCTTTTAACTCAGAACTCCCTCAGATGTTCTTTTATGATAAGGAATAAAGGAGAAAGCAGAAAAGCTTTGTATCTATGGTAATGAAGGAAGGTCAGAAACCATAGCATATAGATTTTTGGAAAAGAGTCAGAACTTTTTAGAGAGAAAAGATAAAGATTATTAGCATAACTGACCTTGCAATCCACTGTAATTATTCCTAGGCTAAACTGAAGCTTTTGTGGAACAAATAACATGTTGACCCCCAAAATAACCTCATTATGACTATGAACAATAGTAAAGTACTTAGGCAGAAGTGACAAGAGGTTTTGTTTTAAATTATAGCAGCAACAGCAGACTCACACAAACTCTAAGCAGAACCTCCTCCATATTTTACCTTTTTTGAACATAGGAGGATTGTATATGCTGTACTTTTCTTGTTTGCATTATCACTATAATGATCACGTATTATCATCTTTTGAGGATGACAGTGATCCTATTATTATTATGCAGGAAGAGAAAGAAACCGAGACTGTCTACGGAAAGTGAGACTACATAGTCATGCTAGGAATATACTCATGATGAAAAGATGTTATTACAGCATATGTACCCTCTGGGATTTGAATAGTAGGTTCTAATTTGTGATACAATCTAACAGTAAATAAGTTCAACTGGCAAATTTGGTGAACATAGAGATTTGTTGCCAGGAAAAAAAAAAAGTGATCTATTTTCACCCACGTTTCAGCCACAGTGTTTTAAAAGTTGTATTCAACGGACAGTGATAATATGGTCTAACAAGTATCAGAAATGGAGTCTCCTGTATGAATTGAAAGTAAAATGAAACATGTTGGTATAAATGTAGGTCTATCAGTAGAATTATCCTAGGGTGCAGTTTTTGTTTTTAAAGTCCTGCAGAACATTGTGGGAATTCCAATAACATATATGTATGGATCCCCACACTCAAATTCCAGTATGTTTCTGTTTTGTAGAAGGATATTTAACAATCAGTCTAGAGAATTCAGTAGTCATAATTAATACTATTGAGAAATCATTTAGGAAAAAAGAAATATCTGTCAAAAATAGTGTTAAAATACACATAAACACCAAAGATTAGGCCCAATTCAGTTATTCCTCCAATTGCCACCTTAATTTTTAAGGCTGCTTTTATGTGAAACTGTGATATTTCACTAAAATATTCCAAAGGTAGTTTAGTCTATCCAAGGGAAAACTAGTAAATACAAACATCCACTTTGAGTTTTAATTGAATAAATTATTTAAAACACCTAAACCTGTTGTATCTAGTGGTACAATCTGACTCTGTCTAGACATTCCAAATCTAAAATTGATCGATAGGTTTCAGGGATCAATGAAAAGAATACCGAAATAACAACCAGGAGGCCTAGTTGGAAGGAACTAGTCTTGTGAAACTGTGGGTGAATGGTTAAGTCTCTTTGAGAGTTAGTTTTCTAACCTATAAGAAGGAAAGAACTGGATTAGATTGTCCCTCAGGTCCTTTCCAGCTCTGACATTGTATACTTTCTGTCCTAGTGATTCAAACTACCAAAACTGTTTTACTGTTATCTGACCATTAGTCTCTAGAAGATGATCCTCTTACCTTGTAAGCATTTATGAGTCAGAAAATGGCTCTCATGGAAATGCATCAAAAGTTAACTGTATTTAAATGAATACTAGAAAAAAAAGTTTTTGGTTTGGATTTCCAACCTAGAATGATCGTACCTTTCTAATAGTTTCCCTCCAAATACCTTCATGTTGGCAATCAGCTGCTCTGAGGGGCATTATCTAAGTACTGTGTTTCAGCATGTCTCATTTTTAAATTTCACTTTTATATGAGAAAATAATCAAATTTGGTTCATATGGATTCACTTTCTGGAGAAATTTGGAGGAAATTTCTATTTTTTTTTTTCTTTGCAAAAGCATCTCTGCCAGCTACAAGTGAGAGTCCATATGTTGTGTGGTATATAAAGAGAAACTGCTCCTGATTTTTTTTCACACCTGAACTACTCTATTGCAGATGTTCCAAAGAATGTCTACCTCAGAAGGAGCTGCAAAATACATTATAAAATTATTCTGGCATAATTTACTGAAGAAAAAATGGATAGTATTTACTAACATTTTCTCACACCATTACATAGAAGAAGGCAGCTAGTAACTTTGCTGGTTACTAGAGTACCATTTAAAGAAACTGGGTGAACCAAAGGCTTACTGTCCCTTACTAAAAATGACTTCCACACTGAATAGTTACACCTGGCTATGTGCTTTCTAAGACCTTGATTTTTCGGTGTTACATTTTTAATTACAGTAATCATTTACAATTTATAATATACAATCATTTACAATTATAAGTACCTGCAATCTTAGTTTTGCAAGTTGAGTTTCTTGTAAGCCTTGTACCTCCATAGTAATTCTAACATGCTTGTATTATCCACCATCCTGTAGAGAATGAGAGCCATGGTCAGGTGTGGCAGCCCATGCGTGTCATCCTAGCACTTTGGGAGGGTGAGGCAGGCAGATCACAAAGTCGGAAGTTCAAGACCAGCCTGGCCAACATAGTGAAACCTCATCTCTACTAAAAGTACAAAAAAAAAAAAAAAAAAAAATTAGCCAGGCATGGCAGTGTGCGCCTATAATCCCAGCTAATCGGGAAGCTGAGGCCGGAGAGTTGCTTGAACCTGGGAAGCAGAGTTTTCAGTGAGTAAGCTGAGATCGCGCCATTGCACTCCAGCCTGGGCAACAGTGCAAGACTCTGTCTCAAAAAAAAAAAAAAAAAGAGAGAGAATGAGAGCCATGTACACAATGAATACAGGTCTCATGACAGAGGCTGTCCATAGCAGGACTGCTTGCAGGTGCAAGTTCATATGCACAAAGCATTCAGATTCTACCACTTTAGGATTTTATTCATCTCTAAGTCTCTGAATCAGAAAATTGCCCCAAGAATAGATACCCTCCTAGTGTGAACATAAATTTATATGTGACTCTCCTTCTTAAATAAGTACTCCCTAGATTGAATTACAATAACTTTATCCAATAAAAAGTCTGTATAATTAGTTCAAACTGTGAACACAGTGATGCAGTGGCATCTGCAATCTAAATCACTCCATAGAATGCTTTGTTAACTGTTCTCCCAACAATAAATAATGAATGTCATTTCTAAATATGACAAACAGAATTAGGTTCTATGTATGCTGTATTGTATATTTTCAAAGCATCTTATTTTAATATCCAGAGAATGCCATGTAAAACCTTGAAAGTACTTATGCATGCCTAAAGAAAGACAATAAATATCCACTTTTTCCAAGCTGAAATTTAATCATTCAGTCATGTTTGTGATTAAGAAATATAGAATAATCCAGGAGCTGTCTTAGAGACTTAGGGAGGCCCTTCTGGTGTTTTACTAGAATTTAACATGAAAGTTACATCCTATGACATGATGAAAACACAGTTCTGTGCATAAGATTATTACAAAGCAATGCTGACACCTACAGAGAATGTATGCAAATATCCAAGTTTAATTGGTATATGCTTTACTGACTGGTGTTAATACTTTAAATTACAACTACCTCTATATATAAAAACAAGACAAATTAAGTTTGATGTGGTACATTTAAAATGACATTTAATTTGTAATGAAAATACTCATTTTATTATCCTTTCAATAAACTTCACATTGTAACATTATTGTTTGACTGTCAATATTTTAATAGTCAAAGGTGGGGCCTACCTGAACAGCTCCATTGCTGTGGACCCATCTGCTGATGCAGACTGATGACATACATAAAAGAGATAATGAGAAACAAATATGTTTTTTCCTTTCTCTCCTACATTTGTGTAGTATTTCTAGCAAAGGAGAGCTATCGTCTTGTCACTGGGAGAGCTAAGATAGAATGTTCCAGAATAAGTAACTGGAGGCCGAGGAGAAGCACAAACTACCCTTGTTCAATGTTTTCTCTACTGCCTCTTAATTCAATATTGTAGTAGAACTAGTCTCCAGAAATTTAAGGCAGAGCATGAACTTGGTCCAAAGAATACTTTTTTGTGTGTAAGTAAAACTCACTACCCCTTTAATAAGTATTAACTAAAGGAAGGCAAAAATCATATCTTTTATTATTTATTGAGTGCCTCGTAATCACATGAAGAAATTAGGCTGTGACAATGATGAAAAATCAGAGTCCACAGATTGTGATTTAAAGCTGAATATGCTACCAGCAATTCAGTTAGAAAATATCCCACTTATTTGCAATAAAAATGCCTAAGAATAACTTTAATCAAGAAAGTTCATTGACTCTATGAAAAAAAGTATGAAATTTTGCTGAGAGACAATAAAGCTCACTTAAATGGATAAAATGGATAAAAGAAACATGTTCCTGAATAAAAATATGGGAATAGGGATGTTGATTATCTCCTAATTAACTGTAGTTTTATATAATTTTAAAAAAAATCCATGGATGCTTCAATAGCTTAAACATGTTAGAAGTTCAGGGACAAAACAGCTAAATGCATTTTTAACAAGAAGATTAAAAAGAGAATAGTGCTAGCAAATAACTATATACCGAATAAAATGTATTTTCTATAATATATATGATATACCAGTGGTCCCCAACCTTTTTGGCACCAGAGATTGGTTTATTTTGCCACAGATGGTTTATTTTGCCACAGATGGTGTGGAGATGCTGGTTTCTGGATGAAACTGCTCCACCTAAGATCATCAGGCATTAGTTAGAGTCTCATAAGGAGTGTGCAACCCAGATTCCTCACATGCACAGTTCACAGTGGGGTTCTTATCCCTATAAGAATCTAATACCCCTGCTGATTTGACAGGAGGAGCTCAGGCAATAATGCTCACTTGCTCTCCCCTCACCTCCTGCTGTGCAGCCGGGTTCCTAACAGGTCACAGACAGTTACTGGTTCACAGCCAGGGAATTGGGGACACCATATATATATATATATATATATATATATATATATATATGTTTTTTTTTTTTTCCGAGGTGGAGTCTTGCTCTGTCACCCAGGCTGCAGTGCAATGGTGTGATCTCAGCCCTCTGCCACTTCCATCGCCTGGGTTCAAGCAGTTCTCCTGCCTAAGCCTCCTGAGTAGCTGGGATTACAGGTGCCTGCCACCACGCCTGACTAATTTTTGTATTTTTAGTAGAGACGGGGTTTCACCATGTTGGCCAGGCTGATCTGGAACTCCTGACCTCAGGTGATCTGCCTGCCTTGGCCTCCCAAAGTGTTGGGATTACAGGCGTGAGTCACCACGCCTGGCCCTATATACCGTATTAAACATATATAATACGAAACCAAAATAATTAGAACAATGTAGATACAGAATTATATGGGCAGGTAATTCCAAAGAACAGGATCTATAGTTGAAAAGTAGACTGTAATGTCACAAACTGTAGTGAAAGGAAGAATATTTAATAAAAATGTGTTAGGAAAATTGATTTCCCAGTTTGTTAAATTAGGAAAAACATAGAGAATGCAGAAAGCAAAGTGCACGTAATATTTAAACTTTAGCAATGAACAGATAATGAAGTAAAATGAAATCACAAAGTAAAGAGCAATTAAATTGAGATCACAAATGAAAATTTCTGCATGTCACAAATATATCACACAAATTAAAAATAAAATAACAAACATGGGGAAAATACTTGCAGTGATTATGTAAAAAGTACAGATCCTTAAGGAAAATCCAAAAAATTCAATTGAAAACTAGTCAAGGATTATAACAAAAGGTCATTTCCAGGAGAACTAATACAAATGTTCAATCAATAAAATAAAACATTGAGCGTGGTGGCGGGCACCGGTAATCCCAGCTACTTGGGAGGCTGAAGCAGGAGAATCGCTTGAAACCGGAAGGCAGAGGTTCCGTTGAGCCGAGATCGCGCCGCTGCACTCCTGGGCGAAAGAGTGAAACTCCGTCTCAAAAAAATAAAATAAAATAAATTTTTAAAATAAAAGAAAACATTGTTCAACATTACTGTTTTTCCCAATATACAGTTGTATTCCAGAAAACCTGTATCATTAGATTCGGCAAATATTCACTATATTGTCACAAGCCCATCGTTATTTGTTCTCATGGGCTGTAACTTCTCATTTTCTGTAATCTCAAATCCTCCTCTTTTAAATCACATAAAATATCTTGTCCTATATGGTGCCTTTTTCCAATCCCCACAGATAATTTGTTTTTTACAAAAATTTCTTGTTTCCTATTACCTTTTTAATTAGATTTACCTCATACCAGCCTATATTTTGCTCATATGCTAAATGTTTTACTTTGTTTCCTAATTGTAAGCCATTTTTAGCGAAATTGGAGACATTTACATATCCCTGTCTTTAAAAGATCTGTCATGCCCAAAACAAAACACAACATAATGAAACAACAACAAAGCAAGACCAAAAGCAAGGGTGCTGACAGTTGGATTAATGTAAATAAAGACATTCACACATACAAATTCAGTTTTTTATGCTACTGCAGGAAAAAATCTGTTCCATTCACGTGCCCATGGGGCTTCTGCAAAAGCTGGTTGTATTTTGACTACAAAGAATATGTAAATATATTCCAAACAGAAAAAAAAAAATGTGCAAGATTACCTTATTTGATTACAACACAAAAATATAATAAAGTAAGAGTTAATAATGAATTGGTAAAGAAACCTTAAAATTTTAAACGCAGTACTTGGAAGTTAAAAAAATAAACTCTCTGGAAGATTAAAAAATAAGTATTCTAAATAACTTTGGGTAAATAAAATAAAATTACGATAAAACTACATAGTAGCAAAGATCATTGCAATGAGAAAACTAAGTTTTAAACCTCATGAAGTACTGCCTGAACTTTTTCCTAAAAAATACTTCATGTGGACCGGGCGCGGTGGCTCACGCCTGTAATCCCAGCACTTTGGGAGGCCGGGGCGGGCGGATCAACAGGTCAGGAGTCTGAGACCAGCCTGACCAACATAGTGAAACCCCGTATCTACTAAAAAAAATACAAAAAAAAAAAAAAAAATTAGCTGAGCGTGGTGGCAGGTGCATATAGTCCCAGCAACTCGGGAGGCTGAGGCAGGACAATGGCTTGAACCCAGGAGGCGGAGCTTGTACTCCGCCTCAAAAAAACAAAAAAACAAAAAAACAAAAAAAAAAGCTTTATGTGGAAGATATAGTGGCTTAGCACACTCAATATCTATCAGCTTCCAATTAGGGGGATTTTTCTTAATGACAGAAACTAGAAAGCTAAAATCTACTTTTCCATGACTTTCTTGCACCTAAATTTTTAGGTGTGAAATTGATTTGGCTAACTGATGTGTTCTTATGAGTTCCAGAACAATACTGCCCAATTGAAATATAGTGTGAGCCACCTATGCAATTTTAAATCTTCTGGTGATCACATTACAAAAGGTAAAAAGAAAACAGACACAATTAATTTTAAGAATGCATTCTATTTTACCCAATATATTTAATATTGAATATGTTTCAAAATATTTTCATTTCATTATGTCAAGATTGAAAAATTGGGATATTTTACTTTCTGTCTTTCTTTTTCCCCATTATGTCTTTGAAATCTTGTGTGTATTTTAAACTTAGAGCATGTCTCCATTTGAATTAGTCATATTTCCAGTGCTCAGTAGCCACATGTGGTTAGTGGCTGCTGTGTTGGGCAGCAGAGGTCTAGAAGATGAAAGTCAAGGAGGCGTTTTCCTGGTGCTGAGGCAGTTTCTCAGGGTAGAAACTATTTCTGCAGCAGTACTCTAGAGATCCATCAGAGGAAGATGTGAAGGTAATAACAGCTTCCTGATTTTCTGCATCAAAGCTAAAGGGGTGTGTTCTTGAAGTCAGCCTTTCCAGTGATAGCTTAATTCTTCCTTCTCTGAATCTATCCAGTGGGTACCTCCCTTTGCAGGCCAGATTTGTGATCTTATTCTGGGGTCATTCTTGAATCAGAATCAAGTCTATTTCTCCAGGCCTTCCAACATCTTCTTAAGCATACAATTCCATCACATTTCCTTCTGCTTAAAAGAGAAGTTTTTGCTTCCTGAAATTGAACTCCAAATGTATACTACATCATCATAAATCTGCTCATTCCTGAAGAAATGGAAATAAATGAACTGAAGACTTAAGATGTTAAAAAATTTCAATAAAATGAACATAAAATTAAAAAGAATTAAAGAAGAAATAGATAAATTAACTAGAAAAAGAACATTTTTGACTAGTTTAATAAAGTAAAATAGGAAATTTATAAAACTGGGAATGAAAAAGGCATGAGATGTACAAAAACAGAGAAATGATAAAACACTGTACATGTAAGTATTTACAAATTTGAAAACATTGATAAAACGAATGAAATGGGTTCCATACTTTTCTAAGAAAAATAAAATTTTCAAATTTGATTGAAGACATGGGGAAAATCTGAACATCCATGAAAGAACCAAGCATCTCAGATGACAAAGCATCATCTTTCTAAAAAAGAACTTCCACTGGTGGAAAAATCACTCTTCTTAATCACTGTACAAAATGAAAAAATCCGAAAAAATTAAAAAATAGCTGAGATAAGAGTGTTTAAACTGTTTAGATTCCATATTGCTAGCCTTGACACTTAGTACACTTAGCACTCAGAAATATTTATCAAAGGTAGCAAATAAAACCAGAATTTTAAGTGACAAAAAGGATGATCCAAACAATGAAAAAAAAAGGCTGAACATTTTATTTTTCTCATAGCAGTTTAATACTTATGAGCAAACACTGTTTGACAGGCCAATAGAAGCAAAATATTTTCTCCAACTTACTGGCATTGTCAAATTGAATGCAGCTTTCAATTTAGCTAATCAACAAAGTAGATGATGAAATTACTTAAGAAGGGAGATTGGATATCTGCATGTGATTTATGTAGTATAATGCTTACTAACATTCTTTAATTATGAAGGAAGTGATACAGAGAGTCTATTCTACCTAGTGCTGTGTTCATGAAAGAACGAATTAAAACAGACACAGAAAACATCAAAATTAAAACATACTGTTCCTTTTATTCTTCATTTTACGGTGATGAAGCCATTTTAGATTTCCATGGCACTCAAATAATCAGCTACTAGGTGACTATTTCTATGTTATAAAAGTGTACTTTCCTTTAGGTCAGAAACCATGTCCTTATTATTTTATTGCTTGGAGTACATAACAAAGTGCTGGTTGACTTGAGTTGGAAATAAAATAAACCTGAATTTACTTCACAGTATTGGTTTACTTTATGGGTCAGGTTCTTCATAGAGCAGTAAAATAACTACAGGAACAAATTATGCCATACAATCTTTGAATAGCATTAAACCTGCTATCAATTTCTCTCTGCATAATAGAGAGCTTGCAAGTGACCAATTCTGTTTCAGGCATAAGATGACTTAATAAACATGAGACATAGAGAATACAATGCCATTGCTCAGTTGTCCCTCATCAATTATATAAAAGAAAATATCTTTGTCCATCTCCTTTTATATGTGGAGACATAGCTTAGTAATGCTGCTCCCTATGGCAGGCTGCAATGAGTCTCAAAGTTTCGAATATTCACATACATTATAAAGAACTTGTGATGAATGAAGACTCAGTCGTCTAGCTCAGATCGTGACTCATAAACTTAAAGGAAAAAATGAAGTCTAAAACCAAAGAAAATGAAAATAGCTAAGATTTTTATTGGCTACCTGCCACTCTTGCAGATCTACAAGGTATTAACAGGATTTCAATCATTTTAGAAATGAGGGAGTTGAACAAGATCATTTTAATTGCTATGATTCCGATGATCCATGCTAAAAAAGTATTACAAGAGTCAAATAATGAATGTTTTTAAATTTAACATAACTTTTGATTCTATGTCCCCTCATTACATACATTGTGTTTAGTTGAATTATATTGGGTGATTCACTGAAATTACTTTTCAAAATTACTAATTACAAAATTGGAAACTAGCTCAGTACTGCCAAATGTTATAAAGAAAACAAATGCAAATCTCTACTGTTTCTTACAATATTCTTATTTAGTTTAAAACGAATTTAAAAAAATTTTAGGTTGCTAGATCGAAAAGAATATCTCTAGAACTATTTAGACTAGATTCCTTACCAAAAAAAAAAAAAAAAAAAAAAAGAAAGGAAAGAAGGGAGGGAGGGAAGGAAGGAGAAAGGGAGGAAAGAAGAAAGACAATCAAAGCAGGCAAGTCATAATATGGCCAAATTTAATCAATAAATTTTGTATTCTATTGACTGACTAAATGATAAAATATTTTGTCATTAAGTTAGTAGAGTTTATCTAATAGAATCTTTAGGAATTAAGGAAATCCCCATGCTCAAATCTCCCATACTGAAATCTAAGAAAAATTACTTTTCCAGTAATAACTACATACCTACATACATATACATATCTATTTTTACTTAGTTATGTAATTATGTCAGAACATTATAAATATATTGTGTCATATGTGTATGTGAGTATAAAATATTACTGCTGTGTATAAATATCTATAGGCATGCTTCCCAAAAAGTGATCACTGGAACAGAAATTTTAAGAGATTGTCAAAAAGTTTGAGATTCAATTAAATTAAATAAATTTAATATATATAACACATATTAAATATAAAATACATATCTTATACATATTAAATATATAATGTATATCTTATGTATATTAAATATATATATCTTACAAATGTCCAGTACAAGGTTTATTTGATTAAGAAATCGTACCTTTTTTCTGGAAAAATCTTTGTACTCATGGTTTTGGAACACTGTTAAATGTGATAGCACTAAAGAATAGGTATGAAGTGTTCCAGTTTTTCTAAATGAAGATAACATTTATAATTTCCATAGCAACTGTGGTTCGGAAACATTGAAAAACTATTTTTAAGTGTTTAAGTGTAAAATCCATTTTCAATGAGTATTATTTATACCAAATGTCCTGGTGCACAATGCACTAATATGTTCACTGTTATTAACAACAAAAGAAGTGAAAATGCAGAAAGTTGAAAGTCTAGGTAAATTTGGGGAAAAATATATGATTAGTATCCAAGGTATATTTTCCACATTTACCTTACAGATTAAGTGAGGCTAAAATAAGGCAGAAAAGGATGAACAGAATTTAGAGAACATCAAAGAAGGCAGAAAGATATTTACTGCTGCTTCTTTCATTCTCCCTCATTCTCCTTAGTCTCTATTTAGGTCCAAGTCATGTAGCACCTGCTATATAAATCCTTCCCTCATTTCCTAAAGTGAAAATGATCTATCTTTCCTTCCTTCCTTCCTTCCTTCCTTCCTTCCTTCCTTCCTTCCTTCCTTCCTTCCTTCCTTCCTTCCTCTCTCTCTCTCTCTCTCTTTTTTTGAGGCAGAGTTTCACTCTTGTCACCCAGGCTGCAGTGACATGGCACAATCTTGGCTCACCGCAACCTCCTCTTCCCGGGTTCAAGTGATTCTCCTGCCTCAGCCTCCCAAGTAACTGGGATTACAGGCGTGAGCCACCATGCCCGGCCGACAATGATCTTTCTCATAGAACATATAGAGTTCTTCATTTGTTCCTCGTGTCAGGTATTTACCACATTCTGTGAAGTTATATCTGTCATCTGCCCATTAGATTGTATGTTCAGTTTGGGTGGTGGTCTTGTGTCATTCATCTTTCTGTGCCTATATTTTATTGTTAATAAATACACATTGCCTTTAAGCAACTAGGCATCTTTATAAAAGTTATAGCTATTGCAAGGAAACTTTTCAGAATGAGCAGTGTGCCAGGTACTATGCTATACATGCTTTGGGAGGTAAAGTCAGAACTTGTCTCATTCAACCTTATGTACTTATTTTATGTCGAAATCCACTTGTTTTATATCTTATTTTCAGTGAATAATACTATGCTTTTAGGATTAATCAAAAATATAGTATAATTGAGTCATTCTAAAATTTGAGCATATAATTTGTAAAAATGTTTGCTGAAAAACATATGTGTGTTAACAGTTTACTTTCACTTATTTGTAATATATAGTTGAGACACTTTTTTTTTACCCTTGAGACTCATCTCATATTTTCATTGGACTTTTCACCCTTTCTTATTTTTACTAACTTTAGAGTAGTAATTGAAAGTACTGAAATAATAATTGAAGGTACTGAAATAGTAATTGAAGGACTGAAATAAAATTTCTAGAGATTTTGAATAAAAAATTTAAAGGTATTTAAGAAAATAGTTTCACCCTCTCAAACCCGAAAAAAACGCTGTGATCTGAAAAATGCAGAAGTATTGTATGAGCCTAGCTGAGGGGTTTTTCTTTCTCTGCAGCTCCTATAGAAACTCAGACTGGGCAAGGAAATTTATGTTGGCTGACAACTTCTGGTTCTCACTAGAGGTCGCAGGATGTCAAAAAACTGACCAGCCAACAAGGACACAGCTGCCAACCTTAGTCTACATAAAGCCTCCTTTTTGTACATCTGGGTAATGCCTCGACAGCGTGCCAATTAGAACACCATATTCTAAAACACATTAGGGCCAATTAGTGTCCTGACTCCTGAACGGTTTCTTTGAAATTCAGAGTTTCAGTGCCATGCAGCCTTTGAAGGCCTAGTAGAAAAACAGGATCTGAAGGATTGTTATAACATTCTCCAGAGCAAATGCTTCAATCTAGTTAAGGTTATCTGATGACTTAATTATTATCATGTTCTCTCCCTTTTTAGGGAGTGTTAGAGACATTTAAGTAGTATCACTATCAATGGTATAAGTTCAACACTTACAAAATCAATAAATACTTCTTTGAGCGTTCTAATCATTTTGTTTGAAGAAGAGATAATATTGTCCTGTCCTTCACACACTTAGGTTCCATATGCAAATATTAGTATTCCTTTGGTAATCTTAATTTTCAAGATTCATTTTAGACAGTACTTTCAATATTCAAACTTTAATGTGGAGCTCATACTTTTAGTTTTTTGCTCATCATATTAATTAGAACATTAATGAAATATTGCTTAAAACACATAAAAAACTCCCTCACAATTGTGATATAGAAGTATAAATTATAAATATGGAAGTTGAAATGATAAATTATAAAAGTAATTTTCAACAGAGAAATCACTTTGAAAACTTACTCTGAGTGACATAGTTAAATAATTAATCTTATGATAATGTATATTATAAAAATTGAGGAAAAAACAGATTTTAACCTCTGATAGAAATTCAAAAGCCATAGGGAATCTTATAGTTCCAAAATATAACCATTACTTTAGCCTATAGTGCTTGATATTTGAAAGAAGAAGTAACTAATTTTGCAATAAAATAAATTCTATTTCACTAAATTAAAGCGTATCATCCCATTGTTCACTTTGATGTGCATTATTTTGGGAAACTATTTATTAACAATGAGTCAGATACTCATTAGATAGGAGCAATTTTAATTTAATTTAATTTAATTTAATTGGGGTGTTGGAAGAATCGAAGTTAGACACTGATCTACTGTGTCATGCTTTTTATATAGTTAAGATCATTAACAGATATGTTTGCCAATTTTATGAAGTGCTTCTTATTTCATGATAATTTTATTTATTTTGCTGGACATGTCCTGTGAAAGGAATCACTTAGTTACTATATTAGAATAAAAATGGTTAATAAAAGATCGCACTACATATTGAATTAATTGCTCTAATAATTGCTTTCCTGTTTTACTAGTAATTAGGAGCAAACAGCTTCAGGTTCTCTGCATGTGGTCTCATGGTTTTAAAAGAGTAAGCCATAAACTTTGCACTGATTTTATAGTCAAACGCATGACAATTTCCATTTCTCATAGCAATTATTACTATAGAGCAAGAAAACAAAGGAGAACCAACTAATTTTTACAGGTTTTCTAGAAATGTTTCAATCTAATTCTTTGAAATGATTAAAGTGTTTTATTTTTAAATGAGAGCTGTAGTAAAAAATTATTCTAGCAAAGCATTTAATTACTTTTAATGTTGATGTTGGAGACCAAATGAATGAGCAGACTTTTAAAATTTCTTCTAAAGAGCAGTGTGCAAGAGAAGAAAAGATAGCAACGCTCTGCTTTTATGTTACAAGCAGAATACTTAATAGTGAGGTGTGAGATATGAGGCTCAGACTCACAGATGAACTGTGACCTCAACTCACAAGTGGTGGTGTTTTTAGAGGAGTGGTAATAATTTACAAAGCACCGGTATAACCTTCTGTCGAATACACGCGAACTAAAGTAGAAAGCTGAGGAAATTATTCAGATATGTCAGCACTTTCTTGCTAGGAAAAAATTAAAACACCACACCCGTTTTCGTCTGAAATAGCTAGATAATTGAGGATCAAAACCTTGTCTGAGTAATTAGCTCTTGATAACCCAGTCTCCTGTGTGCCCTGGCAAAAGCGCTGTGGATGTGCTAGTGATCTACTGACTTGTGAGACAGTAGGAATCCACTGTTAAGATGGTTGACATCCCTGCCCCAACTGTGCTCCTCTCTGTTTGCAAGATCTCTTTCTTTCTCTTTCTCCCTCTTTTTTTTTTTTTTTTTGGTTGTCAGACCCAGAATAAATATGAATGAACTCTTTCCCCAAGAGGTGAGGGAGAAGAGAATTATGAAGGAAATTGTTCGCTCTGAGTTGTAGCCACTTCAGTGTCTCAGGCTTTTAGAGTTGGTGTCGTGAGCCTAGAGAAGACCATCTTCATCTATTTTAGGGACCATTAGTTAATGTCGTTAAAGTGCTTTGAAGATGAAAAACAATAAATATATAAATAAACACACTTCAGATGTTTCATATTGATTGGAGTGGAGTGGTTTTATAGTGCAAAACTATTGCTTTAGTGGTTGGAAAAGCCACCCAAAGTGAGTTATAATGCTGGAAGATGAAGGCCAAGGTCATTAATTATTGCCACCTGAAAGCCCGGTGCAGCTTACAAAATAAATTTTGCTGGGTCCCGGAACTAAGCGCAGAGTATAATGGGGAGTTCAGAAATACAGAAAAACTAGTGTTCAAGTGCAGCTGCATATTATGAATAGAGTTAAATAAGTTATAAAATAACTTGGTGATTTTACAATGCATCATAAAAAATGAAATCACGCAAGTTTTAAATTTATGCCAATTAGCCAACAACGCATTCAAGAGGTCAGTAAACAATATCAGCCTTTTCAGTTTAACTTATTTCAGCACACTGTGTTTTACTGATTATTAAGATGTTTGTTCTCGTAGATCCAGAACAAAATCTACTTTATCAACTTATTTTCACAAGGTTTATTTTGTGAAGGTGAATTAATAAAGTTAGCATAGGGTATTACTATTATCTGGACATTTAGTTATTTATGGGTGGGAATGGAAAGGACAGATGGAATCCTCAAGTGAGTGAGTCCTGTTAGAAATTTAAAACTTCTACTTTCTTTACTGCTTTCTTCATCATCTTTCATTACCTGCCAAGGAAAAATCTTGCTTTTCTCAACTGTTTCGTAAATACTTATTACAAATTTCCTTTCAGATTGGATTGCTGGTGCTCTAGAATTCCTTGTCAGTGGGCAGAAGAAGAGGTGAGGACTTCATAGCTACAGGGTCCTGTCATGTGCCAGGCTGCATGCGAAGTGATTTAAATACTTGATGTGTTTGCGTTGCAAAATAACCATATGAGATAAGCATTTTATTTTAAAGGTGAGGAAAATTGAGCTAAGAAAGGATAAGCATCCAAGGATATCTAACAAGGAGAGCAACAAGGACTTAAACACGTTTTCCCATCCCAAACCCTGCTTTTATACTGAATGTATAGATTTTTAAAATTAATTTTCACTGGTATTCTAGTGTTCAATGTTTCCAGTGATGGAATCTTTTAGAATACTACTTAGATTATGAAATCTAGATAATTTTATTTTTGTCCATACAAAATTGTTTTGCATCTTGCACATACAAAGTATTTTGTGGGATTTATTTATGGAAAAGATGTGGCTCCTATCCTCTGTGAGATGGACAACTTGAATGCAAGGCAGAGTAGAGGGACTTCCTTGGAGACTATCATCTGTGGAGTCAGGAAGGACAATGTAGCCAGGCTGGAAGGAAGAATGGGCTTTAGCTGGGGATGGAGGTCATTGGCCACTGTCAGGCATAGAGTTCTCCATTGCCCAGCACCTGTTTAGCAGGATTAGTAGAACCACAGGCTCCCAAAGAGTGGCCAGCCAAAGGAGCCAGTGGAGGGTCGGGGTTATAAGGTGACCATACTATGTCCATGAATCACTCACTCATTTCAACTCCCATTCCCCATCTTCAAAATAGCTTAAGACCCTAAAACCTTTGGCAAGTGATTGACCTGGATAATGTGCCTTAAGGAGTTGAGTGCATTCCTTTCTTCCAAGAAGCTGATAATACTCCGTTATTATAGTTTTAAAACTAAATTATTCTCATTGCGTTGAAAGTATATAATACGATCCATCAAAGGTTTCAGAGTCTATTTTTTAATCACCTATGAAGCAAATAAAATAAAATACAAACTTCATTTTATAGGGAAACCACTTAGGAAATCTTGGGAGACATATTTTATGTTCATAATATAAAAATATGAAAACAGTACTATATTAGCTAAATAAAGAGGACAGAAAATGGCCAGATGAGAGGCATTCTAATGTCAGTCACTATATCATTGGGGAATTTATAAAGAACACCATTAATGTTTATTTCAGATTGAGGGATTTTGTATTATTGATGGATTTTTTCAAAGAAAATTGTCCTAGTTTTATTTAATCTGTAGCCAGATTTGCGTGTGTGTGTGTGTGTGTGTGTGTGTGTGTGTGTGTGTATGCTGAATTTCTTGCCTGCCAGTGAAAAAACTATGTATAGGTTTTGCCCGATCACTAGAAAAATACCAATTAATAATAATAACCAACTTTTTTTTAATGTTCCTAGCTTACATCTGCTAGGGAGTACATTACATCCCTAATTTTTTCTAATTCTCAGTTTAACCCTATTAGGTATTTCATTTCTGTTTCAAAAACAGGGAGAGTGTAGCTAGGGAAGTAACTTGCTCAAGGCAAGATAGCTACTAAATGGGAAATTTCCATATTAAGTCTGTGTTTTCTGTGGCTGAATTCTGTGCTCTTAACCGATTTGTTCGTAGCTTCTCTCCAGTATCACTTTGAGTAAATTATTCTGCGTTAGGTCAAGTGAAGAAAGAGAAGCCTCTTTTCAAATAACATAGTTAGAGGGACTGGAAATAATTTGATGTTTTAGAATTCACTTAAAATGATAATAATAATAAACAATTACCAAAAGTTCTCACGTACTAGGAACTAGTATACATATAGTTTCTATATACGAGGACTATAAAACATATCACATATATTAATTCACTTATTCCTTGTAACAACTCTATGAAATATCACTATCCCTAAAATTATCTCTTTTTTATGAATGAGAAAACTGAGGACACTTGAGGTTACAAAAGCAGGTCCAAAGTCACCAAGCTAGGAAGTAGAGAGCTGGAAATTGCACTGAGGGACTGTTTTCAAGCTCCATACTCTTGTGACTCCTTAACTAGGTGTTCAGGGGACAACAGTGAGGATTCAGTAAAGGAGCAGAAGTTACATAATTGGAAACCTACTAGTGGACTCAAGCCTTTGAGTGCCATTAGGTTGGAAATGGGAAGACCTCCTTCCTATTCCATTCCATTGCCCCCATTTCACTTTGGCCAAGCCGTTGCCCAAAGGAAGAATGCAATTATTTCCAGATGTCATTAAGCAATTATATATGTTTTTTGAATACACAAGTCAGTGGATATTCTGAAGAGTGATACAGCAAGTAATGCCTAAAACAGCAAACAAATCCGAAGTGCCAACAATAAATACATGCAGCTTCCCCATCTAGACTCAGACCTTTTGCATTGAAGGACTGGAAGTGAAAATGAGTGATAAACAGGTACGAGAAGGAAGCAACTGTGGGACAGGTGTGATGGAAGAGGCAAATGGCAGGAACCCGCAGGCAGTGTGGTGTAGCAGAGGACAGGAGCCGAACTAGGTCAGTGTTTATCAAACATTAGTCAACCTTCACCTGCTACCTTCATTACTGGCTTAATTTCACGAAGCCAGTGCCTTGTTTTTAAGCTTAAGCATGATTGTAAGAACTATATATGCAATGACAAATTTAGTAACTATTTTTTTCTGATATACATACACATCCATACGTAGTTTATTACTATAGTACCTAAAATGACTTCATGTACTCTCAGCAGTTTAAGTACCATTTTGGGACACTGAACTCTAGAATTAGGAGATGCCATGTAGAACTGAAGGAAAGCTCATGAAATAAAGCCATATGTATCCAGTAGAGAGTCACATCAGAATGGGGTGAAAATAAGAGTTGAATGGTCTGGAGTAGCTAAAAGCCATAAAAACAAAGGGCATCTCTGTCCCCCACAGCGAGGGCCAGCGAGGGTATGGTAGAAAGACTAGTACAGTAAACTACTGAAGAATAACCAGAGATTCAGTTTAGGGGCCCCAACTCAGATTAGAATCTGGAATCCATTGCAGAAGGAAAGCTCCCTTTATCCCCCAGGGGAGGTGTATGCCTTTTTCTTAACGAAACCTTCTTCCACACTTTTGTGAATGAAGCAAATATGGCCCTCTGCTTACTTTTTTCATTCTTTCTCAGATACTTTATTTGTTCTTTCGGAAATAGCAATACGGGCAGATTTTGATTACTATAGGGTCATCCTAATTCTGAAGAGTTGGGAGCATTCATCAGTGGTGATACATATATTATTTATATATATATATGTATATATATATATGCAATATAAACATTATATAGTGCAAGATTTAAAAAAAGAAAATGTGGAAATCAAAGTCCATCAAGACTCTAAGTTCATCTCTTCACTTAAAAGTATTTGACTGAGTTGCATATAGGTTCAGAATAACAGTAGCATTAACACAAAGAAGGACTTTTTAAAAGTTTAAAGTAGTATGAAATTGCCAATATTTGCTGTTTTTGAGAAGGCAATCGATATACATGCTATTTGCTTAACAAGTTAATGGTTTTTAGGTCAGAGGAGGGAGTGAGACCAGAGGGAAGAGGAAAACTCACATTTTATTTCATATATGTCTGATTTTTTTTTCACAAGGGACAAAAGGGAAATATATTCATTCATGTATTATTTGGTTTTATAACACAAAATGATCACATCTAGCTTTGCACAAACCTAGCTTAGAAAGTATACATATCTAATTGATATTTTCTACAAGGGAAATTTACTTTAATTGGTATTTCCAGTGTGACACACCAATTGGCATAGAGCTTGCGTTTTGCAGCACTCTTGAGCGGCTTCATTCCCTGTTATTGCTGAGAGTGATGGGGTCCTGTTGCAGGTGGCAATGTTGATCAACAGCGCTTGCCAGCTAGAAGCCAGGGCAACATCAGCACGTGTCTTACTAAGGAAATCAGTTTCTCCTTTTTGTCTTCCTGAGGAGACTGAATTCACCTACTATGTGTCTGCAGCTATACTATGACAGAGCAATCAATCAACTCCTTGCTCACATACATATTCTTGCAAATTTATGTTTCTTTCATGGACAAGGAAAATCTATTTTTAGTTTGTAATCGTAACAACTGCAGAGACAAAATTAGTTTAAAAAATGAATTTTCTTATTACAAACCTAGAGTTAGATGTAATATTTAAAAATAAATCAGGGATTAAGCCTAGGTATTGTGATGTAGGTATTCTCTGCAAGTATATTAGCTGTAAAGAAACATTCCTGTATTTTGACTTGAGGTTCTACTATGATAATCATTCTAACTCTCTGGACTACAAATTTATAAAATTATAAAACCAAGTAATGAAACACATGTAAAAAGTAATAGGTGTTATTATACATAATGAGGCCATTATCCCTATACAGTACTTTTTTTCCCCAGAACAAATGTATAAAGCATATTTATTCCTGCAAAGTAAGCAATGTTTAGGCAAACTGTAGGTAAAACCTCTTGCAAATTTACACATGATCAAGTAGTCTAAGGAGATGTTTGCAGGCATTTAGAGTAACAAGGGACATTTTTAAGGTTTTGGGGTAGGGAATGGGGACACTGTCAGCAGCTCAAGAGCAGGAATCCTCCAGATGACATTTGCATTCTCTGGGCTTTCAGATGGGCTAAGCAGGATTCATTCTTGTTGAGCTCTGCACTAGGGCAACACTATTATTAATTATGCAAACTTTTTTTTTGGATGGATAAGAGAATTTGAGAATGACTCAGCAAGAGATTTCAAAATCAAACGCCTCTACCTGCTGATTGAACATGTTCTTTTAAAAATCTGGGCATTAGGAGTTTAAGATCTATGGAAGGGAAGCTCCATTATTGCAGTGACCTCTGAGAAAGACCCAGTTTTGTAAAGAACATTTGGTCAGTTCAGTTCCACCTAGCCTTGCTATACTTTAAGTTGAAAATAGTTGGTGCTTTTTCAAGATTGGCTTCTTACTTTTCTCTAACAAACATGAATAAAACCTAGTAAAATCTCCAAATCTCCAAACCAAAGATGACTTTATCATCAAAGGGGTGTGTGTGTGTGTGTGTGTGTGTGCGTGTGTGTGTGTGTTTGTGTGTTTACCTTCATACATTTCTCCAGATGATAACTTGGATCCGGGGAACACTAGTTAAATAAGATGTAAGGCTTTTTTTTTTTTTTTTTTTTTTTTTTTTTTTTTTTTTTAACAAGTCCTTGCTAAAGTGACAGTTAAAGATTTAGTTGGAAAAGCAAAGCTCCCAATCACTAGTCCCTTCGAAGCTTGTTGGGGGAGAAGTCATCTCACCTATTTTGGAAACTACTTGCAGATGTGGGGAAACCTCGGAATTGCTCACAACAGGGGTTTTGCAGAGATTTCCTCTGATTTTTTTCCTCCCCAATTTCCCACAACCTGTGTTTGTCTTGAGTCTGCTCGGCTGACATGTGGTTTACCTCGCTGACCCTCCTGCCAGGTTTTACACCCTCTCCTCTGAAGAAGTAAAACATTACTGAAGCCGAAGGATACAGAGCAACTCTGCTCACGGGCGCCAGAACTGTCACAGAAAATTTGCTTCCCGAGTATTCCATCCAACTTCCCTTCCTGCGCCCACGTGAGCCATAGCGCCAGCCCATCGGCAAGGTCTCAGCGTTTCCTGCTGCTGCAATCTGTAACTCGATTTTGGATTTTTTTTTTTTAATTGCAGTTCTGAGGATCTTAGTTCTTAGCAAAACTTTGTTGGTTAGGAGACTTTTACAGCAGGCTGTTTATTTTCTTACCAAAATCGTGAAGACTTGCACACTTTTCCTCCATTCCTGCCCTGCTCTAAGGTTAAACAGCAGCAAAGGAAAGAAATACACACTCGCTGTTTATTTGGGGGGAGGGGAAATATGGATTTGCAGCTAAGTTATCACGATCCTTCGCTCCACCCCCGGTCTGGCACTTTCAACTGACACGTACATCATCTATTAATTGTTGTTTACCGACTCAGATACATAATATATTCATTTTTATCTTTGGTAAAATATAAATGGAATTGTCAGCGCGCTCCTGTCTGTTTGTTTGTCTAAGGCTATCAAAAGAAGTCAAGAGAGGAGGCTGTGGCCCGGATCCTGACCCTGATTGTATGAATAAGTAAGCAGGATGCAAGTGATTGGGTTAGATGGTGCGAATATTTTTTTTTTTCAAGTTAGGAAGAGGGTAAAAAGACAGGCTGGCGGGGGGAAGGCAAACAGTGCATCCCCAAATCCTCACACTTTTGCTCTCTTGCAGTCAGTTGCTTTGCTGGCTTCTGCAGGCTTTTAAGGTCTCGCGGCGTAGAAATGCCTGGCCCCCACCCCCTTCCTCGGTCTCCCCTTTCAATTCAGATGTGCTGATGTGCAGACCGGATTCATCTTCTCGGAGCGGCGGCGGAGGCTTTGGGCTCAGGCGGCGGCGGCTCGCGCTCGGCCGCGGAGTCCTGGCAGCAGCGGGGACGCGGCGCGGGAGCCCGAGCACTGGTGGCAGCTGAACCCGCGGGGCGCCGCTGGCCGAGCCGCGGCCGCGGGAAGTTCGGCAGCCAGAAGAACGATCTGGCAGGCTACGAGCGCCCGCGCCGCCAGAGCCGAGTTTGCCTGCGCCCTCCCCGCCTCCGAATGCCGAGTTCCTTACCTGCCCTCCGCCCACCCGCGGGCCCCTAGCCAACTTCTCCCTGCGACTGGGGGTAACAGGCAGTGCTTGCCCTCTCTACCGTCCCGGCGGCATCCACATGTCTCCGGACACCTGAGCACCGCGGTCCCGCCGAGGAGCCTCCCGGTGGGGAGAAGAGCACCGGTGCCCCTAGCCCCGCACATCAGCGCGGACCGCGGCTGCCTAACCTCCGGGTCCCGTCCCCTCCTTTTCCTCCGGGGGAGGAGGATGGGGTTGGAAAAGCTTTCCCTGAGGATGCTCGTGTGGCTGGTGGCCTCGGGGATTGTTTTCTACGGGGAGCTATGGGTCTGCGCTGGCCTCGATTATGATTACACTTTTGATGGGAACGAAGAGGATAAAACAGAGATTATAGATTACAAGGACCCGTGTAAAGCCGGTAAGTGGCTCTCCAGGTTGGGACAGTGGCTCTCCAGGTTGGGACGGTGGCGCGCCGGGGGCCGCTGCGCTGGGTTTCCGATGGGTGGCGGTGGGAGCTCACCTGTTTCCTTCCCTCCCGCGTCAGCCCCTCCGCCGCCCCTCCTTCTCTCCCCCTCCTTTCTCTTCCCTTCCCCACCCGCGAGTGGCAGCCGCTGCGGCCCCAGAGTTCTATGCTAGTGGGATCCGCTGCCAAGCTCCCATCTCCCAGTTTGGGAATAACGTCCTGGAGTTTCTGATCCCTCTCTCCTCCCCCACCGAAATGAAACAAGTCGTAAATATAGCTGGCTGCTGTAGGTTTTAAATTCCAACACTCAGCGGGCTTTATGCATCTGGAAGGGACACCGCCTTCTTCCCCCCGCCCCCCACCAGGGCGCGGTTTCCCAGCGCTCGTTCGAGGCCGAGTGGGCAGGGTTCCCCAAAAGATACTGGAGGATGGCATTGCTACCTCCAGACACCTTGGCTCCCTCTTTTACCAGAAATTTCAAGTGTGGATTCCAGGCTAGAAGGGGATTGTGACAATCTCGGAATAACTCACTTCTAGACGGGATTCTGATGCATTTGCCCATTTAAAATAAACTGAAAAAAAATGTTTTTAAGTTGCTACCCCATTCAAACTTGTGTCTTCCTTCCTGCTGACACCCCAGGGAAATGCAGTCGGACCAGCACTGCCTGAAGCTCAGCTTCTCGCCTCGCAGGGTCCCTGAATGTCCCAGGTCCTTCCCCTCCCTTCTACGCCTCTGGCGCCGCTGCCAGCCTCTCTCGCGCGCGGGGCGGCGCTTCCCTCTCGCCGCCTAAGGTCGGAGACGCACGTGCCCGGGGCCGCTACCACGTGAGCGCAGCGCCTGGGGGCGCCCAGCACTGGCGGAGGCTCCTGTCCGGGCTCCGTGAACTCCTGGTTCCTTGCTGTATTGGGCTGTGGCTGAGGTGATCCGCGCTCAGTGTGGACGCACGAATAACTTCGTAAAGGTTGCACGGTGGTTGGGGCTAACCTAGTGGAGCGGTTTGTAAGCGGAAGGCACGTTGGGTTCCATCCCAAGAGGTGTGGGCTTTAGCGAAGCGTAGAGGAAGGGAGTGGACAAAGTCAAGTATACCTGGGGTTCTCCAGATTCCGTGCTCGGTGACTGGGTTTTCTTCCCTTCCATAACCAGATAAGCATTATTCATCCTCTCTTGGGCCTGGAGGAAGGAGAGGTGTACACAATGAAGAACAATGCTGGAAATTCCCTAGTTAATTTTTACCTTTGATGACACATTGTTCTGACAAAAAGGGTATGTGTGTTCTGTTCACATTATCATGTCTTTCTCGGTGCACCCTTAAGTGCAGATACTTATTCAAAACTCAGAGTAGCTTAGCAGGAGCCTGTCAGGCTGGAACTCAGAATTCTGATTTAATTCGGTTTTGCTGATAAGTTTCCTGCTGTCACTTTTAATAACTGTATCTATTTTCCCACTGAAAGTTTCTTGGGCCATCCCGGATGGTTTGGACAAGGAGATGCTGATTGCTGTGGTGGGTGACCAGTGGCTGGGCATTCAGAATCTGCTCTCTGCAACTCCTTAAATGTACTTTTTGCTAAGAAATTTCTTTTGAATAATGTTGTAACTTGCTGAAAATTGTGCGTTTTCTTGTTTATGGTAGGGTAGAGATGAAGTACATTATTTCAACAGATTGTGTAGGAAAACATCTACTTTGATACCTTGTTGTGTGAAAGATTCAAGCAGATAAGTATTTGCACCATGTGTATTGAAACACACCTCAGACATTAATGTTTAGTTTCTTTAGCAAATAAACATCTAGGTAAAAACAAAACAAAACAAAACAAAAACTTTAATAGCATTTACTTTTTGTTTCCCCTTTGATGCTGGTTTATTTTTGAATAAAGCTGCTGAAAGTAAAGCAACAACAAAACCAACGTTGAGTGGATTATTACCCTAATCTTATTTCTTCTCTGTTTTTGAGAAGAGGCATACCAGTACACACCTGTGTGTGTGTTCACACGCATGCATGTGTGTGTGTAATGAGAGAGAAATAAGAATGGCTTAAGTGGAGGGCTAAGAAGTATGCACAGAATATGAGTCCCTTTTAAAATTACCACCCTGCTTTTGAATTTAGGCTTCAATTTACCGTCTTGGCTAAAGACGGGCAAAATTTTAGTGCCTCCTTTCTAGCACTGGGAAAGTCAAATCAAAGTTCCAATAACAGGAAAAAAAATGAAATAATACATTGAAATCCCAAGCAAGAGTCAAAAAAAAAAGAAAAAAAAAAGAAAAAAAAAAGTCACTGAGATAAGGAAGATGGGGACAGCTCTGTGAAAGACAGCCATGCAAAAGCAAAAGAGAAGGTACTTTCCAGTCACTTGGGGCACCTTTGATCTGCCCTTTCCAAATAACAGATTGGAGAGCATGGCCCATGAAATAAAGGGGCCTGTCTGAGCTTCTCTAACAGGGTCTTCATATTCCTTAAAATACACAGTGGCTTGGTATCACAACGACAACCATGGCTTTGTGGTTTTAAAGCACTTTTGAGTGCTGGTGTTCACAACAGCTCAATATGGTAGAGTTTGTTACTCTTCCCATTTTACACGTAGGAAAACAGAGACCCAATGAGGTTACATGTCTTTGTTAGGATTACTCAGAACTCGATTCCAAGTTTCCTGGCTGCAAAGTCTGGCTGTATCTGACAATTACACTACATTCATTGTGGGCCTTTTGGAGGCTTTCATTGAGAAGATAATAGGAATTAGTCCAGGTTTACCAGGAATCCAGACTAACAGAGATGCGATTACTTGCATATCTGATATAGGTGAAGTGAGGAACATAGCTTCAGATTTTCGAAACTCAAATCCTTGAGGACAGAAATCAGAACTGGTTTTTAATGTTTATCACAGGAATGGATTACTGCTGTTAGGAATTTAATATGTTCTGAATACCTTCTTGATATCTATAGACTGGTTGATACTGCCATTTACAAACTTCTTTTCTAAACAAGATCAAATGTGTGTTACCCAATGAGATTTGCTTCTCAATTACAACTTTAAAAATTGTACTATCCTCAACACATTTGTGAAATAGAATGCAATTTGTTTACCTATCAGAACTCTGATTTCAAGTTCATGAAACTATAGGGTAGAAAGGAATCCTTGTCTTAATTTGATAGAATTTTTACTCAGAAAGACATTATAGGTATAAGTGATAGTAGGTAAATATACCCACACAACTGCGGATATATTTATGTAGCCAAATCCATTAGGATAAAATATAGGTATTTTATTTCTCTATATGAGTAGATATACACAAAGATACAGATAATTCAAAAGAATGTCTGGCTGTCTTTCATCAGTGCAGTACACAATCACCTGAATATGTAATCACATTGCTCTTACTCTCTAGGTCAGGAAAGTCCCAAGGGACATTGGGAAGCTGATGCTGCAGGCGCTCATTCCAGAGTAGAGACTGAGGTGTCCTGTTTCATTGTCGTACTATAGAAATAAGTGTTAATCTGAGTATTAATATCTGTGAAGAGCCTGGGCAAATTTAGTTTGTAAATTAATCTTCTGCCAAGTATGTGTACAGATTACATGGAAAAGCAGATACCTGATGAAGTAACTGTGTATTAGCACATACCCTTCCTTCTCTTCTCTCCTTCTCTTCTTCCCTCCCTTCCATTCCTTGCTTTTTTCCTCCCTCCCCTTCTTCCCCTTCTTCTTTCTTCCTTTCCATCTTTTTTTTTATGTATATTTAAGAGAATATTAGGAAAGCTCGGGCAACTGCAAATAGAATATCTAATAGGAGAAATTGAAGAAATTAATGTTTTGAATCTTGGGTAGAGGCATATAGAATTGGTGGAGTAAGATGTGTATGCAGAATGATATCCTTACTCTCTGTAGACATTTGTGAACACCTTGACAAAAGATTTTCTACCTAGAAGCTCCTGAGTAAATGACTCCTAATTTTGGAAAAAAACAAAAAACCCCAAGCATGATTAAAGGTCAGTGCCTTGCAAGGTGAAATTTGCCTGTAGAGGAGCATCTGCAAGCCTGTCTATATAGAAATAGGCTTTTGGTGTTTTAGAAAACTCTTTTTGCTTTTCTTTATAGTCGGTGCTCCAGCGTCCTAGTATGCTAGGCCTTGTGATAATTTTCCTCAGTTTATAATTTCTAGGTTACATTGCCTCGTTCTTTTGGCCCTCAGTGTTGTACTTTCCAGCTGAACTGGCCATTTTCGAATTAGATGTCCTATTCCATATCTTTATTCCATCGTAGTTTTAGATGTCCAAACATTTATTTCTTAGTCGGTGCCCCTCTAGACTGCTGCACTCTCATTTACAAATGTGTTTCATAGAGCTGCCTCACCTAATCAGTTTCTTCTGTTTTAATTTTCATTCCTCAGATCTTGATTTTTTTTTTTCTCTTCTTGCCTTGCGTGCCAACTCAGAAGTGGCCAAAATACGCTGTTTGCAAAAGGGATGGATAAGGCATTATATTCTGTACATTTGAATTCTGCTCCTCTTTTGTCAACAGTAATTCCTTAGTCTTTGTCTTGAGGGCCTACATCCATATTTGGTCCACAATGGCAGTTACTGTTATTAGGTATGAAAAAGATAGATTTTTTTTTTCTTAAATATATTCCCTCAGACTGAGCGAGGTCAAAAGCTCTTCTTTTCCATCCTTTTTGTTTGTTTACATAGTCTCCTGAGATCGTCCCACGTTTTGCTTCTGGATAGTTTCATTCACAAATTCAAAACCTAAGTGGAACCCCTTCTCTTAGCTAGTTGGTGTAATAATGCATAGAATTCTTATTTCAAGTAGGTGCCCAGTCAACCCTACTTGACTCAATGTAGGCCTTGTTAGATCAAGGTGAAACAGTTCATATGGAAAAGTTAACATATAATTCCACAGCTTTCCCTCTTACCCTGATGATGGCTTCCTTTTTCTTCTTCTTCTCCTCCTCCTCCTCCTCCTCCTCCTCCTCCTCCTCCTCCTCCTTCTTCTTCTTCTTCTTCCTCTTCCTCTTCCTCTTCCTCTTCTTCTTCTTCTTCTTCTTCGTCTTCTTCTTCTTCTTCTTTCTGAGAGAGGATCTCACTCTGTCACCAGGCTGGAGTGCAGTGGCACGATCTTGGCTCACAGCCTCGACCTACTAGGCTCAAGCAATCCTCCTACCTCAGCCTCCGTAGCAGCTGGGACTACAGGTGCATGCCACCATGCCCAGCTAATTTTATTGTTTGTATTTTATTTATTTATTTTTTTTTGCAGAGACAGGGTTTCACCATGTTGCCTAGCCTGGTCTTGAACTCCTGAACCAAGTGATTCACCCGCCTCAACCTCTCAATGTGCTGGCATTACAGGCGTGAGCACCCGACTGACAGTTTCCTTTTCTATGAAAGCCTAGTATAAGCCATGTATGGTTCCTCCTTCAGAAACCATATTGTCTTCCTCTATTGTGTATGCAGGAATCCTATTTTTGAACATCTTAGCATTTTTCTCTCATGTGAAATTGAGACTTACTTGCCAATAGTTAAAACCATATTCTTTACAAACCTTCTTATGGTTATTAGTCACCTTAATCATCCTTCACACCTTTCAATCATTAAGGTCTTGACGTGATCGCTTATAGAAAAGCGATTCTTCTGGAACTCAGGTAGGTAGTATCAAGTGCAGATAATTTGCCATCATTCATTTTAGAATATTATTTATTCTAATAGTGCCTTAGACCCATCTGCTTAAAGTATGTAAAACTAGGACCCTCCTTAAGCTTTTCTAAGAACACTTAGAGAAGACAGAGGCAAATAATCCATTTAAAATGAGGCATTGCACATCCTGCTGAGACCATCTGGTGTCTAGGGAAGTGGTGGGGGTGGGGGAGCCATGTTGCTCCCCTGAACTGTGAGAACTCCCCCCTGCAGCATCTTGAGCTCAGACTTAGGCCAGGACTCAGGGGCCTGGCAAGGTTCCTGAGGATGTAGGATTTCCTCATCCTCAGGATGAGGGGAGTTTGGAAACCTCTTACAGTTCTTTCATATTCCAGGATCTGGAATTAATTGTGGACTTATCCTTCCTAAATTGAGGAGTGCAGAGTCCTCTCCCCAACCCTGGATATGGCAGAATGATTTAGCAATATGGCTTTCGTGGTTTTTGTCTTTAGTTATCTATTGAATACTAACACTTGGGGAGGAAAACTTAAAAATATATATAACCTCAAAGCTATGGAATGAATGACATAGACTGTGTTCTTTTCCAGAAAGCAGGAGGAGGGAATCCCTTGCTTATTTATTTCATTCTTGCCATTGTGAGCCCTAAAAATGGAATGCTGACTATTGGACTTGGAGATATTGTGGACTGGCTAATGGACTGCTAGTTTTGTCAGCTCTTTATAGAATGTGTGCTAATCCTGTCAAGCTATTCTAAAGAGCTCAACTATATATTTTGTATTAAGAAGTCTACTAAATTAGGTGTTAACTGAAATCCAGAAAGTGAAGCAAGGTGGTGTTTATCTTACTCAACTCTTCTCCTGCAACTTACATTTAGAGTTTAAGCTTAAAAAATTGCTATCCACTACATTTTTTAAAAGAACTTCCTTGAATGATAATTCTAAAAAGTTGAAACCATACATTAAATGGGTCAGAAGTGCTCTAAATATATTATTTTTTCCCAACTCAAATCTAGTTTTATGTATTGGTATGCTACTCGAAACATTCAACTCAGTGTTTAAAAAAGACTTCAACAGTTTTTAACGCACTGTACCATTTTACAAGTCAGGGGAGTTGCTATAGAGGTGGAGATAAAAGGCATATATTTACGCTCAGCGTTTTAAATATTCTGCGTTGTTGAGCTTTCCAATGATGACATTTAATTTGTGTGATGGGTGAGGCAGAGTTGGAGGGGTAGAGGGTGGAATAGTTCCCTCATTACTTACATTTCTCATCTGTGTTAAACTGTCAGCACATGGATTGTGTACCACACAGTCACCTCGGTAGCTCCTGGACCGCTTGCTGCTGTAAGTGTCTTCTGAGCAATCTTCTTTGGCTCTGAGTGTATTTGAAGAGTTTATTGGAATAATCTCAGTTTATTGTAAAGTGTTGGAAACCACCTTGGCATTAGCTCAGTTGACTGACCATTCAGAAAAGATGGAACTTTGTTCTTCTGCCCTATTCTTTTCAGAGCACAAATACCTAACAGTTGGGGCTTATGGTATTTTGTTTTTCATATTCAGATTAAAGATAATTAAGTATATGCCTCATTGCATGGAAGTTAAAACCTTTCAAATATCCCAGGGAGGAACACCATGAATAATTCAGAAACACCAAATGGAGAATATTAAAGAAGGGAAGGAGTCCTCACCTATCTCAAGTACCCCGCATATCTAGGAAGTATCTTCATGGCTCACGTCATCATAACATAGTTTACATTTTTGCATTAAAAAATCTAGTCTCCTGTCTTCACCGTATTCCCATCAATTAACATTATTGCTCCTTCTGGATACATGAGGAAAACGGACAAGTGGTGAGGGCTTGAACTCGAGTTTCTATATTTCTGATGACTTTCCTTTTTCAAATGTCTCACACTTGGCTCTGCAGCCAGCACAAATGTAGTGAGACTGTCAGTGTACATGGTGGTGGACATCCATCCATTGTGATTTCTTTGTTGAGAATGCATCTTGCTTTTAGTGTTCTTGCGTTTTTATAAGCCACGTACTGTATTGTCAGAGTAAGACCAGAACTTTATAATCACATGGAGTGTAGTGCATGGCCTCCTCCCTCTCGAGAGCGTTCTCTTAGCGTGAGAAGTTACGAATGAAACACCTACTTATGGATGAAACAAACAAAAATGCAAATGACTCATTTTAACAGGATTAGAGACATGTTTGAGGGTGAATAGTGTAGGGGAGACAATGCTGTGTGTAGCCTCAAGTATATGCATTGTGAAAGCAGGCCTTCCATGTCCATTAAGACAGGGGCTGGGTTGGATGTGGGTAGAATTCAGTCGCGAGTGCCCTGTTGCTGGCACAGGCTCTGACATTTTGTGTGGTAGTGTGTTGTTTCACACTCTAAATTTGCTGAGTATTCATTGAATTCATGATTATGGGCCCATACAGAGTGCAAGAACATCCTTTCAAATGCAGTTGAAAAAAATTCAGGAAAGTGGTTTACAGTGTACACTATGTATGTAAATGATGTGTGAATGCTTTTGAGAAAACAAATATGCTGTGTGAAGTTACTTAAATAACTTCACTTTATTCAATCCTAACTTGTCTAAAAGCCTAAGGTCAAATGCTTGAAAACTTTTAGAGATAATAGGATCAAATAAACTTCTTGGAACTCTGGCCTGGTTTCCTAAGAGGAGGAAGTCTGGCAAATTCAAAATGTATACCATATGTAATATTTACTATACGGGTATTATAGGTTTTTTGAAGAAAACATATTATTATTTAGCAAATTATCATATTTTCTAGGATGAAGAATTCCTGCTTGTACTTGTTTCCTAACAAGTGGTAGAACAAAATCTGGTAAAACAGGCTTCTCATTTTTTTCTTGCCTCCTTCTTTTCTACCTAAGACCTAGGGGAAAATTTTCTTTTATATATGTATATTCTTTAGTCCCAAGAGAAGAAATAGTATATCACTAAACCTGAATGCAGTGTAGCTGGCAGGCAGTCACCGGGGTCAGAATAATTGGGTTTTGGTAGCTGGAACGGGTAAAGGAAATAATGACCTAAATCAGGGCCTCTGTGTTGCTTTATGTTTCTTTTTTTTTTGTTTGAGATGGGTTTTGCCCTTGTTGCCCAGGTTGGAGTGCAGTGGTGTGATCTCGGCTCACTGCAACCTCTGCCTCCCGGGTTCAAGGGATTCTCCTGCCTCAGCCTCCCGAGAAGCTGGGATTACAGGCAGGCACCGCCAAGCCCGGCTAGTTTTATATTTTCAGTAGAGATGGGGTTTCTCCATATTGGTCAGGCTGGTCTCGAACTCCCGACCTCAAGTGATCCGCCTGCCCCAGCCTTCCAAGTTGCTGTATGTTTCTATTTAGAAAGATATTTGTGAGCAGTTTGCTGGGTGAACTGATGACCAAGAGTTAACACACAGAAAGAAGATACAGGTTCAAGGATGAAAATAGTACAGTAAGAACAGATGAACTAGTGACCAAGAGTTAACGCACAGAAAGAAGATATTGATTATAGGATATACTTCCAGTTTGTTCCACGATGAAAATAGTTATAGTAAGAACAGATCTCTGGTGTATACAATGGAACTCAGAAATAGCATGGGGCTTCATACACAAAACTGTATGCTTCAAAAACGAGTGTCCTATATTAAATCTTATTCTGGTATTGAATGGCACTTTTAGCTGAGTGTTTTAAGGTAACTTGGTTTATATCTCCCAGTGATAGAATCAGATTTTGAATTCAAAACTCTGGACTCAATGGGCTGCCGAGATCTGCCTTTCATTTTCTTTCTTTTTTTATATGGGTACTTTTTTGCAGGTTGGATTTGGTTTAAAAATTATTTTTTTCAGGTTTCAAGGGGACAGAAAAATAATCTATTAAAAATGTGGGCTTTGGAGTGACAGGGCCATGAGTTCCAATACTAAACCCCCCACATAATAACCATGTGTGGCTTTCGGCAAGTTATTTAACCCCATTACATTTCTGTTTTCTGAGCTATAAAATAAAGGTGATATTATAATTCTCATGATGTTGTTATAACAATTAAGTAATTGTAAAGTACATATCAATTTTTCTGGAACATAACAAACACTGTATTATTTTATTCACAGTAGTATAAATGTGTAAGATGTGGAGGATTTTTAATCACAACTGCCCATTTGTGGAGAGATGATCTTTATGAAACCATTTGTGGGATAAAGGTCTTTGTTTCTTCCCATGTGTTAAAACACTTTCATATCTCAAGTCCTCTGAACTTTTCAACTGAGAAGATAAATCCCCCAAGTAGACCTTGTTTGAAAAGATACCAGAGGCACCCAATAGAAAGATTTTTCAGATGTTGTTCTCTTGGCTATTTGCTCATATGCCTAATACACTCAAAATATATTGACAATTTTCAATTTACGTTGACTGAAGTGTGAATAGAATCTTGGCTATATATATAGTCTTTCGGTAATTTCTGGTTCAGATTGTGTTTGCCATCTGGATCAATTTGAAGAGCTTAGATATTCACAATCTATGTTTACACAGAGCTAAGTTTGAGCACATGGCTCTAAACTACAAATATTCATTAATTCATTAAACAGTTTTTCAACATTCTTATGAAGGAAACAGATTTATCCTTGGGGTTTACAGAAGTGTGCCTCACCGAGTACAGTCTTCACATTGCCATTTGCAGGTGGATGATTACTCACGTATAAATAGTTGTTTATGTATTAATAACACAATTGCATGCTAAAGTTATTTTAATTTAGCATTAGAAAATAGATACTGTTATAAATTATGATAATCTGAATATGTATTCTTACACATTTTTGCTGGATTTTTCTTTACTCAAGATAAATGAAGATTAATATAATATCAATGTAATGCTTTGTGGAGAGCACTGCAACTTTTAAGTAAGTACTTTGTAGGCTTTGTTATTTGACAGAGGACTAGTATGAGTGTAACCAATAATTACTTATGCAGATATTTGGAAGTAGTCTGTGTAAGCAGCTTGGTTTTAAAATCACACAACTTGATTTTAAAATTTCAATTTGTGGCCGGGTGCGATGGCTCATGCCTGTAATCCCAACACTTTGGGAGGCCGAGGCAGGTGGATCACCTGAGGCCAAGAGTTCGAGACCAGCCTGGCCAACATGATGAAACCCCGTCTCTGCTAAAAGTATAAAATTTAGCCAGGTGCAGTGGCGAGTGTCTGTAATCCCAGCTACTCTGGAGGCTGATACAGGAGAATTGCTTTAACCTGGGAGGTGAAGGTTGCAGTGAACCGAGATTATACCACTGCACTCCAGTCATGGTGACAGAGTGAGACTCTGTCTCAAAAAAAAAATAATAAAATAAAATAAAATAAAATAAAATAAAATAAAATAAAATAAATAAATGTCAACTTGTTTCTCATGTTCTCCCACATTATTTGGCAGAGCACAATTCTGTTCTTCACACTATATCCTTAATCTTAAATACATTTGAAGTTACCGGGTTCACTTTTTCTACATTTATAGGTCAGTAGAAGCCAAAATAAACAGTAAAATGAATGAAGTGAATGTTTACTCTTTTTATTTCTCCTGTTCTACTGTGATTTTGAAAAGTAAATGTAAATTTTGCTTTTTAAAAAATAATCTTATCTGGGTAGTGGTATGAAAACTGGAAACAAACTAGACTGGTAGTCAAGAAATGTAAATTCCAGTACTGGTTCTGTAGCTGTATTTGTGTTGCCCTCAGGACATCCCTTGGTTTTACTGGGCCTCAGCCTCTGAGGTTTGGAAGTCTCTAAGGCTGTTCAAGGCCTAAAGCAGTCTGAATCCTGGTGTCTCTGACATTGGAAGCAAGAGCTCCTCTCAAGTGGTACCAAGAAATTGCAGTGCTGGGGGCTTAATGCTGTACACCGAGAGGAAGGGGAAGTTGTTCACATCTCTCCAGGGGTCACTCTTGATAAACCCTCAGGTTTCTGACAGTTTTGTTCATATCATGGCAGCCACCGTAGGCCCTGAAGTAGGCCATGCAATTTCATGACTTGTCTGCCAGAATTAACCCTGAAAGCAATCTATGCCTAAATTTCCCTCCCTCTTCCTACCTCATTACTTCCCCCCAAAAAACTACTAAAGAGTATCAAGGTGTGTGAGAATAGCAGGTATCTTACATATGTATCAGAACATGTTAGTGTCACATTACCATCAGAATTGAAGGTTGTTCATTCGGATTGTTTTCACAGGAAAAAATGGATTGGTATATTGGGATGAGGGAAGCCTATTCTGTCGAGTTTGAGGTCAGTGTTCATAATGGAGAGAACAAGAACTACAGGCAACGAAACCGCAGGAAAATTGTTCTGACTGAAAGCATTTTACCAAGTACATGACATGTTAACAGATATATCCTTATATTAATTAATTACTTGAATATATCCTTGAAAATATAATTCTACTTGGCATAATTGGATATTGTTACTTATTTTCGTAAAATTCAGCTCCACAAACCTCTGTTTTTCTTAAAGTGTCTAGTAAGGAACTATTCTTGTTAACTCATTTTACGTATTTTTTTTGATGAGTTTAAATTGTCAAACAAATCATCACCAAAGCAAGTTTCACTTTTGTGGCTTTTATAATAGTAAGAAGGAAGCCCAATAGAAATCGATAACATGAATCTAGGTAGTGTAATTGAATTAGAAGAGCGCTGGATATTCTGTAGGAGACCTAGGTGCAAGTGTTGGCTGTTTTGTTTAAATATATTATCTTGGTCTACCTACATAATGCTTCAGAGCTTACGTTCACACATTTGTAATGTGGGGATAGTGATCCCTAGTCTATGAAACATGGAATGATTACATGTGTAAGGTCTTGGTAAACTATGATGCACTGCACAGACTGAAATTAAGAAAAGCACTATTTTGCACATGGTATGTTTCAGGAATATGCTTGGGGGGTACACAAATAAGATGTGCTCTCTTCCTAAAAGGATTTAAAAATCTACTAGAAAAAAGTAACAAATACTTTAACTATCAAGATAAAAATGCAGTAAACAAAGTACAATCTCCCTTGGTATTCATGGGGGATTAGTTCCAGCACCCCTGCAGATAGCAAAAATCTGAGAATGCTCTAGTCCCATATATAAAATGGCATAGTATTTGAATATAAACCACTCAATCCTCTCATATACTTGAAATCGCCCCTAGATTCCATGTAACACTTAATACAATATAAATGCTATGGGAATAATAATACTGTATTTTAAAAATTCATATTTTTTAACCATTGCATTTATTTATTTATTTTTGAATATTTTCCATCTGTAGTTGGTTGAATCTGTGGATATGGAGGGCTGATTGTTCTATGGTAGCACAGAGGAGGGAATGCATTAATTATGCGTCTCAGGGAAGGTGACATTTGAGCTGGATCTTGAAGTCCTGTAATTTTCTTCCTGGAGAAAAGATGGGGCAAAACTTTAGAGTCAAATAACTAAGATAAAAGCTGAAGCTCTGAAAGTTCTTCAATTTTATGAAAATATAGGGAGTGGCAAATGGTCTAATGTGGACAGAGCAAAGGATGTGTAAGGGTTAATGCTTTGGCAAAAAATGATTCTGAAAGATAGTGTAAAGGATCTTTAAAGCCTGGGTTGTGACCTTGATCCTATTGGCGGTGAGAAGTGAACTTACTGAACATTTAAAGCAGATCATTGGCTTGATTATAGTCATATGTTGTAAAGAGATGTTAGGAGGTAAAGAGTGAGCTGGTGTAGTTGGTGGAAGAAGTAATGAGAAAGTGGGAGGAGGGAGGCTTGTTAGATTATAGTACAAGTACAGGCAAGCACTGGATGAGTGCTTGCATTTGCACCATGTCAGTAGCCACAGAAAAGAGGGATTGGAGGTAAGAGACAAGTGACCAGCTGGATGACCTTGGGATGAAGGTCAAGAAAGTAAAAGAAAAGAAAAGGAAGAGTCAAAGATGACTTTTTGGTTTCATACTTTAGTGACTGGGTAGACAGTGATACAGATGAACAAAGTATAAAACAATAAAAAAACAAGTTTGTGTTTTGTAAAGCAATTGAATTTGGTTTTGAGAACCCTTTGACTTGCATATAATCCTTTATTTGGTATTACAGGTCCCCTCATGTTGTTGTTGTTCAGGCGTATATTGGTTAAATTTGGACTTTGTGATGCCATATTAACTTTGAAATCAACTTGTCAAGTCTCAACATTTACATTTTGATTGCCATGGCATTGAATGTATGGGTTATTTTAAAGAGAATTATTTTTATAATATTGAACCTTCTAATCCATTAACATGGTATATATCTGTATTTGTTTAGGCCTCCTTAAATACTGTTTAATATTTAATACTTTTATCTGTAATTTGTGCATGCTTTTGATGTAGATTTATTCATATATTTTTATTTTTTGATGATATAATGTAGCTTTAAAAATTATTGTTAAGACCATTTGTTGCTATTGTGTAGAAATGTGTTTGATTTTTTATATTTTTACCTTTTATCCAACATTAACAGTCTTGTGCGTTTTAATAATTTATATATATATTCTTCATACAGGTAATGAGATTATCTGCAAATAAACATGTGGTTTTATTTCTTCCGTTATAGTCCCTATGTTTTTAATTTAATTTAATTATTTTTTTGCTGTGCTGACAGCGTCCCAGTGTTGCACAGAAGTGCTGACTGAGGGCTAGTTTGCTCTGTTCTTAATTTTAAAGGGAATGCTTTCAATTATTTACCAGTTATTCTATTTGGTATTTTTTAAAACATAGGCACTTTTTATCAAATTAGGAATTCTGTGTTTACTAAAAATGATATAATTATCCTTAGTTCACCATTTAAATTGTAAATTAGAATAATTAATTTACTAATATTAACCTACCTTGCATTCCTGGGATGAAGACAATTTGGGCATAATCTATTCTTTTTTTTTTACGTCTCTAGATTCGAACTCTCCTCATTCTGCTATTCCTGTTGGGTTTTATTCATTCCTTTAGTACATTTCAAAAGATTTTTTTTTTCCTCCATCACAGCACAAGATCACTTTAAACTAAATTCTCTGCTTGAGTGTATTAGGCTTCTGTCATAATATCAATTCAGAATGCAGACCTATTACCTATTTTAGGTGTGGTTCTTGCTTATGTGGTCTCAGAAGATATTTGTTTTTCTCCCCTCTACTTAGTTTCAAGCTTCCAGAAAATTCTTGTGTGCAAGTACCTGGGGTGGTATGAGTTTAATTTTCATTCTTCCTTATACTTAGAAGCCCCAGATATGGGACTCCCAGATTTTGGGGGGATTATTGTATTACACTTTCCAGCTTGGGTGGACCTTGCACTATGTCTTCTATCCTTAAAGCCCCATGAAACATCAAAATTCAATGGTCATGCCAACAAATTTTGGCAAATGCCCTCAGTTGAAAGCTGGCTTTAGTCTTCTGCTTATCTCTCTGGATTCTCTCATTCTCCCAGCAATGAATGTATTTCACTCTTTTGTCATCTATTGATACATTCAGTGCTTTAAAAAAATACTTCATCTAGCATATTGAGTTATGCAGAAAGCTCGGTACCAGTACCTAGTCTGTCATTGTGACAGAAACAGCAGTCATTAACAAGGACTTTTAAATGTTAAACATCATCAGGGCATTTTCTTACAGAACTTAGATTTTATGATTAAATGGCTTTATTCGAAACTCATTTATCATTATATATCAAATATAACCATAAGGTCCTCTATGAAAATATATCATATATCTAATTTGCTAAACATGGGGATTTTATAATAATCAAACCACCATTTGTTTAAGCTGACTTTTGAGGATACTCATTCAGTCCTGTGTATGTGTGATAAATCCAGAAGTTTCTTGAATTATTTGTAAACATTTCATCGTAAGGGTAAAAATTTTTGTACCTTTCAATTGAAAAGATTCAATTCAAATTTCATGGGAAGAACATCCAAATGTAACTCAAACTACCCATTGTGATTTGCGGAGGAAAGACGGTGTTTGCATAAAGTGGTGTCACAAGTTACCTGTACTGACGTGCTGCCTTCAGGCAGATTTGGTTATTCTTTAACTTTGTAGAACAGCTAGGCAGGATTATGCTTTTCTTTGTCAGTGAGGTGGATTGGGAAATATGTTTCTGCAACTTTTGATGCTTATTTGATACTCATTGCATTCAGTTTTATTGATATTAATAGAGAAGCAGCTCACCATCACTAGTCATTTCAGTTTTTTGTAAACAATTAATAAGGTTTCCATTTTTTCTTTATTTAAAATAAGTTGAATTGATTTAAGTTGCTGTATGGTTATTGAAACTTTTAATAATACAACTTTGACCTCAATTAATGTTTACACTCTATTAGTCTGTTCTCATGCTGCCAATAAAGACATACCCGAGACTGGATAATTTATAGAGTAAAGAAGTTTAATTGACTCATGGTTCATTCAGTATGGCTGGGGAGGCCTCAGGACACTAACAATCATGGTGGAAGGGGAAGCAAACACATCCTTCTTCAAATGGCAGCAGCAAGGAGAAGTCCAGAGCAAAAGGGAGAAAGCCCCTTATAAAACCATTAGATCTCATGAAAACTCACTATCATGAGAACAGCACGGAGGCAACTGCCCCCATGATTCAATTAACTCTCACCAGATCTCTTCCATGACACATGGGGATTATGAGAACTACAATTCAAGATGAGTTTTGGGTGCGGACACAGCCAAACCATGTCATTCTGCCCCTGGCCCCTCCCAAACCTCTTGTCTTCACATTTCAAAACACAATCATGCTATCTTAATAGTCCCCCAAAGTCTTAACTCATTCCAGAATTAACTCAAAAGTCCACATTCCAAAGTCTTAGCTGAGATAAGTCCCTTCTGCCTATCAGTCTGTAAAATCAAAAGCAAGGTACTTACTTCCTAAATATGGTGAGGGCTCAGGCATTGGGTGATTACACCCCTTCCAACTGGGAGAAATTAGCCAAAACAGATGGGCTACATGTCCCATGCAAGCCTGAAATCAAGTGGGTCAGTCAAATCTTAAAGCTCTGAAATGATCTCCTTTGACCATCTGCCTCACATCCAAGTCACACTGATACAAGAGGTGGGCTCCCATGGCCTTGGGCAGCTCTGCCCCTGTGGCTTTGCTGAGTACAGCTTCTCTCCTGGCTGCCTTAATGGGCTGGTGTTGAGTGTCTGCACTTTTTCTAGGCATAAGGTGCAAGCTGTCAGTGGAGTTACCATTCTGGGGTCTGGGGACTCTCTTCTCACAGTTCCACTAGGCAGTGCCCCAATGGGTACTCTGTGTGGGAGGCTCTGACCCCACACTTTCCTTCCACACTGCCCTAGCAGAGGTTCTCCATGAGGGCTCTGCTCCTGTAGTGCACCTCTGCCTGGACATCCAGGCATTTCCATACATCTTCTGAAATCTAGGCAGAGGTTTTTGACCTCAGCTCTTGACTTCTATGCACCCCCAGGCCCACCACCACACATAAGCCACCAAGGCTTGGAGGTTGCACCCTCTGAAGCAATGGCCCGAGCTGCATATTTTTCCCTTTTAGCAATGGTTCAGATGTTAAGTACCAAGTGTTGAGATGCACAAAGCAGCAAGGCCCAGGGCCTGGCCTGTGAAACCATTTTTTCCTCCCAAGCCTTCTGGCTTATGATGGGAGGGGCTGCCATGAAGACCTCTGACATGCCCTGGAGACATTTTCCCCATTGTCTTGGAGACTGACATTTGGCTTCTTGTTACTTATGCAAATTTCTGCAGCTGGCTTGAATTTCTCCTCAGAAAGTGGGTTTTTTTTTTCTTTTTCTTTTCATCAGGCTATCATAATTTCTTTTCTTTTTCTTTTTTCTTTTTCTTTTTCATCAGGCTATAAATTCCCCAAACTTTTATGCTCTGCTTTTGTTTAAACATAAGTTCCAATTCCAAGCCATATCTTTGTGAATGAATAAAACTGAATACTTTTAAGAGCACTCAAGTCACTTCTTGAATGTTTTGCTGCTTAGAAATTTCTTCCATCAGATACCCTAAATCATTTCTCTCAGGTTCAAAGTTCCACAGATCTCTAGGCTGGTGGATCAGCCTTCTTGTTATAGCATAGCAACAATTACCCTTGCCCCAGCCCAATAAGTTTCTCATCTCCATCTGAGACCAACTCAGCCTGGACTTCATTGTCCATATGACTATCAGTATTTTGGTCAAAACCATTCAACAAGTCTCTAGGAAGTTCCAAACTTTCCCACATTTTCCTATCTCCTTCTGAGCCTTCCAGCCTCTGCCAGTTATCCAGTTCCAAAGTTGTTTCCACATTTCCAGGTATCTTTACAGCAGTACCCCACTCTACCAGTACCAATTTACTGTATTAGTCCATTCTCATGCAGCTAATAAAGACATACCTGAGACTGGGTAATTTATAAAGGAAAGAGGTTTAATTGACTCACAGTTCAGCATGGCTGAGGAAGCCTCAGGAAGCTTACAATCATGGTGGAATGGGAAGCAAACACATCCTTCTTCAAATGGCAGCAGCACGGAGAAGTGCAGAGTGAAGCAGGGGGGAAAGCCCCTCATAAGACTATCAGAGCTCATGAGAACTCATTATTATGAGAACAGCATGGATGTTACTGCTCCCATAATTCAATTGCTTCCCACTGGTCCCTGCAATGACACATGGGGATTATGAGAACAATTCAAGATGAGATTTGAATGGGGACACAGTCAAACCATATCAACACCCACTCAAAATTTCCTCTAATAACTTTCAGTTACAGGGCCTCAAAGGTAATCTTATGGTTTAATTTATGGCAATGTATCTTTTAATGGACTGCTAGAGATTATAACCCCAAATTCCTCATGTAAGAGGCACCATAATGCTATTCTGAAGTCATAAGCAAATTCCAATTATCATGCTTGACTTGTATGTATGAATAGAGGTTGATTACAATGATCACTCACTGCCCTACAAGGTGCCATTCACTAATTAATTGTGGCTTCCTATAAATATGCCATTAATGATTTTTTTTGAGTTGAGCATTGATCCCTTTATGCCTATTTTCTTTTAAAATTCAAATACTCTTTTCTGAATAGCTATTAAGTCCTTAACCTGAAAATCAGTAATGTGAAAGATCAGGCCCATTTCATAAATGTGCTAAGAACATATTCATTAGGAAGGTGGGAAAGCAACCCTGATAATTACTCTAGCCTATTTCACATGCTTGTTTTGGGGCAGCTTATAGTCTGAGCACCTCAGTGACTCTCTTACCCTTTAAACTCTTGCATTCCTTATATTGGATGCCTTTGCATTATGTTCATTCTTTGTTAGCCTTTATCTGGTTACAGAGATTTTCTTTTTCTGTAAAGAAATTATTCTGACCTTATATTAGATTTCATTTTCAAGATGGTAGCTATTTCCCTCAATGTCATTCTTTGACATAAATCCAAATTGTGCTTGCACTGAGTCATTAATGACTGCATGTAAGTCAGCACTGAGCATTGAGTGAGACTATCATTCTATAGCCAAATTAGCTCCCAAAGAATGATGATAATTGTAAAACTCTATCGTTAATAAGGGCTTGTAATTGAGTGTTTGCTACTTAAAGATATTTGGTCCAAATTGAGTTATATTTCTTGATATAGGACTACATAAAATCTTAATAAATTCAAGCAATGTGAACTTCTGTTTCTGTACAGAATAGAGTAACAGGGACTACATTTATCTTTGTGACTGAAACAACTAAGAAATTGGACAAAATATATGAAACAATAGTTCTTAAGACATTGGGCATCAGGCAGGAAAGAACAGTGATTGCTGGGAGATAGAAAAGAAATAAAGTGAGCCCTGTGATTGCCTCAGTTTACTGTCTATAAAACAGGGTTGAGGAATCCAGGCAGAAACCAGAGTCTCCTTCTGTTGAAGAGGTGGAGCTGGAAATGCAAAGAATCCAATGCAGCTAGAATTTCCAGGGTGAAGCATCAGAGTAGAGAAAGCTGCATAGAGAAAGAACTCTGGAGACACGTAAAGAATCCCTACCTTGTATTCAGAATTTCCAACCCAAAGATTAACCTCACTGCTGATTAGTACCTGAATGGGAGAACACTCTCTATGGCTGAGGAAATAACTACCAAAAAAAAAAAGAGAGAGAGAGAAAAAAATTCCTTGGGGCTCACCCAGAGCAGGTAATGGTACCTATTCTCATGCAATACACTTGTACAACTTCATAATTTATTGAGCATCACATAGAATATTGAGAAGAGTTTGCCACAGTTATGGAGGAAATCTTAGCCCTAATCTAAACACTTGGGTCCTGCCTTAAAAAGCTAGAATAAAAACAAAACAAAACAAAAAACCCAGAAGGGATCCAAGCAACTTTAATGCTTCCTAGGATAAAACTCAAGAAGATTTATTGAAATATAAATATTTCCTGCAACCAACAAATTGAAATTCAGTCATTGTTGTCTTGCACCCAATTAGTATTGTAGTATTCTTTTAAGAGTCAAAAAATCCTGCAGAGTGGAAATGTTTATCATTAGACAAATGGTTGCTAGAATATCTTATATTATAACATTGAAGTAATCAAAGTTGCTGGAGAGGAGATAGTTTGGAGCAGGGGAGGACAAAGTATAGAAAAATGTCTGAAGAGATAATGGCCAAAAATTCCTAAATTTAGTGAAAACAGTAGATCTGTGTGATCTAATGATCTCAACAAATCCCCAAGTACAAGGAACATGAAGAAAACTGCACCATGTCACATTACAATCAAGTTGAATTAAATTCGGTGATAAAGAGAAAATATTAGAAGAAGCCAGAGGGAAGAACACACTACAGAGGAACATACAGAAGAGTTATTCATGGAGAATAAGAATGACAGCAGATTTCTTATTGTAAGCAATGCAAACTGGTACATAGTAGAGTAACATCTTTAAAATAATGAAAGAAAAGCACTATCAACTTAGAATTCACAACCCAGCAGAAATATCTTTCATGAATGAAAGTGAAATAAATACTTTTCAGGATATACAAAAGCTGAAAGACTTCGTTGCCATCCAACTTAACCTATGAGAAATGTTAAAAGAAGTCCCTTAAGTTGTGGCAAATAACAGATTAATGTAGATGTTAAATAGGTTAGAATCAAATTTATTGTTGAATAGAAGTTGTGAGAGCAGACATTCTTATTATTTCCTGATCTTTAGGGAAAAAGCATTCAATCTTTCATCACTAAGGGTAGTATTAGCTGGAGATTTTTCATGAGTGACCTTTATCAGGTTGAGGAAGTTCCTTTCTGTTACTACCTTTCTAAAGTTGTTAATCAGGAATGCTAGATTTTGTCAAATGATGTGTGTGTGTGTGTGCACATGTGTGACATTAACAGCTTAAATGTAAAATGTGATGTATACATGCACATGCCTACTGTAAAAATTGACAATATAATTTTAAAATTATACAATAAACAGATTGTGTGATCGTTATTCAGTATAACTTACCACATTTATATGTTTTATATGTAATCTATTAATGAGATAAATACACTGATTGCTTTTCACATGTTAATTTGTTAAGGCCTGCTTGCATTCCTGGGAAAAACCACACCTGATCTTGTCAGTGCAATAAGTCAAGTTCTAATTAATGCAGTAAGCCAAGAATAAGAAGTCAAAGGAATACAGATTGGAAAGGATAAAGTAAAACTCTGTTTGTCATCAGTGTGATTGTCTATGTGGAAATCCAATGGAATTCCCAATAGAGCGGTTCTTATAAACTGCTATGTGAGTTTAGTAAGATTGCAGGATATATGATCACACACAAAAATTGGTTTCACTTCTATATAATAAGAGTGATTAATCAGAAATTGAAATTGCCAAAATTGCCATTGATAATTGCATAAAAATATTTGATTTTAAGGATAAATATTTCAAAGTATGTGCAAGGTCAGTACACTGAAAACTACAAAATATTGCTGAGAGATTTTAAAGAAAACCTAAGTAAATCAGAAGATACACTTTGTTCATCAATTGGAAGACTCAATATTGTTAAGATGTTAGAGGCAATGTTCTCTAACTTGATCTATAGATTCAACACAATCCCCCAAAAAACTCAGTAGGACTTTTTGTAAAAAATGACACTGTAATTCTAAAATTCATACAGAAATGCAAGAAACCTAGGATAGGCAAAATAATCTTATAAAAGAAGAAGAAGATTAGAGGATTTATAACTCTTACCTTCAAGACTTATTTTTCAGCCACAGTACTCGAGACAGGGCATGTTTTGGCATCAAGAGAGACAGATACACAAATAGAATGAAATAGAGAATGCAGAAATAGGTGTATACTTCCATTTCTGTTGCTTTCTGATAAAGTTGCAAAGACAATTCAGCAGAGAAAGTATAGTCTTTTTTTTTGTTTTGTTATTATTATACTTTAAGTTCTGCAATACATGTGCAGAACCTGCAGATTTGTTACATAGGTATGCACGTGCCATGGTGGTTTGCTGCACCCATCAACCCATCATCTACATTAGGTATTTCTCTGAATGCTATCCCTCCTCTAACCCCCTACTCCCAACAGGCCCCGGTGTGTGATGTTCCCCTTCCTGTGTCCATCTGTTGTCATTGTTCAATTCCAACTTATGAGTGAGAACATGTAGTGGTTGGTTTTCTGTTCCTGTGTTAGTTTGCTGAGAATGATGGTTTCCAGCTTCATCCATGTACCTGCAAAGCACATGAACTCATCATTTTTTATGGCTGCATATTATTCCATGGTGTATATGTGCCACATTTTCTTTATCCAGTCAATCATTGATGGGCATTTGGTTTGGTTCCAAGGCTTTGCTACTGTGAATAGTGCTGCAATAAACATACGTTTGCATGGGTCTTTATAGTAGAATGATTTATAATCCTTTGGGAATATACCTAGTAATGAGATTGCTGGGCCAAATGGTATTTCTTTTTACTTTCTTTCTTTTTATTTTTTCAGACCGAGTCTCGCTCTGTCACCCGGGCTGGAGTGCAGTGGCATGATCTCGGCTCACTGCAAGCTCCACCTCCTGGGTTCATGTCATTCTCCTGCCTCAGCCTCCCGAGTATTTGGGACTACAGGTGCCCACTACCACGCCCAACTAATTTTTTTGCATTTTTAGTAGAGACGGGGTTTCACTGTGTTAGCCAGGATGGTCTTGATCTCCTGACCTCGTAATCTTCCTGCCTCGGCCTCCCAAAGTGCTGGGATTACAGGGATGAGTCACCACGCCTGGCCATCGAATGGTATTTCTGGTTCTAGATCCTTGACAAATTGCCACACTGTCTTTCACAATGGTTGAACTAATTTACACTCCCACCAAAAGTGTAAAAGCATCCCTGTTTCTCCACATCCTCTCCAGCATCTGTTGCTTCCTGACTTTTTAATGATCACTATTCTAATTGATGTGAGATAGTATCTCATTGTAGTTTTGATTTGCATCTCTCTAATGACCAGTGATGATGAGCTTTTCATCAGACATTTTTTGGCCACATAAATGTCTTCTTTTGAGAAATTTTTATATCCTTCACCCACTTTTTGATGTTTTTTCTTTTCTTGTAAATTTGTGTAAGTTCCTTGTAGATTCTGAATATTAGCCCTTTGTCAGACGGACAGATTGCAAAAATTTTCTCCCATTCTGTAGCTTGCCTGTTCTCTCTGATGATAGCTTCTTTTGCTGTTCAGAAGCTCTTTAGTTTAATTAGATCACATTTGTCAATTTTGGCTTTTGTTGCCATAGCTTTTGGTGTTTTAGTCATGAAGTCTTTCCCCATGCCTATGTCCTGAATGGTATTGCCTAGGTTTTCTTCTAGGGTTTTTATGGATTTAGGTTTTACATTTAAGTCTTTAATCCATGTTGAGTTAATTTTTGTACAAGGTGTAGGGAAGTGGTCCAGTTTCAGTTTTGTGCATATGGCTAGCCAGTTTTCCCAACACCATTTATTAAATAGGGAATCTTTTCCACAATGCTTGTTTTTGTCAGGTTTGTCAGAGATTAGATGGTTGTAGATGTGTGGCATTATTTCTGAGGCCTCTGTTGTGTTCCATTGGTCTATATATCTGTTTTGGTACCAGCACCATGCTGTTTAGGTTATTGTAGCCTTGTAGTATAGTTTGAAGTCAGGTAGTGTGATGCCTCCAGCTTTGTTTTTTTTTTTTTTCCCCCCCTTAGGATTGTTTTGGCTATATGGGCTCTTTTTTGATTTCATATGAAATTTAGAGTAGTTTTCTCTAATTCTGTTAAGAAAGTCAGTGGCAGCTGGATGGGGATAGCATTGAATGTGTAAATTACTTTGGGCAGTATAGCCATTTTCACGATGTTGATTTTTCCGACCCATAAGCATGGAATGTTTTTCCATTTGTTTGTGTCCTCTTTTATTTCCTTGAGAAGTGGTTTGTAGTTCTCCTTGAAGAGGTCCTTCACATCCGTTGTAAGTTGTATTCCTAGATATTTTATTCTGCCTGTAGCAACTGTGAATAGGAGTTCACTCATGATTTGGCTCTCTATTTGTCTATTATTGGTGTATACGAATGCTTGTGATTTTTGCACATTGATTTTGTATACTGAGAGTTTACTGAAGTTACTTATCAGCTTAAGGAGATTTTGAGCTGAGACAATGGGGTTTTCTAAATATACAGTCATGTCATCTGCAAACAGAGACAATTTGATTCCCTCTCTTCCTATCTGAATACGCTTTATTTCTTTCTCTTGCCTGATTGCCCTGGCGAGAACTTCCAATACTATGTCGAATAGGAACGGTGAGAGAGGGCATTCTTGTCTTATGCTGGTTTTCAAGGGAATGCTTCTAGCTTTTGCCCATTTAGTATGATATTGGCTGTGGGTTTGTCATAAATAGCTCTTATTATATTTAGATATGTTCCATCAATACCTAGTTTATTGAGAGTTTTTAGCATGAAGGGGTGTTGAATTTTATTGAAGACATTTTCTGCATCTATTGAGATAATCATGTGGTTTTTGTCACTGGTTCTGTTTATGTGATGGATTATGTTTATTGATTTGTGTATGTTGAACCAACCTTGCTTCCCAGGGATGAAGCCAACTTGATCATGGTGGATGAGCTTTTTGTGATTCTGATGTGCTGCTGAATTTCGTTTGCCAGTATTTTATTAAGGATTTTGCGTCGATGTTCATCAGGGATATTGGCTTGAATTTTTCCATTTTTATTGTGTCTCTGCCAGGTTTTGGTGTCAGGATGATGCCGACCTCATAAAATGAGTTATGGAGGAATCCCTCTTTTTCTATTGTTTGGGATAGTTCCAGAAGGAATGGTACCAGCTCCTCTTTGTACCTCTGGTAGAATTCGGCTGTGAATCTGTCTGGTCCTGGGCTTTTTTTGGTTGGCAGGCTATTAATTACTGCCTGAATTTCAGAACTTGTTACTCGTCTATTCAGAGATTCAACTTCTTCCTGGTTTAGTCTTGGGAGGGTGTATGTGTCCAGGAATTTATCCATTTCTTATAGAATTTCTAGTTTATTTGCGTAGAGGTGTTTACAGTATTCTCTGATGGTAGTTTGTATGTCTGTGGGATCAGTGGTAATATCCCTTTTGTCATTTTTTTATTGTGTCTATTTGATTCTTCTGTCTTTTGTCTGGATAGTGGTCTATCTATTTTGTTAATCTTTTCAAACAACGAGCTCCTGGATTCATTGATTTTTTGAAGGGTTTTTGTGTCTCCGTCTCCTTCAGTTCTGCTTTGATCTTAGTTACTTTTTTGTCTTCTGCTAGCTTTTGATTTTTTTGCTCTTGCTTCTCTAGTTCTTTTAATTGTGATGTTATGGTGTCGATTTTAGATCTTTCCCGCTTTCTCCTATGTGCATTTAGTGCCATAAATTTCCCTCTAAACACTGCTTTAGCTGTGTCCCCGAGATTCTAGTATGTTGTGTCTTTGTTCTCATTGGTTTCAAAGAACTTATTTATTTCTGCCCTAATTTTGTAATTTACCCAGTAGTCATTCAGGAGCAGCTTGTTCTGTTTCCATGTAGTTGTGCGGTTTTGAGTGAGTTTCTTAATCCTGGGTTCTAATTTGATTGCACTGTTGTCTGAGAGACTGTTTGTTCTGATTTCCATTCTTTTGCATTTGCTGAGGAGTGCTTTACTTCCAATTCTGTGGTCGATTTTAGAATAAGTGTGATGTAGTGCTTGGAAGAATGCATATTCTGTTGATCTGGGGTGGAGAGTTCTGTAGATGTCTATCAGGTCCACTTGGTCCAGAGCTGAGTTAAAGTCCTGAGTATCCTTGATAATTTTCTGTCTTGTTGATCTGTCTAATATTGACAGTGGGTGTTAAAGTCTCCCACTGTTATTGTGTAGGAGTCTAAGTCTCTTTGTAGGTCTCTAAAAGTTTGCTTTATGAATCTGGGTGCTTCTGTATTGGGTGCATTTATATTTAAGGATAGTTAGCTCTTTTTGTTGCATTGATCCCTTTACCATTATGTAATACCTTCTTTGTCTCTTTTGATCTTTGTTGGTTTAAAGTCTGTTTTATCAGGGACTAGGATTGTAACCCCTGTTTCCTCTGTATTTTTTTCTTGTTTTTTTTTTTTTTTTTTGGTTTCTGTTTGCTTGGTAAATATTCCTCCATCTCTTTCTTTTGAGCCTATGTGTGTCTTCGCTCATGTGATGGGTCTCCAGCACACCGATGTGTCTTGACTCTTTATCCGATTTGCCAGTCTGTGTCTTTTAATTGAGGCATTTAGCCTGTTTACATTTAAAGTTAATATTGTTATGTGTGAATTTGATCCCGTCATTATGGTGCTAGCTGGTTATTTTGCCTGTTAGTTGATGCAGTTTCTTCATAGTGTCAATGGTCTTCACAATTTGGTATGTTTTTGTGGAGGCTGGTACCAGTTTTTCCTTTCCATATTCAGTGCTTCCTTTAGGAGCTTTTGTAAGGCAGGCCCGGTGGTGACAAAATCTCTCAGCATTTGCTTGTCTGTAAAGGATTTTATTTCTCCTTCACCTATGAAGCTTAGTTTGGCTGAATATGAAATTCTGGGTTGAAAATCCTTTCCTTTAGAATGTTAAATATTGGTCCCTACTCTCTTCTGGCTTGTAGGGTTTCCGCAGAGAGATCCTCTGTTATTCTGATGGACTTCTCTTTGCAGATAATGTGATCTTTCTGTCTTGCTGCCCTTAACATTTTTTCCTTCATTTCAGCCTTGGTGAATCTGACAATTATGTGTCTTGGGTTTGCTATTCTCAAGGAGTATCTTTGTGGTGTTCTCTGTATTTCCTGAATTTTAATGTTGGCCTGCCTTGTTAGGTTGGGGAAGTTCTCCTGGATCATATCCTGAAGAGTGTTTTCCAACTTGGTTCCATTCTCCCCATCACTTTCAGGTACACCAATCAAATGTAGGTTTGGTCTTTTCACATGGTCCCATATTTCTTGGAGGCTTTCTTCATACTTTTTCATTATTTTTTCTCTAATCTTGTCTTCACACTTTATTTCATTAAGTTGATCTTCAACCTCTGACATTTGTTCTTCTGCTTGGTTGATTCAGCTATTGATACTTATGTTTTCTTCACGAAGTTCCCATGCTGTGTTTTTTAGCTCCTTCAGGTCATTTATGTTCTTCTCTGAATTGGTTAGTCTCATTAACAATTCCTCTAATCTTTTCTTAAGGTTCTTAGCTTCCTTGCATTGGGCCAGAACATGCTCCTTTAGCTCAGAGGAGTTTTTTATTACCCACCTTCTGAAGCCTACTTCTGTCAATTCATCAAACTCATTCTCTGCCCAGTTTTGTTCCCTTGCAGGTGAGGAGTTGTGATCCTTTGGAGGAGGAGAAGAGGTGTTCTTGTTTGGGAATTTTCAATCCTTTTGTGCTGGTTTTTCCTCATCTTCATGAATTTATCTACTTTTGGTCTTTGATATTGGTGACCTTCAGATGAAGTTTTTGTGTGGATGTCGTTTTGGTTGATGTAGATGCTAATCCTTTCTGTTTGTTAGTTTTCCTTCTAACAGTCATGCCCCTCTGCTGAAAGTCTGCTGGATTTTGCTGAAGGTCCACTCCAGACCCTGTTTGCCTGAGTATCACTAGTGGAGGCTGCAGAACAGCAAAGATTGCTTCCTGTTCCTTCTTCTGTAAGCTTCGTCCCAGAGGGGCACCCACCAGATGCCAGCTGGAGCTCTCCTGTATGGTGTCTGTCAACCCCCGCTGGGAGGTGACTCCCAGGTAGCAGGCACTGTGGTCAGGGACCCACTTGAGGAGGCAAGCTGTTCCTTAACAGAGCTGGAGCGCTGTGCTGAGAGATCCATGGCTCTCTTCAGAGCCAGAAGGCAGGAACATTTAAGTCTGCTGAAGCTGTGCCCACAGCCACCCCTTCTTCCAGGTGCTCTGTCCCAGGGAGATGGGAGTTTTATGTATAAGCCACTGACTGGGGCTGTTGCCTTTCTTTCAGAGATGTCCTGCCCAGGAGGAATCTAGAGAGGCAGTCTGGCTGCAGTGGCTTTGCCCAGCAGCAGTGGGCTCTGCCCAGTTTGAACTTCCGGGCGTGTTTATTTAAACTGTGAGGGGAAAACCAACTACTCAAGTCTCAGTAATGGTGGCTCCCCCACCACCCCGCCAAGCTGGAGCATCCCAGTTGACGTTAGACTGCTGTGATGGCAGCAAGAATTTCAAGACAGTGGATTTTAGCTTGCTGTGCTCCATGTGGGTGCGATCCGCTGAGCTAGACAACCTGGCTCCCTGGCTTCAGCCCCCTTTCCAGGGGAGTGAGTGGTTCTGTCTTGCTGGCGTTCCAGGTGCCACTGGGGTATGAAAAATTAAATAAATAACTCCTGTTGCTAGCTCGGTGTCTGCCCAAATGGCTGCCCAGTTTTGTGCTTAAAACCTAGGGCCCTGGTGCCATAGGCATCCAAGAGAATCTCCTAGTCTGCAGATAGGCAAAGACTGTGGGAAAAGCAGTATTTGGGCCGGAATACACCGTTCCTCACCTCATGGTCCTTCATGGCTTCCCTTGGCTAGGGAAGGGAGTTCCCTGACCCCTTCTCCCTCCGGGGTGAGGTGACGCCCCACCCTGCTTTGGCTTGGACTTCGTGGGCTGCACCCACTATCTAACCAGTCCCAATGAGATGAGCCGGGTACCTCAGTTGGAACTGCAGAAATCACCCATCTTCTGCGTTGATCTTGCCAGGAGCTGCAGACTGGAGCTGTTCCTATTTGGCCATCTTCCTAGACACACACCAAGTATAGTCTTTTCAACAAATGGGGCTGGAACAATTGGATATCTCTTTGTAAAACCCACCCCCAAAATGTTGATACATACACAGCACCATATAAAACATTAATTGAAAATGAATCAAAGACTTAGATGTAAAAAATAAAGTTTTAAAACATGTTTAAGAAAATATTGGAGAACATTTTTGTGACTTTCAGTTGGGCAAAGATTTAAGATACCAACAACACTGTGCATAAAATAATTGATAAATGATACTTCATCAAAATTAATAAGTTCTGCTCATCAAAAGATAATTTTAAGAAAGTGACAATAGGCCTGGCATAGTAACTCACACCTATAATCCCAGCACTTTGGGAGGCTGAGGCAGGTGGATCACCTGAAGTCAGGAGTTCAAGGCCAGCCTGGCCAACATGGGGAAACCCCATCTCTACTAAAATACAAAAATTAGCAGGGTGTGGTGGTGCATGCCTGTGGTCTCAGCTATTCAGGAGGCTGAGGCAAGAGAATAGCTTGAACCAGGAGGTGGAGGTTGCAGTGAGCCCAGATCGCACCACTGCACTCCAGCCTGGGCAACAGAGCAAGACTCCTTCTCAAAAACAAAACAAAGAAAGTGACAATACTGTATTGGATACTAACATTTTTTCTAAGAGGGTAGATCTTTTTTTTTTTTTTTTTCCGAGATGGAGTCTTGCTCTGTCACCCAGGCTGGAGTGCAGTGGCGCAATCTTGGCTGACTGCAAGCTCTGCCTCCCGGGTTCAAGCGATTCTTCTGCCTCAGACACCTGAGTAGCTGGGACCACAGGTGTGCGCCAACACGCCCAACTAATTTTTGTATTTTTAGTAGAGACAGAGTTTCACCATATTAATCAGGCTGGTCTCAAACTTCTGACCTTGTGATCTGCCTGCCTCGGCCTCCCAAAGTGCTGGGATTACTGTCGTGAGCCACTGCGCCTGGCAGAGGGTAGATCTTAAGTTCTTATTGCACACATACACACACACACACACACACACACACACACACAATAATAGTAATAAATAAGAGGGCAGAAAGACACTTTTGGTGATGACAAGAAGTTTATGGCATGTATTGTGGTAAAATCTATGGCATAGGTTTCATGGGTGGATGCTTACCTCCAAATTCATCAAGCGGTATACATAAAATATGTAGTTTTTTTATATAAAAGTAAATAAAATACATTTACCACCATTATATTTCCGGAAAAAATCTCATTTAGTCTTTTTATGTTACATGTTTAACAAACACTAGTTTCTTGTTGTTAATATGTTAGAATTTTGCATGTATCTTTCGTTATTTTGTGATTTTTTTTAATATGGCGTCTTTTTCAAAAAAGTCTGTATTAATGTCGCAGTCAAGTTTTCCTTCATTCTCTGTGCTCTGAAGTCTAGAACAGTTAAATCCATGAAACATTTCCTAGAAAATGAAATAACTTGCCTATGAGTACAATCTTACATTGATTACTCAGCTGACTAATTGCTCTGAAGTCTAATAATATTATTACTTCATTATTCCTGGAAAAATGCCATGTTTTCTCATTCGCCCATTCCTACCTGTATCCAGGTCTCTTGGTTTCTAATTTGGTTTCTGTCCCTGTTTGTTTGACTAATTCAGTCTTGGTATTACACTAGCTCTCTTGGCATTTGTTCTTAGTTCTGTGGAGGTGAAGTTGATAAACTTTGTCAATATGATGGGCAGGATATTTTGCCCAAAGTGTGTATCCCTTATTAGCAGTCAGGGAAGAAGGAGGAATTAGAGGAGACAGAATGAAGATTTCTGTCTCATTTGAACCCTTATATAATTCTATGATAAATTATAATTTGTAGAATATTTTCTGATATGTAGATTTATCTATCACCAAGTCAGTTACTTCTTAATTAATAAAAGCACCATGTTTTGTTTTCCTGTGTAATAGTAAATATTTTCTAATTTCACAAATCATTTCAATAAATGAAAATATAAGCCATGGATTTAGAGAAAAATCTTTTCAATTCACATCTCTGATGAAGACTTGCATATGCAACCTATAAAGCATTCTCAAAATCTAATAAGAAAACTAACAACTTAATAAAAAATAAGCAATGTATTTAAATGCTTTACCAAATACACTTTATCAAAAAGATAAATTGATGGAAAATAAGCACGTGGAAATAAGCTTAACATCAGCTATGAGGAAAATGCAAATTAAAGCCACAATGAGATACTTCTTTAACCTATTAGAATGGCTCCAATAGACCATTAGGCAAATGAAGGGCAATTTACAAAATACTGGACCAGTACCCCTCAAAATGCTTGATAATAAATACCAAGTGTTGGTGAAGTAACTGCAGTGCTCATACAATACTGTGGAAGTGTAAAACAATAGAATTTTGGAAAACTATTTGGCAATTCCTAAACAATTTAAACTTACACCGGCTATGTGATCCAGCCATCCCATTCACATACATTTACCAAAGAGAAACGAAAGCATATGTCCCTACAAACCTTTATTCACAATAATTTTATACGTAATTGTCCCAAATTGGAAACAACCAAAATGCCCATCCTTAGGTGAATAAGTCAACAAAATGTACACTTTAGAATGTGGATTACTTTATGTTGATTTTATTCAATAAAGTTGTTGAGATTGAAATTCAACTTACGTTGGATTTTAATTGAACAAAAATTTAAATATTTCCCTCATCAGATTAAACTCATATTACACTTTCCTTTAGCCCTATATTATAATGTCTCGATTCACAAATATTTCGTGTACTAAATTCTTCCTGGTTATTGTGACGTTCTGTTGACCCCTGTTTAGATCTTATCTCTTGGGCCTTATTTACCTCGTCATCTTCTCCTCCTGTTGTCTTCCTGTTTACTGCCATGCCCTGCTTGCACCTCTTCCCTGGAATTACACACACTCCTACTTTTATAGAGGTGAAATTTGGTTAAAATTAGCATCACATACAACTTTGAAGTGAGCATAGAACAATTAAGAGTGATAATGTTGGAACTGGTTAGGGTTGGGGTTGAAGTGAAGAGAAAGTGTCTGAGTGTGTTAAAACAAACATTTAGATTCCTAATCTATTTTTGAAAAGCATCATCGGTTGCTTTTCTGACTCACTTCCCAGTCCCTCACCAGTGAGACACCCCCACAAATGTCTGGTGAAGCAGATACCGTCATTACGTTCTAGGAATGACTCTGCTTGCCTTTTGAGAGTCATAATGCCATAGTTCATTTCTAGGACAGGAGCAGTTTTGTACATATTATAATTCAGGAGTCAGCAAACTAAGGCCCGATGCCTGTTTTGGCAAATAAAATTTTCATTCAAAAACTTTTATTGGAACATAGCCGTGTTCATTCTTTTTTGTATTGCCTATGGCTACTTTTATGCTACAACAGCATATTTGACTAGTTGCAGCCACTATAGATAGTGTGAGCCTCTAGAAAGCCTAAAATATTTATTTTTTGGCCCTTTAAGAAAATGCATGTTAACCTCTATAGTTAATCAAAATTAATAACAGCAAACACATAGTATATACTATGTGCCAGGGTGTTGTCATATATTAAGTAAAAATATTAGTTCTAATACTCATAATAACCTTATAAGGTAGATATTGTTCCAATACCAACTTAACACATGAGGAAACTGAGACACAAAGAGGTTAATCTTCCCTGTCACAAAGTTAAGAAATACGAGGGCTAGGATTTGAACAAAAGTGGCTTGACTCCAAGCCTGGGCTTTTAATAGCTTCTTGTACTGGTGCTCCATTTGGAGAAATAGAGGAAATACAAACTATTTTAATAAGTGGTGAAATTATACAACCAACCAGTTTAGGTGAAAATCTCGGAATTATTTAGATTATAAGAAAGGAGATGAGATATATTTAATTAGCTTTATATTAATTATTGCAGTTTTTCAGGCTCATCCATGAAAGAGTTGTGATTAGGTAATTTTTTTAAAATTTGGTATTATTCGCTCTTGGTAAGTCATCTGTTTGAGTTAGGCCCGTATCTTAGTATAGTGATTTTATAGGATAGCAGACTACAGATCCTTTTGTCAGTTTATTTCTCCAATTTGTTTGTTTGTTTGTTTGTTTGGTTCAGTGTCATATCCAAGGAACTGTTCCACCAAGGAATCAGAATCATTTCCAAAATTTTAGTTTCATAACTTTGAGTTTTCTTGAAACCTGTTTTTTATTTTCTGCATCATTGTAATAGAGATATCAGTCAACATTTATTTCAGTAATTGTTTGCAATGAAAACACGTGAAACAAAACAGGCTCAAGAGATTCTGACAGCTTGCATATTTTTCTTGAAAATTCAGTTTGTGTTTTTGACACAAATATATCAACGGTCTCAAAAAAGTTTAAAAATTAAAAACATACAGTTTTGTGTCTGTCCTCATGAAGAGTACACTTGTGACCCCAGTTTAGCATGAACTAAACTATGTTCATAGTTTAAGAGTATGTCATAGTAATGTTTTTGTTAAAAGACTGTCTTTGGACTCAAGTTTTTTTTTTTTTTTTTTTTAGGGCTGTAGTAGACATTTCTTTTAACACGGGAAGCATGATTTTGCTCATCATGATACATTGAATCTAAACAACCTGTTCATTGAATCCAAGTACACACAACGGCTATAAAAACGTGTGTTTTTTATTTCACTAGGTATGTGTGGAATATGTGAGGAATTAAAAGGGTAACTTGTAGAAGGCGTCTTGTCCTGCAAAGAGAGTATGTCTGGTCAGGAGTAACACAATAAGTATACAGATTAGTTTAATAAAATGTAGAGTAAGATTAACATAATGCAAGACTTTTTTTTTTTTTTCTTTTTGAGATGGAGTTTTGATCTTGTTACCCAGGCTGGAGCGCAATGGCGCGATCTCGGCTCACTGGGTTCAAGCAATTCTCCTGCCTCAGCTTCCTGAGTAGCTGGGATTACAGGCATGCACCGCTACACCCGGCTAATTTTGTGTTTTTAGTAGAGACAGGGTTTCACCATGTGGGCCAGCTGGTCTCGAACTCCCAACCTCAAGTGATCCACCCGCCTTGGCCTCCCAAAGTGCTGGGATTACAGGCGTGAGCCACCACTCCCGGCCATATAAGACAATTTTATAAACTTCTGATAAGCAGCATTCCAATATTGAAATACATGTTCAGGACAATTATATCAGTTGATACAAAGTATAACAAATGTTTCCAACAAACAGTGCTATAGGCCTGTAAAGGAAGAGATACTCTTTACCAGTTCACCATGGAAGTGCTTCACAATAGTTATGAGCTGGGTTTTGAGTAGATAGGAAGGATAAAATTACAACGAATGCTAAATGTTTCTCTGGCACTTGATGTTTTTCAAAGCAATTTAAAATATGTAATTTGATTTTACAGCAACTTGATAGAATAAGTAGTAATTGTTATTCTCATTTTAAAAATAATTTGACATTTAGAAGAATTAAATGACTTTCTTACACAGCTGGTAAGTGGTGGAGGTGCTACTTATTCCCAGGTCTTCCAACTCCAAATCATCTAAGTTTTGCATTGTAGCACCCTTTAAATAGAAGGATGGGTCAGGCACGGTGGCTCATGCCTGTAATCCCAGCACTTTGGGAGGACAAGGCAGGAGGATCACTTGAGCCCAGGAGTTCAAGATCAGCCTGGGAAACACGGCAGAAACCCCATCTGTACTAAAAATTATCCAGGTGTGGTGACATGTGCCTGTAGTCCCAGCTACTCAGGAGACTGAGATGAGAGGATCACCTGAGCCTGGGAGGGAAAGGCTGTAGTGAGCCATGGTCGTGCTGTACTCTCACAGCCGGGGTGACAGAGTGAGACCCTGTCTCAAAAAAAAAAAAAAAAAAAAGAAAAGAAAAGAAAAGAAAAGGAAAAGTGGAAAGCACTAAACTAATATCAGTCTGCATGGAATTCAGGTAAAGGAGGCTGGAGATACAGAGGCAGAGAGGGACTCGATATTTAGCTTTTTAAATGGCTGAGAAAATACCGGTGACGGGAAGAGGTAGGTCAAGCGCAGACACAGGAGAGACCGTGATAGAGCCTCGCAGTGATCCAGGCCAGGCGCGGTCGTGGCATGGGCCAAAGTGGTAGTTATGGAGTTGGAGGGAAGTGTGTGGATTCTGCATGTATTTTGAAGGTAGAGCCAACTGGATATGTTGATGAACTGATTGTAGGGTTTTAAGAGAAGGGATCAAGAATGGCTCATGCCTGTAATCCCAGCACTTTGGGAGGCCGAGGCAGGCGGATCACTTGAGGTCAGGAGTATGAGACCAACCTGGCCAACATGGTGAAACCCCATCTCTAATAAAAATACAAAAATTAGCCAGGCGTGGTGGCACATGCCTATAATCCCAGCTACTTGGGAGGCGAGGCAGGATAATCACTTGAACCCAGAAGGCAGAGGTTTCAGTGAGCAGAGATTGTGCCACTGCATTCCAGTCTGGGTGACAGAGTAAGACTCCGTCTCAGGAAAAAAAAAAAAAAAAAAGAAAAGAAAAAAGAGAAGAACGGCTGCCAAGTTTAAAACTTGAGCAACTAGAAGCATAAAATTATGGTTGAATGAGATGGGAAACAACTGAGAAAGGAGGAGGTAAGGGGTGAGTTAGACATGTAGAATTGAGATGCCGGTCAAATATTCAAACAGTAAGTTGAAGTAGGCAGGTGGACACAGGTTTAAAGTTCAGAGGAGAGTCATGAATTTAGAAGCCGTCAGAATGCAGGTGATATTCGTAGTGGTAAGATTAGGTGGCATCACTAGGGGAATGATTGTAGGTAAAGAAAAGAGTTCCAAGGACTTAGGTCTGGAACATTTCAGCGTTTTGAGTTCTTGGAAATGAGGAGGAACCAATAAGGAGCCTGATCCTAATGCAATTGCTTTAGAATGAGCTGAAGTGAGGCCACGGAATGTGGGAAAAGCTATGAGAGTTTGATGAAATGTAACTTCAAAGCAACCTAGTGAGTTTTGTCTGTAGACCATGCTGTGGGCCTCATGGTACGATAGGCATTGAATTGTCCAACAAAAGTCTGTAATAAAAGACTATAGTGATCAAACATTTTTATTTATGGGATTAAGCCATTATTTAGTTCTCATAACAAGAGAGTGAGAAGTATGTAACAGGGATCATTATCCTCATTTTTAACATAAAGGAACTGAGACTAGAGGTGAGAGGGTTACATGTAGTTTTGCAAGAATAGTAGCACAGTTTTATTTTCCCTAGATACCTACTTACAAAGATCTTTATAAATTTCTAGGGTGATGTATTTTATAAGCAGGAAACAGAGGCCAGAACAAACTAGAGAAAAGGAGCTGCCATGAAGGAAAATAAGAGAACACTTGGAACCCAAACAGAAGTATGACCTACAAGGACAGGAGGAATCGTGGTGTGGTGAAAAGCACGAGCTGAGAATCAGGAAACTTGGACACCAGTCCTGGCTGTTTCACTTTCGGAAAGCCTGGAAACTAGTTTCTTAAGGCTTAGTTTGTTTCTGAGAACATGACTTTCTTACAGGATGTAAGCTCATTAAAAAGGTCTGGGAGGACGCCTAGATCCAGCAGTAACTTCTTGGGAGCAGATGGGCTTAGAGGGGGCAACAAATGGAGGATATTTTACTTTCCTCTTCGTTATTATTTGAATTATTAATAATATTAATAATGTGTATGTGCTCCTTTTTTTAGTTTAATCAAAAATTGAAAATGGGAAAAACTGTAAGACAAAATTCAGTTAAGCAATTTCTAGACACCAGCAGAAAAATGTGGCTGATATCTATTGATTTCTAAGTCTTAGTTTCTTCTGCTATAAAATTAGGGAATTTTCAAGAGTCCCTAAAACCAGTTCCGTCTCTGGCATCTTGTAATCCTATGTAGAGCCACACATTTCAAGATGTGGGGCCCTTTTGTAACTAGTATATAGAAGACAATCTTTGCACTGATGTTTTCATGAAAATCAATTAACTGAAATGCTCTGGTAACACTATAAGGCTAAAATTGGAATTTGGACCAGTACTAAGTAATTTAATGAAACAATGCATTATGTCAAATAACTATGGCCATCACCTGAATCAGTTAATATTTTTATAGCCCATTATCCAATTTTACACATGAGAACACTGAGGCTTATCAAGATTAAGTAACATGCCCATGATTATATAGCTGCTAAGTGATGAAACCCAAGCCTGAGTGCTATGCCTGAAATTTTTTTTTTGTTGATAGACACATAATATTGGTACATATTTGTGGGGTACATGTGATATTATGTTAAATGAATAGAATGTGTAATGATGAACTTGGGGCATTTAGGATATCCATCACTTGGAGCATTGATCATTTCTACATGTGCAGAGCATTTCAAGTCCTCACTTCTAGCTATTTTGAGATATATAATGTGTTATTATTATCTATAGTCACCCTACTTTACTATCAAACACTGGAACTTACTCCCTCTATCTGTGTTTTGCTACCCATTAGCCAATCTCTATTCATCCCTCCCACACCTATGTTCTTCCCAGTCTCTGATAATTATCATTCTACTCTCTACCTCCATATGATCAACTTTTTTAAGCTCCTGCATGTGAGTGAGTACATGCAATATTTGTCTTTCTGTGCTGGACTTATTACACTTAACATAATGATCTCCAGTTCCATCCATGTTGCTGCAAATGATGTGATTTCATTATTTTTTATGGCTGAATAGTATTACATTTTGTGTATACACCACATTTTCCTTATCCATTCATGCATTAAGGAACACTTAGGTTGATTCATATCTTTGATGTGGAGAGTAGTCTGAGCCTGAAATCATAATCACTAAATATATCTGCTGTCTCAGTCTTTTTGGTGGTAAACACCTTCCTTGATATAGGAAAGCAATGATTTATTTTGGTTTACAAAGAGAGAAACCAGAATCTGCTTGATTTTGTCAAGTGCCCTCATTTCTGAACCCCCTCTTTTTAATTTTCAAGTTGACTTTTTAAGTTAACTAAGTAAACTGCTCAATGTTCTTCCAGTGCCTCATATTCATATAACCCTGCCTTCATGTATTTCATTCATAAAATGCATTGCCCCAGCTTGAATGTTCCTGAAACCCAAATGTCTTGTAATTAATGGATCTGTTTAATGTGACAGTATTTCTTCATGCTGCAGGAAAAATTAAGTAAATGGTGTTCTTTTTTTTTTTTTTGGGGGGGGCGGAGTCTCGCTCTGTCACCTTGGCTGGAGTGCAGTGGCATGATCTCGGCTCACTGCAAGCTCCGCCTTTCGGGTTCACGCCATTCTCCTGCCTCAGCCTACCGAGTAGCTGGGACTACAGGCGCCCACTACCACGCCCGGCTAATTTTTTGTATTTTTCAGTAAAGATGGGGTTTCACCATGTTAGCCAGGATGGTCTTGATCTCCTGACCTCGTGATCCGCCCGCCTCGGCCTCCCAAAGTAATGGTGTTCTTAAACATGGTGTTGTCCCTGGATCCAGAAAATAAGACAATAGACTTTCTGTTGGAAGCACTGTTGCCTTGTTTAGCAATCTAGGGGCCCATACACCTAGTTTCCTGACTGTGTTCCTGGTCTTAACACACTGTCTTATTCAGATGTCAGAATTCCACTTCTGTCTTCATTGTCAGCCCCGGAGCCCTCTCAGATCTGATCCACTCCCTTGTTGCTTCCTACTTTTCATTCTAAAACTTGATTTGGTTTGCTTACTGTTCTGGTTTCCTACTCAGTGTCTGTGACCCATGTCAACAGCTCTCAAACCTGCCAGAGCATTAGAAGCACCTGGAGACATTTCTTAAAATTAAAGACTCTAAAGTACAAATCAGAAGTGCAAAACCAGTTGCTTGGGTTGGGATCTGGAAATCTATATTGAAAAGAGAGCTTTCAGGCACAGCCTGATTAGAATCCCTGCCCAGGAGATAGCTTCACTGGAAGCAGGTTGCCAAGTAGATTTCCTCCTCGTTCCATAGTTGTTCAATAGAATGTGAGAAGTTAGGGACTCAGGTATCATTCTGTCAGGGTATCTTGATTAGGGACTTTTTTATTGAGAGATAATTATAACAAGACTGCATTCTATTCCCTTTTTAAAAAAGTATCTGTTTATACTTACTGTTGTGTAAGCACATCATAGAAAATTACATTTGAAATCACATTTCCCATAGAGGTGCTTATCTTACCATAGAATGGAAAAAAAAAAAAAAGGCTTTTGGATTGAGTTCTTTTCTTTTTCTCGTTTTTCTTCTTTAATCAAATATAAAATACCTTAATTATGCATTGGAGTTCACGAGCAAATATTTGATAAAATCATCACCATGCCACATGAACTATGAAGTAATTACATGTTTATTCCAAGCAGTTTTTGAAATAAGAGATTTCGGCCAATTTCCCAATGGATACTTTTCTTATTTAAGTAACAAGTCCAGATCATTGACTTAAAAAAATACCAACGAAACTCCCTTAGTACATGATAGTTTGTTATGATTAAAGTCTTCTGTGAAAATGAAATTATTTATGCTAATTAACTCAGTGAATCTTTAATATGTGTCTCTGAAATTCTAAGAATCTTAATAGATTCTAGAAAGAAACATAGTTTATATCCTCATGTTGCAGAATGTTGTCTGTTTTGATTGTGAGAGAAAGCCTTTTCAGAGCTGAGTGTTTGTTTGGCATCTCATACTGTTTCTCAGAGATAGCATATAGATGTTACTTTTTGAAATATGGCTTAATTAGAAAGAACTGCTTAAAGCAAATCAATGATATGTAGCTTACTCACCTGAGAAATTCAAGGCAAAGCTGATGCTTTTTAAGTATGAAGGTCTAGTTGAAAATATGCAAGTACTGTGTTGTGAAACAGAATCCTATATCACTGAGCCTTCCCATTCTGCATCTTGCCCTTAATTTGCAGTCATACAATTTAACAGCTGTCTCATAATAGCCATTTAAACTGAGATACTATGTAAAACACTTATATTTTAGTTTATAATTATTTATAGCATCCACTGGGGAAGTTTGGGTACTATTTATAGCATCCACTGGGGAAGTTTGGCAACGTAGGCTGGGCACGGTGGTTTACATCTGTAATCCCAGCGCTTTGGGAGGCTAACACAGGTGGACTGCTTGAGACCAGGGGTTTGCGACCAGCCTTGGCAACAGGACGAAACCCTATTTCTACAAAAAGTACAAACAATGACCCGAGTGTGGTGGTGTGTGCCTGTGGTCCTAGCTACCCAGGAGGCTGAGGTTAGAGGATCTCTTGAGCTGGAAAGGTCGAGGTTGTAGTGAGCCATGATGGCCCCTGCACTCCAGCCTGGATGCCTGGGTGACAGAGTGAGACCCTGTCTCCAAAAAAAAAAAAAAAAAAAAAAAAAAAAAAAAAAAAAAAAAGAAAAAGAGAGAGAGAAGGCAATGTAGTAAATCTCTGGAATCCTCTCATTCTTTGCCTTCTTTGGTTGCTTCTAGCACCTTCAAGAAATGATGTTTAAACTCTTTCAGGAATGTTTACCTATTTTTTACGATCATTACCTTCATTAGGCTTCATTAGGTAGTATTTCCTGTTTGGCTTTTTTTCTATTCCCATGTGAAAAATATTCATAGGGTTTGTTTATCCATCGCTACCCCAGAAAACAATAGCCTCTACTAAAAATGTTATATTTATGTAAATATAAAGAAGTCTTGAACTTACTCATGTTATTCTTTTCCCCCAGAATTTGTTTTCTAAATAAACATTAACAATTTTTTGATTCTATGAACTGCAATTTGTCTGTCAGGAAAGTTATGCAGAGGCATGATGTTTAAGCCAGTTCAGTGTTACCTGAAAGACTGAGTGATTCTTCAGATGAACAGAGGTTGCACCCAGATAACAAGCATGGATAATGACAATGTCCTTGTGAAGAACTGTGACATTTAACTTGTCAGGCTGCCACAATTTCATAGATGCTCACAGTAGCTCTTTCTTCAGAGATGAAGACCTTTATTATGTCTAGCATAGCAAACAGTATGAAATTCATTTTTGTGATGAGTTCCTCTTGCACCCTAAGTCCCTTGGGGGTGATGTGGAGTGGGAAGGTGGATACTGTGAATGCAGAGGACCCTTGTCACAACTGAGGACCCTGAACTTAGGGAACTCTTTTATCATAGGCTGCAAGCAAACCTGTCCAAGATTTTTCCCAGAAAGAGCTGTTATACTGATCAGCAAACAAATCTGTCCTCTGCTGTATCTGGCTAGGTTGTTCCCTATAGAAAAATGTTTAAAAATATAATCTAGAACAAAGGACATCAGATCAGTACTTCTACTGACAAGATGTGCAGAAACCCAAGAGATCCATGGAGAATGTCTGCCAACAGTCCCGAGCAATGAATATGCTCATGGTTCAAACTCTTCCCACCAGAGTTGTCTCTCCAGTCTACTAATTCTGATTTACTTGAGTTACTCATGGAGTGTGTCTTTTTATATTACCTTTATCATAGGCATTATTGATGATCAATAGACTGGCTAAAACATAAATAACAAGAAGTACAGAGGAGAGCTCATCATTCACTGGGCCCCGTTTCATACATATGTACTATATTATAAGTAATATTGACCTTTGTGAAGTTCTAGAAAATTCAATAAATACTAATAGCTCAAACTGGAATTCTTTTTAAGGAAGATAATCTGGGGAAAAAAAGAGAAAGTTTTGTGTCGGAGAAACAAGATTGAGCTGTTTAAAAATATCTATGTAAATACTGAGAACAGGATTAAGTCTTCCTGCAGTCTGAGTCAAATCTGTGGTTAGGACTGAATGTTTATGATGATTGAGTGATCTGATGAATTACAGGTTTATAGCTTTCTTTTCCAGGTACTTAATTGTCTGCAGGAAGCTGGCTTTTTTGAAGTGAATTTTGTGTTCACTGTTCATATGATTGAAGTTATTAATGCCGAGGATTATTTAGTCACCCCTCCCTCAGTGTTACCAACCATAAAACTGAAGCCCAGGACAGCTGGGAGACTTGCCTAGAGTTACACGTGAGGGAGGAGCAGGGCTAGCCGCTCACATTTCCCTGGAGGGGCTTTGTTTATTCAAAGGGTACAGCTTATGTTAAGGTCAGAGAGACAGAGGGAGCGTGCATGCTCCCGAGACTGATTGATCTCAGCAGGAATTGTAATTCCTCTATGTATAGAAAACTCCACTCTTGACTGTAAATACCTAGCCATAGTAGTATTGTATTTGGTAACTGGCCATAATGTATGAAGGCGTATTCCAGTTTGTGACTAGAGCTTGGCCCTAGTATAGAAAAATATTAATTACTATTCAAAATCACTTAAAAAAAAGATGACTATCCAAGACACAAACCCGGGATTGCCTTAAGCATAATAAACAAACAATTAAACCAATTATAACTTACCAGTGAAACTTGCAAGCTTTGAGAAGTTGGCCTTGTTTCATGTTTGGTGAAAGGCAGAGTAGTTTAATTACTTTCGTCTGTGGTCAGAGGCATTTCCATAGACAGCTGGAAGGGATCTTTGAGAGCATCTGATCAGATGATTTTCCCCATTGTGAAGAACTGGAGCTCTTGGAATCCCTGAGTCAGGGTAGAAGGACCCCCTGAGTCAGGGTAGAAGGACCCCCTGAGGGTGAAGATCTTCACTTTTCCTTACTTCTCATAAAGCCATTTTGCTTATACCTGTTTTATATCTTGGTCTCTGTTACTTAGAAAACAAATTTTAAAACACACTAATACAATATTTCATATTTTGATAGGCATTGGGTGCATGCATTTATTAAAACTAATTGAGTGCACACTTAAGATTTATAAATTTTATATAAAAAGATGAAAAAAATTACTGAACTCAATTATGGCACGCTGAACTATTTAGGGGAAGGTGTGCATCAGTGACTGAATTATTTTGAAGTGAACCAGAAATAAGGTGCAGTGATGGATAGATATAGGGTGGATACACAATGAAGCAAGTATAGTAACATAGTAATGGTAGAAGGTAGGTGAAAGATATATGTAGGGGTGCTTATTGTATGATTCTTTCAACTTTGCTTCATGGTTGAAAACTTTCTTAAAATATTATATGGGAAAAAAAACTCACCAATATTGTTTAACCCTCTCATTTTTATAAATAAGGAACGTGATACTCAAGGAGAATATGATTAAATCATTGGCAGAGTAAGATCTAGTACCAAAAAATCCTCAGAGAACTGATTCTGCTGCCTTTCTCTACATTCAAATTTGAGCATTTGCCCAAGAATTTTTGCATGAATGCCAGAAAAATCATGTATTTTTGATGAAATAATAGTATTTTTAATGATGAAAAAAGGCATTTTGCAGGATTCTTGGAACTATTACTTTCATGATGCTATCTTCTCATGCCCACCCCCCACCTTTTTTTGTTAATTTTTATTCTGGTAACATTGAGGCAATTTTTGTGCTTCTTATAGTTTAATACATTAGAGTTTATTGTGAATTTATATATTATATAGCATTTATGGCTTAAATTTTCATTTTCAATTTGCAAGCACATAAATGCATGATATTTTATGATGAATATCTTCCTTTGAAAGTACAGAAATGAAGGTAACATCTTCGAAAAGGTCCATGAACGTTCTGTAGATTCTTTTGATGTCTTTCTGAAATTAAAAAAAAAATGGTCTTGCTTCTAGTGTTTGACTAGCATGTTATGATAAAGGACAACCTAAAAGTGATTTCTCCGTTACTCTTGTACTGTTCTAGAACACTTACAGGGTAAGAATTTCTGGAGTCAAGCCTGCCTTAGGTTTGAATTCTGATTATGGTATTTCCAGATGTGAGAACATGGGGAAGTTACTAAACTTCTTTGAGCCTTTTTTCCTTGGGTACAAAATGGGAATAATACTAGTATCCTATGATTCTTAGTATTTAATAGGTATTAGGTGTAACTTTTATTAGAAGTAAACTTAGACTTTGCTAGTGAATGACATATCTTTGTCATATTATATTTGTACTTAAACTTTATATTTTTATATTTTATTATCTAATTTTAATTGTTGATATTCACCTCTACATGGGATTGTGCTTCTGTATATTTACAGGATTTACATCTTGCCTGTGCAGTGTTCGCTCTTACAGTTGTTTACCCCAAAGCATGAGTCATCTACAAAGCACACTTTAGTTAAGATTGGGCGTATTTATTTCCTAATTCTGTTGTCCTTTAAATGACTCTTTTGGCCTTCTTAGATTTTGGCATTGATTACTGCTTTTTCAACTTCCTCTCTAGAATCCAAAATGTAAGAATTATATAATTGTAGCCTTGCATAACTCAAAATGTGAGAAATGTATAAGGCCAAATTAGTGAGTAATTAAATTTTTTTATCATTAGTGTAACTTTAAAAATTTGCAGTGCAAAGATCCTACTTTTTCTTATTAAGTTGATAAAAATATTGGTGTTATTTGAAGATGTAATTTTAGACAAATGGAAATTTTAGTTGGAAGATTATTGGATACATATCTTACCCACCACAGCATACATATACACATGCGTAAGATGATAGTATAATAAGTAATATACATGTAAGATAATAGTATACCATTTGAAGGAAAAAACGTCAAGGTTATGTTTATTATAGTTCAGTAGTTGTGTAATGCCTTTTTTGGCCCATCATTTTAAATCCTTTTTAAAAATAATGTGGTACTTCTTAGATTTAAGTGTGACAGAATGAGCTTAAGGTACAGCATCATAGAATTCGGAGGCACACAGTCATAGAACACTTACAGGCTAAGAATCTCTGGAGTCAAGGAAGATGCTTTGAGATCATTTGGAATTTCAGATTTGTGGCTTTTAACACTTGCTGCACATTGAAATTATTTGGGGGAGTCTTAAAAATACTAATATTTGCCAGGCGCGGTGGCTCACGCCTGTAATCCCAGCACTTGGGAGGCCGAGGCGGGTGGATCACGAGGTCAGGAGATGGAGACCATCTTGGTTAACACGGTGGAACCTTGTCTCTACTAAAAATACAAAAAATTAGCCAGGCGTGGTGGTGGGCGCCTATAGTCCCAGCTACTTGGGAGGCTGAGGCAGGAGAATGGTGTGAATCCGGGAGGCGGAGCTTGCAGTGAGCTGAGATTGCGCCACTGCACTCCAGCCTGGGCGACAGAGCGAGACTCCGTCTCAAAATAAAATAAAATAAAATAAAATAAATAAATAAATAAACAAACTAATATTTAGATTGTATCCCAGATGCATGAAATAAGAATCTCTGTGAGGGGTCCTGAATATTCCTAGTTTTTGAAAGGCTCATCTGGTGATCCTACCATCATATCAATTATAAAAACCGTTTTCTGGGGTTTTTTTTCTTTGCCACTGTTTCAAGAGGAAACAGATCCCTGCTCCAAATCTTGGTAAAGTCATAGAGCTATTTATCTTTAGAATTGAAATAGTATCTTGGTCTCTTCTTAAACAGTGGTTTCTCCTCTCTCCCACAATGCTTTCATTTTCATTTCTTCCAGTTTGTGTTTTTTATTTTGAGTTTGTGAGGGTCCCCAAAACCATTGGGGTGTAGCTAAGCCTGATTTTGGTGGATGCCCCCAGAGGAATCACCCATTTGCATTTCCTGAAACACTGGAGAGTAAATGAAGATCCTGGTGTAGCTCCAGTGTACCTCAACTGGACTAGTCAAACTGCTGTGTAAATGGAGTTCTTTTGTGGTCGGGAGAAAACCCTGTGGTGTTTCTAGTTGGTTACTCTAAATCTTATGCACTATGTATTAATTAAATTATATTGTACTTTGTTCAGTAATAATGGAATATATGTGTATTAGACTAGTTTTAGTTTCAGGCGTATATTAGGTTTTTTTGAAAAGATGGAAGAATAGACCAGGCACAGTGACTCACACCTGTAATCCCAGCAGTTTGGAAGACCAAAGCAGGAGGATCACTGGAGCCCAGGAGTTTGAAACTAGACTGGGCAACATAGGGAGACCCCACCTCTACAAAAATAATAAAAATTAGCCAAGTGTGTTGGTATGCACCTGTAGTCACAACTACTTGGGAGGCGGAAGCAGGAGGATCACTTCAGCCTGGGAGGTCAAAGCTGCAGTGAGTGGTGATCACACCACTGCACTCCCGCCTGGGTGACAGAATGAAACCTTGCCTCAAAAAAAAAAAAAAAAAAAAGGAAGAATAAACAAAAATCAATATATTTTGTAATTGCAACTTAATTACTTAATTAAAATAATTTTATCTATTTTATGATATTATTACAATTTTGTTCTTATTTACAGATAATATAATTCAAATAGTATATATATAATTAACTGACTTTCTGTGTATTCCATAATTATTTTGAATATGGAGTTGTAATATTATCACGCCATCAAGGCTAACCTCCAAATAAATGGCAATATGGAGAAATGTGTTTGTAACTCACTTATGATAGATTCTTTGGATAAATACAGCTTATTCTAGGCTTTCATCACCATTTCTTGCTGTGGCGGGATAATGTTGTAGTCTGAAATGGCATGTGGCCAGACGTGGATGCAGTATTAGTGCCTCTTGCAGGCCTTGTTTAAAACACTCACTCTGGGATACTACTGTGCTTCTTTACTTCCAGACTGACCACTGCTCTAAGCAGTGTTGGGGCAATGCCTGGGCTGCCCGAGCCCTTGAAGTTCAAGAAGAAGCACCTGGACTTCTCATGAGGGCAGGTCAGAGTCAATGTAAGTGACTTCCTAATTTGGGGGGCTAAATCCCTTCAGTGATTGAGGTCTGTATGAAGTCAGCCATATAAATAGCTATTTCCAATGTGTTTTAGGTCAGCATCATACCCCAAAATGCTGCCATTGACCTAAAATAAAACTTTAGAAGTGTTTCTCAAATAATAAATGCCATGTGTCTCCTGTGAAAAGCATCATTTCCCTAGAGTTATCCATTGATATTTTTAATTCCATGAAAATACTACTTTGAGGACATTGGAGTTGCTTTGAACGTTGGCATCAATTAAGAGAAAACTTAGAAAGTCTAATTTAAAAATGTCTTGGACTTTATAACTAAGTAGAGAGCTGTGTTTGTCAGGCAGAAATGCATATGTGGGCAAAGGTGAAACATTTATAATTTGGAAAATAGTTTTAATTTTGCTAGAGTTAGAGAATTGTTGTTGAGCATTGTTGCTTAATACAGCTTAGTATCATTTCAATGATGTTCCTTCAGGAACTCCCAATCATGTAATGATTCTCAAAAGTAACACTTCAGTAAATTGTATCAGAAAATACTTACCATGTTCACAAATGGACAATAGAAATGGTGGAAATAATGTTTATTTGGGAGAAATTATAGGGGAATAGAATTAGGTTTCTCCTATAAGGCAACATAATGAAGTAATAATTTGATGCTTGTATTAAGATGGAATTTTCATTAAAAACAGAGATAGATGAGAAAGTGATGAAAGAATAGAAAATATTACAATCCCATCAAGTTTCATTCTCATCAATTCCTGAGGATCTCAATCTCTTTTCAAATATTCTTTTTGTTTATAAGTTATATGGTAACGGTGTTTGGAGATCATGTGAAGATCATTTATCTAGTACAGTTCAACTTTAGAACATTTTGCATAAAATTATGATAATTTGAACAGGAGGGAAAACAAAGGTCTACAAAAGTAAAAGTTCAAATTAGCTTATTTTTTTTTTTCCTTTTTCATGGCTTAGATCTAGCTTAGATAAATTTGAGCAATGAATATTATACAAACAAATGTTTTACAAATAGTACTTTCCTTAATTGAATCTATCTTGTAAACACATTAAAATCATGTGTATTGGGAAGAGCATGGAACATACAGTTCCAAAGCTTCAGGTTTACTCTAAGTTAAGGCTCCCCTGTTTACTACAGTGTTATTTAAGTTCTCTCAGCATCAGACCTGATCACCTGTCCTGCCTACCCTCCTGGGTTCTTATGGGGCCCAAATGAGATGACATATGGCATATGCGAAAGTGCCTTGCTAAGTATAACAAGCTATATAAAATTCATCATTCTTTTGGATGCAACATTTAGAACAAAACTTTTACAAAAATCAGGATATTTTATCCAACAGCCTTAGAGACGGTTGTCTTTTTTATATGTGTATTTTGGTTAAAGCAGAAACAAAGTAATTCATATAGAATGGGCTAAAATGCATGACACAGCAACATCAAAATGTAAAGTAGCTTCAGTTACCATCGCATATCCTGGATTCAAACTGTTTTTATTAGTCACACGTCCCCCTTTCTTTAACTTCTCCTCCTTTCTTCTCTTTCTTTCTCAACATTGTTTCTTCCACCTTTTCCTGCTTTCCAAAGTTGGAAAGATTTTTCTATTTGTCTCCTGACCTTAAGCTTTATACCCTGGGGACCCTTCTTTCAAAGTGTTATACCACTTAGTTATTCTGGCAGGTTTTGTATAAGGCATTTTTGACACCCTTCCCTTGATGTCTTATAGTTAGACAAGGTGACGTTCTAAGCTGCTGGACCAGAAACAGGAAAAGCAGTGTTTGGTCCCCAAGGAGTGATGAAACTACAGGTAGTGCCGACAGGTGTGTATAGTCACACTTCAGCTGAGACTGTTCTGTGGTTTGAAACTCTTTAGCTGTATCTGCCATACCATTTACAGTTTTTTTCTTAAAGTTTAAAAATTGCGTCACTACATGTTTAGAATAAAGTAACTCAGAGCAGAAACACAGAAAAGTAATGCATACAAAGAAAGGTAAACAGAGCATGAGAAGAATGCAGAGAAAGCTGAATTATAGAATGAAAATAGCAAAGGTGAATTTTTAGCTTGGGAGATGAGGGGAAGACTTGGATGAGAGGGAAAGAAAAGAAAACTGATTTTACCAGGATTGCTCTAGCTTTTCAGGGCTTATTTCAGAAAAGCTGACTGGGGCTCTGGAACCCAGGGAATCAGGGCTCCCCAGTTGACCTCTGCCAAGAACACTGGGAAGGGAGAAAAAGCCAGAGTGAATGGGTAATAGAAGGTAAGAACTCATTTATTCTGGCATTCGTAGTTTAAACAGCATAAACTTAGAAGGAGTATCTGTTTTGAAAATATTGAAACTTATTAGTATCAAATACTTGCTATGATTCTTTGTTATTGGTTGTTTGTTTTTGAAACCTCTAGTTGAAAGAATGGTTTAGAAAGCTCAATATTTCCGTAGCCATGGTTTGCAATCCTGTTATTACCCTAAGGCAGAAAATTGGGGTTGCTTCTTCTCTATTATTCTTCTTCCTTCATTTCTTTAATGTAATCATCCCTTTTCTTCCCTGCCTTTCTTCCCATGTGTCTTTGTTCTTCCTTTGCTTACTTGTTTTCTGTTCCCCTACTCCAGAATTTTAGAAAGATTTATTCCGACTTACAAGTCTTTACATGACACTGTAAAATCTCAGAAATATTTTTCTTCAGGCATATGAATCGTAAGTAATATCAACTCAAAGAAGGAAGATTAATGTGTCACTTTGAATTCTCAGATTTTTCCTACTGTGAAAAGAGACTAGTATTTGAGAAAAACATAAAAGTTAAAAACAGAATATTCAGAAATTTTGGCTATTTGTGAGCATTAGCTTATGATTCTCAGAATTTATACGTATGTAAACACTGGAAATTTTGGAGTATGATATTTAGATAGAGCCTAATCTTATGGAAGGTTAGTATCTGGTAGCCAGCACAGGATTTGGGAAGATCAGTCTGTGATTCCTTGAGATATCTTCGTTTACCTGGTTGCTGCATTTGAGTGGTTATCGAGCTCCTGTAGTGTACTTCTTTCTCTCAAGTAGGGATATCATTAGCTGGCTTGTACTTGTCTTGGAAACATTACAAAAAAAGCGCCTCTTCTGAGCCAAAGAATTATAAACCACTTTTCAGTTTGGCTTGGCATTGAAATTGAGCTGAGTTTAGACCCCCACATGCCACCCAGGAACTTCTGCACATAAATAAACAATATAATCATATGAAGTAATCCCTAGGGAAAAATGTGATTTTTTTTTTTCCTCTCAAAATGATAGTGCTTTATAAATTATCAAGTCTTCAAACCACAGCAAAATTTTTTCAGTCTTAGTTAATAATCAGACCCTGCTGACTTTTGTAAGAGATTATCAATATTTTACCTGTCAGATATTCAAAGTTTTAAATAAAGTAATATTGTAGTAATATGATATTAGTAGGAAAGTACATTGGAAATATAGGTATACCTGTTTTTGTTGTTGTTGTTGTTGTTGTTGTTTTGTTGTTGTTGTTGTTGTTTGAGATGGAGTCTCGCTCTGTCGTCCAGGCTGGAGTGCAGTGGTGGGATCTCGGCTCACTGCAAGCTCCGCCTCCTGGGTTCACGCCATTCTTCTGCCTCAGCCTCCCCAGTAGCTGGGACTACAGGTGCCCGCCACCACGCCCGGCTAATTTTTGTATTTTTAGTAGAGACGGGGTTTCACCGTGTTAGCCAGGATGGTCTCTATCTCCTGACCTCGTGATCTGCCTGCCTCGGCCTCCCAAAGTGCTGAGATTACAGGCGTGAGCCACTGCACCCGACCTATATACCTGGTTTATTGCACTTTGCTTTATGATGCTTCACAGATACTGCATTTTTTTTTAACAAAATTTAATGTTTGTGGCAACCCTGTACCAATGCCATTTTTCTAACAGTATGAGCTCATTTCATGTCTCTGTGTCACATTTTGGTAATTGTCACAGTATTTCAAACTTTGTCATCATTATTATATCTGTTATGGTGATCTGGGATCGATGATCTTTGATGCTACTCTTGGAATTTTTTGGGCACCATGAACCATGCCCATATCAGGCAGAGAACTTTATCATTGTTGTGTGTGTCCTCTGACTGTTCCACTCACCAACCATTTTTCAGTCTCTCTCCATTTCCTTGGTTCTATTTCATGAGACACAACAGTATTAAAATTAGGCCAGTTAATAACCCTACGGTGGCCTCTATACGTTCAAGTGAAAACGAGAGTCTCACATCTCTCACTTTAGATCAAAAATGAAAAAGCTTACTGAGGATAGTGTGTCCAAAGCTGAGACAGGCCAAGAGCGAGGCTTCTTGGACCACAGAGTTAGCCAAGTTTTGCATGCAAAGGACAAGTACCTAACTCTATTCAAGGCTACAAAGGCTGAGAGAGGTGAGGAAGCTGCAGAGGAAGTGTTGGAGGCTAGCAGAGGTTAGCTCAGAAGGATTAAGGAAAGAAGCCTCCATAACCTAAAAGTGCAAAGTGAAGCAGAAAGCGCTTCTGTAGACGCTGCAGCAAGTTATTCAGAAAATCTAGCTAAGATCATTGATGAAGGTGGCTACACTAAGCAACAGGTTTTCAGTGTAGATGGAGCACCCTTCTATTGGAAGAAGATGCCATCTAGGACTTTCATAGTTAGAGAGGAGAAGTCAATGCATGACTTCAAAGCTTCAAAGGACAGGCTGACTCTTTTGTTAGGAACGAATGCAGCTGATGACTTTAAATTAAAGCCAATGCTTATTTACCATTCTGAAAATTCGAAGGCCCTTAGGAATGATACTAAATCTACTCTGCCTGTGTTCTGTATATGGAATAACAAACCCTGTATTACAGAACACCTCTTTACAGCATGTTTTACTGAATATTTAAGTCCACTGTGGAGACCTACTGCTCCAAGAAAAAGATTCTTCTCAAAATATGACTGCCCATTGGCAATGTACCTGGTCACTCAAGAGCTCCGAAAGAAAAGTCCGTGGAGATAAATGTTGTTTTCACGTCTGTTAACACAACATCCATTCTACATCTCACAGAGGAGCAATTTTGACTTTCAAGTGTTATTGGTTAAGAAATACATTTTGTATGGCTATAGTTGTCATAGATAGTGATTCTTCTGATGGATTTGGGTCTGAACAAAGTAAATCATAGACCTTCTGAAAAGAATTCACCATTCCAGATGCCATTATGAATAGTGAGATTCATGGGAGGAGATCAAAATATCAACCGTAACAGGATTTGGAAGAAGCTGATTCCCATTCATATGAATTACTTTGAGGGGTTCAGGATTTTTAGTGGAGGAAGTAATTGCAGATGTGGTGGTAATAGTTACAGAACTAGAATTAGAAGTAAAACCAGAATATGTGACTGATTTGCTGCAATCACGTGATAAAACTTGAGTGGATGAAGAGTTGTTTCTTATGGATGAGCAAAGAAAGGGGTTTCTTGAGATAGAACATACCCCAGGTGAAGATGCTTTGATCATTGTCGACATGACAACGATAAATTTAGAATATTACGTAAACTTACTTGATAAAGCAGTGGCAGGGTTTGAGAAGATTGACTTCAAGTTTCAAAGAAGTTCTATTGTGGGTAAAATGCTACCAAACAGAATAACATGATACAGAGAAATTCCTTGTGAAAGAGTCAATTGATGCGACAAATTCCATGTCTTATTTTATGAAATTGCCACAACTACCCCAACCTTCAGCAGCCACCACATTGATTAGTCAGCAGCTATAAACACTGAGGCAGGACCCTCTGCCAGCACAGAGATTACTCTTTATCGAAGGCTCAGATGACTGTTAGCCAATTTAGCAATAAAGCAATTTTAGATGAGGGCATATACATTTTTTTTAGAGATAATACTATTGCCACTTAATAGACTAGAGCACAGTATAAATATCACTTTTATATGCACTGGGAAACAAAAAATTAGTGTGACTCACTTTATTGTGACATTCACTTTATTGTGGTGATCTGGAATCAAACCTGCAACATCTCCAAGGTATGCCTGTATAAGAATTGTTTCTATGGTTTTTGATGAGATTTGGGGCTAGAAAAACAATTCAATTTAAACAAAAGATTGAAAGTTTGGAAAGTATGGATTGAAATGGAAGTTACTATACCAAATAATGTTTCTGCCCATCTGTCTGTATTTGGCACATTCGTTCAGTTTTAAGACAATACAGAGGAGGTAGAAATTAGGATGGGGACGAATTCTGGTTAAAAACTTCACACTTGAAGTCGTGATACTTCTCTTAAATACATTTTAAACACATGAGTGACTGTTAAAACTTCCATGAGAACTGAAATTTGGATATAGTACGATTTTCAGTTTGTTCTTATCTCTGGTTAAAGTTCTTATTTTGTGGGGACAGGAATTCTACAGAGGAGGGTGATGTGGATAGGAAATGGGATCCTACTCTGTCTCAGGAGGCAGAAGGCAGGGGGCAAGTCCTCTGTCTTAAGTACCTTTTGTGTCTAATTTGCAAAGTCTAGTGATAAAATCACTTGAGTTCCATGTAGCCCTGCTGCTGTCTTGGACATCAAAGCTGGCATTAGTGCCAGGTATCGTATTTATTGATATTTAAGCCAGAGTGGACAGTTGCCACCTAGTGGTGCCATACCAAAGACAGGAGCTGGAAGCCAGACTCCAAGAATTGCCAGCCAGCTAGCTTTACTGGTAACTCTGTCATTTCATTAACTTTGCAGTAATGGAACCTCCTGGTTTGTGCAATTCAACAACGGTGGTTTTGGACTGTATCTACTTGTAATGATGAAGTTTATTTGCACTAGGTGGATAAAATATGGTAGGTTAATGTTACTCATTTTTTCAAAAAACAATCTAAGCTTTTTTTTCAAAAATAAAAAGTACTAGCTCTGGTCATTGACTATTCATGTTTGTTCCTATAGACCTGAAATGTGAATTTGATGTTATGCTGTACATTTAGAAGCTAGAATAGAACTCTGCAAACTATGAAGCAACTTTAAGGGTTAAAGAGAGGAAATCCCAAATTCCTAAAATGCACATGTATGCATAAAAATTTCAATTAAAAAGCTTTATGTACCATAAAAGAAGAGATAGCTTTTGGAAGATATACACTAAAAGCAAGTGAAGGACATTCAATTACTCTCTTAGTAATTTTATTTCCTTAGGCGATGTTGTGTAGTAATACTGAATTGGTGGTTCTTATGTTTAATACTGAGCAAGGAACTTTAAGCAAGTTTAAAGTCAAGCTAAAGTAAAAATTATTAAGATTATCTTCAGAACTTGTTAAATGTGTTTAATTTTTTATGAACTGAAAGTTTTAGTTAGTTTTCTTCCCTTCAGCTGTTGCATTAGCAGCCATAGGCCAAGTGACAACATCGTTGTTTTTAATAAAACAGATTAATAAAAATGTAAGAGGATTAAGCATTTCAGGTTCTGGCTTCTATGCTTAATATGAGAGTATTGGTTTGAAGCCAGTGTACCATACATGCTAATTGATTGCTACTTTACTTGAAGTAATGTAGAAGATTATCTCCTCTAAGATTGTTCATCTGGGGCAGTTATTCCCAACCAGGAGCAATTTTGCCTCCAGAGGACCTAAAGCAATGTCTGGAGACATTTTTGGTTGTCACATTTGGGGGTGGAGTGTGTTGATACTGGCATCTAGGAAGTAGAGGCTGGAAATGTGGCTAAAAAATCCACAGTGCAAAGGAAAGCCCTCCATGACAAAGAATTATCTTGTCCAAAATAACATTAGAGCTGAGGTTGAGACCCCTTTGTTCTAGGCATATTTCCAGTGTGGTTTCTTCTTTATCTCTGTTTTCTTTCCTTTCTTTCTTTTTCCCTTCCTCTTGGTTAAATAGGTATGTGTCACTTGGTATGGAGATGAGTAAGTGTCTCTCTGGTTTATGCTAAATGTAATATTTTCAGAGTGATTTCTCAAGATGTGGTTTTGTACAGAGTGGAAAGGGAGTCGAAAGCCATACATTAGACCTATATAACCTTGGGCATGTCACTCATGCTTTCATTTCTTTGTTTCTAAAAATCAGAATTAAATGAGATCCAAGGTTTCTTTTAGAGCAACAAATTCAAACAAACTTGGCAAAATCATTGACTCAACTGGACTTGAGCCCTATTTTGTCAAACAATATGCTCTAAGACTCATGTGATACAGAAGACATGGTTCCTGATTTCTAAATGCCTGAATCTACTTGGGAAGATGGCAGGCATGTAAACAGGAGTAACCATATACTGTTATAATAGTTGTAATGAAAGTTCTACAGTAGAACAGGGTAGGATAGTCACTGTCTATAGGAGACTTGGGTAAGTCCTCTGAGAGACGATGGAATTTGAATTGGCTATTGGAGGAGAGTAGGGATTTGCTAGGATAAAAGGATGAAGAGCATTTCAGGCAAAAGGAACAGCAAAAGCAAAAGCTTAGAATTACAAAAAGCCCTGGGATGTTCTGGAATGTTGAAAGCTTCTGTATGTCTGGAACACGAAGATCAATGAATAAAAATATTCTTTTTGTATTGCTTGAACATATCAAAAATTTCCAAAAAGTCTAAAGCCAGGAACAATATTCCCATCTAGCCATTGCTCTTAGACTTTAGCTGTTCACTCCTCTAGAGTGTGTGCATCACAAGCACAAACAGCCTCAGTTACAGTCCTGAGATTCCTTCGGGCTTCCTTCTCCTACTTTGCTTGTCTTGTACCTCATTGCTTACACTGGGACTTGTGATTCAGACAAGTTCAAGTACAACGAATCCAATTTTTTAAAAAGCGTCTGATTTTTTTTCCTCATCAAATTCTCTTGAAGTACTTTTGAATTTTAATAGCTCCCTTGGGACAGTGGATTTGGGTAATTAAACATGCTGATTTAATTCACAAACTCAGGAGAAGCAAGTGTCGGACCATCCCATTGAGCCCTTCTACGCTAAGTGGAGAGGTTGATGGCAGAAATAGTGCCAAGACTTCTGGCACAATCTGATGACAGGCAGCACTAATTTTTGGCTTCAGGCAATCAAATGCTGCTCAGCATTGTTTAACAAGAGGTTCTTAGTGTGAACTAAGCCACCAACACGATTTTCTTTGGTAACCATGAAAGTCAGCTTAGAGAATGTCACAAAAGGAAATGGTGTATTCTGAGGGAAATTCATCTTTCTATTGTTTAAAGAAGTAGAGGGAGGCCAACGTGGGCGGATCACGAGGTCAAGAGATCCAGACCATCCTTGCCACCATGGTGAAACCTCGTCTCTACTAAAAATACAAAGAAAATTAGCCGGGTGTGGTGGCACATGCCTGTAATCCCAGCTACTCAGGAGGCTGACTCAGGAGAATCTCTTGAACCCGGGAGGCGGAGGTTGCAGTGAGGCCACTGCACTCCAGCCTGGTGACAGAGCAAGATTTCATCTCAAAAAAAAAAAAAAAAAAAAAAAAAAAAAAAAAAAGAAAGAAAGAAAGAAAAGAAAGTAGATAAATTTTGCCTGAGTTTTCCCTCAGCAAATCTGACTTTTCTCAGGAGAAGAGATTTACGTGGAATAACTCTGTGGCTTTCCTTTAGAAACATCCAGATACAAAAAGAAGTTTTGTAGTAGATATCACTGTGACTTAAAGAAAGTTCAGGAAATCTGACTTCTATTTCCAGCCAAGCAGATGATTTTTTGGGATACATTATTCGTTGATGTCTGAGATTCTTTCTAGAAATCAATCTAATATACCTGCTGTTTGTTGCTCAGGACTTCTGAAGTCGTATCTGCAGGCTATGCGGGAAGAAAAAGGTTCTATAACACAAAGTATTTTTCCACTCTTGATATCAGCTCATTCCTTGTTTATATGATTAAATTTGAAGTAGCCTGACATTTCGCAAACTCTTTTTTTTTTCCCACCAGAAGCTAAAATTCATGATTAACTCACTGCTCGCTATGAATTTGTCACAACTTCGCTTAACCTAATAAATATCCCTGAAAGAGCAGACTTGGCCGGAGTTGAATCAGTACAGCTTTACTGATTTGGCCACTAAGTTAAGCCCATACTTTTTAATCTGGATTGAGCTAAGGGGGAATGTTCAGAAATCAAGGTCTGGGTGCATTCTCCCAGAAATCACTGGAGCTCAGCTGGTTTTATTAGCCTGGTGAGAGGAGGGGGAGGTATAAATAAATGCATAGCAGACACCACTTTTTCCTCTGGCATGTGTATAGACTTTTGGCGGGAGTTGTAGAGGGGTTATAATGAACAATTAATGGATGATCAATCTTAAGTATGATATAGGAGAATTTAAAGTATTCTGAGTTCTTAAAGACTTTTATATAATATGTGATAACTTACATTCTTTTATTCTGTTAGATTTTGCTTTCTAAATGAATAAACATTTACTGCATGCTTTGAGCAGGGATAGCTGACATTTTACTGAAATACAGTAAAATTTTCTGTGCTTTTGTGTCACAAAGGCAGAGTGAAGTACCTCCAACAGAGAATTTATGGTCCACAAAGACAAAAATAAAATATATACTATCTGGCTCTTTACAGAGAAAGTTTACTGACTCCTGCATTAAATAAACACCTTTTAAAACAAAAATGAATTTCTACAATTGAGATCAATTCTCTCAGGGTCATTATTCACCTAGACAAATGAAATTCTTCTTTTGAAAAAGTGATAACAAATACGTTTTTCGCATCGTATTTGCTTTATAATACTTGAGAAATTCTTTTAAAATGCAATTGTTTAAATAATGTCAAAAGAAACACTTCTTACGATTTATAAGCACTCCAGAAAAAAAAATGCATATATGTAGTATTGTGACTGTAAAGTGATCTTGAATAGTATGTTATTGGTTGTGTTAAGGAAATGAGTAAATAACAATAACACCAGCAAATGCTTCTAAAGTGCTCCTTGGGTATCAAGCACTAAGAACTTTTACGTTTCTTTTTCAGCAACCATTTAAAGTAGGATAAATTGTTATCTCTCTTTCATAGATTATGCATTTGGTTGTTGTAAATAAAGTTGAAGAATATAATTGGTAAGAAAAACAACTAATAAAATGTCATTTGTAATGTATTTCATAGGTTTATGGACACAAAAATAATTATATTTATTAAGATCATAAAGTCAAGGCATTGACTATATTCCATAATTAAAGCATTAAAATGATAGAGAATAGTTTTCATTGCATAGGAGAGTTATCTTGAATAGTAATTTGATAGTTTTCAGTTCTGAGCTTCATTTAATTTTCTCACGCTTCTTCTATGCCTAATTTAACTTTACACAGGTTTCTTTTGGGTTTACTTTTCTCATTCTTTAAAGTTAAAAACATTCAGATGTGATTAGAAATTGAAATAATTAACTTCAGATACTGCACAGGGTAGTTCTCCACTGAGCAGCTCATTTCAAGATACCGCACTTGCACAAAGAGGAAGTGGCCTGAGGCAAAGACGAATTCTTAGCAGACGGCTTGATCATTGATAAGCAGACAATGGTGTTTAGTAGTAAACTAGAAGCTATGCTAAGCTGATTAGCAAGGAGGTCAGGCAAGTGACTTGGAGTTTGGCTGTGAGTAGAAGCCCTAGTGGGGACTTTCCTTTGCTGGAAAGCCAGGTGATGGTTGGACATTTGGGAGTAGGTGATGAGCAGATGTTTGCAGTTACGTATTTCACACCACTTCTTCGCCTACTCTGTAATTTGTCCTGAGAAAGCACAAGGTATACAATAAAAAGAGGTGAGAAGCAAAGGTAAAAAAAACACCACCAGAGACATTCAAAATCAGAAGATTTCCTAGTTAGGCAGTCCACACTCATGAGATTCACCCTACTCTGCTTTTTTGAACCCATAGCACTGCTGTTTCAGCTATTTGACATGTATTATATGCTTTTAACTGTGAAAACACTGTTTGACTTGTTCCACATAGCACCATCTCTTCTGAGTGATTTCTTTATACTGAGCGTTTCTCAGTTGATTAAAAAATGTTGTGTGAATAGGAAGTATTTCTAATAGAAAGTGTTCCTCATTCCTGATTAATACCATTTTCGTAAAGTTTTACCACTGCAACTGTTTACATCAAGGCCAAAGGCAGGCTAGTGAATAAGGATGACTTATAAATCTTTCAGATCGGTAATGCCCATCAGCGTCTGCAATAACTGTGCATAACTGAGGATGGAGCTCAGCATGGGGCTAGAAGTGAAGACAGAATGGGAAGTTAGTACTGCTTTTAACTGGGCGTTGTGACATTTAAGCTTCAGATTTCCTTCTTATTTTTAGAATTTATTTGTAATCTGTTGTTATTGAGGAGATTTGGAATTACTTGTCAGAAAAGTATTTTAAAACATCCCTTAAAGTCAGTTGCATTCCTTGTTTTCTTGACTCTGCAAAAAAGGCCTTCTACTTTGTATGCATTGATTTGATCATTTAAACTTCCTCCGAGACAATAAACTTGCTGAACTGTGGAATAAATTGTGATATTCAATAGTTCAATATACAGAAAAGAACTGTTAAAGCTGCAGTGTAAATTCCAGTTGGACATAATACCACTCTCAACAACTATACATAAGACACTTACGTTACCTGGGTACATTTACAGCTTCCGATTAGAAAGTTAAAACATCTTTAAGTATATGAACTTTCTCAAAATATGAGACATCATATTTTGTATGAGACATCACAACTTTATACTGTGCTATATGTGCAAAACCAATACTCTAGCCTATCACAGGTATTTTTCAAGCTTACTTTGTTTGCTGCTGGTGGTGATGACTGCAGTAACGGGTGCTTAAAGCATCAAGTTATCTCTGCCTCATTCTGCAGAATTGTTCAGTAGGTTCACTTCCCTGTCAGATTAATTTCCCCCATACACTCCCTGAGATGTTATCTGGGTGCATAGAGCGCAGTGTTGTCCTGTGACATCGTGGTCTTGTGGGCAGAGGAAGCCTCGGATCTGAGTGTTGTTCCCCAGGTTCTCTCTGGCCTCCCGTGAGGCCAGTACTGTTCACTATGGAAATCAGGGATGATGGGCGTGTGTCCCAACTGAGGCAGACTGCACAGACTCATCATCATGGCGCATCTCGAGGTCTGCAGTCCGTTCCATCCTGGCAGCCTGTCAGTCAGCTATTAATTTCAGAACCACTTTGACTCTGTTGCAGTGACCATCCTTAGAAATTTTATCTAGCCACATTAGCTACCTTCTGCCTCCTGCACAGGGCTTAGAGAAGAATCCCTAATGTCATCTTTGCCTCATGGGAGATGAGGAAGGCCTGGAGTGCTAACTTGGATCCCTTCTTACCTAGAACAGTAGCCCTGTCTTTTTATTCTGACATGACCACACCACCTCAGAGCAGGTCCGCCCCACAGACACTTCCCTCTCAGATTTTCAAGCGCTCTCCACTTAAGCTGTTCTTCCAGCATGTCCAAACAGCTCCCCTCCGCTGCAACCTTCACCGTTTCATCACTTGATGTGGGAGCTGGGACACATTTGAATGAGTCCTCTGATGCTCCTCTTATCCCTCAAATTGTTATGAGCTCCTTTTAGTTCTCCTTTCTGTTTTACTGGAAATTCCTGTGTGTCTCATCCACCTTCCATTGGTGATGTTCATCCTCCCTTTCTTTTTTTTTTTGAGACGGAGTTTTGTTCTTATTGCCCAGGATGGAGTGTAATGGCACGACCTTGGCTCACTGCAACATCTGCCACCTGGGTTCAAGCACTTATCCTGCCTCAGCCTCCCAAGTAGGTGGGATTACAGGTGCTCACCACCACACCCAGCTAATTTTTTTCTTTTTTTTTTCTTTCTTTTTCTTTTATTTTTTTTTAGTAGAGACGAGGAGGTTGGTCTTGAACTCCTGACCTCAGGTGATCTACCTGCCTCATCCTCCCAAAGTGCTGGGATTACAGGCATGAGCCACCATGCCTGGCCTCATTCTCCCTTCCTAAGTTCTCAGTGCCTGCTGGGATACACTTTTTGTGACAGAAGAAATTAAAAAAAAAATACAATGATGTTTTTAAATATTAATCTCCAGCCTTTCATATGTGACTTAAACTGACTTCATTTATCCTGACAACTAGAAGTTGGAAGAGGAGGCCTCTGTGTTAATTGGGGATAAAATACCTTGTAAAGATGACAGAAAGTGGTGTTTACAAATCAGACACAAAGACCTGACATCCCCCTTTAAAGAAATGTCCCAGTGTGCTGATGGCAGTGAGGAAGAGGTTCCCTTAAAGAGAAGGGGGCAGAGGTAAAGGAACAGATTTTCTTCGTATTCTTTACCACGTTCTTTCTTTAACACCTGGGTTGATTTGATTCCAACAGATTCCTTGGATCATTTCTAACCCATCTCCTGGTGGTCTTTGTGGTTCCTTAGTGGCTCCAGGGAATTGATACATTTTAACATGCTTGTCACAACGGCCATAGGATTCCATAATAAAAAGATAGCTGTAATATTTCTTATTGATTAAAAATACCAGCAAGCCAATCATAGAAACTGGAGTAAAAATATTAAGATGAACTAACCTGAACCAAAGATCTGTGTTTTCTCTGTTACAGAATACTGCGGTGGAGAGTCAGTATTTTGGGGTTTGTTATTTTGTTACGGTGAGTACTGGAATGATAAAAGGAATTTCTGTAATCAGAATAGCAGGTAATATTTCTTGAGTGCCTTAACTCTTTCTAGGCACTTTATATAAAATATTTTAAAAATAATAATCATCTGCAGAGTTCCTCTCATTTTTCACATAAGGAGATGGAAAATCAGAAAGGCTCAGTCACAAAACTAAAAGGAAGTGGACTTGGGATTAAAATGTAGACCTGTTTAAGATCAACATCCATGTCTTTTCAAGTTAATAAGCCTCAGCAACTAAATCATGCTAGAAATACCTCTGTGACAGAAAACCTTGTGAGAAATAAATAATGCTTACTGCTTAGTTACCTTAGGAACACACTTGGGAAGTTATGCTGAAAGAGTCAGTATTACCTGTGTGGCATCTGTGTCTTTTGCTCTAGCAGTATATAAATTTAATGTAGTACTAATTTAATGCACGTGATCTATGTTTAACCTTTTTAGACCTTAGTATTATAAAATAAAACTCAGATGGAGGAAAACAGACAAAAAATAAAAAACATACTGCTTAGCGAATTACAAGCTGAATAACCATGTAACTACCACCCAAGTCAACAAATAGAACATTTCCACTGGCTGCAAAAGCTATCCATGTGCCCTTCATGATCATAGGCCTTTTCCATTTTTCATATGTAACCGCAATCTTGATTTTTATAATACCATTTTTCTCCATGGTTGTATCAGCTAACAGTGCATTCCTACACACTATAGTTTAGTCTGGCCCCTTTTAGAAATCTGATGTCTTTTAAGTCTTTTAATCTACAGGTTCTCCTTCAATCTCTTTCTTTTCCTTGTAATCTATCTGAGGGAGAATTTGTACTTGTACCCTTTAACTAGTATAATTTACCTTAATCTAGATGTTGCTGACTTGGATACTTACGATGCGTTCAACCTGTTCCTCTTTTACATTTCCAGCAATTGGCAGTTGGATACAGAGATGTAATCAGATTTGAGTTAATCTCTTGAGTGGTGGTGTGTTCTTTTATCAGAACACACATAATGTCTGGTGTTAACTTTTTTTTTTTTTTAATGTCAGCAGCTGTTGATTCTTAATGGTTAGAAAGATTGTTGATTCCTTGAGAGTTGCAAAATGATGATACTCTATCATTGTTTTTCATTTGTATAATTTAAAATGTTTGATGTGTTCTAGCCCACTATAATTAAAATAATTGGAAATTCATTTTGCTTCATATATATATATATATATATATAGAGAGAGAGAGAGAGAGAGAGAGATGGAGTCACACTTTGTTGCCCAGGCTGGAATGCAGTGACATAATCTCGGCTCACTGAAACCTCCACCTCCTGGGTTCAAGTGATTCTCCTGCCTCAGCCTCCCAAGTAGCTGGGATTACAGGCACGCACCACCACATCTGGCTAATTTTTGTATTTTTAGCAGAGACGGAGTTTCGCCATATTGGCCAGGCTGGTCTCGAACTCCTGACCTCAAGTGATCTGCCTGCCTCGCCCTCCTAAAGTGCTAGAATTACAGCTGTGCACAGCCTATTTATATTGTTTTTGATTGTATTTGTTTGTATAATTTGATTGTATTTGTTTGTATAGTTACAATATAATGCCCAGAGCAACTACAGTGTGCATATGTAACTTATCACACTCCACTGGTATCCACGTTTTACAACATTGAATGAAATGTAGAAACCTGCCGGTCGTGGTGGCTCATGCCTGTAATCCCAGCACTTTGAAAGGCCAAAGTGAGTGGATCACCTGAGGTCAGCAGTTCAAGACCAGCCTGACCAATGTGGTGATACCTTGTCTCTACCAAAAATAATAATAATAAAAAAAAATTGACTGGGCGTGGTGGCAGGCACCTGTAATCCCAGCTACTCGGGAGTCTGAAGCAGGAGATAGCTTGAAGATGGGAGGCGGAGGTTGCTGTGAGCCGAGATGTCCCCACTGCACCCCAGCCTGAATGACGGAACGAGACTCCATCTCAAACAAAAAACAAAAAACAAAAAAGACCCAGAAATGTAGAAACCTTATTTCCACTTAGGTCTCTTTATTGTGCCTACTTTTAAATATCATTATCTTGAGTATCAGAGATGGTGTTACAATTTTTGTTTCAATTATCCAATATGATTTATAAAACTCAGGAAAAGAATAGACTATTATGTACACCCAAATTTCTGCTACTTCTGTTCCTCTTTCTTCCTTATTCATGCTCCAAGATCCCTTCATTTATCATTTATTACTGTTTCTTAGTCTATACTGGAAGAACTAGGACATATCTATTTATTTTGAACAATAAAAATACCTGATGTGTTTGTTCAAATACTTCCAATTCCAATTTTGGATTACTGGGTTTTTAGTTATTCTCTTTACTTCACTTTGGCTCTCAAGGACACAGGGGACGTTAGAATTAGAATATTCCATAATGATTCTATCCCACATTTTGCATACACATTCTCAGAATAACTATACTAGTACTATGACTGCCAATTCTGATTACTGAAAACAGCAAAACAAAATGTCTTCGTATATGCTACATCTATTTCCTACTACTTTTTAATTGTCAGAGCTTGTAGCTGTCACATACAATATTTTCTCCCTCTAATCTTCATTTATTTTTGTTCTGCAAGTGTTTTTTTTTTTTTATTGAATGCTCTGCACAGTTTCTTCTGTTGATCTTCCTATAGTCATTTTGATGTTTTTTTATGCAATTTATTTTAATCTTTTGAAATTTGTTCTTCACTAGATTCCTGAAGAAGGACTAACAGAAACCACATTTACTGGTCTACTTAATGTTATGAGCAGTTTTTATCCTTTATATTGAAGGCTGTTTTACTAGGTATAAAATCTTTGACTCACATTTTTATTTTTCTGGTCATCTTAATTATGCTTTCTGATTTGTTTCCCCCCCCCCCCAAAAAAAAGCATTGCTCTCAAAGAAAATGATTTCTTTTTTCTTTTATATGTCATATGCTCTTTTTATCTAGCTACCGATGGGATTATTTTTTCTTTAAAGAATTTTCATTTAAATTTAAAGAAAATTTAAATTTTATTTTAAAAATTTTCAGAATTTCCTAGATTATGTATTAATGTTGGCATTATGGGTTGATACTTTCAGGTACACCATGTGCTCTTTGGATACACAATTTGATATATATTTTAGAAAAACACTTTTTGAATTATAATTTTAGTATTTTTTGGTTCCTTTCAGGGCCTAGATAGAATAATAGAGTGGATGCATTTTTCTTTAATTATTTTGAAAGTACCATCCCACTGCTTTTTAGCGTCTTATGTAAAACTTCAGGAGCCATACTGAGTCATGCTTTATTGTATGTTTCTCTTTTATTTCTGATTCTTTTTGGTGAGGCTTCAGTATCTTGATTTTATTCCCTGTGTTCTGAAATTTCTCAAACAGGTGGCTTAGTGCGGGTCTTCATTCTTTCAATGGACTAGGCACTAGGTGAACCATTTTTATCTAGAGTCTGGTGCTTCAGCTTGAGAGATTTTCTTCCATTATTTCTTTGAAATTTTCTCTTCCTTTCCTTCATTTTCTCATTTTACAACTCATTAGTTGAATGCTTGGTCTTCTGGATGAATTTTCTATTATTTTTATCTTTATTTTTCTACTTTCTATCTTGACACCTTTTTTAAAAGTATAATCACCCTTTTTAAGTATACAGTTTGATATGTTGACAAATTACAGTCATTTAACTGCCCCACAGTCATTGCAAAAATTCCCTGTGCTCATTTGCAGCCAGTCCCTTTCCCCACTTTTGGCTCCTGCCAACCACTGTTTTCTGTTCCTAGAATTTCCCCTTAAAATCGTTGTTGTTGTTGTTGTTGTTGTTTTGTATTCCTTTCTGTAGGTTTCCTCAACCTGTAGATAATGTTTTAAAACTACCCCTCTAATAAGTATTTTACTTTAAGTTACATTTAAACCTTTTTAAACATCTATTCTTGCTTCATGATTGCAATGTCATTGTATCTCTTTGTAAATATTAATTATGATTTCCTGGAAGATTTTTTTCTGTATTTCCTCAGAATTCTTTTTCTCTCTTTGTTTTGCCTGTTTTTTTTTTTTAAGTTGGATATGTTTCTCAGCTATCTGATGGTTCTTAACAATACAATCACATTAAGTTTGAAGTGCAGAAAATCTGATCAGAAGCTCTATGTGCATGAGTGGATCTTGCAAACTCTGAAGCTTCATTGTAGAGTGATTGAATAACTAGCTGGTCATTGATTCGTGACTCCAAAATTATCTGTAAATGTTCTTCTTGGTGTGGTTTTCTACTTTCAGAGAAATAGCCACCAATGTTCACCTTGATTATATAAGCTGCCAACCTTATTGATATGAGGCAGGAAAAGGGGGCTTTGAATCTTATTGATGACTATGCAGAATACCACTTAACCCTCTTGTTGTGACTCTTATACTTCATGCAGGTTCATTTATACTTAGTGTTCCTGTATCTTGCATCTGACTAGTGCATTTCCTCTGACATCTATAAAACTTCTTTATTCTATGTAGCTTAATAGATCTGAATAGGGTAAAATCTGGGCACACAGACATTTTTTCCAACAGATTTTCAAATGACCCACCGTTTTTGAGAGCCAGCCTCATCCCAGCCTTCCATTACCCTTGGAGCCTCAAGCTATTGAAGCTTTCTAGAGTTCTACAGGGCAAATTGGTTTGTTTCTTCTTCATTATTACTATAAGTTTAATTCTTGGCCTCTACTAGGCCACTATATTGTCTATCTACTTTTTCTCTGAGTCACAGGTATTTTTTTAGTTTCATTCAAGATAGTGTCTAGATTTTGGTTTCTTGTTTTATTCATTGCTTAAGGCAGATTTTTGAGAGTAGAAGGGTATGGAAATGTCTTCAATCAGTCTTGAAATGGGAAGTCTACAGCAGCTATTTACTTAAATATTCCTATGGAATTCTTATACATAAACTGCAGTCTTTTGCAGCATTCAACACAACGTATTTTTCTTGCTAGAATTCTTTTTCCTTTGATTTTCATTACTCTCTTTTAAATTTTGCATTCTCTTTTGTCTATTTTTATGGTGCCACTTTTTTTTAAATCTATTCTACCTCTTATACATGGATACAATTCAGATTTTTATTATTGTCCCTCTTCTGTCTTTTCATCAGTGATCACTTTTACTATCACATCTAGCACTGACCAAACTAAAATTCCACATATCTACCTTCTTTCTGGACATTTTCATTTATGTTAGTTTTCTGTTTTCATGACAGCACATTTTTTCTATGTAATTAGGCTTGACATTTTGGAATTACCTTTAACTATACCTTATATATTTAATTGGCAATTAAATCAATCTGGTTCTTTCTTCAAAATTGTATGTGATTGCTTTCAATGTTTCCATTCCATTACTGCTGCTTGAATCCAATTTGAGCTATTTTTTCTTTATTCTAATAAGAGCTACACAGTACACATTCATATACTAAAGAAATCTACTGAGTGTAAATTTCATAAAACTGATGTAAGGAAGTTGGAATTTCTAAGAACTTAAAAATACATACATGTATTAATATTAAATTCAATACACACACACACCCATATATATATACATTCATTAGGCATAAAATTCATCAAAGAGGTTGGTAATTTTATGGTGGCTGAATTCGTTACATGAAAAGGAGAAATTTATTTCTTAATGGTTCAAAAAAATAAAGTTTCTCATTAATATGCACATATGCAAAGTAGAAATGGTTCCAAGCAAACTACCATGAGATTTTTTCCTCCTAGATATTCCTTCCTATATTATTGTTAGGAAAGATATGATGAGAATATGTGACTTTTTCCTTATACCGTCAATTTTATTAGAGAGCAGAATGCACATGGCCAACCTTTGTTATTTAATTTCTGGACAGAATATGATATTGGGCAGAGCCAGACTTGTTTTCATTTTGTAAGCCTTCACCATTTTGGGGGTTATTTCTTCCTAGGCTGTTCTACATTCTACCATTTAGCTGAAAATGCTATACATTTGCTCAACTCTGTCTCTTAGATGGCTTATTTTATTATTTGTACAGAATAACTCAGACTTTAACATAATTGTGTTACATCAGAGATTTTATGATCATTTTACATCATTTAGATTTGAGACAGATAGGTTTTCTCTATCTTCAGGTCTTTGTCATTGTGTCAAGCCTATATAAAACTTAAAATGGATACCTTCTTGGTGTGTAAGTTTGAAAGGCATGATTTGTTTATGACTCTTGCACTATTGCCTTTACTTTTGAACACAAAGAATGATGCAGAGATGATTTCTACTCCTTATTTATCAGTTTATAAAAGAGAGACTTTGAGAAGGGGTAATTTTTCTGATGTCTTACAGAACAAATTGAATTCGTTGTAATGATGAGGCAAGAATCCCATTTTAGGGAAGAGTCTAGAGTTAAGTGGAAGAGAAGAAATCATTTGAAAGCGTAGATAACATGTACCATGAATGGATGAACCAAAAGTGCAAACCATGATAGCATAGAATAGAATTTATGCAGAAGGTTAGAGAGGGAGGACAAGCTTGTTGAATGGATGATAAAACTAACATAGTTTGATAATTCATGGTTGCTGAGATTTAGTAATTGATCTAATTTGGCATTACTCCTTAACAAATTGTTTGGATATTTAATGCCCAGTGTCAACATAAAAATGTACCTGATTTGAAGCATATTCATTTGAAAAAAACTTAAAATTAATCTAAATATAGGAAATAATTATCTAAACAAAGCACTCCCACATACAAGGACTAAATTCTATAACCAATAGCTGCTTATTAGTGTTTATTTTTCTAGATTATAAAACATAATTGCTGCATTCATAGGCCACTAGGCTTCAGGTAGTACGATAATCAACAACCGTAGCGTTCCTTCAATCTGACTTTAGGTCCTGGCTACTACACTTACTAGCTATATGGTCTGGACCCAGTTACTTTCCTTCTGTTAGTAATAGCAAAGGATTCAATGTATAAGGTGTCCTGGTCATTCTTATGTTTTAATTTTTGGATATTAACTCCTTTATTCCTCACAGAAACTCTAGATATTATTAGCCCATTTTACAGATGGAAATGGGCACTCAGACAAAGATTAAGTTGCTTTCCCAAAAGAACTCAAATCATAGTTTCTTCATCAGGAACATTTTGCTGATATATTTTTATTTATTTATTTATTTATTTATTTGCCATTTCTCTCCACAAGCATTATGCTCCCAACAACATTGGCATTTGCGGTTGCTAGAAGAAATGACCCATTTCATATCTGCATGGCTTTGTCATACATTTGCCTCCAAGGTACTTCTCACCACCTTCCTTATTTTTTTTTCCTAGCTAACCCTCCATCCTCCCCCAAGACTCAGTTTGAACAACAGCATCACTTACAGCAGGAAGCCTTCCTTCTCTGTCCACCTTAGGCTGAGCTAAGAACAATAATGGGGGCTCCCATGTCATTCTTCATGTTTTATCTTTTCATTTTGCATTGCAATTACTGTTATCTCCATGATTGGGTTGAGGCAAAAGTAACCTCCTATCTGTCTTTGTATCACCAGACCGTAACCTAAGTGAATACCTTCCAGTACAAAGTCGTAGGGAAGTAATAGAGAGCAGAATGTGTGCGTGTTTGTATATGTGTGTATATATTTTACATCATTATGTATATACTCTCTCTATATATATAAATTATAAGCTGTAGAATTTGAACAAATTATTTTTTTTAGCCTCTGCTTCTTCCATTATAAAAATGGGTTCAATACTATTCCACCCTCATGGGATAACTGTAAGAATAAAGATAATATATGTTAAGTGCATACATGCCATTAGAATGCTTACTTAATAAGTGAGAGCTGTTTTTATGATCATTATTAGTGTCTTAGATTATATGGAGACTTTTCATATAATCGTATGTAGAGGTTTTCGCAGGAAACCAAAATGGGTAGTTTATCACTGGTCCTGGATCATGGGCACCATTTATTTTCACGTTAGATATTTTCACTGAGAATATTTCAGTTAATTATTGAAAAGAGCAGAAAATCATTCTTCAGTTACCAAAGGTGAATAGGATGTTCAAGTTCCCTTTATTCACCTTTAAATCTGCAACATTTGTCTAAGGACCTTAAATCAAAATTAATTGCATTGCAAGATTAACTCCATTATTCATTTCCTTTACTCAGCATATAAGTAAAGATTGCTAGCTCATTCAAATAGAATCATTGCTTAAATGGATTTTTCTTCTTTGCAGGCTAATTATTTAGTGATTTAAAAACCTATATTCAAAACAGAAAATTTTAAGCTTTCATGCAAAAAAAGCAAAATGTTTAATTTCTTAAAAGTCATCTCCACGATAAGATAGAAAAACTCTCTTCGTTATTTGTATGTACTCTAATGTTAATTTTATTTATGCTCTTATAAACCCTCTTAGAGAGCTTTGTGAGTTCCAAATTTTAAAAGACCACAAGTTTTTCCTCTTTGGTAATATTTTATATTTTTGATTTCTTTCTTATACTCTTCAACGTGATTTTTTTAAAGCATAGATTAAATGCATGTAAAATAGAATGCTTCCTTGAAATAAAACTGCTTATCTCCTTAAAAATTGAACCTTTAAAATACTCATGTCAGGGAGTATTAAGTAACTCATGAGTCTGAGTTCTAGCTGTGGTTATTTGGAAATTGTTTCCTATCGTCTTCCTAAGCCACATGTACTCTTTGGAAAATGTGAAGCAAAATACTTATTACTGACCTCATCACTTAAAAGCCATGAAAAAAAAAAAAATGCGTGTACCACCATATAAATAAAGCTGCTAAATTAGATTGGATTTATTTTTTATTTCTGACTTCTTGCTCTCTATTTTATTGAGAATTGACCATTTGTAGTTAGGATGTTTTTATTGCTGCTACATGTGCACAGTGTATATTGGCTTCGGCTCGTCATGATATTATTAGGTTCTTTGATTCCACCTTCTTTTTGGGAATTGATCTCTTTTCTTTGTACATACACATTTTTAGTAGTTTCAAATAAAGTCTTGTTTTATGCTTCATGGGCTCAGCTATTTGAGAATAAGCTGTCTTCTGATTTATCTTTATAATGAAATAATGAAACGCCCCTTTTGGGGTACATTTAGCATTTGAAGATGCTTTGATTATTGGTACTCCCAACAGCTGGTTTTAAGCTGTGTCTGATGAAAAGATTTTTAAAAATGTATTTCATTAAGCTTATTTTTATACATCACATTTTGTCACTCTATTGCTCTTTTAAGCAACAGAGTCGAAATTATTTGTCTTCTCTGCCCTACATGGCAGACTTTGAAGACCTGGAATTTATCTTTATTTTTAACAGCAGTCTATGCATCTAACACAGTGATTAGCACATGATTTATACTCAAATAATGTAAGAAAAAGAAAGAATGAGAGGTTAAGAGTATATTCCTTCATACATAAATAACACCTTATGCAAAGTTCCTGAGGCAGGAAGAAGCGTGATGTGTTCCTGCACCTGAAGGAAGACCAGTGTGTCTGGAGCATAAAGGGTGGCAGGACTATGGCATGAGGTGAGATTATCAACTTTATCAGGGACTTAAGGCCGTACTTTTTAAAAATTGGATTTCTTTCACAGTATAAAGAGAAATAAGTATGGGGTTTTAAGCAGGGGGATGACAAGGTGAGTTTTAGAGTGTTTAAATTTGCTGTTCTTGGAGACTGGTTTAGATGTGGGCAAGAGTGAAACCAGGAAAAACCCAGTAGGAGGCTTGTGCAGTATCCAGGGAAGAAGACGGTGACTCTTGTGGTGGTGGTTAGTGGAATAAAAATAAGATTGAAACCGGGAGAAGATAAAATCTGTGAGATTTCTGCAGATGTGTAATTCTGGCATTAAGGCTACACATTAGGGGTAGGAGATCAAAAGATTTTAGATATGCTATGTGGAAGATGTCTAAGACATCCAAGTAGAGATATCAATTAGGCAGTGCATATGTGAGTTGGTAACTCAGAAAAGAGGTTTTAATTCAAGAAATTAACTTGGCAATCTTTGATATATCACTGTTATTCAAATACACAGACATGGGTATAATAATCTGGGAGGCAGTATTGAGAAGGAAGCAAGTCCAGGGAAAAAGCTTGAGAAATTCAAACATTTAGGAAACAGAATTTTGCAGAGTCAGCAAATATACTGATGAGGAGTAGCTGATGATATAGGAGAAAAAGTAGGATTGTGAGGACTGAGAATGAGTGGTCAGCCTTGCCTGACGCCGCTGAAATATTACTAATCTTGGCAGGAGAAGTTTTAGTGATGTGAATGCAACAAAAATTGTGTAGGATTTATTAAGTAGGAGAGGAGGATCGAATGGCAGCATATCTAGACAATTTTCAAAAATTTATCTGAATGATTAGAAGATAATGGTATAGAAGTATTAGGGACATTTGGAATCAGGGATGACTTTAGAAAGAATGATACATATTGGAGCAATTTATATATTGACAGGAGTTGTCTAATAGAGAATGGTTGTTGATTCATCAGAGAGCAGAGATAATGGTAGGGCTTTCGGTGTGATGTATATGACAACATCATAATGAGAGAAGGTAAGGGAGCTATGTACTTGTCATTTTTAAAAATTTGAAATGATAATGTTATTCTAAATAGATGATATAAAGTATGAATTGTATATTGTAAACACTAGAAAAACAACTGAAAAGATTATATAAAGAACCGCATAAATGATTATAATAAAAAAACCAAGAGAAAAATTAAAAAGCAAATGTAAAATATATATATATATATATATATATATATATATCTCAAAAAAGGGCAGGGAATGAAAAACAGGAACATAAATGTGTTAGATAGATTCTAAAGATGTCTTCCCATCGCCACTCCAGGATACCTGTCTATAGGCTATTCAGTCAAGTTAATCCAGGTACAGTACTGCTCTGAAGGGACTCTGCAGATGGAACTAAGTTTGCTAAACAGCACACATTAAAATTGAGGGAATAGCCTAGATTTTTCGGGTGAGCCCACTGTAATCACATAAGCTCTTAAAAGCATAAGAAAACAGAAGGGTCCGTTGGAAAGATGTAGCAGAAGAGGAGAGAAATCAGAGAGAACTGAAGCCCAAGAAGATCTCAATTTGCTGTTGCTGGAGTAGTAAGGTGAGGAGGAATGCATGTGGCCTTAGGGAGCTGAGAGAGGCTCCCAGATGACAGCCAAAGAACTGGGACTTCACTCTAACTGCAGGGAACTGAATTCTGCCAACACTCTGAATGAGCTTGGGAGCTGATCCTTTTTCAGAGCCTCCAGAAAGGAATGCAGCCCTGCTGACACCTCAAGATCAGCCTTTAAGCAATGAAAGCAGCTGAGCCACACTGTGCCTGGACTCCTGACCTACAGGAATTGTGAGATAAATAATGTATTAAGTCACTAAATTTGTCATTCCTTTCGTTTTTTTTTTTTCTCACACTGTCGTCCAGGCTTGGGTGCAGTAGTGGCATGATCATAGCTCACTGCAGCCTTGACCTCCCAGGCTCAAGTCCTCCCACCTCAGCCTCCCAAGTAGCTGGGACTACAGGCACATGGCAGCATACCCAGCTAATTATTATTATTATTATTATTATTATTATTATTATAGATATGAGGTTTTCCCATATTGCCCAAGTTGGTCTGGAACTGCTGAGCTCAAGCAATCAGCCCACCTCATTCTACCAAAGTGCTTGAATTATAGATGTGAGCCATGGTGCCCATCAAAATTTGTCATTCTTTATTAAGGAAGTAATAAAAACATATGCATATTTTCATTTCTGAAGTAGGGTGCTTCACCAACAAATACCTAAAAATGCATGAGTGACTTTGGAATCAGACGATGGGAGGAGACTGGAAGAACTTTGAGGAACATTATAGAAAAAGCCTGGATTACCTTGAACAGGACAATAGTAGAAATTTAGAATGCTTCTGATGAGGACTTAAAAGGGAATTAGAAACATGTGATTGCAAACTGGGGAAAGAGGGATTATTGCTATATGATGAAGAGAGACTGGCAAAATTATGTCTTGTAGTTATGTTGCAAGCAGAACTTTTAAGTGATGAACTTGGATATTGAGATTTCCAAGCAAAATATTGAGGGTATTACCTAGTATATTTGTCTGTTTGGGCTGCCATAACAAGATATCACAGACTGGGTGGAATAATAACAAATTTATTCTTCACAGTTCTGGAGGCTGGGAAGTCCAAGATCAAGTAGGCAAAGTAGGTTCATTCTGAGGTTGCTGTCTTGGCATGTGGGTGGCCATCATCTTGCCATGTACACATATGACCTTTTCTTTGTGTGAGCTGGTGGAGTTGGGGGGGCTCCTGGATGTGTCTTCTTTTGAGGGTACTAATCCTATCAAATCAGGAACACATCCTTAAGACTTTACTTAATCTTAATTACTTTCTTACTCCAGATACAGCCACATTGGAGGTTAGGGCTTCAACATATCACTTTCCTTGGCTGGGGGCATGGATGAAGAGGCACAAATATTTAGTCTGTAACACCTGGCTTCTTCTTGCAACTTACAGAAATGTGTGAGAGGAAAGAGATAAACTGAGGGGGAAAACTGTCAAACAAAAAGGAGTAAAGACTTAATGATTTTAGAAATTTTCACTTTGCCCAGCAAAAGACTAAAATTAAGAGATTCATTGTCAGCAAAGAACGCACTAGAGAAAAGGCTAATGATGCGATTGTATGATTCTTCTGTGAAATCTCAGAGAGATTAAAAGATCAGAGTATTTAGTTACATAAAAGACTCTTTAAAGAGATTAAGGATGTGACTTACAGAATCCCCTCATTCAAACCAGGGGGCTTCTAGAAATCTAAAGGGTGTTGTCACTTATCCATCTCTGCAGAATACAAGCAAGAAAGATTATCTAGGAAAAATCTGTAGGAAGGCATCTTGTCTAAGGGAGTGAACCCCTGTTAATGCCAAACTCACAAGATTGTTGAGAATTTTATGCCAGTAAAACACTGCTAGCATGGACAGAAAGGGAAAGAGGCTATAAAATGAAATAAGGCTGTTTGATCCCTCAAATTCTACTGGTAAATAAAACTACTGATGAAACTCTTAGCTGCCAATATGTGCTACCTTTCAGGAAAAAAAGATGACTCAGAGGGCAGAGTACCTTGCCCAAATCGTAGAATTTTGGGCCTAAAGGATGGAGCTGTGAGCCACAGAGGAGTTTTCCCAGGCCTAGAAACCTAATGTATTTTGCTGACCTATACATGGATACTGCTTTGTACCTGTCAGCTTGTTCTACCGTCCATGTTCCCCCTGTTGGAACTGGTGTATTTATAACTGACATCCAATGCCTGTCTCACAATTGTATGTTAGGAGCAGATAACCTGTCTGTTTAGTTTCACAGGTCCACAGATGGATAGAAATTGTTCCTCGGAGTTATACCCAATGGATTATTCAACTAAACTAGATTTAGTTGAGAGATTTTGGACTTTTGAGCAAATGAGATTTAAATGAGATTCTTATGGTTTGAGTTGTTGTTGTAATGGAATAAGACTTGTCTTAGTCCACTTTCTTTTTCTTATAACAGAATACCTGAAACTAAGGAATTTATAGAGAAAAAGAATTTGTTTCTTACAGTTATGGAGGCTGAGAAACACAAGGTTGAAGAGCCACAACTGATGAAGGCTTTCTTGCTGATGGAGACTCTACAGAGTCACAGGCGGTGCAGGGCCTCACATGGTGAGGGGCTGATTATGCCAGCCCAGGCTTCTCTTCCTCTTCTTATATATTCTTCAGTCCCACTTTTGTGATAGTCCATTACTGCATTAATCCATGAATGGATTAATCTATTCATAAGGGCTCTACCTCTTAAAGTCCCCACTCTCAATACCACCACATTGGTGATTAAATCTCAATAAGAGTTTTGGAGGGGACAAACATCCAAAGCATAGCAATACTCTTGGAAACACTGAAAGAAGTATGAAGGTATTTTGCATTTGGGAGGGTCTTGAATCTTTGGGGGCTAGAGGGAAGACCGTGGTAGATGCAATTCTAAAGATATTTCCTCAGGCTTCCTCTCTTCTAGTTATTCAATCAAGTGATAATACAGGTATAGCTGTGAAGGGACCTTTCAGATATAATTAAGATGTAATCAACTGATATTAAAATAGGAAGATTATCCTGGATTATCTGAATGGACCCACTGTAATTAAATGACCTGTTAAAAGTAGAAAAGCAAGGCAAAGAGTTAGAAAAATTCATCAAAAGGGGAAGTAAGAGAGACTGGGAATGTGAGAAAGACCCAACCCACTGTTACTGGAGGGCAAGGTGAGGAGAAATGCAGGTAATATAAAGAATTGAGAAATGTTCCCAACTAACAGCCAGTGAAGAAACAGGCACCTCAGCTCTGTTGATGCAAGGAACTGAATTTTTGCAATTCTCTTGAATGAGATTAGAAGCTTATTTTTCCCAGAACCTTCACAAAAAATGTAGCCCTACTAACACCTTGCTTTCAGCCTCATGAAGCTTTAAACAGAGACACTAGCTGAGTCACACTGTCTCCAGACTTCTGACCCACAGAAACTATGAAATAATAAATGAGTATTGTTTTAACCCACTCTGCTAATTTGCTACAGCAGTGCTAGAAAACTCATACAACTGTATTAGTCCATTTTCATGCTGCTGATAAAGACATACCCGAGACTGAGCAATTTACAAAAGAAAGAGATTTATTCCCCAGCCAGTTCCACGTGGCTCACAATCATGGCAGAAGGTGAAAGGTACATCTCACATAGTGGCAGACAAGAGAATAGTGAGAATCAAGCAAAAGGGGTTTCTTCTTGTGAAACTAATATAGTCTCATGGTACTTATTCACTACCACAAGAACAGCATTGGGGTAACCACTGCCATTCCATTATCTCCCACTGGGTCCCTCCCACAACATGTGGGAATTACAGCAGACACAATTCAAGGTGAGATTTGGGTGGGGACACAGCCAAATTATATCAACAACAAAACATAAATGACAAGTAGAAAAATAATAAAATGACAGGCATAAGTCCAAACATATTAATAACTACATTAAATGTAAATGATGTAACCACACCATTAAAAGGCAGAGATGATCAGGTTGGATATAAAAGAAAGGCCCAATTGTATGCTTTCTACTGGAAACTTAACTATCATTTTACTATTAACTTAAAATAGAAGGATGGAAAAAATATACCAACAAACTCAAATTAAAACAAAAGCTAGAGTGTCAATATTAATATCAAATAAAGAAGACTACAGAACCAGGATAATTACCAGGGAGAAGAAGGAATATTATGTAAAAAGTGTCAACTTAGCAAGTTAGAACTATTTATGTAGGTTTGTTTGTTTGTTTGTTTATTGTTTTATTTATTTATTTTTACCACAAATTATCACAAGATATGAAGCAAGAACTGAAAAGAGAGAGAAATACACAATTACATTTGGAGACTTTAGCATTCCCTTTGTCACTTCTTGGTAGAACAAATAGACAAGAAATGAACAAATGTATTTGGAAAACTTGAGCATCATCATCATTCAACATGACCCAATTGATATTTATAGAACATTTTACCCAACAACAGCAGAACAGACATTCCTTCAAGTATGCATGGAACATTCACCAAGACAGATGGCATTGTTTGCAAAAAAAACTAAATTAAAAATTGAAATTATTCAACTTTTACAATAATAAATTAAAGTAGAAGTTGACAACAGAAGGATATGTTCAAAATCTCACACATTTGGAAATATTAAATAATGTATATAACATATCAATAAACACTCAAATGGTCAAAGAATATCAAAGGAAATGAGGAAATATTTTGAACTGAAAGAAAATATATATGCAACATCAATATATTTGAGATGTTGCTAAAACAGTTCTTAGGGGAGAAATTATAGCATTAAATGCTTATATTTAAAAAGTTCTCAGATCAATAATTTTAGCTGCTACCTACAGAATCTGGAAAAAGAACAGGAAACCTAAAGCAAGCACAAGGAAGAAAATCATAAAGATGAGAGCAAAAGTCATTTAAGCTTGAAAGAGACAGACATTAGAGAATAATCAATGAAACCAAAAGCTGATTCTTTGGAAACAAAATCAGTAACATTGATAAAGTTCTAGCCAGATTGACCAAGTGAAAAATAATGCACAAATTACAAATACCAGGAATAAAAAGAGGGGATGTAATTACTGATATTAGCATCACAAAAAATGGAAAACTATGAAAATTCTATGCACATACATTTGACAGACTAGATGAAATAGACAAATTATTTGAAAGATATAAACTACAAAACCTTACCCATAAAGAAATGATAACCTGAATAGCCTACACCTATTAAATAAATTGAATTACTGTTTAAAATCTTTCAAACAGAGAAAATGTCTGATGCAGGAGGGTTGGGATTAGTGTAAGGAATCGGAGTGAGAAAAATAATGGCCAGATGAGGTCTGGGCAGTCTGTGGTATAGTGCTGAAACATAGGGGACTCTTAGACGCAGACTGCTGGCAGGAATGGAATGGAACACCTAACAAAAAGTCTGTCTTGGTCATAATTGGCCCATGTACAGCTAATGCCAGTTATTATCCTCATATAGTCAGTTAATGCCATGGGCAAGTGAATGTGGTCAGTGGCTACATTCAAGAAGGTCTAGGTGATCTTTGAAGAAGAGAAGGAGTCTCAAGAGGGCACCATATCATGTTAAAAAGAAAGAACCATATCAGGTGTGTTACCCTAGTGACACAGTACTTACGTGGAGGAGAAGAATTTTGACTAAGCTGTGTATGACTTCAGGTCTTGGTGCTATTGGTAGTGGAGACAGTTCCTGTGGGCCTGAGTAGATACTGGAGTGAAGTTTTCCAGGCAATGAATATAAACATCTTGCTATATTCCAGAACTCTATTGTAATCATTGGTCCATTATTACCAAGTTAATCTAATTCTAGTTGTTGATACATTTTCTTTCTTTTTATAGCAATGTTGTTGATCTTAAAAGAGCACGATGCTAGAGCACTGCTAATCTACTTTGTACCATACTTTATGTGGCATTGTACTTATTTTTACCCTTTTGTTATAAATCTGAAAAACTGTTCTGTTATTTTTATTTTATTTTTTTTGAGACGGAGTCTCGCTCTGTTGCCCAGGCTGGAGTGCAGTGGCCGGATCTCAGCTCACTGCAAGCTCCGCCTCCTGGGTTTACGCCATTCTCCTGCCTCCGCCTCCCAAGTAGCTGGGACTACAGGCGCCCGCCACCACGCCCGGCTAGTTTTTTGTATTTTTTTTTTAGCAGAGACGGGGTTTCACTGTGTTAGCCAGGATGGTCTCGATCTCCTGACCTCGTGATCCGCCCGTCTCGGCCTCCCAAAGTGCTGGGATTACAGGCTTGAGCCACCGGGCCTGGCCTGTTCTGTTATGTTTTATGTTGAGGTAGCTCTTAAGGGATAGAAATAAAAAATTGACTTTTCAAAATTATAAATAGTACTTGTGGTACAAATATTTCCCGTGTGATTAAAAATGGATAATTTCCTGCTCATCAAATTATTCTTACAAACTCCACAATTTTGGCCAAGTCAAGGAAAATGTGAAATGATGCTCTTCTAAATCTGAAAAATACTAAAGGATTATACTAAATTTCTACAGTACTTTATAGTTCCTTGTCCATGTTGTTGACCTATTAAAATTACAAAATATTATGGATTCAATATAACTTTTATACAATTTTGTACAGCTTCCAGAGAGCATTTGGAATATTACATTATATTGTATTGTGGTTTTGAAGAAAACTTGCTTGGGAGTTAATTCTAAATTGTGCATTAACTTGAATATATTAAACAATGGTTTGAATAGTTATGGGATAAAGTAGACAGGGAAGGAAATCGTGGGTTTTCACTATTGATTTTCAGTTTATGAACTGGGACCCCTCACTTAATAATTTCCCTTGCATCTCACAGATTTATTTTTAAGACTGATGAGAATGGATGGATTCAAAGTTTTGAAAATATAAATGAAGAAATGAAGTTATAGTCCCAGAATAGTGTACACCTTCTAAGGACACCAATAGGGATTGTTTTCACTATTCTAATGTATTAGCAGTCAGTGGAAGGCATGATAAAATTGGCCTCATTCATTCATTATATTTCATATTATTGGTGGCTGGGGGGGGTAATCAATGTTTTCAGAAGTCAAAAAAATAAAAAATTTTAAAGAAAAAATGTCATTTTTCCTTCAAATTATAATGGACAAAGCATCCCCCACTAAAGAGCAAGAGTGAGTTTAAAAGAAACAGAAAACTTGAGGTGTTATATAGATTTCATTGCTGACATTATTTGCTTCAATTTCCAACATCACTTACGTACATTTACTTACTTGTAATCCTGGTGGATTCAAACTTTTTTTTGGCAGATGTTTTCAAACACAAAACAAGTCTAAAGATATAAAATCAAAATGAAGGTTAAAATAAGATGTTAAAAGCAGTTGTTGTCTTGTTGAAGGCATAGTACAAAAAGTATTAGGTTTGACATTATGAATATCAGAGTGCCATGGTGAAAGGATGAGTGACTTCTACATGTTGAAACTAAATTATGGCTTTAGGTCATTGTGTGGGAGGCGAGTCCAAGTGAGTGTGTATAGTATTTGTCCTTTGGTATTTATTGTTGTTGTTCGGGTTGTTGCCCAACTTGCAGTTTTCAGGAACCGTGAGGTACAGCCAGATGGACAGCCTGTGCTTTCACATGCTGCAGCTCCCCCATGCTTCCCTCTCCATCTGGAGTCTGGTGGACTTTGCCAACACTGCAGCACCAGGAGCTAATTTCTACCTGCCTCTCCTCAGCTATGTTCTCTTGACGGAGCATCTATTTATATATCACCTCATGCTGCAGCACCCAGCTGGTTTTGTTGTTGTTGCTTTCCATTTGCAGAGATGTTAACTGCAGTGGTATTTCTTTTTCATTTAGAAAAAAAAAAGAAAGAAAGAAACACCTTCGAGATAGGTCATCCATTTGCTCTGTAATATATATATATTTTGTACAAATGGAGAGAGTGAATTTCACTCAGTCTAGTCAAGGACAAAATGCCATTTACACACCTCTTTATTTAACACTAGAGTATAATTTTCTTTAAATCTCCTTTTGCAGCTTTTTAAGGGAGAAGGTGTTTCTGAAATGGAATTATGTGAATGTTAGCATTTTATAATTGAAATTATAATTACTTTGGAAACATAAGGTTCTAAGCCCAAGAAGGGATCTGGTGGCAAATTCTCTTGTAATAAAAAGTGATAATATTTTGGTATAATTTTACTTTTCAAAAGTGATCTTTGTTTTCAAACATTTGTACTCACCTAATTTATTTCTTTCTTTTCAATTTTAGTCTGATAGCTGAATTCCTAATTTGGATATTATCTTACTGTTTTTACTTTTAAATTCAAGATTTACTTTTATTATGTATTTTTTGATATCTTTATTTAACTCCTCAAGTAGTGGCTGGCTTCATTCAAATATTCGCTAATTGGCTGGATATCAGAATATTGCCAAGGGCTACACAACGTTACCCAATAATAAGAAGGGAAACAAAAGGATATGGGGAGAGGAGGATTTTAAGAATGTTTTTGGGTGAGATTGACTATAACTATTTGTCTGAAATACCCAGAACACCTTGAGAGGTGTGGAAGGGATAAATACACTTAGAAGGAGTAATTTGGTTCTCCAAAAAGAAGATTTTTTATGATTTGAGAAAATATTGATGGACTTATAAAAAGATAACTGGCAAAAATTACGACCAAAAGCTTAATAATAGTACTAGGGGAAAACACAGTAAAGCACAGCATTAGGAGTGTGAGAGCAAAAGAAAGAAAAGAACTGGATTCTGGGTTATTCTTCATGGCTTTGTGTCCTCTGCTTTTGGATGCCTATGTAACTTTGCCAGACCTCTCTTGCCGTGTGACCTGCAGGTATTGGGAGAGTCACAGATAAGATGTCAGGACATCCTGGAAACCAGAAAATGAACACATTGTCTATGAAACCCAAGTCAGAAATCTAGCTGGAAGTAAATATCCCATACAGAGCCTTGGCCCTCTGAAAGCATCCAGAAACAAAGCCAATTGACTATACTCAATATAAACTATGGTCAAACCTCAAAGATAAATAAGGAATATAGAAACAAAAAACTCTATGCAACTGACAGCAACTTCACAAAGATAAAGGAACATCAGCCCTCTCAGATGGGAAATAATGAATGCAAGAACTCTGGCAATGGCAATTCAAAATGTTAGAGTGCCTCCTTACCTCCAAGCTATCACACTAGCTCCCCACCAATTGAAATGACTGAAATGATAGACAGAATTCAGAATCTAGATGACAAGGAAGCTCCATAAGATTCAGAAGAAAGTTGAAATACAATCCATGTAAGCCAGTAAAATGATACAGGAGTTGAAAGACAACATAGCCATCTTAAGAAAAAACCAGTTGAACTCTGGGATTGAAAATTTCATTGCAGGGATTTCATAATAGAGGTGGAATCAGTAACAACAGAATAGAGCAAGCTGAAAAAAGAATCTCAGAGCTTGCAAACCAGTCCTTCAAATCAACCCAATCAGACCAAAAAATTAAAATAAAAATAAAAAGGAAGAAAAAAATTTAAAAAAGAACAAAATCTCCAAGAAATATAAAATGTAAAGAGCCCAAACCTATGACTTATTGGCATTCCTGAGAGATAAGAGAGTAAGCAGTTTGGAAAATGGTATTTAACGATATAGTCAATGAAAATTTCCCTAGTCTCACTAGAGAGGGCAACATGAAAATTCAGTAAATTCAGAAAACTCTGATATTGCAAAAATGATTAACTTAAGGACACGTAGTCATCAGATTTTCCAAGGTCCATGAGAAATAAAATATTCTTAAAGGAAGCTAGAGAAAAGGGGCAAGCCATTTACAAAAGGAAACCCGTAAAGCTAACAGCAGACTTCTTAGCAGAAAGGCTACAGGCTAGAAGAGACTGAGGACCTATATTCTGCATCTTTATTGAAAGAAATTTCAACCAAGAATTTCATATGCTGCCAAACTAAGTTTCATAAGTGAAGGAAAAATAAAATCTTTTCCAGAAAAGCAATGCTATGGGAAGTTGATACCATTAGACCAGCCTTTCAGGAGGTCTTTAAGGGAGTTCTAAATATGGGAATGAAAGAACACTACTGGGGGAACACACTCTCAATATTTCAACGTAAGTTCTCTCTATTTTGCATAAGTGTCGGCCAGCTGAGAAATAAAGAGAAAGAGTACAAAGAGAGGAATTTTTCAGCTAAGTCGCCAGAGGTGACATCACATATTGGTAGGACCATGATGCCCACCTGAGCCTCAAACCAGCAAGTTTTTTATTAAGGGTTTCAAAATGGGAGGGGTTATAAAACAGGGAGTAGATACAAAGATCATACGCTTCAAAGGACAGAAAGCTGAACAAAGATCACATACTTCTGAGGGAACAGGACAAATGGCAAAAGCAGAACTACTGATAAGGGTCCAACAAAGATTACAAGGCAAAGGGCAAAAGCGGAACTACTGATAAGGGTCTATGTTCAATGGTGCACGTATTGTCTTGATAATCATCTTAAACAACAGAAAACATGGTTGAGAGCAGAGAACTTATCTGACCACAAATTTACTGGGGTGGAGTTTTTCCCCACCCTAATAAGCCTGAGGGTAATGCAGGAGACCAGGGCATATCTCAGTCCTTATCTCAACTGCATAAGACAGACATTCCCAGAGTGGCTGTTTATAGACCTCCCCCCAGGAATGCATTCCTTTCCTAGGGTATTAATATTAATATTCCTTGCTAGGAAAAGAATTTAGTGATATCTCTCCTACTTGCATATCCATTTATAGGCTCTCTGCAAAAAGAAAAATATGGCTCTTTTTGCCCAACCCTGCAGGCAGTCAGACCTTATGGTTGTCTTCCCTTGTTCCCTAAAAATCGCTGTTATTCTGTTCTTTTTCAAGGTGCACTGATTTCATGTTGTTCAAATACATATGTTTTACAATCAATTTGTACAGTTAACACAATTATCACAGTGGTCCTGAGGTCACGTACATCCTCAGCTTACAAACATAACAGGATTAAGAGATTAAAGTGAAGACAGGCATAAGAAATTATAAAAGTATTATTTGGGAACTGATAAATGTCCATGAAATCTACACAATTTATGTTCCTCTGCCACGGCTCAAGCCAGTCCCTCCATTCAGGGTCCCTGACTTCCCACCACACGTGATACCACAAAAACACACTAAAGTACATAGCCCACAGACCCTATAGAGCAGCTACACAATTGCATCTACAAAACAACCAGCTAACAACAGACAGGATCAAAACCTCAAATACCAGTATTAACCTTAAATGTAAACAATCTAAACCCCCCAACTTAAAAGCACAAAGTGGCAAGTTAGACAAAAATATGAGACCCAACCAATTGCTGTCTTCAAGAGACCCATCTCAGATGTAATGATACCCACAGGCTCAAAGTAAAGAGAAGGAGAAAGATCTATCAAGCAAATGGAAATTAAAAAGAGCAGGGGTTGTTGTTCTTACATTAGATAAAACAGACTTTAAACCAACAATAGTCAGTAAGGACAAAGAAGGGCATTACATAGTGATAAAGGATTCAATTCACAAGAAGACTTTACTATCCAAAATATATAGGCATCCAATTTTGGAGTACCCAGATTCATAAAACAAGCACTTATAGATCTATGAAAAAACTTAGCCACACATAATAGTGGGGGAATTTCAGCACTCTACTAACAGCTTTAGACAGATCATTGAGGCAGAATACCAACAAAGAAATTCTGGATTTTAACTCAACACTTGACCAGTTGCACCTAATAGACATGTATAGAATATTCCTCCCAACAACTAAAGAATATACATTCTTCTCATCTCCACATGGAACATACTCAAAGATCAACCACATGCTTGGCCATAGAACAAGTCTCAATAAATTTTAAAAAATTGAAATAATATCTAGCATACTCTTGGACCACAGTGCAATAAAAATAGAAACTAATAACAGGAATATCTTTCAAAACCACACTATTGCATGGAAATTAAACAACTTGCTCCTGAGTGACTTGGATGAAACACACAATTAAGGCAGAAATTAAAAAGTTATTTGAAATTAATGAAAACAGAGACACAATGTATCTAAATCTTTAGGATGCAGCAAAAGCTGTGTTAATAGGAAAGCTTATAGTGCTAAACACCTACCTCAAGAAATTAGAAATATCTCAAATTAATGATCTAATATCACACCAGAGGAACCAGAGAAACAAGAACAAACTAACCCAAAAAGTAGCAGAAGAAAAGAAATAACTAAATTCGAGCAGAGTTGAATGAAATTAAGACCCAAAAATCCATACAAAAGATCAACAAAATCAAAGTTAGTTGTTTCAAAGAATAAACAAGATTGTTAGATCACTGGTTAGATTAACAAATATAAAGTAGATCCAAAATAGCCCAATTAGAAATGACAAAGATGATATTACAACAGATCCCAAGGAAATACAAAAAATTCCTCAGAGACTATTATGAAACCTCTATGTTCACAAACTAGAAAATGTAGTAGAAACACACAACCTCCCAAGATTAAACCAGAAAGAAACTGAAACCCTGAACAGACCAATAATGAATTGTGAAATTGAATCAATAGTAAAAAAAAAAATACTGTAAACAAGCAAACAAAAACCCTGGAATAGATGTATTTACAGCCAAATTCTACCAGAGTTACAAATAACTGGTATCAGTTCTACTGAAACTATTCCAAAATGTCAAGGAGGAGGGACTCCTCCCTAACTCATTCTAGGAAGCCAGCATTATCCTGCTACCAAAATCTGGCAGAGACACACTGAACAAAGAAGACTTCAGGCCAATATTCCTGATGAACATAGATGCAAAAATTATCAACAAAATACTAGCAAACCAAATCCAGCAACATATCAAAAAGTTAATTCACCACAATCATGTAGGTTTTATTCCTGAGAAGCAAGGTTGCTTTAACATTTTCAAATCAATAAATGTGATTCACCACATAAACACAATTTAAAAATATATATGATCATCTCAACAGATGCAGAAAAATCTTTTGATATAATCCAGTCTCACTTCAGGATAAAAGCCCTCAACAAACTAGGCATCAAAGAAACATATCTCAGAATAATAAGAGCCAACTCTGACAAGCCCACAGCCAACATCATACTGAACAGGCCAATACTGGAAGCCATTCCCTTGAGAACTGGAACAAGACAAGCATGCCTACTCTCACCATTCCTACTTGAACATGGTACTGGAGGTTCTAGCTAGAGCAATCAGGCAAGAGAAAGAAATAACAGGCATCTAAGTAGGAAATAAAGTCAAACTATGTCTCTTCACTGACAATATGACTCAATACCTAGAAGACCCTAAAGATCCCACCAAATGGCTCCCAGAACTGATAAACAACTTCAGTAAAGTTTCAGGATACAAACTCACCATACAAAAATCAGTAGCATTTTTACACACTAACAGTGTTCAAGCTGAGAACCAAATCAAGAACATGATCCTGTTTACATTTGCCACAGAAAGAATAAAATATTTAGAAATACATCTAACAAAGGAGGTTAAAGATCTCTACAAGGAGAATTACAAAACACAGTTGAAATAAATCGGAAATGATACAAATGACACAGTTGAAAGAAATCAGAAATGAATGGAAAAACCTTCCGTGCTCATGACTGAAAGAAATAATCTTAAAATGGCCATACTGCCTAAAGTAATTTACAGATTCAGCATGATTCTTGTCAAACAACCAATGTCATTTTTCATTGAATTAGAAAAAACTATTCTAAAATACATAGGGAACCCCAAAAGAGCCTAAATAGTTAAAGTAGTCCTATCCAAAAGAACAGAGCCAGAGGCATCACATTACCTAACTTTGAACTATACTGCAAGGCTACAGTAACCAAAATAGCACGGTACTGGTACAAAAACAGGCACAAAGACCAATGGAATAGAGCAGAGAACCCAGAAACAAAGCTGCGTACCTATAACCATCTGATCTTCAACAAACTTGGCAAAAATAAGCAGAGGGGAAAGGGCACCTTATTAAATAAATGGTGTGTGGATAACTGGCTAGCCATATGCAGAAGAATGAAACTCGACCTCTACCTGCTACCATATACAGAAATTAACTCAAGCTGGATTAAAGAATTAAGTGTAAGATCTCAAAATATAAAAATCCTGGAAGAAAAGCTAGGAAATGTTCTTCTTGCCATTGGCAAAAATTTATGGCTAAGTTCTAAAAAAAATTGCAATAAAAACAAAAATTAACAAGTGGGATCTAATCAAATTGAAGAGCTTCTGAACAACAAGAGTGACTGTCAACAGAGTAAACAAGCAGCTTATGGAATGGGAGAAAATATTTTCAAACTGTTCATCTAAAAAAGGCCTAATGTTCAGAATGCATAAGGAGCTTAAATCCATAAACAAAAAATAAATAACTCCATTAAAATGTGGGCAAAGGACATTAACAGACACTTCTCAAAAGAAGACACACAAGTAGTGAACAAACATGAAAAAATTCTCAGCATCACTAATCATTATCTTCATCAGTTTTTCAAAATCAGGGGAAAATAACTGAATGATTTAATAGGCTGTTCTGTAAAATTATTTGCACCATACTAACTTTGGTGCTAGTTACACATAGTAAGTTAGTTACGAGGACAATTGTGCATAAAATGTTATGACAGCAACATTGTAATGTACAAGCTATAAGGTATCCAAACTTAATACCTCTATGTATGTATGTCTGTGACTGCATGTGTTTGGGCAAGATGCACCTAAGAGCTTTGACTTTAAATTCATCACGCAGATCTGGGTTCCTCCAGCCTTGACGCTTGAGAGGTAACTCTGGAGAGTCATTAAATCTCTCTTATATTTAGTCTCATATGTTGCAATTCTTACCTCTGAAGGTTGTCGTACGGATATCCAAGATACTTTCCAAAAGTACAGTCAAGGCCAGGTGTGACGACTCATACCTGTAATCCCAGCATGTTTGGTGGCTGAGGTGGGAGGCTAGCTTGAAGCCAGAAGCCGGGAGTTCAAGACTAGCCTGGGAAACAATAAGAGAACTTGTCTCTACAGAAAAAAAAAAAAAAAAGAAAGAAAGAAAAGAAAACCTCTTCCCCGCCAAAACAGAAATCACCAATAACAATTAGATGGGCATGGTCATGCATGACTGTAGTCCTAGCTATTCAGGAGGCTGTGGTGGGAGGATTGCTTAAGCCCAGAAGTTAGAGGTTAGAGTGAGCCATGATCACACCACTGCACTCCAGACTGAGTGACAAAGCAAGACCCTGTTTCAAAAATAAATAAATAAATAAATAAATAAATGCAATAAAATTAAATAGATTCCTCTATCTTAATTACCTATTTATAATTTTAAGCATTTATATATTTTTATTTTTAATATATGAAATTATGTTGATTGATGTTATCTGGTTATGTTCAAATCATTTAGATTTCTAAAACTGCATTTTTAGTCTGTCCTTAACTTTGTTTCTATGTTAAATTAGAATAAATTCTAAATATAGGTATATCATGTTGGGATAGTATTTAGACTCTGAAAAGATATAATATGTTTCTTTGTAGATAAGTTTAGATAAATGTTGATGAAGTTATATTTACTTTAAAAACTCTACATACAAAAATCTTTTTACAAAAGATTATATATCAACTCCCCTTTAAAGTCAGATTTAGAGCTATTTCAAAGCACAACTTTGAATTTTACAATACATGTAGGACTCCAATATCCAACACAAATCTGTGTCCCAAAACCCTGTGTTAAATTGGGCACTTTATTTCTTGGGTTTTCTATCAGTCTTATTGATTCTTTCTTAGCATAGTATTTTTAACAAGCTTACTTATCAACTGTATTAACCCACATCATATTGAGTCTGAGAACTAGAAAAGGACTGAGAAAAGGTTTTGGAGGTAAATAGCAATGGCTGGAGAGAAGTGACCCTACATGATCAGAGAAGGAGATGGGGACCTTCACGTCAACATAGATACGTATTCCTGAAGTTTCCAATAATGTTCACATTGCCTACAATGAGTCACTGAGAAAGAGTGTTAACCACTATTTAAGAAGACAGGCACATGTATCTTCTATTCATACTTTACTATATTGCCATCTAAGAATTTGATGTGGAATGCTCACTTACCTGAAATACTAGAGCACATCATAGTATTAAGAGTGGTAGCATGAAGGATATTGAGTTGAACTTAGAAAATACAAGGATTAGGCCGGGTGTGGTGGCTCACGCTTGTAATCCCAGCACTTTCGGAGGCTGAGGTGGGTGGATCACGAGGTCAGGAGTTCAAGACCAGTCTCACCAAGATGGTGAAACCCCGTCTATATTAAAAATACCAAACTTAGCTGGGTGTGGTGGCAGGCGCCTGTAATCCCAGCTACTTGGGAGGCTGAGGCGGAGAATTACTTGAACCTGGGAGGTGGAGGTTGCAGTGAGCTGAGATCATGCCACTGCCCTCCAGCCTGGGCAACAGAGAGAGACTACATCTCAAAGAAAAAAAAGAAAAAAGAAAAGAAGAAGAAGGATTAGAGGACAGGGAGCACTAGCAAACTACCTGAATAAGGACAAAAGGGTAGAACAAAGCCATGATCACTGGATGATTGGAAAGCTGACGAAACTGGAGCAAAGGATCAAACCAGACTTTGAGGGGTGGGGACCTCTCAACTTTATGGCTTATAGAAATCACCCAGCATTCCAGTTAAAATGCAGATTTATTGGTTCTGTCTTCAGGGAATATGTTCCAATGGCAACAGGTTAGGTTCAAGAATCAACATTGTTTTCCAACTTTCCATTAACTCTAATGTTCACACTCAGAAATCTTACCAGGGAAGATGGAGATATTTGTTGGCGATTTTGCAAAAGAGTGATGTTAAAAGCGTTCCAGAAAGATTAATCTGGTTGAGTGGCATGCCAGAGGCCAGTATGAAAGCTACTAATTAGTTCAGCTCAGAGGTGGTGAGAGCGTGACGGGACATGCTGACAGGAACATTAGAAGGGCAGAAAAGTTACTAGGGGTGTGTAGAGGGCAGAGTCAGTGGAATTTGATGATTCACACTGAACATTGGCTAGAGAAGAGGAGTAGAGCAATGCAAAGCTGATGTACTAAGATATAACTAGAAAGAAAAACAATTTTAAGGCAATAGATAGACTTTATATTGAGTTTATCCTTTATCTGGTCATGATTAGCCTATTTAAGTTTTATTTGGGTGTTTACATAACATAATGATAAAATGCCTAGAATTTTATTAGTAATGATACTATTATTATTTAATATTAATGATAAAATGCCTAGAATTCTAAGTTAGAATTCCACTTTCTAACTTAGACAAGTTTCTTCACTGCACTGCACTTCAGTTATCTTTACAAGGGGAGAACCATCATTGCAGAGTTGTTACGGAAAATAAGTGCACATACAGTGCTGTTTTTCATCCCTTCTCTAAGATGTAAACATCAGAGAAAAGTTTCTATGAGCGTTTTACCTGTCTTTGGTCTCCAAATTTTGTTCCCTGAACAAGAGTTTTATGTTTACATGTCTTTTTCTTTTGCAACGTAACATTTCTAAACAAGAAGTAAATATCTAAATTTCGGAGGTTGTTTTGACTGTTTTTAAAGAAATATTACAGTAGTAGCCATCATATGATATACCTAAAGGACTGCCATTCTTGTAATAGTAAACAAACTGCTTGTCGTCAAAGGATTTCAGAATACACTTTTTCTGTTTCTATTGCCAATTCTGAATTCTTATCTCTAATTCCTAATTCATCAATTCTCTGCATAGGAATACAGACTGAGCAAGTGATTGGTGAAAATGCTTTTCCCCCCACTATTCTATAGAGTAAGGTTATCTGTTGAAGGTTCAAACCTTACTCTTTTTGGGCTAAGGACTATTTTTGCCAAAATAGTTAGGTACATGAATATTTAACTGAATGTGGAAGTATTAACTTTATCCCAGAGAACAATCTAAGTCAATTTTACCACATTCAATGGCCTAAAAGGGGGAGATGATGAGTTTTGGTATGTCAATTTCTTTTAAAGAAAACTATTTCAATCATAATGTTTTCTACCAAAATGTCATTTTTTTTCTATCTGTGAGATAGGATTGCTGTAGTAGTTCATCTTTTAAATTAAAAGTCAGAGTTTCTCCCACCCTGTGATTGTAGCAATAGTTATGATGACCTACATAGAGAACTGTGTTACCTTGAGTCAAATAAATATTGATTGTGGTTTAGAAAGCTACTTTTATTGCTGCCTGAGTGGTGAAAAGAAAGAATATAAATGTGTATGTGTTAAGCCTTGTAGAACCTCAAAGTGTTTTGAGCTGGGAAAAATTAAATTTCACATTCAGATGCTTTGCGTTTAGCAAAACTCAAAACATATTTTGAAAACTGCTTTCTCCCTTAAGTTTATACCTCTGAGTATTTTAAGTAATATTATTTTTGTTTCTGAGTTATTTTCGACATGTTATGAGAGATTTTTGATAACCATGGGATGTTTTTCTTTGAACCTGGAAATTTTATCTTGCCAATATTAAATTGTATTCTATTCCAGAAACCCTGAGATCAGTTTACAATTTTTAATTTGTTTCTTGATGGTTGACCAGATATCTTCAGTCATTCATTTTATGTATTTAATTTTATTGAAATGCTTAAGTAGTCTATCTTATCATTATAAATGTAGTTTTACCTTTATGTATTTCAGTAGACATTCATTTAGAAAGAGTTTACAACTCTAAGCCATTAAGCATCAGGATTGCTGTATCTTTTATTTGATGGGGGTGGAGTGCATAACATTATAAGTATTTATACGTACACACATTTTTGAAAAATGCTGCATATATGTTGTTTATATTCGAATGGGTTCCAGTGTCAACAGTTTTAGCTTTAAAGCAAGTTCTGAGAAAAAATATATGAAAAAATCTTCTCTTTCTTCAAACCAATAAAAATTATGATAGCAGAGAATGTCATAAATTGGTTGTGGGGTTTTTTGGTTATTATTTTAGAGATAACCTAACGCACATTATTCAGGGCCTGCTTTTCTCTCCCTTGAGGAATCTATAGCATTCTTGATGTCATGAAAATAGAGCACAAGGTTGGAATTATTAATCACTGTACTTGAATGGACTTTTTCTTATTAAAGTGTTAACTGATTAATTTTTATTAACTTATTAAAAGTTCAACTGGTCATTTGAAGAATCTTGTATGCATTATCACTTGAACATATTCTTTTTTTTATTATTATACTTTAAGTTCTAGGGTACATGTGCACAATGTGCAGGTTTGTTACATATGTATACTTGTGCCATGTTGGTGTGCTGCACCCATCAACTCGTCAGTACCCATCAACTCGCACTTGGACATATTCTTATCATATCAAGTATATTAGAAGTTGTTACTCCCAGGTAGGGTCTTAATCTGTGTAATGTTGTATGTATAATTTTACAGAAATTTGTAGTTCCTACACCGATTTTCATCCTACATAACTCTAAGGAAATTCACTAGCCTGAAATACACATGCTACAAAGGATGCTAAATAAGTCTCATTACTTTATAAGATGTAAACATTGAGCTTTAATGAGTGTTCCAAGGCTGCAGAAGACCTCTTTTTTGAATTAAATTTGTTAAGAATGTTTTAGTCTTTGCTTTTGTCTATTGTTTGTAACTAATCAGATGATATTTATGTTTATTATTTACTTTTGTGATTAGAGATGCTCTATTCTATTTAAACATATTTTAAAATATTGTAAACATTGCTGTTTTCTTGTGGAACCTTTTTTTTTTTATTTCTAACAAAATCAGGAAGGAATATAAACATAAACATTCACAGTGGTTTTAGAAATGAACCAGTGGGAATCTACCACAACAGTGTTTAACTGAAATATGACTGCATATAATATTCCAAAGCAGGTGACTTATTTGAGACATTTAAACTCTGTTTGAGAATGTCAATTCCCGTACTCAATATTTATTTTCTCCTGGAAAGTGGAAGTGGAGGAGGAGGTTGGGTTAAAACCTTTTTTCTTCACAGGAGGCGTAAGAATGCTAGCATTTAAAATAGACATTATTCTTTTGACCATGTATGACTGGACTCGAAGAGTCTTTCCCTTTACTTTTTTAACCTATTCAGATTTCCCATTTTACAGTATGCTTCCTAACATTGTTAAGAAGCATACTCTAAAATAAATAAATCAATCACATTATTTAAGTGATTATAATTATTCTTCACTGGTAATCTATCATGTACAACAGGAACTGGAATTCATGGGGGTTTCCCGCCCAAGATTATTCAGTGTGTGTTGTCAGTATTAGATTTCCCTTGGCCAGCCTAGGCAGCTTAGCTAGTGATATCACCCCCTTTCATGTCCCTAAGGACTCTAAGCCCCTGCTTCCCATGCTCCTTCGGGCCATAGGTGCTCCATCTACAATCAAAATTGATCAAGAATATCATGAGGGTGCCCAAGGCCTTCATCTGATGCCAGACATATTGCTCCATTCTCATTGTTGTGTGACAGCACCCCAAGTCCTCTGATGATCAGGTTAAAGGATTCTGCCAGGATGGTGACTCCTTATCTTGCCTGCTGCTCATTTTGCACAAAGATCCCAAAGTGCCCAGAATTAGCTTAAAATTCAGTGGCATTCTTGCCATGGCTTCTGGTAGAAAAGTGCTTTTCTGTGAATCAGGATCTGTGAATGCTGAGAGTCCGGAAACATGGGGGATGAGAAGCCCAAATATCTCAGTGGGTCACTGCAAGTGCTGGCTTTTCCCTTTGGCTTTTTATTGTGATGCAAGTCTACACTCAGCCTTTTAAAATTTTAAAAAAATTTTAGATGTTTTCTTCTTGTCCACTTTAAGGGTGTTGCCTCTTCCTCTCAAGCTCTGCCAGAGGCGAAATAGTTGGTGTGTCCTGTCTCTTTTTGGAGGGGCTTGCCACTAGATGGAATTCAGCTGGCCTTTGTAATGTTAGCTCTCTGGGTTCCAGAAAAATTACAGTTTTGTTAGTGATCTCTTTTTTGTTTTTCATTTACATGGTTAGATTGAGAACAACATTCTATTCCAGCTTTGTGTAGCCTACATATAAGTAGAACCATCAGGATAATTGTTTTTAAGTTGATATCTTGCCTGGGGTGGGGAATGTGGATTGCAGTCCAAGAGGCTTTCCCTCTAGGACAGATTGCTTGAGCTAAGGAAGCAGTCTGGAAGTTGTGCCACCTACCTGTGTGAATCATACTTATATATTTTATGACCCGGAAAATAACCATCAGGTAGATCACAGACCTAGTGGACAGACTATGAGTCAATCCAGGGACAGGACTCAGTTTATTAGTTCCAGGAGAACCCATGAAAGCTCTTTGATTTTCCATATATCGGTGTCAATGACCCTGTTTCCAACAGTCCTTAAAATGCCTGTATATGGTTATCCAAAGATATGACTGTTGGCACCTTTGTGGAAGGACTTAGGAATCATTATCATGTATTCTTTTCATGATGCTACAGGGTTGTTCCTCCTAGAAATCTGTTTTTTTTACTTCAGCATATGGGTTCCAGGTTTGAAAACTGGCTCATATCCTGAATCTCAGTAAGATATTTTTGGATGGTAGGTGGTGGGGTGGGGAGTAAATACACTCTATCTTCTGATCATCCAGCATCCATTCTTTTAATTGTGCACCATGAATAATACCCTTGGTTGACTGTCCGTCTATTTTGCTCCTTGGACACCATGTTCTGTTAACTATCTCATAACTCTCTAAGGGTCAGTGTTCCTACATGTGACTACAACCTTGACAGGCATTATAATCGCCTCTACCTGGCTTATAAGAATTAGATATTACCCTCTGTAGCTTTTCAGGATTCCATCTTGTCCATTGTTGTCAGTGAGCCCATTCCATAACACCACCTTCTACCATCAGTCTTGGCCTTCAGAGGAGCATCAAGTCTGAACTTCTTAGTGACGCTGTTTTTCCTTTCACCAGCGTGTTTCTTATAGCCTTGGTAAATGGTCTATCTTTAGGGCCTTTGTATGAAGTATAGTCATCTAATGGGCATTCCGGCTGAGAATAGTATATTTGTTCAAGCATGCTTACTTCTCTGAGCCTTTTAATCTCCCTGGCATTTCTCTATTACTTAATGCCGATCCGTGCTTTATTATTTCTTCCAGGAGACATCTGTTTTAGTCAGGGTTCCCTAGAGGGACAGAACTAATAAGATATATGTACATATGAAAGGGAGTTTATTAGAGAGAATTGGCTCACACTATCAAAAGCTGAAGTCCCACGATAGGCCATCTGCAAGCTGGGGATGAAAGAAGCCAGTAGTGGCTCAGTCCAAGTCCAAAAGACTCAAAGAAGGGAAGCTGATGGTGCAGCCTTCACCATCTTAAAGCATGTTTGCATTGTCTTTCAGTCTTCTTTTAAGGGCATCAAATCCTGTATCCCAGGATGGTGCTATCAAATAAATAAACTCTTATGCAACTTCATGTTCTACCTTTGGAATTGAGTACTTGAGTATTCTCTGGGCTACGAGTAGGCAAGGTTTTGTAGATCCTTTTGGCTACAGTCCCTTGCTTCCTGTTTCAGGCGTAATTCATTCTGCTTAGGTTATGTTGTGATTTAACCCTGTTATTGGTTTAGTGGCTGGAAAGGGTAAGTAAGGGCAGATCTTGAGGGGTGCACGTTGTCTTTCAGAAGAGAAAATACTGCACTATCTTTAACAAGGGAGTAAGCATTAGTTCTTCTATTTTTTTTTTTCTTTTTTGAGATGGAGTCTTGCTGTGTTGCCCAAGCTGGAGTGCCGTGGTATGATATTGGATCACTGCAACCTCCACCTCCTGGATACAAGTAATTCTCCTGTCTCAGCCTCCCAAGCAACTGGAAATACAGGTGCAAGCTGCCATGCCCAGCTAATTTTTGTATTTTAAATAGAGATGGGGTTTCACCATATTGGTCAGGCTAGTTTCAAACTCCTGATCTCAGGCGATCTACCTGCCTTGGCCTCCCAAAGTGCTGGGATTACAGGCATGAGCCACTGTGCCCAACCAGCGTCAGTTCTTAATAGGATAAGAGAAGTGTGGAGTTTCAAGATTATATTTTTTCATCCCATGTGTCTGGGTTTCCAAGTAGAACTGTACCCTGGCATAGCTGACCTGCTGAGATCAAGAGGCCGACCCTATCTGGGCACTTTGTAACTCTTAGGATTAAGTCCTGGACCTCATCTTTAATTTTCTCTGCTATCAAGCTGTAGGAGATGACAGTATTTTTATATACTACCGAGAAGGTTATCTGGCTTTCACTCATAGCTTTTAATGTTTCATTAATTGTGGCCATTCTTTTGTTAACATTTAACAAGCGTCAATGGAGTTTAGCATTAGCTACTCAATTTACTATCCTTAGAGTTACTATTTTCCCTGTATTGCACAAACACCAGATATATAACACCAGCATTTATTTTTACAATTTATCATCAGTACAAAAGAAAGATTTAATAATTATACTCACATCATATGCCAGAGACTGTTTTTTACTCAAGCTCCAACCCAGGATGGGATTCCCATTGCCAGCTCCAAATCTTCGTTGCGAAAATACCATTGCAGTGCCTGCTTATGTGGACCAATATTGGCACCAACTGTCACAGGTTGTGTTGCTTAGGAGGCAGACCCTGTGATAGAGATTATTATGTTGGGGGTTCTTAGGGACAGTTCTTAGGATCACCACTTGTGAAAAGGAAGGGAAGGATGCATGTGTGGGAAGAGGAATTTATTGGGATGCAATGTAGTTTAAGTGCAGGTCTTAGACAAATCTGAAACCCTGATGCTAGTATGACCCATCAGAGATGTCTCATGTTGGTTGGAAGGAGCTATGCCCTTATATACCCTTCTGGACCAGTCATTAGATGCTGGCTACCCACAGGAAGTGGGTTTGGCTATGGATGAGGCAGCTTTTCAGCCAAGAGAGCTGACAGCTGAAGTCTTTCAGTCAACAGCCTTCCCAGAATCTGGGAATAAATTATTCGATCTTGAGGTTGGAACCGGGCAGACCATCAAAGCATCCTCTAAAAAACACCATGGAAAAAACTAGTAGTAGTACCCCTCTCCACCCTACCCCCACCCAAACCCTCTTCATATTTATAGGGGCAGTAGAGGCAGGGAACATCTGAAATACTGTATAGGAAAAGAAATCTGCCCTTAAATACAATACTATGCCTAGATACATTTACAAGCAATTTCTGCCAGCTGTTTAAGGAAAAAATAATTCTAATTTATACAAATTGTCTGAATGACATAAAAGGAAATAATGTCTTCCAGCTCATTTTATAAGGTGAGTATAACTTTGATACTATAACTGGACAATGAAAATAAAAGAAAAAATATTATGGGTTAGATTTCTTATAAAGCTAAATGCTAAAATCCAAAATGGGAACTAAAGGGTTTCTTTTACTTGATAAAGTAACTGCCAGAATCTTTTAGCTAAAACCATAGTCAGTGAGAAACTATTAGAAGCCTCTTCAAAAGTTATAAGACGGCTGGGCGTGGTGGCTCATGCCTGTAATTCCAGCACTTTGGGAGGCTGAGGCGGGTGGATCACCTGAGGTCAGTAGTTCGAGACCAGCCTGGCCAATATGCTGAAACCACGTCTTTACTGAAAATACAAAACTTAACCGGGTGTGGTGGTGTGCACCTGTAACCCCAGCTACTCAGGAGGCTGAGACAGGAGAATTGCTGGAACCGGGAGGCAGAGGTTGCAGTAAGCCGAGATCATACTACTGCACTCCAGCCTAGGCAACAGAGTGAGACTCCATCTCAAAAAAAAGAAAAAAAAATGGTTAGAAGGCAAGTATTACTGCCATCACTACTTATATTCACTATTATGGTTTGGATTCTAGCATTTAGCTAGAACACACATGTACAGAGCAACTGAAAAGAATGAATACAACACTACTTTCAGATGGTAAAGGTGACTTCGCAGGAAATGCAAGAGATCCATTGGAGCCAATGGAAATGTTCAGGATGTCTGATGAATACAGGATCAAAGTATAACAATTCTTTTATTACATATAAGGAATACTTAGAAAATATAATTTAACATGTTAATGTTTGTTAAAGAAATACAGTCTTCAAGTTTACCTAGAAATGAATTTAACAAGGCATACATTAGGAAGAAAAAGTTATACCTTTATGGGAAGATGTAAATAAAACCAAAATAATTTGAACTATAATCTTTAAAATGACAATTATTCTTATATTAATTTACATAGATAATGCAATTCTAATCAAGGTCTCAATGGTGTTTTCTTGTAGCTTGACTGTCTGCTTCTAAAAATTTGTGTAGAAAATCATATTGCTAAGAAAAACTGAGAAAAATTGATAACATAGATGTGGAAATAATTCTATTAGATATAAAGAGTCATATAAAGTGATTGTTACCAGTATAGTAGGGTATTAAAGCTATACACCAATGAAACAGAATAAAAGGCTTAGATATATGACAGAGACAGTATTTAAAATATTTCAAAAAGGGATAGAGGTTCTTTACATGGAACTGGGACAGTTAGTTATCCATGTAGATCACACATGTCCAACCTGTGGCCTGTGGGCTGGTGCAGCCCAGGACGACTTTGAATGCAACTCAACACAAAATCGTATACTTTTTAAAAACATTATGGGTTTTTTTTTTTTTTTTTTTTTTTGCATTTTTCTTTTTAGCTCATCACCTATAGTTAGTGTATTTTATGTATGGCCCAAGGCAATTCTTCCAGTGTGGCCCTGGGAAGCCAAAAGATTGGATATCCCTGAATGAAAAGATATTTAATCTTTAACTATAACAAAAGAAAAAAATAGATTAATGCGGACTAAAGACATAAATGTTAAAAGTTAGATTTTAGGAGTTTTAAGAAATATAGGTGATATGGTTGGCTCTGTGTCCCCCACCCAAATCTCATCTTGAATTGTAATCTCCAGAATCCCCATGTGTTGAGGGCAGGACCTGGTGGGATGTGATTGGATCATGGGGGGCAGTTTCCCCCATGCTGAAAGTTTACTGAGTGAGTTCTTATGAGAGTGAGTTAGTTCTCATGAGATCTGATGATTTTATAAATGTTTGACAGTTCCTCCTACACACACTCTCTCTCGCCTGCCTCCATGTAAGATGTGCTTGCTTTCTCTCCCACCATGATTGTAAGTTTCCTGAGGCCTCTCCAACCATGTGGATCAGTGAGTCAATTAAACCTCTTTCCTTTGTCAATTACCCAGTCATGGACATTTCTTTATAGCAGTGTGAAAATTGACTAATAGAATAGTAAACTACTTTTATGGTCTCAGGAAAAGATGTGTTGCTTAAATGGGACTTAGAAGCCCAAAATATAAAGGAGAAATGGTTATAAAATGTATTGCATTAAATTAAACACATTTATTTAAGTTGAATGCACTAAATAAACTACATCCTGTGTAACCCAACACCCATACTGGGAAAAACTTCTTCAATGAGAGAAAATTAATATCTAGCAAAGCTTATAATCAATAAGCATAAGACAAATCTTACAAAGAAAATACATCCCAAAGGATAGGAATAGGTCATTCACCAAAAAGGAAGGATCCCCAAAGCATTAATACAAATGTCAGTCTCACTAGTTACGAGGCAATGTGTTGTTTAAAATATATTTCTCTATATACATGTTTGCAGAATAGATGAGTTGATTTCCTTGCATCCTCTAATTGTGTTTTTAGTGTTACTATGAACTAATGGGTTTAAACATATTTGATAATGTGTTTCAGTCCAATCACTTATTCTCTTTATTGATACTCGTTATCCCAATTTTGGACAGCAGGAGTTTACACAGTTGTTCCTAAATCTTTTAACATAACACTTTCGTCTTTGGAAGCCTTATTGCTTTCTGGCATTACAATAGCCACGGCTTATTTTACTCAGATTCTGCCTCAATGCTGAAATCATTTTTTTCCAAAAACTCTGATCTTTTTAGTTGGGGAGTTTTCTGGGTGCCAGTGGTTTTTATTACCACTGTGTTGGTTGTTCATTGTTTCCAGACTTTTTTTATTAGTGAGAAAGAGGAAATATATGTACATATAATTTTTAGTTATGAAATTAATTATAATTTTATATAGATAATTCCAGTTCATTTTTGGGGTCCAAAGCTTTTAATTAACCTCCCTGATTTCAGAATCAACCTTCTTCAAACATAGTAAACATATGGGTTCTTAAAGATAACAGTTTTTGCTTTTTACACTTTATCTTATAACACATACGCAATCTCAAAATAATATCACCATCACTGCCTACCACCAATAATATGATTATTGAAAAGTTTACTTTTTAAACTTCTTTTGCTTTTAGGATACATTTCAGTGAGGATATATATTTAAGTTGCTGTTTTTTGTTTTTGTTTGTTTGTTTCCAAAGAACTTTGAATGGTTTCTGTCTTTGTGGCTATGTCGCCAAATATGTGCATATGTTCATTTGTTTCTTTGCATTAGGTTGTACATTGGATTATGCAAAACTCTCTCCCAATTTTAGCTGTTCTCAGGTTGGTCCGCTATGCTTTCCAATGAGTATCTTGTCAGCGATTTTGACATTTTTCTGTCCCCAGGCCCATCAGAAACCTACTTGCCATCCTTTTTTTCCTTACTCATGTGCCGATACTGTGTGGTTCTTGTAGCTGTTTTCACAGAGGAATAGTTGTAAAATAGTTTGTTCCCATCCACTTGTATTTGAAAGTTTGAGGTGATACTTTGTAACCTAGATCTGTGCTATATATTGTCGAAGGGTCTTTGGTTTTTTAAAAATTCTTGCTGTTTTGTGTTTCTATAGCAGAATCAGAGAATATTCCATTATTATGTGGCTATTGCTGCTGCCATTATTACTCTGTATTCAAATTCTAGGCAATTTCTAAAAAAGGTGTATACGTGCATATCCTATGACCCGCTGATTAACTACTACGTATTTTTCCTAGACAAGTCTTCTGCAATACCTGGTGTTTACTAGAGCATTGTTTGTATTAGGGAAAAGTTTGATGCTATGTAAATTTATATGAATAGAAAAAGATACAAATAAATGTTATTTTCATATAAAAGACTAACTTAGAAGTTCAGGAAAACTATAGTCAAATATGTATAATGAACATTATATTTTCAATATTGTGCAAAATCATATAGATGAAAAAGAAAACATAGAGTTTAATGATATTTAAATAAAACTTAAAATTGTTAAGCAAAAAGAAGTACTCTACTTTTCCACAGATACATATGAGTTTGGAAGAAGAGAAACATGTACCGGAGTGACAAATACTGTATTTGCGATACTGGTTACTCTGAGAGAACATGGGGTCATTGTAATTAGAAGGAAAACATAGATAGTGTTAGAACTATTCTAATAATAAAGATACAAAATAAAAAATTTGCCAAGCATGTTGGTGTGCACCTGTACTCCTAGTTACTCAGGAGGCTGAGGCAGGAGAATTCCTTGAGCCCAGGAATTTCAGGCTTTCAGTGAACTATGATTGCACTGTTGCACTTAAGCCTGGGTGACAAAGCGAAACCCTGTTTCCACATAAATGAACAAATAAATAAATAAACAAAGATTTGAGGCAAATTTTGCAAGCTGTTCAGATTTTTGCAAAACTGCATGGTGAATATGCTTTTCTATACAGTTGAAATACATCATGATTTCTAAATAGAGAGGGAGAACCAGTCTGGTTGACTGACTGTATTAACATGGATGATGAATGTGACAATCAGAAAGGTTTGGTTAGATGTGAAAACCAGGATAAAAAGACAGTTTCAGAGGCAAATGTTGAAAGTGCCTATCCGAACTGTATCCATGTTATCATTAAACATTAGAAGCGTGTAAGTAATCTTCCTTGTTCTGGCTCCATGTTTAACAAGCACCCTTGTGAGCATGGTTTTTCTTCACATGTTTTTATTGATATTGAGAATATGTTGAGCAGACACTCTGAGTGTCCAATCTGCTTTACAGTTCTTATCATGAGCCGGCACTTTATTTTCACGATAGCAATGTCATATGCGCTGCCTCAGGGATGTCTGTCTTTCCAAGTGTAATGGATTCTGGAACATGGACAAGACAGAGTTTCTGACTCTGCAAGGCTCAACCCAGACCTTAAATTCAAGCAAATTCATCAAAAGTTTGCATCTCCCTGGAAACATCCTTCTATTCTCTACAGCATATTCTTCTTGAATTTAAGTTAGTGGTCTCTTGTGAAGTAGAAAATTAATGGCTGTTGCAGACACAGCCGAAGAAAACAAAGTAATTCAAATGCACAGCCAATTGTAGTGATAGGCTGTCATTCAGAAATAACTCAGGATCGTGTGTAGTTAGCACCAAGTGTATAGAACTGGTAAAACTAGACACCTTGTGAGCAGTTGCTACGGGAAGATGATTAATTTTGGCAGATAAGTCTATTTTTAATATTCAAAGTAGCCGTCAACTACCGGAGCCTACTGGAATTTTTAAAATGGTAAATAGAAGGCAAAATAGTCAATTTAAAATGGAGTTTAAGTCGTTAAGAGAGCCTATGTGATGTTCTAACTTATTCATCTCTAAGGGCCATTGCTTTATTTCTGAATTCCTGTTGCCTAGCACAATATCAGACACAAAATATAAGTTCAATACATTATAAAGATAATTAAATTGTCTCAATGTTTGAGTAAAATAAAATGTTTTAAACAGTTTTTTTTTTAATTCTATTCTTTTTGGAGGGCTTCATTTTAGACATTGGTTCGTTTTGTAAGCCTCCATGGCTTCATTTAAGTGACTTAATATAAATGAGCTCTTTACAAAATTTTAGGCCCAATTGGTAAACTATTGCATTTCTAAAATTTTGCACATGAGAGAGTAACCAATATAATTATCTGAAACTCAGTTAATAACAGCAGCAGATGATAACTGTCTTCATCCTCTACAGAGTTTTTTCCCCCATGATTCTTCTCGTTTTACTGAAAAGGAGGTTTTCTTTCAGTTAACCAGATACGTCAATAGATTTTGACATTCACTCCCCAAGAGACAGTGATTACTGAAATGTTTTGGATGTTATATTGTTACCAGCAAAATAAAATGCATGGAAACCTGTGGATTTTTTGTTTGTTTTCCAAAGATTACAAAAGGATGCCTTCAACAATTTTTTGCTGTGAATAATTTAAGTGGAAAAATACAGTTCTATCTTGAGTCCAAGATTTACAGAGTTGATAAGCTTTGAGTAAAAGTATGCATTTTAAATTAGTTAATCAGTAATGCTGTAGGGAGATTGGAGGTTTGGATGGGCCAGATTTCCAATTTATATCTACTAGCTGAAACTTATCATGTCAGTTCTAAATATGTAAAATTTAAAAGGACATACTAAGGACTGTGATTTGCAGTTATTTATGAAGATTTTATTTACTTAGTATTCATATGTATCTGGATTCCAATATCTTTTCCTTTATTATCTTAACCAAGCTTTGAAACAACACTGGCAGATTACTCAACATTGAAATTACACCTAGAACATGGGCCTAGCCCTAGGTGGTTTTATTGCTACCAGTATGGAAATTATGATGAACTCCATTTTCCTTTAGCAAATGTTTTCTTTGCACATCACTTTCATTTTTCAATGAAGTGTATCATCTCTGTCTGCCATTGCAGGCACCATTCCTGTTTCTGCAAACCCGAAAAGAAAAGAATCATCTATATCTTCATTCCCTATATGAGACTTTGCTGTGTTTAAGATGGATCATCAGCATGATTTCAAAGGGAAACTCTTAGATAGACCATGTTTCTGACTCGGAATAATTTTACTTTAAGAAATGACCTGTCATCAGAGTTAACAGACTCTGCTATGTTAAGCAAAGTCTAGAGACCAAATAATATAATAGGCAATAAGAGAATGGGAAGTTTTTTCAGATGTTAATTATATCAGCAAGTTAATAGAATTAATTGATATCAGCATTTTCTGTGCCTCAAATAGAATAATGTCAGTGAGGGTGCCTTATTAATATTAAGCATCATGCATTTAATAACAATATGTGTTACTGACACTATGAAACTTCTAAAGTAAAGCTGTAAAACATTACAAATAATATGGAGAGGAATGCTTCATAGATCTCCAATTTTATGCTTGTTTTAGAGTAAAATTCTCTTTAAATATTCTTCCTATTGTTTAACGTCTCTAAGACTATGCAAAGAAGAAATAGAAATCAATATATTTAAGTCAAGTTTCAGAGGGTCGGTGAGTTTTTAAATTTTGGGGAGATTATTTCGCTGAGGCCATGTTGTTTTATGGCTGTGCAGTATGAGGTATTAACCAAAGAGAAAGGACTCCGGACTTTGATTTGTGCCGAAAGGGAAATCTTTTACAAAGATAATAATAACCAGAAAGGTTGTAGTACAGTTTTTCTCAACCTATCATAAAAATAGACTAAATAAAAATGGGGAAAAGTGAGAAAAAAGATTCTCGTGTTTGTGTGAAGAAATGACCATCCAGTGGGTAAACCATAGAACCATATATATAAAAAAGAGCAAATTTGTGTGAACAGTCTTACTTCCAGAAAGAGATCAAGATTTACTCCAAGACCTAGTGTCAATATTTAGAAAATAAGGACACTTAATTCAAAAAGACATATCAGGGTTGACTCCCACCCTGGCCACAAATGTAAACAATTACAGGCATAAAGGAAGAAAAAACAAATGTTTGCCCTGTCCTTACAAAATGTATGACGTGGGAAATATAAATAAACCAAGTCTTGCTAGTGGTTGATTGTATACTTAATATTTGAGCAGTGCAAGAATGGAAGTTTTAAAAAACTTGTGAAATACAATAATTTATTTTCTTAAAGCTCAGGAGAGAAAATATTAGGCCATACACACAAAAAAGTTCCAATATTTATTTTTACATTACTGGATCAAAGCACTTTTCTGTCAACGTTTTCTCTTTTGAGACAAAGAGTTCAGAATGAATATTTGTGGTATGGATGATATTTTAAAAATGTCCTGAGAAATCCTATCCACAGACATCGTGGGCTATAAATGCAGATTGATATGATATTTCAATGGATCTTTTGTTAGGGGAACAATTTTGTTTTCTGACCTAAATAGAAAGATATGTTTATTTGGAAATTTAGCATTTAATCATATCCACAATGTAAAATTATGTTAAAACAGAAAAGGATTGAAAAAGGCAACATGCTGCTTGTGTCTAAGTTCAGAATGGATTGATCAATTTTGATTCATCTTGAAACTAATAAATATCATGAAAAATGTCTTTATTATCAAATATTTTCATTTTCTGGCAGAACAGTCTTTGTACTAACAGAATGTGTCTGTATCTGTATATGTATATAGATTTGTTTCTCTTACACTTCAGATTCACATCTGATTGTGTATTGCGATTATATTCTATTTCCTGATTTAAAAAGTAATTGAAGAGGACAGTTTTTTTTGTTTTTTTTTTTTTGTTTTTGGCTTTTTCATTGGAATTCATTAAGATGCTTATATTAATTTTTTTATTATTATACTTTAAGTTCTAGGGTACATGTGCACAACGTGCAGGTTTGTTACATATGTATACATGTGCCACGTTGGTGTGCTGCACCCATTAACTCATCATTTACATTAGGTATATCTCCAAATACTATCCCTTCCCCATCCCCTCTCCCCAGAATAGGACCCGGTGTGTGATGTTCCCCTTCCTATGTCCAAGTGATCTCATTGTTCAATTCCCACTTATGAGTGAGAACATGCGGTATTTAGTTTTCTGTTCTTGTGATAGTTTGCTGAGAATGATGGTTTCCAGCTGCATCCATGTCCCTACAAAGGACACCAACCCAATGTTTTTTATGGCTGCATAGTATTCCATGGTGTATATGTGCCACATTTTATTTATTTATTTATTTATTTATTTATTTTTTATTATACTTTAAGTTCTAGGGTACATGTGCATAATGTGCAGGTTTGTTACATATGTATACTTGTGCCATGTTGGTGTGCTGCACCCATCAACTCGTCAGCACCCATCAACTCGTCATTTACATCAGGTATAACTCCGAATGCAATCCCTCCCCCCTCCCCGTGATAGGCCCCAGTGTGTGATGTTCCCCTTCCTGAGTCCAAGTGATCTCATTGTTCAGTTCTCACCTATGAGTGAGAACATGCGGTGTTTGGTTTTTGGTTTCCAGCTGCATCCATGTCCCTACAAAGGGTGCCACATTTTCTTAATCCATCTGTCACTGATGGACATTTGGGTTGATTCCAAGTCTTTGCTATTGTGAATAGTGCCACAGTAAACATACGTGTGCATGTGTCTTTATAGCAGCATGATTTATAATCCTTTGGGTATATCCCCAGTAATGGGATGGCTGGGTCAAATGGTATTTCTAGTTCTAGATCCTTGAGGAAACGCCAGACTGTTTTCCACAATGGTTGAACTAGTTTACGGTCCCACCAACAGTGGAAAAGTGTTCCTATTTCTCCACATCCTCTCCAGCACCTGTTGTTTCCTGATTTTTTAATGATTGCCATTCTAACTGGTGTGAGATGGTATCTCACTGTGGTTCTGATTTGCATTTCTCTGATGGTGAGTGATGATGAGCGTTTTTTCATGTGTCTGTTGAAGAAGACTGTGTTTAACTCGAGGAGCAGTTCTATGCTCTTTGAAGGAACTTCTAAATTTGAAGTATGTTTGGACAGTTTCTTTATTTATTTGTTTCTTCCGAGAGTCAATTATCAAAAGTCTAGTTTTCTTATATTGTACTCCTACCATCCTTCAAAAATTCTACACTGGGAAAAGACATATTGTTTTCAAATGGCCAGGTAAAAATCAGGTTACCTAGATGCACCTTCCAATCCAGTGTGCAAGGAAAGGATGAGTAAACAATTTTAATTAACTCATTAGTACTTTACTGCAAGCACACTTTTTAATTGTAGATTAGATGATTTGGTTGATTTTATGTGGTAGTGTATGGTAAAAGTGGAAAAGTAGATTTTGAAAAAAATATGATAATGTTTTAAATAAAACATTGCATGGGATGCCTTTGTGTGAACAAACACTAAAATAATTGGACTGCAAATACTTTCTTTTCTATTAGAAATTTAGGAAAGACACATACTACCTTAAAACATGTCTTTTTTCTGAAGAATATTTCTGATTCCATATAAAATATTTTTGTATTTATTTTTCTATTATACCAAGAGATTTTAAAATTTTTGATAATTGTTTCTCAAATTTGGATTTATAATAACTTTGTGTGTCATGTTGGGGGTAATTTATTCTATGCACATGAAATGCCACCAGAAAATTATTTTCTCTTTTAACTGGTATAAGATTAGCTAAAATGTATGTCTTAGAACTTTTGCCAGGTCTTACTTTGCCTTGGGAATTTGCTCAGTGGCTGTCAATTATGTAAAAATAGTTGACTTTTGAGACTTCACTGTTGCCTTTGTCTGAGAAAATTTTCATTATGCCTTCATTGTGAGCAAGAACAGTCAGAGCAGCCTTCTCAGACCTTCACATGACATCATCTTTCCTCCCAAATCCAATATCAATAAAAGCAGAAAGCTTAAACTGTATATAGAAAAAGTGTAATGAACAAATGCTCTTGGCTATTGTTGAATCTTTGAGCTATCTCTTCCAATCCCATAAATCTCAAGATAATGAATCTTCTAGCTCAATCATGTATTTCCTGGGCATGTAAGTGTGGTGTCTGGAGTAAAGGGGACACAATTCCCGTAATTACATTTAATAATATATGCTACTAAAATAAAAAAAGAAAGGCAGCTGTCTTTTAATTGCTTTAAAAATGTTTATAACACTAATCCACTGGAGATTGAGGAGCTTGGAAATATTTATTCTTGGAATAGTTTAATATCTAATATTTTGGTTCTTAAGGTAAATTTGTCAAATAGGTAACACATGCAGCCTCATAAACTCTTATATGGACTCTTGTTATACACAACTTATACTCCAATTCGTGGTATATTCTCATTCACAATTTTGTGCCTCAAAATGTGTATATTGAAGACCTATTTATTTCTGGTCCTATGGCATTAAGGATTTTAAGGTGAGCAATACATACTTCCTGTTGTCAGTATTTTCAAAATTAGATTGAGGAAGCCGATTGAAAACAGTTATGAAATCTTGTGTGTTGCCATATTATTGGCAGAAGCATAGCCAGGACATGAAAGTAGAGACACTTAATTAGGGCAAATGGGAAGAGCAGGTTTCTGGGAAGATTTTTGTGGGAAGGCCTACGGAGACGCAATTTTCTTGTCAGTGTGCTCTCGACTGGTAACCAGCTATCAGATATCTTAGTGTTAATTCAAATAAATGTATTCATTTTCTTGAGGGTATTTAGTTTACAAGTATTTTCTCCTGACTGGATAGAAAGACTTCACCCTTGGCAAAAGTAGTGAGTCTTTACTTTGTGTGACCCCTTTTGACAATCTACTGTGGACTTTTCCCAGAAAAATAGATGGTGTTTGTGTTTATAAATTCGTACATACTTTTGCATATAGTTTTTAGAAATCACAAACTTAAAGCCTCCTTAAAGCTGACGGCATCAGCTTCAGACTGAAGAGTTAGAGCTCACTGAGGAACTGGGGACATGGGTGGAAGTGGCATTTTTTAAAGTTAAGGCCTAGGGAATCACAATTTTGAGTTGCTTATTCTCGTCATACGTTATTTTATAAAATGCACTTATTCTGCATACTATAACAAAAGCAGTCTTTCTGTTTTAGTCTCCGATTTTTTTTTTTTTAATGTTTGTTGTGAGTTGATGGCAAATAACCTTTAGGAGAAAAATAAACCCTGCGGTTTTCCATGTAGCTTAAAAATTGTTCTCTCTGACATTTAATTTTGGCCTATTGGTTAGCTCCAAGCCCCTATTTGACCATAAGAATCCAAGCAGAATTCCAAACAGATAGTAAATATTCTAATTGCACTTGAGCATTTTCCTAGTATTGTCCCAATAACCATTTTCCCATTTTTTTGTTCTGATCTCACTAACCTCAAATCATGTATTAAATGGGCCAAATGAACAATAATTCATACTTTTAAGACTGTTTCTCTCCAACTTTGTTTTCTGAGGTAAAATAAATAGAAAATACCACATAAAAATGAGAACAAAATTCCACAGTGGACTCGAGAATTTCGTATGTATTTTTGCACCTAAGTATCAAATATATATTAGATTATAATGTATTCTAATACATATGAGTATAAATTGTCATGGTCCAACTTGCTATACCAATGCATAAGTAAACATTAGAAAAAATACCTATAAATAAGTGAGCTTATGTCCTCCAGAACTGTTTTTTTCTCCTTTTAACTATCATCTAGCCTGGTACCCTTTCTTCTCCCCAGAAGTAATGTTTTTGCTTCTGTGATGTGATTTATCCTTGGACTGTTGATCTGTGTTTGATAAAATCCACCAAGACATGAATCCTACTGCATATAAAAAGCCATTACAAGAAAATAAAATCTAAAACACATTTGGATGTTATTTTATGTGTACTGCTTTTATTTGAAATGCAGTATTGACAAAGTACATTTTGCTTAGTTGAGTGCCTCAGTTTTCAGGTCAACCATCTGACTCAAAGAAGAGTGGGAATTTATTCTTGCAGAAAAAATTAATACTAATTAAGATGATGACAATGATCATCATTTGTAGTGATTGGGAGCTTGTTAAAAATGTAGAATCTGAGGCTCCTCTCCAGACCTACCAAATCAGAGTCTGCAATTTGGCCAGATTCGCTATGATTCTTATGCAAATTAAAGTTAGTGAAGCACTGCTTCAGTGTCTAGTGGTCACCACATCACCAGCACTAAGAAAGGAAGAGAGAGGCTGAGAGTCCCTGCCAGTGGATGCCCACAGCTATTTGCATTGTAAACACACCTGATGGAAGTTTCAAATAAGTAGTCAACTTGGATTTACCTTACAATCTTAAAAAGTGTAAAATGTATTTTTATGAAAACCAACAAGCGTTATATTATAATTGGTAAAATATTTAACTTGGGTAAGTTTCTTGGGGGGTCTGGCTTTAGGGATGCTGGAGCATTAGTGTTTACTGCTGCATCTGCATGAAGCTGATTAGAATCCTGATTCAATTTCATGCATCAAAACCACCCTCTTAGCCAGTGTTATAAACTATTCTGTACACTCTTTGTGGCTTTGCTGCTATGATAGTAAACGAAAGTTAGCATTTCTTTGCTTCTTTAGACTGCCTTTCCATTGGAAATAGGGCCAGTGAGGGGTTTAAGAGATAAATCTAATTATAATAAAGATTTTTCCATATGTTGAAGTGATAACCTACATTTTACCAATTTCTATTTTCTTCCTTTCTAGATTCATACATAAATCTAACCCCTTCCTTCTTATCTCATGTCAGTTTTGCACTGGATGAATAATTTTATATAATATACCTTTGATCAAAGCCTAAAACATTGCACAGCTTTTAGGACTGAAGTTTAAGCTTCATAAATAAGCTAATTTAAACTTCATAAATAACTTATTCTCTGTAGTGGTAAACTTCATAAATATTAAGATTTAAATCCAATAAAAGACAGTAATTTGAAAAGCATGGATTTTGTTACTTTCTACAATTTTAACGTATTTTCTTTCTTTTCCTTTTGGTTTCACAGAAGAAAATCTGAAGAAAGTTTTAAAAATAAAGAAAAGTGGTAAAACTGTGAAAAAGAAATATCCCAGTATTTCCAAGCATTTTTCAATGTTCTACTTTCTCATGATTAATATACTATTTCTCAAGTTTTTTGTGCTTCCTAAAGTTACTGTGCTTTGACTCTGGCAGTACTAAGGGATTAGTTGGTCTAGCTTGTATTCAAATAAACAGGGAGACTATTTTATTGTTACACTAATGTATAAGACCAACTTTAAAAGAGAAATTCACATACTAGTTATCAGTGAACTCTCCCATGGTTTCACAATGGTTTATTGAGCTTTGCTTTTTAAGTAGCATGAAACACTAGGTATAAAACATAGAGTCAGACTAGGGGCAGTTGCTCACTCTTATAATCCCAGCATTTTGGGAGGGTGAGGCAGGAGTATTGCTTGAGACCAGGAGTTCTTTGTCAACCTGGGCAGCATGGAAAAACCCTTTCTGTACAAACAAAAACAAAAACAAAACAAAAATTAACAGGCATTACAAAAATTAGCCCAGCGTGGTGGAGTGTCTTTGTAGTTGCAGCTACTTGGGAAGCTGAGGTAGGAGGACTACTAGAGTCTGGGAGGTTGAGGTTGAGGCTACAGTGAGCCGCGATCATACCACTGCACTCCAGCCTGGGTAACAGAGAGACCCTAACTCAAAAAAAAAAAAAAAAAGAAAAAAAAAAGAATCAGAGTGTTTTCAGGTTTTAGGGTAATGACTTGGTGGCTCTTGAAAATATGGACCATGTTATATTTGTCATTGAGGATAAAAAAAAATCTGGCATCTAGTTGTTGCCTAAATAAATGTTGACTTGAGCATTACTTTTGGTAGTTATGTATCCATTTTACAGAGACTCAGAGGCAATGCCATCTTTAAAGTGTATTATAAGTTGTATGAAATGTGGTGAATGAATTGGTACGATAGCACTATATATATTCTTTTGTCTTGATTGCACCTTGCATTATAAAATTATCTTAGTTTATAAAATATCACATGGTTTAATTGTTACTGCCTTTCCTTTATCCTGTCATGCTGCTGGTCATAAGAATCCACAGAAGATGCAGACATTCTTATCCGATTTTCACATATTTGCGAATTAGCTCATGATTGCCTACTTTTTCTTTAGAATTCCCATAAATCAGTAAGCTTCTTATTCAAGGAAACTATTTCCCCCCCTCTATAAACAACTATGTAAAAAAAATGGAGTTATGCCCTTTATAGGTGCCTAATATTTGTCCTGTAACAGGTCCAGTGCATTCAGTTATGATTACTTTCTGAAAGATGTCTCTATCCAGACCATGTTCCCATATTTTAACAATGTTTTTCTAATTAGCTTTGTTTGTATTGATTTCATGGAAATATTTTACATTTTAATTCAACTTTTCTTTTTGTAGCTGTATTTTGGGGCGATATTGCCTTAGATGATGAAGACTTAAGTATCTTTCAAATAGATAGGACAATTGACCTTACGCAGAATCCCTTTGGAAACCTTGGACATACCACAGGTATGGTTGATTGTTTCAGAAAATTTGTCTTTATGTTGGAGAAAATATACTCTTGAAATTCTATAAATATTTTTGGATCATTTTTAATCTCCTGTGGATCAACTTTGACTTCCTATAAACAAATATACATATTTAGAAATGCAGGTTTTATTCATAGTTTTCATCTTATTAATTTTTTTTTTTTTTTTTTTTTTTACCAAACACATTGTAATATTTGCTACATACTAGGTCTGGTTTAAGTGCTTTGCAGATATTAATTCTCTGAATTTTCATAACAACCCCCTTAGGGTAGTTACTAATATTACTATGATTTTAGAAATTAGCAGATTGAGATTTAGAAGGCTATACAGCTTTCTAATTGTCACATCAGGAAGTGGCCATGTCAGAACCAGAATTCAATTCTGAAAAAAGCTTGATTTCATCATCTTGCATATTATATTAAGCTGCCTCTCATTTGGATACTGAGTTGCAAAATGTAAAATTTCTCTAATATTCTTAGAGAAATTATATGGGAAATATATTTGAAATTATGTAGGAATAATATTTGGAAAATTTATATATCTATATCATTTTTGTGAAAACCCCAGAAGGCAATTTTAATTTTAGTTGATTTAAACATGTTTGAATTATGCCTGTAAGAAACTTGATATATGTAAAGGATTTTTTCAGTTCTCATTTAACAATTTTTAAAATTACAATTTCAAAATTCTTTATGGTATCTTGGTAAAATTTTAATCTGTGTATTATTTTGGAAAAAATTGCAAGGTTAGAAAGTTAAAATTTCTTTCTGTAATTATATGAATAGCTAAAGTATTTATTTCATGTCATGCTTTTGATTTCATCGCATTCTACCTTTTTAGTATTTTTATTTTCTTCTATCCTGTGGAAATACAATATGTATTCCTTTCTGGTGTCGAATACACATATATATTATGGAGTTAAGACTTTTTACTGTGACTTTTTACTTTGCCCAATTTACTTTTTTTCCAACTTTTTACTATGACTAGTTTTAAATATATCGAAATGTTTCTACCTCTTAGATTGTAGAATAGTGGTATTCTTCCTAGATTCAGCAGTTTTTAATAGTTTATTATTTTCACAGAATGTGTGTGTATGTGTATGTGTGTGGGCATACATGCATAAGTGTATTTAAAACAAATTTGAAGTCAACTGCAGAAAACACACTTTAATATTATTAGCTAGCCTAGCATGCACTTTATAATAATAAGGATATTATTCTATATAATCAAAATACCATTATCAGATATAAACCTTTATTTAAAATAGGAAGTATATAAGAGAAAGCCTAAGGAATTCACCTAAAATAATAACACATACTATTTAAAAAGAGTGTGCTTTGGTATTTGTTATGCATAGTGACAATCTTTTCTGAAACATATGTCAATATGGGTGCTAATATTGCTGTGCAGTGTCATCACAGATAGTGCGTCCATGTGGATTATGTTTATTGGCCAAATCTCCAGTTGCTGTATCACCTGTAACACTGTCACAGAGGCAATGCATTCCAGACAGTAGAGCAATGATGCAACAATAAAATGCTAGATTTATTATAAGTTGCATTTCCAAATTTTATTAAAATTTTCATTAGCTCTAAGCTTTAGATCCCTTCTTTGACCTCCCTTCTCCCATTATTTTGAAGACATTAATTCTCTATGATTTTAAATTTTTTAAATGTTATTTAATTTTTAGTTATTGTTAAGCTCTGACACCATAATAATTGGAAGAAAAATAGTGCTATTTTAGACATAGAATAAAACAGATTATAATGACAATAATAAAAATGTTTATTCTAAATTTTTCTGTGGAAGGTACATGTTTGAAAGTTCAATAGTAACTTGCACTATTCAGTTGAATTTCAAACAATGTAATATAAATATAGTTGTTACATAATGGTCATTTCAAACTTCATTGATGCCATCATACTTTTAAAATGTTTCTCCTAATTGCTTAGGAATGAGTGTGTTTAAGTATTACTTCATCTTTCTAAAATGTGCAATGAAAAAATTTCAAAAATGTTTCTCAGATGCACAGCAAAAATGTGGCCATGTAATGCAAGTAATTAAGTAGATTATTAGTCAGTGAACAAGCACTCTAACTTATCTGCCTTATAAGGACTTGTTTGATTTTTCCTTTAAGAGGTTTATATAGCAATAGATTTTATCATTATATTTTAGCTTCAGTCTAGGTAATTAGGTTCAGTACTAATTTTAAATAAAAAATAGATATTGGAAGGAAATAGTTCAAGTGATTTACAAATAGTTTGTTGTCTTCATGGAATTATGGCTTTCTTTGTCTTAGCCCAAAGATACTCTATGAACCATAGACAGTCCTTGTTACTGCAAATTCATAGGCACTTGTTAAGATGTCATTAGTGGTTATATTGCTTGTTTGCTCAATGAAAACTTTTTCTTATTTGTTTAATAAAAATTCAAGAAGAATAGAGAAAATAGGTGACAAAACTGAGAGTAGCATTTTATGAAAGCCCTGGAACGAGAATCTGGAGACTTGAATTTTTGCCAAATGCTCTGCTTTCTGGCTTATGACACTAATCTACCTTTTCCAGGTTTTGTTGGTAAAACTGCAAGAACACACATTTCCTTATTCCTACCATTTTCTACTCCTTTTGCAGTACAGACTTTTTTACATTCTGTTTTTTATAAATTTTTCAGATTACACAGTGTAACAATATATTTTGCAGCTGAACATTCGTTTGGATTCCTGTGGCTTTTTCCAAATTATGTTTTTGATTTCTATAAATTCAACTAAAATTTCAAAATGTAGTTGAATATATTGTTAAAATGTGATATGCTTTAAAAAGTTTTTGAAATTCATGGAAGCTTTGGAAGAAAACGTGCACTACACATTTGCTCTTCTAATGTTTTTATTTCCATTTGCTGATTTGGCCTCCAAAAATATTCAGTTTGCATTGGGGAAATAGCTGGCATGCAATCAACAGGGCAGAACAACTTGCTGTCATTCTATATAGCACTATGTGATGTCAAGGTCACAGTAAAGAAAAATGTTTCAAATTATCAATCGATGACTCAAATGTCATGATGTCCAAATAAAGTCATTTACATTGCTCTCTGAGTCTCCCCATCCCCTGATTTTAGTTACCAACATTGGTTACTGTAGAGTTTATTCATGGATATTCATAATTTCAACACTTTAAGACCATATAAAAAAACACCAAAGAGAAATCATTGTTGCCTATGACTGTTTTTTATTTGCAAGAACTTTAACATATTTTGAGTGTAACTTGTTTCCTTTTATTCTTTAAGGTGGACTTGGAGACCATGCTATGTCAAAGAAGCGAGGGGCCCTCTACCAACTTATAGACAGGATAAGAAGAATTGGCTTTGGTATATCAATGTTTAAAGTTGCAGACGCTTGACTTGATGTACAGTAAATATTATACTCATAGCAGTTCAGTTTATTAAAATCAGTGTGTCATTATGATGTGAAGTATGTAAAGGATATATTCTAAAAATTTTTATTTTGCTAGCTCATATCTGCTCAAAGCCTTTTAGAACTCATTTGGAATAATTTGAAATGTTCCTTTATTTTAAGCTTTGCTTTATTGAAACATGTATCAGGTGTTTATTTTACTGTTGATACTTTTTTCTAGGCAATTGGGCATCACACCAAGGCATTTTTATAAAGCCTGGAGTTATATCAATTTTAATCCAATGAAAAAATATCATGGTTATTTGTTTTGAAATAAAATCTACTTTAAGTAAAATGAAAAACTAATTGCTGGATTTAAAAAGTTAAAATGTTTTGACCATTCAAAAAATAGAAAATAGTTACAAATATATATAAACATTTAGAAAAGCTGCCTCTGGTTTCATAATTAGTTAATATTTACAGTATAGAATGTATTAAAAACTATTTGTAGATTTTAGAGGTTTAAAATCCCATATGCATAGCTCATATTCTAACGTTCCTTAAATTGATGGATTATTAATTAAATCTTGAAGTACGTATTTCCAAGGAATAATTTTCCCAAGAAAAGATGCTTTGCTCCAGGCTATTGAAAAGATAGACATGTGGCCGGGCGCGGTGGCTCAAGCCTGTAATCCCAGCACTTTGGGAGGCCGAGACGGGCGGATCACGAGGTCAGGAGATCGAGACCATCCTGGCTAACACGGTGAAACCCCGTCTCTACTAAAAAATACAAAAAACTAGCCGGGCGCGGTGGCGGGCGCCTGTAGTCCCAACTACTCGGGAGGCTGAGGCAGGAGAATGGCGTGAACCCGGGAGGCGGAGCTTGCAGTGAGCTGAGATCCGGCCACTGCACTCCAGCCTGGGCGGCAGAGCGAGACTCCATCTCAAAAAAAAAAAAAAAAAAAAAAAAAAAAAAAGAAAAGATAGACATGTTAGAGACAGAGTCCCTATTTGTTGTGTCAAAGTATATAGCAGTGGCAGGATATTCATATTGACAGTGACAGATAAAAAAGAATAATCATGTAAATTTAGGAAAAACAAAAACAGCAACAAAAATATTATGAAAGACCATTACGAAAAGGAAAAGACTATAGACTTGAAAGCTGCTCCAGAATAGAATGCATTTTGTTCGTGTTGTGTACCGACCTCTAAATAGTGCTGCATGCCTTAATATGAATCTTGAGCAAACTGGAATGGAGAGAGCTTGTTGTATGGGAGGCTGAGCTCATATCTGTCTTAATGTTACTTCATTTACTATCTGTATAATATAATATTCTTAATTTTAAACTGTACTATAGACTATCAGTTCAGATTTAAAGGATTAGGAAACTAGCAGGAGTAACAAGAATCTTAAATATCATGGGACTTTATTAAACAATATCTGTTTTAACTGTTGGTGAATTGGTAGTGAGCTAGCAAGACAGGAAACAGAAAACAAATGTTCTATGTCCTCTAAGCCTGACTGACTTCTATCCACTTTAGGCTGTTGTATGGATATTCATCAAAATTCACTCACAGAACATTAAGAAATAGTATTTTGACACGAAAGACTTCAATATTTTAATGCTTTTGTTCAAGTATGTAACACAGCTGAAGTTTTTCTTTAATGCATTTTGACTTCTGGCATTTATACAAAAAAAATATGTAAATAAGACATTTTAACTTTTTTCCTTTAAGAGGTAAATGATTCCCTGACCAAGAACTTCTGTTTCACAGAATGTTTTAAATGTCACTGCAGGCTTGGAGCAAAACAACACAGTTAAGGGTAAAGTACCTCTACAATTCTCAGGGCAAAATGAGAAAAATCGAGTTCCCAGAGCCGCTACATCAAGAACGGAAAGAATATGGCCTGGAGGCGTTATTCCTTATGTTATAGGAGGCAACTTCACTGGTAAGATACTCCCAGAATGTCTGTTTTCATAAAGAAATAAAAACTATCACACAGATTAAGTGTCTGTTTTTATAGAATATTAACATAGGATACATAGTATGAAGTCAAGGTTGGAAAACTACTTCATTAACTTAGGTTATTAGTGTAGAGTGTCTTTGAAATTGAAAAAATATATTTGGTCTGTGTTCTAAGAGTTTAAAGCACTGTTCTGGTTTTTAAACAGAGTTTCAGATGTGCCTATCAAATTTGGAAGCTGATCTCTTTCAACTGACAGGAAGAATGTATGCCTCATTTATAGAGCCTTGTAGTCACATATTTGTAGAGATAGTGAGCTTTAGGCCTCTGATTATAAAGTGAGTGTCCGTTCTTAACAATGACTCATTTGTGGTGCCATAAACTAGTATTATTTGGTTGATAATAGTGGTGGCATTCTACACTGCTCAGCCAGACTTAAGGTAGAGGATCCAGCAAGCAGCATTCTTCCTGGGGCAGCCAACTTTTCATTAACATCATACATTTTTTCTAGGCAGCCAGAGAGCCATGTTCAAACAGGCCATGAGGCACTGGGAAAAGCACACATGTGTGACTTTCATAGAAAGAAGTGATGAAGAAAGTTACATTGTATTCACCTATAGGCCTTGTGGGTAAGTAGAACTAGGGACTGACTTAAGGAAAAATAAATTAAAAGAAGCAAAATTAAATGTCCATAGGTAAGATTTATTTCTTAAGATTCAGTAATGCTGAATTTTGGTAATTTATCTCGCTACTCATTTTACAGTTCAAAGTTTTCTCTGTGTTGTGTTTTTGGTACTAGGAAGGATGATACTTGTATAGGAATTGATCACTGGCTGGCAAAACATTATAATCATTCTAACTTCATTTGGAATTACCATTGTTGACACAGTTTCATAAAACATCATATTTCATGATGATTTTTCTATGATAATGCTTCACTTAAATCTCATAAAAATTCATTTAAATTGTTTAAGAGCTTGGGAGTTGGTGTGAACAAAGTACTTCAGCTCGACTAGAATAAGATACTTGTCAAGTCAAGCACGTTAACATTCCCATTGGGCTTCAATATTGGGTCTTTCATCTCATAATAAAAGACAACAATGTGGCAATAAAAGTGTAGCGTTTAACAATATCTAGTGTAATTGTTCATTGAGAGCCTGCAAGGTAGTGTAATTGATATTGATGCCAACATACATCAATTCTGTTTCTGAATTTAATCTGATAAGAAACACATCTTACCATTTAATAATGCTTTTGTCACTTTCATTCAGCTCTCCTACAAAGTTAGACAACTGGTAACTCTTGCAATTTTTTAAAATAAGAGGTAAAATAATCTTGCCCGTATTTGTAGGAAGGACTATTATGTATGAAACTACCTGTGTCTTTTAGAACATTAACTATTATTTCCCACCTTATTCCACTATAGTCAGCTCTTATTCAATTAACATTTATTGGTACATTTTCCATGTCAGGCCTTTGATAGATGGGAAAATAATAAAATATAATAAGCAAAAGGTGAAGGTCGGAACTTTTTGCTACTTATGTCCAGCACATTTCCTCTTCTTAAGTTGTATACAAGTATAGTTTATGTATGACTGCAGGCATGTTTGTATATATAGACACATGCATGTTTCTAAATATATGATCTCTTTGATTCATCTTCAGTGGGACATATGCTTTAACCTTCACCCTTATATTGGTAAAAGGTTTGAACTGAGCTGTAAGTATTTCATTTACATTTGTGCTTAGTATAACAATATGAGAGAACTCTGGTTGTAGCTGATTAGCAGGGTGCTCATCAGACTTTCTCAGCTACTTATCCTTATAGAGACAGGTAAGAGAGGAGGTTCTCTAACTGCCTTCTTATTTCTTCTTTTCCTTATTTTTTTCTTCAACTAAGTATTTTTCAATGAATAGTTATTGTCATCAGTGGTATTTATTTATTTTGCAAGATGATTGATTATTATTTGCAAAATGTGAGATTATTTTATGACAGAGATTGATTTCATTCTTTGTGAGAGATTTATGTAACTATGTGTATTACCTCAGTCTATTAGGTAGTCTTTTATAGCTAAATATATTCTATTTACATGACTTCTCTTATTAGATAATTTTTGTAGAACAATCTTACTTTTTAAATCTACTTATCTTTAATGATTGCCAAAAAAATTTAAAAATTACATAAAAATTAACTAATTTTTATGATTAACCTTTAAATTAATGTGTTAAAAGATTAAACACAAATTAAAGATTTATGTTTAATCTTTAAATTTAATGATTAAATGGTATTTAACTTTGGTCTATTTGGTTATTCAGGTTATAAAAGTAGACACTTTCAGGCCGGGCGCGGTGGCTCATGCCTGTAATCCCAGCACACTGGGAGGCGAGGCGGTGGATCACGAGGTCAGGAGATCGAGACCATCCTGGCTAACACGGTGAAACCCAGTCTCTAGTAAAAATACAAAAAAAAAAAAAAAAAAAAAAAAATAGCCGTGCGTAGCCGCGGGCTCCTGTAGTCCCAGCTAAGCGGGGGCTGAGGCAGGAGAATGGCGGGAACCCGGGAGGCGGAGCTTGCAGTGAGCCGAGATCGCACCACCGCACTGCAGCCTGGGTAACAGAGCAAGACTCTGTCTTTAAAAAAAAAAAAAAAGGAGACACTTGTTCCTATACTTGTTGAATTCTTATTTTGTCCCACTTCCATACTACGTTTTGGGAATGTAATGTTGAGCATAAGGTGTTTTCTCTCCTCGAGGAGGTTATATAGTTAGGCAGAGGGGTGTGCTAGCCAGGATTCTTCTTTGCAAACAACAGAGACTGGCTAACATAAGCAGAAAAAATAATTTATTAGAAAGTCCTTTCTCCATCTGAGACCACCTCAGCCTGGACTTTGTTGTCCATATCACTATCAGCATTTTGATCAAAACCATTGAACAAGTCTGTAGGAAGTTCCAAACATTTCCACATCTTTCTGTCTTCTTCTAATCCCTCCAAACTGTTCCAACCATTGCCCCTTACCCAGTTCCAAAGCTGCTTCCACATTTTCAGGTATTTTTATAGCAGTGCTTCACTCCCAGTACCATTTTTTTTTATTAGTCTGTTTTCACACTGCTATAAAGAACTACCTGAGACTGGGTAATGTATAAAGAAAAAAGGTTTAATTTATTCACAGTTCTGCATGGCTGAGTAGGCCTCAGGAAATTACAATCATGGCAGAAGGCAAAGGAGAAAGTAAGTACCTTCTTCACAAGGCACCAGGAGAGAGATAGAGAGAGTGCGGGGGAAATTGTCACTTTTAGACCGTCAGATCTTGTGAGAACTCCCTTATTATCACGAGAACAGCACAGGGGAGACCACCTCCGTGATCCAATCACTTCCCACCAGGTCCTTCCCTCAACACGTGGGGATTACAATTTGAGATGAGATTTGGGTTGGGACACAGAGTCAAACCATATCAGCCATAAAGTGCAGCTAATTTTTTTTTTTTTTTTTTTTAAGAGACGGGGTTTCACCATGTTGCCCAGGCTGGTCTCAAACTCCTGGGCTCAAGGGATCCACCTGCCTCAGCCTCCCAAAGTTCTGGGATTACAAGCATGAGCCACCATGCTCAGCCCTGGAAAACTTATTAAATCAAAACAAAAAAGAAACAGTTATTTTAATGAAAAGGTATATGGTGATTAACCTAAATAATTGAAACTATTTCAAATATGGCACATGAAAAGGCAGAACCAGTTCCACCTTCATGGATAATCTAATAGATTAGCTTCTAAAGGGGTTTTGTTCCAAAAGGGTTTGGTCTACCAAATAATGTTCCGAAGGGGTTTTGGTCTACCAAACCAAGGCAAAAGTAGGAAGTAGCAGATTTTGATTTACCTGATTACCATCTATGACTTATGGAGAGGTGAGGCTCTTCTGTTGATAGGGAAAGTTTTGCTCGGGGCTACAGGTAGACCTTAAAATGTCCAAACTTTAAAAGTGGCACACAAATGAGAAACAAAAATCCAACAGCTGTATACGAGAAAATGGCATCAAACCTGGATGACATTAGAAACTAAGATAATATGTAGACATTTTAAAATCACATTAAAAATACATATTACCCTTGTCTTTCCATGACTAATATTTGTCTAAGCATATATGTAGTTATTTTCTTAATCTGAGAGTCTAGAATTCATCTGTCCCCAGGACCTTCAATTAGTTAGGGATCAAAACACCACATTTTTGTTTTTTCACAGGACCATTGTAAAATAATACCTCTGAATAAGGCAGTGTGAAGTCTATTTTTCCTTTCCATTATGAAACCCCATCTCATAGGAAATTGCTATGAGTGCAATTATGCTAAAAAGGATGTTTTAGATGAAATAAATTGACCACATTGCTTTACTGTCTCCCACATTTTGACTTGCAAAGAACTTTATTCCCTGAATAAAGCCAGCAAGAATGACTCAATAGGGGTAATTTAGTTGCTGTATAATCATCAGATGCTTCAGTTTCATTACTATTGACTTAAGGTAGCAAATATTTTAGTTTAAATATCTCCAAAATTTGAAAATTTTGTGTTTTTTCTTCATCTAATATATCTTTAGGCATGTAATAATATTCAAATATATAATAAGTACCCACATATGAAGTAAAGCATATTATTTGAAAAAAAAAAAAAAAACTACCTGGGGCAAAAACAAATTTCATTGATTCCTCTTTTCGCCCACCAGTTACCTCTTTCTTCTTTCTACTACTGATTTATTAAACTCAGTTAACTGCTATAATAAATTTATAAATGATGAGTACAAATCAATTCATCTAATTGGCATAGTGTGGATGAAAATTCTTAGGCGTTTAAAGCCTACAGAAACAATTTGAAGATGAAAAAAAAGGGCAAGGGGAGAGGGAGATAAGGATTTGTATTTGTGGAAAATCAAAAGGGCTGTCAAATGTACTTACCCCAGAAACTGAAATAGTGAAATTCTTCTTAATCATTTGGTCAATTAGTTTTGGGCAATTTTCTCTTCCAATTTAATAAATCAGAAAAGGTGTTTGGCAATGTCTGGTGCATCATGATCCCAACTATTTGAAGCCAACTATTTAGTGCCCTCTGTTGCTGTGCTATTGATGCTATTTTAATTTAAACTCTAATTATTAACATTTTAGATGATTTATAATTGTAGCTACTATAATATTATGCCATTTAAAATTTGTTTTAAAGTGGGCATCCTGTGTACTCAGTCTTTCCCACCCTGTGTCCCAAGAATATTTGGGACTGTCACACACTCACACACTTACATTTGCACACACACACAATGACTAGATGGAATTTCTATAATTTGGATAGAAAAACACCATTGAGGCTGGCCACAATGGCTCACATCTGTAATCCCAGCACTTTGAGAGACCAGGGCAGGTGGATCACCTGAGGTCGGGAGTTCAAGACCGGCCTGGGCAACACAGTGAAACCCCATCTCTACTAAAAATACAAAAATTAGTCTGGCGTGGTGGCAGGTGCATGTAATCCCAGCTACTCCAGAGGCTGAGTCAGGAGAATCACATCATTGAATATGTATAAATATCAATCAATTGATGAAAATTTGCAGAAAGAGATTCCTGGATGTTTCACATTCTATTTGACAGTCAAGGAGATTCTTTCAGATGATGAAATAAAAAATTAATCTCAATTATTAGACTGCTCATTTGACACAAATCACATAAATATCATTCATTATACTACTCCCAGTTGTTGATTTTTCTTTACTACTTGTCTTAGTCTGATCAGGCTGTTATGTCATAGACTGGGTGGCTTTTAAACAACAAACATTTATTTCTCACAGTTCTGGAGACGGGGCATTGCAGAATTGGTGTCTGGTGCATAGACGGATGTGAGATGTGTTTTTGCTGTGTTCTCACATGGTGGATAGGGTCAGGGGAGCTCTCTGGGGACTTTTTTATAAAGGCAGTGATCTCTTTATGAAGGCAGAGTCCTCATTATCCCTAAATCACCTTCCAAGGACTCTGCCTTCAAATACTATCACCATGAAGATCAAGTTTCAACATATGAATTTTGGGAGGACATAAATATTCAGTTCTTAACACCAGTTAACCGTTAACCTTAGTTAATTCATCTTTTGAAAATAATTTTCTGGCCGGGCGCGGTGGCTCAAGCCTGTAATCCCAGCACTTTGGGAGGCCGAGACGGGTGGATCACGAGGTCAGGAGATCGAGACTATCCTGGCTAACACGGTGAAACCTCGTTTCTACTAAAAAAAATACAAAAAACTAGCTGGGCGAGGTGGCGGGCACCTGTAGTCCCAGCTACTCGGGAGGCTGAGGTGGGAGAATGGCGTGAACCTGGGAGGCGGAGCTTGCAGTGAGCTGAGATCCGGCCACTGCACTCCAGCCTGGGCGACAGAGCCAGACTCCGTCTCAAAAAAAAAAACAAAAAAAGAAACAAAATAATTTTATTTCTTTTTTTTGTTTTTTAAGAGACGGGGTCTTACTCTGTTGCTCAGGTTGGAGTGCAGTGGTATGATCCTAGCTCACTGCAGACTCAAACTCCTGGGCTCAAGTCATCCCTCCACCTCAGCCTCTGAAGTAGCTAGGATTACAGGTTTGCACCTCCATGCCCAGCTAATTTTTGAATTTTTTGTAGAGATGGGGGTCTTACTATGTTTTCTAGGCTGGTCTCAAACTCCCGACCTCAAACAGTTCTCCCAGGGTGGCCTTCTGAAGTGCCAGGATTACAGGCATGAGCCACTGCAACCAGCCACAAATAATTTTCTTTAATTAACGTCTTCTTTGAAACGTTTCTTTTATTAAAAAAAATTATTCCATGAGTAGAAAAAGTAATTTCTTTTTTTGATTAACCAACATATTTCATAAATAAGTTTCTGTTTTTCTCAAAGAGGAAAAATAAACTTTCCTTACTTTTACAGTTAATGCTGAAATAATATTGCATTATCATCAGATAACCACACTGACAAAGTAGTAACCTAAGTAATTAATATGAATTCTGAGGATAAAATTATATTAGAAATAAATGTGTATTGATGTCTTCAGCTGAACTATATGTCTTCAGAAATACAACATCATCATCATGATATAATTGTCATCATCATGATAATTATTTTATTTTCTGATTTATTTCTGAATGCTTCTAAAAATGATGTAAGCATATTTTCTAATATATAGATAATTACAAAAGCACTTGAACTGATTATTTGGAAACTTTTGTTGAACTTAAATTTGAAAGGATACCAGAAACTAGTCACATGTAGTAATAAGAGGTTGTTGTACTCCTGAATGTATTGGACTTCATAGCTCATCACTATTCTTTACAAAAAATTCACCATATTGTCAGTTGTCCGGCACCACCTTTCCACCACTATTTCCACTTTCTCCTTTATTCCAGATGCTGCTCCTATGTAGGTCGGCGGGGAAATGGACCTCAGGCAATCTCTATCGGCAAGAACTGTGATAAATTTGGAATTGTTGTTCATGAATTGGGCCACGTGATAGGCTTTTGGCATGAACATACACGACCAGATCGAGATAACCATGTAACTATCATAAGAGAAAACATCCAGCCAGGTGAGAGGCATAGGATGTGTTGGGTTTAAGGCTGACTGGGTATCTTTGAATCGTATTTATGCAGTTTATTATTTCACTTTCCCAAAAATGTAAACCTATATTTTTGATATGAGAGAGTAACATTTTACTTGATTTAAAATTACCCATGATGATTTTATATTTTAATTTTTTTCCTGGAGACTGTGTGATTTCATGCATTTTTAGACTTGCTTTCTTTTTTAAGATTTAGCTGTTTTATTTCTAAACTTTGGTGCTTTCCAAGAATGGGTGTGAGCTATTGAACCATAAATTAATATTATTAAATATTTCTTTTTTACTTAAACGTTTTTTGTACTAAGTTCTGTAATTTATGTTATAAGGATTTTAAAAGGGCCCAGGGTTTGCCATAAAACGTGCTGCTACCATAGGAATCTGTGTTATACCACGTACAATTTCTGGAGAAAATCCAGTGAAATGAGTCATTTCCAAGCTAATATAAATAGTTTTTTCTGAGATTTTCCTCTTAAACTTGACTACCTTCAAGACAAATTCTTAGGAAAGTTTTCAGTAATTGAAATATAATTTCTACTTAAAATCCATTTTTCTCTGATAATTGATATTTGATAATGGCCTCAATGTAAGACTTTTTATTCGTTTAACTTTTATGTACATAAACATCAGTATATTTCAGTTGCCAAAAAATATTCTGTTGTTTGGAATTTTCTCGTAAGGTATTTTAAGTATGTATTTTAAGCATAAGCAAAGTAAAAATGTGTTTTTATTTTCTTATTCATGATCAGTTTTGTTACAGACCTTGAATTCCTTCTGTAATTAGCAGTACTGACCTCTTTATTTGCTCATTATATATTTGATGCCAATTATTTATTGAGCCAATTTTAGGCATTGAAGATACTGTCATGAAAACTACAAAATTTAGTGTGGGATATGTGCATTATGTATAAATGATTGCAAATGAGTGAGAAAAGTGACATTAGTTAGTAATATATGTTGAGAATACTGTAGCGTCCAAGCAAGGCGTGACGAGAAGTGCCTTAGTGAGTCAAGGCAGTTGTAAAGGAATGGAAATTCAGAAGTAAAATAGAAGTATTTCAGGCGGACAGAAGAGTGATTAAATTTCAAGCAAAAAGAACTTCATGAGCAAAGCTACAATTACAGAAAATTGAATTATTTTTATGTGACCATTATGGTTGATGCCGTTACAAGTGGGAGATTAGTTGGTATCTTATCCTTTACTTAGAGAAGATTCTCTATGATGTAAACCTGGGGAGGAAATTCAGGTTTTATTCTCTAGCTAGTGGGGAATAATTAAAGGATTATGAGCAGGAAAAGTTCAGATTAAAATAAAGAGAACTCATTTTCGCATTCAGACTTACAGCGATCATTAACTGGGTGTGGTGGGATGTGCCTGAAGTCCATAAAACCTAATAGAAACCTAAATAAGTAGATATGAGAGGTGACTAGTTTCTTAGTTAGGGTAGTACATGTCAAAAGGAAGAAGAGGAAATAGTCTTTCAAAAATATTTTAAGAGGAATATCATCATGTGAGGGGAAATCTTCAAAAGTTTTCTTTTTAAGCCAGAAGATGAATGTTGGTACCATCACATGAAACATTTGAGATATTGAAATATTGATAAAACAGCATGTTTTTGAGAAAGAGAAGGACAAATAATGATTCAATTTAGCATATCCTTGAATTTAAAAAGTCTTTATATGATCCTTATTTTGTAGAGAAAGGAAAGGTGAGTCTGGACTTCAGGATGTATCTAAAGATAAAAATTTGACATAGATTTGACTAATTAGGGAAAAACTGGAGGGAGAAGAAAAAAAGGTTGAGGATATAAAATGGGCAAAAACAATATTTAAGCAATATTTAGTAGAGAATGTCCTAAAAGACTAAGAATGTGTTGCCTAAAAGGTAAAAGAAAAATCAGTGGATTGTGGTGTCCTGGAAGCCAAGGAAATAAATAATTTGAAGGATGGCAAAGTGATCTGTAGAGTTAAATATCAAAAATTAGTTTAAAAAAGTATACTCCTCTATATAGAAGACTCTAATGCATGAACCGACTACCAAAATTCATCCTATATATCACTAGGAGGGAAATAAAGAAGAAATAAATCTGAAAGTTATTTCAACTACCACATAAATGAGAACTTTGCTGTTAAAAAGTTATTAGTGTTTTCTAGCCAACAGAAAAAAATAATTTATTGGGTGAGATTTCCTGAATGATGGGAACCACTGTAACAGAGCAATTCCAGTATGAAAGTGTTCATGTTGAAGATTAATCTTCAACAAATTTGTGATTTGCTGTCACTCAGAAACTTAAGATCAAGTCTTAGTCAAGGGTGATGTCTAATAAGCTCACACTTTGGCTTCGCATTTGTATGTAAAATCAGTGATTATGATAGGAACCAAATTGGTATAAGGATCTAATCCATGTTGGAATATGATTTCAAGAAGGAGGCTTGCCATTTTTAAAACTGTCAAATGTGGTTTCCCTTAGTGCTATGTATTCTGTTTCTCTTTCCTTCTTTCATGTAATAAGTCTATTTTTCTGTTATTTGGGCTATGTATGGCTATGTTGTTTTTAACTAAAAAAAAAAATATTGTGTCATATACACATTATGTTCTCAAGTTAGATGCATTGAAATATATTACTGAAATTGCATAATGTTCTACTTTCAGAAATTTTTATGAAACATTTTGCCTTAGTTAGAGAATCTGGTCCCATATTATACTCTAAATTGAAATCTTACAGGTTAGTAAGTATAAAATTAGATCCATAGCTTTTTGAAAATCTGATTGTGGATTTGTTATATTAGACTTCAGATTCCTTATGAGACAAGAGTTTTAACATTTGCCTCTATCATGGGTTGAAGAGAATGTTGAATATTTCCCAAGAATGGTTATAACATAAATAGACCTATCAGAGATTTGTGGAGCACATATTTCATTACAAGATCTGGTTAGTTAATTTTAAATTATGTATTGTTTAAATTCATTTAAAGACAGACTAAAACACTTTGGTCTGGGACTTGGGTTCAACTCCAGGTTGATTCTTCATTCTTAATTCTCAAGCAAATATCCCGGATTTCCTTTATCACATGTAGGAGAGACATAACTCAATTTCTTTATTGCCTTTAGAAAACTCTTTGTTAATGTGATCTTTTATGTTTAATTGAAATATGGCAATTGGAATTAAAAACCTAAGTAGATGAATGGCATAATAGTTCCATTTTTAGCTCCAAAAGTGAATTTGGAATTCCTGTAGCTCATCTTTCTTTGTCTTTTGATGTTTCAAAGCTTTTTGTTACATAAGTGATATGATTTGCACAATCTTTGGGTACTTAAATTGTGAAATCACTAAAACTTAAACTCTGTTTTAAGAAATGTTTCTTTCTGGAACCATTGAATTTAGGTCTGTGTTCTTTTCAAATTTCGAGAAATAATACTACAATACAGATACAAACAGGCAATTGAAAAATCTATTAAAAATGATGTCCAGAAGTTAAACTAACAGATGTGGAGATTTAAAAAAAAATTCAAGTTCTGAAGCATATTCTTTTTAATCTCAAAGGACAACTGCCTTTTCATCAAGAATAAACTTGTTTCATTTTTAAATGAAAGTAGAGAATTGGCTGCTATTGTTTTATCTTGTGTGATGAAATCATGGAGCTAAAGCCTGCAGAGCTTTGTTTAACTAATACTGCTTTTATATCTTTTCCCATTGTTTCATAGAAGGTATCTAAACCAAATAGGAAGATAATTTTTGTGGGACCTGGCAGACCTAGTCATAAAAATGGGAAACTCATTAGATAAAAACATAACTTTTTGTAATTATTTGTCCATTACCAAAAACACAGTAAGATTTTAAAGAAATAAATATTATGAGGTGGTAAAAGAGCATATGTATGAAACAAAGTCAAAGTATGCTTTTTGGTAGTCCACCTTTTTGCGGAAATTAACACTTTGTTCCAATTCAATATTGCTTTTCAGTATGATGGTAGAGTGAAGACAGATGCTTTTTGCATGTGCCTGTGCGTTTGTATGTAAATTCGATCAGCAAGATCAGTCATTTCACAAAGAACAGATGCAGGTGTAGGAAAGGTCTTCTGGTCTATTTTCTGTCCGTTAAAAGGCTTCTGAGATTTTGTTTATCCCTGGTTCTTAGGTCAAGAGTACAATTTTCTGAAGATGGAGCCTGGAGAAGTAAACTCACTTGGAGAAAGATATGATTTTGACAGTATCATGCACTATGCCAGGAACACCTTCTCAAGGTTGGAGTCTCAGGTTATACCTTTTGACTTTTAATTCCTTTCCTCCATGTGGCTCCTCACAAAGCTATGCCTGACATTAGAACTAGAATTGCTTTCAAATATTGCTACCTCACTGCAGAAAGTAGAAAAATAATCCATGAACATTTATAGCCAAGAGCAAGTATTTAAAAGGCATTTTAAAAATATAATTTTACATTCTCTACCAAAAATGTGAATTTAAAGTGATAAGATGGTATAAATTATGTAAACAGTTTTATACTTCTAAATCATTAAAAAGTTGAATTAAAAGCATTACCAACCCAATCAGCATGTTAAATTGGCAAAGCATTTTTTTAATGAAAATTGGGTGTTCATAAGCTAAATAGGTTATTTAGCAGCTCAGCTGGAATGTTACAGTCTAGGCGACTTGTGCTTTATACTGTGTATTTTCTACTGCTCAAGTACAACTTACACTCAAAAACTGATATTACTAAATGAATTGTCAAATAACAGATTAGAAAGATATTTTGCCTCATATAATTTAGAATTATAGTTCATCACTCATTAACCTTAAAATTATGTCATTAATGACTTAAAGCTACTTTTAAAGAATGCAATAAATTTGGGTTTTGATTTACTTGATTCTAAAGATGATGTCATCAAGCAAATAGTTCCCAGGTAAGGAATTTGGAACTGTTAAACCATTGAATTCACCCCTTTTTCCATTTATGCCCATTTTATGCTCTTATGTTATTTCAACTCTTTTTTTTTTTGTGCCCACTTATGTCCATTTCACAGTTCATTAACATCTATTTCTGAAGGCAAGGTCAGGAAAAGGGAAAAATATTCAAATTTATTAAGCTGCTTTTATAAAACTTTTTTGGGTAAAAAGTAGAGAAGGGTGTGTAAATGAAACCTTAATACTTGGACACATTCATTAACTATTCATTTTTTCCAAACCAAAGTTTATTATTTAAAAAATTTGTGTTAACTGTGTTTTTAAAATTACTGTTTTCTAAAGTACATTATTTTATAGACATACGTATTCATTTGTTAAAATATAATTAACTATCCAAATGCTTATTTTTTCTAGAATATGAATTTAAGTTTTGATAGAAATATCTACCCAGTAATTTGACCTGAAATTAATCATAAAGAGTTAAAGAATTTTATTTTCTGGTAAATGCTTGGAATGGAGTTTTCTATAAAACATGTAATAAATGGGTATTTAGGGTCCAGTTCAGTCCAAGTGCCTCTCTTCTGCTACTGAATTATGTTATTTAGAACTAACCTGAGTTTTGATTCCTTGGAACAGAGAAGGTACTGGAGAGTAGAGAAAAACGATTTCTTCTTTTTTTTTTTTTTTAAATTTATTTATTATTATTATACTTTAAGTTGTAGGGTACATGTGCATAACGTGCAGGTTTGTTACATATGTATACTTGTGCCATGTTGGTGTGCTACACCCATCAACTCGTCATTTACATCAGGTATAACTCCCAATGCAATCCCTCCCCCCTCCCCCCTCCCCATGATAGGCCCCGGTGTGTGATGTTCCCCTTCCTGAGTCCGAGTGATCTCATTGTTCAGTTCCCACCTATGAGTGAGAACATGCGGTGTTTGGTTTTCTGTTCTTGTGATAGTTTGCTAAGAATGATGGTTTCCAGCTGCATCCATGTCCCTACAAAGGACACAAACTCATCCTTTTTTATGGCTGCATAGTATTCCATGGTGTATATGTGCCACATTTTCTTAATCCAGTCTGTCACTGATGGACATTTGGGTTGATTCCAAGTCTTTGCTATTGTGAATAGTGCCGCAATAAACATACGTGTGCATGTGTCTTTATAGCAGCATAATTTATAATCCTTTGGGTATATACCCAGTAATGGGATGGCTGGGTCATATGGTACATCTAGTTCTAGATCCTTGAGGAATCGCCATACTGTTTTCCATAATGGTTGAACTAGTTGACAATCCCACCAACAGTGTAAAAGTGTTCCTATTTCTCCACATCCTCTCCAGCACCTGTTGTTTCCTGACTTTTTAATGATCGCCATTCTAACTGGTGTGACATGGTATCTCATTGTGGTTTTGATTTGCATTTCTCTGATGGCCAGTGATGATGAGCATTTTTTCATGTGTCTGTTGGCTGTATGAATGTCTTCTTTTGAGAAATGTCTGTTCATATCCTTTGCCCACTTTTTGATGGGGTTGTTTGTTTTTTTCTTGTAAATTTGTTTGAGTTCTTTGTAGGTTCTGGATATTAGCCCTTTGTCAGATGAGTAGATTGCAAAAATTTTCTCCCATTCTGGAGGTTGCCTGTTCACTCTGATGGTAGTTTCTTTTGCTGTGCAGAAGCTCTTTAGTTTAATGAGATCCCATTTGTCAATTTTGGCTTTTGCTGCCGTTGCTTTTGGTGTTTTAGACATGAAGTCTTTGCCCATGCCTATGTCCTGAATGGTACTACCTAGGTTTTCCTCTAGGGTTTTTATGGTATTAGGTCTAACATTTAAGTCTCTAATCCATCTTGAATTAATTTTCGTATAAGGAGTAAGGAAAGGATCCAGTTTCAGCTTTCTACTTAAAGCTATTTATGACAAACCCACAGCCAATATCATACTGAATGGGCAAAAACTGGAAAAATTCCCTTTGAAAACTGGCACAAGACAGGGATGCCCTCTCTCACCACTCCTATTCAACATAGTGTTGGAAGTTCTGGCTAGGGCAATTAGGCAAGAGAAAGAAATCAAGGGTATTCAGTTAGGAAAAGAAGAAGTCAAATTGTCCCTGTTTGCAGATGACATGATTTATTCTTTTTGTCCTTCACAGTTGATAAATCTTTAGCAAAGTTCTAAATGTATGTTTCCCCTTATTCTATACTCTTTTTCTATGTTACATTGCATATTTTCCCATTAATTAATCTGCTCTTGTTGCCCATAGTCCGCCTAACCCACACCTGCTTATGCGTTGAATGCCAATCAGCCTTTGTTTATTAACTGATCCTATTGTTTCAAAACCATCTTATGCATTTGTCATAAATAAACTCAACACTTCTACAGTACAGGAGATCATATCCACCTGTTAGAGGATAGCCTCATTGTTTCATTCACATTATTTTATTTTTCAAGTCTTTAAAGAAGCTGTTTATTAACTTATATTTAAATGATTTTCAGGAAAAGAAAAATTTGACACAGGTCTCATTCTGCTACTCCCTCAAAGTTTTTGAATTTTTTTTTTATTATGGAAAAACACAAAGCATCAAATTTACTATATTAACCACTTTAGACATAAAAGTCAGTAGTGTTATTTAAGTATATTGACACTATTGTGAAACAGATGTCCAGAACTTTTTCATCTTGCAAAACAGAAACTATACCTATCAAACAACTTCCCTTTTCCACCTCTTCTCAGCCCCTGGCAATCACCATTCTACTTCCTGTTTATAAATTTGACTGCTTTTGATATTGTATATTATACATATAATTGTGTATTATACAAATACATATGCATATACTATAAGGCATATAGTATTAGTCCTTTTGTGATTGGCTTATTTCACTCAGCATTATTTCCTCAAGGTTGATCTATGTTGTAGCATGTGAAAGTATTTTCTCACTTTTAAGGCCAAATAATATTTCATTGTAAGTATATACCACATTTTGTTTATCTTGTCATCCATCAGTGGGCATTTGTGTAGCTTCTGCCTCTTATGAATAATGCTGATATGAATATAGGTGTGCAAATATCTCTTCAGCACGTTATTTTTTGTATTTGAATAGTAGCCATTCTGAGTGTGATGTCATTTCTCATTGTGGTTTTGATTTACATTTCTCTGATGATCAGTGAACATCTTTTTATATGCTTGGTGGCATTTGCATATCATCTTTGGAGAAATCTTTAAGTCCTATATCCATGTCTAAATCAGGTTATTTGATTATTTCGTTGTTGAGTGGTAGTTCTTTATATATTCAGATTAAATCACTTATTTTACATATATATATGTAATTTGGAAATTTTTTTTCCATTTCATACGTTGCCTTTTCATCCAGTTGACTGAATCCTTTAATGTATACAATGTTGTATGTTTGATGTCATCCTATTTGTCTATTTTGGTTTTATTGACTGTGCTTTTTGTGTCATATCCAAGAAATCCTGGTCACATGCAACACCATTAAGGTTTCCCCTTGTGTTTTATTCTAGGAGTTGTATAGGTTGGGTCTTGTGTTTATTTATTTAATGCATTGAGTTAATTTTTTAAAAGTGTTTTTTAAAAAGAGCCCAATTTATTTTTCCATATGTAGATAATCCAGTTTTCTCAGTATCATTTGTTGAAAAAACTGTCACTTCCTAATTGAGGAATCTTGGCACCTTTGTCAAAGATAATATGATCATGTACATGGTGATTTATTTCTGTGTTCTCTATTTTATTTCACTGGTCTATAGGTCTGTCTTTATACCAGTACTGCACTGTTTTGATTACTGTATCTTTGTTATATGTTTTGAAATCAGTTCTGTGAAGTTGGATTGTAAATATTAAAATATTTTTTCTTTTTCAAAATTGTTTTAACTATTTGGTGTATCTTGAAATCACATAGGATTTTTAGGATAAATTTTTCTTTTTCAGCAAAAAAATTGTTGGGATTCTGATAGAAATTGCAATGAATCTGCAGATCACTTTGGATGTATAAACATCTTAACAGTGTTAAGTGTTTCAATTCAGGAACCAAGGGATCTTTATCTCTTCTTTAATTTCTTTCAGCAATATGTTTAGTTTTCAGTGTAAAATCTTTCACTTCTTTGGTTAAGTTTATTTCTAAGTATTTTTTAAATGCTATTGTAAATGGAATCAGTTACCTTTTGGATTGTTTGCCATAAATGTATAAAAATGCAGCTATTTTTGCATTTTGATTTTATATCCCATGACTTTGCTTAATTCATTGACTGGTTCTAACAGGGTTTTTGTGTGTGTGTGTGTGTGTGTGTGTGTGTGTGTGTGTGTGTGTGTGTGTAATAGTTAGAATTTTCTATGTATAAGATCAAGTCATTTCCAAACAGTGAGAATTTTACTTCTGTCTGTCCAGTTTGGATGGCTTTTATTTTATTTTATTTTGTCTCATTGCCCTGGCTGGGGCTTTCAGTACTGTGTTGAATATAAGTGACAAGGGTGGGCATCCTTGCCTTGTTCCTTATCTTAAAAGAAAATATTTCAGTTTTTCACCATTGATTATGATATTAGGTGTGGGATTTTCATATATAGTTTTTATTATGTTGAGGTAGCTTCCTCCTATTCCTAGATTTTTGTGTGTTTATTATGAAAGCGTGCTGAATCTGTTGAATACTTCCATATCAGCTAACATGATCATATGGTTTTTGTTTATTCTGTTAATGTAGGTGTTTGAAGTTTCTTAGTTTAAAAAATTCTGAACCCACAGAGTCTATAGAAGTTCCAATTGTTTTTATGATGTTGCCCATAAATATATTTAGGAAATAACTTATGGGAAGAATAGGAATGGATATATAGGGTCTTTATATGAGTGACTATTTTGTAATATACATGCTTCTGAACTGTGGACTGCCCATTTTTCATTAAAAAAGTTGTAAAATTTTACAAGTTTTTGTTAAAGGCATGGCTAGTTTGCTCTTTCAATGTAGTAAGAACAAATCAGGAACAGGAAGTGAACCATGATATGATCTGTCTCTGCCTATTGATAGTGGCTCACTGAGGAGGTTCAGTAAGATCTTGTATTACTTGTTGGAATATGGAGAAAAATAATTGTTAACTTCCTGACCACAAAGAAGAAGTAAAGAATGAGTGACTAACTCCCTTGAAATGGAAAGGAGATTACCTTAGTAGACAGAATGAAACAAAATTCATCATTCTGTTGTCTGAAATTGAATATATTCTCTCCAAGATGTCATTGACCTTTTTAAATTGAATCTTTTTTTGAAAGTTAGGAAAAAATCAAACCCCAGAGACCACAAATTTGTTTTTAAAAATAGAAAAAGAAAATAGTGAATACTTTGTTAGTACTGAAATACTACAGAAATCTAATACTCCATTAATTTGGGTTTACGTAATTAATGTATCTGTTGACTCATGCCTGAAGTTACAAAGCTTTTCTCAATGCTACCTTGTAATTTGTTTCTTTTTCGATTACACTGGCCTGCCCAGAGTGGTTTCTTTTGAAATATGCACAAACTCTCACTTTTGATGTTCAATTCCCATAAATCACTAGCTCTACTTCTCTACTCTCTTTTCAGACAGTATACATATGGAGTTCTGTAGATGTTTAGATCTTGTAGTAAAGAGTTCCAGTCTGCCTATTTGAATTACTTGTATCTAAAGATCAGTGCCCTTTCCCTTACCTAGCAGCTAGGGCAGTTAGTAAATAAAATTGCTTGTAGATCGTATTACTCATCTGCTTACTATTTTCCTGTAAATTAACAGTTGTCCTGAGAGTAAAAGTTAAATTATCTGGCTGGTACTCAGACATTTTAGGGGTCCTCTCATTTCTGAGCTGTTGTGTTTCTTGTTCTTTCTGTCTGGAAATACTCTACTGCCAGTTACCCATATTTCTCTGATCTTTACTTTCTTCATGTGTGACTAAAATGTCAACTTTCAAGTGAGTTTCATTTTGATTACTCTATTTAAAAGCAGTCTATCACTGCACAATCAATATCCATTTTCTCACCTTTATTTTTCTCCATAGTACCTATTACTACCTGGATTATTAATCATTTGTTTAATGTCTCTTTCCTTGCATTTGAATATTAGAATCATAAAGGAAGGAATTTCTGTTTGTTTTATTTACTGCTATAAATCCATACCTAGAACAGTACCTAGGAACTGTTTCCTAATGGAAGCTAAGTAGAGCTGAAAATGCTGTTCTTTTAATGCGAATGTTAGTTTAAATTCATTATATTCATTTATAAATTTTGGAAAGAAGTGCTCCATCACTATCTCAATTTAAAAGATATTATACAAGTTTATTTCTTAATCTAAGATATTTTTATATAAAGATTTATTGTTGTTGTTGTTTGTTTTTGGTAAATCCACAAACACACAACTCATACTCCTCAAACCCTTGGAACAGCCTCCCAGTTCATTTAACTTTTAAGCTCCCACTTCTTTAGAGCTCTAAATGTTTGACATACATTAAAGAAAAAATTAGAAAGTATTTTTAGGGCATTATATTCAGAACTTTAGGTCATGCATATTAGGAAAGATTCGTGAATCTTTTACCACAATCTTGATCCCAAACAACTCACTATCTGTAGTTTAACATTATCAGGGCATTGATTAGGCTTTCTTATTTACTAGTTTTACGATGGAAAGATTGAAAAAATTGCTTTAAACTGCCCTAAGTTTTGACATTCTTTTTTTTTTTTTTTTTTTTTTAAACATATGCTGTAATACTTGGACTTCTAAGAATACTTAGGTTAAATTAGTAGTTTAATTCAGAAAAATTAACCTATGTATATTTTGTTTTACTCTTACAATCTTAGTAACTTCAACATAGTTTATTGTAGTTTGCTATTAGGGAAATAGACCTCTATGAGGAATCATTGTTTTACAACCTGGTAATCTAAGGAATTCTTAGATCTGCTTGGGAAACCAAAACAAATGTCATGGTGTAATGTACCTTGTGGGAGATTATAAGGTATTCCATATTTTTAAGAACATATGTGTTTCAAGGAAAAAAAATGAATGACATCATTGAGTTTATACTAGGCATACACATTTAATGTGCATATTTTCTTTTCTACTTTGATGAAAGTGTTTTGAAAGCCTGATACACTGCTTAAAGCACACAAGGTGTAGTTCCTCTTTGATTGACTTGAGTTTGAAATAAATAGCCTTATAAATGTAAGGAATTCATGCGTTTTTATTTGGTGACTTAGGTGTGGTTTGCTTCTGCTTTTTTTCAGGGGGATGTTTTTGGATACCATTCTCCCCTCCCGTGATGATAACGGCATACGTCCTGCAATTGGTCAGCGAACCCGTCTAAGCAAAGGAGATATCGCACAGGCAAGAAAGCTGTATAGATGTCCAGGTATTGCACTACACAAACACAAGAGCATGATTGTACTTGATTGTGCTCTTCCAGATGAATAAGCCATGATTTACTCAAGCATTTATTTGTCTCCCTCCCTGTTGGCAAATGATGTGTACAGTTCAAAGTCAATAATCATAAAATGAGGCAGGAGGGAACTATGGAACATCCAATTGCTGTAAATAAAAACAAGTTGTTGAAATCCAAGTTCAAGCACAGGGATAGCATGTTTTATTTCTTTTAATTTAATGAGTGAAAGAGCAAAATAGAATGGTTGCTTGATAGTCATTGATTAAATAGTTGCATGATTTCATAGTCCTTTCTAACATAAAAAGAATATCCTTTATTTGAACTTCAGAATTGGATCCTGGATGATCTTTTCTCACAAATACCATCATTGATGGCATATAAATTACAATTTTATCAGTAGGAATTTATAACTTTGTTGTAAAAAAAAAAAAATGTTCTAACCAGTTGCAAGTGAACTACTGTATGTTTTGCCCCTAAATAAAGTTTCATGAAAGGTCTTAATATTCTAAGGGAACACTATGCCTTAATCGTCCAAGAAAGAAAAAGATTCTGTTTTCCACATTAGAAATCTAGATTCTATTCATCTCCAGTATACTCACAATATTTAAAATATCTTACAGCAAAGAAACATGCTTAACTTTGCATAACACAGTCTTTTCCAAATTATTTGTCCAAGGAAACCTCCTTTTACCCAATACTTACTTGTAGAATTCACTTTTGGAAGTATTGTTCTAGATACTTAAGGTTGCGGATATAATAAAACAATAACTATAAAAGTTTTAATTGGCTGCAAATCTGATAATGTTTGCAGAAAATCAGAGAACTGATGAATATCTTAATCACTGGAGTTTATAATTGCTTATGTTTATTTATATATTGTTATTGGGAAATTCTTATATTAATTAAATTTTTATGATTTCTGGTGTCAGTCCAGGGTACTTTTAGGCTATAGACGAGGGCTAGCTAATTCATTCATAAAAATTTAATATGTACTTATTGACATATGGTATAGAACCCTTCTGTTGGACAGATAAAATTCAAGTGCAAGCAAGAAAAAGTGAGTTGGTTGAATAATCCCAGGAAATACCTGGGAACTTCCCAGGAAGTTCATAATTCAGTATGTGATGGTACTTAAGTCATTGATTCAACCCAGTGGATTCTGTTGACAATCCTGCTGAGAGAAGGGATTTCCTATTCCTTAATACTAGATTTGCTAAGGAAAATTGTAAGAAATTATGATTTTTTTTTCAATTTTACTGTAATTGTTAGCTTTCTTGTAATTTAGGACTATTAAGTTTTTAAAAGGGCAGTTGATACTTTTGGAGTTTAAAGCTGTGTATAAAACCTTTTACATCATAATGATTCAATAATGAAAGTGGGTTTTCAACATTTTTTTGTGTATAAATATATCTGTCTGCCTCTCTAATTTTTCCATGTACCAAAAGACATTTCTACTTAATATTCATTAATTTATTTACTTCGTGTTGTTTACTTAAGTTGCATTCATATTTACATAAATGCCTTGAAAACATTTTATGTATGTTAGATACACATGTATATGTGGTATATTTTTTAAATTCAAATTTGTATAGGAGAAAATGAATTTATAAGAGAATGATAACACTACGACAAAAGATATGGATGATCCTTGACTAATGTCTAGTAACATTGGGCATATACTTTTCAACTTTTAAAAAGTGAAAATTATTTGATTAATAGTAACTAAGTAAATGGCCACTTTGTGTATAAAAGTATCTTGATTATATCTCTAAATGTATGTCTACATACATTACATTTGAGAAACACACTAGAGATTTGTATGCACACGGAATTGTAGGGAAGTCAGGAAGAATAAAAAACTAAGCTTATGATACTGTAATTTAATTTTTAGCCTAAAATTCTTGAATATTTCAGTTATAAACAGGAAGATAATTAGAAGTATAGTTTCTACTTTAGATTTCAATTGTGTAAAATACATTAATGGGCCATTTTCTTACTTGAAATATAGAAATAATAATGTGTACACTATTTTGTTTAATACAATAAAACCACATTGAAAAAAGCACTATGATCTGTGAAAAAGATATTTTGTATTTCTGAAACAGTATGAAAAGCAAATAGGAAGAATTAAAAGAGATATGTAAATATACATATATATCTCTACACATATATATCTACACATATATATACGCATATATGTACACATATATCTACACACATATATGTATATATACACACACATTATATATCTACACACACACACACACATATATATATCTTTTAGTGTTAAATTTTAGTTCCCCAAATCTTTGGGAATGACTTTTTCTTCTATCTTGGCCTTTTTTTTCACTTTTATCTTTGACTCAGTGGTTATATGTGCAGGTTTGTTACATGGGAATGTTGTGTGATGCTGAGGTTTGGGCTGTAAATGATCCTGTCATCTCAGTTCTAAACGTAGAGCCCAACAGGTAGTTTTCAACCCTTGCCGCCTCCCACTCCCTCCCCTCTAGTAGTCCGTACTGGCTATTCTTCCAATTGTTATGTAAAGTATACTCTATGTTCAGCTCCCACTTACAAGTGAGAATATGTGGTATTTGGTCTTCTGTTCCCAAGTTAATTCACTTCACATTATGACCTCCAGCTCCATTCATGTGGCTACGAGGAACAAGATTTCATTCCTTTTATAGCTGTGTGGTATTTCATGGTGTATATGTATCACACTTTCTTTATTCAGTCCACCATCGATGGGCATCCAGGTTGAATCCATGGCTTCGCTATTGTGAGCAGTGCTGCGATGAACATACCAGCGCACGTGCCTTTTTGGTGGTACGATTTGTTTTCCTTCGGATATATGCTTAGTAATGAGATGGCAGGGTTGAATTGTAGTTGTGTTTTAAGTTCTTTGAGAAATCTCCAAACTGCTTTCCCCAGTGGCTGAACTACTTTTTATTCCCAACAACAGTGTGTAAGCATTCTCTTTCTCTACAGCCTTGCCAGTGTCTGTTGTTTTTCATTTTTTTAATAATAGCCATTTTGACTGGTATAAGCTGGACTTTTTAATGTTCACCAAATAGCCCCCTCCTTTCCTCTTGTTCTTTCTCTTTTCCTCTGTTTCTTTCTCTGCCCCTCTCAGCCATTCTGTGCATGTGGATATATCTATCTCCCCTTTTGTTTCTTTCTGTTTCTGAAATAGTTAGCTTTGAGCCCTGCATATAGTTATATGTTTAAGGTTCTTCTCTCTTCCTTAAATGAAGTGCACTCATGACTTATCAGGATAAGGACAATGATACTGGCATAAATATACTTACCGCAAGCCAAATGACATTAAGCTACACTGATGCAGTAGGTTTACCAATAACTGCAAATTATGGAATAGAGTTAAAGATTCATAACTGTACATATAAGTCTAAATAGGGTGACTTATCTGTGAATGACCCAGAAGACAGTAAGAGTTTATAAACTGAGTTCTGATTGTGTTTGGTTTTCATACAGAGAGGCGGGGGTTATAAATCTGCATATTCCTTTGGAGTTTGTTTTATTCTTACTCTTTGGTTAGAAATTCCTGGTGGAAAGGCAGACAAAAACAAGCAATGGGGAAAGGACTTCCTATTCAACAAATGGTACTGGGATACCTGGCTAGCCATGTGCAGAAGAATGAAACTGGACTCTATCTTTCACCATATACAACCATATACAAAAGTTAACTCAAGATGAATTAAAGATTTAAATGTGAGACCTTGAACTATAAGAAGACTTAAATAAAGCATAGGAATCACCATTCTGGACATCGGCCTTGGGAAATAATTTATGACTAAGTCCTCAAAAGTGATTCAACAAAAATAAAAATTGACAAGTGGGACTGAGTTAAACTAAAGGGCTTCTACACAGCAAAAGAAACTATCAACAAAGCAAACAGACAACCTATACAATGAGAGAGAATATCCACAAGCTACGCATCTGACAAAGGTCTAATATCCAGAATCTATAAAGAACCAATCAACAAGCAAAACAAATAACCCCATTTAAAATATGGGCAAAAGATATGAACACATACTTCTCAAAAGAAGACGTACAATCAGCCAACAAACATATGAAAAAATGCTCATCATCACTGACCATCAGAGAAATGCAAATCCAAACTACAGTGAGATGCCATCTCACACCAGTCAGAATAGCTGTTATTAAAAAGATGAAAAACAACAGATGCTGCTGAGGCTGTGGAGTAAAGGGAATATTTATACACTGTTGATGGGAATTTAAATTACTTCAGCCACGGTGGAAAGCAATTTGGATATTTCTCAAAGAACGTAAAACAGAACTGCTACTCAACCCAGCAACCCCATTACTGTGTATATATCCAAAAGAAAGTAAATTGTTCTGCCAAAAGAGCACATGCATTCTCACGTTTGTCGCTGCACTATTTACAATAGCAAACTCATGGAATCAATCTAGGTGTCCATCAATGATGGGTTGGATTTTTAAAAATATGGTACCTATAGACCTGGAATACTAGGCAGTCATAAAAAAAGAATGAAATCATGTCGTTTTTAGCCACATGGATGGAACTGGAGGCCATAATCCTAAATCAACTAACACAGGCACAGAAAAGCAAATACTACATGTCCTCATTTATAAGTGGGAGCTAAATATTGAGCACACATGAGCATAAACATGAAAACAAGAGACACTGTGGGCTACTAGATGGGAAAGGGTGGGAGGCAGCAAGGGTTGAAAAATTACCAACTAGGTTCTATGCTCACTACCTGAGTGCAATATGCCTATGCAACTATTTTATACATATACTATTTATATCTAAAATAAAAGTTGAAATTAAAAAATGAAAGACCTGCTGGCAAATGAAGCCAGTAAAATATATTTGGTTACTTTTAATGCCAGCTTTTTTTTTCTCATCAGTTTTTGCTCCCAGCTTTATTAGATCTGCATTTTACGGCACTGTTTTGTAGAGGTTAATCTTGAAAAAAATACTGACCTGGTAAAGAGTATAGTTAGCTATACAAGACTGTGGGTTTTATGGTCTGTGATAAGTGGGGCCTTGAGTCCAAAAGGGCAAGTTTCTCACAGAAAGACTATAAATACTGCTAAATGATATATAAATTTTTTAATGTATCAGAAGAGTGATGGCATTAAAATGTATCTATTTTAATTTTCCTTAAAATAATACTATCATTTTGTGAAATTTATAGCTGATAAATACCTTGTAATCTATTCTTATATTTATTTATATATGCCAAAAATATAAATTAGGTTGGTATATGAAACCACATTAGTTATTGTACAGTCAATGCATACTCATTATGAAAAAGCTAAATACAGAAATAAGGTTAGATTTTGAAGGGGATAGTATGAGGAGATGTTTCCTTCAGTTTGCAGTTGCTTTCATTGCTATTTCTTGCTCTTGGCTTTAGAGACAGGAGAGTGAAGTCTCTTTATGCATTGTTGTGTTAAGAAAGAATATGATCCCTTAGAGCTCTGGCACTCTACTACTATAAGATGCCTTCATTCATTGCCAGATCATGTAGCCACAAGCGGCGTGGGAAAGGAAGGTAGAGCTGCTTGACATTGGGATTGAACAGGTTTCTGGACACTGCTTCCAAAAGACAAATCCTTTGTCTTTATGATGGTTTCCAAGCCTTTCAAGCATTAAGACATTTTAAAGGACACCTAGTAGCTAATGCTACTTGCCTGTCTTTGTAATCCTTTGTATTCCATATACTGTGAAGACAACAGAAGTCCACATGGGGAGGAGAATGGCTATTATTACAACACTTCATCTTCCCATTAACCCAATAATTAGCAGTTTATTTGGAAGGAGGTGATTTCTAAGGTACATGAGTGGTAACGTATTTTCTCTTGTCTTAAATGATTATTTGTTCTCATCTTTTCTCTCTTTTGGGGTCTCCTTTTTCTATGATTCTCATTTTCTAAATGCATTGTCCTCCACTTTTCCCTACTCATAGGATTACTTTCCCTTCTTATTACTAAGATGCTTAATTTAGCTACTCTTTTGTCTTTGTCTGCTTTTTGTCTTAATTTAGTTTTTCTATAATCCCATGATCTTTTGCTTATAACTACTTAGTATTTAGACCAACTGTTGGCCCTCCTGTTCTCTCAGTAAGTCTTCCTTAACTATGTCAAGTAACATAGTGAAAATTTTAAAAGTATAACATAAATTGATAATCTAAAAATAAAGGGATTTTGAGGATTAGAATCTCTATCATTATGTAAAAGTGTTGCCTATTCCCACAGGAACATATGTACCACCTATGTTCCCAAATAAACAAGTGTTTCTACTTTTAATAAGAAACAATACTTGTATGGAATGTACATATCTATGGATGCACATTTATGTGGAGGCTGTAGGGTGGAAGGCCAGTTTCAACATGCATGGAGTTTGAATGCATTGTTTTAAACACTTGCTTCATTTAATTTAGCATTAAAATGAATTAAAGCTTCTTTTCAATTACTTAAATCATAATTACTTACATTTTGAGAGAATTCTCCTAGATTCCAAATAGAATATATTTTATATAGCTGCTTTTGTATATATGATTCATGGCTAAAATATATTGCCAAGATGCAAAAAAATGCATTTAGCTATTCCTTTTAATTTATTGATGGATCTGTTTATTCATCTACCCAGCAGACATTCCCTCAATTAGTGAATGGTAGCCAGGGTCATCCAACAGCACAAGCCAGAACTGTGGGGAACATTGTTGCCTCCTTCCTCCCTCTGCTTCTCCCCTGATACTTAATGAGTTCCTGGGTTATTACTATTATTTTTGCCTTTTTTTTTTTTTTTTTGAGACGGTGTCTCACTCTGTCACCAGGCTGGAGTATAGTGGTGTGCTCTCGGCTCACTGCAAGCTCCATCTCCCGGGTTCAAGAAATTCTTATGCTTCAGGCTCCCGAGTAGCTGGGACTACAGGTGTGTGCCACCATACCCAGCTAAATTTTGTATTTTTAATAGAGACGAGGTTTCACCATGTTGGCCAGTATGGTCTTGATCTCTTGACCTCATGCTCCACCCGCCTCGGCCTCCTAAAGTACTGGGATTACAGGCGTGAGCCACCGCACCTGTTCTATTTTTGCCCTCTTAGTATCTCACATTCCTGTAGTGAATCCCTTGTCTAGGTGGCATCCTCTCTTTTCTGGACGACTCTTTGGCCTCTTGCCTTTATTTTTATATCCTATCTGTTCTCCAGCTATGCTGCTTGTTGTCTGGGCTGCATACTGGATGAGAAAAGCTTCCTGGAGTTGCTTCGTTTTAAAGGATGGTTTGGGCTTGGCTATGCAGTTATAACAGAAATGTATTTTTAAATGTTCTAGTAATTTATCTCTTTTAATATTTGCTTATTTAAACATAATTTTAAACCAAAATTGTATTTATGATATTTAAAATGGAAAGGAACTATGGATTTATGAATTGTTTAAATTAACCAACTACTAAGTTGATTCAACATATTTTTATTTCTTTCTTTGCCCTAAAGATTCCTTTTTTTTTTTTTTTTTTCTGAGATGGAGTGTTGCTCTGTCACCCAGGTTGGAGTGCAGTGATGCAATATTGACTTACTCCAACCTCCGCCTCCTGGGTTCAAGTGATTCCTGCCTCAGCCTCCCAAGAAGCTGGGATTAAAAGTGCCTGCCACCACCACGTCTGGCTAATTTTTGTATTTTTAATAGAGACGGGGTTTCATCATGTTGGCCAGGCTGGTCTCGAACTCCTGACCTCAGGTGATCAGCCCGCCTTGGCCTCCCAAAGTTCTGAGACTACAGGCATGAGCCACTGTGCCCAGCCAAGTTTATCTGTTTCTTTGGGGATTTACCTAATACAAATTATTGTGTGTCTACTGACGTTATCATTACCCTTAGTAAAATTATATAAATGTGTTCCTGCCGAATATGGAGAAGGGGAAGTTTTCAACCTTTGAGATATGATGGGAGCTATAGACATTAGACAGCAAAAATATTTGCAGATCAATATGGAGACAGCTATGATAGTAACCATGTAGGCCGGGCGCAGTGGCTCACGCCTGTAATCCCGGCACTTTGGGAGGCGGGTGGATCACGAGGTCAGAAGATCGAGAGCATCCTGGCTAACACGGTGAAACTCTGTCTCTACTAAAAATACAAAAAGTTTGCCGGGCGTCGTGGCGGGCATCTGTAGTCCCAGCTACTTGGGAGGCTGAGGCAGGAGAACGGTGTGAACCCGGGAGGCGGAGCTTGCAGTGAGCCGAGATCGTGCCACTGCACTCCAGCCTGGGCGACAGAGCGAGACTCTGTCTCAAAACAAAAACAACAACAACAACAAAAACGAAACAAAAAAGTAGCCACGTAATTAAAAGAATGAGAGTTTATTACAATAATTCCTTAACAACACACAATCTAAGTGGTGTTTCCACAATTCAAACACAATTTTGTATGCTAGAAGGAACATACGTATGGATTAATTTAAAAGTGAGATGATTCACATGATAAAAGGTTTTATAAGCTTAACTTCTCAGTTGTTTTGTTTTAAATTTCTTGTGATTAGAGCATTCGTATGCCTCTTTATATTAATCGTCCTTTATGCTTTTACTTTCCCTAATATTATTGCAGAAGTAGTTGTATTGCACACACATTATTACTCTCACAAGAAACACCATTATGAAGTTTATATTATCGTGATAGCCATTTTACAGAAGAGAAAACCGGGGTAAAGCTTTTGAGCTTTGCATGTGATAATGTAATTAACAAGTGAAGTGACAATGACAGCATTTAAACATGTCATCTTGACCAGAAGCAGTGGCTCACGCCTTTAACCCCAGCACTTTGGGAGGTCGAGGCAGGCGGACCACCTGAGGTCAGGAGTTAGAGACCAGCCTGTCCAACATGGTGAAACTCCATCTCTTCTAAAAATACAAAAATTAGCTGGGAGTGTTGGTGCATGCCTGTAATCCCAGCTATTCTTGAGGCTGAGGCAAGAGAATCACTTGAACCTGGGCGGTGGAGGTTGCAGTGAGCTGAGATTGAGCCACTGCACCCCAGCGTGGGTGACAAATTGAGACTCTTTCCCCAAAATAAAATAAAAAAAACTTATGTCATCTCATCCACTCACCTTGCTGTCAATGAACAGTCTAAGCATTTGGACTTAGTAGTGTCCACTTTTTTTTTTTTTTTGCTAATTTTCCTTTAGTTTTTTAAATAATAAAGTTTGACTTTTATATCTGAGAATAAATCAACAAATTCTGAAACATGTAGTAGGGGTCAGCTAGCCTGGGACAATCACATTTATTGAAGAAAATTCACAAGTAATTACCACAACTTGAATGAACATGTTTCTACTTCTTGCATTATAATCAAACACTGTATTATCGACTTATTAATTTTTAGTGTATGTTGTATTTTGTTTAGCATGTGTTTATCTCTTAATCAGAACAGTATTGTATGCATACATTTATGGATTAAGTATATGTAATTTATTTAATTGCACTTGAAGAAATTCAATACTGGCATTCTCTGTGGCTTAGTGGGGTTTTAAATTGTTACAGAATTTATTTTTAAACTGCTGTTAATTATAGGTTTTTTTTTTTTTATAGAAACACACTCAACTCCCAAATAATTGTTTAGCATTTAACTGATCCTACTTAGAAGCACATTGTTTGCATTAATGAAATCTTAATACATTTTCATTTTTCTAAGACTTCTTTTAACCTTACATTTATCAAGTGCCTTGGATGATTTATAGAACAGTGCGGATTTATGTATTCTTGACCTTGAGCTTTTTAATTTTGTCCTAAAGTTGCTTTTGTCTCTCTGTTCATCAGACTAAACATTACTCCTACTTTAAATTTATTGTGTTGTACAAACATAATACCTATTTTTCTGAATATTTATATCATATCTATTTTTAGAGCTCTATGCTTTGTTTTCATATTCACTATCTTTCTTTATTTAACACAAGCTATACAGATCCATTTATAATTTATTAAGAAGTTGATGAGATGAGAGTTCACTTGCTGGTAGCTAAGGCCTTGTAATATGATAATAGCTCCGTTTTGATTGCAGTGTCCTTCAGAGGGAAGGAACCGTTCTTTCAAATTGTTAAGTGAAGGTATAAAGAGTACTGGCTGCAGTGGAGGAATTATTCTTAAGTTAAGGATACTTCAAGCAGCCTAGGTTCGTGGCATATAGCATGTCTTGCAAGAGCAACAGGGAAGCCCATTATAGGATGGTGCTGACAATTGGCCTTGGATGAACACAGATCCTCATGCTGCGCAGCTAATAATTTGCTATTTCAAATGACTGAAAATTGGTTCCAGGGAATTAGACAAGCTTAGCAAGAGGAAAATACACAAATTGCTTTTTTTTTTTTTTTTTTTTAATTTAACCTCAACTGAGAAAAGTAAATAAATGTTTGCATCTTTTTGGAAAATTTGAATCTTCCATGATGTTTATATATATTTTTTCTTATTTTGAAAAAAAAGTTTATTGTGTTTGACATTTTGATATTATCTTTGCTGACTACTCATTAGTTATTACTTAATATTTTTAAAATTTGATATGGTATTCACTTACACTTAGCCTCAATTTAAATCAAATATATTAGTGAAATGTTTCATGTGGTCCCAGAGCCATGTCATCCAGGTGTCACTGGCCTGAATCTGAACATGAGCATGCTTTAGAGTGGCTACTGGCTCCTTGGAAATGAATAAGAAAGGTTTCCATGAAGAAGAATTTTATGAATGTCACATTATTTATCTTATAATCGTATTCGGTGATTCGTCATAGGGATGCCATTAAATATACTGGAATTCCAGTAAGGGACATAAAAAGAAATTTACTAAGAAAGGAAACATCTTCTATAAAATACAAACATTTAGTCTTGTCTAATACTAAAAAAACCCTTCAAGGCTTTATTTATGATATTCATGTCTTTTATGCAAATTAACCAATGATCTTATATTTTTTTCCTTTCAGCATGTGGAGAAACCCTACAAGAATCCAATGGCAACCTTTCCTCTCCAGGATTTCCCAATGGCTACCCTTCTTACACGCACTGCATCTGGAGAGTTTCTGTGACCCCAGGGGAGAAGGTAGTTTATACTGTCAAGCCCACTATTTTACTCTCATATAAGTACAAAGGTTCATCATCCTTCAAACATAAATTTGCTTTTTCCTTTATTCTTGTTTGATTTTTCAAATAGACTAAAAAGTTCAGAAAATTCATAATGGGAATTTCTTAAACTCCAGGAATTTTTTTGAAATATGTAATTTAAAAATTTTTAATGCAATAGGAGGGTTGAAATAATACATATTATATTCTCAGACACAAATGAAATTGTGGTAAAAATCAGTATCAGAAAGACGCTTAGAAAAATCCCCATATATTTTAAAATTTAAAAACATATATCTAGATGTCCAGTTCAACCAGGAAAAGTTATAATGAAAATTGTAAACTATTTTCAACTGTAATATCAGAAAAATATTGAATACCAACCCTGTAAAATGCAAATAGAGTAGTACTTAGTTGAAAGAAAATTCACAGACTTAAATACTTATGTTAGGAAATATGAAATTCAGACCCCAAACTAATGAGCCTAGATGACCATATGAAGAGGTTAGAAAAAGAGCAATAAAATAAAAGATATTTTAAAAGTAAATAGTAAAAGATAAAGTTAATAACATGAAAACAACATATGATAGGCAGTATGAACAAAGTTCATAGTTTGAATTGATTTAAAAAAAAAAGAAAAAGGAAGTGGGTCAGGCAAGGTGGTTCACGCCTATAATCCCAGCACTTTGGGAGGCTAAGGTGAGTGGGTCACTCGAGGTCAGGAGTTCGAGACCAACCTGGCCAACATGGTGAAACACCATCTCTACTAAAAATGCAAAAATTAGCCTGACGTGGTGGCACACAGCTGTAATCCCACCTATTCAAGGGGCTGAGGCAGGAGAATCACTTGAACCCCGACGGGGAGGGTGCAGTGAGCTGAAATCCCACCACGGCTCTCCAGCCTGGGTAACACAGCAAGACTCTTGTCAAAAACAAAAGCAAGGCCGGGCGCGGTGGCTCACGCCTATAATTCCAACACTTTGGGAGGCCGAGGCGGGTGGATCACCTGAGGTCAGGAGTTTGAGACCAGCCTGGCCAACATGGAGAAGCCCTGTCTCTACAAAAAATATAAAAATTAGCTGGGCGTGTTAGCACGAGCCTGTAATCCCAGCTTCTCAGAGGCCGAGGCAGGAGAATCGCTTGAACCCAGTAGGCGGAGGTTTCGGTGAGCCTAGATAGTGCTATTGCACTCCAGCCTGGATGATAAGAGTGAAACTCTTGTCTCAAAAAAAAAAAAAAAAAATAGACAAGAACAAACCCCAGGGAAAAAGATGAAAACATGTTTGATAAAGAAAGATGAAGACTAATAGAGAAAACACAATTATCTAACATTTGGGGAAAAAATTTAAAAGATTATTAGAACCATACAGTCTTTAGACAACAAAATCAGAATAAAAGAATCTTTTGAACATGACATCAATAACTTAAAAACAATGAATAAAATGGGCAAATTTCTTTAAAATATTACAACTAAGTTCTTATTCAAGAAGAAATTAAAAAGTATTTACAATAGCAAAGACATGGAATGAAGCTAGATGCCCATTGATGGTGGATTGGATGAAGAAAATATGGTACATACACACCATGGAATATTATGCAACCACAAAAAAAGAATGAACTCATGTCCTTGTAGCAACATAGATGGAGCTAAAGGCCATAATCCTAAATGAATCAATGCAGGGATGGAAATTTAAATACCACAAGGTCTCATTTATAAGTGGGAGCTAAACATTGAGCACCTATAGACTCAAACATGGGAATAAAAGACACTGAAGGCCACTAGGTGGGGGAGCCTGGAAAGGAGGAATGGGTTGAAAAACGACCTGTGGGTAGTTTGTACTTTGTCTTTGTTTCTTATTTGCCTGGAAGAACTTAAGTACTCTCATTAGCTGTGGTGGTCATGCAATTGCAATTTTTTTTTAAAGTTTGATGTTCTTGATGATAACTGAATGGTAAGAGGAGATAATCATGCCTATGGAGTTGTCCAGATTTTTGTAATGTTCACAGTGGAAACTCTGAATGAAACATTTATGTAACATAAATAATTTTTAGATGCAAAAAGTTACAACTGACTTGGAATACATGAATGCATGCATAGTTCTTGATATAGTTATTTTTAATTTAAAAAGTATAAGTCTGTCGTAATATGGTTATACGTGTTGATCATTTTTTATTTAAGTTCTTTTAATAAGAGTCAGAAAATATATTATGAAGGTCATTCTTACAAAATCACTGAAGAGTGAACTTCAAAAGATACAAATTTTGAGAACAAGTTTAAAGTATACATGATTCTAAAAAGAAAACCTCATAGAATATGAAACGTTTGGGAACAAGATTAATCGAATTAAATTGTTTCATAACAGCAAGTTAATATCTGGGAAAAGCATTTCTCCTGTCCAATTCCAAAACTCTCACCATTAGCATTCAGAGTTAATTTATTTTTCTTGTATGTGCGATTATCTATAAAACTATATTTCCAAAAATATTGTAAATAGGAAGAAAAAATCTATCATATTATCTATTATTTTTCTTAATATTATTTATGATGATTAGTGAATAAATTAGAGTGTTATAAGAATCTAGTGAGCAATTTTAACTCATTTTAGTCCTTGTGTATTTATTATTTTCTTATTTTCTTTCTCCTAATATTTGGTTTCATTCTGCTGGGAATTTAACTCATTAATTTCAAGCATCTTTTATTTTCCAAAGTAAACACTGAAGGCTGTAATTTTCCCCTCAGAACTACTTTACCTGAATACCACCAGCTTAAAATAGAGAATTTGTTATGCTTCAATTCTACTTTTTTCTGTTACTATTATTTTTTCTTAACCCACATATTTTTTTCAGTAATGTGTTTTTCTTCTTTGCAAACATTATTTTTTCAATCATCCTTTTCTTATTTATCCCTCCTTGAGTCACCTTTAGGTAAAGCGCTATCCTTGTGTGTCAGTTTTTGCAATAGCTTCAGGCTGATAGGACCTTCAGAGTGACTAGTATTCATAAGACTAATCTTTGCTTTAAAAATATGTTTTGTGCAATGGTTGGGTGCATTCATCTTAATTGTGATGGTCATATGTTCTGTATATTATTGTTTTGTCTGTTTGATTTATCGGATATTTACAAATATTTGTCACTATGGTAGATTTGTTCATTGCTCTTTATAGCCTTTTTAATTTTTGTTTTATATATGTTTATGCTATATCATTTTATACTCATGTTTACAATATTTTATCCTCTGATGTATTAAACTATTATCACTGTATAATGAATTTCTTTATTTCTAGAGATGGTTCAGGTTAACACTCTATTTTGTCTATTATTAATAAAGCTGTACTTTATTATATTATAAAGTTCTATAATTATCTTTTAATTAATATATTTGTCAGGTATATCTTTGTCCTGCTCTAGACATCTAGACATTCAATCATTTCCAACCTTTTGTTTCAGGTACCTAATTCAGTTTATTTTTATTTAATCAGTGGATGGCAGGTTTTGTCTTTAATTACAGTGCTTATTGTAGTTCTATTTATTGTGAGTATTGGTGTGTTTTAGGCAGTATACAGTCCAGTTTATTTTTTGTTTAATCCATGATGGCAAGTTTTGTCTTTAGTCAGAATGCTCACTGCAGTTCTATTTATGGTAACTATTGGTGTGTTTTTATTTCTTATTTGCATTTTAATACATCCTTTTTTTTTTCTCCCCCTTTGCCTTCTTATGCATTGAATTACGTTTTGTTTTTTTCTCATTTCATATTTTTCTCTCTACTAGTTTGAAAGTTTTAAACGTATACTCTATCATTTAGTACTCTCTTTCTACCAGCTTTCTTTCTTAATCAAGTTATATTTCATTTGTATCTTTAGCCTCTTCCCAGTTCAAGAAAGGATCTTATCCCAATTCAAAAAAGGATCTTAAAACATATAAGATTATTCCCTTTTTGTAAGATATTGGTTTGCATGTTTGTTGATACCTTTTTTTAATCACACAAATGAGATACTGTTGCTTTTTGCACTTTACATTAGTTTTACATGTGCAAATACTAGCATGGATTTTTATTATTTATTGTGGTAAAATAAACTACAATATTATTGTGGTAAAAACTACATAGCATAAAATTTGCCATCTTACCCATTTTTAGGTGTACAGTTCAGTATGTTAAGTATATTCACATTGTTGTGAAACAGATCTCCAGAGCTTTTTCATCTTGCAAAACTGCAACTCTATACTCATTAAACCAAACAAATACCTTTCCCTCCATCCCTTTGCGCCTGGCAATCATCATTCTACTTTCTGTTTCTGTGAATTTGAGAAACCTCATATGATTGGAATCATAGATCTGTCCCTTTGTGACTGGATTATCTCACTTAGCATAATGCCCTCAAGGTTCATCCATGTGACATGATTTATTTTTTAATAAATAAATTATTAAAATTATAATGAATAATATTCTGCTGTATGAATACACCACATTTTCTTTATCCTTTCACTCATTGGTAGACATTTAGGTTGCTTCTACCTCTTGGCTATTGTGAATAGTGCTGATATGAATGATATGAACCGGGGATTGCAAATATCTCTCAGAGACCCTGTTTTCAATTATTTTGATTATCTATCCAGAAGTGAGGTTGCTGGATCATACAGTAGTTCTATGTTTAATTTTTTGAATAACCTTTATACTCTTTTCCATAGTCATTGCATTATTTCAAAGTCCTCGCTAAGAGTGCAAAGGGGTTCCAATTTCTTTCCATCCTCACCAACACTGTTATTTTCTGTTGTTTTGATAGTAGCCATCCTACTGGGTGTCAGGTAATATCTCATTATGATTTTGACTTGAATTTTTCTGATGACTAGTGAACATCTTCTAGTGATAACTTGAGCATCTTTTTGTATGCTTAATAGCCATTTGTATATTGCCTTTGTAGAAACGTTTATTCAAGTCTTTTGCCTATGTTTAAATCAGATTATTTGATTTTATCTTTCAACTGTAGAAGTTTTTATATATTCTGGTTATTAAGCACTTGTTAGAGATATGATTTTCACATATTTCCTCCTCTTTCACAGGTTGTATTTTCACTCTGTTGATTGTATCCTCTGATGAATATAAGTTATAAATTTGATGTCATACTACTTGTCTACTTTTAGTTTTATTGTCTGTGCTTTTGGCGTCATAGCCAAGAAATCATAGCCATATGTAATGACATGAAGTTTCTACCCTATATTTTCTTCTATGAGTTCTATAGTTTTCCAGTCTTATATTTAGGTCTTTAATCAATATTGTGTTAATCTTTTAATGGTGTAAGATAGGGTCAAACTCCATTCTTGTACATGTGGATGTCCAGTTTCTTCAACACCATTTGTTAAAGACGTACTAAATGTTTTTATTCAGCATTCCTGCTCATGTTTCTGACTTCCATTATGGCTTATTTTGGTCCTGCCTGTAGCTTACATTATAGATTTTTTTAAATTAACATTTTGTTTTTTCTGTTTGAAAATGTGGATTTTTTTACTTGAATTTATAAAAGTATAGTTTCACTGGATATAGTTGGCCGCACATTTTCCTTTGTTGTAAATAAAGCTTGCAAAAATAACTTCATTTCAAACATTTTTGATGTACAATTTTGCACATTAAAGTTATCAAAAGAGATTTAACGAGCACTAAAAATTTAATAAGTTAATACCCATATAAAATGAATGAACAAAGAATTACTCATAAAATGAAGCTGCTTAAGATGATTTCTCAAGGCAGTTTTCCCAAATTCTTGGATACCTCTCATGTAGTAAAATGTATCTTAAACGTATTATAAATCAATGTGAAAGTCTATTCATTTATTTTTTAAACAAGTAAAATTCTGAAAGTCACATCTCATACAATCCAAAAAAACAGAACTATATACAGCTCATTATATGAATATAAACACATGGCTGTTATATAAATAAATTAAATCAAGCTGTATCATTTATAAATTTTATAGATTATGGCAATTGCAAGGTCTGTTTTTTTTTTTTTTTTTTTTTTTTTGAGATGGAGCCTTGCTCTGTCACCAAGGCTGGAGTGTAATGGCATGATCTCAGCTCACTGCAACTTTCACTTCTCAGTTCAAGCAATTCTTGTGCCTCAGCCTCCTGAGTAGCTGGAATTACAGGCGTGCACCACCTCACGTGGCTAATTTTTGTATTTTTAGTGAGGACAGGGTTTCACCATGTTGTCCAGGCTGGTCTTGAACTTCTGAGCTCAAGCGATACACCTGCCTTGGCCTCCCAAAGTTCTGGGCTTACAGGCATGAGCCACCATGCCTGGCCTTACGTTCTTTTGATTCCAGTAATATGAGAGTATTTCAATGTTATAAAATATGTTAATTTGAAAAGTAATAGGTCAAAATTTAACAAAAACCTGTCTCAAAATTTCCACAAATACTGAATGAATTAGAATTCAATGTATGTTTGATGATAAAGAATTGAATAATTAAGAGTAGAAGGAATTTTTAAAAAATACAATAAATAGAAAAAATCTAGTATTTCTTGAGTGCCTACACTATACTAGGTGCTGTGCCAAGCTTCTCTAATCTTCTCAGCATCCTACTGAGGTTAGTACTCGAATTATCTTCATATTACAAAGAAATTGAAGTTGTGAAAGGCTTGAGTAACCTATCTAACATCACACAAGTGGCATCTGACATTTGGCGGAGCTAGTTTATTAATTTTTTCTTTAGTTATAGAGAATGTGTTTTCTTTTCTCTAAAATCAAAATAATCAACCAAAAATTGCTTAATTTAATACTAGAGGTATTCAAATAAAAACAAATACATTAAAATATAACATATTTTAGAAAACTAGAAACTTTGCTGTGGGACTAAAATAAATGGAATAACACATCATGAACTGAAATGTAAAAGTGTAGTATTATAAATTATCAGTTCTTGTCAAATTAACATATAATAATTCCAAATTAAATTCCAATAGATTTTTGTTTTGTACCAGGTCAAATTTTTCTAGAGTTTATCTTAAAAATAAAATAGTTGGAAAATTCACAAACAATGGTAATGTGGGGGAGTGGATTGCACTATCAGAAAAACGTTATGAAGCCTCAGTAATTCAAATTCTGTGGCAATGTCAAAAAAGTCTTCTGTATAAATGGACAAACTGAAAAGACCAGAATTATGCCTGAGGGCATAGAAGACTTCTGTCATATACTTGTAAGGATCATTTTTCAAACAAATTGGGAAAATGGATTTTCTCAGTAAATAATACTTAAATCATTTTAAAGGATATGTGAAAAATTAAACAACTTTTACTTCATATTGCATATTTTTCTAAAGAAAACAGTGCTTTATTTTCTTTCTGAAAAAGGTATGTTGAATACATGAGTTTAAAATAAGAAAATTTAAAATAACTTGTTCAGATTATCCACATAAAATTGTTTTTATAAAAATACAAAAAGCACAAATAAAAATGAAAACGAAGACTATTATAACACATAAGGTTGAGGGACCGTTGGGTCATTCATATGTAAAGAGCTGTTATAAACTGATAAGATGCACCCCACAGCAGAAAATGACTGAGAAAGTAGAAAATTCAGTGAAGTATCAGTGCAAGTAGATATTTAATTAGTATATCAAGTTCTTTAATCTTATTCTTTATCAGAGAAATGCTATTTGAACTAACAATAATTTGGCATGTTTCACCTGTCATATTGGTAAAGATGGAATTGAATGTTAACATCAAGTGATCATAAAGATATGCAACTTCTCAAAGTAAAAATTACAATAACCTTTCAGAAGGACATTGAGCAATTTGTATTATACTTTACAAAATGTACCTGCACTTTTGCCCAGATATTTATCCTAGAGCAATTATCTGAGTGTGTGCAAAGGTAGCTGATTATTATAATAGTGAAAATTGGAAGCAAAATAAATTTTGAAAACTTAAAGGAAACTCTGATTTGAGAAAATGTTTACAATATATTATGAAATATTTAAGGCAAATCAAAAGGTAGTGGCATGAGAAGTTCTGTATTTTAAATTATGTACATTAGAGACAAATTTATGGAAGAATATATAACAAAATAATGCTTATCTCTACTTGCTGAGTTTGCAAATAGTTTTTATGTCTTCTTTGTTCCTTTAAAAAATTATCTGCAATAAGCATATGTTATTTTGGGCAAGAGAAAAATATTCTCTTTAGTAAATATGGTCATTGTTCGACAATAATGTGAATGTACTTAATGTGCAGAACTGTACACATAAATATGGTTAAAATGGTAACTTTTAAATGGTGCACACATATTATACCACAATTTAAAAATAAGGGTTTCAGTTCACATGCATATCTTTCTCAGATTGAGCCTTCCAAGGTACAGAGAGATTTCTGTTCAATCTAAGGCTATTCTTCATGTCACGTGGTTCATGCTGGCAACAATCCAGAATGTGCAGCTAAGAGGGTAGCTGTGTTGAGCTGATAGAAGGGCACAGTATTGATTCTTGCATCCTTTAAAATTGACTAACCTTTGAACAAGGTCAGTCAATACTATGTCTTGAATAGACTTAATATTTTCTATTTTCCTGTATAACCCATTTAGAAGCTATTGATTATTTTTTGCAGATATTTCTTTGTAATCACTCATCTGTGATTTACAAATATGGAGTCAATTCACAATAGTATATTTATATTGCCAAAGACATTGCTTCAATTTAGCAATTACTGCATAAATACATTCTTATTCTATTAAAATAGATGTATCTTTTGATGTGTGAAATAAATTCTTGCTATTATAAACTTATAACCTAGTAATATAATGGTTCAACTTTGAAAAATAACTGAAAAAAGAAAATACAATTTATCACGGACTTTAGGAAAGCTCAGATCTTGTTGGAAGATCCATGCATGACTGAAGAGATGGTAGCATTCCATAAAGATTTTGAGCGACATGAAGAATTTCAAGGAACAAGGAAGGGGAAAGTAGAATCCACGTAGAATTATGTTCACTTTAAGTAAAGGAATGGGAATAGAGCTGAGATTGGAATACTTTGTCAGAGCACAATAGCAAGAAGTTAGGGATGAGTGGGATGAAGCTTATGTGCTTGAGATCATGAAAGATGAGGCAGCAAAGTTGGGTTATTACTAGAGTCATTGATTCCAAAACCCTGATGGGAAGCAAACTCTATTGAGATTACCGTGGCCATAAAGTATATGATGAAATGGAGAAGAGTAAAATTAAAAGCCAAAGTACTCTTGTGAAACTATTACATTATATTCAGAAAAGAAGTACAGCCAGCATTGATGGCGAAAGAGGAAAAAGACGGGATATTATAGAATATCATCTATGGAATTTGACAATTAACTAGATGTAGGAGTGCAGTGGGAATTTAGGAAAAACAAGTCTTAGTCCATTAATGCCCCTATAACAAAGCACCTCAGACTGAGTAATTTACAGACAATAGAGATTTATTTCCCAGTCACAGAGGTAGAGGCTGAGAAGCCCAAGGTCAAGGTGTCTGTAGATTCAGGTATCTGGTTAGTTCTCACTTTCTACTTCTTGCATTTTCACTTGGCTGAAGGGTTGGAAGGGACAAAGGGATAAAAGGATAAACTTGTTTCCTCAAGCCCTTTTATAAGGGCACTCATCTCATTTCTAAGGGCAGAGCCCTCCTGGCTTAATCAGCTTCCGGTGGCCTCTTCTTAACACCATCACTTTGGGATTTAATTTCTAACATATGAATTTTGGAGGTACATACACATTCAAACCATAAGGAGAGGTATAAATAATGTTCTGATGAATAGTGAGTGATGATTCATCAAAATTTCAAAGTCAGATGTTATCACATAGGTTTAAGCAGAAAAAATATTTTAATAGAATAATTTGACTCCTGGTTTCCACCTGTCATCAAACTGATGTTTGTATGTTTCAGAGCATAGATAGAATAAGGAAATGGAGTAATACTTTATTTTATGTATTTTTTCAGGGTTTATATTGTGAGGAATGTCTGAATATATACCATTAAATAGTAATATGTAAGAATCTTAATAGTGCTTTGGGATTACCTGAGTATTTTTCTCCACATCATTCAACTAAAGTCTTGAGAGTTAATTCTGGTGAGATAAGCCTGATATGGTGACCTCCTGTTTACAGCAGTAAGATTCGTTCAACCTCAGAATGTTTAAGTAAACCAGCAAACTGAGAAGTTAGAACTTGAACTCAGGTCTTCTGACTCCCAATCAAGAATAGCTTCCAGATGTAGAAAAAGTTGTATTTTTTTTCCCTATAACATGATACAATTTCAGAGCTGAACAAAACCTTAATGATCAGTTATTTCAGAGACTGGCAAACATTTCTGGAAATAACATACAGTAAATATACTTGTTTTGCAGGCTACACAGTATTTGTCACAAATACTGATTGCTAACACTGTAGCATTGAAGCAGACATAAACAACGTGTGGTAAAGGAATGGTTCCGATAGAACTTTTACAGAAACAGGCTTCAGGCAGAATTTGATCCATGGGTTATAGTTTATTGATCCCTGATTTACTCTCTCTGAGCCTTATTTCTGAAGAAAGAAAAATATTGTCACTCTAGAAAGTTTATTAGACTTGTCCAGGTTTCTTCTGGCCGTAGCATAGCAATCTATTTAATCTTGCTGCTTTTTTGATCTAATTGGCAAGGTTTGCCTATTAGATCAAATTCTCTAATTTTATAATTATAAGGACATTCTCTATCCTCAGCCTTATAAAGTATGGTGCAAATATTATGCTAATTGGCCTTTTTGTGGTGCTCATGGAATTTGTTTAGGTAGTCAATAGTATCTTAATTGTGCTGAAAAAAGTTCATTGATTATATATATCTTTCTCTGGAGACTCGCAGACATACAGTCCCTTGAAATGTTGATCTGCCTTTCTTCAGGATTCTTCACTCTGCAGCATCGGAAAACAAAGTCTTTAATAAGCACAATTGGCAGCAATGGCATCTATTCAATGTTGCAACTTAGACTCCTAACAGATCACAGGAAATCTTAAAATTGTTCCCTCGATCTCATACTCCAAGGGACCTATAATTAATTTTGAGTTGTTACTTATACTTAAGTCAAAAATAAAATATTTATAAAGTTGTGTTTTGTATTTTTCATTTGATCATTCTTTGGGGAAAGACGCAATATATTTACATAAAATAACATAATGCAAAACAACCAGATATTTTCCAAGTGTGTTTGATTTGTTATTCAAGTACGAATCCTGCTAGCAACCTTAGTCGAAGGCCAGAATTTTATGTCTATAGTCAGAGCCCTATGATTTGATTTTAGAAAACCTATCTTTATTACATTTTCTGCTTTTAGAGGGCTCTGTGTTTTATGTTAATGTCAGGCCAGTTATGTTCCTCCACGGTGCGTGGTGTTTAAACCAGAAGATTAAAAACAAGTTAGAAAAATTTTCTGCTTAGAGTTATCCCCATCCAACTGTGTGTGTGAGTGTGTGTGTGTGTGTTTGTGCATGTGTTTCAAGAGATCAAATATTAACTATTTCTTTGCAATCCAAACACACTTTTTAATTTTGAATGAAACTGATAATACACATACTTCTAATTTAGCTTTTCTTTTCCTCATGAAGAAGGCAGTAGAAGCTATCTGCATGTCATTATAAAACTACTCTTTCAATCTAAGAAGGAAGCCAGAATGTGAGCCTTGGGGGAGTCTCTGTTTGTGTCTATATTCAAGTTTTGCTGTCTCTGCTATAATAAATGAGTTCTTATATAATCATATAGAGTTGAAATCTTGGTGGTTGCTATAGGGAAAATATAAAATGAAAAGTAGTATCAGGCAGTGATAGTATTCTCCGTTTGGAGCAGACTTAAAGTAAACACAAAGTTAAAGGCAAAAACCAGATATTATTTCCTACTTATATCCTGAATATAGTCTAATGTTACATTGGTATTTAGAGATGTAGGAGAAAATATTTTGGGAAGTTTATAAAAATAAATGAGATACTAAAGCATTTTGAAAATCAAGTGTTGAGGATTATTGGGAAAAAATGATCAATGCTTTGCCTTTGGATATTTTGAAAATTTTTGTAAACATTTAAAAAATGGAACCTTACAATGAGGTGAAGACAAAGAAAAACAGAAAAAGATAAACTGCAAAGAAGGAAGATAAAAATAAATGAACAATTCTATTAAAACCAACTTATGGCCAAGCGCAGTGGCTCACACCTGTAATCCCAGTGCTTTGGGAGGCCAAGGCTGATGGGTCACCTGAGGTCAGGAGTTCAAGACCAGCCTGGCTAACATGGCAAAACTCCATCTCTACTAAAAATACAAAAATTAGCTGGATGTGGTTGCAGGTGCCTGTAATCCCAGCTACTCAGGAGGCTGAGGGATGAGAATCACCTGAATCCGGGAGGCAGAGGTTGTGGTAAGCTGATATTGCTCCACTGCACTCCAGTCTGGGCGACAAGAGCGAAACTCCATCTGCAATGAAAAGAAAAAAACCAAAAACTTATTCCACAACTTAATGTACTACATTTTTAAAAATTACATCCCTATTTTCTTATCCTTGGCAGATTTCTTTCTTTGTTACTAGGAAAGTACATGTTAGTTTATATGGATATTTGAAACCAACTTTAGTGTACAGTTTCATCACTGATCACTGTGGTACCTAGATATGAGATGCCATGAGAAATATTTGTAGTTATCCTGTGTCACTTGGGAAAGAAGTAAGTTCATTCAGCATTGATTTGCAGTAATTAGTGCTTACCTTTGTGTTAAATATTGTGTTCAAGAAAGGGGAGAAGCATATACTTTCCAGCACAGAATTGGTAATACTTTTCTGGAATATGGATTCAGTATTATGTTTTTATTTTCCTTTTTTCTTTCCTTCCTCCTTCTCTCCTTTTCTTTCTTATTTTTTCTTCCTTTCTTTGTTATTCATTGAGACTTCTTTTACATTCAGCCTTTTGTATTTTCACAAAAGGGATTTCTGAATATTGCTACAAACTATAGTTTTGTAGTAGGAGCATTTCGAATACTCATAATTTGTTGCTTTTGACCAAAGTCCATCATAATTTCTAGAGTAGAGAACGGGCATACTATGAGCCGTAAGCATCTCAGATGTTTTAAGTAGAATAGAGTTAGAATGAGTTTTTGAATGTGAAAAAAAAATCCAAATGAATTTCATTGCATCAGATAAGCACATTTCTCGTGTAAGTTTGGCTTTACTTTCGGTGTAATGAAGTAAGAAAAAAAGAGTTGTTGGAAAAGTAAAGTCCTTTTATAAAGCAGTAAGAAAGTCGTCTTTCCTAGAATTGTCTCTTGAGTTGTCTTTACACAACTGCATCATTTTGAAACAAATCACAAAATAAGGGTTATGTACAAGATGCTCTAGATTGAAAGGTCTTTGTATATACATCTTTGGATCTAGAGAAACATAGTGACATCAGCCTTTGATTATCATTAGATGGATAAATTCTAATTCTAGGACTGTATTTAAAACATTTCAACATACACAATGATATTATATGTTCTGGGAATGTGGCACACTGGGGTTATTTTTAACGTAATTATAGATGTCTGACTGGTCGTCTTTGAAATAAATTATTTTTAAAAAAGGCTTTCATGGAAAAGTTAGAATTCTTCATGGTTCAAGTCATGTTTATCTTGGGAAAATTCAAAATAAACTATTTGAATAAAAATTCGTTTGCTTTACAATTGTCCAGATTAACTTTACAGAAATTTTTTGTTAATTGCTAAAATATCTAGTTTGTTCAACTACTCATATTGTACTTCTCCTGTCATTGTAAAACAGTTAAAGAAAATGGGAAAACATGGTTTCGAGGTGTTGGTTCAGAAAAAAATATTAGGATAATTATAATACAGGAAAAGAATTAGCTGTACATGCATTTTTACTGTAGACCAGGGTTCCTTACCTCTAGGAATCAAATCACTATATGTAGATACAATCATTTTTACTCTGTGGGTTGTTTACCTCCATTTTGCAGATTGTTTTAAATTTTACAACGATGGATCTTTACAAGAGTAGTTTGTGCTGGTATGACTACATTGAAGTAAGAGATGGGTACTGGAGAAAATCACCTCTCCTTGGTAAGATATCTTTTCCATCTTATGTTGCTATGTATTAATTCTGTCCTGTCCAAAGAAAACCAACTGATTCTCTCGAGTCATCTTAGAGTTAAAAATGTGTGTGACTAACATTATTTTTATGTTAATTATACTTTTTTCAACCATACCAAAAATACTCAAAGACAAATGGATAAATACATTCACTGATCAACTAATTTGAGCTAGCTTAAGTTATGAGGTGGCCGCTAGGATTTGAACATAATGATTGAGAATAGCTTTCTCATGTATTGTGCCTATCATGAGTACTCATCGCAATGTTTCTGTATTTTTGCTTTAAGAATCAGTTTCAACTTAAAAAAAAAAACTAATTTGGGGTGTACATGTTGTGTGTTTGTGTGTTTTGTTTTTGTTTTGTTGCTAAGCCAGTGGTGTAAACTGTTAGGTACATGTTTGGTAGCTGGCTTCCTATGTCAAGCATATTAACTCTTATTATATTATAGATGTCACAATTTTGCTTCTCAGAGAGTTTTCTGTGGCTGAGAAGAGACATTTGCAGTTTGTGTCATAAACTATAGTCAGATTTGGTGCTCATGAAAGTCTGCTGCCAACATTTAACCACAGACCACACTATTAACTTGCATAGGCAGTTTACTGTTGCCCTCTGTTTTACTCAAAGGTGAGAGCTGTTTGGAGCATGCAGGCATCCACTCTATAACTCTATATTGATCTTTTTCTGAGATTGTAACTTTTTCTTTACTCTTAGAAGTAGTTTTGCTCAGTCGAATTGATGAACTGTGCAGCTCTTTTAACATCTAACACCTACTGAATGGGCACAATTGTATTAAAAGTGACAGCAGCCACAGTAAATCCAAGAGATCTGTAGAAATGTTTAAAAATAAAGAATTGAACGAATGTGGTAAGTCAGATTGAGGAAAACATTGTCTTCTATATTTATTTATTTATTTATTTATTTATTTATTTTTTGAGACGGAGTCTTGCTCTGTAGCCCGGGCTGGAGTGCAGTGGCCGGATCTCAGCTCACTGCAAGCTCCGCCTCCTGGGTTTAGGCCATTCTCCTGCCTCAGCCTCCCGAGTAGCTGGGACTACAGGCGCCCGCCACCTCGCCCGGCTAGTTTTTTGTATTTTTAGTAGAGACGGGGTTTCACGGTGTTAGCCAGGATGGTCTCGATCTCCTGACCTCGTGATCCGCCCGTCTCGGCCTCCCAAAGTGCTGGGATTACAGGCTTGAGCCACCGCACCCGGCCAAAATTGAATTTTTTTTTTTTTTTTTTTTTTTTGAGACGGAGTCTTGCTCTGTAGCCCGGGCTGGAGTGCAGTGGCCAGATCTCAGCTCACTGCAAGCTCCGCCTCCCGGGTTTACGCCATTCTCCTGCCTCAGCCTCCGGAGTAGCTGGGACTACAGGCGCCCGCCACCTCGCCCGGCTAGTTTTTTGTATTTTTAGTAGAGACGGGGTTTCACCGTGTTAGCCAGGATGGTCTCGATCTCCTGACCTCGTGATCCGCCCGTCTTGGCCTCCCAAAGTGCTGGGATTACAGGCTTGAGCCACCGCGCCCGGCCTTATATTTAGTTTCTTAGCCTAGATAAAGCAATTTTTTACATATGTATGCACAGGCCAAAGAAAATATTTCATTAAATTCATATTAGAGAAACAAACCTAGAGCTAAAATTCTGAACAACACTTCTTTTTAGAGCACCATCAGCATTACATGGCTCAATGTATAATGGACCACCAGAGTGAGGCAGTGTAATCATGGTTTTTATGTGAAAAGCTTTCCCTACCATTTCTTCTAAGACCTTGCTCCAAAAAGTGCAGCACTTAGATTGGTAGCATCAAAATCATCTGGAAAATTGTTAGAATTGTAGAAACTTGGCTCCCACTCTATATCCTCTGAATTAGGGTTTGCATTTGAATAGATTTCCTAGAAATTCAGATGCACATTATAGTTTAAAACATACTGCTCTGTGTTACCTGCCTCTAATTTGCTTTGCAATTTAGGAAAATATGTCTTCACCTGTTAGCTGTTAGCATGAACTTGCTTTATGCAAGTTGGCTACCATTTTTCATACACTAAAACTATGTATGCCATTTCCAGAGACACATAAGAATGGATAACATTGTAATATGTTTGTAGAATTGTTGCATGTGCTTTATCATATTTAAGCATTTTGTGATCATGTGAAAGCTTAGAGCATAGAGGCAGAAGTAAGCATAAATATTTGTGGAAAGATGGGGAAGAAAGGAAGGAATGACAGGTATTATATTCCTTTGCTGTAATTCATATTTCTGGATACAGAATTAGAAGACATGCTCAAGTCTTCTGATAGTATTTGTTATTCTGCCTATAACACCACAGATTATAGCTTTGTGATGACATGGAATGTGTGCAGTGATAAAAGATACCAAGAGCGGCCTCAGGGTTTTCCTAAGGAGTTGCTATTGAACCTGGGTGAATTAAGAACTCCCCTCCGAGCCAAGAGCACACTCTTTCTTTCTTTCTTTCTTTGTTGGAAATGGAATCTTGCTTTGTCACCAGGCTAGAGTGCAGTGTTGCCATCTTGACTCACTGCAACCTCTGCCTCCCAGGTTCGAGTGATTCTCCTGCCTCAGCCTCCCAAGTAGCTGGGACTACAGGCACGCACCACCATGACCAGCTAATTTTTGTATTTTTAATAGAGACGAGGTTTCACCATATTGTCTAGGATGGTCTTGAGCTCTTGACTTCGTGATCTACCTACCTCAGCCTCCCAAAGTGCTGGGATTACAGGCATGAGCCACTGTGCCTGACTGAGAGCACATTCTTAACCAAGTCATTTCCCTGCTATTGGCCAGGTTGACAATTTGAAACCACTTTCTTAGGGTGACTTGAACCTTTTTTCTATTTCCCGTTAAATAATATACCCCACCTTAATGCATCATTTGACCTTTTTCAAATATTGTTTTTGAGTAACTATCTTACTTCTACATATGGTAACAATACTGACATCAGTCAGTTACTCTGAGGCTGATAGTCAAATGCTTTATAAATGTATATGAAAAGACTGTTTTGTTTATCTACCATTAGTAAGTAAATATTAAGGCATAGTTGTGTCTGCAATCACTTGGAATGGAAATGTGAACCAAATCAGTGTTTACATATTATTTGTGGCTAGTACGAAAAGAACGTAGAATATAGAGTCCTATTTAGGAGTTTCTCTTTATTCTTTTATTTCTTTTAGGTAGATTCTGTGGGGACAAAGTGCCTGAAGTTCTTACTTCTACAGACAGCAGAATGTGGATTGAGTTTCGTAGCAGCAGTAATTGGGTAGGAAAAGGCTTTGCAGCTGTCTATGAAGGCAAGTCACATTGAATTTTAGAGAGTAGTTCATCTTATACCTCAACAGAAATGTTCATTTCTTAATTTCGTTACAATGACATTATTACCATATTTTAAAATTATGAATTTTTCTGAATCTGTGTTATATTCATACAGATAATTTTAATAAAAATACTCAGTAAATTTAATTGCAAGAATAACCTGTTTTCTAGTATCAGTGATGTAACAATATCTAAATGTGTTCAGGATGTGTGGAGAAAAAAGCAAATGGCACAAGCCTTCTTAAAGTTTCATTGTTTCTTGATAGTTTTAAAACATTATGAAGAAATTATCATTTTCCTTTGTACTGATTTTGTGTCTGTTTGGTCCCTGTATTCCTGAAATACTTTTTATTAGAGGAAATTGCACAGAAAGTAATTGTGGCGATTTCTGGGGCATGCTTTATCTAAATAAGAAAGTCAGCATTTGAGGAAGGACTTAGAAAATGCTTTGTTTTATCCTTCTCTAAAACAATAAACTGGCATTGTGCTTTCTTGGCTTTAAAACCAAGCTGCTTTCTTGCCAGGTTGTGGGTGGAGGAGACACTTCCTAGTACAGCAGTTTATGTAATTTTGAAGACAGAAGATTTCTGCTTCCCTTAAACTTTTAAGTAAATGGCAGCATTTTGTTTTAAGGATTAACTGCCTAGTAGTGAAGAGGATTATTTGGAGGGAGTCACAGACGCTGCGCGCGTGACACTAACTCACTGCCAGAGACCCAGTGAGTTCCGTTCAGGATGAGACTCCTGTTTTGATGAGCTCTTGTACCTGCAGTCGAAAGACCAAAGGAAGCAGCTCAGAGAATCACAGAACAAACTCACAGAGAATAAATTCACAAAGCCACTAAAGGTTTTTAAAGGTTAAAAAATACCTTTTGGTTAAGATAGGATTAAAATTTATTTATTCCTTGACCATTATCTAATATTTGTAGTTATTTGACTAGGTTTTTTTTTTTTTTTTACCATATAAATATTTACTACATTACAATCAGTCAACTTTGATTTTTATAGCCTGGTCTTTATGTACTGAACTACAGGAGCTGAACTTCGATGTTAACCTAGAACAAAATGAAAACGAAATGGCATGTCTAGGCTTAGTTATTTGTTTGTTTTTTGGCTTTCTTCAGCGATCTGTGGAGGTGAGATACGTAAAAATGAAGGACAGATTCAGTCTCCTAATTATCCTGATGACTATCGCCCGATGAAAGAATGTGTGTGGAAAATAACAGTGTCTGAGAGCTACCACGTCGGGCTGACCTTTCAGTCCTTTGAGGTAAAGTCTTTTAGGCTATCTTCCTGGCACATATTCTCCATAAATGACAATGGCATTGAAGAGAATCCTCATTAAATCTGCAAAGAAACAGAGAGTCAGCCATTTAATCAGCAAAGAAGCAAAGGATCGCTCATAAAATGCAACATCAAGAGCCTAAGAGTTTTTTTTTTTCTTCTTTCCTCATTCACAGACATTTTCAAGAAGATTAAAGTGAGTTTACATTATCTGTGCTATTTGAATTAGAATGTTTGAAGTACTGACAATAGTTTCTTTTGACAAATGCACAGGCTGATTTCACAAGAGGGTCCATTAAGTAATAGAAGTTTTATTTCTCTTCTAAACTAAGAGGTTAAAAGGTAGACAGTCTTCCTTGTAAGAGGAACAAAACATTTTTCACCTTTTTTTTTTTTTTTACCATTACACAGATAATTGTTTATATCAAAAATAGGGATTTTAAGTGTTCTTATGAGCTTTCAACCTCCTTAAAAATATTCGTCAGGGAGATCAGCAGCATCGTTGTGTTATTCGAGGAAGGGCCAGAAGAAATCAAAGTCCAATCAGAAATTTTGGATCAAAGTCCGGATCCAGAACTAACACACTGGTCCATGGGTCATTTTTGCGGGATGAAAGGGACGGAGTTAAAGATTTAAAGTCAGGAAATAGGGGAATTTCTCAGGAACTCCAGAGGATGTTTAAATGAAAGAGTTGGTCTAGAAATGGAGAGTTCAAGCTGAAGTGGAGAGGAACAATGAGGTCCTGGTGGTAGGTCCCAGCCAGGGTTAGAAATTTAGATGCATGATTGGAGATGGAGACTTTACTGATTGGAAGATTCATTCACTAGGTGATCAGAAGGCAGTAGTGAGCGCTACTACCCATTGGGTAGTAATGAGCACTGTGAACACTACCTACTGAGGGCAGTGATCATGGTCATGGTTGTGTGTCTGCACCTGCAGCAGGAGCACCAGGAGAATCCAGGCATTGCCAGTAAACCCAGAGAATCTCTCATCCTCATCTGCAAGCCTGTGCATTCTGTTTCTTCAGTACTTGTCTCTGTCCCCTTGCATGTACCACCCAGATGTATTTCCTTTTGTTACCAAAAAATATATACTTTCTACTTTAATCATCATGTTGTATTTTATGCTCCTGACCACTTTATTTATTTATTTATTTTTGTACTTTTGGAAACTTTGATTCTGCCATTATTTGATTGACAGTTGAACTTTGTTATTTTAATGGACTAATAGATTTGCAAATACTGTTCAAATAGACCAGTTTATGGTTGACAGTGAACTAAAATTGAGTAGAAAAATTTCACCCACGATTTAGACCAAAAAAAGAACTGATAAAAATTATCTAAGCAATGCCTGTATTTGCTGTGTTTTGCGATATTTCAAGAATAAAGAGATTAACTGTCTTTTAACATGTAATTCAGTTTTTTTCTGGAATTCTACTATAGACATGATGCCAGAAAATGCATTCATTCCATCAACCTGAAAACTGATGCATGAAATTGCTACCTTAGTTGATTTGTACTTTATTTTTTATTTATCAATGCAATAACAGTGATAGTCTTCAAAAATAAGATAGCATAAGGAAAAATGAAAAAGATTTGCACCTCAGACACTTATAATTATGCCTGACACACAATAGTCACTTAATAAATACTTGCTTACTGAGTGGATGAATCAGTGATGACTATACTTCATGACCTGGGAAAAATCATGTCATAGGATGGCTGAGAGTACATTTTATTTATTGTCTCTAGTTTCCTGTCCTATCTTCATATTACTTTATTTCTATATGTTTCTGCCTCCCTCATTTATATGTTAGACATATTTTGATATCTGGTAGATCTCTTGTCTTTAAATGACCAAAACTGAACCCTTGCTTATTTTGTCTCACTCACTAAGCCTGCTCTTCTTCTATTTATTTCAGTACTATTTCAGTACTTTTTGTCACCACTTATCCAAGGAACATCCTTAATTCTACCTTTTCTCTTAAGCCCTGCAGCCAACCTATCAGCATATTTCAGTTGCTTTGTCTCTAAACTATACCCCATACACGATGACTTTACACCACCACTGTTCTCACCGTCCCCCTCTTTGCTTGGAATTCACAGAGAGAACCTCGGGTCTCTACTCTTGCTCTGCATATCCCGTTCGTCACCTCACAACCAGAGTGATGCTTTTACAATGTATGTTAGATTATGACACTGTTCTACTTACAGGGGGTTTCCATCACATCTAAAATAACATCTAGACTTGATTATCATGGGCCATGTCACTTGTGATTTGGTCTTTGGCACCTCCTCACTTCCTCTGTGTCAGCTCGTCTCACCCTCTTTCTCTTTCTCAGAAACACCAACCTCACTCCCATATCACAGCGTTTACCACTGATGTTCCTCTGCCCCAGGTCTTTGCTTTTACTCTCCTGTTGCTTTATTTGGATCTCTGCTTAATTGCTGCCTTCTTAAAAAGTTCTTGGCTGATAACACTACTTAAAATATTGTCTTACCTATAATTATCTCTAAATCATCACTCTGTTTTATTTTTAGTTAATTGCACTTCCAGCTACTGGAATGTATGCTACAGATCTCTTTATGTACATGTTTATTATCTGTCTCTCTCACTAGATTATGTCCACCACCGGGTTGGGTTCTTACCTGTGTCTCTGATCATTTTATCTCCAGCAACATTGTTTGTGAGATAATGTTTGATAATAGACGAGATAAATGGATGGATAGATAATACGTAAATCAATGTTTGAGTGTGTGACAGTTGGCGGATGGAAATGAATATATCCTTCCTTTATTAAAGGCTTGTAAGTTTCCATGCAGAGGGAAACAAGCCTGGATAGATAAGAAATATTTAGATTATGGAGTACCTGGTATGCTGAAGTTAGACTGAATTTAGACTAGAGGTGCTGAGTTTCAAGAAATTCACAAGTAACAGGATTTAAAGGTACCTAATAAACATCTAAATCTTCTAGGTAAGGAAACTGAGTTTATGCCGTTAACCTAGTATCACACAGGCGAGTACTAAAAAAGCATTAAAACCCAGGTACATTTGATCCTGATTTTATTTGCAAATTTGCCTATTTACTAAAAGTTTGGAAGCCTAAAATTAATATTTGCAGTGCCTTCTGGGTCATTCACAGATGTGTACACAGCAGCAAATTTTGAGTCACCTAATGTGCCCATTGCCAGCTGTCATGTGCCTTACTGAGAAAATATGTGTGTCAGATTATCTTCGTTCAGACATGTATGGTGTATATATAGTGCTGTTGGTTGAAAGTTCAGTATTAATAAATGGGCAACCTATATTAATGCGTCTTTAAACAGAAACACACAAAAACAAAATGTTGTGACTAGAATCTCACAGGAACTCTAACCCTGGGAGCAATGAATCAGTACTTGCTAGTTCAGTATTCTGAGCAACTGAATATAATGTAACTAGTATGAATATCAAGAATCAGCTTTATATATTTTCTTATTTGTTCTAATAGTCATTAGGTGGTTGTTTAATTTAGTCAGTTATCTGTTTATATCAATTCTTTTGTTTACCTGTGTTTCCAATACTCTGTGATTTTACCTGACAAAGTCCAGTTTTTATTCACTGATTCTAGTCTTTGCCTTATTTCAAAAACTGTTTATATTTTTATTTATTATTCTTTTTTTTTTTGAAATGGAGTCTCACTCTGTCACCCAGGTTGCAAGGCAGTGGTGTGATCTCGGCTCACTGCAACCTCCACCTCCCGAGTTCAAGAGATTCTCCTGCCTCAGCCTCCCGAGTAGCTGGGACTATAGGCACGTGCCACCACGCCCGGCTAATTTTTTGTATTTTTAGTAGAGACAGGGTTTCACCATGTTAGCCAGGATGGTCTCTATCTCCTGACCTCGTGATCTGCCCTCCTTGGCCTCCCAAAGTGATGGGATTACAGGCGTGAGTCACCGCACCTGGCCTTGTTTATTACTCTTTATGTTACTGTATTCCTCTTCAGATATAAGGGCCATAAAGATAAACTTGTCTATCATGCTGTTGAAATCTACTTTAAAGAACTTCTTAGCTGTCCATCATTTATGCCTCTATGTGAATTTATGTCATGGCACCTTTGCCAGTGCCATTTGCATTTTCATGAAAGTGCTGAAACAAAGTCTATGTGCCTTTGTCAATGAGTTTCAGGAATCTTTGAGCAGGAAGGAACACTATTTGGGAGGTAATAGAATCTTGATGCTTCTGTATTTATACCCTTTGGGAAGTGCTGTGGTCTGGATATTTGTGTCCACCCAAAATTTATATGGTGAAACATTAATTCCAAAGGTGATGATATTAGCAGTGGGGTCTTTGGGAAGTGATTAGTCATGAGAGTGGAACCCTCATGAATGGAATCAGTGCTCCAATAAAAGAGACCTAGGGGCTGAGTGCTGTGGCTCACGCCTGTGATCCCAGCACTTTGGGAGGCCTAGGTGGGTGGATCACCTGAGGTCAGGAGTTCAAGACCAGCCTGACCAACCTGGTGAAACCCCATCTCTACCAAAAATACAAAATTAGCTGGGCATGGTGGCATGTGCCTGTAATCTCAGCTACTCGAGAGGCTGAGGCAGAAGAATCTCTTGAACCTGGGAGGCAGAGTTTTCAGTGAGCCGGGATTGCACGTGCCATTGCACTCCAGCCTAGGCAACAAGAGCAAAACTCTGTCTCGAAAAACAAAACAAAACAAACAAACAAAAAAGGCCTAGGAATCTTCTACCATGTGAGGGCAAAATGAAAAGGCACCACTTGTGAAGAGGGCGCTCACCAGACACTGAATCTGATAGTGCCTTAACCTTTAACTTGCAGCCTTGAAAACTATAAGACATAAATTTCATGGTTTGTAAGCCACACTATCTATGATATTTTCTCATAGCATCTGGAATGGACTAATATAGGAAACTTTCTCTCCTCTGGTAGTCATTGGATACATTATTTCTTAAGACCAATATACTGAAGTGAGTTTGTATATGAATATAGATCCCCTCTGAAAGTAATTTGGAAAGCTTGTTTTCTATTTAGCAGCACAGTCATTTGTAAAGAAGCTTCTGGTACTATTATTTTATTTGAGAACTTTTTCAGTAAGAAGAAATAAAAAGAGAAAAAGTTTGGAAGGCTGGAAATGTTTACAGTAATAACTTCAAAGGAATGTCACCAAAGCAGACAAGAAGTGAAATAAACCTGGAGCTTACTTTTGTTTAAATTGAAATTACCACATACATTAGTTCAAATGGTATTAAGTTTGAGGTACTTGTCAACATGACTACACATTCTGATTTGGTGATACTTTCCTTACGAAAACCAGAGCTGATAAATACCCTTAACAATCACAGCAGCGAGCTGAAACATTCTAAACTATGTACATACGTTTTTATCTTGGTACTTGGTAGACTGCTTGTCTGAAAGTAATCCTTTAAATCCTTTAAATATTTTTTATTAATTTATGATAAGTAGGCTAGTCTTTGTGAATGAACTAAAAAGCCGAGATAAGGAGGTTTTAATTAGTTAAGGATTTTCTGCTTACCAGGTACTATTTCTGGGAGCTTAGCTGAGAATATATTTTGGTAATGACTGTAAAACAGAAGAGTAATGCAGCTCTTCATGAATTATGGCCTAGGTTATCATTGTATCTGAAAGATTAGCACTTGTTAGTTTCAGTAAACTTGCCCAAGGTTCCACAGTTGGTAGCACTATGATTGAAACCAAGGCCTGGCTCTGTGCATTTATGTCCCCGGGTCTAGTAGTAAAGAGAAGCATCAGTGTTCTATTAATATAATATTATGACATTCAATTCTTTCCTTTTGTAACTATCCTCTCTTGTACATTTTTGTTGTTTAATTATTATGTGTCAATCGGGGCATGTCTGTTTTATTCACCACTGTTCACATACTGTCAAGTGAATACTATTTGGCCATAGCAGGTTTACAATAAAATTATTAAATTTATGAGTAAAAATACTTGTATCATGGAGAAAAAATGAAGTGGCAGCAGTTAAATAAACCTAAGCAAGACCTGTGATGTTGCTTTTAACATGTTTGAACTTTTTTTGAGCTGTAATTATTCATGTGTTGTGTCAACTTTAAATATTAAATTTTACTGCTAATAAACATTAAATAAGATAACATAATTTAAAATAATTATGTATTAAACTTTTCACCTTTTTACTCATTATTCCTTTTGTTTATACTATTATTTGCTAGACTTTACTAGATTTTTCTCATTATAAAAATTATTTTTAATTTTTAATGATAAGTGCTTATTTGCATTGTTTTTATTAATCAGTTTAACATTTTCCTCCAAAGCATAAAACAGCTTTAACATTGCTCCAGGTGCATATCATTTAAAATACTATTATCTCTACAAGTTGTATCATTTACATTGCATTAATTATATCTGATTACATTAGCTATGTTGTAAAGCTACATTGTAACAGTCATGAGAGCTATATTTGATTATAGTAAAATATACATGACATAAAATTCCCATCTTAACCAGTTGTTAAGTGTACAGCTCAGTAGTGTTAAGTAGATTAGAAAAGGTCAAGCAATTTCCAGAACTCTTCATCTTGCAAAGCTGAAACACTATCTCCATCACACAAAAACACTAATTTTTTCCTCCTTCCCCTGACGCCTTATGGCAACCTCCATTCTTTCTGTCTGTATGAATTAGAGAACTTTAGGTACCCCTTATTAAGGTGGAATTTTATTCCATTGTATGTGTATACCACATTTTATTTATCCATTCATCTATCAATGAACCTGTGGATTGCTTCCACTTTTTGGCTATTGGGAAAATGCTGCTATGAACATATGTGTGCAAATATCTCTACAAGACTGTGCTTTCAATTCTTTGGGGTATTTGCCCAGAAGTAGTATTGCTAGATCATATGGTAATTCTATTTTTAATTTTTTAGGGAGCATGGGATACCTTTTACTAAAGATTATTATCTAGAAATTTCTAAGTGTTCAGATATTTTTATAAATAAGTAGATGCTGCAATAGATATTTGTGTAATGGTATTTTGATTTGGAAATTTGGTTATCAAATGAAGGCAAGCATGTGAGTGGGTCCCAAGCCTGGGCCTGACCCCTACCTCCAGGGATGGCTTTCCTTCAGTGTCAGAGCTCACCCACTTGCACTGACCACTAAACTCTGTACAGGTTGGCAGGTTTAGAATGAGAAGTTGACCACTTTTGGTTAACTTCCTTCCTTTCTTTCCTTCCTTCCTTCCTTCCTTCCTTCCTTCCTTCCTTCCTTCCTTCCTTCTTTTCCTTCCTTCCTTCATTCTTTTCCTTCCTTCCTTCTTTCCTTCTTTCCTTCCTTCCTTCCTTCCTTCCTTCCTTCCTTCCTTCCTTCCTTCCTTCCTTCCTTCCTTCCTTTCTTCCTTCCTTCCTTCCTTTCTTCCTTCCTCTCCTTTCTTTTCTTTGTTTCTTTCTCTTTCATTCTTTCTTTGTATAAATCATTGCTTTTGGTGTTCTTTTACTGATGAAGCTTAAAGTTACTGCCATAACATCAATAGACTTGATTCACATTTTAGTTTCAACCATATTTATTTCTATCCATTCCATATATTAATTGATGAAGTAATTTGATATAGCTCAAGAAACTATTGCACAAATGACACAAATAAAGTAACTCAAACATTCATTTGTGTTCATTGTTATTACTCATGTGTTGATGTAGCTGATGAAGTATAATTATAATTAGTAAAAATGGAGCAAATTCACTGTGCAAGCCTTGCATTTAGGATTAAACTGGAAAAATAAGTAACTGAAGACCATTCAGGTAATTGATGAGATGTCTAGAATTGTTGTTGTAAAGATATAATGTATTTCCAAATATCATAAATTCGTGTAGATGAGGCACATATTATTTTCTAGGCAACTCAACATCTGTGGCATTCACTATGTGAGAATGTTGTTACCCCAAATACCAGGTACATATTTAATATGTAAATAATATGTAATGCATAAATATGTACTAGTGAATTTAACCCTATAATTAGCTATTTTTACCTGTGAAATATTTACTCTTTGTGTATCATATAAAATATTTAAAATTCCAATTTTTACTAAGTAACCAGTGAATTCACTGTAAATTAAAATGTAAAGTGAATGATTGTATATCTATTAAAGGAATAGAGTGAGTTTTATAGACCAGGCAATATAAATTATCCTATTTCTTTTTTTAATCATTGAAGAAATCTGAAATTTTGAGTTTCATTTCCAATGGGAGCTATGCTGTCTTCCCTGTTAGTACTATAATTTTAAATAATAATATTCTTTAAATAGTAATTGAAACATTTGGTAATTAACCTTTTTAATTTTTACACTGTAGCCTGGTTTCTAATATGAAGCAATGTAATATTATCATTATTATTATTTTATTTTTTTTTTAGATGGAGTCTCGGTCTGTTGCTCAGGCTGGAGTGCAGTTGCGCGATCTCAGCCACTGCAGCCTCCACCTCCTGGGTTCAAGCAATTCTCTGCCTCAGCCTCCTAAGTAGCTGGGATTACAGGTGCCCGCCACCATGCCTGGCTAATTGTTTTGTATTTTTAGTAGAGACAGGGTTTCACCATCTTGGCCAGGTTGGTCTTGAACTCCTGACCGTGTGATCCACCTGCCAAGACCTCCCGAAGTCCTGGGATTACAGGGGTGACCCACTGTGCCTGGTTGTAATATTATTTTTATTAATGGACCTTCTAGTACAAGATGTTGCTTCCTTCATTGTGTATTCTCAATTCTTGTGGTTTTCTATCTCATTCTTTCTCCCCCCTCTTCCAATATGATTTGTGAATCAGGTGCAGTTCATTCTGTGCTGCTTTAAGCAGGGGAGGATAGTTTGGTTTGCCAAGACCTTTGCTTATTTTGTCTACAGCTTTTGTCGTTTATTCTGTTATCAAACTCTACAACTTCAAATCGGATATATTATTTTCTATGTTGTCCCCTTGACCAAGAACAGCCTTTGGCCATCTGGAAATGTTCTCATATTTACAGAGAACCCTGATTTTGAAGGGATTCTATTAAAGACTGAGATAAGAGGTTTTATGTATATATATGTATAATATATATGTGTATATATATTATATATGTATAATATATGTGTGTATATATTATATATGTATAATATATGTGTGTATATATTATATATGTATAATATATGTGTGTATATATTATATATGTATAATATATGTGTGTATATATTATATATGTATAATATATGTGTGTATATATTATATATGTATAATATATGTGTGTATATATTATATATGTATAATATATGTGTGTATATATTATATATGTATAATATATGTGTGTATATATTATATATGTATAATATATGTGTGTATATATTATATATGTATAATATATGTGTGTATATATTATATATGTATAATATATGTGTGTATATATTATATATGTATAATATATGTGTGTATATATTATATATGTATAATATATGTGTGTATATATTATATATGTATAATATATGTGTGTATATATTATATATGTATAATATATGTGTGTATATATTATATATGTATTATGTGTGTATATGTGTGTGTATAAAATATATATGTGTATATATAATGTATACATATATTATATATATTCATATATATTCATATATATTATATATATTCATATATACTTTATATATATATATTTGGCCAAATTGGGCTTGTCACCCCTGGTGACCAATTGAGTTACAGTTTTAAAAAGTGCTTTTAAAATTAGATATTCTTTATATAAATATTTTCCATTTATTCCCATAATTGCACACACACCAAAGAATTTATTTTTAGGAAAAATATGGATTTATGACAGGTACCCAATGAGCACCTAACTTAAAATTACAGCCTTCTCTCCCCAACCCAACTTCTCACACTTCTCTCATCCTGATACTAACCAGGCCTGTTCTTAATTAATTTCTGAGATCAGATCATATCAGGAACCTTCAGAGTGGTAAGGCCATAGACATCTTCTCACACTTCTTATCTTGCTACGCTTTCTATTTTTCCATTGAATTGATGACTTTCTAACATTTTATGATTTAATTATTTATTTTGTTTATTGTTCCTTTTCTGGCTACTCATCAGTAGAATGCAAGCACCAGGAGGACAAGGTTATTTGACATTTTTCTGAATGATGCATACCAAGCAGGGAGAGTGCCTAGTGGAGACTAGGCACCGAGTATTTTGTGACTAGGAAGCAGCAAATGTAGTACTTAGTTCTAACTAAATCTGTGCTTCAAAGTGTTTTTGTTTGTTTGTTTGTCTTTATACTATCTAATTTGAAGATTATTATTGTTAGTGTATTGATAAGGCAGAAACAGATTTTTCCACCAACTATACCAGCAGTTTCATGTTTCATGCGTTCAAGTTGCAGTTCCGTGGACATTCCCCGATATTTCATGACATTCTGTGTATTCCTTAACACTAGTAACAGAGTTTCATAAACTAGTGAATTGTATGTTGAGTGATAATTGACAACGTTTGATACTTTTCATGGTGTTTTCATTGTAGATGTCTTTGCTTTCTAGTTTTAAATATCCAATAAGCAGGTGAATCTATGAAGACTTAACTCTAGTGGTCAACTTCTATAAAAGGTGAAAAGCAAGAATTTTACATAAAAATTGTCTTACAATTTTTAAAACAATTTATAAATTTTGATTTTTTTGGTGGTTTGTTTTTAGAAGCTCAGGGCTGAAACATGGGTCCATGAACATGTAGTTCCCTCATAAAGTGTCATAGGCCAATAGTTTGACCTAATATTTGCATTCAATTTTTAAAGAAAGAGATTGAGTTTCCCCTGATTATCTGGGTTGAGAGGAGTGTGTTGAGGTAAAAAACCTCATCCAAACAAGGCCATATTTCCTTGGGAAAGAGAAAACCACTGTTGATTCTACTATGTAGTAGTCTTCCTCTACACAACCAGGTTAATTATGGAGAAAGAATTCAATAGACTAAGGAGTAATCCCATATTATCAGATTTTCCTTTCAAAAAGAGATTTATAACCAAAAATAGTGCTACATTTGTTCAGAGAATTTGAATCCAAATTTTCTGGGAATAAAATAATGATTTTATTGAAAGACTGTGGAGCAATTTTTATAATTATGATTCAGAAGAAATTATGTATTATTTGTGGCAGCATATCAGACCCAGATTTTTAGTGATAATTTTTAATTTTGGATTTTTTTCAGCCTCTATTGAATGAAGAATTTCTACTTGTAGTTTAATTTTCTTTTAAAAGGCAATTAATTTCTGTTGATCCTGACTCATGTGAATGTACTGTTTCATAGTTATTTTTTATCCTTCCCTGTCTACTAGAATAACATTCTTTGTTCATGGCTACTACAGTGTACACTCATGAGAAACATTCAAGTATACTCATTTGATACAAATAACTTTTTGTATTAACAAATCAAAAGTATGGCACTGAGAAAACATCTAACCTCCTACAGAAAATATTTTATCTATAAACAAAAATGTTCACATATTATTTTCTGTTGCAGATTGAAAGGCATGACAACTGTGCTTATGACTACCTGGAAGTTAGAGATGGAACCAGTGAAAATAGCCCTTTGATAGGGCGTTTCTGTGGTTATGACAAACCTGAAGATATAAGATCTACCTCCAATACTTTGTGGATGAAGTTTGTTTCTGATGGAACTGTGAACAAAGCAGGGTTTGCTGCTAACTTTTTTAAAGGTAATTTGAAATAATTTTCAAATGTGAGATTTTCTTTATCAAGTATAATTGTAACATTTAGCTCTGAATTAGGGGAGAATTAGAAAAAGTTGTATTGAAAGTTGAATATGAATAAGGGTATTTTGGAGAGTTTTGATAGAAAAGGTTATTAACAAAATACTAGAGTTTAGAACTTTGTAGCACAGGGTAGGAATTCCATTAGGATATTCTACCATCTGTTTTTTATGAAATAGTCAAAACAGCAAGTTCCAAAAAAGAATATACAGACAGAAAGAAAATATTTGTAATGCAAATAACCAACCAAGAATTCATGAACAGAAGAAGGTTACTGACATGAAGTTTATCTATTTGTTTCCAGGTGCCAGCATTACTCCCTTTCGGACTAGTCTTCCCCCACATTGGAAATAATTTATGGCCCCCTTAGTAGAATATTCTGATATCTAAAATGTCTTTTTGACAAACAATTATCTCTGATCAGCTTTGATTTTGAATTGCATAACTACATTTCAGTTTATTCTTATGTTCCATATTTTGTATATATTGTGAGGTGAAAAGAAAGCAAATATTTTGGAGAAAATGTTAACATCACATATGGATTTAGGAAATTCATTGACACTTATGTTGTGTGTCATTATAGAATAAAATTTTTCTATGGGAAGAGAAAACAAAATTTTCCTCCATATTGATTTTTATAGGATAAATGATATAGGATAGGATAAAGGATTCAATTGTGTATTGCAAAACTTAGAGTGACAGATATGCAAATATTGCCATAATTTAAAGAAGAACAGTATAGTGGATTTTTCCTTGGGAGCTATTTTATTCATTATAGGAATTGCAAGGTAGAAAAACTTGGCACTTTTACTACAGGCATTAAAAGAATTCATTAAAATCTCCATTTACGTGTTTGAAATTTTCTGTATGTGATATATTTCATAGAAGAAACATGCTATTAAGCTTCTTTCATGTGATATTCATATATTTATTTATCAAAATGCTTAGTGTGTTGCTGATGCATAATTTCTTCAGAGAATGTTTACTATTAGTCTCACATTAGATTATTCCTGAAGAGTGAGATTATGGAGTATCCGGTCATACACATTTTTTAAAATAGTATATATTATATATATATATAATTTATGTATATTTTTGTGTTTTAATATACAATTATACAGTATATATTTTATTAAAATATGGGGTTATATTTTCTGGAGCAAAATGTCTATATAAGAAACACAATGTTTAAATTTAAAGAGATCCAGTCAATTTCTGAATTTTATACTTTTTAATTTATGTTCACCACAATCTATTTCTTAATAATGATATTTCTTTAAAAGAATTTTTGCAGATATTTCTATCAAGTTATAATGTAAAATCAGCATTGCTGAAGCTATGCTTTTTAGTAAGTTTTTAAATTTCATTCTGAAAAAAGCCTAGGCTTCATTATCCTCGTTTGACTTCAAATTCAGAAAAACACACACTGAGTCTGAGATAAAGTGATCTTCAGTTGGCCAAGCTATAGGTTTCCAGGCCTTCTCTGGGTTCTTTGACAATGCTTAGGTAGCAGCAACATGAAATTTATACATTATCCATCAGGGGCTGATACGTTGTTCCTGCTCCTTTGTTGATGGAAGCAATGGAAGCAAAGAATTGTTTCCGTTTTATTGGGAACCATTAAGCATGGTAGTTTTTTAGAAAGATTTGCACCCTCATATATATATATATATATACACACAAGAACAGCATGGAAACGACCCCCGCAACCATGATTCAGTTACCTCTCACCAGGTCCCTCCCATGACACGTGAGAATTATGGGAGCTATCATTCAAGATGAGATTTGGGTAGGGACATAGCCAAACCATTTCACATACATACATATGTGTATATATATGTATAGTTGTTCTGTAACTATGGCCATTTTCATAGAGGAAGACGAATGTGCCAAACCTGACCGTGGAGGCTGTGAGCAGCGATGTCTGAACACCCTGGGCAGTTACCAGTGTGCCTGTGAGCCTGGCTATGAGCTGGGCCCAGACAGGAGGAGCTGTGAAGGTATGACTGCACTCCTTCCTGGACCCCCACCCCCCACAATTCTTTATTTCTTATATTCTCAATCTGTTTTCCTCTTTCCTTCCCTTTATCCTATAGTGGCCTCTTTCTTCAATTAGTAAGACTCAATTCATAGTCACAGCTGATGTGAAACCTCACCTGGATTCTTTTTATAGAATCGATCCTTTCCTCCTTTGACTACCAGACCACCTTGTTTACATATGTAAAACACACTGTATTAGTCCATTCTCACGCTGCTAATACAGACATATTAACATATTTATTATGCTAATGAAAACATACCCAAGACTGGGTGATTTATAATGGAAAGAGATTTAATGTACTCACAGTTCCACATGGCTGGGGAGGCCTCACAGTCATGGGAGAAGATGAAAGAAGAGCAAAGGCACGTCGTATGTGGCAGCAGGCCAGAGAGCATGTGCAGGGGACTCCTTTTTATAAAACCATCAGATTTTGTAAGACTTTCTCACTATTGTGAGAACAGCATGGAAAAGACTCCCCCCACCATGATTCAGTTACCTCCCACCAGATCCCTCCCATGACATGTGGGAATTATGGGAGCTATCATTCAAGATGAGATTTGGGTGGGGAAACAGCCAAACCATTTCACATATATACACATATATAAATAAATTTATCTATATCTGTTTCTATCTAGATTCATCTATACATAAATCTACATCTAGACCTAGTTTTATATCCATCCTTCCTTTCATCCATCCATCCATCCATCCATTCACCAGGCCACTGTGTTTGTATATATTAATATATCTGTAACTATCTCTGTCTAGATCTAAATTTTTATCTATCCATCCTACCATCATTCATTCATTCGTCTGTCATATCAGCCCACCATGTATATGTACGTTAATATATCTAGATATATTTCCGTCTCTATCTAGATCTAGAATTTCACTCACCCATCTATCTATCTATTCATCCTCCCATTTCTTCATCCATCCATCTATCCATCATTTGTTTTTACCTTTTCTTAATATAGTCTATAGGTATGTCTCCCTTATTAAAATGAGAAGTCCTGAGTCAGAATCATCTGTACATCTCTAACATCTAGCACAGTCAGGCATAAAGCAGGATATAAATATGTGTTTTATTAATAAATGATTGATTTTTTTAAAAGACATATTTGTCATGGTTATCTGCATTTCCTATTTACATTCTAAGATGAGGTTCCTTGTACAATGTTTTGTTATCATTACCTATGATCCCTTCCTTCAGATTTTAAAGCTAACTCCTTTTTACTTTCCCTACCTCCATCCTATTACAGGCCCCATACTGCTATTACAGGCAGGATGAATTGGAAGATCTTTCTTCCTCCAGTCTATTCCTCCTTTATTCCTCTTTAAAAATTTCGGCAAAGTTCATCTTCATAGAATGTGTAGCAGTTTAACATTATTTATATTTATGTATTTATTGGTTTACTGTTGGTGTCTCTCTCCAAAATGTTAGTCCTCTGAAAATGAGCACCTGTTTTCTACTGTACCTGTAATAGAGGATATAATAAGTGGCAAAGGGGAAAGCATTATTTGCTTAATGCATACCCCTCTGCTGACCTATTCAGCAAAAATCAGAGACTTCCTGTTTCTTTTTAAAAGTTTGAACTTTCCTATTTGACTTCCAGAAGTCTCTATCCCACCTATTAAACTACTAATTTTCCCCCTTTACCAGAATAAAAAAGACCTAGTAATGAAGCAGTATATTTTTAAAAGAGGACATTGAATATGAGACAATCAAAAAATAACAAGACTGCTGTTTTTGTGGAGCAACTAGAAATACTAACTTTATCACAATTTACCAAGAAAGTGGTAAATGTACAGGTAGTGTTTGTATGTACTCAAATATAGCATATGTGTATATATGTATACACACACACACACACATACACGCACAAAGACAAAAAAGGGACCAGTTATTTTAGGTAACTCTTGACTCCTTAGGAATTAATTATGAACAGTGTACAGTGTATGTTCTTTTCACTCAGCTTGCTTTTGGATACCATGATTTTGCTAATTTCACTGTCAATAAGGAAGAGAAGAAATTTAAATAGAACCTTTTAAAAGTAAATCATCATAGATCTATTTAAAAAGAAAATCAGTATTTAAATGGGACTTTTTGGAATAACAAGTATGTTCTATTTACCTTAATTTATCTTGTCTGGTAGCTCAGGTAATATTGAGTTACTTGTCTTCGAAAAAAAGTTTGAGGAAATGAACAATTGATTCGGTTTTATTACATCAGCCTATATCATGCTTTACATGTATATTTTCCTTAAATCTCCTAACACCCTTCTCAATTCTGACAAAAAAAATATTATTTTTTCCTTAATTCTACAGTGGCCAAGGCACTACAAGATATTCTTAGACCAACTCTAAAGATAAGAAAACTGAGATCCAGGTTTTTTTTCCTCTTTTTAAATTGCTCCCCCTACTTTAAAGCTACTAAAATTTAGTACGGCCATAATATTCTCAGCTCTTAAGCTACAAAATAACACTTTAAAAATGAGATTTAATGACTACAGTACTTGTATAAAGACCAAGGAACAGAGACTGCCATTTCTGGATATTAAAATGCAGAAGATGGTTGAAATTTAGTGCTGAGGTGTTTTGGTATTAATTAATGGACAGGTGCTAAGAAGTGGGTGACTTTATGGGGAGAATATACCTTTTTCTTTTCTTTTCTTCTAGCCGCTTGTGGTGGACTTCTTACCAAACTTAACGGCACCATAACCACCCCCGGCTGGCCCAAGGAGTATCCTCCTAATAAGAACTGTGTGTGGCAAGTGGTTGCACCAACCCAGTACAGAATTTCTGTGAAGTTTGAGTTTTTTGAATTGGAAGGCAATGAAGTAAGTGAACAATAACTGTAATTTTTAAAAATCATGTTTTGGAACTCTCTGAAGGCAAACTGTCAAATTTTAAAAAAAAGAAACAGAAGAAGAAAAAGAAAGATGCAGTAAAATAGCATAGACATTGTATTCTTTCTTTGTCCTACTGCTCATTTCTGCAACTGCTTATGAATCTTGTTGGCATTGGATGATAATTTAGACTCTTTCTGGAAGATTGAAGATTACCTAGAGGGAGTTTTTATTTAGTGTATTTAATATTTACCATTTTCTTGATTTCTTAAATAACTATGGAGTGTTTAGTATCACCTTCATGTCACATAGACACTTCTAGAAAAAATAACCAAAACCCTCTGGCTGAGTCATAACAAAAATATCATTTGGAAGAACATGGCATATTTTACTTATGGAAATGGTTATATTGTCATTATATACATAGCTTTTCATTATGAATGTGCTCGTAGTTCACAAAGAAAGAAAGATTAATTTTTTAATTTCAGTAAAAGATGTATTTATCTAAAGCTATCTTTTTTTTTTTATACAGAATATAGCTTACTCTACTAAAGGTACAGTTTCTGTCAGGTGATTACATTTAAACAAGTGAAATCATTTATTTGAAAATTCCCTTGTGCTAGTACACACACACACACACATCAAATTCAAATGGAATGTCAAGCCTGAAATGGGAACTTTTAGAAAAATGTCCTTTGTATGACTGGTCAACACTGGTTTAATTCCAGAGGAAAGGTTATAAACGTTTGTTTTGTTTAATCTTCTGTACGTTCTCTTCTTTTTCTGACTTCCTTTGCATCCTTTCTCTGAACAACGTTTTTGATGTTTATTAAATGAACATGATTTTTATCCATTTATAAAATAAAATTAACCCACAAAAATTACTTTTTCTTTGATGTATGTCAGTTGGACACTTTTGTCTCTGATGTATATCAGAAACAGAAATGTAATGTATCTGTGCCACTGAAGCAATAATTGTTGGTAGTATTTGTGGGTTTTATACCATAGTTTTGCTTTTGTGTGTCTATCTTTGCTTCTTCCTTTTTTACTGCCTACTTTTCCTTCTTTCCTTTTTTTTTTTTTTTTTTTGAGATGGAGTCCCACTCTGTTGCCCAGGCTAGAGAGCAGTGGTGCTATCTTGGCTCACTGCAACCTCCACCTCCCAGGCTCAAACAATTCTTCCTGCCTCAGCCTCCTGAATAGCTGGGATTACAGGCATGCACCACCACACCCAGCTAATTTTTGTATTTAGTAGAGCTTGGGTTTCACTATGTTGGCAAGGCCAGTCTTGAACTCCTGACCTCAAGTGATCTGCCTGCCTCAGCCTTCCAAAGTGCTGGGATTACAGGCATAAGCCATAGCGCCTGGCCTCTTTCCTTTTAATTTTTTTTCCTCTTAATTCTACCTGTAGTAACCAAGGAAGTTTTAGCTTTTTACTAGTGGCTTTTGGGTAAAAAAGAGGTAGCTGACTTCTATGTTCCCTTAAAGATAATTAAAGTTTGAAATGTGATGAAATTTTGCTGTGCAGAAGCCTTTTAGTTTTATTAGATCTCATTTGTCAATTTTCGCTTTTGTTGCCATTGCTTTTGGTGTTTTAGTCGTGAAGTCCTTGCTCATGCCTATGTCCTGAATGGTATTGCCTAGGTTTTCTTCTAGGGTTTTTATGGTTTTAGGTCTAACATTTAAGTCTTTAATCCATCTTGAATTAATTTTTGTAGAAGGTGTAAGGGAGGGATCCAGCTTCAGCTTTCTACATATGGCTAGTCAGTTTTCTCAACACCATTTGTTAAATAGATAATCCCTTCCCCATTTCTTGTTTTTGTCAGGTTTGTCAAAGATCAGATGGTTGAAAATGTGGAGTATTATTTCTGAGGGCTCTGTTCTGTTCCGTTGGTCTTCAACTCTGTTTTGGTACCAGTACCATGCTGTTTTGGTTACTGTAGCCTTGTAGTATAGTTTGAAGTCAGGTAGCATGATGCGTCCAGCTTTGTTCTTTTGGCTTAGGATTGTCCTGGCAATGCGGGCTCCTTTTTGGTTCCATATGAACTTTAAAGGAGTTTTTTCCAATTCTGTGAAGAAAGTCATTGATAGCTTGATGGGGATGGCATTGAATCTATAAATTACCTTTGGCAGTATGGCCATTTTCATTATATTGATTATTCCTATCCATGAGCATGGTATGTTCTTCCATTTGTTTGTGTCCTCTTTTATTTTGTTGAGCAGTGGCATATAGTTCTTCTTGAAAAGGACCTTCACATCCCTTGTAAGTTGGATTCCTAGGTATTTTATTCTCTTTGAAGCAACTGTGAAAGGGAGTTCACTCATGATTTGGCTCTCTGTTTGTCTGTTATTGGTGTATAGAATGCTTGTGATTTTTGCACATTGATTTTATATCCTGAGACTTTGCTGAAGTTACTTATCAGCTTAAGGAGATTTGGGGCTGAGATGAAGGGGTTTTCTAAATATACAATCACACCATCTGCAACAGGGACAATTTGACTTCCTCTTTTTCTCATTGCATACCCTTTATTTCTTTCTCCTGCCTGATTGCCCTGGCCAGAACTTCCAACACTATGTTGAATAGAAGTGGTGAGAAAGGGCATCCCTGTCTTGTGCCAGTTTTCAAAGGGAATGCTTCCAGTTTTTGCCCATTCAGTATGATATTGGCTGTGGGTTTCTCATAAATAACTCTTATTATTTTGAGATACATCCCATCAATATCTAGTATATTCAGAGTTTTTAGCATGAAGAGCTGTTGAATTTTGTCGAAGGCCTTTTCTACATCTATTGAGATAATCATGTGGTTTTTGTCTTTGGTTCTGTTTATATGATGGATTACGTTTATTGATTTGCTACCATTAGAGTGAACAGGCAACCTACAGAATGGGATAAAATTTTTACAATCTACCCATCTGACAAAGGGCTATTATCCAGAATCTACAAAGAACTTAAAAAAATTTACAAGAAAAAATCAAAGAACCCCATCAAAAAGTGGGTGAAGGATATGAACAGACACTTCTCAAAAGAAGACATTTATGCAGCCAACAGACACGTGAAAAAATGCTCATCATCACTCGCCATCAGAGAAATGCAGATCAAAACCACAATGAGATACCATCTCACTCCAGTTAGAATGGTGATCATTAAAAAGTCAGGAAACAACAGGTGCTGGAGAGGATGTGGAGAAATAGGAATGCTTTTACACTGTTGATGGGGCCGTAAACCATAAAGTTCAACCATTATGGAAGACAGTGTGGTGATTCCTGAAGGGTCTAGAACTAGAAATACCATTTGACCCAGCTATCCCATCACTGGGTATATAGCCAAACGATTATAAATCATGCTGCTATAAAGACACATGTACACACATGTTTATTGTGGCACTATTCACAATAGCAAAGACTTGGAACCAACCCAAATGTGCATCAATGACAGGCTGGATTAAGAAAATGTGGCACATATACACCATGGAATACTATACAGTCATAAAAAAGGATGAGTTCATGTCCTTTGTAGGGACATGGATGAAGGTGGAAACCATCATTCTCAGCAAGCTATCGCAAGGACAGAAAACCAAACACCGCATGTTCTCACTCATAGGTGGGAACTTAACAATGAGAACACTTGGAAACAGGGTGGAAAACATCACACATAGGGGCCTGTTGTGGAGTGGGGTTAAAGGGGCAGGATAGCATTAGGAGATATACCTAATGTAAATGATGAGTTAATGGGTGCAGCACACCAACATGGCACATGTATACATACATAACAAACCTGCATGTTGTGCACATGTACGCTAGAATTTAAGTATAATTTTAAAAAGTAAAAAAAAAAAAAAAAAAAAAAAAGAAAGGGATGAACTTACATATTTCAAGGAATTGTAGAATCTTGGAACTCAATGAGCCACTTGAGCTTCTTTTTAACATTATATGTAAGTTTTATAATAAGACTGCAATTTATCATTTTAACATACTTTATCCACCTGAAATATCATTTTCTTTTAATAAGTAAAGAAAATAATTTTTATACTATTTTTAGAGAGGTTTTTTTTTTTTTGAGCTACACATTTTGAAAATGCACCTTTTGAAAATGGGAATGTCCTTACCAATTCTGCAATTTGATATGAATTTAGTGTTGAATCACATCTACTCCCATTGTTTTCCCTTAAGCTATTACTGTGTTGGGCGTGACATTTTGATTTATTAATCGATAGATATTTGTAGTAAGTCTAGAGGTCTGCGTTCAGGAGAAAGCAGGGGAGATGGCTTTATGTAACTAAGGTTTTGTGTTCTTTAAGCATTATTCTCATAGGGTCACCATTCACAGAAGGGCTCTTTACAAACTCTGTTCACATATTCTTGTGTTCTTTAATTTATAATGGTGCTACTGTGTATGTTACAGTATTCTCTGTATGTTCATAGTTTGACAACTTAGCTATTTAAAATAAAAGGCCTGAGCAAAAACTTGACTTACAGAATAATGGGTTAGGCTTAAAACATCATTATTTTATTCATTATATTGATATTGCAAAGGAAAGTCAATGGCGACATCTTTAGCCTTGGAAACAGTCTTTTATACTATGTTGGAACTCTCCAAACAAAAATTGCAATTGTAACAAAGTCAGTAGAAAACTTATTTCATTTTCCCTAGCAGCATTTTGCTTATTTATCACCTAATTAATATCACAAGAACCAGTAATTTGAGTTGACATATTTCAAAGCACAGATCATGCCCCAGGGTTCAATCATATGCATTGTTAAACCTTGCTAATTACACATTTATGTAATAAGGTCATTCATGCAAGATTTGTTCTTGAACGTGTGCCCTGTTGGAACTTTGGAAAAGTGTATTATGGAAACATCTGTTAGTGACCATAAAATTGCTTAAAAATACCTGGTATTCATTTAGCTTCTTCCATTTTGGTGGTGTTGGTATATTATATATAAATCAGAATGAGGCTATCTTATTTTAATATAAATTCTTACGTCCTTTGCACGGAATAGCGTTCCTATGTATTTGCAGTCCTGCAGCAGTCCTACAGAGTAACTTCACAGCACTCAGCAACAAAAAGAAATTAAGAAATATCAGTCCCGTTAGTAAGTTTAAAAGGCAAATAACCTTTATTATTATACATCAAGTATCCCTCTTTCTCTTTTAAAGTTACTAATGGTGCTGTTCTCATTAGAATGTGGTGTTTCTGGGAGACAGCACTGGACTAAGCCAAACTCCTTTTTGTTAATCACCACAGTGCCATGTATGTATGACAAGCATCATTTTGGACGAGCTGTATAAAAATCTCTGAACTTCAGTTTTCTCATCTCTACAATGGAAAGAGCTATTTCTATTGATAGTAGTTGTGTGCTAGGATTACAGGAGCGAGCCACCGTGTCTGGCCTGATTTTTTCCTTACCTGTTAGTTCTAGTTTGACTACCATAAGAATAAAATGGGAAAAACAAGATACATTTTTCTAAGCTAAATGTCAATCATCTTGTACTCACACATCTGGCAACTGATAACCACATTTTTTTCTAGGTTTGCAAATATGATTATGTGGAGATCTGGAGTGGTCTTTCCTCTGATTCTAAATTGCATGGCAAATTCTGTGGCGCTGAAGTGCCTGAGGTGATCACATCCCAGTTCAACAATATGAGAATCGAATTCAAATCTGACAATACTGTATCCAAGAAGGGCTTCAAAGCACATTTTTTCTCAGGTATAAGTATTCACATGTTGTGTGTGTATATTACAGATTTTCAATGTGGATTGGATTAAGTGGTATGTGATCTATTTTTCATCGTTTTCTGCAATTGTAACTTGAAGAAGAAGACCTTACCATTTGACATAGGTTTAGTAATATTTTACTTAACATTAGGATATTAATAAGAGGGGCCCTGATGAAATGTTGCCTGCAAACAATTAAATCTTACATAAAATCTAGTCAGATATTATAAAGGCTGGTACAAACAACACTTTTAATTATAGTAATACTTTTATACAGTGACTTTGCTCTCTACAGGTGGATGGAAATAATGATACAAGACCTCCAAAAAGGGGCAGATTTTTCAAAATAATTTTTCTTTGTGTTTGGAAAACGTAGTCTCATTTTAGCAGCACTTTTATATCTTTTTATTTAGCAATGTATTTCTTCCTATTTTCATATATTTTCATTATTATTAGGCTAATATTAAAATTGTGCTTAGCCTCATCGTTATAGAAATGGTTGCGGTAAGAAACCTAGAAACACGGAAATTATAATTTTACTAAATATAATATATTGTTAGCTGTATTTAATGGTTTGCACTTTTGTGTTCGGAATTTAACATTTAGTTTAAGCAACTCAAAGTAAAATTTCCTTCTTAAAGATCTGAAATTTTATAAAACTCCCCAGATTTTATGGAAATATATAAAAAAAAAACAAGAAAATTTTTTTCTCAATCTCAGTATCATACTTTATAAAAACATTATTTTGAAACTTCTCAAGTAGATAAAATTGTAACAAACCTTAGTATAGCAATCTATTCTGTCTTTGCAACTAGCAAGCAATTTAGAGCAACTGAATTCCAATTATGTTTTAATATTAGTAATTTGGATTGAGTTAATTCAAAGGCCATTTATTCTGGTCCTCATGTGTTTAAAATTAATGAGATTTACAATGTCCAGGGTTTGTTTGGGGTTTTCAGTGTAATTGAAGTTAATGGTTCACAAGCTCCATTGAGTTCCAAGTCATACAGAAAAGTGCCTTCAGAATACAATGGACCTCGCCTCCCGTTTTCTCATTTCCTTCTTTATTCCCAGTTTAAATGACCTTCTACAAATGCCTCTCAGGTATTCATTTAAGTTTCATATTATTCAAAGTACAGTTTTAATATTTTAATGAAAATGAGACTTTTTAAGACTTCACTGTTTTATAAATATTATGTGTTTTATGAAGTTTAAGTGACCCAGCATTTAGGTAGAGACAGGTTACTTAGCGCTATCTAAATATTTATTTTAAAAATTGAAATTATGAAGTAAATGAATTTTGTCATAATAATTGAAGTTACTAGTGAGTACTGTGTTCACTATTTGGGTGATGGGTTCAACAGAAACCCCAAACCCTAACATTGCGCAAAATTCTCATGTAACCTGCACATGTACCACATGAATCTAAAATAATTTTTAAAAATAATGTATTCAGGATCCTTTTTATGTTACTTTAGTCTTATATTTAATCTTAAATTGTTTTAAGACAAGAAACATGCTACAAATACTGACTACAAAGTATGATTAAATTTAGTTACTCAGAAAATTTAAAATTTGCTTTCTGATATTTTTGGTAAGGAAAAAATTTCCAAATTATAAAAACAGATTATTCATGTCCTTAGAAACAGTACTGTTGAAATATAAGAGATGCTTCCGTAATTCTTTGAAATACAGCTCTGAAGGCTTGTGCAGAAGATACTGTTCTCTACCACATGAGCATATATGGTCTTTATTCTTTATCTCTGTGGAACTGTGCTTTGTAAAATTAACTGAGCACCTTGGTAGTACTTGAGCCAATAACAGGTAACTTGCTGTAAATCATGTTCACTGATGCATACTTAAAACATGGATGATTGTATGATTGATTTCATACAATCATCCATGTTTTAAGTATTTATCAGTGCACTTAAAATACATATATATATAAATCAATTAACATGACAATACTTTTCAAAGAGTCTAGCCTAGATTGTTTGATGATTAGTTAACTAAACTGAACAATGAAGTTCATGAAGAAATTAAACCCCAAAATTTCATTTTATATTGTTATATTCACATATTTATATGACAGATGAGGCAGCTGAGGAGTTAAGTAAGCTTCTCGGTGTCAAAGAGCATTTAAACCTAGTATCTCTTGGTCTGAAGACCATTCTCTTAACCATAAGAACTGATCATGACCTTGGCAAATGGCATTAGTTCTTTTCCTTATGACCTGGAAAACAACAGCGGATATAATTTTCACTTCTTTATTAGATTATTGTTTTGTAAAAGTCCAAGACAATTATTATTAAGTATAAATTTTCAGGGTTCACTTTGTGAATCATTAAAAAGTCTTGGCTGTTTGTCAGATTGATATTTAAAATACTGTGGTTCTGGATGAGTGATTAGATCTCTTTCACATTTAATTTCCTGGGAGTTTCTGTTAGCAGGAAAGATGTTTGCCCAGAAAAAGGGAAGGTTAAAAACATGTTTGTAATAAATTGCTATTGTTATATCAAGAGATGGCAGAAAATAAGAGTTTAGGTGAATAAGTGTCCTCATTATGATGATCTTATGAAGTCATAATTTACAGAAGATTATCCATTTTAATTGATGTCTGTTCACATTGCAAATATTAGAGTTCTAATAATGCTTTCAGTGTGATAATATATAATCATATGTCAAAAGCCAAGTAATTCACTGTAACTACATGATTAGAAAGTAAGTATGCCAACTATAAAGATACTATAGTTCACAAACAAAATCTAAGTTTTTTTTAAATGTTAAAACTCACTATGGGGGGCTTTGACAAAGTGTGTTACTGGATTTATTGTCACAAATTCTACAGAATGAAATTTCAAGAGTCATTAAAATTACTACTCCATTTGCCCCAGAAATCCCATTCATGGGACTCTTTCATCAAGAAATATCTCGAAATCTGGAAAACGAATTTCAAAATGATGTGATAGTGACAGAAATTTGGAGCTACCTGATATTGCGACAACAGGAAAATCATAAATAAGTTATGGCAAATGCACTTTGTGGACTCTTCTGTGCTACAAAGATGGTTCAGCCATTCCATGGTGTAAAATGTTGTAGGTGGTAAAATGTTAATGGAAATCTAGGCATAAAACAGTGCATGCACTGTCTAGATAGCTAAGAATGCAGTTTGGAACAAACCTGAAATTTGCCATATGAAAATACCAAGAATGCTTGGTTAGGGTGGAAAGACGATGCATTATCGTTTTCTCCATTTTCTTCTCAGAGTTTTCTTTTAATTAAAATATAAAAATAAATTTAAAAGAAAAAAAAGCTCCTATCATGTTTCCACCTATTACTGTTAGCCAAATATTTCTAGTTTGCAAACATTGCCTGATAGACACCTATTTCTTCATTAGTTAATAAATATTACTACAAGTTAATATTAATACAAGCGTATCAAATTGAGTTAAATTCCCAAATATTTTATTACAGGCAATCTAATAAAGATGTTAATATATTATATACATCAATCAAGAGATATTTTATAAACACGTAGTCTAAAATGGTTATGTTTATAGCTAGTGTTCTAAAAATTTCAGAAGTAGTTGTGGCTTTATGAAACCTTAACACAGAATATAACATGTTCAGCTATTTGTTCCACATTCTTTTTCCAAGAACTTCTAAGAATTTTCAAGGAACTCAGTAATAGTAAAAAATAATATTTGGTAATAAGTGATTCTATAGTATTTGGAAAAGAAAGCTATTAAAAATAAAACTCTAGCTTTCTTTCAGTTAAGTGATACATCAGGAAAAAGACAAATATATTTAAGTTTTAACATAAAATGAAATAATATATTTATAGTATTATTTTCAACATATCATTGTCTAATAAAATAATTGCATAAGAGATTTTAGCTTTCCTTGCACATAGCCTCAGATTTTTAAAACAAACACTTTTTAGATTTAAGAAATAACATTGAAGGGATGTCTCTAAGAACTTTTTAGCAGAATAATTCACATCACTTCCATGCTCATAAAATTAAGAAACTCTCATCTATCAATTCTGACTAAATATCATAAATGAGTCATGAAAATGCCGTAGCTTAAAAATTAAGAAGTCGTTGGATTTTATAGCAAAATAATTTATAAGCTGCTCTGTAAAAATCAGTGTAATATGCTACACTTATTCAAGGGTATATTTAAAGAGCAATACAATGAAGTAATATTAAAGTAAATAAAGAAATTAGGAAGCCAACATAAGACCATTTGAACATTATGTAGAATTATGTGTGGCTTTATTTATTTTCAGGTAATTCAGAATATAGTGGCATAGACATTTTCTAGAAGATATATGGTCCAACGATAGCTTGGTGTTATTTTCTTGGGCTAAATGAGATTTGTTACTAGATTAACCACAATGATTTAGTTTATATGATAGTAAAACCAAACGTAATTTTATATGACATATTTGAGCACAAGTCTGCAAGTCTGCATAGGTATACATGATGCAATTTACTTAATTTTAAGTGAGGAAGCAAAGCTAAGAGTATTCCGCTCAGAAGAGTTTCTTTTCTTTAAATGAGTTAAGCATAACAGAAATATTAGTAGGACTTTATACCTGAAAAAATTAGCACATTTGGGAACTTGACATCTTTTAAAATTTTAATTATAGCATTATTTGGAGATAATATAAAAATGACTTCAGGCAATGAGCGTTGAGCATAGGCATTTTGCCTTTTATAGGCAACCCTCTGTTAATGAAAAGATTCAGTTATGACTCTGCAATTCTGAGAACAGAAAATGTGAAGAATAGTAGCAGTCTCCCTCAGGGAAAAATCTATTAGGAATGTGATCTAACTATTGCTGATAAGCCTAGGGACTTGCTCAAGGACAGAAATGGACTAAAACTCGTTTTCCGACTCCCAGTTCATCTGTCTGTAACAAATGGAGGAGTCACTTAAAATAATGTGTGCATTGCAATCTTTCTAGCTCTAAATTCAAGTAATTTCAATTGACATGCTCCTCATCTTATCTTCCTGTGAGTGTGTCTCGATATTTGTAAGTGTCCTTCTTGTCCACTGTTTCTCTCATGGAATGGTTGTTGATATTTGCAGATGAAATTCGACATGATACTACTCTAACAAAATTTTAAGGTGATTAATTACACACAGTAGCACAACTTTCTTGTATGATTTTGAATCCTGCTTCCAAGTTTTCATCATTAATGATATTTAAATATTTGCATGTTTATGGAAACAGAAAATTATCTCTGTTGTAGCTGTCCTAGTGTTTATTGGTGCTTTTTTGTAGGTGATTATTTACTGGATAGTTTTATGTCGGGCCTGTGTGTGCTGTGCATGTGTCCATTTATTTCAGATCCTGAACATTTAATTTGAGAATACCTGCTCTTGTATATTTCTGTTCTGTTGCTTGGACAATTGACTTCTTTTTCCTACAGATAAGGAAGCTTTCTGCAAAGAGAAAATTTTTATTTTTGAATATTGCAAGAACTTGATACAGGTTGCAACTTCAGTTCCATCCAGTATGTATCATTCATAGATTGATGACCTCTGATAGTCTCAGAGGTTCGCTGTAGGCCTCTGATGGAAGAATACCCCCTTCCTTTTTCCTAATGATGGGCCTTGTCTTTATCTTACATGAAGGAATGGAAAGCAGACATGTCCATTCCAGAGAAGGGGGCTAATTTCCATCTGCAGAAAATAAATGCTTTTATTTCTCCTCAATAAAACATTTATTTCTAGCACTAAGAAAAACACTTTTTTCTTTATTTTGTGTCTAGTATATGAAAATGCCAGAAAATTTCAAATAAATTATTGATAGAAATTTCAGTTATTGAATGTGTTACGCAGACATTATGAGAAATGTTTAAATGTCTCTCCTCCTCCCTTTTCTCTTTCCTTGGATTTGTATTCTTCAAAACAGAGTTTTTGTCCTAAGAGGAGAAATGGACAGAAGTTAATTATGTTTGCTAATAACTTTTTTCCAAGTTTGATGGCCTTTCATAAATAAGAAATCTATGGTATATTTGCAGAACTTATCTTGTATGAAGTTGCCATTTCTCATCAACATAAGAAATCCAAAATTGCATTCACTTTAATTAGAATACTCTATTAACTCCTGTTCAAACAAGTGATTTTAAAACAACCACACCATATTTACTACTCCACAGATGAATTAAAATATTTTTCAAAATATAGTGCAAAATACCAAAATATTTTTAGTCTGCATGATGTAAAACATCTGGATAATTTTAAGTATTCCAATGATTTCCTGAAATTTTCTCTTTTCATATGACTATTTGACACATGGAGGTACAGTTTTATATGCTACTTTTCAGGACATAATAACTTTCTTCTTTTGCCTTTAGATGATATTTTGATTAGTTCAGTTTTGAATTTAGCTAAAATTTAGACTAACTCATAAGTATATTCTAGCTGCCTAACTGGTAACTTTTCATTTCATGCAACCTTAAATTAAATTATGCTATATCAGATGTGCAAATGAAGGCAGGAAACTCTGATAAATTGGGAAAGTAAAAAATAACAGATACTTAGAGAATAATGACTATATAAATAGTAATAACTCTTCTTCTTCCCTGTCTTATATTTGTTCTCTTTCATCTTCTTCCTCTTCTTTCTTTTCTTCTTCCTCTTGCTCCTCCTCCTCCTCTGCTTTCTCTTCTTCCAAAAATTATTCTGAAATTATTATTATTATCTTTAGCACAGCAAGAGTATTAATGGTTGGCTACAAAATCATGGAAATATAATTGGTTTCATTTTGTATTTTATCTCTCTTTAGTTACTATTACTATAGGTCAGTTTATTTTTTAATAGATCTTGAAATGAATTATACTCCGAAATATGAGCAATATGACCTTTCCACTAGAATGAAGTTTGGATTTTAGGGATATTTTATGTTTTGGAATTCTTTTTATTACAAAATGACTGGATTTAAACACAGCAATAATGCATGTGTTATTGAATAACACTTATGTTCATCTTTGTATTTTAACATTTTTGTATCTTTCATGCATGGCAATCCAAATAGGTACCAATAAAAGGGTGAGATTCAGCCCATCTCTGCCTCTTCACTGTTTGTCTCTGAGCAGTTCATCTGTTTATCAGTCAATTGCAAATGTGAACAAATTTTCTCTAAGCTACTTTGCATATAGTTGTTAGGTTTCCGAGCTACTCTCAAAACTCTGGTTGACCCAGGGTACAACTAAAGTTCACTCTATCAGGTCTTATATTAAGTATATAAAACCATCATTATATAAACATTTTCAAAGGAAATATGTGTCTATTTCAGAATAATTCTGTCACCAGCATTTTCTTAATTGGTTCTTCCATTTAGCAGAGATAAATTCTACATTCACTCATAAGGAAGCGTTTTTCTGAAGCTTCGTAAGGGAAAGAGCCTCTGGAAAGTAAGAGTGAAAAACAAATTTAAGCAATTCATTGCTTAACCGTCTGCATTAGAAAATGCAGGCAGCTGATACCATGGTGGTAGGAAGTATGGTTTACTGTCCACCCGTTCTGTATAAGCCATTTGTAATTCATAAACTATAATTCTCACTGTCGATACAGCTAATGGAATAAGAGTTCAAAATTATGTTAAATTTCTCTAAAATTGATTATACAAATCTAATTTTCTATTAACTGCTACTTTTTTCTATATTTCGGTGTTTGATGCTCTTTCACAGAATGATTGTCTTTGTTCTGCTTTTATTTTGTTTTGCTTTTGGCTTATTCTCCATAGTAAGTGTTGAAAGAATAATGGAAGTGTCAAGGATAGGTGGAGAACACATAACTCACAAATATACTAATTATGATATATCCTTTAAAAACTGAGATTGCCTGTGTGTATTTAAAATATTCAGATAGTGCCAATGCATTCATATCGCCTGTAAGCGTGTGTGTTATGTAATCAATCTTCAAATGTGACAAAATAGATGCATCTTTAAAAATTATCATCAGATTCTTTGATAAAAATACCTTCCCTAAACATTTTTTCCATGGAATGAATATAGATTTGATTAAAAAGCAAAAATAGTATAATTTCTATGCCACCAAGAGCTTGCCAGTGCTCACTAGCAAAATCAGCTGAGAGTGTCCAATTTGAATTCAGCCTAACTCCTCATATGATGTAACTCGTCCTTTTCATTCTCTATGTGTGGGAGTGATGAAAGTCTGAGTGACGTGCCATCATGAATGTGTGTCAGGAACAATCTGCCAGTTTTGACGTTAATGGACAGGCCAGCTATGGAATGACAGCTGAGTGACATGAGTGATGGTTCATGCCTCACTGAATTGACTGCCTGTTAATCTAGTTTGGCTTTTTTCCCTGTAGTGAATTTGTTGGCTATTTTTTGGGGCTCATATTTCCTAGTCTAATCTTTACCTTACTTCTAGCACACTAAAAGCCCTTTTAGGGGATGACTTATTAATAAACTTGTCTGCCACAGTATATTTGTTTAAAATACATAAATTTCATTTCTTCTGTAGAATAGTTTAATTATGCCTTTTTTCTGCTTGGAATGCTATGAAATGTCCAAATTCATTAATGCTAAGCATAACCGCAAAGTTAATGGGGAAAAAAAAAATCAACTACAGTAATTATACTGAGTGATTTTTTTAAGTGATTACATACAAATCTTGGAACCTTGTTTAGCCTCTGTCTGTATACCATGGTTAATATATTGAAGGATATCCCTCTACTTAAATGCTATTTCTTGCCCCTATTCAAACTATGCACAATTTTAAATTTATTTTTTAAAATTAGCAGTAAATGTTTAGGGTTAATTTGAAAGAAAGATCTACTGATTCCCTCTTTCTCCTACCTAAAACTTCTACTCCAGCATAGGAATAAAAGAGGGTTACAAGTTATTATCATAGTACTAATGGTCTTGGAAATTTGATTCATGGTACGAGGCTACAAGCTAAACAAGGAAAGGGTACAACTAAGAGATCATACATTTTTGTTTGTTTTATGTTGGGAACAGGAGAAACCATGACTTAGTTTACCCTTTGGCAGTGTTAACCACAACTAAATGACTCCCTTTGATATCCTTTGTTTTTAAAGTTACTTACTAAACCATGGGATTGATCTCTTTGCTAGACAAAGACGAATGCTCCAAGGATAATGGTGGATGTCAGCACGAATGTGTCAACACGATGGGGAGCTACATGTGTCAGTGCCGTAATGGATTTGTGCTGCATGAAAATAAACATGATTGCAAGGAAGGTATGGAAAGGAATACACTTTTCTTGACAACATGTAGAATTGCATGTGGTTTGGATAAAGCACTGCTTCCAAGTAGAGTTAATCATTTCAATGAGTGATCTCATGGTGGGCTACCCAAATGTCAAAAAACAAAATTCTGTGTAATGTTCAAAGATCCAAGGCAAATGACTGGATCTTTACTTTGCATATAGGTGGCATTAGAGTAGCTTTGTATAACAGACATAGTAGCTGCTAGGATACCATCTGGTAGCCAGAAAAGCACCACGTTCTCCCCAGGTCTTTGTGGAACAGACCTTATAACAGCATGCATAGTTAAACTTAACTTCTGCTAAATGTTTTGCATTTGATGTAATACTCCTCCCAAAAATATCTTGTATATCTTGTGCATGTGCTACATAAGTGATGTCCCTTTAAATACCAGGAGTGTCAAACTCAAATGCCTACCAAAGGGAAGACATTTGAAAATGGTAGATACTGTGTCATTTAAAGTTTGAAGTCATGGTGTTGGTCCAGAAAAGCTTAATAGTAGCACAATCATACCCTACCAGATTTTGTCCCCAAGGCCTTACAAAATTCCACAACTTTTTAAAAGTAGTAATCTTAATCCCCTTAGCCACTATGAACTAGACGAGAACTTTAAATAGTTATTCAGCTCTTATTTCTTTCTTTGACAGTCTGTTCCCGAATTTTCTACTTAAGTTGGATTTATGCATGTTTTGAGAGGAGAATTACTAAGGCAAATTTTATAACTTTAGTCACCATATGTACATTGGAAGGTACCTGACTCTAACCACAGTTAGATAAGAATGTTTTGTGTAAACATTGCAATAATAGAGAATATCCTGAGTTGACCCTTGTTCCATTCAACTCCTTTGAAATATGGTTACATGTCGAGGATTTTCTTTTTCTCATTGAGCTAATGACATTGTGCAGAATCATATACAAGCAGGAATTTTTCTTTCTCTCCTTTCATGTATAAGCATAATATCTGTAACTTGGTAAGATAAGATATGCTATTAAATCAATAGATTAGGAAATAGGTCCAGGTTTTTGGGGTTTTGGGGGTTTTCTTTTTTGTTTTTATTTTGAAACAGGGTCTCCCTCCGTTGCCAAGGCTGGAGTGCAGTGGTGTGATCTCAACTGATTGCAGCCTCGACCTCCCAGGCTTAAGCAATTCTCCCACCTCAGTCTCCCAAGTAGCTAGGACTACAGGTGCACACCACCATGCCTAGCTAATTTTTTGTATTTTTTTGTAGAGACGGGTTTTTGCCATGTTGCTCAGGCTGGTCTCGAACTCCTGAGCTCAAGCAGTCCACCTGCCATGGCCTCCCAAAGTGCTGGGATTGCAGGCATGAGCGACTGCACGTGGCCCAGGTTTTTGTTTTTTGTTTTGCAGACATTGAAGGTAATTCAGAGAAAAAAAAACAAGACAGCTTTTATAGATTATAGATTATACATGTAGCCTGTGGATCACAGGTACAAATATGTCTCTGTTCATTACATAAATGATATAGGAAACTTCATTATAGATAAAACAACATGCAGACGCACCTTAATAAACTTGTCCTATTGCCAGGAAAGGGGTTGGATCATCTTTTACCTTCACTATAGTACATGCTCCTTGTACACTTTAGCAACGAGCCTCTCAACCTAGTCTCAGTGTCATCGCCACATCCTGCAGAGATCACATTTCACATTGCAAGGCTGAGACAGGGACGATGAAATTTAGAAAACCCTTGTCATGACTGGATCCAAACTTTCAAGGCTATGTCTTGCTACCATAATCATAGATTATCAGACAGGAACTGAATTTTACCTTCCACTTTATTGTAATCTTCTGTTGCAAATACAAATCTCCCTATGGAAACCTAGCACAATTAAGGTGAAGGTCTAGTATGAATGATTGCAGCAGTGGGGCCAACAGCAACTACAGTAAGTGCACTAACTAATGTTGGGCCATGTTACCCTTGCCCTGTGGCCCCGAAGGGTATAACCGGTGTGTTTTCCGTTGAATAAAGTATTTCACCAAATGTATTGCTCAGGAAATTTTAGAAAATTATATGTACACAATACATAACAAATAATCCCAGTCTAAACAAGGATGTATGTTATAGAATTTCCTAAATTATATAGAAAGAACACAGCTTGAGGATAATAAGTGTTTTTGAAATTTAACATTAACCATGTGGAAAGATCTTGTCTAAAATGAGCTTATTTTAATTGTAAAAAAAAAAAAAAAACCATTACATAATTATACTGATTGAATGAGGTATCCTTTGAAGTTCAGAAGCATCTCTAGGGCTAATAGCTGTTCATTTATTTTTCCTCTTAGTGCTTCTACTTGCTTTGATAAAATTAGGGCTAATTTATTTTAGAAGCTAAAATTATGATACAGGTATTCAAGTGTATATTTAACTAAGGGAGAGAGAAAATGTAAATACGTGATTCAAAAGGTGCCTTCATGATGTTAATTAGCTGTAAATGATGTTTCTTTTAATAGGAAAAAAGTTGCAAATGGCATAGTCCAATGATGTTTGTTTGTGACATTGGATTAAATACACCCAGTGTTGATATTCTCGACTGTCAATATATGTTGCACTGTTAAAGTCTGAACCACAGACCCATCAGTTTAAAATAAAAGTTCAATTTATTTTAGGCATTTATCTGATTTATGGTAAATACTTAATTTCATGTGAGGCAGACAACAAACATTGGCTGATTATACTCAGCAACAGATTTCCCAGAGCAGATGAATATGATAACCGACACGGAAGTGATAATTAGCTGGTATTCAGGAAAATCTTTCAGCAGGGCAGTGGGCAAATAGGCTGCTTGCTTTCTGCCTCAAACCTGGGCTGGATTGCCACACTGTCTGATATTATGGTTATTGGTACAGCTGAGTGTGAACAGAAGATCCACAGTCCAAGTGGCCTCATCACCAGTCCCAACTGGCCAGACAAGTACCCAAGCAGGAAAGAATGCACTTGGGAGATCAGCGCCACTCCCGGCCACCGAATCAAATTAGTAAGTGAGCACATCCTTTTACTTTCCATTAACCCGACTGCCCTTGTCTTGCATTACAAGCACTAGGAAATAAAATGGAAGTTTATCTAATTGAATTGAATCATAGGCAGCTGGAAAAGATTTTTTGTCTCATGCTTTCCTCCTTACACTAAAATCCTTGACTTGACTTCCTAGATCAAGGTGACTGCCACGTTGTTCTCCTCTAGTGTTTCTTATTCTGGTTGTTTTATAAGGCATTACCAAAGTTGCTTCAAAACAGTAGTCTTTATTTCTTAATATATTACTGGTAATTATATTTTCAAATTTGGAAAATAAATGAAGAAATAAAAGAATCAGAAATTTGCCAGAAAGCACAGAATAATAATTCACTTAAACCCAGCATAACATATTCTACAGGTTATACCAATTCCATATACATATGTATTTTTCATAATAGAATCAATTTTGTCTTGTGGTGTACAGAATATTATTTTTGCATGATATATTGCCCTCTGTACAAAGATACTGATTTCCTTGGATTTTGCCCACATTTTATCGGGCATGAGTAATTCAAATATGAGTATAATGTCTCATCTCTCTTGCATTCTTCTCATTTTGCATTCTGGCCTGGTCATAAATAATAACCTGATAATAAATGTTAAATTTCATTATAGGCCACAGAGTGTTTGAAGAGTATAATCTAAAGAAATAAAAATATAGAAATGTAGAAATGTTAACAATTTCCTGCAATATGTTGTTTTTAGAAGCAAAAGGCAGTGCCAACTAACAAGGCTCAGGAAAGAGCCCAGCAGGCACTATAATGACAAAAATTGTCTGAGGAGTGAGGCTACTAGTCCAAGGTAGCTCACTAGATGAGTCCAATCATAAGCTTAATTTTTAAATTTCTTGTTTTGACTCTTCCCTCAGTGACTATTATTGGCCAATAAAAAGGCCTTATTTATATACAACATTATAATAAAATCAGAGACAGTTGCCAAGAAATTCATATTCTTAGTATGGAGGTCCTTCCAATCTCCATAGTTGTAAGTGATTTCCCAGACAGAGATATCAGTTCATTTCAGCCACACTGTTGAAGGATCCTAAATGCTGAGAGACAGCACTAGAGGAACTCAACTGCTCTCCAGTCCTGTCCAAGGTCCTGATTGAGAGGATGATTCCCTGAACCTTATGGTAACTTCCTGAGCCTTATGGGCTGAAATATAGAGGCTGCATTCTTTTAAGGAGTTCATTTTCTTAAGAGAGTTGGAAAAATTGATTTTCATGAAGACATTTCTTTGTCTCAATCCAAATTTTTGTTGGATATCATATTCCTTCTTTCTGAAGAACTTATTTTTATATTTGGTATAAAGCATGTACATTAACACTTTTGAAAGCTGTTTTCATTGCATATAGAATTCTAGGATGACAGTTTTCTTTCTCCATCTTGAATGATTCCATTTTTTTCTGGCTTACATAGTTTTCCATACTTCTTTGGTAAATCTTATCATTATATCATAAGTCATGATTATTTTTTCTATGGCTGCCTTCAAAATTTTCTTTTTATCAGCAATTTGAATATAATGTATGCAGGTGTATGTGTTTATGTGTGTGTATGTTTCTGTTTAATAATTTTTTGGTATTTTTCCTTTTCAGAATTATCTGAATTTCTTGCATCTGTATTGTGGGGTCTGTCATTAATTTTGGAAAATTCTCAATTGTTATTTCTTCTTATAATTCTTCTGTGCCATTGTCTCTCTTCTGGGATTCAAATTACTTATGGACTAGATTGTTTGCTGTTATTCCTCAACTCTTGGATATTCGGTTCATTTTTTGCCCTTCTTTCTGAGTTTAAGTTTCAGTAATTTCTACTGACCTATCTTAAAATTCAGTAATTATTTCTTCAGCTGTCTTGAATCTACTGATAAATTTGTCAAAAGCATTCTTTATCTCTATTACCATGTTCTTTATTTCTAGCATTTACGTTTCACTTATTATAGCTTCCAGTTGTGTTAGTCTGTTTGGGATGTCATAACAGATTATCACAGACTTACGGCTTAAACGACAGAAATTTATTTTCTCATAGTTCTGGAGGCTAGAAGTCCAAGATCAAGCTGTACTTAACAAGGGTTAGTGTCTGGTGAGGACTCTCTTTCTGGCTTGTATATGGCTCCACCTCACTGTATACTCACATGGCCTTTTCTCTGTGTATTCACAGAGAGAGACAGAGCTCCGGTGTCTCTTACCGCCCTAAACATATCACGTTGGGGGTTAGGACTTCAACATTAATTTTAGAAAAACACAATTCAATCCATAACACCGTTTATCTGCTGAAATCTCTCATTTGTTCTTGCATATTCTCTGCATCTTCACTAGGATATTTAACTTATCAATGTTAAATTCGTAGTTCCTTTAAATTCCATTTGATATAAACATAGGGGCCATGGGCTCAGGTCTGTTCTGTTGATTGTTTTGTCTCTTAGCAGTGTTTGATTTTTCTTGCCTTTTGTGTCTCATTTTTCTTTTATTAAAATAAGACATTATGTGTGCAATGGTAGAGACTTTATGTCTGGAAATGGATACATCTCTTGTGTTAGCTTATTAGTGTATTTGTGTGTATGAAGAAGGGTGTTAGGTGGATCTAATTAAGCCAAGATTGGATTTCCTTGTTCTATTATTATCTTCATTGCACCACGGGCTTCAAATTCCTTTTTCTTCGGGTGGAGGTTGGGATTTAAGAGGTGTTTTCTCAATGCTTCTGTTTCACTCGTACCTTCTCTGTTCATCCCCAGCGCAAATATCGTTCCTCTCCACCCTTTTTTGTCTTTATCAGTGATAGATGGCAGTTGCTTGTTACTTGGTGCTTGCTAGTCTGGTGGTGAAGGCAAAGGGTTCTTTATTATTTCAGTACAGACTCCACCTTAGGCAGGCCCTGCATGTTCGGGTCTTGGTGTTGAGCTTTCTCAGTGATCCTTTTTCTTCTCTTCATGGCAGTGAAACTCTGTCTATATATCTTATGAATCTTCCTTGGGAGAGAGTTTCTTTTCAGTCTCCTAGTGGTAGAAGATCTCTAATGTTACTGGTAGTTGATCCTGAATCCAGGACTTCCCGTAGGGGAAAGGTAGGTTTTGGATTTGGTTTTATTTTGTTTTGTCTGTTTTGTTTTGACATTTCCTCTGCCTGCAGTGGCTCTGTACCTTTGTCGTCGGGGTGGCAGGGTTTTCTGCTTCTCCTTCAGAGGCTTAAGGCTGTGTTTTCTGAAGAAGAAATACAATGAGGCTTCAGACTTTTCTCGTGGCAGTGACCACTTCCCTTTCTCAAGCCTGAAACACGAAGGAAGGCACTCACCCACCTCCTGCTTTTTCCACAAATGTTCTTGTGAGCAGGAGATGGAGGTCCACGGAAAAGGATCTGCAAGTGTGTACAAGTTCCCTTCGTGTCTGTAGTTTCCTCTTCCCCTCATCCACACATGACCTTCACCAAGCCATCACCAATTTTATCAGAATGCTTTTCAGCTGGCTGTATGATACCAACATCTCTTCCTCTTGTAGTCTGCCACTGTCACATCTTTCCTTGGAAGGGCCTGACATTCAGTAGACTTCAGACTACTGTGATTTCCATGCTTTGGTGTGTTCAACCAATGTCGTGATTTTTTTTTTTTTTTCACACTTTACATCATGGCTTTTTCTTGTTGTCAGGGTAGAAGTAAAACTAGTTCCAGCTTTCTATATCCAAGGGAAAGTAGAACTCCTAATATACCCCGGTTTTAAACATAGCAATACTCAATCCATTCTCAATTATATATCTTTCAGCTTGAAACATCTCATCTAACTCAAGGGCAATCTGTTCCTTCACAAATTGCAGGATTTATTTTTCTTGCCAATATTCAACTTGAGAATTAGGACATAAAGCATGTCTGTTCAACCATGGTCATACCTGCTGGTATCCTAAGAAGGTAATATTCAGAAGCAAACTGAGAGCTTTAACGCAAGTATTAAACTTTATTTTAGGAATTGGAATTTGTGTTTTTTGTGGAAGTAGTTATAGTGTAAGCTAGGTTTTCTCAAATGCTAGCATGTGTCAGAATTACCTGGAAGGCTTGTGAAAACATACATTGCTGCCACACCAGAACTTCTGATTCATAGCATAATATTGATTGCCACCATCCTATCCCACGGATCATGTTCATATAAAGCCAGACTCTCAATAGCATCCTAAGAGCCAGGGTTAGTAGAAAGTGTGTCACAACAGATTAGCCACCCACTCCAAGTAACATTTTGGTTCTATATTTTTAACTCTTGCCATTTTCACACTATAATTGCTTTTTTTCCCCGATTGCCTTTCTGCATGTAATGTAACTGTTATCTAGTGTTATCTACTTTAAAACTGAAATCACTATTGTTGCAGATATCAGCCAATAGTCATTTAGTGAACAATACTTTATAATAACAGTTCAAACCATTCAATCACCGACCCATGTACTTTGACATTTATAATACAGGAAATTTCATCAAGATGTTACAATGTGTAAAATAAAAGCATTTTGCCTGATTTCTTTAGGATCTTTAAATTTTTTTGTTTTTGTTTTGTTTTGTTTTTTGGAGTTGGAGTCTTCCTCTGTCACCCAGGCTGGAGTGCAAAGGTGCAACCTCGGCTCACTGCAACCTCCACCTCCGGGGTTCAAGCAATTCTCCTGCCTCGGCCTTCCAAGTAGCTGGAATTACAGGCGCCTGTCACCAAACCTGGCTAATTTTTGTATTTTTGTAGAGACAGGGTTTTGCTATGTTGGCCAGGCTGGTCTCGAACTCCTGACCTCAGGAAATCTGCCCCCCTTAACCTCCCAAAGTGTTGAGATTACAGGAGTGAGCCACCATGCCTGGATAGATCTTTAATTTTTATGGAAGAATTTCAACCAAAACTGAAATTTAGAAAACGAGTTCAATGAAACTTGAACAATTATGAAACATTTTAATCCTCTTAGGTCAAGAGCTCCTGGTAGATACTTGGTTACCAACTGGCTTCATTATGGGCAAGGGCAGGGATGAAAGGCAAAGAAAACATTTGGGTCCTTATGTTTACAGTGGAGCTTTCTTCACAATTCATGGATTGATATTCCTTTTTCTATAGGTAGGGTGGGAAAATAAGAAAGAATTTTTTTTCTTTTTTCAATTTATGTTTTCTAATTGGCAGATAAAATTGCATGTATTTACCATGTACAATGTGATATGTTGAAGTACATGTACATTGTTTAATAACTAAATTTAGCTAATTAATATATGTATTATTCATCTTTTGATCATATTTGTGGGGAAAAAAACACTTAACATTCACTATCTTAGCATTTTTTAAGAGTATAATGTATTATTAACTGTAAGTCACCATGTTGTATGATAGTTCTATTGAATTTATTCCTTCTATCTAACTGAAACTTTGTATTTTTTCCTTAAATCTACTCAACCCTTTCCCATCTCAGCCACCCTAGCCTTTGGTCAACACCATTCAACTCTCTGCTTCTTTAAGTTTGATCATTTTAGATTCCACATATAAGTGTGACCATGTAGTATTTATCTTTCTGTGCCTGGCTTATTTAACTTAATGTAATGTCCTGCGGGTTCATCCATGTTGCTACAAATGACAAGGTTTCCTTCATTTAGTGGCTCCACTGTGTATATATACCACATTTTGTAATCCATTCATCCACTGATGGACACTTAGGTTCATTCCATATCTTGGCTATTGTGAGTAGTGCTGCAGTGAACATGGGAGCAACAGACATTCCTTCAACATCCTGATTTCATTTATTTTTGATATAAACTCAGTAGTTGTGAAATTGCTGGACAATAGGTTAATTCTATTTTTAACTTTTTTCAAATGGCTGTACTAATTTACATTCCCAACAACAGTATGCAAGGATTCCCTTTTCTCCACATCCTCACCAACACTTGTTATCTTTTGTGTTTATGATAATAGTCACTCTGGCAGGTGTGGGGTGATATCTCATTTTGGTTTTGATTTGCATTTTCTGGATGGTTAGTGATGTTGAACGTTTTTTTCAAATACCTGTTGGTCATTTGTGTCTTTTCTTTTGAGGAATGTCTATTCAAGCCCTTTGCTCATAAATAGGTTTATTTGTTTCCTTGCTATTGAGTTGTTTGAATTCCTTTTATATTTTGGATATTAGCGTAGTATCAGATGTATGATTCATAAATATTTTCTCCCATTCTGTAGGTTGTCTTTCCACGCTGTTGATTGCTCCCTTTCCTGTACAGAAGCTTTTTAGTTTGATGTAATCCCATTGTCTATTTTTGCTTTCCTTGTCTGTGTTTTTGGGGTGAAATCCAAAAAGTCATTGCCCAGACCAATGTCATGGAACTTTTCCCTACGTTTTCCTCTAGTAATTTTCATAGTTTTGAATCTTATATTTATGTCTTTAATTCATTTAGAATTGATTTTTCAATATAGTGTGACATATGGGTCTATTGTCATTCTTCTGCATGTGGATATCCAGTTTTCCCAACACAATAGGAGGGGACTCTCCTTTCCCTATTGTGTGTTCTTGGCATCTTTGTCAAAAATCAGTTGGCTGTAAATGTGTGGATTTATTTCTGGGCTCACTATTCTGTTTTGTCAGTTTATGTGCCTGTTTTTATGCCAGTATTATTGCTGTTTTGGTTACAATAGCTTTGTAGTATATTTTGAGGTCAGGTAGTAGGATGATTCTAACTTTGGTTTTTTTGTTTTTCAGTTTTTGTTTTGTTCAAGATTGCTTTGGCTATGCAGTCTTTTTGTGGTTCCATACACATTTTAGTGTTTTCTTTTTTTCTGTTCCTTTGAAAAAAATGTTATTTGTGTTTTGTTTCATCAGTGTTTTATAGTTTTCAGTGTAGAGATTTCTACTTACTGGGTTAAGTTTATTTCAAGGTATTATAATTTTTGGAGCTGTTGTAAATGGTATTGTTTTCTTGATTTCTTTTTCAGATAGTTTATTGCTCGTAAATAAGAATGTGACTGATTTTTGCCTATTGATTTTATATCTGGCAACTTTACTGAATTTATTTATTACTTTCTAATAGGTTTCTGGTGGAGTCTTCAGAGTTTTCTCTGCATGAGATTGTGTCATCTGCAAACAGGGATAATTTAACTTTTCTTTTTTTTAATTTGGATGCATTTTATTTCTATGGCCTAATTGCTCTGTCTAGGACCTCCGGTACTATACTGAATAGAAGTGGTGAGAGTGGGCATCGTTGTCTTATTTCGGATCTCAGAGGAAAAGCTTTTAGCTTTTCTCAGTTGATTATGATGTTAGCTGTGGGTTTGTCATACATAGTCTTTATTGTGTTGTTGCACATTCTTTATATGCCTAATTTGTTGAGAGTTTTTTTTTTTTTTAACATGAAAGGACGTTGAATTTGCCAAATTTTTTTTCTATTAATATGATGAGATCATTTTTGTCCTTCATTCTGTTAATGTCTTGCCTCATGTTTATAGATCTACATATGTTGAACGATACTTGCATCCTTGGGATGAATCACACTTTATCATAGTGAATGGTCTTTTCAATGTGCTATTGAATTCGGTTTGCTAGTATTTTGTTGAAGGCTTTTCATCCATGTTCATTAGTGATACTGCTCTTCAGGCTTTTTGTTGCTGTTGTTGGGTAATTGTCTGGTTTTGGTATCAGGATAACACAAGATTTCTACATGTTCCCTATTCAGTTTAGAAGCAAGGAAAAGAAAATTGTCACTGAAGACAATTTTATGAGATAATTTTTTAAATCATAGTTTATGAATTTTGAAAGCCTACTGTACTTTCTAACCCAAATTGTCCTGTAACTTGATGTATGGTTTTGTCGAGTGACATGTAGGTAGTGGCTGATAGGTATAAACAAGCCTTCTTTCACTGTGTCTGAGATCACAATTATTTTGGTTAATTTGGGTTATAAGGCTATAACTCAAAAAGACACTTAGATGATCTAGCAGTTATAGATAATAGGAATTACAATAAAATTCCTATATGCCCTTTGTGAGATAGGAGCATTCATGTGCATGATGTTCATTCACCATATGTATATTCAGTTTACAGTATGATTATCTAAATCTAGTATATATTATTGTACATTAACATGAGAACTGAACTATCAGAGTCAGTTTATTGTAGATTTATATTGAGACTTAGGCATTATAATGCAGTTATTACCTTTTATGCACTGATCTAGTTATCTACTGCTGCATAGCAAAATAGCCCAAAACCTCATGGCTTAAAGCAAGCACTGTTGTATCTCATAGTTTGAGGGAGTGGCATCAGTATTTAAGTAGTACTTTGCTGGTAATTTTTCTGTTGCATGTGACATTGATTGATTCACCTGGAAGCATATCTGAAGGGTTGAGGTGGTTGCAATTATATGTCTGTCATCTTGATGTGGAGGGTTAAAAGCCTGAGTCAGCCGGGACAACTATAGCACCCACACGTGACCATTGCAACATGGCGGTCTCAAAGGAACCAGACTCTTTTCTGTCAATCCTGGATCCCCAAAGTGTCCCAAGAGGCCGTGGAAGCCTCAGAAGCCCTTGAACATTACTTTGGAACATTCTGTTGGTAAAGCAAATCACTAAGGCTGCCAGGATTCGAGGGGAGGAGAATTGAACTAGAAACACACAGCCTTGCCTTCCCAATTTAGACTACTGACCTCCACAGCTGTAGAAGAATAAATTTGTGTTGTTTTAAGGCATTGAGTTTGGCAATCTGCTACAGCAGAGACCCACAAAAGACACATTTGCTTTGTTTTTATTATGCATGTGTGCGTTTATTTAATCATGAGGTACTGACTGAATGATTATAGCTTTAAAGTACAAAGAAATTGCAGTCACAAGTATCTGTTATCCCTGTTTTTATCCTGTCTTGGTTCTAAAGGACTCAACTGATCATTAAATTTGGTAGTACCTTTTTATATTTTGAATTAATGTTCATTCAAAACAAAATACTAACAAACAAAGTTCTAGGCATCCGAGCATACTGCAATAAGCTAATGTGCTTATATCATTTTTAGTTGATTTATCATATCCTTGAGTTTTGCTAAATAACATACAGTTACAAATTATAGCTTTATATATGGGATATTTAAAAAACACAAACATCTACAACTGTTAAATAATTATCCATCATAAATCCATAAAAATATATTTGATCACAGTTATAGAGCACTCATGGAGAAGAAAGGTTCTTTTGAATTAGGAGACTGAGGTTTGTACTCCATGATGCCATGTTTTTCCAGTGGCCTCTAATCCTTCACATATTTTGTGGGAAACCAAATGCCAGTTTTTACCAAAAACAGGAAAAGGTGAAAGATGGCTGGGACTAGGGACCTCTAAAGCTTATCTTACAGTTGCTCAAATTGCAACAGTCTCTTTAATTCTTTTAGTTTAAATGTTCACCCTTGCTAAATTTTATTTCTGCATTAAGTGCTGTCATTTTATTATCTCGTCCTTTGTGAATATATGCAGTTACTCTGTAAGGCCTCATTCTTTAGCCATCGCCTGTATTTTCAATAAAAGAACCTCTACAGATGTTCATATGAGTGAACAGCGTCTGGAAGCCTGGCCAGGGGCCAGCCAGGTAATTGGTCTTGCTTGGGTGTTCCAGAAATAAAGTTATTATTTCCACAGCCTATATCGAGAGTTCAATTTTATTTCTTTTGAATTGGACTCCTTAATCTCTTAGCTTGCTTGTCTTGTGGGAAATGCATTAGGATTTCTGACTAGGGCCCATGGTTAGTCACTTTTTTTTTTTTTTTTTTTTGGCCTTTCTAAAACCTAGATTAGTAACCCTAAAATTATAGAAATATAATCATGGAATGAGTATGCTTTAAAGTTTTTTAATACCCAAATACTTATAAAGTTTTCAACACTTAAGAAAAATATTTAAGTCTACCAAAGGAAGGTAGTGTTAGAGTGGAAATCTGAGTTCCTTACAGCTTTATACATTCAGCCTTGCCAGCTATCCTGTCTCCATTGTGAACTTACAGGGCTTTTCGGGAACCTAAGTAGTGTCTTCTGGGGACATTTCTGCGGCATTGGTTCCTGGTGGCTGGAAATGTGCACATTCTTTATTATTTAGATATTGAGATTCATGGTTCGGCTTCTGTTGTAGAATAAAGTGATACATGACATATCACGCCTTATCATTATGAACTCTGAAAAATATTTTAGAAGTTTTTCCTCTCCAAAGAGTTCCTATAATACATTTCTGTGGCCTGGAAATATTTTCTGTTGATGTAAAGTCACTGTGTGTGGAAGGTTCTCTGTGTGGGTATCCCTACTATACAAGGGGCAGGCTTCCGAGATCTCAGCCTGTGAGTTAGTCACACCTTTGCTTGTGTGTTGTGGAGCTTTCAGTTCAGACTGATTTCTGGAAAAGGACCACCCAGCCTTGGCATTTGACCTAACAAGTTGCTACCTATTCCAAAAAGAAAATTCATTAATACCTTAATGAATGAGAGTTGTTTGCATCACTAGAGTATATGTCACTATGGAACCTTTGACTAATATGACTCTTAGAGACTCAGTCTGATTCCATTAGTAATTTGATAAAGAGCTGTAGCCAGTTGGTACCAGACCAGCTGTCACTATGGCCCCCAGCCCACCAGCTCAATGCCACTTTGTATGGTGTTGCTCTGTTCTGTTAAACAGATGTTATGATTTAGGCTAGACATCCTGCATTTCATTAGGAAGAAAAATATCACCTATTTATCTCACTCATTCAGTCTTCAATGGACCAATCAATGGACTGAACATGTGTGGTCTGTAAATTCTGATCCCAGCTTTAGCCACTACTTATAGCAAATACTTTAGAATGCCACGACCTCCAACTTTCTTAAAATACTCTCTTCTACACAGCAGGTTTCCCTGGTTATTTGATCTGTATATTTACAAATAAATGACTTTAAATCACAATCGAAAGAGATACTTGCTCAACATGCAGTGGTTTTTAGATATTCTTTTCCTGAACCAATGTTTTTCCTCTTGAAATTACATTACATTTATAATTCAGAAGCTTAGTTTCATATTTAATAAAGAACTCTAGGTGCGGTTAAGCCAATTTTCTCATAGTGGTTTCCTATCAATTACAAACCGATGTTAGAAATGTATATATGTACGCAATGGTAATAGGAGCAGACTGCTATTTCTTGAGAGGCAGAAAATGAGATTTAGTAGGCCCTGTCTGTAGAATTTTCATACTTGAGGTTGGCCATAAACGTCAGCTAGGTTTTTGGGTAAATACATTGACAGATTTACGCAGACATCCACATACTTATTCAGGATCTTCTGCATCCCACTCAATGTGTGTACTCTACTGGGTTACAGAGATTAACAAGTGACACATTCCTTCAGTTATCGCCTGCTTTGCGTGTTGTGCTTCAGGATAGATGGACTCTACTGACGTCTCCTTGTTCGCTCTATTTCCCTACTCTGTCTTCTCCTTCCAGTGAGATTCTTTGTGGTATGTTCAGTCTTTTTGTACTAGCCAGTGTCTTTCTTCAAATGAAGTAAGCATTCCTTTTCATCCATCATGATTATAATAAACAATTACTCTAATGCTTGTTGGTTATAATATGTTTTATCTCTACTTTTTAAGTAGAGTGCAGTGGAAAGAGACAAAAGAGAGATCAGCTTTTTTCCCTCTTTTCTTTCTTCTGTTAAGTAACTCCATTTCTTTCTTCTACTCCCTAGTTAACATGAATTGTTTCTTTCATTTCTTTCTTCACTCCTCTGAAGTCAGAAGTGATAGTGGGTGATGTAGTGTGGTATGGAATAGATAGTGGGTTCACACTGAGACAGAGAAATTTTTAGTCTTTTTTTTTTTGATATGTATTCAAATAGACTGAATATTATGATCACTTCAGCAAAACTGTATCAAATAAAATAAGTTTATTAAAAGTTTATGTGCCAATATTTTGTTGTAGGGATTATAGCATTTTAAGAAAGTTTGAAATGTATTTCATACTTTTTCATGTTTATTTTCTTTATATTATTTTAGTTTTATTCTATAGACTTAAGTAGGAATCACAGCTTTATTTCTTCAATGTATGATGGTTTTTCTGGGGAAAGAAAAGAGCCTTTGGAAATGGAAAATAACCTGTAATTTATGTAACTATTAATAGTTTGGACAATGTTATTTTCAGTCCATCTCAATTAAACTTTGCTTTGTGATCTACAGTGTGCTATACATTTGATTATTTTTTTATTTTAAATTTGCTAAGTCACACAGATGAAAATTATGACACAGGTAAATTAGAATAGTTTTTAAATGTCATAAATAAGAGCCAAGCATTCAAACTCTCCAAGATGTCCAATATTAAAATAAGTGTACCATCTACATGAAAAGTAAATTAAAAATATTCTAGCATTAAGTATTATCAGTGTTTGCTAATGACAGGGTTTGTAAGAGCTAAATAAAGAAATATATAGTGAAAGTTATTCTCCTTTCATGTATACTATGAAGATTTGTTGCATTTAAGTTTTGTAAAAGTATGATAATACTTTGTTGAGTTTAGTTTAAGTGCCCAGGGGTAGGATAATGGCCAATGGGTTCTATGATTATCAAACCCAGAAGGAACCAATCTTTTAATATGATTGCTTGAAATTTTCTGATGAATCCTTTGGATTAAATTCAGAATAAAATACCATTTTTTAATAATCTGTTTAAATTCTGAGATTGAATTGCAATAGTAGCCAAATAGCCAAATAGTAGAATTTTAATAGCCAAATAGTGGAATTTCTTATGAAGTTATTACATTGTTTTCCTCATTGTGTCTTTTCAGATATTACATATTTTATCGATTTCACATCTTTCTCAATAATGCTCTAAATGTATTAAATTATGAGTATGCCCTGAACATATTTCATTAATATGTATTTCTGTCCCGAAAATTGTCCCATTTTGAGTGATTTGTTTTTTAAAAAAAAATTTATTTCTTCTTTTTAAAAAAGGCATTTAGTGAATTTGAGATTGAGCAGCATCAAGAATGTGCTTACGACCACTTAGAAGTATTTGATGGAGAAACAGAAAAGTCACCAATTCTTGGACGACTATGTGGCAACAAGATACCAGATCCCCTTGTGGCTACTGGAAATAAAATGTTTGTTCGGTTTGTTTCTGATGCATCCGTTCAAAGAAAAGGCTTTCAAGCCACACATTCTACAGGTCAGCAAATTTGAGTCGTGTTTCTCTTTTTTGGACTAAGATCCAGGTTTCTCTTCTGGTGAATTTGGTTCAATAATAGGATTGTAAATAAATCTCCAAGCATAGCAGATGAAATTTCATTGAAGCACTTTGTGAAATATTTGCAGAACCACAAGCATCCTACCTAAAGATTTTCGCAGTTCTTGAGCATTTAGGAAGACCCAATAGCTTTTGCCTGATTTGTGATCAGTGCAGTTTGTTTAAGTAGAACTGTACCGAAATATTCATATAATGTGTTTCATATTAACATTAGCAGTTTGATTTTTATGTTATATTTAACAGATAGAAATCTATGGCTTGATATTAAAAATGTATGTTTTATCTAATAACCTATCTGATCAGCTAGATTTTACATTAATATATTTTTATAAATAAGTTTAAGACTGATCTGTTTGACAGAGCCTCTATTTTTCCTTTGTTTATTTGAACATTAGCAGTTTGATTTTTATGTTATATTTAACAGATAGAAATCTATGGCTTGATATTAAAAATGTATGTTTTATCTAATAACCTATCTGATCAGCTAGATTTTACATTAATATATTTTTATAAATAAGTTTAAGACTGATCTGTTTGACAGAGCCTCTATTTTTCCTTTGTTTATTTGGTAGGCTATCCTACAATCTAATTTACTCTTACACATTTCAACGAACTGTTCTGGGAATCTTAAAGAAATAGAATTTAATTTAGAAAAAATATGAAAAATTTTAGACAAAAATATAGAGTAATGTTATTTATAGTTTGGAGACAGTTTCGTTTTATGTTCCATAAAATATCTATAGAATGTCCCCTTTTCATTCAGTTAAGACAATGTATTAGTTAAATGTAGATATTAACTGGTCATTTAGCTTGTACTGACACCTAGTGGCATTGCTGATGCATAAAAGATTGATACATGGGAGAAATTTGTCTTGGAAAACACAGTATAAAAACGTACAAATTCATCTATGAAATAATTTTAATGAAATTTTGTCATGAATGTCTGCTGATTGTTTTTATTCTTTCACTTTGTTTTGTAATTCATAATTTTAGCTATTCCATTATCCAACATTATTTTCCACTCATTTTATTATGAACATTTGATTTATACTGAAGTCCGTGATAAAGATATTGTCAGAATAGTAATCTGATTAATAATAGTAATCATTTGTCTTCTATCAATAATACAAATTAATTACTTCTTATGATTAATATAAATATTACACATGAGGAAAATCTTACATAGACCAGAGAAATGTCATGCTAATGAGAGATTTTCCACACATTTGGCATTTACTCTTTCAATATTTTTCTTATAATTTGTCACCTAATGAAGAGGTGGAAAAATAAAATCCTATTATTTAATCAATGTTTCACTGATAGCACAGAGTTCATCACATTCTGGAAAATATCGTCATCATAGGTTCCAAAAATGTAGTGTGAAAATGTGCTGTCGAAACTGTTTAAATAATTGATGATACAGTATTTTAAGATTATCTATTTTTTCTTATTCATTTTTATAAAAACTTATTTTTATGCTGTCTCTTTTTACCCCTTGTAAGCAGGATAACTGAGGTTCTATTATGTCTCAGTGTGTCGGTACATCTGGGTTCCTGCTACAAGTGAACCCTTAGCTAGCAGGAAACTTTTGAAAAGATCATTTCTTTGGATCTCAGTTATCTCATCTGTAAAATAATAATCCCAAGGTTACCTACAGCAGCAAAACTCCATACCTCCCTAATTTGCATGACTTCTTCCCATGCACGCCATTTGCAGTGTTTGTATTCTGATGAACATTCCACTAAGAGGATCTAATTTTATCTTAACGGAGGTCATGTATTATGATCCAATGGTAGAGAATGCACTGGGCATTTTAGTCTTACACACATACTTTACATAGATTGCATCCTCAAAAGAACTGTGTGACATAGATCCTATCATCCTCATTTTGCAGATGAAGCCAGTGAAAATCTGGACGATTAATTTGCAGTTTCTAAAATAGTGTCAAAGCCTGGGTTTTATTCTAATTCTGATTGTCTCCAAAGATAATGTACTTCCTACTATAGTAATATTTTCTCATGTAAAACTTTTGGATTAGGAAGAAAATGAATATAAAAGTATCATTCTTATAAGGTGAAGATTGAATGCTTCTTTATAGAAATATTAAGCAAATCTCTTCAAAGTATGCAAGTGACTAGGCTCATTTTATTTCCCTGTTTCATTCACAACCATTCAGATACCATGTGAGGAACCCCAATCACAATTTGTTAGGCAAAACAGGCCATGGATATTCTTTAAGCCTGCCCTGTTATTTCAGAAATGAGAAATTTAAGGCTAAAAAATTTAATGGTAACTGAAATAGCACAAGAAGTTAGTAATAGTTGAAATTAGAGTCCCAACTTCCCAACTCCTGTTCCTTTATTATTCTGAGAATTTTTGATATCACTTGTTTGTTTTTTCAGCTAGGTTGGAATTTTTCTGGTAGACCTCTTTTTTTCTATTACTTTCTAGTAATCATACATGTTGAAATACACTTAAGTCTGCTTTTGTTTCTCCTCAAAGTCTCTTTAACAGGTTCATTTATTCTACTCTTTCACCAAATATTTATTTTGCATCTGCTTTGGACAATGTAAATGTGTGGGAATTTTTAAGACAATAGAAGGAATTCCTGTCTACTGACAGCTTACAGTCTGATAAGTTAAACTTATGATTTTCAGTTTATCTTTCAATTTCTGCTGACAAGACAGCCAAGTCCAGTACCATATCTGTCAGCCTTTGCTACATGTATAAAGCATTTATTCATTATTTACTGTCTTCTAGAATATGGATGGCTATTTTTGATGGATCCTTTAAGTATATAGTTTCATTTGCTTAGATAAATTTATATTTTTGTATACAATTTTAATTTTATGCCCAAGAGAAATTTCTAACACTATGAATTTTAAAACTAGGTGACTAGAAATGTAAGATGTAATTATGGCTGCTTTTCTTTAGAAGTTAAAAAAACAAGTCCACGGAAAATGGACTTAATTGAAAAGAGTTCTTTTTTCCTCTGACAGTTTGCTCAAATTTGAATTCCAAATTTATTTTAATAGGTAACAAATGATATTCCTCCAGCCTTAAATAACTTAATTAAAGGAAGCAAATCTTTAGTAAAAAAAAAAAAAAAAAAAAATCCTGTGTCTTAGTTCTAAGAGGATATGGCTACAAAACAGAAAAACGGGAGAAACATGGAGAGAAAATAATTTTTAAAATCAAAGTATTGTCTCTTGGGACTTCTTTTCTGTGATATAAAACATCATATTCTGTGTCAATGACATTTAAAAATAAAGTAATATATTATTAAACTCTTTGGAAAGGAAATTATTTTGATCTAAATCAATTAAACTGGATTGCTCACTAAAAGCATTTATAGGTCAAATTACAAGAGTTCTCCTGGAGTTTAATACTTTACCAGGAAATAAACAAACTTGTCTTTCCAAATTAAAATGAAGTTCACCATAGGCTTCTCTTCCCTCCTTTTTACCTTTCCTATTCAGCTTCATTTTCCATTTCTCAGAATTCTGTAAGAACTGCTTTGGCAACTGTTCTTTAGATGATATAAAAATGCTATTGCCAACATAGTAAATAACTGGTTTTATATTTTTCTGACTTGGTAAATGAATAGGTAGTTTCGATGAAAATGTGTTCACCGTATTTAAAAGTCATCTTTTAAAGTGACCTATTACAATAAAGGACCTATTGACCATTGCTTGAATGGCCAGGAGGATTCTGGAAAACACCCAGAAGCAATTGCCCTCGGGCTGCCTATTGTATTCTGGAATTTTCTCAGGGCATATTATAGGTTGGTGCAACAGTAATTACAGTTTAATAAAATCACACCTCTTTTGCATATAGCATTCAAATGTTCATTTCATTCTTTACAAATTCATCCTGTGGACTAAATTATGTCATGGGGGGTGTGTAAGTGTGAGTGAATGATGGTTAGAACATTAATTCCTGTGGACTGAATTCTGTCATAGGGTGTGTGTGTGTTTGTGTGTGTGTGTCACGGTTAGAAATTAAGTCCAGGTTTATTAGTTTGAGCAGTGATCCACAGAAATGGGGGTGTGCACTGCAACAGATAAAAGAAAACGGACGCAAAAGCGGGGGGCGCGGAACTTCTTGTTGTCCTTAAATGCAGCTTAAGGCATTTGTTTTTAAATGTAGGTCGTTTTTCTAGAAGTTTTTAATAAAGTCCCATAAAGACACCTTCCTGTGATTTTCAGATTCATAAAGCCTCTATGAAGTCGTTTTTCCTCTTCTGTTTAATTTCTTTAATTCTTCCTTGATTTTTGTTCCAAGTTGCGGCTGGCAGAGTGTTGCTTCTTCTGGATCCTGGTCCTTGTAATGCTACCTTATATCCGTGAGGCAGGCACACAAAAGGCTGCCTGCACCAGCTCTCCAGGTCCTCCCCGGCTGCTCTTCCTGGGCCATGGAATAAAAGTAATGCAAGTGCCGAAACTAGTTTAAAAAGCTGAAAACAAAATATATCAGTCAATACTCAAACTTGGAGAAGAGGTAGAATTTTAAAAAATCTGTAAATGAGATTACACTGATTTACATATTTATATGTTGAATTCAGAAATATTTTTCACAAAATATTTTACTGGCCTTCAAAAGTAGAATTTTTCCTTCCTAATAGAATATTAATAGTGCTTTAAATTGTTGTTCATTTTTCTGGGTTTTTCATTTCATACCTGAGTGGATCCTAGAGTACAGATGATGGCATTTACATATGCTCATAGGAAAATAATAACAATAATAATGGTAGCTTAAGTTTATATAGGTTTTACTATGCCAGGCACCTTTCAAGCATTTTTCATATATGAACCTATGCACTCTTCATCTGGACCCTATGATGTGAGTACTATGTATGATTCCCTTTTTAGAAATGAAAGTGTGGAAAAAAGTCTCCCAGCTGGTAAAGAATAGAGCCAGATTTGCAGCCAGGCAATTTGACTGGGAGTTCCATCCCATGAAGGGGCAAATAATTCTTGGAGTTACTGAGATAAGAAAAGTTCCATACTGCGAAAGGGAGGATGCTTGGCTTCCAGTCTGTGGGACTTGGGAGATAAAATCCCAAGGGTAATTGGTATTCCAGCTTTCAGGACTATTTCCTCACATAAATACATTTGTAATAGTGGCACCTCTATCAGTAGGTTGTGTGAGATACTCATCTACCATTTGGAAGACGGAGGGACATTTGCATTCACCGTGTAACACAGCCTAATGGGGAAGTCATTCTTGTAACTGGAACCCTAGCTGGAAGTTCCTTCATATGTTAGTCACATAAAGGTCTCTGAATTTGCTGTTGTTTATGATAACGCCCATAGAGTTGCTTGGGCACACATGATTTCAGACAAGGGGTTCAATACCCATAATTCAGAAACATTTTGTTTTTTAAAAGTCACCAAACCACAATATGGGTAAACTATATACAAATCTGAAAAGTTCAATTTAGAATTTCGGCTGCCTAACCATCTTCGTGAAGGACTATCTGGTCACAGACTACCATCACAGTGTTACAGTTGTACTTGGCTGTCCAGTGGTTTTGCTTCTCCAGATTTTACCACATTGGATTTCCTCTAGGATGTTCCCTATTTTAGCAGTAAAACTCCTACTTCCCAGAAACTCTTTCAATCTCTGACAAACAGAGACAAAAAGAAACTCCACTTTCTCCTGACACTTTTCATAGCCTATTCTTTTATCTCCCTCCTAACCACCATACTTGCTTGGATAGGTTGATGGGGCATTGTAGACTCTCTGCCTTTATTTAATCTCCAGTAATTAAAAAGTTTTAGGGCTCTGGCCAGGTGCGGTGGCTCATGTGTGTAATCCCAGCACTTTGGGAGGCTAAGGCAGGTGGATCACTTGAGGTCAGGAGTTCAAGACAAGCCTGGCCAACATGGTGAAACCCTGCCTCTACTAAAACTACAAAACATTGGCCACATGTGGTAGTGAGCGCCTGTAGTGCCAGTTACTTGGGAGGGTGAGGCAGGAGAATTGCTTGAATCTGGGAGGCAGAAGTTACAGTGAGTCAAGATCACACCACTGTACTCCAGCCTGGATGATAGAGCGAGAGCTCTTCTCAAAAAAAAGGAAAAGTTTTGGGGCTCTGACTACAAATTGTTCCTGAGAGGAGTGTTTGAAACCTTTTATTTTCTAAATTATACTAACTAAAACATTTTATGCCCACTTGCTTATTTCGTTGGTGTATTTACCTTGAGTGACAAAGGTCACTCAATAATAACTGGTAGAGCCTGTGCTTATTAATTTATCTTTTTTAAAGGAGCTGTGAGGAGCATTTACTATTTTTTCTTGTAATAAACACAGACTATCGTTGGATAGATTCGAGAATTGTAAAGATAATTATAATTAATGATATATGTAGGTTTTTCCCCATCAAGTGAGATAAATATTTCTGTTGAAGTAAAACACTACTATTGTATATATTCTATATAGAAAGTTCTATATAACACAAACACACGCTGAGGAGTTTTTTATCTATTGTTGAATTTTAAGTTACTTCTCACTTCTTTGCATTTGGGCTTCTTAAATTGTTACGATTAAACTTAAGTTAATACTCTGGAGTCTCCTCTATGAAAATAGTTATTTGAGACTAGAGACAGTGTTAGGTATTACAATTTTAAAAATTATTGAGTCCCTAAGTGGTAGATTCTAAGTGATTTTCATGTTTTTAATTCTGAAACCTCGCTAAAATTGGTACCATTATTTTCATCTGTATTTTACCCTTGAGAAAAACATGGCTGAAAGACATCCCTTACCCGGAGTCACAGGGCCCGCAGGCATTGGGACTGAGATTCCAACCCAGACCGTCCATGTCTGGGGCCTGGGTGGGCACTCGTGACACTATCTGACTCTTCAGTTATGGAAAACATAACTGATACTGGAAGTAGAAACAGAAGTTAGACAATGGCTAGGCTACACTGAAACTACACTGAAATTGAAATTGGACCCGTTAAAGCCCATTGACTTTACTCGTTTTATTTTTCTTTCCTGGGCAGAGTGTGGCGGCCGATTGAAAGCAGAATCAAAACCCAGAGATCTGTACTCACATGCTCAGTTTGGGGATAACAACTACCCGGGGCAGGTTGACTGTGAATGGCTGTTAGTATCAGAACGGGGCTCTCGACTTGAATTATCCTTCCAGACGTTTGAAGTGGAAGAAGAAGCAGACTGTGGCTATGACTATGTGGAGCTCTTTGATGGTCTCGATTCAACAGCTGTGGGGCTTGGTCGATTCTGTGGATCCGGGGTAAATATACCACCAATAGGATACCCTAGACACCATTAAGATGCCTATTGATTCATGATTGATATATGTACCATTCACAAGTTGGCAATGCTTTTACAAAAAAAATAAATAAATAAGGTTACATCATATTATAAATGGCTTGACAAATTATAACATGTCTCTTCCCTTATCAATTCTCCACTTCTAATGAATTTGCCTGAATATCAGGTGAAACTGATGAAATCAGTAGGTATAATTTCTTATCACTTTTCCATGTTCTAATTTCTTATTATGCAATAAATATTTAAATACTTAATCTAACAGCAGCGTATTTAAACACACACCATAGACAATTCTGTCATGTTTCTAAATTAAAGCTTAAAGGAAACAAAGAATATGCACACCATTCTAATTCACATTCTCTTCTTAACAAATATATTTGGCGGCAGTGGCAAGGTCAGCCACTGGTGTGTGTACACAGGCAATGCTACAGAGATACTGTTCCATTGCAGAGTGTCACTTGTGCAGGTGCGGAGTGCCAGGTACACGTCAGAAGAGGTCACCATGAGAAATAAGGAAAAGAAAAACCTAAGGTTTTCTCTGTGTTTTTCCCCCAGGACTCACTGCATGAATATTTATATATTTATAGTCTTCTGAATACATATTTTGTACTGAAGATATTGGTCCCAGTTTTTCAAATGTCTACCAGTAGCTATTGCTTCAGTAATACTGTTGAACTCCTGCCCAAATGACAACTGAAATGTAACGAAAAAGGTTCTTGGTGCTTAGATTATTAAAACAAGAAATACTTGACGATTTGGATTCTGGAAGTGGCTCTGCTTCAGAGCAGCTTCTGAAACGCATTTAGTATCTCTACACTCTCTAAACCTCACTTTACTGATTTGCAAATCAAGAGAACTTGGCTTAAAAGCTTAGGGAAAAAACATTCAAGTCCTAGAGAGAAAAGTGCCCAGAACTTAGAAAATATAATGTGTGTTCAGAGCTCAGCTACATCACTGACTAGCCATGTGAGCTCTAGCATGTCACTTTCTTCTCTGAATCCCATTTTCTCCTCTATAAAGTGAAGAAGTAGATTACACCTACTCTCCAAGGTTGTTGGGAGGAATAAATTATATTCCAAAGAAAAGTATTCCCAAACGTGCATTACACTGAAGAAAAAGTGATTCGTTTTATTGCTTGTTTACTTGCTTGTTGTTTTTGTTTTCCTTCAGCCCCCAGAAGAGATTTATTCAATTGGAGATGCAGTTTTAATTCATTTCCACACTGATGACACAATCAACAAGAAGGGATTTCATATAAGATACAAAAGCATAAGATATCCAGATACCACACATACCAAAAAATAACACCAAAACCTCTGTCAGAACACAAAAGAATGTGCATAATGGAGAGAAGACATATTTTTTTTAAAAACTGAAGATATTGGCACAAATGTTTTATATAAAGAGTTTGAACAAAAAAAATCCCTGTAAGACCATAATTATCTTTGTACTAAAAGAGAAGTTTCCAGCGAAACCTTCGTCAGCATTACAAGGATATTTGAACTCCGTGCTTGATGGTATTAGTAAAGCTGGTGAAAGGGCATCACATACTTCAAGGAAGACTCTACAAGCTTTTGTTCACAGCTTGAAATAGATGCCTCACAATTCAGAGAGTTTAATTCAGGAGTTGTGACCCTGCAGAGTTCTTTTTGACAATTTGTCAAGATTTGGGGACATAAAATGATCTTGCAGGTCATAAACTGGAAAACACTATTCTGGTTGTCTTAGGATAATTGCTGACTTTGTATCTTGGATACAGTGTAAACCAGATCCATGTAAGGTGATGTGAAATGGGAGTCTTTCGAGGGTGATTTGTACTTTCCATGTGTATGTGTGTGTCTGGTGTTTGGAAACTGGGATATTTCAGCTTCATTATTTCCACTTGCAGGCCAGCTTAACCTCTGAAACACAAATGATCTTGAGACCACTTTAGTGTACTTACATTTTGATGAGTTTGAAATGTCAGTGGTGTCTATTATTGCAGTTAAATTCTAGACATCAGTTCTTTGTCTCGGAAAATGTCCAGTGAAATGGTAAACTTAGTTCTTTTTTTTGGAAGTGCTGCCTTTCACACCAAATCCAAGAAGCCTGTGATGTCTTATGAACCTTATGAGAAAACGCCGAAGAGGTGTGAGCAGGATTCTTCTGAATGACTGTCTGGGTGGTTCATTACTCAAGTTACTGCTGCTGCTATTGTCTTTCCTTTGTTGTCGATCTGTTATTGTTGTAGCTATTATTGTTGATGTTGTCATGGTTAATCTATTTTTTAAAAATGAAATGAAGCGGAAGTAGGTCTTGTGAGAACTGAAAGATCTCTTTCATTTTTCTCTTCCTGGGATTCATTTTTTCAAAATGCAATGCTGGAAAAAAATGTTTGTTTCTGAAAGACTTCTTATGGTGCTATTCCATAAACTTTTTTTTAAACAAGTTTTTGACCTTTGAGCCAACCCACCTGTAGACTACGAATGTCTCCCTATGGCTGGTGGCATTTGAAGACTAAAGACTTGTCAAATGTATCAAGAGTATATCATTGCAAGGGCAACCCTTGTCCTGTGGAACAACTACTTATAATGCCTTAGAATTCTTGCACATGATCAAACAGATCCTCCTAAAACACACCTTTTGAAATGTTGAACATAAGAGTGTATGTTAACTAACAGCTCTCTGAAGAAAATGCATTTCCATGACTGAAGCATTGGATATAAATACGGTGTCCTGCTTTTTTTGTAGAAAATGTAATTTGAGGATGAATTTTCTGCTTTAAAGGCATGTGTGTTTTTAAAATTAATGAATGTAGATGTGTGATTGTCTGAGTGAGTGGCACTACAAGAGGTAAAAAATAATGGGTGGTTGAAAAGTTAAAATGTATGTGCCAAGTTCTACTAGAATTCCATTTGAAATAGCACCTTCCTTAGGTTTCATGGACAAATAATGGGAACTTCTAATTATGATCAATCCCATTAAAGAAAGGCTCTTTCCTTTAGAGAAACTCTATTTTGATGTCAATATAGATTACTGTATGAGGTAGCTTTGTTTCTGTTACCTGTCCATGAGCATACAACATTGAATACAATTGGGTATATTCTTTCAGTTTTACAAAATTAAACTATACACACAGATGTAGCTTATCTGTTTTTTTTTAAACTGTTGCCCTGAAAATATTTCTTGCATATGAATTGTAAAATGTAAATACATTTTTAAAACCAACATTTTGATCTTATTGAATGTTACTTTGAAAATGTATAACTATTGCCTGCAATGTAGATGAGCCTGTTAGTGGAGCTGATTCATTCCAGTAACTTCTTCCATATTTTCTCACTAATCTCCAGTTAGCCAAAATATGCCAGGAATGGGAAAGAGGAGAAAAAATCATTAACATTAACACCTATACTGTTCTATACTACTCCTACTCCGTGCTAGGAGTGTGCACTAGCTCTTTTTAAATTCCATGCTACACTCTGAGGACTGTCATCATGTTCTCGTTTTGTAGTTCAGAAAGTGAGGCTCAAATAATTTATTTAACCTTCCCAGAGTCACAGTGTAAAGTTAGATGTTGAAACCCAGTTTATCTTATATAAGAGTCTCTGCTTGTTCTACAAAGGTAGTAGAATCAATCTTGACCTACATAAATAGTAGATTTTTTATGGTGAAACCTTCCCACATAAAGTAAATTTTAGGGGTGAATTAGAGTAAAACTCTCAAGATAGGCATTTTGTTCTTTTCGAGAACAGCATGAAACTTAGAATATCAATGATAGCTGTCTTTAAGAATCAGAATTAGTACTAGAAATTTAAAATAAACTATAGTTTGGAGTTAGGATGAACCTTTTGTGAAAATAAATATATTAAATTATTTTGCCTGATGTGATAGGGGAAATGTATTGGTCTATATTAAGAAATATTCTGGCTATTCTGATTGATATCTTATTACGCCATGGTGAGCTATGCTCTGCACACTGAGAAATTAGGTATTTAGAAGGCACACAGAGATGTTGCCATAACTAGGTCTTCAACATGAAAATTGATTTTTATTGTGTCATGTCAGATATCAGTTTACCGCATATTATTTTTATATTAATTCAACATTTGCCTTAAACGTGTTGTTAAATGAAAATACAGACAGCTTCATTGTTGTGTTGTTAATAATTGTTAGTTACTGCTCCAGACATTTTATTAAATTAATTTTTTAAATTATTTTCCACCCTACATCAGTATATTGGTTGTGCTTTATATTTGCCAAAATCCTAACTCCCATATTGTCCTCTCTGACTATACATAGAAAAAAACACTGTTCTCACTGGATTTTATTAAATTATTTTTAAAAGTCAATTTTGAATATAACTGTAGTTTATTCAGGAGATAGTGACTTAACATAAATGGACAAAATAACTTTTTAAAAGAAATGGATGAGAAGCAATTGTGTTTCCAAAACCCTCAAGTATCCCATTCCTATATGGCTGGATTTTTGCTATGTATGACTCATTTTAATATGTCACAGTATGAGATTCAAATTCTGCTTAACTTTGTTTTAAGATATCTTAGCCTCTTTTATTTGGTTTGTGATACTGCTGTATTTTTGGTGATAAGCTTCAAATATCAAATTTCGTTCTGCCATATAGAAAAATCTCTAAAAGCATCAAGTAACTCATTTTATTTTTGTAAGGTTAAAATTTATTTTTTAAAAGAAACATTAAATTATATATTTATGTAGATTTAGAAGGAGTATAACCCTGTGTGAAATTATAAATTACTTAAAACAGTTATCAAATATTTGGAAACTATTATTTACTAATAAGAATAAGACTTGCCTTATGGAAAATTTTTGATGCCACTTGTTAAATCAGGTATGGAAGGAGGAAAGCAGAAAATATAACTGCCTCCTAAAGATGTATAACTTGAGTTGCAGTAATGCTTTCTATTTTACAACAACAAATGTGTAATAAGAACTTATCAAAAAGAGAAAAAAGGTGGCCGGTGAATGAATTGAAAGTTTTTATCCTTCAATGCATGGTAATTGGTTTCCAATGAATATTTAGCTTTTGGTGTTTTATGTTATTGTTATAAAACTGAGAAACTTTGTCATTAGATTAGGAACCAAGTAGTGGGAATGCTGGCTCTGATATTTTGTGAAATAGCATTATTCGTCTCCAAACTTTCTTCTGACATCTACATTTTCACTGTCTAGTTTCCAACTTGCCTAACTTTCCCTCACTCCAGTATATTGAACCTGAATCCAAGCTGGCCACGTAACTCTAGTTCCAGTCATGACACCCTAATGCAAGTACCCATGCAGGATGAAAACAAAGGAATTATAAGGCTGTGAACACACTTCACTATATATGACCTCCTTCTCATCCAATATTCTAAGCAGCAAATGAATACCATGAATATCAACTTCTAACTTCAAAAAACTTGTAGGTGGAAATGTATCTGCATAAAAAGCAGTTGAAAAGAGATCTATTAAACTCTACGCAGATTGAGGCACTTAGAAGGTCCAACATCAGGACTTATCTTTATTTATTGCCAGGTTGGAGGTATATGAGTAAATACTGACATTGCTTCTGTTGTTATATTTCTATATGAATATAAGCTAACAGCTTCACCAGTCCCTCTGACCTTGTTTTGTCTGTCTGTGTTGTCCTTATATCTGGAAAGTTACTTATATAACATTTTATTTTTGCTCAACTATCAAATTTTGAGAGCATACTTGCATCTGAAAACAAATAGCAATGAAGGTTACTAAACTGATTTACACTATTTTAAACATGTGCTCAATGCTTCAGTCTATTTTGCAAATTACAATTTAAAAATAGATTCAATGGTGCTTCTTCTATTGAATAATATTATAGGATGATTATATTAGCCACAATATTTAATTATACAACAAATCTAAGAAAGAAAAAGTTGCATTATCATTTGAAAGCTCTGTTAGTTTTTTTTTTGAAGAGCAACTGTAAAAATTTAGCTAAATACAATAAATTTCCATCAAAATATAAAAGTGCATCTATATTCCCTTGTAATATTTTTATGTTATAATTAGTGCCACAAAAAAGTGATAGCTAACATTAAAAACAGTGGTGATGTCACAGTGGTAATAGGGGTGTAAGAGGAATTACTTTAAGGAATGACATTAAGAATATTTAAACAGAAAGACTGCCCAGAAAGTACAAAGTGAAAGGATTATACATAATAAGCCTTCAATATGTAAGCCTCCCCTAAAAATTATTTAGTGGATATTCCTGAAGGAACTACAATTGAGACTAAAAGTAAATTACAGGAAAATTTTCCTGGGGAATCATAACTTTTTCAATGTTTCTTTATGAAACATTTCTTTATGAAAAATTTTTCATAAAGTTTTCAATTGTTATACTTACTATACGTATATTAGTTGTGTTTGAATTCCCTGGGACTAAAAGGTCACTCATAATAAGTTTTGCCATTTTCAAACCAAAACGCATAGTACAACAATGTATCTTACTCATTCATTTATTCTATTTATTCACTGAAGAAATATTTGCTTAATGCCTGCTAATATACTTCATACCATGCTAAGTACTATGAATTTGAGATAAAAAAGAAAAAAGCAGCAATCTTTGCTCTCGTGAAGTTTACATACTAAAGAGATAAACACTAATGTAAAGTAACCTCTCAAAGTTGAAATTTCAATAACGAAACATACATGTGTATTCTACTTCCTTTTGGGGGCATTTTGTCAAATTGTGTGGTTTGTATTTTGAGACTAGCATCAACTTAAACATCCTTGGTTCTGCATTTGAGCATTTTAAAAAATTCAGTTGTCCTATAAAAATAAGTTTTTCTCTGCATGTATTACTTTTGTTTTTAATTTATAAATTACTGAATCTCAGGATGGACAATTGGGGCTTTTTGTAAACAATATGTTTTATAAAAAGAGATACCTAATACTAGCATCAGCAGCACTTGATAAATTGTAGTTCTAAATATGAAATACATTTAACCCACTATCTCCAATCAATAAGACCTAACTGGTGGGGAAAAAGGAGGTTTTTTACCAATAGTGTGATTGCAGGACAGTAAAATGCCTCACTGTCTCACTATTTGCTTCCCTTCCAAGTCAATGAGTGATTTTTTTAAAGATGAGTAAAGTCCCTATAATACCCAGCTCTCTGAAAAGCACGCATACACATGCATGCACACACATGCACACACATACACACACACACACGTGTATATATACAAAAGAATTTGGAAGCACATAACTGCAACCTAGGCAACATATGCACACAGATTATAGAATATGATGCCACAATTCAGAAAAATCTATGGAAAGATCAGGTAAGAGTAATCCCAAATAGTAAGTAACAGAATTAGACTTTTAAGAATTTTAAATGCTGAAATGATCAAATGTAGAGTAAAAAGAAAAGTATATTAAAATGATTAAGGAAAGGAAATGGAAATATGTGGAAAAACTATAGACACTTTCAAAATACCGAGTAGATTTTTAAATAAATTAAACTTGCAGAAATGAAAAAATACAGTAATTGAAATAAAAAATGTAGTTGATATGGTTGATGATATCATTTATGAAGTGGAAGCACATAAGAATCACAGGACACAACAGAGAAACAAACAGATGAAAAAATAAATTTTAAGAGACATGAGAAGTAGATGTGAATGTTCAATATGTATTTTTAGGAGTTATAGAGGAAGACAATTTGGAGAATGGAGGAGAATAAAATATTCAGTATAAATATCTGAAATGCCCTGAAACTTTTGGCAGACATGTATCCTCACATTCGGGAAACAAAAAAAATTCCCCCAAAAATACATAAAAATAAGACTGCACTTAGAAAACACATAAAAATAAAGCTGCCCTTAAAGCTAAATACATAAAAATACATAAAAATAAAGATTAGACACATAGTACTGAAAGTGATTAATACAAAGTTAAAAAGTCTTAAAAGTAGTCAAAGAAAAAGGCAGATCATCAAGAAGGTAGTTATAGAAATATAGCAGACTTTCCAATACAGACTATAGTGAAATCAAGTCTTCAAGATATCAAGAGTAAATAATTGTCAACCTAAATTTTTATACCCTGTTAAATACTACTTACAAATACGAACTATATGATATGCAAGAAGGATTAGTTATTCAAGGATTGGTGATTATGTGTCAATTTAAGATATTTACTACTATAAAATAATGTTAATTATCTTGCTATAATGTTATTATAATATTAGTGAATAATTTTAAAAGAAAGTGGAAGTACATATAAAACAATAATATATATCATGTACAACTAGAGAGGATTAATTGAAGTTGAAAAGTTCTAAGGTCTTTGTAGTGTTTAAGAAGTGGATTACTTTAATGTTTTGTTAAATGTTCAGGGTAAAATGGTAGGCTAACCAAAAGAATAAAAGTAGGATATATAACTTCTAAACAAGTAGAGAGAAAGATAGCGTAAAAATAATAAATCTTGAGGATTTTATAAAAGGAAGATTAAGAGGCATAGAAAAAGTGAGAAACATGGACAGCACAAAATAAGATGGTAAAAAGACAGTAATAAGTAATATTTAAAATGTAAAACACATCTTCCAGGCATTTTACTAAGTGTCTGAGATATTAATTCATACAATTCTCACAAACATGTGAGTTAGAATTTATAGTCCCCATTTTATAAGTGAGAAATAAAAAATACACTAGTAATTGCAATAAATGTAAGTACACTAAAATTTCCAATTTAAGAAAAGGTATATTCAGATTGGATTAAAGTGTCATCTATAAACTTTTAGAAAAGATGCTTGTGAAACAGCATGAGAAAAGCTGAAAGTGAAAAAATGTATTGGGCATATTTTAAACTAATGATAGCTGATGTTTTTTAGGCATAAGAGACTATTTGGAATAAAATTAGCAACTCCAATGATAAAAGAAACAATGCATCTATAACATTTAAAAATTTTTGATTAATGTAAATCTAGAGCCTCAAAACATATACAATTATCAAAATCATAAAAATATAATTCATGATGATAATCTGAAGATGTTAAGATCTTAGTAAGAGAGATAGTGTGATATAAGGTATTTGCAAGATATATATCTGACAAAGGATTAGAAACCAAATTATTTTTAAAACCCTCAAATTCAGTAGGATACAAACAACCCTGGTTTTTTTTTTTTTTTTTTTTTTTGAGACGGAGTCTTGCTCTGTCGCCCAGGCTGGAGTGCAGTGGCCCGATCTCAGCTCACTGCAAGCTCTGCCTCCCGGGTTCCCGCCATTCTCCTGCCTCAGCCTCCCGAGTAGCTGGGACTATAGGCGCCCGCCACCTCGCCCGGCTAGTTTTTTGTATTTTTTAGTAGAGATGGGGTTTCACCGTGTTAGCCAGGATGGTCTCGATCTCCTGACCTCGTGATCCGCCCGTCTCGGCCTCCCAAAGTGCTGGGATTACAGGCTTGAGCCACCGCGCCCGGCCAAAACAACCCTGTTGGATAAGGAATTGGCAATCTAAATCTTGTGAGTCAAATTCAGCTCACTGCCTATTTGCGTCCACTGCATCCTGTGAATCAAATTCAGCTCACTGCCTGTTTGCGTCCACTCCACGACCTAAGAATGATACATAAAATGACTGTTAGCCTTTTGGCAAGAAAAGTTAAGACTTGAACACATTGTCTGTTGACCTAGAAATCCTAAAATGCCACTTGATCCTTTAAAGAAGAAGATAGGCAACCAATGTAATCGATAAATGTGCAAAGGATACACACAAGAAATTCACAGATGAAGGCAGAATGGTTTAAAAAAATGGATGAAAACATGTTTGACATTGCTATTATTTGGAAAATTCAAATTTAAATAATACGATACTATCTGATATCTATTGCATTAGTAACTAAAGTCTTAAACACTATCAAGTGTTTGCAAGGATGTATAGCACAGAAACTTTTATACACTGCTGACAAGAATGTAACCAGTGATGCATCCAAAATGCAAACACTGGCCGGGCGCGGTGGCTCAAGCCTGTAATCCCAGCACTCTGGGAGGCCGAGACGGGCGTATCACGAGGTCAGGAGATCGAGACCATCCTGGCTAACACGGTGAAACCCCATCTCTACTAAAAAATACAAAAAACTAGCCGGGCGAAGTGGCGGGCGCCTGTGGTCCCAGCTACTCGGGAGGCTGAGGCAGGAGAATGGCGTAAACCCGGGAGGCGGAGCTTGCAGTGAGCTGAGATCCGGCCACTGCACTCTAGCCTGGGCGACAGAGCCAGACTCAGTCTCAAAAAAAAAAAAAAAAAAAAAAAAAAAATGCAAACATTCTGGATAACTATTTGACTCTAAGATTTTCAGATGCTCTTTTTCATTGAGCATAAATTTAATTCCTTGGTATAGAAAAACTCGTTTTGAACTGGTTTTAGGAAGTCACCTGAACTCCAGTAGCTGGGCTACAGGGAAGCTGTGCAGTCTTCCAGAGCCTGCTGAGAGAAACAGAGAAGCACACCAGAACTAGGAGGAGAAGCCCCTTCCTCCAGCAACATCCTGCATTGTTCTGTATTGATGCAGCTTCATATCAGGAGAGCAAAGGACAATTGTTCAAAGGGACCAGCTCCATTTTCTACAGCAGGCAATGAAAAACATATTTAGAATCGAGAAGCAATAAATAGATAATTGGTGTATATAATATGATATAATATTAGAATATAAATGTACATTATGTATTTATGACCTTTACACAATTTTAATAAATCCACAATCATAAGAATTAAATATTTGGCTATATTAAAAGCAAACATTTGTATGTACCATAAATTATTAAAAAATTGCCAGCTAGGAATGCCAATGTCCTCCTTCTCTTCTTTCTCTTTTTTCCCCTTTAGCTTCTTTACAACATGATTTATGATTTTTTAAAAATACGTTTTCAAGAGATTTTAAAATAAAATATTATAATTCATGTGTATGTATATTTTTAATTCAGATTCAGCATTTATAGAGTGCACAATAACCTTGTGAGATAAGTATTATTATTCCAATATTATAGACGGGAATCTTGAATATAAAACACATAACTTCCAAGATCACACGGTGTCTGTGATGAAGAGACTCCCTTTATTTTTATTTATTTATTTTTTTTGAGACGGAGTCTCACGCTGTTGCCCAGGCTGGAGTGCAGTGGCGCGATCTCGGCTCACTGCAAGCTCCGCCTCCCGGGTTCCCGCCATTCTCCTGCCTCAGCCTCCTGAGTAGCTGGGACTACAGGCGCCCGCCACCGCGCCCGGCTAATTTTTTGTATTTTTAGTAGAGACGGGGTTTCACTGTGGTCTCGATCTCCTGACCTTGTGATCCGCCCGCCTCGGCCTCCCAAAGTGCTGGGATTACAGGCTTGAGCCACCGCGCCCGGCCGAGACTCCCTTTAAAAAGGGGTAGATATATAAATTGTATTTAAATGTAAAAAGTAATCATAAATTCAGATTTTCATTTTGCTCTTTATAGTGTGATTTTAAATGCTAATATGTTCAAAGTTGTCTACCTTAAAAGCAAGGAAAGCCATTCGCTTTCCCATTAAGTACATGATTTTATGCAGTTTGATTAAATTTTGTTGATTTCTATTTAGAGTTATAATAGAGTAGTTTGCCTAAAAGTAATATATTCCATCAGGAATAAACAGAAAAGTGGGTTAAAACTTTTAAAAAGAAAATAATTCTGTGTTTAAGGTATCCTCAAACTTCCAACAGAGCTAGGACTTAAGGGATCAAATGCTCAGATAGAAAGGAACCTGTTAAAAATGAAGCAACATTTTATGTTGCACTTTTACTATCCAAGTATTAGATCATTTTTGATGCAGAGTGAGGGGCTGTGAATCTGTGCAGAGGTTGACTGTTAATCTTTGCCAAAATGTACTTGACAGAAAATGCTGAATCCATAATTCAATTAAATATCTAATTACAGAACACTGTAGGAAAATTGGAAATATTTTTAAAAAATTATTTTTTGAAAAATTACAAGAAATCCATATCCTAAAGGCACTATCGTGTATTAGAAGAAAAAAGAAAACAAATGATGTAGTTGCTAAGATACAAAAAAAGATTTTAAAAACCTGATAATTTTCAGTCAATCAATACAGTTAACAACTCAAATGAGAATCCAGAAATAAAAATGTATTTGAGTTATGCTTAGTTTTAGCCTTCTACAGAGGATTGTCCTAACTTCAAGGAACATTATTAAACTGATAAATTTATAAATCATTTTTAATCATGATTTTTCTGTTTTATTAATTTTAATGAGATCAGGATTGTACTTCAATATGAGAAAAATATCCCAAATGCCAGCTATTATAAAAGATTTCTGTTAGTATGTGATCTATGAATTATAAAGATAATATGCATTTTACGCTACAGTTTCCTCTAAGTAATTCTGTGGAGAAAGGCAAGGTAAATCAATTTTGCACTATATTGTGTGTCAAATATATAGCTTTTGTTATGAGATAATATGCTTTAGAAAGCACTACAGAAAAGGTTTTGCAAATTATCTTGAGTGCACTTCTCAGGATACCCCCAAATTACTTGTCATGCTGATTTCATTTATTCTTATGTTGATATTTTTTCTGTGCAATGATTTGAGATCCTCAAAAGCAAGTAGATGCTATTTTTTTTTTTTTTTCTGTACTTACACAGAACTGCACACTAAAAAGACCTCCTTTACAGATTGGCTAAATTGAATTGAATTGAAATGGGATTGAATTAAATTAAGTTGAACTAATCTAATATGCTAAAATTTATATAATTCAAAAAATGAGTACTTGTCACCTTAAGATCTGGAATATTTTCTGAGTAACACTGGTATGAAGTTAATAAACCATATGACTAATACAGAAAGAGATTGTCATTTGTAATAATGAAGATGAAATATGTTATCGTTATCCTTCTTTCTTTATAAGTATGTTTAGTTTGGTTACATTACAAAACTGTGAAATTACTTTTTTAGAATAAAAATGAGACTTCTCTCTTCTCTCTCTCTCCAATTTGTCTCATGTGTATTTTAAACAAATTTGGGTTAAGATGCTAAGGTCATTTTATAGCAACTCAAATAAATTTTCAGCAATAAGGAAAACTTATATTTCAATTTCTAAGCAAGTATTTTTCTTAACTACCCTAAGCTACCTGTATGAAAAGATAAGTCATTTTTAAGCCCTTAAAAAGACTAGCTTATCAACCTATAATTTAATCTGTAAATGTAAGAGTTGTTTGTTTAATACGGAAGAATGATGCTAAATGTGTACATATTTTACTTCCACTTAATAATTTGTTTTTTCAAAATGGCATTTTGTTCCTTTAAAATTTCTGAAAAGAATGATAAGGATCTCAGTATAACAGGTAAGATTGCAAATTCAGAGATACAAAGTTTGAGATGAAAATAAGTTCCATTTTTATTCTACCTTAATCTTCAGCAAACCTGAACCTACTTTATCATAGATTGAGAGCTATTAAATACCTCTATTCATCTGAAATGAATAATATTGGAGGAAGTCTTGCTTTTGTGGAGTCAAATGAAAAGACTAACAATTAAAATTTTGTCTAGAGGTGGAGAACTGTGCCAGAAAAAGAGATTATTAGTGATAAAAAGGAAGCAATTAATACACATTTTTAGTGCTACTAAGTGTTATTAATATAACCAAATTAACTGCATGCTAGAGCATTACATAAAGGTGACCATGCATAAGTCTGTTATAAAAATAAAAATAGATATTGTATATATTTTTTGAGAAATGTCTATGCAGGCCCTTTTCTCATTTCCTAATCAAACTATATTTTTTTCTGTAGAGTTGCCTTAGTTTCTTATGTATTTTGGATATTAACTCTTTATCAGATATATGGCTTACAAACATTTTCTACGAATCCATAAGTTATTTCTTCAATCTTTCCATTGTTTTCTTTGTTGTGCAGAAGCTTTTTATTTTGGTGTAATCCCATTTGCCTATTTTAGTTTTTGTTGCCTGTGCTTTTGTTATCAAATCTAAAACAAATCATTACCCAGACCAATGTTGTGTAATGTTGTGTAGTTTCTCACATATATTTCTGTTCTAGCAGTTTGATAGCGTCAGGTTGAAATAAGCATCCAATTTCATTTTCCTTGCATGTAGATAACTACTTTTCCCAATACTTTGTATTGAGAGACTGTCCTTTTCCCTTTGTCTGTTCTTGGAACCTTTGTTGAAAATCAATTGACTATACACATATGTGAGTTAATTTCTCAGCTCTCTATTTTTGGGTTGATTGATCCATTTTTATATTAGTATGATACTGTTTTCATTACTATTGCTTTGAAATATAGTTTGAAATCAGGTAGTGTGATGCCTTCAGTTTTGCTTTTTTTCTCTTGGTTGTGATTGTCTGGGCTGTTTGAGGTTTTTTCATGGTTGCATATGAATTTATAAAAAATGGTATTGGAATTTTGATAGGGATTGTATTGAATCTATAGATTGCTTGGGGTCATGTAGACACTTTAACAATTTTAATTATTCCAGTGCATGAATGTGGGATTTTTTCATTTATTTGTGTGTTCTTCAATTTTTTCCATCAACATTTTCAGTGTAAGGTCTTTTTATCTATTTGGTTAAATGTATTCCTAAGTATATTAATTTTTGTAGCAATTGTAAATGGAGTAGTTCTCTTGATTTCTTTTTCAGAAACTTTGTTGTTACTGTGTAGAAATGCTACTATTTTTTGTGTTGATGTTTTATCCTGTAACACTACCATAGTTGTTTATTAGTTCTAACAAGTTTTTACTGACATCTTTAGAGGTTTCTCTATATAAGATTGTATCATTAGCAAACAGAAACAATTTTGCATCTTCCTTTTCTATATGGATGCTTTTTATTTGTTTTTATTGACTATTTGCTCTGGCACAAATTTCAAATACTGTGTTGAATAGAAGTAGTGAGGGTGGGCCTCCTTGTCTTGCTCCAGATCTTATTGGAAAGAGTTTTAATTTTTCATTATTGAGTATAACGTTAGTTGTGGCTTTATTATAACTGACCCTTATTGCATCAAGGTACATTTTTTTTCCTAATTTCTTGAGATATCACTAATTATTAGGGAAATGCAAATTACAATTACGATGAGATAGCCCCTTATATCTGTTAGAATGGTGATTATCAAAAAGACAAGAGATAAGAAGTGTTGGTAAGGATGTGGAGGAAAAAATACCCTTATACACTGTTGGTGGGAAGGTAAATTAGTACAGTCATCATGAAAAACTATGTGGAGGTACCTCAACAACTAAAAATAAAATTACCATATGATTCAGTCATCCCACTTTTGGGTATTTACCCAAAATATTTGAAATCACTATGTCAAAGAGATACCTGCACTCTCATGTTTATTGCAGGACTATTCAGAATAGACAAGTTTGAAATCTACCTAAATATTCATCAACAGATGAATAGATAAAGAAAATGTGGTATATATACACAATGGAATACGAGTCAGCCTTATAAAGAAATTTTGTCATTTGTGACAACATGAGTAAAATCAGAGAATATTATACCAAGTGACACAAACCAGGCAAAGAAAGACAAACACCACATAGTCTCACTTATATGTGGAATCTAAAGAAATCAAACTAAAAAAAAATAGTAGGATGATGGTTACCAGAGGCTGGAGTGGGATGGGATGGGCATGTAAAGATTATGATCAAAGAGTACAAAATCTCAGTTATTCAGAAGAAATAGAAATAGTTTTTTTTTTGAGCTATATGGCACATCATGGTGTATATAGTAGGTAGTAATGTAATGTACATTTCAAAATCATTAAGGGAGTAAATTTTAAATATTCTCACCATGAATAAATAAGAAAAATTGAGGTAATGGATATGTTAATTAGCTTGATTTAATTGTACGTGCATCATATTCATAAATCATAACCTCAATTCATGCTCCATAAATATATATGGTTATAATTTGTCAGTTTACAATTAAAAAATACAAATTTTTAAAAGCCACCTGATCAGGCCATGCCCAGGTAAAGTAAATGCCTTATCACACCATGCCTAAATAAAGCCAATGCCTAGCTGTAGTCAGTCAGGTGATTTCTCTACTTTGCTTTTGTTTCTGGACTATCAGATCTTGCTGCTCACACTGCTGAACAGAGCTCTTGAAGCTCTTCTGGCTCGTGGTGCTGCCCAATTCATGAATTGTCCCTTGCTTGAATAAACTGTATTAAAATTAAAAATAAAGAGATATTGGAAAAAACCCAATAGATAAAGCACCTGCTTTTTATAAGTATGAAAAGAATGAGTCTGAGTTCAGCATAATAATTAGAAGCTATGTATGATATCTTAAGCAAAAATAGAATTAATTCATGTATTTGTGAAAAGAGTAGAGGGGCTACTAGTATTGTCTCTGTGAGATCACAAAAGTAACCTACTAGAGAATTGCTACAGAATGTGCTACTGCCACAGTCTGAAAGGCAGAAACTCAGAAGACTGTCTGTTGAGTTTTTAGGTTCAAGAACACATGGCTGTTGCAAATATAAAGAGATTTTCATGGCTATTAGTGCCTCCTGATACCCTCAGAACTGGAGAGTAGATCCAGGAACACTGCTGGAGAAAATCATCACAGACCCATGACCAAGCTGCTGAGCTGAAAACAGTAGCAGAGAGATGGCTTCTACCTCATTTTTTCTTCCAAAATTCACACATTTGCTTCTATCAGAATTTAATTATGTTCAATCAAAACCTCAGCTTGCAAGGAATTCTAGGAAATGTAGTTTCAAATTTTGTAGCCCAGAAAGTATGCTAAGTTATGAAAAGAGATGAGAATAGGTTCTAAACAGATATCCACCTAAAATACCAAATACATTTGCAGTTGGCATCTATATTAGTTATCTATTACTGTGTAATAAATTACTCTGAAATGAAGCAACAAGAAGTATGTTTTTTTTTTTTTTTTTTTTACCTCAAAGATGCTGCGGATTAGAAATAAGGTGATACAACCTGGTGCCTCTGCCTTAAGGTCTCTTGAAAGTCCCCAATCAAGGTGTCTATTGGTCCAGTGATCTAATCTGACAGCTTGACTGGGGAAAAGTCATTTCTAGCCTCATTCATGTGGTTGTCAGCAGGATTCAGTTATTCACTGGCTGTTGTACAGGGGCCTTCCTCAGTTCCTAGATATGAGTATCTTTCCAAAGGGCAGTTCACAACATGTAGCTTTAATAGAAGTGACTGAACAAGAGACAGAAAGAGAACAATCAAGATATACATCAACAATCAAGATATACATCACAGCCTTTTTATAACCAATTTCAGAAGTGGCATTCCATCACTTTTGCCATATTCTATTTGCTAGAAGTTATTCACTAGGTCCAGCCCACACTCAAAAGAAAGGGATTATACAGGTAAGCATCAATCATGGTTGCCTACCACACTATCTTTGTGACTTTCACTACTGTAATATCACCTTAAATTTTCTAAAGAACTTTCAACACAAAAGGAGCTGTTGAATTTCAAATTATTAGATTTAATTTTAGTAATTGGCATTTTTTTTCTTTTTATTTTAATTGGGGTATTGATGTATTTCAAGTGGAAGTTACCAAATGAAGATATCCTTTGTGGCACAATCCCAGGAAACAATGAAAACAAAATAAAAGTTTGAAAGCATTGCTTATGGCTGGTCTACTAAATATAGATGTTTACCATATATTGGACCTGGAAAATGACATAGTGGTAGGATTTAAATTTCCTTTCCCACTTGCTTCTCAGGGTTCATGAGAGAGAAATTTTAGTAGTAAACACATGCTGTTGCCATCTAGCACAAGTCTAAAGCCAAGATCCTCATGTTTTCTAGTTTTTTTCCCACTACCTTTTCTTAAATATTCCTTAACATGTTTCTGAGCCAAATAGAAACAAGAGAAACACTGCATTTGTTATCATACAATTTGTAGCTAAGTGCTAATTCTTGCTATGAGACCATTTCACGCCAGCTGTCTTTAATATCACAAAAGCCAAAAAAAAAAAAAACAAACCCAACAAATCAAAAATAATCCTCTGAAAAATAAGCATTTTAATTAATACAGTGAGAAAGCAAATCCCTCGAAAAATGTTAGGTCAATTCCAAACAGCTGAGGGCAGTAGTGGGTGGAGGAAATAAGAAAGGACGTCCCTTTTCAGGCACTTGTTTGGTTTTTGTGTTTTGGGTTTTTTGTTGTTTTGTGTTTTTTGTAGCTGTTTTTCATTTGTTTGTTTTGCTAGCTGGTTTGTGTAATTTCTAGCATTTCTGAAAACTTCTAATGAGATTTTAAAGAAAATATTTTGAACTGAAATACATAAGAAAATATATGTTTAAAGCAACTATCACGTTTCACTTTTCAAATAATTTATAAATATTTAGAATATTTTAAAAAAATCATCCTTGAAAAATATTATTTTTTTCACACTAACTACATTTCTTTATGGCACAATATTATGAAACACCCTTTAATTAAATGTGGCTAAAATACTTTAATTTTATATAATCTACAACATTTACCTTTGTTTTTAATCTTAGGTGCTAGGTAAAATCCAGCTTATTAGTATCATTTTTAAGGCTATTATTTCATTTCATAGTCTCTTTTCTTGAGTTATGCCAATTTAATTAATAGAAAAGACTTAGAAATACTTATTTAAAAATGATGTCACTGAAGGAACAATGAGTTTTGCAACAGTTTTCATCCTGGTGCCAAAGGGGAACTTGGAAAGAAAAATGGGGATAGGCAGGTGCAATGTAGAATGCTTGCTACACTCACCTTCCTTTCCCTGGCCCTGGCCAAGGTTAATTTGTTCTTTCTTTGTCTATAATAAAATTAACTCCTTTCCATGCTCCATTTTATATCTCTTCTCTCATATTCTATTTTCATTTTATCACCAATTGCTCTTTTGTTTATTTTTCCCTATTTTGTGTATCTTTGTAAGCAGATTATTTTTTGTGGTTGAATTAAGAGTAAGTAAGAAAATATTAGAAGACAGAAAAAGAGTTAACCTCAGATTTTTTTTTCTTAATATAAGTAATTTCAAATTTTCAGGATGGAGATATAATGCTAGGCTATTATGGCTGGAAATTATAATGTGCATCATGTTAAGTTAAACAAATATTGCATTAAAATCAGTATATACAGGCTGGGCAGTGGTGGTTCATGCCTGTTATCCCAGCACTTTGGGAGGCTGAGGCAGGCAGATGACCTGAGATTAGGAGTACGAGACCAGCCCGGCCAATATGGTGAAACCACGTCTCCACTAAAAACACAAAAATTAGCCACGCATGGTAGCAGATGCCTGTAATCTCAGCTACTCGGGAGGCTGAGGCAAGAGAATCACTTGAACCCTGGGGACGGAGGTTGCAGTGAGCCGAGATCATGTCACTGCACTCCAGCCTGGGTGACAGAGTGAAACTCCACCTCAAAAAAAACAAAAACAAAAACAAAAACAAAAAAACAGTATATATAAATTATAATAAAATTTTATATATCTATATCAGTATTTATTTCTATATGTATACTGTAAAATATCTGTTGGTGCATGTGGTTATATGTGCATACATTCATATAAAATATCTGGAATTTGGAAGAAGAGGAGTGGAGGGAAGAGTTGAGACAGCAGAATCATTGTATATTAGTTTTGCGGGGCAGAGATGGAAAAAAGTGGTTGAGAGTAAGAGAATTCCCTGAAATATAAAGTTTTGGAATATTCATGAGTAAAAGAGATTTATTTTAATGTTTGAGTATTTTTTAATTATAATTTCTCCATCTGCTACCTTTTAAGAGTTTCTCTTGTTTACACTTTTAAATTTGAATTTGTGATTTTTGCAGGCAATATTTTGCTAAAATAAAACTTAAGGTGAGAGTAGAAAAGTTTATGTATACTCATATGCACTATTTTGAAACAAATGGTAATCGAAGAAGAATACTAATTTATAATCGATTTAGGGAATATATAAAATGCTCATTTTAGTACAAAAGTACCAAAAAGGAGGTAAACTCTACAACAAAATATATTTTTTTAGAATAATGTAGAATCTGAGACAAGGGTTTGGATACAAGTATTGTATTAAGAACGTGTTTCCAGGAAGAGCCTGGGAAAGAGAGTAGGGGAAACTGAACAGGGAAGGGGAAGAGAACAAGTGATAGATATGACTTCATGGAAGTTGTGGAATATAAATTACATTTCATAGTGGTTCTCACCCTGAGTCAAAGGAGCTGTGTGTTCATACTGGCCCATTGATTAGCCATTAGGTAAAGGCCATCCTAGCATGGTGGTAATGGAAAGGTCAACTCCAAGCACTTCTGGTTCTTGATTTTCTGACTTGACTTGTTTACAAGTGAATCTATAGCCAAGGGCCACTTCTTGGAAGATAGTAGCAGGTATGGACCATGGAAGCAAAGGCCCACAGAAACAAGAGAAAAGACTGTAGAACGGGTAAAAGTGATTCAAGGGGATTTAGGCAGAGAATCAGCAGTGTCCATAAGATTTTTATGTAACTAATTAAATCCCAAATGAATCTCTTAAATAGGTATTGATGTAACAGATGGTAACTAACAAAAATGAGTATTTCTGGCTGGCCCCAGTGGCTCACGCCTGTAATCCAAGCATTTTGGGAGGCTGAGGCAGGTGGATCACCTGAGGTCAGGAGTTCAAGAAAAGCCTGGCCAACCTCATGAAACCCTGTCTCTACGAAAAATACAAAAATTAGCTGGGCACAGTGGCGCGTGCCTGTAATCTCAGCCACCAGGGAGCCTGAGGCAGGAGAATCACTTGAACCCGAGAGGCAGAGGTTGCAGTGAACAGAGATTGTACCACTCCAGTCTGGGTGACAGAGCGAGACTCCATCTCAAAAAAAAAAAAAAAAAAAGAGTGTTTCTTAGGCTTTTACTTTGCATTGTATTGCATTGTACTAGGAGATGTAATGTATAGACAGAAGAAAATTACATTCTAAGAGAAAAGATATTGTCCCGTATGAAATATTAAAGGGTTGTTAATACAAATAATTTAATGAAGCAATAAAATATGACTGATTGGCATAGTTTTTGGAATAAAATTGTGCCATTTATTTTGTTTTATTGTGTTTTACTTTGCTTTATTGTCAGATTCACTAAATGTTAACATTTTACCACATTTGATTTCTCTTTCTTTGTGTATGTGTTGGCGTATGTAACTTCAGAGTAAGTTACAGACATCATGACACTTCATTCCTAAGTATTTCAGAATTTATACCCTTAAAACAAAGACATTCTCCTATAATGATTACAGGACAAAGACATTCTCCTATAATGATTATAGCACAATTCCATTATTCAGAAAATGTAATATTTATACAATGCCATTATTTTACATAGTCAGTGTTCAAATTCCCCCAATTATATCTATTATTATAGCTGGTTATCACGAGAGAAATATCTACACCTACCTCGATATCTGTCTGTACACTATGTAGCCAACCATGTATTAATCTATATATAATTTATGAATAATAAGTTATTCCTATAAAACAGTTGGTCTATTACGTCTCGTTTTCTTCCTCAATAAATTCTCATATTAATGATCACTCATGCATTTAGTCATACAAATGAATTTAATTTTTTTAATTACTCATGATAATTTACTTTTTTACTTAATATTTTATATTTAAAAAGTTCAGTGCTATCTCTAACTATTAATGAATTGGAGCCAACTTTGCTTCTTGACTATTTTCTTTCTAAAATTAATTTCCAAGTAAATAAGAATTTTAACAATATAATTAAGTACACATTAGTTTACTCAAAAGTGTGCCAAATCTCTCAATCATATAATTTATACTAATATTTATTAAGCTCATCCCATGTGCCTGGTACTAATTTAAGATCTTTAGTTGCATTAACTCTTTCAATTCTCAGAACAGTCCACAACATAAATACTAATATATTATCAATTTTTACAAATAGAAAAATTGTGGCATATTTAAAATAAAAAGTTCTGACCACCTCATTCATTCTGAGTCTTCCACAATCTTTCGCAGAATATAATTTAGCAATTTTGTCTAGAATAATCACTTAACTTGGTGCTATTTTCTTTTTTTCTTGAGACTTACTTGCGTTGATGGTCTACATCTGCATTGATCTTCTGGTTATTAACCAGTTAAAGTTTATTTAAGAGACATGTTCAAATAAGCTTGAGAAGAGTATTAAGGAACTCAGAATTTATTTTAAAATATATTTGGGAATAATAAACTAAATGAAACTCAATTGTGAATAATCAGATAATTCTGTATTCATTATAGGTTCACTAAATTGAGGTCACTTGGTATAATGGAATATGTCAAGAATATTATCCTTAACAGGGTTACTGTTAATTATCAAATGTGTTTGATTCCTCAATATTATACTTAACTATTAAACAGCATTTATATTAAAGCTATTTTATAACATACTTTGAAATGTCTCATTTTGCTTCTTTCAGTTTGGGATTATCTGTGTCTACAATCTTCACTTCCTATTAACAAGGATTTTTAAAAGTTGACTTAAAAAGATATGAAGTACATATCTTTAAGTAATTGGTATTAGTTTCTAAAAGTATGGATTAGTGTATTAGTGTGATAATGCCTTTGAGAGTGCCTCAGGTCTCAGTCCGAGGTGTATTTTTATTTGAAACTGTTTCCCTCTCCTCCTATCCTGACCTGAAACTGTTAATGTCTACATGTATACCAATTTAGTCTGCTTTATGAAGTTTGAGATCTGAATATCAAACTACCATCTATTTCAAAAACCTTTCAAACTCAAGACATATAAACTGAAGTTAAGATCTTACCCCCTAAATGTAATTGTCTTTCAATGTACTCTGTCTCCATGAATGATGTAATTTCTCCTCCAGTTGTTAAGCCCTAACCTAGGTGTTATATTAGATATCCTTTTTCCTTTTTATATTCCATATCTCCAATTCCATACCAAGTCCTGTCAATATTATCTCCTAAATCACTAAAATCTGTGCACTTCGCCCCATCTTTATTGCTACTTACCTAGTACAAGTAACAGTCATGTTTTTTGCCCTTTTGCAATAGTTCACTATGTACCAGTCACCCCAAATCTTTATGTATATTAACTTATTTAACCCTTACCCTAGGAGGCCAGTGCAGTGATTATTCTGATTTCATCCCAGGAGGTAACCTGCTAAATATCCTGTAAGTAGAAGAGCCGCAATCTAAACCCACTGGACTCCTGAGTATTACACACCATATTGTAAACTCTGATTTTGAAAAACAAATATTTTACTGGCTTTGAATTCTATGAAAAACAGATTGTGAATATTTAAATCACATTTCTCTGAAGTCTTCAATTTAACCTTACAAAACGGAAAGTAATTATTGTTCAAATTGGAATTCCTTAAATTATGACTCTGAGCAAGATAGAGAATATAACATCAAAATTTTAGTTCACTAAAATTCTTTCTACAGGGAATTATAAGGAATCTGATCTAGCTCTTATTTTTTTTCTATGTATAATCTGACATTTGACTTAATACAGGGAAAGAGTTTGGAGAAAGTTGAGGAATAAAGAGCTAGCCTGTCGTTAGACTGTGCCTATCATATATCAGCTCTATCCAGTAAGCCTCAGGCAAGTGCGGCATCACAGCCTATTTATAGCTGCATCCTCTGACAAGTGCCTGAAGTACAGCTCTTCTCCCACTGTTGATTATAGAAGTATCCATGTGATTTAAATTCCAGATGAACAGGAGGTATATATGACATGTTGTTTTGACAGCTGAGGAACTGACCTGCATTACCTTCCAAAGTCCGTCTCAAATTAACACAGATGGACTCCATGGCCGTCTACAGAGCTGTTTAATTAGCTCTTGCATTTTAAAATGACTTTATTTTCCTAGGCAATGTTCTATATTAGGATGCAATGGAAGTGTTTAAGATCAAAATCTCCGTGGTTGAGTTGAGACTATATCCAGAGTTACAAAGCCTTGAAACCCACAAGTTTACTGGAGGAAACGTTTTCTTTTCTCTCCAAGAAAAGAGATGTTTTGAAAAAAATTGACAATGTATATTGTCTTTCTTGGTGTCATGTTTTCAGCCATTATTGGATGAAGTTAAGTCAGCTGACCCTGATGCCTGCCATCTTTGAGAGCTCCCAGTTGGAAGGCCATCTTTTAACAACTATTTCAAATATTGTCTCTTCCTTTCCCCTCAGTTCCAAGGTCTGCTGAAGCAAGCAGCAGCTCTCAGGAACTTTCTTTACTGTCAGTTCTGACAGTTCTTAGTAGCTGCCTTTCATTGAGTTAGTCTTTCTGATCTCTCTTATTTTCAGGCAGGTTCTAGTTTACGAATAAAGCCTCTAGTTTATTGTCTCTATACAACTTACAGGACATGGTAAAAACGTGGCAAGCTCCCCAGTGACATTCATGCAAGCCCTCTGTAAAACTAAAAGGACATTCTGAATCTTGGAATTTTGTTATTCTTGTTGACAACCTCAGGCATAACACAGACCCCAGATACACTGACTTTCAGCTCAGAATGAAGTTTCATGCTCAATGAAGCTACTACATAAATTTATGAAGTCGCAATTTTTATTGCTTAGGGTCCCAACTTGAGATAAAGGTGTTAATCCATAATCTATGGTATTTATGGGAGAGACTGTTACGGGAAACTTGAATATTTCCTCATCTCATTACCTCTTCTGCACCAGGCAGTTTTGATGACTTGACATAAGAATGTTTAATAATGTTTCCAACTTTGCAAAGAGGCAAGCTTGGGGTTAACACTTATTTGACTGCTCTTCTGCTTGTTGATAGAAACATTAGTTTTATAGAGATAGGTGAAGGGGGTGTATGTAAAACCAGGGCTGCCTTTTTAAGTAAAAGTAAAGGTGCCATTTTATAAAGAAATGCTGGCTTCAGAAATGCAGGAGAGAGGAGCTCCAGAAATAACAAGGTTATTTCCATCCCAGACATAGAATACACCGTTCACTATGGAAAATGAACCTTGGGAGACAGCTGCTCCATTGCAGAACACGGGAACAGAGCCCCATCCCACCAATAATCAAAGAGACCCAGCTCAGCTCTCTCTTTTTCCTCCAAAAGAATATAACCTAAGCTAAGCCCTCAAACTGTTATAGCCAGAGAATACTAACAGCTCTCAGATAATTTGGAAAAGGAGTCTCATAAAACGGAAAATTCTGCCACACTCTATAAAAACAATTAGAGATTCTGAACAGAGCTTTCAAAGTTAAGCATGAGCAACATTGCAAGAAATGATCTGGCAAAATGCCATACAGTCAAAATAGCAACCTGCAGAACAAATGAAATTTCAAAGAGGAGAAGAGGCCCAGTTGAACATTAAATTGTTATAGTAGAGGAAAAGATTGAGATGATCACAATACTGAGGAAAATATAAAAAAGATTAAAGTAAAAAGGGGTCATAATAGGGAAAGACAGGTGCAGAAATATGACATAAAAGAATGAGCGTTTCAGAAATACATAACCTACATAAAAGGGGGGAGTATTAAATGATACAGCACAGAAAAATGCCCCTGAAATGAAGAAATCACTAAATCTGTAAACTGAAAGGGCACACACTAAATTTTATCTCAGTAAAGCTATGGAATTGTATAAGAATGAAAATATAATCATTCATGCATTCATTCTCATTAAAGCAAGAAGCATGAAAAAAGAAAAATCTACTTGGGCTCAGAAATCTTCACAATACTCATCAATGCCAAAAGAGAATGGAAATGTGTCTGCAGGTATCATCTAGATAATATCCAAGAGAGCAGGAACCAGATCTGACTTATTCACTGTTATTCACACAGCACCTGTAGCAATCCACAGCATATAGATCACGCTCAGTAAATACTTATTAAACGAATGATATACATTCATGAGGAACAGGGAGTGGTTATCGTATTTTATAGGCAGTCAGCTTCTCACTCAAATATAAAGGCACATTCTGAAACATGAAACAACTCAGAAAATGTACCTCCCAGTAAATATTCTTGGAAAAAGTCCAGTCAAGCAATAGTTGAATCAAAACAAGAAGCTTGAGAATGAAGAAAGGGTGATACTGCAATACTTTTACAAAATAATACATTCATTGTCCCCACAGAAAAGCTAGAAGAGCCTAAGAGAGGAATGAAATTAATACTCACCAGGGCTAGAAAATGGAATGAGTTGGAATACAGGACCAAGAGTGAATGTTTTATAGAATGAGAAATAAGAACAGTGCTGAAGAAACTAGAAAAAAGAGAAAGGGAATTTTCATAAAATATTATGGGAGATCTGAAAGTAAATATCAGCATTAGTCAATATTTGTTGTTTTGGAATGTCTTCTTTAAATGCAGCGTCTTCCTGAAACTTAGTCATACTGTGCCCCAACTGTATATTTGAGTGTGTATGTGTGGGGGTGTGTGTGTGTAGTTAGAATGTGAGATTCATAATGGCAGAGGTTTTTATCTTTTCACTAGTATATTTCCAGCACCTACAGCAATACACTATCACCTACCTTGTGGCAAAGTAGTTGTTTATAATATTGGTTGAACAGATATTTATTGAATAAATGATATTTTATTTTAGTTACTGCATTATTATACAGTAAACGTTTTATTATAAGAAATAATTATTTCAAAACTAGTGATGAGATTTATTACTAAATATTTCAGGAAGCCAGCTTTTATTTTGGTTGTTACTATCAACTATGATCTTTATATTTAAGAAATCACTCCTTATTTACAACTTTATTTTCCTACAATTTTTATCTGTCACCTCTTAGAATTATAAGATAAATATTTTGTGTGCAAAACTACTTATATCAGAAATAATTTTTCAGAAGTGTATTTATTTTTGAACTTATATCAGTTTAGATATGTAGGCGAGACATCACGGATAATGCAGTCCAACCATTTCATTTAAGAGAAATGATGCAGTAATCTATGTTTCTAAGTGAGCTGCCCAAGGTCCCACAACTCTCCAGCGAAAGTTCTTTTCATTCTATTTTAACTCCTTGCTTGATTGCTCTTCTCAAATGTTAAGGTATTATAGCATACAACATTTCAATCATTTCAAAATATTTCAAATGGAAACATTTTATTTGAGTGTTTACTTTCAACATGAAAGTCTAAAGGGACTTTAATTCTCTAAACACCAGCTTCTCACTTTCCCCTCTGATGCTTGGGTATGTGTAGTTATATACCTACTCATTTGAACTCTTCTGAACAATCTGCCAAATTTCAGAACCTATCCTCAAGACTTTGTTTATACAAACAATAAATTTCCTGGACTCTGCCTTAAATCAACGTTCTTTAAAAAAAAAAAATCCATAGTGGATATGAAAGAAAAAAGAAGAAGACACGTGCTCTGTGTACAAAATTGTGCCTATTATTAATATTGTGGTAAGAACACTTTTCTAACAGTGGGTAGCTTTCCAAAATATAAGCTTCTTGGCCCATTCTGCATGCAAAGAGAAACAGCAGAGCAAAAAGCTGATAAACAAAAATATGGGTTAGTAAGTGTAAGGCAAATGTATTATTTTAATCTTGGGGGAGTGTAAGGAAATTTTGTTCGAACTTTTCTCTTATTGAATCTGAAGTTAAGATCTCATATGTGAACAAGAAGAGTCTAATCCAGTGTATTGACCACTATTATTACATTAATAATAGTGTTACTTTAAATTACTTATAAATTAAATTTGAATAGATTTCAATATCTTTTTTAAAATAAGAGAGTGAGTTCTTTAAACTTTAAGAAGTAAGAAAACACAACATCATATTTATCTATTTTTGTTCTAGATTAGGGAACAATGACTTAATTCCTGTGGATTCTCATGCAGTATGCAAGTGATGCAGACTGTGGGTAAATGTGTGTGGTCTATTCTTTTTTTCAGATCCCCCTTTAATATCAATGATGGTTTGAAACTTAGGACTCACCTTTTCTACTCATACTGAACATGCCACTCAGTTACTCTTTGCAGTTTTTCTGTCTGTAAACAATTGCTAATGTATAATTCCACTGAGAGGCAGTGATTAGGAATCATGTTTCATCAGTAAAATAAAATGTTTCGTGACCAAAGCAAAACCGTAATGACTACAGTAAGTATTAATTTCATGAGTGAAACGCTTCATTATCATTAAATTCCATCTCATTAGGTAAGACTTTCCATCTCATTGAAAGTAAATACAGAACTGTTTTAATTGAACAAAAATATACTAAGTAGCTAAAACAATAAAAAGCATATTACAATATTAATACAGTGTTAATCCTAGCTCCTGAATTACTTTATAAATGTAACCTTAATTATCTTTTGTAACTTTTTTTTTTATTATTATACTTTAAGTTCTAGGGTACATGTGCACAATGTGCAGGTTTGTTACATATGTATACATGTGCCAGGTTGGTGTACTGCACCCATTAACTCATCATTTACATTAGGTATATCTCCTAATGCTATCCTTTCTCCCTTCCCGCACCCCACAACAGGCCCTGGTGTGTGATGTTCCCCTTCCTGTGTCCAAGTGTTCTCATTGTTCAATTCCCACCTATGAGTGAGAACATACCATGTTTGGTTTTCTGTCCTTGCGATAGTTTGCTCAGAATGATGGTTTCCAGCTTCATCCATGTCCCTAAATCTGAAATGAACTCATCCTTTTTTATGGCTGCATAGTTACTTTTTAAAATATTTTATTTTATTTTATTTTGAGAAGAAATCTTGCTCTGTCTCCCAGGCTGGAGTGCAGTGGCACGATCTCGGCTCACTGCCACTTCCACCTCCCGGGATCAAGCATTTCTCCTGCCTCAGCCTCCCGAGTAGTTGGGATTATAGGCATGCACCACCGGTCTCACTAATTTTTGTATTTTTAGTAGAGATGGGGTTTCATACGTTGGCCAGGCTGGTCTCGAACACCTGACCTCAGGTGATCTGCCGGCCTCGGCCTCCCAAAACCCTAGGATTACAGGCGTGAGCCACTGCGCCCGGCCCATTTTTTAACTCCTAATAAAAATAGTACTGTAATTCTTGCCTAGAACTTGATGCCTGGGCACAAGTGCTGTAGAGTCAGACAATCTGCAATGAAATCCAGCTCTACTACTTAAATTTCAGTTTTGTTATTTAGAAACAGGACTGACGATTCTAGCATTTTATGTGCTATTTATTGTAACCGATTATATGCAACAAAAGAGGAAGAAACAAGTGTGGGGTTGCTGTTCCTGCCTGGTATATGGATAATAAATGAGGTAAGATTAGAGAGAAAAGAACAATCTTTTCTGCCTTGGGTGTTCATGGGGTTTTGAGCAAGTTTTAAATTATAAAAAGGAATTGAATAGGTTCCTAAGTAGAAGAGAGACATTCCAAAAGAATGGAACACTATGATCCAAAGTGCTGAGGTTAGATACTAGGCTATTATTCAAGAGAAGACAGTGAAGAAAGACATGAAGGAAAAGAGGGAAATTGCATGGGTTGGAAAGCTTTTGTGAGGCAGCGGCTGGCGGGCTGGGCCAGACTTGCTATTTCTTTCTAACTCTGCTTGAGAATATTAAATTGTCCCAGAGCTACACATTATTTTTTAAAGTACATATTAAAGTTGATTTTCTTCAGAGTTGGAAGTTTTAAACAATTATTAAGCAGAGTATATCATGTATTTATAGCTACTCTATTAATGGATGAGACAACTGAATACTTTCAATTAAAATACTTGTAATGTTGCTATTCCCCTCTGTTAGTTGGCTTATAAATCTAGGTGAAAAGTTATTACAAATACAATTCAGGCTTATATTTGCATGCGTTTTTAAAATGAGTTTGGTATATATTTCTTCTCCAGAGGTTAGAAACCTGGTTTTAATTCAGAGCAGGGCCTACTCTCCAACATAAGATTATACACACTGGCAGATTTCAGTAGTAAACAATTTATAGATGTTTCAACGTTTCAAGCACTAAGTAAATTAATTTAATCTATTTTTTTTTCTAGATATGAAGATACGTTTGGTGGTCAAATAACCAGGAAAATGATCATTTATCAACGGAAGGGCTTCCTACAAACTAACGACTATGAAAGATGATACAGTGTTTTGCAACATGCCCACTTTATTTCATTTTTGGCACAGCAAATTGATTGACGAATCACTAGGTTTTCTCTGTTAGTAACAGTTTGTAGGACTCAAGGAAGAAACATGATCAGTAGCCACACCTCTGGAATTGTTCCCAGATAAAATAAGCTCTACAGGAAAGGCTTCATGGAATAATATAGGAGTCACCCAAGTTGGTTCTATAGCATTTATTAGATTCTTCCTATTCTCTACTCCTGAAGAGGGGAAAACTCAGAGTCTGCTTTGGACACAATTCTATTTGTCACAGTCTGATTTAAGTACTCTGTGCTCCTGGCACATATTTGTTTCTTGCTTCAGGGAAGATACGCTTTAAACTCTTCGTAATATGCTTGGTTACCTACAGTTCTTTTAAAAAAGTGCTTTGGAGGAGTTATTCAACATTTTCTTTTTTTAATTTAATTTAATTTTGAGAACAATGGTACATGTGCATGACGTGCAGGTTTGTTACATAGGTAAATGTGTGCCATGGTGGTTTGCTGCAGTTATTAACCAATCACTTAAGTATTAAGTGCAGCATGCATTAGCTATTTTTCCTGATTCTCTCCCTCTCCCCACCACCCCACTATAGACCCCAGCATGTGTTGTTCCCCTCTCTGTGTCCATGTGTTTTCATTGTTCAGTTCCCACTTACAAGTGAGAACCCACTTATAAGTGCTGAGGATAATGGCTTCTAGCTCCATCCATGTCCCTGCAAAGGACATGATCTCATTCCTTTCTATGACTGCAGAGTATTCATTGTGTATATGTACCATATTTTCTTTATCCAGTCTATCATTGATGGGCTTTTGGGTTGATTCCATGTCTTTGCTATGGTGAATAGTGCTGCAACAAAGATACGTGTGCATGTATCTTTATAATAGAATTTCTATTCCCCTGGGTACATACCCAGTAATGGGATTGCTCGGTCAAATAGTATTTCTGGTTCTAGGCCTTTGAGGAATTGCCACACTGTCTTTGACAATGTTTGAACTAATTTACACTCCCACCAACAGTGCAAAAGCATTCCTATCTGTCTGTAGCCTCACCAGCATCTGTTGTTTCTTGATTTTTGCCATTCTGACTGGCATGAGATGGTATCTCATTGTGGTTTTGATTTACATTTTTCTGATGATCAGTGATGAGCTTTTTTCATGTCTGTTGGCCACATGAATGTCTTCTTTTGTAAAGTGTCTGTTTGTGTCCTTTGCCCAGTTTTAATGCTGTTGTTTGTTTTATCTTATAAATTTAAATTCCTTGTAGATTCTGCATATTAGACCTTTGTCAAATGGATAGGTTGCAAAAATTTTCTCCCATTCTATAGGTTGTTTGATCACTCTGATGATAATTTCTTTTGCTGTGCAGAAGCTCTAGTTTAATTAGTTCCCATTTGCCAATTTTTGCTTTTGTTGCAATTGCTTTTGTCATTTTGTCATGACATCTTTGGCCATGCCTATGTCTTCAATGGTATTGCGTAGATTTTCTTCTTGGGTTTTACATTTAAGTCTTTAATCCATCTTGAGTTAATTTTTGTATACGGTGTAAGGAAGGGGTCTAATTTCAATTTTCTTCATATAGCAGTCCAATTTTCCCAGCACCCCATTTATTAAATAGGAAATCCTTTCCTCATTGCTTGTTTTTGTCAGGTTTGTCAAAGATCAGATGGTTGTATAGATGTGCAGTCTTATTTCTGAATTCTCTACTCTGTTTCATTGTTCTATGTGTCTGTTTTTGTATCAGGACCATGCTGTTTTGGTTACTATAGCCTTGTAGTATAGTTCGAAGTTGGGTAATGTGATGTCTCCATCTTTGTTCTTTTTGCTTAGGATTGTCTTGGCTATGTGGGCTGATTTTTGGTTCCATATCAATTATAAAATTTTTTTTTTCTAATTCTGTGAAGAATGCCAATGGTAGTTTAGTGCAAATAACATTGAATCTATAAATTGCTTTGGGCAGTATTGCCATTTTCATGGTATTGGTTCTTCATATCTATGAGCATGGAATGTTTTTCCATTTGTTTGTGTCCTCTCTGATTTCCTTGAGCAGTGATTTGTAGTTCTCCTTGAAGAATTCCTTCTCTTCCCTTCTTAGCTGTATTGCCAGGTATTTTGTCCTCTTTGTAGCAATTGTGAATGGGAGTTCATTCATGATTTTGCTCTCTGCTGTCTGTTGTCGGTGTATAGGAATGCTTATGACTTTTGCACACTGACTTTGTATCCTGAGACTTCGCTGAAGTTGCTTATCAGTTTAAGAAGCTTTTGGGCTGAGACAGTAGGGTTTTCTAGAAATAGGATCTAGATAAATGGCTCTTATTATTTTAAGATATTAATATCTAGTTTATTGATAGTTTTTAACATGAAGGAATGTTGAATTTTATCAAAAACCTTTTCTGCATCTATTGAGATGATCACGTGGTTTTTGTCTTTATTTCTGTTTATGTGATTATGTTTATTGATTTGCATATGTTTAACTAGCCTTGAATCCCAGGGATGAAGCCAACTTGGTTGTGGCAGGTAAGCTTTTTTATGTCCTGCCCGATTTGGTTTGCCAGTATTTTATTGAGAATTTTTGCAGAGATATTGGCCTGAAGTTTTCCTTTTTTGTTATATCTCTGCCAGGTTTCAGTATTAGGTTAATGCTCACGTCATACAATATGTTAAGGAGGAGTCCCTCCTTTTCAATTGTACAGAATAGTTTCAGAAGAAATGGTAACAGCTTTTCTTTGTACCTGTGGTAGAAATCAGCTGTAAATCTGTCTAGTCCTGGGCTTTTGTTTTTTTTGGTTGGTAGGTTATTTATTACTGCCTGAATTTCAGAACTCGTTATTGGTCTATTCAGGGACTGATTCAATTTCTTACTGATTCAGTCTTGTGAGGGTATAAGTGTCCAGGAATTTACCCATTTCTTCTTGATTTTCTAGTTTATTTGCAGAGAGTTGTTTATAGCATTCTCTGGCGGTTGTTTGTATTTCTGTGAGGTCAGTGGTGATATCCCCTTTATCATTTTTTATTGTGTCTATCTGATTCTCCTCTATTTTCTTCTTTATTAGTCTAGCTAGTGGTTGCTCTCTTTTGTTAATTTTTTCAAAAAAACCACTCCTGGATTCTTTTATGTTTTGAAAGGTTTTTTGAGTTCCTATCTTGTTCAGTTCTTCTCTGATCTTGGTTGTTTCTTGCCTTCTGCTAGCTTTGCGGTGTGTTTGTTCTTGGTTCTTTCATTCTTTTAGTTGTGATGTTAGGATGTCAATTTAAGATCTTTCCAGCTTTTGGATGTGGGCACTTAGTGCTATAAGTTTCTCCCTTAATACTGCTTTAGCTGAATCCCAGAGATTCTGGTGTGTTGTCTCTTTGTTCTCATTAGTTTCAAAGAAATTCTTGATTTATGCCTTAATTTCATTATTTACCTAGGAGTCATTTAGAAGTAGGTTGTTCAATTTCCATGCAGTTTTGTGGTTTTGAGTGAATTTCTTAATCTTGAGTTCTGATTTGATTGTGCTGTAGTCTGAGAGACTGTTTGTCATGATTTCAGCTTCTCTGCATTTGCTGAGGAATGTTTTACTTCTGATTTTGTCATCAATTTTAGAGTAAGTGTCATGTGGTGCTGAGAAGAAAGTACATGCTGTTGTCTTTGGATGGTGAATTCTGTAGTTATCTATCAGGTCCACTTGATACAGAGCTGAGTTCACTTCCTTAATATCTTTGTTAATTTTTTGTGTCGATGATCTGTCTAATATTGACAGTAGGATTTTAAAGTCTCCCACTATTGTTCTAAGAGCTTGTTTTATGAAACTGGGTGCTCCTCTATTGGGTGCATATATATTTAGGATAGTTAGCTCTTCTTGCTGAATTGAACCCTTTACCATTATGTAATGTCCTTCTTTGCCTTTTTAAAAAATCTTTGTTGGTTTCAAGTTTGTTTTGCCAGAAACTAGGATTGCAACTCCTGCTTTTCATTTGCTTAGTAAATCTTCCATCATCCCTTATTTTGAACCTATGTGTGTCTTTGCACATGAGATGAGTCTCTTGAATAAAGCACACCGATGGGTCTTGTTTGTTTATTCAGCTTGCCATTCTGTGTTTTTGCATTGGGGCACTTAGCTCATTTACATTTAAGGTTAATATTGTTATGCATGACTTTCGTACCGTAATCACGATGCTGGCTGGTTATTTTTCAGACTTGTTAATGCAGTTGCTTCATAGTGTCATTGATCTGTGTACTTCAGTGTGGTTTTGTAGTGACTGGTGACAGTTTTTTTCTTTCCATATTTAGTACTTTCTTCAGGAGCTTTTGCAAGACAAGACTCGTGGTAATGAATTCCCTCCGCATTTTCTTGTCTGAAAAGGATTTAACTTCTCTTTCACTTATGAAGATTAGTTTGGCCAGATATGAAATTCTCAGTTGGAAATTCTTTTCTTTAAGAATGTTGAATATTGACCTCCAATCTCTTCTGGTTTGTAGGATTTCCTCTGAGAAGTCCACTGTTAGTCTAATGTGCTTCCCTTTTAGGTGACCTGGCCTTTCTCTCTGGCTGCCCTTAACATTTTTTCCTTCATTTCTACCTTGGAGAATCTGACGATTATGTGTCTTGGGGTTCATCTTTTCGTGGGGTATCTTCCTGGGGTTCTTTTGATTTCCTTGAATGTTAGCCAGTCTTGCTAGGTTGGGGAATTTATTTTGGATGGTATGGTGAAGTATGTTTTCCAACTCGTTTCCACTCTCCCTGTCTCTTCCAGGTAGCCCAATCAGTCGTTGGTTTGGTCTTTTTACATAATCCCATAGTTTCTGGAAGTTTTGTTCATTTGTTTTCTTTCTTTTTTCTATAACCTTGTCTGCCCATCTTATTTCAGCAAGATAGTCTTCAATCTCTGAGATCCTTTCCTCCTTTTGGTCTATTCAGCTATTGATAGTTGTGGTTGTGTTGTGAAGTTCTCATATTGTGTTTTTCAGCTCCATCAGATCATTTATGTTCCTCTCTAAACTGGTTATTCTGGTTAACACCTCCTGTATTGTTTTATCATTGTTCTTAGCCTTTTTGCATTGGATTAGAACATACTCCTTTAGCTCAGCAAAGTTCATTATTTTCTGAAGCCTACTTCTAACAATTTATCCATCTCAGCCTCTGCACAGTTCTGTGCCCTGGCTGGAGAGGTGTTGCAATCATTTGGAGGAGAAGAGGCACTCTGACTTTTTGAATTTTCAGCATTTTTGCATTGGTTCTTTCTCAACTTTGTGGGTTTTTCAACCTCCAATCTTTGAGGCTGGTAAGCTTTGGATGGGGTTTTTGTGGGTTTTGTTGATGTTGTTGTTGTTGTTTATTACTGTTTGTTTTTCTTTTAATAGTCAGCCCCTTCTTCTGTAAGGCTGCTGCAGTTTACTGGGAGACCACTCCAGACCCGATTCACCTGGATCCCTCCTGCACCTGAAGGTATCACCAGGGGAGGCTGCAGAACAACAAAGATGGCTGCCTGCTCCTCCTTCTCTGGGAGCTCCATCCCAGAGAGCCATGGAGCTGATGCTTGCCATAACGCTACTGTATGTAGTGCCTGGCAACCCGTTAGGAGGTTTCACTCAGGCAGCGTGAGATCGGGCCGACTTAAAGAAACAGCCTGGCCCTCCTTGGTGGAGCTGGCGTGCTGCGCTGGGGGGAATCACGCTTGTCCGGACTTCCTGGCCTCTTCAGAGACAGTGGCAGGAAAGACTAGGTCCTCTGAACGTCAGACCATGGCTGCTCCTCTCCCCAGTGGCTCCTTCCCAGGGATATAAGAGTTCTGTCCATAAACTCTTGGCTGGGTTTGCTGCAATTCCTGCAGCAAGGCATCACCCAGTGAGGAGGGATGGATCCAGGTAATGCCTAAAAAAGTAGTGTGCCCATTATCTGCTACAGCCGCTGTGCTGTGCTGTGGGGAATTCCTGTTGGACCAAACCGCCCAATCTCCCTGACAACAGCAGGGAAAAATGACTGATTGGAGTTGCAGTGATGGTGGCTGCCCCTGCCCCAGGAACTCAGTTGTCTTAGGCAGTGTCCAGTCTGTTGCTGCTCGCAGCAACTCAAGGGGGTTGCACAGCTCCCTGCTTGGGATCCAAGGCCCTGGTGGCATGGGCTCACGAGGGGATCCTTGATCTACAGGGTGCACAGATCTGTGGAAAAAGCATGGTTTCCTGGGTGGGATAGCACAGTCACTCCCCACCTCCCTTGGCTGCTTGGCTGGGTGTGGGAGTTCCCCTTATCCCATGCAGTTCCTGGGTCATTGCTCCACCCTGCTTTGCTTTGCTTTGCATTGGTGACGCCAAATGCCTGGTAAGTTCCAATCAGAGAACCTGGATACCTTAGCTGAAGGTGGAGGATTCACTAGTTGTTTTCATTCTTCTCCGTGGCAGCCACAGACCAGAGCTGCTTTTTTTTTTTTCCTTTTTTTTTTTTTTTTTCCTCTGGAGTCTCACTCTGTAGCCCAGGCTGGAGTGCAGTGGCACAATCCCGGCTCCCTGCAACCTCCAGCTCCCGGCTTGAAGCAGTTCTCCTGCCTCAGCCTCCCGAGTAGCTGGGATTACAGGCATGTACCACCATGACCAGCTAGTTTTTTGCATTGTTTAGTAGAGACGGGGTTTCACCGTGTTAGCCAGGATGGTCTCGATCTCCTGACCTCGTGATATGCCTGCCTCGGCCTCCCAGGGTGCTGGAATTACAGGCATAAGCCAGCCACTGCACCCAGCCCAGAACTGCTTCTAATTGGCCATCTTGGCTCCTCCTCCTATTCGATATTTTCAAGATCCTTGGTGGATGCATGGATCAGCCCATCTTTCCAGGTGCTATTTCCAGCAATTACATAACTAGGATCCTTGGAAGTAATATAATGTGGGACACCTTATGACACATATTTTTTTCTGGTGCTTCTCAATTCAATATGCAGACTAAGTTACTTGTAGGTGTGCATTTTTCTAAAACAAGGACATAAGTACTGGATAATGATGCTATGTTGTTCATTGAATATTTTAAACAAGTTTGATAGAGGATAATACAGGTAATGAAAGGCAGAAACACCTGGCAGATGGAGAGGAAAGCATCTTGCTAAGTATTCTTGCCATTTTGGCTAACAAAGTCTTGTTACCCCATGAGCAGGAGTAAGAGCCAGAAGGAAGACAAGCAATTGCAAGCTCTGAGTTGAGTACATGGAATGAATTGGGAAGACTGGCAATTCAGAAGACCAATGAACAGCCAATTCTGCTGCCTGGGCCTTACAATGATTTTTCTTTCCTTCTGTAGCTGAGGCAAAACAAAACAAACTCAAAACCAAACATCCAAAACACAAAAATGAAACAATACTTAATGGACCATAGACAAGCAAATAATCAAAACTACATATTTGGGTTTTTGGTGAAAACTGACAGTTACAAGAACAATGGGTGAATACAGAGTACCACCTCGTCAACATACCTCACTGAAATCTTATTTTTGGAAGTTGTGTTTGATAGCAGAATCTTCCCCAAGAAATAGAGATTTGTGAGTATGATAAACAGGTCTTCTTCACGAGGACATCAGGTAGCTTATGCTCTGGGAAAGAGGCAGTTAAAGTCATATTAGTTTGGAAAAAAAAAAACACTCTAAAACACTCTGTGCTATTCTAAAAAATAGGATGAGATTCAAAAACAATAACTTAAAGATAGGCTGATGTATTTTTGAGAATATATTAAAAGTCACAAAAGTGAATTTCTAAGAATTAGTAATCTGTTAAACTTGATTTGAATAGACAACTTTGAAGTGCATTGGTTTTATTCATAAAGAAGAAAAAGGTATATATTTAAGCACTATTGGTTGATGTAACATTGCAGGTTTGAATTCAAATGAATTGAAAAAATAACCTAAAAAGTTATCCAAGCATGTTTTCAGTAGACAGTAATGGAACATTTGTTTATTCCGAAGAGCACAGGGAATGGAGCCTAGAGGCTTTGTGATATTAAGAAGCAGGTAGAATGAATGACCTTTCCCTGAGGCAACTCAATATTTGGTGGTGTTTTCTTTTGGACATTTTATAAAATATAGTAACAAATAGCAAAAAAATGTGCAAACCACGTGGGAATGAGGGAATGAGGAGGCCACTGCGTGAAGTGTTTAGACTGTGATCATCTATGATACACCCATCTGTTCCTATTAGAAGAAACAAGATGTTCTCAAGTGCTTCAAAGTTAAGTGAGTTAGGAAACTGTTACAATTATGTGTTAAAATTATTGGTTACCAGGGGCAGTATTCAGATTATTTTTCCTATCTCCTGCTTGGGTTTGCTACCACCTCCCAATTCATCCTCATGCTATCAGAGCTCCTGAGGGCTTGGGGCCACCAGGTCATCGCTGGAGAAAGTGTTGAGATACAAATTGGATTTACAGCTCCCTACTAGCTTTCTTGATATACTAACAGTCATTTAGCCATTAGTCTTTTAACCCATGAAAACCTGAAGTTATAACATCTGTTATACTCAAAGCTAGTTCTAACACCTGACATTGACTGAAAAGCAGAGCAAGCAACTATATTTACTGGAGATTTTGGCGTGCTCTCTCTCTCTCTCTCTCTCTCTCTCTCTCTCTCCCTCTAGCTCTATCTATATATCATGCCAGCATCCACTAAAATTGCCAATGGAAAAACAAAAACAGATTAGTTGTTTATATTATCATTGAATTTCAGAGCTACTTTGAATCAGTGTGAGTGACTTGTTGAACTCCTTCATTTTATTTTCTCTGAACAGCTGAGGAACATAGAACTAATTTGTACTATCATTGAAACGTACTTTAATTTGAAGGCACACAATTGTCAAGTTACAGAAATTATGTCTTCAGGTTTTAAATGATGCCTTGTGTCCCGTAAAAGCTGTCAGTTTTTTTCACTCAAAGATACATGATTATCATCTTCTTCCTGAACCCCATGTTTCCTCTGTGCTCCAACACACTTAATCCCATTCACCTTCATCCAGTCACGGAAGCTACAAACCTAGGCATTCTCTTTGCTTCGTATCCTATTCTTACATTTAATGTTTAATCAAATTACTGTGTACTGCTTATTTAATTCCATAAACAGTTTTTGAATCAGTCCCTAATTTTGTATTCCTGCTAAAAGAACTCTGGTGTAGACTCTCATCATCCTTTGTTTGCATTATTGCAAAGTCTCCCTGCATTGAGATTCTAGACTTCACTCCCCTCAGAGCTGCTGAAGGGGTTAATCTATAGTCTGATGAGTCCTCACAAAGCTAAAAGTAGAACTACCATTCAACCCAGCAACCCTATTACTGGGTATATACCCAGAGGAACATAAATCATTCTACCATAAAGACACATGCATGTGAATGTTCACTGAAGCACTATTCAGGATAGCAAAGACATGGAATTAGCCTAAATGCCCATCAATGACAGATTGGATAAAGAAAATGTGGTACGTATACACCGTGGAATACTAGGCAGCCGTAAAAAGAACTAGATCATGTTTTTTTGTGGGAACATGGATGGAGCTGGAGGCTATTATCATTAGCAAACTAATGCAGGAACGGTAAACCAAATGTCAGATGTTCTCACTTATAAGTGAGAGCTGAATGATCAGAACTTATTAACATGAAGGAGTAAACAGCAGACAAAGACACTGAGGTCTACTTGAGTAGGGAAGCTGGGAGGAGGGAGAGGAGCAGAAAATATAATTATTGGGTACTGGGCTTAATACCTGGATGATGAAATAATATGTACAACAAACCCCCATGACATGTTTTTACCTATGTAACAAACCTTCACATGTACCCTCAACTTATTAATTTTTTTAAAAGGGGCTAATCTGAGACAAAAATCTGACCATTAAACTCTTTTAGTAATTGATCTCCATTTTCTGCAGAGTAAATATCAAGCTACTAGACATGATCCTTCATGAGGACCTTTTCTTATAGCTTTAGTTTTTCTAAGATTATTAGAAGTCTTTTCCATGAAAACTTCTCTTTCTATATCTATGTCATAGTATGTTAATAAGATCATTTCTTATTTCTCCAGATTAGACTTCAGGTGCAACCTGCCCCACCTCTAAAAAGTGACTACTCAAGTAAAAAGTAATGCATTACCGAATAGAACATATATTTTAAGGCAAACATCTAGTAACACTTGTGGCTTTCACATGAAATTCACTTCTCTCATCATCCTTTCTTTTCATTTGTTTAAAGTCTCACCATTTACCATCACAGATATATCTATGTTTATGTTTGCCTCTTCCCAAAGCACAGCTGAGTTATGCGTGTATTTGAAAACTTAATAGATGGAAAATATATTGCTCAGTTATATGGATATTGTCATACTGAAAAACTGTAAAAATCTGTAGCTCTGGCTACAAGAAAAATTATGATTAAAAAACTGTTTCTACATATCTTCTATCCAGTCATGTTGGAAATTCATTTAGATCCATCTTTAAAACCATAACCAAGATTTTCTCTTTCTGTAATATACACATATGATTCTTAAGCCTGAAGAAATATTAAAAGTATGCATACAGAGGAGAATTGTTTGAATATGAGTGCTTTTAGATATGGAGAGTCTGGGTTTTACACTGCTTTACTAATATCTCTGCAGTTATTCATTCATTCAACTTTCACAGTTTGAGCATCTACTGTCTGCTTCATGCTGAGATAAAATATAAAGGACTTACAATATCTTCGTTCAAGGAGCAGTGAGGAAGTCACAGATTTTTTCATAAGGATTCTCAAATCAGTGATACAAATATAAAATTTCTCTCTTTTTTTCTAATTAGTGAGTCCTATTATGCTATGCAAAATCTCTTTCAATTCATAAAGACAACATGAGAAAAAAATTTTAAAATTTTCGAATAACTTTGTTTTAAAATACCCAAATTACAAATTTAATCTCAGCTGATTTTGAATTTTTGTTTCTCACATCTGTCAACCAATGGATCAATTTGTGACCTGCGGTTTGAAAGAGAGGCCTCCCTGTGTGCCTCTGTGTCATCTCTTCTACGCTTCCCACATTTGGGTTCAGGCTTTTGAGAATGAAAGTATATAGGTGGGTGTGGAGGTTATGCCAGTCATTGACAGGTGTCCATGTCCTCACTCTGCTTCCAATTGCTCCAGTTGGATCCTAGTAGCCCTGTAGAAATGGTGATCTCCTGGTAGGTGACATGTACGGTTTTCTCAGGACCTTGCTCTTGCTCTGCTTCCCTCCAGCCCACTTATTCACTGAAGACCTCTTCAGAGAGGACCAGGTGGGTCCTCCTTCAGGAATTCTATGCCTTCCATTTGGGGCACTCTCTAATGTGGAAAGTTGAAAAGCTTCCACAGGGTGATCTTCTGTGCTTCATCACATGGCCTCAGAAAAGTCACAGAGATGCCCTCCACACAAGACAGAAATTCCCAAAGGGAAACTTGCACCATTATTTGTTTACAATATCATAAAATAATAATTCCTGTGTTCAAAAGAGATTAGTTAATGACAAATTATGTAAGAGTAAATGGTTTACTACATTGTAATGATCCACAGAGCTTATTATAATTTCTATATTCTAAGTCTTCAAGACAGAGTTATATTAAGTAATGATTTTACATTTACTTATGACAGTTCTTCAGAACATACTTTAAGAAAAGTTCATCAATGCAAATTCTGAATTTCATATTAGGATAAATAAAAACTCAAAGATTAAATAGCATAGGATATAAGACATTTTAACAGAGGATACTCTCTTTATACCCAATTTTGTCATTTAAAAAAGCTTCAAATAAACATTTTCTCATCAGTTTTCCTGACTTAAAACCATACAACTGGCTTCAAATTTCAAAGGCAAATCATAAGGAATTAATACCTACATTTTTCTGAACCAATTTTATGTCCAGGTTTACCCAGTATATAATTCCATCAATTTTCTTAATTCTTTAAAAAGACTGCCTTTGAATAATGTAAAATTTGATATGGAGTTGAATTAAATAATTATAGCATTTAATGGGATTACTGTAGGCTTGAAATTTTATATTTTTTATGGTTTCGAGTAAAATATTAAGCCATAAACTAGAAGTTTTTCTAAGAAAATATTTGCATTTAGTGTCAAAGGCAATTGGATTATATTAACAAAAACTTATGTTACTATCTGTTTCAATCCTAAAATTAATGTTCTCTTCTTAGGGTTAAAAATGAATATTGAAAAAGAAATGACTTGTGAACAATAAAGCTTTCTTTGCAAGCCTGTTATAACAATCAACCATCTCTTTAGTCTATCTGTATATACAAATAAATTATTCAAGTCATAATGTGAGAATTATTGACCCAACAAAGAAAAACTTTATAATAATGAGAAAATTATTGTAGTGAGAAGGGCAAACATATTGGAATCTGATCTTGCTTGAATGCTAACTTTGTGATGGGACACGGTATGATTATAAATACAATAATTTCATTGAGTTTTGCAGGGTTGATTAAACTTTATTGGACGTTGTGAAATTGAAATATCAATTTCTAGTCTTATGGAGGCAGGAAGAATGGTACAGAAATGTTAATTGTGGAAGTCTTCATCAAGAAAATGCCAGTTGGGTTAGACTGTGAAGGATGAGTAGACTTAGGCAATTGCCTGTGGAGAGAAGAGAGTTCAGAGAAGATAAAACATGAGGAAAGAAGAGTATGCATCGATTAATGTGGGTTCAGGAAAATGCTCAGTATACCACTGAAAAATGTTCTCTCTCCTCTCTCTCTCTCTCTCTCTCTCTCTCTCTCTCTGTGTGTGTGTGTGTGTGTGTGTGTGTGGAAAAGGCAGCCTAGCTACGGAGAGTGCAGATTATACACGTCCTGAAATGCTATGCTAAGGTATGCAGACATCATTTTGTAGAAAATGAGGACATTTTAAAGGTTGCAGCAAAGTGTGCCATGAATGGTATCTATTTTAGCTGGTAGCACTGTAGTTCATGTTAAGAATGTATTAGAAATTATGCTAAGAGAAATAACCCAGACACAGAGAGACACATACTGTATGATACCACTTATTGTTGGAATCTGGAGAAGTTGAACTAATGGAAACAGAGTAGAATGGTGGTTGCCAGGGACTGAGAAGTGGGGAAAATTGGGAGATGGTGATGAAAGGGTCCAAAATTTCAGTTATAAGATGAACACAATAACTTATAACACTTATGACTTATGAGTTATAAGTTCGGGGATCTGATGTACAGTGTGGGTGGTGCTGGCTGTGTTAATTAATTTTACTATAATAATCATTACACAATCTATATCAGGCCATCATATTGTATTCCTTAAATATATATGATCTTTATTTGTGAATGAAATATTTTAAAATTAAGAAAGGGAATGTATTAAACTTGAAACTACTAAGAGTTCTGTTACAGTACACCCAGTAAGACATGAAGGTTGCCTATGATTGGTGGTGATTTTGAGCATGGAAATTAAGTATTTTAAATGAAAGTCATTCGGTGGCAGGAAAAATGATTAGTGGAACTCTAAGAGAATTCTTATAAAAAGTAGCTTGATCTTTCAGAACTTACATGCTTGCAAGGTGTAGGAAACCGTCACTCTGCTTGAATGTCTCTGCATGGTTACCTGTGTCTTTTTGTATGCTCTTATCTTCTCTCTGAGTCTCTCCTTGGATTAGCTTTCTCTGCTTGCCAAATTCCCAGGCATGAAAATTTTATTAGTATAAGCTTTATTATTAGTATAAGCTTTATCACTGTTTAACCCTGTTCCAGTTTTATTGGAATAGTGAGGTGGTTGCTTTTTTCCCCCGCCACAGGGTTGTTCCTAATGGAGAATAAGCTAGGCAATTTCTCTAAGGTGGGAAATATTGTTTCAGTAAGTGAGTTACAGACTGAGAAAATGAATGGCTTCTCCAGTTTAGGGGAAATAGGTTAGAAAGTAATAGAATTAGAACAACTTGATGATAAACTAAATGCTAGATGAAGGACAGGAAGTTGTTAAAATTCTCAGTCTTGGGAAGATAGGAGGAGTTCCTTCTGAGACAATGAACTCCTTGAGGGAAGAGACAATCATGTTTCCAGACTAAGTAATGATTGACACATAAAAGCATTCAATAAATATTTATCCACAGGGAGAATAGATCAACTAACTTAGCCAATGTGGAAGGTCAAGTGTGTTTCTGCAAATAGAATAGGAACTTTGGACCCATACCTGGCCATGGAGACAGGAGATGCCCTAGAAGAGAGGGAACAGAACAACTCCCATTCTTCCCAAGTCCCTGTAAGTAGGAAGGCCACTATCACAGGAACAAATTAGCTCTGTAGCTTCTTTTTATAAGAGTGCTAATCATATTCACGAGGGCTACTTCCTCATATCCTAATTACCTCCCACAGGCCCCACCGCCCAATACCATCACACTGTGAATGGGGGTTCAATACAGTACTTTTGGAGGGACACAGAAACATTCAGTTCATTGCCTAGGTGGAAGTTCCTGTCCAAGGCGAGATCTGGAGGCATCTCCAGCCCAATGCACACATCTTGTGTGGAGGCAGAACAGGATCCAAGAGATAGAAGGTGTGCCTGGGAAGGGCGACGCCAAAGGGCTCTTCACCTGGAGATTCCTACAGATCCTGACACAAACCTGTCATCTCAGCTCTTTGTAGGGGAGAAAGAAAGACTAATTGAATCAGCCAGTAGCTTGCTTCTCTAGTGTTTCCCCAGAATATCTGTGGTACTCACCTCAACCACACAATTTTATCTGGCAAAGGAAGTGATTAGAGCTTGTCTTGAGGCTGAAATGATCTCAGTCTGTTCTCCACTATTTAAATGGGTAAGAAACTCAACTTGATGACGTGGAGCTGGGTTTTTAATGCCAGTGTCCTCTGGGCTGCTTTTGGTATAGGCAGGAAATCAAGCAATTAAACGAAAATATTTTCAAGAGGAGATTTTACATACATGTACAGTCATCCATTGGTATCCCTGGTGGATTGGTTTCAGGACCTCCGTGAATACCAAAATCTGAGAATGCTCATGTCCCTTTATATAAAATGGTATAGCATTTGCATAAGACCTATAAACATCCTCCATTACACTTTAAATCATCTTTAGATTACTTATAACACCCAATACAATGTAAACGTATGTAAATAGTTGTTATACTGTATTTTAAAAATTTGTATTATTATTGTTGTATTGCTATTTATTTATTTTTCCAAATTTGCTTTGCTTTTTTGTTTTGTTTTAACTTAAGGATACCCCAAGATTCCCAAATATTTTTGATCCAGGTTGAATCTGCTGATGCAGGGCAGGAACTTTGGACCCATACCTGGCCATCTGTATATATAAATACAAGACCAAATATTGACTATGTATTTATATATACAGATGGTCCCCAACTCACAAGGATTTGAGTTACTATTTTTCAGACTTACAATGTTATGAAGGTTACAAGCATTTAGTAAGAACCCTACTCTAAGTACCCATGCAGCCATTCTGGTTTTCACTGTCAGTACAGTATTCAATAAATTGCATGAAACATTCAACACTTTAGTGTAAAACAGGCTTTTTATTAGATGATTTTGCCCAGCTGTGGGCTATTGTAAGTGTTCTGAAAATATTTCAGGCAGGCTCGGCTAAGTTATGATGTTGGTAGGTTAAGTGTGCTAAGTGCATTTTTAACTCTATTTTTAGTTTATGATGGGTTTACCTGGACATAACCTCACTGAAAGTTGAGGAGCATCTGTGTATTTCACGATCACATCCCAGGCAGGATAGAAAACACAGAGTGTAAGCAAAAGTATAAAAACATTTTCAAAATGAGGAAAATAGTTGCTAGCATTTATGTTAAATAAAAGATCTTTATAAAAACTAAGTGTTCTAGTGGAAATGTAGAGAATTTTGCTCCCTCTGTACAAAAGCTATCAACCTCTCAATTATTACTTTCTTTTACCTACTCTTAATACTTCTACCAGTGTGGATTTTTGTGAATTTTTGAAAACGCTAACTTGAGTGAATCATATAGCTCAGTTTGTAATTTTGATAAAGAAGGTAGATTTTCTGCAATTTATAGTTTTTTTCCCTCTGAATTGCTAGATTTGTTCTTTTTAGGAGTGCAAAATTTATTATGGACTTGCTATATCCTGACTCATTCAAACTTTGTTTTATTACTCCACAACAGCACAGGAAAATTTCTCTACCCTACCCTGGTGCCACCGACCTCCCCGTCCCCGCCCCGCCCCCGCCCCCGCCCCCGCCCCGCCCCCTCCCCCTCCCCCTCGTCTCCCACCTTCCCCACGTCCCCCCGCTCCGCCCTCGCTCGCTTGTCCCCCGACCCGCCCCCGCCCCCGCTCCCCGCGCCCACGCCAAAGCTACATGAGGAGGGTGATCTTTCCTTTCTCCTTGGCGTTTTTTTCTTCCCAGTCTATCTGTCATGGTGGAAATGAAACCATCTACTGAGATAGATAGGCTTTGACAAGGAGAACATATGCTGTGGTAGAAGGAACCAGGATTGGATTAGGAATCCAACTACTTGAATTCCAGCTCGGGTTCTGTTATAGAGGTCTAAAAGGGTGATAATTATCATAAAACTATCTTGTGCATAGAACATCACTCTTTTGGGTCTCAGTCATTCGATCTGTAAAAGAATACGATAGGACTAATAGCCTCTACATTATTTTCTGACTGTATTCCAACAGAATTCTAGGAATACTTCTGTTATTCTAAGTATTTTATGTATGTTTTATTTTTCTGAGACAGGGTCTCACTCTGTTGCCCAGGCTGGAGTGCAGTGACGCTATCACAGCTTTCTGCAGCCTGGACCTCCTGGGCTTAAGTGAGCCTCCCACCTCAGCCCCCTGAGTAGCTGGAACCACAGGCATCCACCAGCATGGCTGGCTAATTTTTTAAACTTTTGAATTTTGAAAATGTTTTGTAGAGAAAGGGCCTCACTTTATCGCCCAAGCCAGTCTCGAACTCCAGGGCTCAAGTGATCGGCCTGCTTCAGCCTCTCGAAATGCTGGGATTACAGGTGTGAGCGACCAGGCCTGACCACATCTCCGTTTACACATAGTTTATGTAGTAGTTCATCTCAATAGCATGATTTTAATAATCCTGGTAGTATTTTCCACTTCTCACACCCCTAAATCACTTGTTGAAATTCCATTAGTAGCACATTTATTTTGGATTAAGAAGTTATTCATTTAAAATACAAATGGCCATTGGTATTCTTGATGGAGCAATTGCAGGGCACTGATTAAGGAAGAGATACCCCCAGGAGCGGACCCTAGGGAAAATTCTGACAGCTTAGAGGGAGGGGTACAGTTTTTCTCATGGTCTGCTTTTCTTCTTCAATGGCGTGGCGTTGCCTACGTGTTCTGCTTGTCTGATGGCTCTTTACATCTTCCCATCGCCCCCATCTGCCTTCAGAGTCATTGAAGGAAATAAGGAAATAAGATGGGAGCTTGAATGTCTGTCTGATCACAACTCTTTTAAGAGCATTCCTTCAGTTCAACTATGAAAACGGTAGTCACAAAACTCTTAATGCTCTAGCTTTGGCGGATGGACTGGCATATTATAACTTAGCATCACCTTGGAGAAGTGCTCATTTTAACAGAATCGATTCAGAAACATTTATGTGCATTTGGTTAATGTTAACTGACAACTCTAATTAATTTCTTTAAAAATGTGAATGTCTTTAGTCAGCACAGGCATGTTGCGGTATAGTTTATCTTACACCTAAGCACTCCCGTTGTATTTAATCTGCTCCTTTGCACTTAGGAATGTCACCTTGATGACTCCTGAAGTAAATAGAATCTGTGACCCTAGTAGAGTATAACACAAGCAGGTAATGCAATTTGGTACTTATAGCTCACTACAGTGGTGTGATGATGTGGTAGGGTGGGAAATGACAGGGGCTACATCTCAAAGACCTTCCTTGCCTCCTTCTGGACCACACATCTGTTCTCAGAAACTCCCAGGCCACTCAGTTTATACTTATGAGGCACTGGTATGTGCAAGGATAAAAAATCATCCTTCAACACTAACTATTGGCTTGGAATGTTCCTGGAGAAGAGAACTTGAATTTGTGGAAAATATCGTATTTTAAATTACATTTTGATATGGTTGTCATTTCAGTAATGTTTTGATTCAATCGTTTATATTTAGGTTCTCCTCCTTATGTCAGGACAGTTTTGGCAACAGGCAATATGAGGGACAATGCATTAAATAAGGCAGAGATTATAAATTCCATGTCCTGGATTCATGCCTTGAAAAACATAGTTTAAAAATAGAAAACTCTTATGGAATCATATTATTACCTTAATCCTAAATCCTGCTGAATTTCTGTTTTGTTTACAACTGTGTAACCTCAATTCTTTTGACATTCAGCTTAACAATGTTGCTTTCAGTTATGGCTCTGTAGTCCAACTTCCAGCCTGGAACACAGCTTATGGCTAATGTGATTTAGAGTCTGCAGAAATGTGTTTTACGGCAGAAGTGATGATAACACAGCCACGGTTACAGTGGCGTGCAAAGTGCATTCACCGTCCTATTATATTTGTCATCATTCGTGGTCTCTGATAGGATGTCTGTTTCAGATTGCATGAGGGGAGTGGACATACCTGCATGATGCTTTGTTACACATTTCCTGGGGAAAGAATTGCTGTGTTGGCATCTGCCGTGGGAGCTGTGATAAGAAATTTTCCTTTCAGAACCTTCTCTAACAACCATGCTTGCTTTCAAAAGATCAGAAATGCTCATTTGGAAGGGCAACCATTATTTCTTGCTTTACAGAAAGATTTTTCCGAAGGTTACAAAAAGGAAAAGCAAATAGAGAAAATGGGTAGTTTTGGACATCTTGTGCTTAGAGGTCAGCCTAACCCATCAAATATCAGCCTATGGACAAGCTTCGTACTGAACTCTCAGCAGGGAGCTTAAAACCAGGGCAACAAACAGGTAGGCCTTCCCTTGCAATCTGTGCAATCTGCTTGGTACTAACATTTATACATTGATTTCCTGGACTCTGCGTCTGATTTAATGATTTACATTCTCGTTGTTTACCTGCTCCTTTTGTTAATTATTCAAATTTTGGGCACAAGCGTTTGTATTATTTGTGTATGTTTTAAAGTGATTAATGTGATTCTGTTGACAGCCCATTCCAGTTTGTTCAGAACTGTAACATACACCGTGCTATTCTTGTTCACCAGGCTTTTAGGCCTTGTTTATTTGATTGGGTCTCTTGTTTGCTATTTATAGCTTGAAATGACAGTCCTCAATCATGGACAGCCTCTCAAAAATTCTGAGCTTTGGTTAAAATAAAATTACAGATGTGAAGATGAGAAAAATAACCCAGAAACTAGGCTGAGGTAATGCAGCATTGCTATCTTCACTTTGACACCTGAAATATGGCACTTTTGAGTGTGTGTCTTTTTAGCCTCATAACCTCAAAGTTTGGTTAATGTAAATAAAAGACCCCAACCTGTATTGTGTGGCATCTTATGCTTTTCTCAAGGATGTCCACTTATTTAAAATGTTATGATTGTAATTAACAGCAGAAAGCCTGCGAGACATTTGCAATATACAGAAAGAAAAGTTATTATGCATAGCACGCTATGATATTCTATAAATCAATGATAAAAATTAAAAAGCGCTTAATTTAAAAAGCAAAAACACAGTAGAAAGATCACCAGAGAGAAATATAAACTAAAACCATAATGAGATAACATTTTTCACACATTATATTAGTAAGAGTAAGGTAGTAACTTCCAGTATTCACTCATAACCATTGCTCCCCTCCTTCATGGCACATAAGAAAATTATGTTTCCCTATTCGTTTGCAATTAGATGGGGCAGGTGATGGGTGCCAAGCCTGGCAAGAGGAAGCAGTATTCATCACTGCTGTGCTTGGACATTTAAACATCATCTCTCTTCCAGACTTCTGCAGCAAATTTCAGAAATGTTGGCTCCAGATGGCTTAGCGACAAGGTTAGGAGGAGAGAAAACTTTGGTGATAAATACATAAAATTTAGATTTTGTTAAACGATTGGGATTTGGGGATTACATATTTATGTAATGTTCTATGCCAAGGTACCACTATCTTGACTGATGCAAACAGTAAAATCAATTGGTAATATCTTGTGTGGGTGGCTATGTGAAGAAATGGGTACCAATTGTGGGATTGTACGTTGCTTGATGTGATTTAGCTATGTCCCCACCCAAATATCGTCTTGAATTGCAGTTTCCACAATTCACACATGTCACGGGAGGGACGTGATGGGAGGTAAGTGAATCATGGGGGTGGTTACCCCCATGCCTCTGTTCTCATGATAGTAAGTTCTCAAGAGACCTTTTCAATTCAGTATTATCCTCTTTTGCCATTGGTCTAGAAAAGTTTTCGTCTTTACAATATCATCCTCTGTTGCCATTAGTCTAGAAAAGCAGCAAATATTCAAGAGGTGATTGGGTTTTGTTAAAAGGATTCAGTTTTATGTATTCACAACATATGATTTGGAATTGGAACTTACAGTTAAAAGGGAAGCGGAGCATAAACATTTGGAAAATTTGCAGACTGACGATGTGATAGAAAAGAAAATCTCATTTTCTGGGGAGAAATTTAAGCCTGCTACAGAAATTTGCATAAGTAACAAGGAGCCAAATCTTAATCACCAAGACAATGGTGGGAAATGTCTCCAGGGCATGTCAGAGACCTTCAGGGCAGACTCTCCCATGACAGACCCAGAGGCCTTAGAGGGAAAAATGGTTTCGTGGACTGGCCGCAGGGCCCCTCTGTTGTGTGCAGCCTAGGGAGTTGCTATCCTATGTCCCAGCACTCTAGCCACGGCTAAAATGGGCCCAAGTACAGCTCGGGTCATGGCTTCAGAGGGTGCAAGCCTCAAGTGCTGGGAGTTTCTATGTGGTATTGAGCCTGCAGGTGCACAGAAATCAAGAATTGAGATTTGGGAACCTCCGTCTAGATTTCAGAGAATGGTCTCCCCAGCCATGTGGAACTGTGAGTCAATTAAACCTCTTTCCTTTACAAATTACCCAGTCAGGGGCAGTCTTTCACAGCAGCATGAGAATGAACTAGCACATTGGTACATTCTTTTGGAAACAATTTAACTACTTGTGTAAAAATACAAAATAACCAACAATTAGTGTGCCAAATAACCAACAATTTTACTTCTGTTATTTTATCTAACCATGATACTCTTCCAAAGGTAAAAGAGAATATTTCTTGCAGAAATATTATAAATAAATGATTGAAAATAAGTTAACCATCTATGAATAGACAAAGTGAATTTTTCCAAAAAAATAAAAGGTACGCAACAATCTAAATAATAAAGAATGCTTATATTTACTACCAGGGTGAATCAACCTTGAAATTTTTGCATGAACAAACAAGGTTTAAATGATAGAAAGCTTTTTGTAGTGTTCTATGTTATAGCTAGCTATATGTAGAATAGAATACAATTTTAAAAACTGAACAGAAAAATCTGTGATAAATGAATAGATGTGAGAAACAGAAAAAAACTTGAGTAATACTCACTAAGCTGTCGAGCAGTTGTAGTTTAGTATAAATAGGAACAGGAGAGAAAGAAGAACAGTGAGATATATATCATACATTTCTGAGTCAGATTTGTTAAGATAATCATGTAGTATTTTGTAAGTTCAAAATCTACACACTGTAAAACATTTACATATTTTTGAGGTGATTCATACATTAGCTTTTAATAGTCATAGTAGGAATCTGACTATACTTTTTGGTTTTATTGCCCACAGATGCAAAGTGTTGGTATTTGTGAATATTTTAACTTCCTGGATATAAATGTATCTAAACCATTCATTTGTAAAACCAAAATGAATGAAAGCAGCTATTATATGGGACACTAGCTCAAAAGGTTATGGGCATATGTGTTTATCCCTTACCCTCTTCCAAATTTCAGTCAAATGACACAAAGAACAAAAAAACATTATAAAGCAATTTGGTTTTTGTGTTAAAACTAGGATTGGCTGTCCACCATGAGATGGACATAGGTGACATTATAAGAGGACGAATACCCCAACAAGGGTATTAGGGGAAAGAATCTTCAGAGCAACACCATTAATGCTCCCTGAGGCTAAAGAAGAAGAAGGCAAAGAAGATGAAGAATGCAAAGAAGTTGAAGAAGGAAAAGAAGATGAAGAAGAAAAAGAAGAAGTAGAGGAGAGTGGGATGGTTTATAAAGTGCAAGACTTGATCTGATCTGTGTCTTCAAAATATAAAAATTCTGTGGTAGGCCTCACTTTCACTAGATGTAAGGAATAGGGTGTCTTAGTTCATTTTGTGCTGATGTAACAGAATACCACAAGGCATTCTCATGAAGTTAGAAATTTATCTCACAGTTCTGGAGGCTGGGAAGTCCAAGATCAAGGCACCAGCAGGTTCAGTTGTCTGGTAAGACAGGTATGCCGTGTCCTTACACGGCAGAAGGCAAAAAGGCAAAAAGGCAAGAGGCCCTTATGCTATGTGAAGCCTTTGATATAAAAGCCTCAATCCCACTCAGGAGGGAGGAGCCCTCATGAACTAATCATGCCTTAAAGCTCCCACCTCTCAATGCCACCACATTGGCCATTAAGTTTCAACACCTGAAGTTTGAAGGGTAGACATTCAGACCACAGCATGAGATGTGCCAAATGAAGCTTGAACATTACTTGAACTGGCCCCAAGCAAAGAGAGTTCTGACTGTTAGAGAAAAGTTGTCACTGCCAGCATGTAGGATTCTAGCCTAGGAGACACATGATAACATGCCTTGTGAAACTCCTGACTCCTGGAAAGCAGATCTCATTTTTAAGAAATATCATGGTAGTGGCTTTATCTCCAATACATTGTACTAAATGATTGGTATATGCATGAATTGTTAAAGAAACTAAAATTATTTGGTATATAAAAGAAATGAGTAAGAGGTAATCATATTATGATCTTTGGGAGCACCTTTTTAAAACTTTTTTCTATTTTATACAAGATGGTGTTTACTGGTGGAAGGATTAGTCAGTTATCTAATGCCTAATCTACTTCTACAGGCCTTTTAAAATACTTTGGGATTAAAAAAAATTGATTATTGGAGTTTGTAGAAATAGCTTCCTTTAAGCCCTCTTACGTTACTGCTAGGTTATTAGAAATTAATTATTCTTTTATTTATTTTAAAAGAACAAAAGAAATATACAGCTAATATTCCTATCTTATTGGAGTGTTTGCCAAATCGTATTTCAATAATGGGTTTTCTAAGAAAAAGTTCTCTAGTCAATTGCTTTATCGCTAGTTAATTTGTTTCTATAGATCAAATCAGAGCATTTATTTTACTTATATGCATTGTGAATCTGTAGGGAACTTATGGGAAAATTTTCCCATATTGTTTAATCATGCAAAATTTCTTAGAATCTCTTATCCTCTCACAGTATTTTAGTGTTTCACAAAATAGTTTTAAAACTTGCATTAAAATATTTTTTTTAAGTGCCAGATGGTATAAAAAATGGAACCTTTAAAAATATTGAGTTTGTTTTTACATAACATGCTCTTTACATTAAAGAAATGTCCCTCTTGTATAAAATGTATTAGTGTTAAAGAGATTATATAAATTTTTTTTAGCAAACTTGTTTAGGAAAAATAATTTATTGAAGATTAACTGATTTGAGTATAGATTCTCACTGATAAATACAGCTATTAATTTTTACATTGGTTTTTCCTTTTTAAATACTCAGGATTGGGAAGAGCAAGCATAACATACTTTAAAGAAGGTATGCTGGAGGGGAACCTCATTTCTTCCCATGTCAAGAGATATATCCAGTGGTATAAGACACATAACATAGATACACAGACACATCTAAAATGACCTTCCCTCTCTTCACTAGATGGATGAAACTATTTTATAGAAACTATTTAATAGAATTTTGTAGATGGATGTAAAGCTTAAAGGTTCCTGGAACAATGGTGCTAATCTAATTCGCTGAACCTGCACGGGGATGTTTGTAGGGGGACAAGAGAGGATGGAGCAAAGGATATTCTTGGCATAAAACAAAGAATGCTGCAGTTGCCAAGCAGTTGTCATATCAGTTCAAATAGGTCAGTGTAGACAATGCATCTGTCATTACAGTCGGATGCAATAGTTGCCTCTAATTTTTAAGTTCTAAATGAAAATGGAAAACACTGTGGCCTTGTACCAGCTCTTGGAAGATAATTTGAGCAGGTACAAGTCTGATCTCAATGGTTGGACAGCCCTTCAGGTAATTTAAAAAGAAATTAGTATCTCAGTGAATTTTTCCTGGAAAATAGAAAACAAAGTTAGCAATGACGAACTGACCTTGATGCTTTACTCAAGAGCAATCTGCCTAAAGCTATTTACAACATGAATATGTGCTCCTCCTCTGTTGGTTTGGCTCACAAGTCTGTCATGGGAACGAGTTATTAAACTTGGATTTAATACACAGCCACACTGTGTCAGTGTGTGGGCTGCAAACAAAGCTGCTGACATAACCTCACTCCACCCTACCAGGGTTTTTCAGTGTGAGGCCAGCTCCCATGAGAAATCCGCCAAGTTCAAAGAAGATGAGGGGAAAATGAAGAATGTCTTTTATGTTCATCACTGTTCAAATCAAATATAATTTGTAAACATTACATGCCAGTTTACTAGCAAACACTTTCTTAAATGGAAACGGCATGGCCTTAGGAACACAGGTTTTTATCTGGGTATTTGAAAGGAATCTTTAGTAATGGATCTCAGAAACACAGAGTAATTTAAATGAAGTTTTCAACAAGGAATACCTTTCAACTAAGATGGAAGTATCTTAAAATAAACGCTCTCCATCTCTTTTGCATTTCTTCTAGGCCTTTCTCACATACAGACACTGCATATTTCCCACAGACTTTAACTTATATTCTTGGAAGGTTAAGTTTATGAAATGACATAATTTTCTATGGTTGTCTAAAGAGTAATGGCATTTTGTTTTTCCTCCACACATTCTGAAACCAGAATATTATATGTATGACAACAGTTCAGTGAAATCTTTGGGAAAATTTATATATAAATTGGTTCATGAGTGATGTGTAAATTGAATACTAACAATGGGGAAACTTTCCCTCATTTTCGTACATATGACATTTTGGCATATATGGCATTTTAGCAAAAAATGCTCATCTCTAGTTTCAGCCTTTGGAAAATAAATGTCTTGCTAAACAGTGAACCAAATGTGAGCATGTATTATTTATAAGATTTTTGAAATACTTTCTGATTTTTCCACCTTTCTTCGTAATATGACGGTTTACATTAAAATCCAGAAAAGGAGACTGGGAAGGCTTGAGAAAAGGGGAAAATTAGCAGAGTGGAGTGTTTGGGAAGTGAAGGGCTTTTACAAAGGATTGGTTACTCTGCCCAGGGCTACAAAGAGGTAGAATCAAAATATGGGGACTAAAAGTTGACCATTGGAACTGGTAAAATAGAAATCAGTGGAACTTAGTAAAAGCAGATTCCGTGAATCAGACTGGAGGGGCCGGAGGCCTTAATGTAGTGGCTAAGAGGAGAGAGGAGGGTCTTGTGCACAAGCGAAGGAGTTGGCTCTAGATGAGAGTAGGGTGGATGTATAATCTATTTTTTTAACATGTGGGAAGTGAGAATACATGCATATAAATGCATTTGTGCTGACTGGTTCATAGATGAGGTGGTGAGAAGATGAGAAAATCTCTTTGGAGTGATTTTATTTCCCCAGTAAAATAAGAAGCAAAATCATGGAATTGAAGAGAGAAAGAAGAGTGGATGTTGAAAATTTAAATGGAGAGGGTAATAATGAAATGATCATCCTGAAGAATGAAAGGGTGAATTGACTAGGAAAATGTAGTAGGGATAGTTAGTACTAAAGTTAGAGATTCAGATAGTGAGGAATCAGAAAGATTGGGCTAATGGATTAGAGATGCTCATAGTATCAGGGAAATGCTCTAACTGCTAGAGTAGGTTAGCTAGGAAGATCGGGGAGGTCGCCACCAGAGAGTGGGAGCCATGCAGCAATAAAAAATGACAAAACTACAGAATGGCCATTGAATGAGTCAGTAGTTACTTTTTGAACAGACATAAAAGCCACTCAGAATGACAACATGACTATTTGTGGAAATCCTATAATTTAGTACTGCAGTAAATGAGGGAGGATAACAAAGAGGTCAGTAGTTGACCTCTTTAACACAGAAATGTCAGTGATATTATCTGGTAATTTGAACTTCAGGGGGTTATGCTTTTTCAAGGAAAAGAAATGTTCTGGAATATGCAGTAAAGTTTAATGAGGTTACCTACTGCCTTTGGGAAGTATTAAATCACAGTGATTTTTTTCAAGGATGAGCTTGGAATCAAATTAACTTATGTCACTCAGTCAGTGTGGTGATCTTGGGTAAGTTACTTAAATTCTCAGGATATTACCTTCCTCATTGATAAATTGAGAAGGACATTTTCTATCTCATAGGATTATTTTAGGGATTAAGTGAGTTAAGCCTAATACTGGTGATTGTTCAATAAGTTGGCTATTAACCGCTTTCAATAGTTAAAAGGAGTATCAGAGGAAAATGATGTGTCCAATCTTGATAGTCCTGCAGGTTAAGTCATGCCTTCAGAGAGTAGTCTGATTGCCGATAGAGCAGTTCAATAAAGTGAATATTCAGAGTACCTTGAGGATGTTGAATATTTTGCTGACAGCCAACTCAGAGTCAACACCGTTCAGTGGAAATGTTGGATGTGTGAGGAAATTGCATCACCATTATGTGGGCAGAAGAATCCTAGTGGTTATGGAAGAAATGGAAGTCTTCCATCAGTGTCTGTGGTAATCAGCTTTATAACTTGTGGTGAGGTTATTCTAATATTATTTTCAGAAGTATTTTCTAATTATCATCTCCTTCTCAATTTGACCTCTCAAGCAGTTGGTAGATGTGGGATAATCATGATCTAGCATCTTGAACATTTAAAGTATTAGCTGGCCTGACACTTCTAACTGAATGAGATAATAGGAGAAACAGGAACGTCTTAGGTCTGCCAAAATACTGTGCATTTATTTTGATACACGTGGAAAAATTTAAATAAGGAAAGCAAAACATTATTAACTTAGAACTATAAATAAACATGGATCTAATTTACCCAAACAAATCCAACTATGTAAAACATAAAACAAAAAGATAATTGAATAACCCTGCATTATGTAGCGATCTGGATAATTTTATTTAAACATGTTTCCAAATTTAGATTTTACTTAACAATTGGAAGTCTTCAGCTTTTTGTAAATTTGTCTTATAATTTGTACACTGCTTATCTTTGCTGGAAATCAGATGTATTCATGCTTCTCACAGTAAGATAAGTTATAATAAAAAGTAAAACACACAGAATTTTGCAAGGAATCAATGAAGCCGTTGGGATGCATAGTAAATCTTAGGGGAATGCACAAAGGTACTAATTACTGAAACAAGAGGAAATGATCACAGACAAGTAGAAGAGGTAAAAGATTTGCAAACGAATGCTTATAATAAATGCAGGTGCTGGCCAAGTGCAGTGGCTCACCCCTGTAATCCCAGCACTTTGGAAGGCCGAGGTGGGTGGATCATGAGGTCAGGAGTTCGAGACCAGCGTGGCCAATATGATGAAACCCCATCTCTACTAAAAATACAAAAATTAGCTGGGTGTGGTGGTGCACGCCTGTAGTACCAGCTACTCAGGCGGCTGAAGCAGAAGAATCGCTTGAACCTGGGAGGCAGAGGTTGCAGTGAGCCGTGATCATGCCACTGCACCCCAGCATGGGCAACAGAGCAAGACTCCATCTCAAAAAAAAAAAAAAAAGGCAGGTGCCAATAGAGCTCAAAACTTTCCAATCCCCTAAATCTCTGAGACTTTAGAGTTTTACTTTGGAGATTTTGTTAGTACATGCGTGGGAAAATTTAATAGTTGTCAAAATTGTAAACTTTTTTCTAGATCTTATGCTCTTAAGGATCCATACATACACAGTGCATTTAGTAGGAAGGAAGTGAGTGAAAACAAGAAGAGCCAAAAAAAGTACATGATGTGAAAATCAAAAAGTAATAAAGAAAACATATGACAGCTATCACAGATGTTTGCACAAATTAGAAACCCCACTGAGTTTTTAGAGCTTTTCTAGGTCAGCACAGATGAAATATCACATTAGGGATAGTTTTCCCCTTGAGGAAATTTCGTCCTAAATTTATCAGCTGACCTAATAAGCTATACTTCACCACAAGCAACTATTAAATATTTATGGATGCATCTTTTTCAGGGAATAGTACAGTTTGTGCAAAAACAGGATTAACGATTATCAGGTTGATATCCATATCTTACTAATAAAATAAAAAATTTAAAATCTTATTCTTATATTGTTCTTGTTCTCTTCCTTTATCTTTTCATTTTAATGCCAATCTGCTTTGTCCTTCTTTATTTCTTTATCTTTTTTTGCTTTTTATATTTTATGCTTTACAATGACAGTTTTACTGTGACAGATAAATATGAAAATGAAAAAGTCAGTCATGTTTAAGCCATATAACAACACTTTCTTTTAAAGACTAAGCTTGCTGAAACCTGGAAGATGATCCAATAAAAGATTAAAAAAAATGTCTGAAAGGGACTTGACTTTTTTTGATATCAACAATTGCATTCCAAATCATAGGAAGGGAATACAGGGAAGCAAGGAGACTTTACATATTTAATGATGATCACTCTGATGTTAAGACAGGTTACATAATGTAGTAAATTCACAACCAGAAATTTAAAAAGTAAAAATGTTTAGCAGGAGATAGAATCTGAGCTCCCCCACAGTTATGCAGAATTCAGTATCTTAGTAAACTGCCTAAGTGCAAAGTCTGTCAAACATTCTTTAACCTCTGCATAAACACTCAGATGGCGTAGAATTAAACAGACAAACCAAAAAGGATTTGGTGCACAAAAAAGAATTAACACTGTTAAAAGCAAATCTGAGAGAAACGGCTAAGAGTACAGTGACACTGGCAGCATAATTTTTGATCTTTCTGACTCCTTATGTTAAAACACACAGAGAGACTAGAGGTGAAAACACAAATGCATATGGAGAATATTTACCATAAAGCTAGGGACAAGACATTCCAAAACTACTAATGGGAGGGGAAGTGCACCATCAACCACACGACCTATATTTTTATCATCTGTTCTAGAGAAAGCAAAGAGAATTTGACAGGCCTGAGAAAAGGAGAATCCCCGAATTTCTAATGGATATTCACTGAAATAAAAGAGGTGCAAATTTTAGAAGAGCTGATGAAACCAGGTGGAAATTTGCCCACTGTGCTAGTAGGTAAATGCAGGTGTTTTTTAGTAAGAACTAAAGTCGCTGGAAAAGTCTAGCTGCCCTGAACTTGGGAAGCTGAACCACTAGACATTTATTTTAGAGTGAGGCCTCCTCACTGAGCAGAGTGTAACAGCAGCAGAACAAACGAAGAAGAAGGTCCAGATAAAAGTAGGAACAGATTACAAAGTGACGGAATCTCAGAAGGCGAGACTTTACATTTTTTAGCACTACTTAAATATAACAGAGGAGGAAGCTTTGTGAAGTTAGAAAAGCTGTCTTAAACTTCACTCTAAAATTCAGAAAAAGAAATTTGCATAAAAATGAACAACAGGAAATATTTAAGAAAGAACAAAATCCAATTAATGTTAGTATATTAAAAATATTAAAGAGAAGAATCACCTTCTTACACAAAGTACAAGCTTCAAAAACACAATCTCAAAACAATTCAGAAAAGCAGAGATATTTAAAATGATATAAATTATGAAAGAACACCATAAATCAGAATTGCAAAAACTCTGAAATGAAATGATAAAACCCGCAGAAGAATTAGAAAGAAAAGAAAAAATATTTAAAAAATTAAGACTTCAATAGAAGAAATACAAGAGCAAAAGAAAAGTCTTTAAGTAGATAAAAAGGAGAACTTTAAAGAAAATGCTAAAAAAGATTTCAGAAGAAGTGACAAATATTGAAAATAGCTGAAGAAGTTTCAAGATACAGAGAAAGTCAATCTTTAAGGAAGAAAATCAAAGTAAGGGAACAATAAGGACAACAAAATACTGTAAATTTTCATTATATAGTAAACAAAATTTGTCCTAAAATAAAGGAAAAGATTTAACAAAACATATTAGAAGAGCAAATGGGAAGACTAATACCAGCACTTAACCTAGTAAAATTACTGGACTTTAAAGAAAAAGTCAAAAGATTCTTTAGGTGTCTGAGTAAAACGAATATGTAATTTATAAGGAAAATGCAATTTAGCATCAGACTGTTCAATAGCAATATTTTATGAAAAAAATAGAGTAATATATTTAAGAGTCTCAAGGAAAAACACTGGAAGCAAACAATTTTATATCCAGCAAAACTGACCCCCATCTAAAAAAGAAAGTGTTATTGACATGCAGTAACTCTTAACATGCACTAACTCAAAATATTTTAATGGGATTTTTTAAAGGAATCTACTAAAAATGAGCTTCACACAACCAAAATGACAACAGAGTCATCAAAAAATGACTGGTGGTTAGCATTGCTTGACTATGTAGTTACTTACAGAATTAAGAATGACTAAGGGAGAAAGGGACAGATTATGGGACATAATAACAATATATGTAACAATGGGGATACAGAATAAACACTAAAAAGGGTGGCATGGACAAAAATAATCATTTTTATTAATCAAAATGAATCATGTTAGAAATGAGAACTGTTATTCTTACTGTTCTACATTTATTGCAGTTTAAAGCAAATTGGTCTACATGGAATGCTCTAGTTCTGTCATTTCCTTTGCCCTTAATAACAAGGACCTTTGGTGTGAAAAAAGAAGTTATCAATGTCATACAGAAAATGTTAAGTGGTAGAAAATGTTAACAGTATATCTACTGTTACTTCTACATGTTATAGGGCTAACTTAAATTGGAAATTAGACTATGATTTCATAAGTTATTTTCTAATTCTGTCCATTCCAATGACCTAGAAATAATGTTTAAATGGCATCCTTGGTATGAAAAAATGTGAACTTTAAATTCCATTTATTGTTAAAAGAAACCAAGAATTCTTGGAGAAATAGCTGATTTGGGTTGGAGACCTAGGCAGGAAATGGACAAGATGAAACTGGAACAACTTACTATACCAAATAATAAGGTAGCTATCAAAGATTATTAAGATCATCTCAAGAAAGGAGACAACTTAGGAATCTTTATGAAGATGCATCCATTGCATCTTCCTAATTTTTTCCCTAATTATTCCTAATGACAAAAACTGCAATTACTTTTGCACCAAACTAATACTTTAATCGTATATTTTTTTCTGTTGTATGAACAAGGAGCTCCATGTTTTCATTCTTGTGCTAGCCTTGGAAACCACAACAACATGACATATTGTTCCATTCCCCCCAAAAGTTTCATCACGTCTCTTTGCATATGATCTCCTCCTCTGTTCAACATCTGGCAAATATTGATTTGTTTTCCACCCATACGATTTTGCCTTTTGCAGAAGGAATGAAATCACACAGCAGCTTTTTGAGCATAGCTTCTTTCACTTAGCATAATGCCTTTGAGATTGGTATCCTACACATTGTTGCATTTAATAATAGTTCATTGCTTTCTATTGCTAAGCAGTCTTCCATCCATTCATCTGTTGGTGAATGATGATTTGTAGTTCTTGGTGATTATGAAAACAGTTGCTATACATGTGATTTCTTTTTCATTTTTTGACAAACGATCAAACAAAATGGTCTGAGGATCTTAATCACCTGTAGTGCTATATTATAGACATTATATCGTGAAAAACATAAATCTCTATGTACAAAGGAAATATTATGTTCAAATATTGCCCAAAATATTACTGTCTTGAAAGTATGTAGATTCTATTTTTCTATTTAATTTTGGGGATAAAAGATGGTAGGGTAAAATGAAGAAAAAACTGAAGAACAAAATAAGAGTGAGATGAAGTACCTACTAAATATATACATATATATTATTTTTACCCAAATAAGTATAAAATATGACATTTGTATGAATATGCTGATTTATTCAAGGGGCTGAAATAGTTATCACTTTCTAATTTTTTCTACTGTCTTCATTCTTCTACTGTGTATTTCCGTTTTGATTGAACTAATTATGGAATTATGTATTACTATTCTCAAAAAAATTGTTAGTGCCATGAGTAGCAATTCTGCAGCACCATAATTAACACCATAATTTGTTGGGTATGTAGTATGTGCTGTGCAGCATACTTCATGTTTTTCATTTATAGCATAGATCTGTAACAATACCTCATGGTAGGTTTCATTTTCCCCGTTTTATAAATGAAAAACTGAGGTATAATTAATTAAATTAATATAATTACTGCTGAGATCCAGTATTCAAATCCAGCCCTGTCTTTATCCATGGCTGGCAGGTAGAAGTGTTGGACACCAAACAAGAGTTATATAATGTACTTAGATATGTAAGTCATTTAGCTTTTCCTTACAGTAATTTTTCGATACAAAAGCCAAAGAGATTTCCTTACTTTTTTCTTTTTTTTCAAGTTTTCAACTCTCTTTCAGATCTAGAATAAAAAACAGACACACTGGCCTTTTTCTGTTTCACTGATATGATTTACAGTTTATAGTAAGTGACTGGACCCCAGGCTTACATAAAATTGTTTCCAAGTAAGGAACAAAGTGACAAAGGTGTTACAAGCCCTGGCTCTCCTGGACTATGCTCAAATCCCACCTCTGGGCTTGTTAGCTGCACCACCTTGAACATTTTATTTGAATCTTCAGTACTTCAGTGTGCCCTCAGGAAAATAAATATAATGTTAGTAAAACTAGCTTCTAGGCTTGTTGAGAGAATTAAATTAAATTATGTGAACAAAGCTTGGCTTGTGGAAAAATAATATCCCATAGCAAAAATTCAATAAATGCTTAGTTATTATTCACACATGAGAATATACTGTCACTGTTTTAGATTTTTCTTCCCTCAGATTTACTACATGAAAGTAAAATGCATAAAATCAATGCTAACTAAGGTTCGCAAATAATTATCTGAATGTACTGTAAACAAAAACTTTGAAAACTGCAAGTCCTATCCACTTAACGAACACCTGGGTTGCGTGAACTAAATGATATCTATCAGAGACATCGATGACTTGCACTGAACTTTGATCTTGTCACTAAATGTCACTCATCACTGGCAATATTTCACACACCATTTGGATTTGCTTGACAAGTTATCCTAATGGAAATCTACATCTTGCTCCTTTAGCTGCTCTCGGCGTAAGAGTGCTGTTACCTAACATATTATCATTTTTTCAAAACCTTGTATTCCTGGAGTTTATAAAAATGGGTAGGTGTCTGATTTAAAATTGAAAATGAAATGTGGAACTGTTCTTACTTCCAGGCATAAAAATTACAATAGGCAATTTCCATCTTTATTTGAACATAAAATTTCATTTCTTAAGGCTTTAAGCTTTTTTAAAAAAGTTTATTGCGGAATTTATTACTTTAGAGATAGAATTGCCCATTGTCTTTGTATTTGTCATCAAATACTATTAAGTAGTTAATTTTGTCAGAAAAGATAGCAGACATTGTTCAGCATAAATAAGGAGACTCGGCCTGAGCTCTTCATTAATTTCTTATTTAATTCTGTCAACTCTCAGGTAATCAGATAGCACACATTTCAAAACAGAAACTTTGAACCTGTGCATACAGGATTTAGCCATTATACTTCATTTTGTGTTTTGTGGTTAGTTTCACCTTAATGAGGTAGGCAAAGAGGTTTCAGTGGATTTTTACAGAGAAAACCTGAGCTTTGTACTTAACATACAATTCAGCCTGTCTTTTTCTTGCCTTAAACTCCTTTTTTTAAAACATCTCTGAGTTTGCTTGTGAATTGTACATACATGTAAATTCAATGCAGGCTTTTAAAGTTATGTGTCTCTTGAGTCCTAAACACATATTTCACCTTAATTTTTACATTTTGGGTATTTTTAGTCTCAAGATTTTCTGCCCTTTGCCATTTGCATATTTTTAAGAATTTATTTCCCTACATCCCCACTTTAAATTTACTTAACATACATTTGCAAAAGGGTGGTTGCCAATGCCAAATGCACTCTATACTTGGAGTGTGTGTGTGTGTGTGTGTGTGTGTGTGTGTGTGTGTGTGTGAGATTTCCCTATCTTTGAAATTTTCTCAACATCTTCTTGCTCCTAAAATGTGGGCCAGGGGCTGGGTGCAGTGGCTCATGACTGTAATCCCAACACTCTGGGAGGCTGAGGTGGGAGAATTGCTTAAGGCCAGTAGTTTGAGACCAGCCAGAAACTGTAAAAGTAAAAAAATAAAATAAAATAAAATAAAAAACAGAGAGAGAGAGAGAAGAAAAAGATAATGTGCTGTATAGGATGAACTGCCCAAGTTGTCTCTTGCCTAGTAGGCTGCTTTTATCTTGAGTTGATTGTTCCAGATGCTTATATACTGTCCCTCACACCTTACATTATTCTATGAAAGAATAAATTAGACAGACCTCCGTCTTTGATTAAGATAATAAATACCTTCTTTCCAAGGCTTCATTGGTAGAGCAGCAGCATCTTGTTCTTCTACCATCAGGATCATAATTATGATTTTTACTCACTTCCCTTGGAAGTTTCCTATTTTTGTGCCCCTTTCCCTTAAAAACACATCATCATTGTGTTTGCTTGTATTTTAATAACAAGGGAAGGTCCCTGAAATAATGACTATTAGCATCTGTTCACAACAATATTTGTGCCAGATATTTGTTTTTAAAAATGGAGCAAATGTATTAGATAACATTTATAGAGACGCCCTATATATCAAGGACTGTCGTTAGGTGGTTCTTTTGATTCAGAGCCCTCTGGGCCTCGCCAAACAGGAGGAATTCTTTAATAGATCTTTTGAGCAAGTGGTGATCACCTTCCAAATGTAATCTGATTCAGAATATAATAGTTATTCTGTTTAATTATCAGATTGTAACCATGGAAGACACATCTAAACTCAAGAAAGAGAAACGTCTGTGAGATCTGAGAATTACCTATGTTCATTATGAAGAGGTAAATAAAATACAGTGATTAAGAAAACATATACAACTGTCCCTACTACAGAGCAGTTTCATGTATGTGTTTGATTTCAGTAGATAGTTCACATTTGTCATTTTGTTTCTAGCTGCCTCTGTTAGGGTGGAAACTTGACTGTATAACTTTCCAAGGTAGTATAGCCCAACATGGGGATTTAGGACTGTTTTGGAGGCAGGAGAGGAGAGTTCTGGTTCTCAAGTTTCCTTCTGGCACACTTAATGATATCCAGTGCAGGCATATACCTCAATAAAACCAGAGCCAGAGAAAATAAATGTAGACATGTTGTTCTTGAATCATACTAATTTTCTGTGATGTCTCTCGGAAAATTTAAAATGGGTGAAATGGAAATCACTGTGTATCCAGACCATGCTTCCTCGTGGCCTCATTTAAATGATAACCTGGCTAGTAGCTTATTTCTGATGCCTTTCCTAAATAGTGACAGCAGATGAAATCATTCAAATGCCTATTGAAGAGTTCTGGAGTATGCAGGAAAGAGCTGCTATGGAATAATGCCTAGAAGGCAGGGTAAATTTCCACTTAAGGTCTTTTCCATAGCAAGCATTACTCTTAAGGCAGTGGAATTATTTGATCCTTTGAGGGAACAGAGTTTGGAGCTAGCTGAAGTGAATAGATGAGTCCTCAGAGTTGGTATTTGTGGGCTGTTGTACTAGTTTTTAAATTTTACTTTAAGTTTGGGATACATGTGTAGAACGTGCAGGCTTGTTACATAAGTATACATGTGCCATGGTGGTTTGCTGCACCCATCAACCTGTCATCTAGGTTTTAAGCCCTGCATGCATTAAGGATTTGTCCTAATGCTCTCCCTCCCTTTGCCCGCAACCCCCGACAGGCCCAGGTGTGTGATGTTCCCCTCCCTGCGTCCATGTGTTCCGTATGTTTATTGCAGCACTATTCACAATAGCAAAGACATGGAACCAACCCAAATGCCCATCAATGATAGACTAAAGAAAATGTGGCACATATACACCATGGAATACTATGCAGACATAAAAAAGAATGAGTTCATGTCCTTTGTAGGGACATGGATAAATCTGGAAGCCATCATTCTCAGAACACTAACATAGGAACAGAAAACCAAATGCCGCATGTTCTCACTTGTACGTGGGAGTCGCACAATGAGAACACCTGTTATACTATTTTAACTGCAGTAGCTTCAGCAGTTGGCATCTCAGGGATGCCTACCACTCCCGGGATTTTAAATGAATGCTTATGTCACAACCTCTACCACGGTCTTAGCTTCTCTTTCTGTTTTCCCAGTACTAGCTGTCTTCACTTGGTGGGCGCAAAAGTCTGAGCCCACATAAACTGACTATGGACATCTAGTTTTTTGTTTTTTTTTTGTCAGCAGTAACAGTTGTTTCAAACGCTTGTTTTTTTCACGAATATAAACACTTTGGTAGATGAATCAGAGGTTATGTCATGAATTGACACTGATTATTTTACTTGTCTGCAAGGGGGTCTCTGCCTATTCATTCCCTCAATGTGATGCATGCTCTTCGATAGAATGCATGTTTTTAAAGGAAATCCTCATCCCTGTCTTATAACTCATGAACACTAGATGTCAGTATTGCTCTTTTCCTTCCAAGCCAATGTGCTTAGTGAATGATGTCATAGCCTGCTTGGTCTTTCAGACAAAACATTGTACACACAGAAAAATTTTCAGCTCAGAATGTTTTACTGAAATAGTCCGAACCATATACTCTCTGGCTATCTATGATATGGTTCATGTTGTTTTAAGGAAACATTATCATTTCTCTTCTGCAAAGAGCAGTATTTTTATGAAAAAATTAAAGGTAGAATCAAAATAATAGAAAAAAATGCGCGGTGGCTCAAGCCTGTAATCCCAGCACTTTGGGAGGCCGAGACGGGCGGATTACGAGGTCAGGAGATCGAGACCATCCTGGCTAACATGGTGAAACCCCGTCTCTACTAAAAAATACAAAAAACTAGCCGGGCGAGGTGGCGGGCGCCTGTAGTCCCAGCTACTCAGGAGGCTGGGGCAGGAGAATGGCGTGAACCCAGGAGGCGGAGCTTGCAGTGAAATCCGGACACTGCACTCTAGCCTGGGCGACAGAGTGAGACTCCGTCTCAAAAAAAAAAAAAAAAAAAAAGAAAAAGAAAAAATGGTATTTGTCAAGGCCTTTTTAATAGTAACATTTTTATAAAATGCAGCCGCCACTAATCACATTTGGATAAAGGTAAATTGCAAACATCTTTGAGAACTTGGTGGATGAATAGCAGAAGATATAATACAAGTAATAGCATTCAAGAAGGGAAACTACCAAATATTTTCAAAACTATATATAATTTGTTTACATTGTCTCATTTGAATTACGTATCTTTAAAAAGTGTGTTAGAAAGCAATATTTAAGTATTTTGTCTTTGCCAGAAAACAAAAATCAACAACAGAATATCTTGAGACAAAATCCTCCAAACACCTTTGTATCTAAAGTCACATGGTCATTGTCAGTTGGCAAACTCAGATTTTTATATTAGCATATAAAATCTTCTTTAGGGGCTACTTGTTACTCAGGGTTTTTACCGTCCACTTGCTTCTATCAGAAAGTTTCATTTGGCACTCATTCATTCATGCCAGTCTTTATTTCATTCAGCACATCGTATTGAATACCTACTCTATGCTGTATGCTATATGGTGCTCTACGCATTGGGGCTACTGAACAAAAACTGTATTATCATCTTCATGGAAATCACATTTAGAGGTAGGAGGCAGAGACTGACCAAAAAGGATACAAGTAAGTACATTATATAATCCCACAAATGTTAAGTTCCATTAAGAAAAACAATGAAGAATTATGGGACATGACATAGTATAATTGGGACATCCCATAGCATAATTAGTTTCACAAGAGTAGTCCTGGAAGACATACATGGTGAGGGTGACATTTATTTGTTATTATTATTGTTTGAGATGGAGTTTTGCTCTTGTTGCCCAGGCTGGAGTGCAATGGCACGATCTTGGCTCACTGCAACTTCTGCCTCCCGGGTTCAAGCAATTCTCCTGCCTCAGCCTCCTGAGTAGCTGGGATGACAGGTGCCCACCACCACGCCCGGCCAATTTTTGTATTTTTAGTAGAGACGGGGTTTCACCATGTTGGCCAGGCTGGTTCTGAACTCCTGGCCTCAAGTGATCGACCCGCCTCAGCCTCCCAAAGTGCTGGGATTACAAGCATGAGCCACCACACCTGGCCTGAACCATCAATTGAGCCTAGACCTGCACTAAGTGAGGCAGTGGAGTCATGAATTACAAGGCGGGGATCAGCAAGTATAAGAACACTGAAGTAGAAGTAAACTTGCTGTATTTGAGGAGGCCCTGGTAGTATAAATGTTATAAACTGAAATGAGATTGCAAAAGGTCAATTTGAGAACATAGCAGGATTGAGGCCATGGAATCTACAACGATGATGATGATGGAGATGATAATGGCAGTTAACATTTATTAAGAATAATATATGCCACGTGGTTTTATAAACACTTTACATACATTATTAAATCATTTAATTTTTACAACAACCCAAAGACAGGGACAGTATTTTTCCTACTTTGGAGGGAAGAAAAATGGGTAATAGAGAGTTTACATTCACAGGAACTAGTAGAAGCTGGTGCAACTGGCATATATATTAAATCATTTTGGCTCTAGAGCCTGTTCTCTCAACTGTTAAGTGATTGTAAGCAATGAACATTTTTTTCTAATTCTTTATGCATGTGTCATATATCTACTACTTTGCTGTAGTATAAAGGAGGTGATACCATAAGGTATTAAAAAAAGACACTAAAATAGCAGGTGAGTAATACTGAGATTCACATTTTAGCTCTCCCTCTAATTTGCTTTTTGGACTTAGAATATCTCTTTGCCTCTTCAGATGTCGGTTTCCTCAACTCTAAAATAAGTGTAAAGATGTGGACTAGAGTTCACAAGTTGGCAATCCTGAGGACAGTGATATTTCCCCTAGTGGAAAATTTTCCACTATTTTCCCTAGTGGAAAGATACGTGTTTCCACTAGACCTTTCATTAGACAATGTTGTTGTCATTGCTTTTGTTGGAATGAAGTTGTTTAAAACACTTGAAATTGAAATAACTCATATAGGATTGTAGATTTATGGTTTGAATTTTAACATCTGAATATGAAACACTATTGAACTTGTATTCAGTGAGCCAGGAGGTCACCTAGACAATGAATGGACCTCCCGAAGGAGCACGAACTCTATATCCACAGTTACACAGCAACAGCCACCTGTGTCACCTGTCGGTGGGAATGTATTTTTAATGGAATATCCAGGTCCAACTATTCTCTGAGATCTTTTCTAGCTCTAGATTTTCTAGCTCTAGATTATCTCCACTTAATTTTCTTCAGTGATATGAGATTGTGGTATAAAAGGGGCTGAGGCCAGAGAGAGATGGTACAGAAAATACCAAGTGTCATTCCAAAGTTTTGCAACCTCGTTCTTTTGAAAGAGACATCCCTGTTCAACAGGCAGAGGGAAAAGAACGAGTTTGAGGTAGACCAGAAGTTTTGAGATAGAGAAGATGCTGTTCTTTATACCTCCTTCTATTGGTTCTTTGAGGGTTTCTGACTTCATTTTGTTAAAAATGTGAATTTATAACTTATCAGCATGTAGGTGCAAATACAAACATAAAAATATAGTCCAAAGACAAACAAAATTATTTTAATTAGTTGCTGTTGTAAATGACCAGTTTCTCAAATTTTTCTCACGTATCTTTTTATTGACTGAATCTGCATCCTATAAGTTAATTCCAAGATCTTCTGTAGACTCATAATAATCCAAAGAAAATTCACTCAGAATGTATAGGATGAAGATGTATGGCTGTTTCTGTCCTCATACCCTGTTTCCCTTTTATGTTGCTCCTCTTCGGGGCACCGTGGTTCACTGTGGTGAGTGTTCAGCCTCGTGTACACCATTGGAGGTTGGAGAGACTTGGTGATAAAATGAAAGACACAGAGAAGTGTGGGATTATTTTTTTCAACTTTTTTTTTTTTTTTTTTGAAACGGAGTTTCTGTCTTGTTGCCCCGGCTGGAGTGCAATGGTGAGATCTTGGCTCACTGCAGCCGCCGCTTCCAGGGTTCAAGCGATTCTCCTACCTCAGCTTTCCGAGTATCTGGGAATACTGGCATGCACCACCATGCTTGGCTGATTTTTTGTATTTTTAGTAGATATGGGGTTTCTCCATCGTGGTCAGGCTGGTCTCAAACTCCCAACCTCAGGTGATCTGCCTGCCCTGGCCTCCCAACATGCTGGGATTACAGGTATGAGCCACTGCACCCGGTTCATTATTATTATTATTTTTTAACCTTGATTTCCTTTTAGTGCTGTATTTTTTTATTCTTTATTTCCCAGGTAACAGGCAAGGTGAAAGACAAGAGAAAAAATTCATCTGCCCATATCATTTACAAAGGATAAGAAATAAAGCATGTTATGAAAAACAAATCTAGTATCAAGGCATAATAAAAATAGAGCGTAAATGTGTAAGCATCCCCCACTCCCAGATTTAAACTATACTGTTCTAGTTGATTTTCCTCAAATTCCCTTATTTAATTTATTATCTTCAAGATTGCCACAAAGCTCAATTACTGGAAGGGACAATGTAATACATAAAAAAAAATATTTCTGTGAATATTATGGTAATGTCTTCTTTTTAATCACAACTGATTTTTGCTCCGTGTTAAGTTTATAATAATCTATGTGTTTCCTTACAACTAATCTTTGTTCTGTGTTAAGTTTATAATAATCTATGTGTTTTCCTCCAAGGATCTTTCCAGCATAAAATTCTTGGTAAAAGCTATGAATTTTACAACTAGGTCAAACAGAAAAGTATGTTGACAAGTTTCTTAGAGAAAGAGAAAGTTAAAAAATTTTGTGTTTTTCCAGAGATCTCAGCAGACATCTGTCTAAAAGCCAGAGCAATCTAGATGAAAGTAGCATACATAAGATTCAGATTCCTGTTCAGGAAATCTAGAAGAGCACATGGCGACTTTTGATTTTTTTTTTTTTTGGAGGAAATATGTATATGAATAACATTTTTGTGATTGTCCTAAGGTGTCATATTTTCACACATCAGTACTGAAAGGATCCTATTAGGCTGGGAATTAACTCAAACTCTGAAACTATATTAAGTTCAAATCCTGGTTCTGGCCCTTGTTAGCTGTGTCATCTCGGGCAGGTTACTAAACCACTCTGGACTTCAGTTACCTCATGTAAAAGTGAAAATTGTATGGGTTAATTTTTGTAAATCACATCCAACAAGAATTGTCAAATAGTAGTTACTGTATTTTATTAAATTAACAAAACTTTATGCTTTAGTGTCTATATTTCAGATATGTTGCTTGGAAAGACTTTGAATGTTTCTTTTTATTATTTAGATTTTCTCTATAAATAAGTTCTTCAAAGGATTGTCAAATTTAAGAAAGCTTCCCCCATTTGAACTAGATTGTAATTTGTTTAATTTATTACTCTTATTGCAATGGCATGAGCATTCCAGGACAGGAGGCAAACATCAGTCAGAAGATTTTACAAATCCTCTATACTCTTTCAATTCTACAGAGATAGGAGAAAAAACATTAATTGTAGAAAGCTATCTATTGCGTTATTTAAAACGAAAGAAATATGTAGAAAATTGGCCCAAGTGTAAGTCTCGGTCATTGTAAATACCAGGACTAAATACACCTGATAGGATCATAAATTACTGAAAAACACTAGGCTTTAGGGAAAGGTTGTACATACTATACTGAAAGATTAATTCAATCTTACATTTGGTGAAGAGTAACCTCTTCAAAGGTAATACCTGTAGATCACTAAGATGAGAACTTTGAAAGCCCCACATCACTGTTCTTTCCCATATGACATATTATTATTTATCAAATAAATTTTGAAATTCATACTTGATATGGTTTTCAGAGCAATACAGATAATACCAACAGTTCTGTTTGACTTTGGAATACATCTTTTATATTTGCTCATAATCTGTTAAGTAGTAAACTGATGTGTTAAGTAATAATATTTTAATAAAATGAAGCAGTCACAGGATTGAGATACCTGGAGGAGATGTGAATACTACCCAGCTCCTTTATTTGCTCACTAGTCTAGGTGGGTTTATCCAAATCTCGCTTTGTATTGAAAGAGCTAGTCTTGTCCAATAGTGAAATATCTGCCAATTATTTTATTTTTTAACCTTGTATCCTCTCTTTCGATTGTATAATTTTTATTGACCTATCTTTAAATTCACTAACCCTTCTTCCTCTTGTATCTAATTTGCTCTTAATCCCATTGAATACAACTTTTACTTGAAATATTAGTATTTCTAGCTCTTGAATTTCCATTTTTAGATATATTGTTTTTCGTGCTGATATTTACTGTATGTTTATTCATTATGAACATATTTTATTTTATGTCCTTCAAGCATGGATATAATAGTTTCCTTAAAGTCCTTGTCTACTAATTTTAGCAACTGAGTTATCTTAGATTTGATCTCTATTAATTTATTTGTCCCTTGAGAATGAGTGTCATTTTCTGATTTTGTATTGTAAATAGTAATTTTGGACTATATTCTGAACATTTCAATGTTATCTCTTCTGACTATGGATTCTGTTATGTTCTTCTTAAGGGTGATTTTTTTTTTTTTTTTACAGCAATTGGTTAACTTGGCTGAACTAAAAATCCATGCTTTGTCTTCCCTGCAGTCAGAACTGCTGAAATATCTGTTCATCTATTTTGAGCTTCACTGGACTGCTTGAAGTCTACTTTGTACATTTATAATTCAGGGGTCACTCTGAAATTTGGCTAGATTGTATTTGCACAGTTGGTCTTCCTCTCTGGAGCTCTATCATTTGTCACATCTCTTCTCTATTTCCAGCTATTATGGTAGCATTGACTTCTGTCCTCTGACTCTTCAAGCCAGTAAGGCTAGAGCCTGATTCAGAATCAAAGAGCCTTAAAAGGAAGAAAGTGCTGGACCTTTCTTCTAGTGTTGACTCCCTTCCAGTTTCTGCATGACTTTTGTCCCTTAACAATTGCTTCAGAAAATTGTTTGGTGTTTTGTTCAGAATTCATAATTATTATATGTAAGAAAGTTCATTTTTTGTTATGCAATAATCTCTACTGCTGGAGTTGGAACTCTTTGTTTGTTTGTTTGTTTTTTTGAGATGGAGTCTGACTCTGTCGCCTAGACTGGAGTGCAGTGGTGTGATCTCGGCTCACTGTGAGCTCTGCCTCCTGGGTTCACACCATTCTCCTGGCTCAGCCTCCCAAGTAGCTGGGACTACAAGTGCCCACCACCACACCTGGCAAATTTTTTTGTAATTTTAGTAGAGACGGGGTTTCACCATGTTAGCCAAGATGGTCTCAATCTCCTGACCTCGTGATCTGCCTGCCTCGGCCTCCCAAAGTGCTGGGATTACAGGCGTGAGCCACCACGCCAGGCCAGAACTTTTACAGATGGCTTTTAGTGGAAAACCTGAGGACGTAAATTTATAATGCTTTTCTACATAAAATTTGTGTGTGCTTTTGCTTGTAAGGAGAAGCTACTAACCTGGTGTGATTTTGGTCTTTTTTGAGCTAAGAATAGGTTCCTTCATATTGCTTCTTGCCCAAAAACTGGCCTTCCTTTCTCAGGGAAGATTTATTTCCCCTTTAGGTTTACAGCTCAAGTTCACTTCAAGTTCCAATTCATGTTTCCTTTCAGTCTCACTCCCTAAAAGCCTGAGCCCAAGAATGCAATAACAACTCACATAAGAGACTATCTGTTTTGTTGTAGAGTGAGAGCCCTTTAGACTATTAAGCTGCCATACTGCTAGGTATGAAGTTTTTAATTCTACAAATCTTTATACTTCACTTACAAATAATACTTCACATTGAATCATTTGGTTTCTTGCACACCTTAAATTCTCTCGTGCCAGTTTTGTTCATACTTTTGAATTCTTATATTCTACTTTTATCTTTAAGAAATCATATCAGTGAATACACACTCATGTACATTTTATAGATGCCCATGATTCAATTAACTACTGGGAAAGGCTATGACTCAACTCTTTGGATCACACTCTTGTGCCTGTGTAAAACCATTTGTGCAGTAAGGAGCAGGTGTGAGACCCACCTTATAGTCTATTGGGATAGTATTCATCTTTTCCCCCTATATTAAAAGCTTGTTGTTAACTCTTAGGTCTTTTTTTTTTTTTTTTTTTTTTTTTTTTTTTAACTCTTAGGTCTTAATATGCCCTATACAACTTAGGTTAAAAAATGTTTATGTAATGTATGATAATTTCCCCTTCAATTTAAAAGCAGAACTTTTCAAAACTTGCCAATGAATGAGGTTGATACAAGGCAACACGAATAAAAGCCATAAAATTCAGGCAGCTACTGAATCTTCAATAGTGTTAATCACAGTTACAGCTGCTTATTATTTGAGAATCAGATGTCAAGAATGCACAAAAGTCACTCAAAGGCAAGAAAATATTATGACAATTATTACCAGTCATATCATCCTTTAGGTAACACTAGTGAAGAGTTGTAGAAGGGGCAAGACTCAGAAAATAGATTCTATTAAAATGGTTACATAGACAAACAGATTCACCCATTAATTTATTTCCAATATTTAAAAATCCAGTGAAGAAAGTTTTAAAAATATTCTGCAAAAGTATTTTACACTTTTCTGTTACTACTTCTCTTACTCTCTTTTCCTTTTCTGAGCCATACAATCTTTGGAATGCATGTTCCAAGGATTTTATCTACATATTTTGCTAACAAAGTACTCATTCTAAGGAAAAACAGAATATTTGATGGTTTTAGTTTTATACTTTTAGCTAATGGAAGGCAAACACACATGAAAAATTAGTCTATGAGAATTAGGTCAAGACTGGTTAGAATCATTTTGTAAAATTAAGGTGAGCCTAATGATTGATATGTAGTCAGGTGCCTAAAATCGTCACAGCAAATTAAAACTAATCAGGTTGAATAAACACATACAGTTTTCAACTTCTTTCAGCATAAACTGAACTGCATAATATGATATTGATAAAACTTTATGTAAACAAAATTAAAATCTGACAATGAAAATGCATTTTAGCATCATTTGAAGTAAGCTAATAAAGAAGTATAAACTATTGGCAAAAAGATTATTAAGAGTTGTACTATTGACATTATAACTAGAATTGTAGACTAGTGGGCTGTTACAAAAAATAGTTAGTAGCATTGTCTAAAAATGAAGCCCAGAAAAAAATTCTAGCATTATATCCAAAGTGCTTGATGAATTACTTTGGAGGCTGAGATTATGTAAAATCTCTATAGAGTTCAACTGGATGACAGTATAGACTGTGAATCTCTCTGTGTTTGTTTTTGTATGGTGTGTTCAGGCAGGTGAATATGAGGAAGATATATTACATTTTAAAATGCTTGTCACATAAATGTAACTGGATAATGGAGCAGTCTGAACTTTTATCTTTTCCAATCACATCCTTCCACTGTGCTCTGTCAAATCTCTCATTTAAAGCCCCTTAACAGCGTTCCAGGCAGACCTCAGAGCCTTCCTTTCATTTCCAGTTATCTTAAGTTCAATCCAGTTGAAAACTCCAATTTTGTCTCTTCTATCCTCAAGCAACGGCTTAACTCTTTACTAAAAGGACCTGTATGAAGAAGCGTCTGCTTTACAAAACACCATCTCCCTTTTTTTGATTGAATTCTAGCCACTGTGGAGACAGGCAGGCATTAGGGTGGATGGGCGAAAGCCTTCTCGCATAATGGTGCATGTGATTATATCCCATGTTACTGCTGCTTCACTGGCAGGCACTGTTTCTGAGTAAAAATGTCTTCCGTGAGGCAGGCACCTGGGTGATGGCTCTTTTATGCAGGGCCTTTGGGTCTGCCCCAGTGCCCAAGTTCCTGACCTGGGAAAGCCAATTCTGATTAAGTCTTTTCTACCCATTTACTTCAGCTCTTTATCAATGACACAAACTTTCACCTTTTGAAGTTTGATTACCTTACATGGGGAGTCAAGCTCTTGTGTGGGGCAAGAGCAAAAGGGAGCAAATCTGGTTTCTTTCTAAGCTGAGGCATTCCTTCTGTGAAACAAACAAACCCTTGCAAACACAAATGGTGAACATGCAGACTTTTCTATAGCTGTTCTCTCATTTCTCCTGTTCGTTATTTACACATATTCCGAGAAGACTAACAAATGCATTGTACAAGTAGGCATTTGGCCTTTCCTGAGAGATGGTCATTTCCTGTTGAGTCACTCCTAACTTTTATGAGATTTGTTCTTAAGTTCTGTTCACTTGACTTTACAGGACTTGGGTGCGAGCTTCTTCTCCATGGATATTACTTTTAGTAGAAACTTTAAGGTTTTCATTTTTCTCTCCCCTTCCTTTTTTCTTTTTTAAAAAAATACTATCAATTGTAGGATGCAGCATTATCTTATGTTGTCACTAATTAAGTGAGCATCAATACTGCCAACTGAACTGTGCCACAATGGGACAAGAATGGGTGCCATACATTGGTTAATATATTTCTAGAACTGTCTCATAACAGGATTATAGTCATCAATGTCCATGTTGTTCATTTATTATGTACTTTGTGTCATCAGGAGTTGTAGGGATGAGGTGTTTTTTTGATAGAATCCATAAACAACCCAACAGCCAGTGTCCTGTGCTCTTAGGTGGGTTTCGTGATTACACGTATCTAGGGAACTATAGATTCTCCCTTGAAAGTGTCTCCATGATTGACTTCTGTATGTGCCTGTCCTGTACAAACATTGGTTTCTAGGGTTAACAATGTTCCCCAACTGTCTCCAGGATCTTCTTCCAGAACAGTAGTACACGTTATGCATTTGTGTGCTGACTCTTTTGTACTCATTGTATCATATGAACAGCAGTGGTAACTATATCTGAACTTCCGCCAGTCCTAAGTAACTCTACAATGGTATTGAACATAAGAACACTTGATTTCAGACATTTTAACACATGAAAGAATTGTGTATCAGATAGGCTTGGGATGTGCTGCTGGGATCTCCTGGGATGATTATTACTGAACTACAGACACTGGCCATCTGTCTTTAAGTCCTGCAGGCATTGTCTTGTCATAATTGCTGGAGACTTTCTTTAGAAATTTTCTTCCTACTGGTTTGAGCCCCATGTGCTCATTTGGGGGTGACAAGAAACATTTCACTTTGCAATATATTACACGTACAAAAGGAAGTGAATTTTAAAGATTTTAGTGGAATTTTTAAGATACTATCAAATAATGACAATTCATTAACAACCTGTATGCTAACAATGATAATAAAATGGCATTAGAAAAGAAAATCCGCATAGGAAGTGTAGTCTTAAAAATGTATTCAAATCATTGTGTGGTTATGATTTGTGGCAAAGGCAAAACACAGACCCCTAAAAAAAAGGACAGCAACTTTCAAAAACCTTGTATGCTTATATAGTAGCTTGTCTTAGAGAATGGAGATGTTTGTAGTTTTAAAAGATTCAATCAACTTAAAACAAGGCACATAACTTTATTATGGTGTGGCAAGATGGTATTTTTGGGGTCTTCATTTACATTTGTTGCTTACTTTCTGTTGCCATTGCTTCTTCTTCCAGACAAGCATTGGAATCTTTCTGTAATCTTACATCAGTGCAAAATGTGGTTATCTGAAAAGAGGGTGAAAAAAAGATTTCTGCCTTTGGTTCATAACAACCAAAGTCATAGAGAGGACAGTGGGTAGAGGTCTTAAAATTAACAAAATGTTTGAGGGCAGAGCACTTGAAACTGGTAGGTTATTTCTTCTCCATCTGCTGTCAGCTCCCATTGACTATTTGCTTCCTAGAACAGACTAGAAGAAAATTTCTCAGCCTGGAGAAAATGAGAAGAACTACTAAGGAAGGGGAAGCAATGCTTTCCCTCACTGCACTGTACCACTCTGTAACATAATTCATTATATTATCAAAAGAAAGAAACAAATGACTTGAATGTACAACGTGCTAAAAAATATTTCCTAAAATTCAATGTAATAGAGAGATCAGGTGCAGGTGTGAGAGGCAGTTACACAATTTGCATGACCCAGCACAAAAATGAAAACATGGGACTCCTTGTTCATACAGCAGAGAAAAATAAGATTAAAGCACTGAACTATAAAATTTTTCTTCTGCAAACTGTCTTTCAGTTTCTTGTGTTTTTGTATGTTATTTCATATTTTAAGTAGGGAAAATTAAAATGTAAAGTTATTTCGATGACTTTTACTGAGCATCTTTATATTGTGAAGTTTCAGTTTTAAATGCAAATATAAGAATATTTAACTCATGTAAACAATCACCAAAATTACATAATTCATATTTCATAGCTCATACATGCATAAATATTTTATTCCTGTTAGAAGAATAGAAGCATGACGCAAGATTCAGTAGTTTCTTTAAAAACAATTTTTTAAATTTCTATTCTTTTTAGACAGGTTCTTGCTCTGTGGCCCAGGCTGGAGTGGAGTGCTACAATCATGGCTCATTGCAGCCTGGAGCTCCTGGGCTCAAGCAATACTCTGACCACAGCATCTCCAATAGCTAGGACTACAGGTATGGCACTCCACACCCAGATAATTTTATTTTCATTTTTATTTTTTTGTAGAGACAGGTCTCGCTATGTTTCCTAGGCTGGTCTCCAACTTCTTGGATCAAGTGATCCACCCGCCTCGGCCTCCCACAGAGCTGGGATTATAGGCATAAGCCCACTACTCCCAGACTCTCAGTTTTTACTTCTTCATACACACATATTCTATGAACAATCTCCAACTCCAGCTTGCTTATAAGCAAGAAGGAACTGAAAGAAAAAGATGCTATGAGTTTCTCCATCTTTCCCTTTTTTCCATATCACCATTTTTAGTGTTAATGATTGGCTAATATATATAATATGAGTAAGAATGGACATGATTAAGTTTCTTGCTCACACATAGTTCCCAGAAAGTCATTGTCTTACTGTTGTTTTGGAGGCAAATTATGGTTCAAAGGAAAATGTGTCCTCTTGGAGCTGTCAGCAACCTCTCCACCTCACTTACTCAATAGTAGATGTAAATGCTTTTCCTTTATGGGCTTCAAGTGTCACCAAACAGCCACACATCCTGGTTCACTGAAATTCTGTGCTCACGAGGTATCGCAAACATTATATGTGAATGGGGAGAAAGGAATGGTGGACATGTGTCTTGCACATATCTGTTTCGCTCACATGCATGCTCTGTTGACCCATTAGTACCAGAAAACACAAACTTAAAGACAAAAGTGTTTAGAATTTTAAGATGGCAACAGCAGAGCACCAAACCAAGCATGAAGTCCTTCTGTACTTAGGGCCCTGTGCAACTGTATAGATGGCATCCCCGCAGACCCAGTGCTAATAATCAGCTGACCTTGCCTAAGTTCCCAGACAACAGTAGTATTAATCGGCAGACATATGAGTGAAGACATCACCCCAGGATATTAGCCAGAAGCTGTTGACTACCCCTTAGCCTTCAAGTATTTTTGGATGAAATCCCAGACACCAACAGATTACCCATTTGAAAATGTTCCCATTTTAAAAGGGCACATTAGACTGAGTAGCCTTCAGTTAGTACAAATGAAGAGAAATCAGCAGGGTAAAGATGTTTGGATGTATCTAATACAATTTCAGTGGATAGTATGGATAGTATGTTTGGGTGCATGCACGTCTCATCACCTAGAAATACGACGCTGACTGATGCAGAAATGCTGTTAAGTGTGGTAGACTTTTATATTTGTGTTTCCCCTTCTTTTGGATTGAGGAAGTTAATTTGGAAAAGCAGTAAGGCAAATATACATTTTAAGGAAGGGGTAGAGTGTGGACCCTAAACCCAGACTTTCCAGGGTTTGAATAGTAGCTTTATTCCTTATCATTTAGGTGACCTTGGGTTTGTTACTTTATTTCTCAGTACCTGAATTGTTTTCTTTGGAAGAATGGAAACTATAATAGTACCCATCTCATAGATCTGTAAGTAATAAATAAGTTACACATGCAAAATACACTTAAAAGAGTATCTGCCGCATGAGAAACACTCATATGCATTAGCTGCTATCATTATTAGTTTAGTTACAAGTTAAGTTAATTAATAATGTAGTTATTTCATAGAGGAATAAAAGTACAATTGGATATGGAGTTGTGTCTGCAAAGATTGTTATTGGTTTAACAAAGATATAACATATGCTTTACATATTTCAAAAAGTAAATAGTCCAATATATAAGAATTTCTACAGGCAATTTATAACTGATTCTCAAATTATAGTATGTTATGATCAACAAATACAATAAAATCTATAATTTATAAAAACATGACATTAAATAAACTTTGTTATTTGAAGTCTGCATGCACTTATAAAATGTTCTCTGGACCTTCAGATCAATAAATCAATATCCATTATTTGAACAAATAACCCATGTAAGAATAGCAAGCAGAGAAAATTACTGAAAAAAATACCCAGTGACATCTATTACCCAGTCTCTACTAATCCACAGGGATGAATTTAAACCTGTTACTTTAAATTTTAGCTACTTGCCACTGAGCGACCTTCAGAGCTATGTTAGAGTGGTCGTTTTCTCCTGATTGTCTCTGCTGATTGCCTAACTTACAGTTTCTATTGCTGCTGACGTGTCTGTAAATGACCACAAACAATGAAAGGATTTTGATCTTTTTAATAACTTCAATTGCTATGCATTTATTATTATAAATCATTCTCAAATTAATTGGTGAGAATAGCCATCAAAACTGGTTGTAGTTTGCTCACAGGGTGACCTTCTTAGGCTTCCTTGTCACTAACTGTGGTAGCTAAGCTGATGGAGAGAGGTACTAGGGGCCCGTGCAGTGGCTTGCGCCTGTAAACCCAGCACTTTGGGAGACAGAGGTGGGCAGATCACTCGAAGTCAGGAGTTCCAGATCAGCTTGGCCAACATGGTGAAACCCCATCTTTACCAAAAAAAAAAAAAAAAAAAAAAAGAAGAAGAAGACAATTAGCCAGGCATGGTGGCGCATGCCTGTACTCACTTCTACTTAGTAGGTTGAGGCAGGAGAATTGCTTGAACCTGTCAGGCGATAGTTGTAGTGAGCCGGGATCATGCCACTGCATTCTACTCTGGGTAACAGAGTGAGACTCCGTCTCCCCCAACCCCCGCCAAAAAAAATTAAAAACAAAGGCACCAGGGAGTCGACTAGCTTTGTGCTCTGCCTAGGAGTGTGGTTGAAGAATGTGGCAGGCATGTTTTGGTAGAAGGAAGGAGGTTCAAGTTAGGATACCATTGAGACTGGTTAAACATGTTCAATGAGAAAATGTTATTAAAATGAATAAAAGTAGCATCTCGTGGCTGTGGAAATCATTACTTTGGGATGTGGGAAGTTACCATTATATTTGTGTGTGGTTGTGGCTTTTTTTTTCTGTGATCAGGTACAAAATGAAACTCTCAGAATTTTTGGAATATAGAGACAGGCGTGAAGAAAACCATCCTTGTGTTTAAAGGAAATAAAAGACGCCCCACAGAATATTATGATATGATTTTAGTTTAGATTTCTTTTCACAGCATTTGGTTGCTTCTTTGTTTTCCAATTACTTCCTTTTCTGCGTTGCTTTCCTGATCTGGATCTGTGTAGTAGGCTATTTTGCCTCTGTCACTGAAATGGACAAGATAGGAAATTGTATTCCTAGTGAGAAACTAGCAGCTATCTCCCCCTCCACACAAACATGAACCTCCAAAATGTATTATTCTACACTGGCAATTATTTTGAACAATAACTAGCTTCAGTGAATTAAAATCATTTTTCCCCCATTCCTACTGGCACTTAGCTGCAGGTTAGCAGCATCTGAAAAATACCTCATTTCAGGCAGTTGGACAGTCTATTTCTTATCTCATGGAGTGCACAGACAAGAGCCAAAGATCAGAAGATTTCTTTTCCTTTTCTTTTCGGTCTACTAGGTTGTTACTTTGTAATTCATCCTTTGTAGTTACCTTAAAAGCATCATAATGATAATTCGCAAAACTTTGGTAAAGATAAACCAAGGAAAGTTTATCCCCACATGTTCAAGCTTACTATTTCCCCTCAGGTTACATCGTTTGCAACAACACAGCAGGTTGTAATATCCATGAAATAAGAATCTTACGAATGGAGGAAACCCATTTCTAAGGACAGTTGGAAACTGCTTGCCTGAGATGCTGCTGCTTAGAATCAAAGGTACCATGTGGTGACATATTTCTAAAGAACGAGATCCTTCTGTTTGTGGAACTTTACACTGTTTGAGAATTTATTTTTATTTAAAAAAAAATCCAAAATGGAAGGCAGTTTGATCTCATAATTTACGGTAGTACTCTGAAAGGCACCCTTCTTGATTCCAGGGAATTCTGAAGGAAGTCAGTAGGGTTGGTAAAAATGATATGGGTCTGCGAAAGTGCTGCATTACCAAACTTCTAACTAAGGAACCAGATGGTGTTTACATGAGTCAACTCCCACCCAATCGACTTTCTCAGCTGTATTTAAAGTAGAAAGATGAAGACAGCAGAAATTACCAGAATATGGTTTGAAGAAGAGATTTAACTATGTCACAGCTTATGATGAAGCAATTTCAAGATAATGTTTCTGAGGATGAATCTTATGCTGTCTTTCCTGTAGGAAATGGTTGGAATAGACAAAATTATATATACACATATATATTTCCAATCACTCCTACATATATCTAATCGATATATCATAAACATATAATGATTGTATTAAAAATAAGATCTAGTTATAAAGAAATGCATCTTTTAACATATATCCATGGCAATGATATTGAAGAAACGTGATGTTGAAATATCTCATGTTTAAAAGTGAATGTGCTTTCAGAATCAGCTAAAACCAATGGGAATTTGTGTTGAGAGAGGGCACAGTAGGATTCTGGAATTTTCTGAAACCTTAGAGAATGCAGGTATATGATAAAAAGCTTTTCAGAGGAAGTAGAACTTTAGTATTAAGTAAAGAAAAGATGAAATATAATAAGAATATTAGAATGGTGATATATACATATGAGAAGGTTTAAAAATTGTACTTGAGAAACGTTATTAGCACAATCATATTAGACAGAATGTCTGCCTCAGACTCTTCTTAATGCCTAGAGGCTCTGATTTATTAAAACTTCCTGGAAATTAGATCTTGCCTTAGGTCATTGAAGTAGCTAACTTCTTTGTCAATCAGATAAAGCAAACCATATGAGGCAGAAGAATAACTGCCACTTTAAAAGAGCAGGAAAATAAACCATATAAATTTTAGTTAGATTTTATTGGCAAAGCATAAGAACATACCAAGCCTGAGATTGTGAGCATTTTAGAGTGACAATTGCCAATTTACGATATAGCAGCTTTCCTTTTTTATTTTGTCATTTTGTAATAATTCGTGTATAAGGCAACAGGCTATGAAAATAGGGGATATGTGAGATTTGGAAATGCAAACCTTGCACAAGAAATTAAATTAGCTCTTGGTGTATAGAGGTTTTCTGGTGGTAGCATATTTTTAAGAACCATAAAATTGTCAACTTTTCTTATGTATTAAAATTAGCTGTTTTAGTTTCCACTTCTAAGTTCCCGTTGAATCATATTTTGTTTCAAACTTTCTTCCTTAAATTACTATATATGCCCTATACTGTTAAATGTTGTAGCTTTGCATTGCATAAAATGCATGTTGTCTTAAAAATGACATATGTGTGTGTTTTTAAAAATGAGTAAAATACTTTTTGATCTAAAATAAAACACATTGTATATTAAAGGTGAAATATTTAAAATTAAAATTAATCATTGATTTTATATATATACTTACATGTAGGTTCACAATTTGGAATTTTATCAACTAAAAAAATATATATGTGTATATATATGTATATATGATAAATAGCACACAGGCAGAAATATATCTTATTTTAGCAACATTCCATTAGAAGTATTGCTCATTTGATTTTTGCTTTTTTGCAAACTAAAATCTTGACTTGAATACAAATAACTTATTCTTTCCAGCAAAAAATACCTGGGAGTTCTTTACTTGGGCTTTTATGAATAGAACAAATGGATTTGTAGAGAATGACTAATCCTAAATATGCATTGAGAAGCATGTGAATTTTGCTTTATGCTTAGTTTAATATAATTCGCATACAGCAAACTACAGGTGCTTTGTAATAGCATACTGACATTTATGTCCAGTGTGCCCTTTTTGCACCTATCTTATCCTTCAAATGGATTTCTAAGCAATTATTTTCTAAAAACAAAAGCTGGATATGGTTAAAATTAGTTTATTTTTTGGTCTGTAGTATACATTTATTTAGAAATATAGGTCTTGATTTTAAGTATAATCAGTGGGTCCTATTCAGTATGTCCCAAGATTTTCTCACTTCTTTGCAGAAAACAATTTATCGCTCTACAGAAAAGTTCCCAACTTTATAATTTTAATGTTAAGGAGACTTTGTTTCCCTCCAGTAAATCTGAACATCATCAGCTGCCTCTTTGCCTATGTATCTAGAAATGAATGTGCAGTGTCATAGCTCTGCTATCTCTTTCTATCTCAGAGGACTTTGTTCTTTTCCCTGTTTTGTCTATTGCCTTGGAGTCATAGAAAGTATTAAATGCAGAAAAAAGTTAGACATTAATTCTGTACAATAGTAGCTTCCCGTTCAGCAGAGAAAACGAGACACACTTTTAACTAGTAATAACACAGTGTGGAAATTAATACATGCCTTAGAATACTACATTATAAGGGGCTGTAGAAATTGACAGATGGATAATTTGCTTAAATTTGGAGAAAGGGGGTTTTCCCAGAGAGGTAGAATTTAAATAGAGCTTTGAAAGATTTGAACATATGCCCTCATGAGGGGAATGTATGAGCTAAGGTACAGAAATAGAAAATGTTTACAGAAAACTAATCTGAGGTGCAGAGTAGGTTACATAAAAGAAAAAAAGTTAGTGAGAAAATTATAAAAGCTATGATGAGACTAGAAGGTGAAAGATCTCAATATAATGGACTGAAAGTTCATGTTTCCCCAAAATTCATATGCTGAAATCATAATGTCCAGTGTGATAGTATTACTAGGTGGGAACCTAGGGAGGTGATTAAGTAATGATGGTGGAGCCCTCATGAATGGATGGAGGTGGTTACCCCCATGCTGCTGTTTTTGTGATAGCGAGTCCTCAAGAGATCTGATGGTTTTAGAAGTTGCTTTTACCCCTTCGCTCAACCCTTCTCTCTCTCCTGCTGCCTTGTGAAGAAGAACATGCTTCTTCTTCTGCCGTGATTGTAAGTGTGCTTAGGCCTCCAAGCCCCCATGTGGAACTGTGAATCAATTAAACCTCTTTTCCTTATAAATTATCCAGTCTTGTGTATTTCTTCAAAGCAGCCTGAGAAGAGAATAATGTAATGCCCTTATTTACAAAAATGTCCCAAATAACTCCCTCACCTCTTCTACCATGTCAGGTTACAGTGAGAAGAAAGCAGCCTAGGAACAAGGTAGTGGGCCTTCACCAAACACTGAATATATTAGCACCTTGATTATGGACTTCCCAGGCTCCAGAACTGTGAGAAATAAATTTTTTATTGTTCATAAGCCACCCAGTCTATGGCATTTTGTTATAGCAGCCTAAATAGACTAAGACCATTGATAAGAATGTGATAATTGTATCTAATACAATAAAGAAAAACCAAAGATTTTTGAAAGAGGAAATGATATTTTGCATACTCTAAGAAGATTAATATGGTAAACTTGTATAGTTTGAGTTGAAGTAAAACATGGGAAATGGAAACTAAATTAGAGAAGTATTTCAGGAAGACAGATTATACATAATTGGTGGCTAATCAAGATCATTGTGTAAGAGGATTTGAGTTGACATTAATAATATTCAATATGTTAAATAATTTTAAAATAAAGTACAGTAATATATGTGAGCTATTAAAAGCATGTTGTTAATAATTTCAAATTTTTTACCCATTCAGAAGATATTAAGGATATTAAAGACTTGTTCATCACTTAAAAAATATATTAACAGGTAATTTGGTGAATCAATTATATCCTAGACACTGTGCAAGGCTTTGAGTATATATAGAATCATGAGACCCATTTTCTGTTCTTAAGGAGTGTATAAGATAATGGGGAGAGAGAAGCATACTGATGGTTATAGGACAGTATGGCAAGGGCTCCAATGCACGTTTATGGAAGATGACCACCAAATAAGAACTTTTCTCAAACTAGGGCTTGTTGGTGGTGCTTAGATAGTAAGTCTCACATCATTTGTAAAAAATGGAAAGCTCTTCATTGCATGAAAAATGCAGTGTGGTCAGTCTGGGCAGAAATAAAATTCTATGCAAAGGCACAATGACAAGGAAACCCTATGTGTCCTATACAACTGAAGTATGATCTATGATTTAGAGAAAGGTGATATTAGACTTCACAGGTAAGTAACAATTTGAAGTGTGCTAAGATCTTCAGATTATGTCTTAAAATCTATCAGAAGCTCTTATGTATGAGAGTGACATCATCAGCTATATAATTTAGAAATTCACTAAATTTAGAGTATAATTGAAGCATGAAGATTAGAGGGAGAAAGATCGCTTCTGAGGTTGTTGGAGTAATCAGAGCAAAATTTGGTGTGATTCTGAAATAAAGCAAAAGCTGACAGGGTTTAGTAATAAGAGACATGTCTGAGAAGAATTAGTGGAGTTTAAGAATTGATTGAAAGTTGTACACTGAAGAATAGGGAGAAATCAGTGACAATTCCTGTGTTTCTCATTTGGGAAATTTCTTATTTGAATGTTTTATGCACTGAGATAGAGAATATAGAAGGATAAAGTTTGCGAAGATATATGGGTAAAATCAGTTTGTACATGGTTTGAGTGACGATGGAGCAATCCTGTGGGAATCTCCAATAGATAGTTGGATGTAAAGATCTGGCACTCCAAAGAAGTGTCTAAATCTTCGCTAATCAAAGCATGGTCTTTGGAAAAATAGCACTGGCACCACCTGAAATATTATTAGAAATACAGAATCTCAGGACCTAACTCAAATCCACAGAATGAGAATCTTCAGTTAAATCTGATCCTCACGATTTAAATACATGTTTAATTTTGGGAAGCACTGACCTAAAATACATGCACACACCAGCAAACATGTACCCACTCGTAAATATATGTTGTTAACATTTAAGTCATAGTTGGAGCTATGCAAATGTGTAAATTGAGCAAAGTGATAAAAATATAAAACTTCAGAGAACTCCAATATTTAAAGGAGGATGATAAAGGATGAATCCCCAAAATACAACTGAGGTGTATTTCAAGATGAAGACAAACCAGGAAAGGAGTGTATAAATGGAATTGTGGAATAAAAGAATTTCAAATTTAAGGAATCATATAAAAATAAAAGCAGTATTGAGCATGGAGGTAAATATCCCCATTTATCCAAATTTTGCATTAATTCTTTAGAAGTTAAATGTTCAGTCTTAAAAGTAATATTACGTTCACTTTCTGTGTAAAAGACCAAGAGTATACATTTTCCTGTTATTTTTAATTTTTATTTTGTTCTGAAATTTTCCCATTTTTTCTTACTTTATTTACCATATTCTAGATTCTTGCCCCCAAATGTTTATCTTCCAACCTTTTCTACATCCTATTCTTTTTTACTTGCTGTACACTTAAAAACGTAAAGATTGCATTGTATTCGGTATTAAAACAGTAGATATAAAGAAATCAATCTTTATTTTCTCTTTATTCTGGCATATATATTCAGTATTAATAACGGAAAATTCTCCATAGAAATGTCTCTTTCACTTTTTGTAGACCAAGTGGAAATAATACAATCTTTTCTAGTGGTTAGCAGTGTGTTTATGTGTGTGGTTAGGTATGTGTGTATGTAGAGAAGTCAACAGTATGGCTATGCCTCATTGCTCTGAGCTACACAGTAGAAACATAATCTAGAGCTACATTTAGCCCTCTCACCTATGCTACCCTCTTTCTGCTTTTATTTTTCTTTAACCTGGGGTCTTGTCTCCGTCTTGGTGAAAATTCTATAGTAAAAACAGCTCTGTGGTAATTTACATTACTGGTTCCTTAAGATACAATAGAACAAATTGGAAAGTCCAGCTATAAAATCAAATCCATGTGATAATTTGCTATATGTAAAATATGTGTCTTCACACTATCATCAAATATGGATTATAACAATCACAAGAAAAATATTAGCTTAGATATATATCTCATATCTAATACAAATGAGTTTTGATCAATTAATAAATACGTATGAACAATATTTTCATAATTTTATAAAACCTCAGTATGGGAAAGCGTTTCTAAGTTTAAAGCCACACCCAGTAACCACAAAGCATAATGAATTTTACTTCATAAAAATACAATTTTCCATTTGGCAGAAAATACAATAAACATAGAACACAAGAAACACACTGGAACAATACACTTTCAGCTCATCACAGGCAGCAAGTTAATCCATCAATCTATTAATTTAGAATTTGTAAAAATTAAGAAATATATCAAGTACAAAAATGAAGAAAGTACATAATGAAAAAAGTCATATGATAACTCAATATGTAATAAGATGTTAAAGCTCTCATATAGGAAGAAAAATACAAATAAAAATTAAAAAGTATCTCACACCAATTCCAAGTGCATAAAAAGCCTACATGAAAGGAAAGTGATCTAATTATCCTAATTACTCTAGAGATTGAGGCAGGAAAATACCTTGAACCTAGGAGGCAGAGGATTCAGTGAGCTGAGATCAAGCCATTGCACTCTACCCTGGGTGACAGAGGAAGACTCCATCTCAAAAGAAAAAAAAAAAAAAAGGCAAAACTATACAGTCTTTAGACGATTGTTTAGGAAAAATCTTTGTAACCTTGGGGAGAGGAGTGTTTTTAAAAACAATACATAAGACTTACTAAACCAAAGGGGAAAGAATTATAAGAGTGGTTACGTGACATTAGAAGTATATATTCATCTAATACCTTAAAGAGAGTAACAACAGAAGCCACAACTAGATGTTTATATTAAAGAAGCTGAAGTGATACTACTTCTAAGGATGCTAAGGTCTAGTATTATATCATGGATATATATAGACTCATATTAATTTATAATAAGATTTATAATAACCAGGTTGTTAAAAATACAATTTTATCAAATGTTGGTGAGAATCTAGAGCAATGCAAACCATCTTAAAATATTGATGGGATGAAAATTGCTACCATTCTTTGTCAAACCATTACATAGCAAAATTTAAGATCTACATCCAGTGACCCAACAGAGAAACTCTTACACACGTGGACCAGGAGATATGTATACGAGTGTTTAATGAAGTATTATTTGTAATAGTTCCTAATTAGAAACAGCCCAATTGTCAAACATAGTAGAAGGAATAAATAATTTGTGACATCTTCATTCAATGGAATACAAGAAAATGGTGGAAGTGAACAAATTACAGCCATACACTTAACAACATGTATGAATCTCGCAAACAGTGTTGAGTGAAAGAAGCCAGACAGGAAGGACTGATTATGTGATACCATTTCATTAGTATACAATTTCAAACCTAGGCAAAAGTAAATTATGAGTGCACACGTTGCAGCTCCAGTAGTTTTGCAAGTGGGAGGGAGTGGCGCCCAGCAGCCTTTTCACTCCTTCATTCCTGTAGCTTGGCAAATGAGTGGAAGTGGTGCCCTGTGGCTCGTTCACTCCCATAGTTCAGTGAGCAGAAGGGAGTGGCACCCAGTGGCTTCTTCTTTCCCATTGTTCAGTGAGCAGGAGGGAGGGCTACAGTTATTTTATTCCCACTGCACACAGCTCAGTGAGCAAGAGGGTTACAGCTCCTTTATTCCTGTTGCCTGAAGCTTGCCAAGTTCCAAGTTCTTGTCCTACAACCTAGAGGAATAAGGTACAAAGACACCAAGAGTGTGTAAGGCAGAGAAGAATTTTATTGACTGACAGAAGGAAAACTCTCAGCTTCAGGAGGGGACCCTGAAAGAAGTAGCCATCTGTGAGGCTGAGTTCAGGGTTTTTATGGGCTTAGAATGGGGGAGTGCATGCTGATTTGTGCATAGGTGGTCTTGGAAAAAGCACTATTCAATTGGTTAAACAGCATCATTCCAAAAAAAAAAAAAAAAAAAAAACCGTTGAGAGAGAGTGGGTAAGGCAGGGATGGAAGTGGAAGTTCTCACTCTGGTCATGGACTCTATCTGAAACCGGCATTTCAATTTTCAGGCTTCAGGCTGGCTTTAGCCTGAAAGTCAAGTTTCACTACGGACCCATCCCTGTCTACCTAAGAATTTGTCTGTCTCCTGTTGCTATCCCATATATATATGGTGAAACTATAAAGCAAAACACAGAAGATGACAATAAAAGTCAGGACAGGCTTACTTCTGGAGCAGTGATCCCCTTGACGGTGGGGGCTGTCTTTTCATCTTTATCTTCAGCATCTAACAAAAACCAGGCATACAATTGTCACTGAAGAATTTTTCACTGGGTGTTATGTTATTTAAATATAAATTACCGAAGTTTATTATTGAATAGCCTGTAGTCTAACATTGTCTCTCTTCCAGGCCACAGGTTCCAGGCAGGACAATGACAACACAACTCCTTTTCATCACAACACCCTCGTGTAGTATTTGCTCAGTGTACCTATTACCATTTCTCATGCTCCTTAGGCAACACTGTGTTTTAGGAAATAAGCATAAGACCCGCTGATCTTTCCCCAAGGTCTCACATCATGAAGGGGAGACAGGCAAAAAAAGAGGTGATGGCAAAAGATTGTAGGGCATTAAAGCACTGTTAATGATTTTTTATATTATCATTCCATGCCATTTTTATTTATTAATTTGGTTGATGATATGATTTGTTGTATCCCCACCCAAATCTCATGTTGAATTCCCATGTGTTATAGGAGGGACACTGTGGGAGGTAATTGAATTACGTGGGCAGAACTTTCTGGTGCTGTTCTTGTGATAGTGAGTAAGTCTCACAGGATCTAATGGTTCTATAAGGGGGAGTTTCCCTGCATAGTCTCTCTCCTTGCCTGCTGCCATTCATGCAAGACGTGACTTGCTCTTCCTTGCCTTCCACCATTATTGTGAGGTCTCCCCAGCCATGTGGAACTGTAAGTCCTTTAAACCTCTTTCTTTTGTAAATTGCCCAGTCTCAGGTATCTCTTTATCAGCAGTGGAAAAGGAACTAATACAGTAAATTGGTACCAGTAGAGTGGAGTGCTGCTTAAAAAATATCCAAAAATGTGGAGGCAACTTTGGAACTGGGTAACAAGCAGGGGTTGGAAAAGTTTGGAGGGCTCAGAAGAAGACAGGAAAATATGGGAAACTTCCTAGATACCTGTTGAATGACTGACCAAAATGCTGACAATGATATGAACAATGAAATCCAGGCTGAGGTGGTCTCAGATGAAGATGAGGAACTTGTTGGAACTGGAGCAAAGGTGACTTTTGTTATGTTTTAGCAAAGAGACTGGAGGCATTTTACCCCTGCCGTCGAGATTTGTGGAACATTGGACTTGAGATAGATGATTTAGAGTATCTGGCAGAAGACATTTCTAAGCAGGAAAGCATTCAGGATGTGACTTGGGTGCTGTTAAAGGCATTCAGTTTTATACAGGAAGCAGACCATAAAAGTTTGGAAAATTTGCAGCCTGACAATGCAATAAAAAAGAAAATCCCATTTTCTGGGAGAAATTCAAGCCAGCTGCAGAAATTTGCATAAGTAATGAAGAACCTAATGTTAATCACAAAGACAACGGAGAAAATGTCTCCAGGGCATTTCAGAGGCCTTTAAGGCAGCCCCTCCCATTATAGGGGAATTGATGAGAAAAAGATGGTTTTGTTGGCTGGGTCCAGGGTCCCCATGCTGTGTGCAGCCTAGGGACTTGATGCCCTGTGTTTCAGCTGCTCTAGCCGTGGCTAAAAGGGGCCAAGGTACAGCTCAGGCCGTGGCTTCAGATGGTGCAAGCCTCAAACCTTGGTAACTTCCACAAGGTGTTGAGCCTGTGAGTGCACAAAAGTCAAGAATGGAGGTTTGGAAACCTATGCCTACATTTCAGAAGATGTTTGGAAATGCCTGGGGGTCAAGGCAGAAGTTTCCTGCAGAGGTGTTGTCCTCATGGAGAACCTCTACTAGTGCAGTGCAGAAGAGATATGTGGGATCAGAGCCCCCACACAGAGTCCCTACTGGAACACTGCCTAGTGGAGCTGTGAAAAGAGGGCCACCATCCTCCAGAGCCAAGGATATTAGATCCACTGACAGCTAGCACCATGCCCCTGGAAAAGCCAGAGATACTCAATGCCAGCCCATGAGAGCAGCCAGGAGGGAAACTGCAACCTGCAAAGCCACAGAGGCAGGCTGCCTGAGACCATGGGAACCCACCTCTTGCTCAGCGTGATCTGGACGTGAGACCTGGAGTCACAGGAGATCATTTTGGAACTTTAAGATTTCACTGCCCAGCTGGATTTCAGACTTGCAGGGGGCCTGTAGCCTCTTTGTTATGGCCAATTTCTCCCATTTGGAGCGGCTGTATTTACCCAATGCCTGCACCCCATTGTATCTAGGACGTGACTAACTTGCTTTTGATTTTACAGGCTCTTAGATGAAAGACACTTGCCTTGTCTCAGATGAGGCTTTGGACTGTGGACTTTTGAGTTAATGCTGAAATTAGACTTCGTGGGGGTGTTGGGAAGGCATGATTGGTTTTGAAATGTGAGAACATGAGATTTGGGAGGAGTCGGGGGTCAAATGTTAGTGTTTGCCTGTGTCCTCACCCAAATCTCATCTTGAATTCCCATGTGTTGTGTGAGGGACCCAGTGGGAGATAATTTAATCATGTAGGCAGGTCTTTCCCATGCTGTTCTCATGATAGTGAATAAGTCTCACAGGATCTGATGGTTCTATAAGGGCAAGTTTCCCTGCACCATCTCTCTCTTTTCCTGCTGCCATCCATGTAAGACATGACTTGCTCCTCCTTGTCTTCCACCATGATTGTGAGGCTTCTCCAGCCACGTGGAAATGTAAGTCCATTAAACCTGTTTCTTTTGTAAATTGCCCAGTCTTAGGTATGCCTTCATCAGCAGTGTGAAAATGAACTATCATAGCAGATAAAAAATTTACTTAAAGTTATAGGACAGTAGGTATTCATTTTTTATTGGAATGTAAACTGATACAATTTGAAGGAAGTTGTGAATGTCTCAATTTTATAAAAAAATAAGATAACTGACAACATAAAAACTATTAAAGACATTTTTGGATCAAATATACTTTTACCTGATAATCTTCCTTTTAACAATTTATTCTTTATATTCATTTTTATATTTGTAAAATACTTTCATTTACATATGGAAATGTAGGATGCAGAATGTTTATTAAGAGGAACATTTAAAATCAATTCTTGTACATCAATACATAAAATAATAATGCTATTACAATAAGGGTCTTTGTGTATGGATACAAGCATATTTCAAAGATATTGTTAAAATCAACATATAAAGAAGCATAAATATATTACATTATTTTGTTATTGTATATTTTAAAACACAACACAATTAATTTACAGCATATATGTGCATAGAATGTTGTTCATTGAATATAAACACACAGAAAGTCATTGTGGTCATTGTGTCTTCTATTGCAAAATATAATTGAATGGCTGAGGGATGATGATAGTAGAGTGGCAAAGTTAATAAAGTTTCCAAATACTGCAAGATATTAAAAAAATGCATATGGAATTCTATATTATTGTCTATTTTATTAAGACAATCAGTTTTTAATTTGTATTGATTTTTTAAATGAGACTTTTGAAGGAGAGTCTATTATAGTCTATTATAGCTGTTAAGAATGCTAAATTATTAAAAGAGCGTATTGAACCACTTTGGCTTGAAATAATGAAACAGACACAAACAATGTATTTAACATTTTCTAACACTATCATTATTTTTTCAATTTTTTATATTGTCTTGGAAAAAATTGGACGATAATTTCAAAATAGACGTTGATTACTATTTCTATCTATTGTGTCTGTCTCTCCATAAAGAAATAAGTTTACTGTTCAAATAATTCAGTAACAACTAACCATCAACTAACTAAACAACATAAGTTCTGAACGTGTTTATGCAGTTTATGTTAACTAAATTCATTGAAAACCTATAAAACTTTATATCTGCTTTTTTTTTCATTTAAACAGAGCTGGTTCTTGAAGTTTTAATAAGGAAGATACACTGTATTTCTAGTTTTAAGAGTGTTTTATAGATGCAATTGCTTCCTTAAAAAGCATTGAATCTGATCATAATGAAATCATATAGCAAATCCTAATGTAAAAACTTAATGTTGCAAACTGTTTTCATTCCTCAAAGCTATTAAAATGGTACATTTACAACTACCATTTTCTCCTTTACACGTTAATGAAGTGGCATAGATAATGAAATGCAATAAAATCATTACTTGCTTCCATTAACACTGGTTAGTGGGAGAAATGTGACTGGGTTTTGCTACTTGACAAGGTGGATAGGAGTTAAATATCTCATGAACTGGATAAATAATACTTTTTTGTCTAAACAAAATTTCAAAGTTAAACTCAAGACTCCTTCTCTTCTGATAGCACATGATATAAGTTCAGTACCTCATTTTTGGCAGAGCAGTCGATTGGAGATGAAGGGCATCCTATATCTTTTACAAACTCTATAGCCAAATGAGCGAGAGGTGGTAGAGGTTCCTTTAGCTTCCTGCCCAGGAATTTATTCACAACTGGGCTGCAGTAGATGATTAGAAAAAAATCTTAACCGCTTTGTTGGGATATAATTCACATACTGTAACAGTCACCGTTTTAAACTGTAGAATTTGGTAGAGTTTTTGTTATTGTTGTTGTATATTCTTGGAGTTGTGCAACTCTCACCACTAATTAATTTGAGAATATTTTTATCACTCAAAAAGGAAACCACATACTCTTAGTAGTCACTCTCCATCTATCTTAAAACTACAAACTTACTTCTTGTCTTTCTTTGTCTATTCTGTGTAATTCATTTAAACGGAATGATACAATGTCATCTTTTATGTCTGGCTGCATTTATTTAACATAGCAATTTCAAGATTTATTCAAATATCAGTACTTTATTCCTTTGTTTATTGCCAGAAAGGATTCCATTGTATGAATACACCTATTTTGTTTATCCATTCATGAATTGATGGGCATTTGGTTGATTTTTCCCTTTGGCTATTATGAATAATGCTGCTATTCATGTGTTTCTTGTTTTGTTCCGTTTGAAGCTTACATTTTTATTTCTTAGTTATACAGCTGAGAGTGAACTTTTGGGGCCATATGGTTATTTGTACATTTAATAGTTTGAGGAAAAGCCAAGCTGCGTTTAAAGTGGTGGCATCATGTTGCATGTTCCCAGCGGTGTCGAAAGTTTCAATTTCTGTAAATCTTTGTCAATGCTTGTTATTATCTGATTTTTTTTTTTTTTTTTTTTTTTTTTTTTTTTTTTTGAGATGGAGTCTCGCTGTGTCGCCCACGCTGGAGTGCAGTGGCGCGATCTCTGCTCACTGCAAGCTCCACCTCCCGGGTTTACGCCATTCTCCCGCCTCAGCCTCCAAGTAGCTGGGACTACAGGCGCCCGCCACCTCGCCTGGCTAGTTTTTTGTATTTTTAGTAGAGACGGGGTTTCACCATGTTAGCCAGGATGGTCTCGATCTTCTGACCTCGTGATCCACCCGCCTCGGCCTCCCAAAGTGCTGGGATTACAGGCTTGAGCCACCGCGCCCGGCCTATTATCTGATTTTTAAAAAATTTCAGCAACACCAGTAAATGTGAAGAGATATTTCATTTTGGTTTTGATTTGCATGTCTTTAGTGACTAATGGTGCTGAACATTTTGCCTGTGGTTATTGGTCATTTGTGTAACCTCTTTGAAGAAAGGTCTATTCAAATCTTTTGCCAATATTTAAAAAAAAAAATTCTGTCAGTCACTTTATTTTTTTTTTTTTAAATTGAGGCAAGAACATTTAATATGCAATCTGCAATGTTAACATTTTTTTGTTCCAATACCGAGTTTCATTCTGCTGCCCAGGTTGGAGTACAGTGGTGCTATCAGGGCTTACTGAAGCTTGGACCTCCCAAGCTTCAGGTGATCCTCCTGCTTCAGCCTTCTAGGAAGCTGGGACTGCAGGCAGTCATCACTATGCCTAGGTAATTTTTCTAGAGATAGGGGTTTGCCATGTTGCCCAGGTGGGTCTTGAACTTCTGGGTTCAAGCAATTCTCCTGTTTTGGCCTCCCAAAGTGCTGGGATTATAGGCATGAGCCACCATGCCTGGATGTTATTAACAAAATTTGAAGTGTACAATACAATTTCATTTATTACAGGTGCCATGTTGTAGTGCAGACCTCTAGAACTTATTGTTCATCTACAACTGAATTTTTATACCTGCCTTTTACAGTTTTTTGTTTTTTTTTTTAAACTGGGTGATTTGTCTTTTAATAGCTGAGTTGTAAGACTACTTTACATATTCTGATATAAGTCCCTTATCAGATATATAATTTGCAAATATTTTCTTCCATTCTGAATTTTCTTTTCATTTTCTTGACAGTGTCCTTTGAATTCTAAAATATTTTATTATTGGTGAAATACAATTTATACATTTTGTGGGTATGTGCTTCTGGTGTATTTTCTAGGAAACATTTATTACTATGCTATTTTTCTAAGAGTTCTACAGTTTTAGCTCTTACACTTAAGTCTATATTCCATTTTGTGCTAATTTTTTACACGGGGTGAAATATAGATCTAACTTTATTTCTTTGCATGTGGATATTAAGTTATTCCTGAACCAATTGTTGAAAAGACTAATATTTCATCATTGAATGCTTTGGCAACTTTGTCGAATATCAATTGATTATAGGATTTACATCTGGATTTTTACTGCAATCCCATTGATCGGTGTGTCTATCCTTATGCCAATATGACACTATCTTGTATACTGAGGTATGTTTTCAAATAGGAAACTGTGAATATTCCAACTTTTTCAAGATGGTTGTGGCTAGTCAGACTCCTTTGCATTGTCAGATGCATTTTAGGAAGGGTTTGTCGTTTTTGCAAAGAAGGAAGCTAGGGTTTTTGTTAATCATTGTGTTAAATCCATAGATAAACCTGCAATTTTAACAATATTGGCCTTTTAATAACGTGTGGGCTGTCTTTCCATTTACTTAGTCCTTCTTTAATTTCTGTCAACAATATATTGTAGTTTTTAGTGTATAGACTTGCACTTCTTTTGTTAATTTTATTCCTTAATGTTTTATTTTTTCAGACTATTTTAAATGGTTTTCCAAATTTTACTTTGGTATTATTCATTGCTAGTGTATAGAAATGCAGTCAATTGTTATGTAATCATGTTGTATCCTATAACCTCACCGAATTTGTTTTTCAATTCTTAGTAATTAGCTGATTGCTTAGGTTTCTCTATGCTCAAGAATGTTATCTGTGAATAGAGGTTTACTTTTTCTATCTTTATTTTCCTTCTTTACCTTGCCCAATTCCCTTGGCTAGAACTGCCAGTACAAGGTTGAATAATTTACATATAGTCTGCTGTATAGTCATACATATAATACAAACATTTATTGTATTGTTAAATATAACTATTAGATAAAAATTCCTGAAATCACTTTTCAAATATGACTTTGGACAAAAATGTTTTGCTGCCTTGATTTTTTTTTTCCCTCCCATTTGTCCTTATGTACTTTATTTTTTTATTTTTATTTATTATTATTATTATTATTATACTTTAAGTTCTAGGGTACATGTGCATAACGTGCAGGTTTGTTACATATGTGTACTTGTGCCATGTTGCTGTGCTGCACCCATCAACTCGTCAGCACCCATCAACTCGTCATTTACATCAGGTATAACTCCCAATGCAATCCCTCCCCCCTCCCCCCTCCCCATGATAGGCCCTGGTGTGTGATGTTCCCCTTCCCGAGTCCAAGTGATCTCATTGTTCAGTTCCCACCTATGAGTGAGAACATGCGGTGTTTGGTTTTCTGTTCTTGTGATAGTTTGCTAAGAATGATGGTTTCTAGCTGCATCCATGTCCCTACAAAGGACACAAACTCATCCTTTTTTATGGCTGCATAGTATTTCATGGTGTATATGTGTCACATTTTCTTAATCCAGTCTGTCACTGATGGACATTTGGGTTGATTCCAAGTCTTTGCTATTGTGAATAGTGCCGCAATAAACATACGTGTGCATGTGTCTTTATAGCAGCATGATTTATAATCCTTTGGGTATATACCCAGTAATGGGATGGCTGGGTCATATGGTACATCTAGTTCTAGATCCTTGAGGAATCGCCATACTGTTTTCCATAATGGTTGAACTAGTTGACAATCCCACCAACAGTGTAAAAGTGTTCCTATTTCTCCACATCCTCTCCAGCACCTGTTGTTTCCTGACTTTTTAATGATCGCCATTCTAACTGGTGTGAGATGGTATCTCATTGTGGTTTTGATTTGCATTTCTCTGATGGCCAGTGATGATGAGCATTTTTTCATGTGTCTGTTGGCTGTATGCATGTCTTCTTTTGAGAAATGTCTGTTCATATCCTTTGCCCACTTTTTGATGGGGTTGTTTGTTTTTTTCTTGTAAATTTGTTTGAGTTCTTTGTAGGTTCTGGATATTAGCCCTTTGTCAGATGAGTAGATTGCAAAAATTTTCTCCCATTCTGTAGGTTGCCTGTTCACTCTGATGGTAGTTTCTTTTGCTGTGCAGAAGCTCTTTAGTTTAATGAGATCCCATTTGTCAATTTTGGCTTTTGCTGCCATTGCTTTTGGTGTTTTAGACATGAAGTCTTTGCCCATGCCTATGTCCTGAATGGTACTACCTAGGTTTTCCTCTAGGGTTTTTATGGTATTAGGTCTAACATTTAAGTCTCTAATCCGTCTTGAATTAATTTTCGTATAAGGAGTAAGGAAAGGATCCAGTTTCAGCTTTCTACTTATGGCTAGCCAATTTTCCCAGCACCATTTATTAAATAGGGAATCCTTTCCCCATTTCTTGTTTCTCTCAGGTTTGTCAAAGATCAGATGGCTGTAGATGTGTGGTATTATTTCTGAGGACTCTGTTCTGTTCCATTGGTCTATATCTCTGTTTTGGTACCAGTACCATGCTGTTTTGGTTACTGTAGCCTTGTAGTATAGCTGGAAGTCAGGTAGTGTGATGCCTCCAGCTTTGTTCTTTTGACTTAGGATTGTCTTGAAGATGTGGGCTCTTTTTTGGTTCCATATGAACTTTAAAGCAGTTTTTTCCAATTCTGTGAAAAAACTCATTGGTAGCTTGATGGGGATGGCATTGAATCTATAAATTACCTTGGGCAGTATGGCCATTTTCACAATATTGATTCTTCCTATCCATGAGCATGGTATGTTCTTCCATTTGTTTGTGTCCTCTTTTATTTCACTGAGCAGTGGTTTGTAGTTCTCCTTGAAGAGGTCCTTTACATCCCTTGTAAGTTGGATTCCTAGGTATTTTATTCTCTTTGAAGCAATTGTGAATGGAAGTTCATCATGATTTGGCTCTCTGTTTGTCTGTTACTGGTGTATAAGAATGCTTGTGATTTTTGCACATTAATTTTGTATCCTGAGACTTTGCTGAAGTTGCTTATCAGCTTAAGGAGATTTTGGGCTGAGACAATGGGGTTTTCTAAATATACAATCATGTCATCTGCAAAGAGGGACAATTTGACTTCTTCTTTTCCTAACTGAATACCCTTGATTTCTTTCTCTTGCCTGATTGCCCTAGCCAGAACTTCCAACACTATGTTGAATAGGAGTGGTGAGAGAGGGCATCCCTGTCTTGTGCCAGTTTTCAAAGGGAATTTTTCCAGTTTTTGCCCATTCAGTATGATATTGGCTGTGGGTTTGTCATAAATAGCTCTTATTATTTTGAGGTACGTTCCTTCAATACCGAATTTATTGAGCGTTTTTAGCATGAAGGGCCGTTGAATTTTGTCAAAAGCCTTTTCTGCATCTATTGAGGTAATCATGTGGTTCTTGTCTTTGGTTCTGTTTATATGCTGGATTATGTTTATTGATTTGCGAATGTTGAACCAGCCTTGCATCCCAGGGATGAAGCCCACTTGATCATGGTGGATAAGCTTTTTGATGTGTTGCTGAATCCGGTTTGCCAGTATTTCATTGAGGATTTTTGCATCGATATTGCCTTGATTTTTAACAGAATACAGTGTGATACAATGTTGAAGTTAGTATGTTCATGCATAGATAACTTATTTTGGATTTCCATGGAAACATTCTTTTTATTATGCCTATAAAATATATGGAAGTCTTTTGGGACATCAATTAACTCATAAGGAAAGTATTTGAAAATAGAAGCTCGAACTTCATAGTGAATCAGAAACAGACAACCTGTCTTTCTATAGAAACATGCTTTCAAAAAGCATGACTAAAGGAAATAGGCACCGCATTAGGAAGAAAAAAATTATGCATCTCAACCAGGGCCTTATGACTAATTACTTGAACAATAACTGTGAGAACTGACAGCTGTGCATATTCTCTTTCTAAATTGTTACGTATTTATAAATTGAATATATATGTAAATTTATTTCTTATTGCTTCTCTTCTTCTTCTGATTATGTAAGTATTTTTATTGGCTGCTAACTTCACAATGTAGTCTTTATGCAATGAAATATTCAGGTAGGACCTCCATCCAATTTGAGGAGAAGGTATTATCTAGTCATGGATACTACCCTGTTGCCCATAGATGCACACCATTGTTATTGGGACTTTGTGTTTCCTACTGATTTTGGAAGTGAGAAAACAGTCATGTGTATGAAACATAATTGCTTATTATTAAGTGACAATGTAAGATTATTATCATTGCTATGTTCAAATTTGTGTAGTGAAGTAACTGAAAGAATGGACTGTGCCAATTCTTAATTGTTTCTCAGCTCCAAATCTATCTTCCTATCCTGTGCACTGTGGTGTAGGAGCCATTCTATTTGGTTGGTCCGCCACTCAGTGCCATCGCAGCCAATGGCTCTTCATCCTGGTAGTGAAACTGGATTCGATTTTCAGTGCTATTTTTTTTTCCACTCTCAGAGGCAGTCTGTTTGTGCTTTGTTAATACCAAGAGGCAGTGTCTAAAGATTCTTTAGACTTTAAAATTTTAGAAATCTCATACAATTTTGGAACATATATTAGCATTATTTACTAAGATTTAACCTAAAGAAGGTTAACATTATTTTGGCAATCCTATGTACCTAAACATGGCAAATAATCCTATTTACCTCTTTTTTCTGGACATTCCAGGGGCCCTTTGAACTATCCGAAAAGCCAGGTGTCAGGAAAGTCTAAGTATATGCTATCAATCATAACTACAACTTTTATGTTAAGTTATTGTAAACCATGGAGATAACCAAACCTCTTTGTCAATCCTGTTCCTAACTCTAACTACCCTGGACATTTTGCTATTCACAGACAATTTTTGTCTTGTTTTAATCCTTTTCGAAGATGGTTTATAATGAGCTACAGAGCTCTGACAGGTACTCTCAAATACAATTTCTGATTGTATTTGAGACAATAAGGTTTCTGATAGCTTTGGAGATTGTGACATTAGATCACAATCTCCAAATTGTTTGTTTCTCCCTGCCTGTTCCTCTAGAATTTGGAAACTATCTGTGAGTATTGTCATGGCAATATAATTGTCTGCATCAGTGCAATAAGAATCCATTTTTATTTTGCACTGGACACAATTGGAAAACTGGTCATTTTACCAGGGTTTTGACTGGAAGTGTATGCTTCCATTTAAAGAGTCAGACTTGACTTATAGAGCTGATAAAAGCCCCATGGGAGACTGGCCTCATACTCTAATCAACACAGTCCCTGCACAGGGTCCCTGACCTGTGGTCAGTCCAGGAACTCCAAGTTTATCTTGGGACCATTAAGAGGGGAGGATCACCCAACTCACAGGTATTTGAGGATACATACCCATGGGTGAGCTTGGCTTTAGAAGGTCTTATCTGAGATTCCGCATGGAACAAACTTTCATCAAAGCCAATCCAAAAGACCTACATAGAAATAATTATTCTTGCTGTACTTTATGCAAATAATCAGGCCAAGTATAAAACTAAAGTCTACTTTTTCAAACAGCTCAGTCCTATGATGGTTTTTTAATAAAAATGAAGACTGGAGAGAGAGAAATCATGTTTCAAAACTTATACATTTGTCATTAAATTCTAAACTCATTAGTTGTTATTAAGTTTTCGTCTACATTTTAGACTAACCTTGCGTGTTCCTGTGAAACAACCAGCAGTATCTGGTTGCAGCTCAGAAAGAACAAAAGGGACGGGTAATGTAAAAATCTGGGTCAATATTCTAGTTCTGAGCAATTATCCTGCAAATCCTGCCAGGTGGGGGAATACATAGGGAATACATAGGGTGTCCATCACCCAGAGGTTTCCTTTGGGAAAAATAAGATCAAGGGAGCTAACCAAAGCCAACACCATGCACCCGAATCCTAGCAAGCATGAGTATAGCCACCAGTTACCTGGGTGTGTCACAAGGCAACCTTTCCTATCCCTTGTTGGAGGGGAACTCAGTTCCACAGTTCCCCCTTAGCATTCAGCTTATGATGAGGAGTCCGTGCGACCTCCTGAGACACATTTTTGTCCCAGACTCAATTCCAAGCTTTGGGTCAAAGCCCCAGGAAGGAAAACTGCATCTGAGGTACCCAGAGGCAGACCACAAGAGAGGTTAAAAGGCACAGCGCAGGTGAGCATGGCTGATTCTTGCCAATTAAGCCAAGCCAAGCTTCCTTTCCATGGATAAAGGCCACGTTAATATCCATGGCATAAATGAGGTCTAAGGAACTCCAAGGCTACTGACGATAGGGGAAAAGGAAGCCTAGGTGAGAGCAGAGAATTTCTGTTCTCTAAGCCTCTCCCTGCTTCACGGGTGCAAGCCGCATTTACACTCATGGCAGCCCTTGCCAAGGTCACCGGGACTTGGGGATCCAAGGATGGAAGAAGGGAAAGAGGACACTCTTCCTTCTCTCCCCCACTTACCCTGGTTATCTGCTAGGAAGAGAAGGGTACCAGGAACACCTGCTCCCCTGTTTCTAGATGGGTAGCCATTCATCTTCAGTCCTTATCCCTTTCAAATGCATCCTTAACCCTTGGGACTCCTTTAAAAGGTGCCGTCCTTTTTCTTCCCTCCTCCTTGGTTCTCTCTTTACTGATTCAATTGTGTCTCGCTACTATGGGACCCTCCCCTCAGATGCATCCTCCAAACTGGAAAGAGTTAATTTCCCAAACCTTAAACTAGTTGGTTTAGGATTAGGCTCTGGGAAGAAAACCAGAAGCCTCATATGCCAGCAAAAGGGTAATGTTTTTCTTAACCAGTTAGGCATTTGTATTCCCTCTCCTTTTGCAAACTGGTAAAAGCCCTCGGGATTTTTGAGCTGTCCTTACCCCTCCCCTTGTTTTGTTTTGTTACACATTTTCTAATAACCCAGTTTGTCTTTTCTTGCCTTCGGTCCATCAGATTCCAAACAGTCGCAACCAGAGCCTCTGATGATGGCTCCTTCTGCCGGGAACCTTTAGATAGGCCTCTGAGGGAGATCTGACTGCTGTTTTCCCCAAACAGCACCCCCTGTCAGCAGGAAGCAGTTAAGATTGGTCATTGTCCTTACCCTTAATCTAACAGCAGTTAGATGACTTCCTTAGAGGGGCAATGAGACAGCCAGATGGGAGGAGGTCCCTGGAGAAAGTCCAACCTGCCTGCACACTGGGGTGGAGACTTGGGAAACTCATGACGTTTGCAGCATGGTGGAGCCTGGCCCTCCTCCTCCTGTGTGGAACCTGGATTTGAGCAGCCTGGCAGAAGTGCCCTGGCAGGGACTCTGGTCTTGTGAGAGTCCCTGTTTCCCTCTTTTGTTCCGTTTCATCCAATAAAATCCTGTCTTGCTCTTCAAATTGTTTCCAAGCCTGAATTTTCATGGCTGTGGGACAAAGAACCCCACCTTTAGCTGAACTAAGGAAAAGTCCTGCAACACCAGCACCAGGGGTAATAGCTCTTCCTGCACTTAATACTTGAAATATTTATCCCTGTTGCAGTTTCCATTTTTAGTCTTCAGATACCTGTCTCTTTAGCCAGTTCACAATATCAAATTGTCCTCCTTGTTATTTTCTAAAATTGTGGTTTATGCTTTTTTTGTTTTCTGATAAAATCATAATTTTTTCAAACATTGCCAAATTTCTTATTATTTAAGAATAGGCTACATTGAAGGGTGGAGGAATCCTTCGTTTTTAGGTGTAAAAATTCTTTGACATGAAATCACACTGTTATAAAATACTATATATAAAAAAGTATTTTTTTAATTGTTAATGATAAGGTTGCTTCTTTTCCTTAGGCACATGTGTTTCTAGTATAAATACTTATCTGAGTTGCTGGTATTCCTTGCTGAGTGAAACTGGTTGCTCACTGACTATTAATAAATGTTACTTTAAACACTCTAAATATTAGAACAACAGTTTTTAATGAAAATAAAATAATACATCAAAAAATCCACCAATAAAATGAATAAAGCTTTTTTTTTTTTTTTTTTTTTTTTTTTTTTAAGGTTGCTCTCTGCATTGGGTATTAAATTTAAGATGGAACAAAGCATCTCGTGCTAGATATTTTTTAAAAATCATGTTTTTACTAAGAATTAATTTCTAGTTACATTAATTCATTCAACAAATATTTTAACTGGGTTCCACTTTTTTCCAGGCTTTATTAATGTTGTACCATATTTTTTCCAAATGATTATTTTTAGGCCTTAAAAATCACGTGTATCTGTATTTTTGTGTGTGTGTGTTGAGTTTTCATTTTGTTTTGTTTTAGTGATAGAATTGAGCTTGTCTTTTATCTAATTTTCCAATATTTTCTTACCATTTAACTTTGATGAAAAAAATTACATAATTGGATGTCATTTTCATATATCAAGTAAGAAGCTATTCAAAGTAGCATATACCCATCTAGTAGGAGTTTACATTACAAAAGATTTAATTATCAGTATTAACAAAAATTTCAGTTCCTGGGTTGTTTCAGTGTCTCAGTGGGGTCTGGTTGCAGCATTGGCATTTAGATGGATTCGGTTTTGTTTTTTGTTTTTTTTTTTTTTTGAGACGGAGTCTTTCTTGTCTCCCAGGCTGGAGTGCAGTGGCATGATCTTGTCTCACTGCAACCTCTGCCTCCCCTGTTCAAGCGCTTCTCCTGCCTCAGCCTCCTGAGTAGCTGGGACTATAGGCTCACACCACCACGCTACAGCTAATTTTTTGTATTTTTCGTAGAGACGGGGTTTCACGGTGTTGGGCAGGATGGTCTGGATCTCCTGACCTCACGATCCGCTCACCTCAGCCTCCCAAACTGTTGGGATTACAGGCGTGAGCCACCGTGCCCGGCCCTAGGTGGATTCTATTGACTTTTTGTCTCACGGTCACAACTGGACTGCCAGATCAATCTGCATCATGTCTTCTCACAACCATGTAAAATACAAGAACATGAAAAAAGGTTTTTCTGTCTCTCACTATTCCTTCCTCCCTTGTTCCCCATTCCTTTAATTTATCAAAGGGAAACATCTTTTCCATAGTACTCCAGCAAACTTTCTGACTCTTATCAAGGCTGAAAACTGAGTCACATGTCTAGCTTTAGCCCTAGAGGAGATTGGGGAATAAAATACCTCTCTTACATTTAGCCTCTTTAGTGAGAGACAGGCAAGAAAAAAAGTGAAATAGAAAAATTTACTGGGTAAACTACCAGTGGGGTCTGCCATAATTGGTTCTTGGAATAACAAATAATGGACTCAAGTTCCATACAAACACATTCAGCCAATAAGACAGTAAGGCTGAAATAATGCCATACTGAGGAAGGGGTGTTAAAAGAATTTGCTCCAGGTGTCAAATATTCTGTGTGTCACTGAAATATAGTGCAGTGTTCTTATGAAAACATGTAAAATATGTCAAAATGATTGGTACAGGCCCTGCCACACAGTAGTTGCACCATAAACATCAGTCTCTCACCTTGAATATATCACTTTTTGCAACATGTCTTCTAAATTTTGCCCCCAAAGGTGGCTTTATCAGATCTAGTTTGGTTACTTAAGAAACAAAACAAAAGCAACAGGCAAAAAGAACCTCTAAAATTCCTATATTCATAGACAATTTTACTTTTTTACTCAGTATGAAAACCTTTTAGCTATTATTTTAATTAATGTGGATAAGATCTTTCTCCTTCTTCTCTCTCTCTTTCTGTTTCATGTTTTTCATTCTATAATTTCCCCCCATGCCTGAGAAACAATGTATATCTGCATGTACTTATATTTATTTAGATGTAAGCATAAGGTTAAAATTTATAATTTAAAATCCAGCAAAAAACAGTCATACAGTTTTCTACTTGTTTTAAATACTTCAAAACATTTAGTTTTTTTTTAAAATATTACATATAAATTTACTCATAATCCTGTTTTACTTTAACATAAATTTTGTTTCTAGACATAATTTTGACTGCTGTCGGCATTTACATGAAAATATGTAATATTTATTATATTCCTAAATGATTATACATGGATTTTGAAACCAGGAAGAATATTTTAGGCCATCTACATATCAATTTATGAGTTATGAAACAGAGCACTCCCTCAGAGAGGTGAAGCATTTTGCTCATCAGCTAGTTGGAGGCGCTGTTGGCCTAAATCATAGATTATCACAATGCAAAAGAAAAACTTTTGGTTTTGTTTGCCTCTACTAAGAAAATCTTTCCAGAATTTCTTATTACATATACAAAAGTTCTTCATCAGTGCTCTATATTTCAAAGTACATGTGTATATATAATTATTATATATGTATATATTAAATAATCATACCAGATGTTAGCCAATAAAAATAACAAAATCATTCTGGAAAATTCAAACAGCCAAACGATAAGCAAAACAGAAACAAAATATAATATATCATGTTGGATAAAATAATGTTTGTTACTGTACATTTAGTGTGGTGTTCTTGTTCTCCTAGCAAAAGTGCTTGGGTTCAAAATCCTACCAACAGTTATCACATGATCAATACCTGTAACCTCTCTGGACTCAGTTTCTATTATGTGTAAATTGGAGGTATCAATAACGTATACTTCATACAGTTATTATGGAATCACTTAGTTTATACATGCAAAGCATTTAGAATATGACTTAGGAAGTAAGGAAGTAGGAAGTAAGGAAGCATTAGCTATTATTCTACTAACACTATTCTGTTATTATTGACAGTGGTCATAATACCTGTCATTTTTGTGTTTATAACTGGCTGTCTACATTGTGCATTGTGCACACTTCACACACATATTTAATACTCACAAAATTTTTAAAATGGGATCTCTAGTTTAGGAATAAATAAACTCAGTTGCAAAGTTATTGAAATACGTATCCAAAGTAAAAGAATTATACTCCTAACTACCAGCCATACTCTTCATTAGTGTCCTGTATTTGAAGGGCAACTCAAGGTGAATGGAAAAAGTAGGTGTTAATAGGGAGAGAGGCTGGAGAAAAAAAATATTCAGAAAAATAGTGAGAAAAAGGAGGAAAATGAACAGAAGAATAAGTAATAATGAGATTGTGAGTTAAGATAGGGCATGATATTGTGTTAGAGAATGCCATTTCGGGGCCATTAAAAGACAACGTGCCCTATAGAGTCCTCATGTGCCATATTTTAAGGGCATAAAGAGTAGTAAAATATATTAACCTTTAAAATTCTAAAAATAGGAAGAAAAAGTATCGATAGTTATAGTCCCATTTCATCTGAAAAAGTCAGTTCAATGGAGAAGATTCTTCCTTAACTTCTCTGTAATGCTAAATAAAGGACAGTAAAAGAGATTTTAGTTATATGTAAACAGATATCTACCTATAACCATATCGATTTTTAAAAGACAGCTTAACTCCTTTTGTTTATATTCAATTTTTGATTGTTGAAATCTGATCATTTAAATATTATTGACATAATTTAAATATTAAATATATCATATTACTTTGAAATCATTTTAATTGTTGAAATTAAGATGTTTATAGTATTTGCTGACTTTGAAGTATATCTTGCTTACCAGCGCAATGGATATTTTGATCATAAATCCAACAAAGGTTGGAATTGATATCTATACTGTCTCCTTAACAATGGTTATATCAGCTTAGTAATTTATAGTCTTTCAGATCAATTTATAAATATTAATATTAAAATCAGTAAGAATATTATTCTTTGGAAAGCTGACCAGTGCGATCAAAGCTAACTATATTCAAAACACTTATTTTTAGTTTTAATAGAAATAAGAAATTACATACCCAGTTATTTTGTTTAATTCTTCTTCTCATGAGTGATTTTCTCAAAGGTCATATTTTCTCTCATCTCTTATTTGAAGACTTAATTCTTAAGATAGATCAGCCTCTTAAATGATCATCTTTATTCAACATAAAAATCAAAACCCAGTGAGTTCTGACACTTTGTGGTTAACTCCCTGAACACTAGAAATGCAGTTCCTAATATAGAAAATAAATGATAGCCTTTTATATCAGTGTTTTTGCCAGACCATTGAGTCTTACTGTAAAACAGACAAACTATAAAATTCAGTGGCTTGCATAATTATACCTCAAGATACAATGGACAAAATTGAACGTCTTTAAATGCTCTTGTTCAAATAAATAGTTCAGTATTGTGGAAGATGTAGGTAGTAATTGTGCTGAATGCAGTGAATTTTAAATTTAGTCATCCTAAAAGAATATATTTAAATATGCAATGTACAAGAATAAATTCCTTAGTACCAAAAGATAATAGGCAAAAATCTTAAGAAAAATTTAAAGAAAATGCTGTCGATTATACTTCAGGTACAAATGTTCTTTATTCAACCTATATTTCTTGACTGCCTGATGTACTTAAATAAAGGTGTGTGGAAATTATACGGCCCTTTCCAGGGGTAACTGTTTTATATTAGATACTGTAAAATAATGATCTTTTACAGCATAAGCTGAAAAAGTGAACACTACTCTTTCAGGAAATTTGCTCTTGATCCAAAACACATTGTTCTTGGTAAATTTTAAGAAAATTTTGCTACATGTAATCTACTTAACTTAATGAATCATCATCAGCAGGTATGTCATTCAGTTTTTTGGAAAGAATTAAAATGGGGATTCAGACCTTGTTATTAGCATGTCATATGGCGATGGCCATGGCCATGGATAAGCCACTTGGGAAGGGTGACCTGCATGCTTTTCTAGATCCCTTTCTGCTTTAACATCCTGAGTCTGCAGTTTGCACACCCGATGTAAAATATCGAACATAACATTTCAATATATTTGATCCTATTATAATCTACTTAAGGGAATTAACTACCAGATAATTTATCAAGTGATAGAATTCTTTTTACAAAGTTAAGAACATTTGTTCGAAATCTATCACTGATTTTTGCTTAAAGTAAAACTATGTAGAGTTTTTTTGTTGTTGTTTTTTGTTTTTGTTTTTGTTTTGAGATGGAGTCTCACTCTTTTGCCTGTGCTGGAGTACAGCGGTACGATCTTGGCTTACTGCAACCTCTGCCTTCCAGGTTCAAGCGATTCTCCTGCCTCAACCTCCCAAGTAGCTGGGATTACAGGCTCCCGCCACTACACCCAGCTAATTTGTTGTATTTTTAGTAGAGATGGGGTCTCACCATGTTGGCCAGGCTGGTCTCAAACTCCTGCGTGATCTGCCCGCCTTGGCCTCCCAAATTTCTGGGATTACAGGCATTAGCCACAGTGCCCAGCTGAGTGTTTTTTGGCTGAAAATTATGTCATAGAATCTTTATTTGGGTGTCTAGATGCTATTTTTGCAGATAAAAATTTAATTAAAATTTATCTCTGGAACAGTAATTGAGTAACAAGATAATTTCTTAGTTTTTCACAGCTCGTCTTCATCACTAAAAATTTTCAAGCCATGTTGAATACAATACCCAACCTTTGAAATATGGGAAGAATTCTGATATCCATTCCTCATCTGCGAATGGATGAAAATACAGATGCTGCTTGACTTAGGATGGAGTTACATCCTCATAAACCCTTGAAGTACATGTTTTTCCAAATGTGTATCTCTTTCTTACCATCATAAATGCAAAAATTGTAAGTGAACCCTTGTAAGCCAGGGTCTATCTATATTGCTTTCTTTTGGAAGTTTAGAAGCATGTTTTAAGCATTACACAATAGATTACAAACTGTATTAGTCCATTCTCATGCTGCTGTGAAGAAATACCCAAGACTGGGTATGTTAGTCTGTTTTTATGCTGCTCATAAAGAGATCCCAAGACTGGGAAGAGGAAGAAGTTTAACTAAACTTACACTTCCACATGGCTGGGGAAGTGTCAGAATCATAGTAGGAAGTGAAAGGCACTTATTATAAGGTGGCAGCAAGATAAAATGAGGAAGAGGCAGAAATGGAAACCTCTGATAAACCCATCAGATTTCATGAGACTTATTAACTATCACGAGGATACCACAGGGAAGGATGGCCCCTATGATTCAATCACCTCCCCAGAGGTCTCTCCCACAACACAGGGGAATTCTGGGAGATACAGTTCAAGTTGAGATTTGAATGGAGACACAGTCAAGCCATATCATTCTGCCTCTGCCTCCCCCAAATCTCATGTCTTCATATTTCAAAACAAATCATACCTTCCCAACAGCTCCCCAAAGTCCTAACTCATTTCAGCATCAACCCCAAAGTCCACAGTCCATTGTCTCGACTGTGAAGATGTAAGACCGTATTACCTATGAGCCTGTAAAATCAAAGCAAGCTAGTTACTTCCTAGATACAATGCGGTTACAAGCATTGGGAAAGTACAGCTGTTCCAAAGGGGAGAAATTGGCCAAAATAAGGTGGTTACAGGGCCCATGCAAGTCCAAAATCCAATGGGGCAGTCAAATTTTAAAACTTTAAAATAATCTCCTTTGACTCCAGGTCTCATATCCAGATAATGCTGATGCAAGAGGTGAGTTCCTATGGTCTGGGCAGCTCTGCTTCTGGCTTTGCAAGGTGCAGCCTCCCTCCTGACTGCTTTCATGGTCTGGCATTGAGTACCTGCAGCTTTTCCAGGTGCACAGTACAAACTGACAGTGGAGCTATTGTTCTGGGGTTTGGAGGCTGGTGGCCCTCTTCTCACAACTCCATTAGGCAGTGCCCCAGTAGAGACTCTGTGTGGGGTTCTCTGACCACACATTTCCCTTCTGCACTGCCTAGCAGAGGTTCATGAGGGCCCCAACCCTGCAGCAAACTTTTGCCTGGGCATCCAGGCATTGCCATACATTTTCTGAAATCTAGGAGGAGGTTCCCAAACCTCAGTTCTTGACTTCTGTGGACCTGCAGGCTCAATATCATGTGGAAACTGTCAAGGCTTGTGGCTTCCACCCTCTGAAGCCACAGCCCAAGCTGTACATTGGCTCCTTTCAGCCATGGCTGGAGTGGCTGGGATACAGGGCACCAAATCTCTAGGCAGCACACAGCATGGGAACCCTGGACCCAGCCCACAAAACCACTTTTTCCTCCTGGGCCTCTGGGCCAGTGATGGGAGGGGCTGCCACAAGGGTCTCTGACATGGTCTGGAGACATTTCTCCATCTTGGGGATTAATATTAGGCTCCTTGCTACTCATGCACATTTCTGCAGCCACCTTGACTTTCTCCCAGAAAATGGGATTTTCTTTTCTACTGCATCATTATGATGCGTATTTTCTGAACTTTTATGCTCTGTTTCCTTTTTAAAATGGAATGCTTTTAACAGTACCCATGTCACCTCTTGAATGCTTTCCTGCTTAGAAATTTCTTCTGCCAGATACCCTAAATCATCTCTCTCAAGTTCAAAGTTCCACAGATCTCTAGAGTAGGGACCAAATGCTGCCAATCTCTTTGCTAAAACATAGGAAGAGTCACCTTTGATCCAGTTCCCAACAAGTTTCTCATCTCCATCTGAGGCCACCTCAGCCTGGACCTTATTGTTCATATCAGTATTGGCATTTTTGTCAAAGCCATTCAATAAGCCTCTAGGAATTTCCAAACTTTCCCACATTTTCCCATCTTCTTCTGAGCCCTCCAAACTGTTCCAATCTCTGCCTGTTACTCAGTTCCAATGTCGCTTCCACAATTTCAAGTATCTTCAGCAACACCACACTCCTGGTACCAATTTATTCTATTAGTCCATTTTCACACTGTTGATAAAGACATACTGATACTGGGAAGAGAAAGAGGTTTAATTGGACTTACAGTTCTTCATGACTGTGGAGGTCTCAGAATCATGAGAGAGGTGAGAGACATTTCTTACATTGTGGCAACAAGAGAAAATGAGGAAGAAGTAAAAGAAGAAACTCCTGATAAACCAACCTGATCTCATGAGACTTACTCACTATTATGAGAATAGCACTGGGAAGACTTGCCCCCATGATTTAATTACCTCCTCTTGGGTTCCTCCCACAACATGTGGGAATGCTGGGAGATACAATTCAAGTTGAGATTTCAATGGGGGCACAGCTAAACCATATCACTGGAGAACTTGTAAAGAAAAGCATGGGAGAAACTGCCCCCATGATCCAATTACTTCCACCTGGTTCCTCCAATGACACATGTGGATTCTGGGAACTACAACTCTAAATGAGATTTGGGTAGAGACACAGTCAAACCATAGAATTACACCACTGGCCCCTATCTACCACATCTCATGTCCTCATGTTTGAAAACATAATCATGCCTTTCCAACAGTCCCCCAAAGTCTTAGCACATTCCAACATTAACCCAAAAGTTCAAGTCCAAAGTCTCATCTGAGAAAAGGCAATCCCTTCTGCCCACGAACCTGTAAAACCAAAAGCAAGTTAGTTACTTCCTAGATACAAAGGGGGTATAGGTGTTGGGTATATTTACTATTCCAAATGGGAAAAATTGGCCAAATCAGGGGGGCTTCAGGCCCAATGCAAGTCCAAACTCCAATAGGGTAGTCATTAAACCTTAAAGTTCCAAAATAATCTCGTTGGCTCCATGTCTCACATTCAGGTCTTACTGATGCAAGAACTGGGCTCCCACAGCCTTGGGCAGCTCCACCCTTGTGGTTTTGCAAGATACAGTCCCATTCTTGACTGCTTTCATGAGCTGGCATTAAGCAGCTCCCGTTTTCCCAGGTGCACAGTGTAAGGTGTTGGTGGATATAACATTTTGGAGTCTGAAGGACAGTGTCCCTCTTCTCACAGCTCCACTAGGATGTGCCGCAGTGAGGACTCTGTGTGGGGACTCTGACCCCACATTTCCCTTCTGCACTGCCCTAGCAGAGGTTCACCATGAGGACTCCAAACCTGCAGCAAACTTCTGCCTGGACATCTAGGCATTTCTGTAGATCCTCTGAGATCTAGGGGGAGGTTTCCAAACCTCAATTCTTGACTTCTGTGAACCAGCAGGCCTAACACCACATGTAAGGCACCAAGGCTTGGGGCTTGCACCTTCTGAAGCAATGGCCTGCACTGTACATTAGCTCCTTTTAGCCATGGCTGGGACCTAGTGTACCAAGTCCCTGCACAAGGCAGCAAGGTCCTGGGCCCAGCCCACCTAACAATTTTTTCGTCCTAAGCCTCTGGGCCTGTGATGCAAGGGGCTGCCATGAAGACCTTTGACATGTCCTGGAGACATTTTCCACATTGTCTTGGAGATTAACATTTGGCTATTCATTACCTATGCAAATTTCTGCAGCTGGCTTGAATTTCTCCTCAGAAAATGGGTTTTTCTTTTCTACTGCATCATCAGGCTGTAAATTTTCTAGACTTCTATGCTTTGCTTCCCTTTTAAATGTAAGTTCCAATTCCAGACCATATCTTTGTGAATGTATAAAAAACTGAATGTTTTTAAGAGTACCCATGTCACATTTTGAATACTTTACTGCTTAGAAATTTCTTCTGCCAGATCCCCTAAATTATTTTTCTTAAGTTCAAAGTTTCACAGATCTCTAGGGCAGGGTCAAAATGCCACCAATTTCTTTGCTAAAACATAGCAAGAGTCACCTTTGCTCCAGTTCCCAACAAGTTTCTCATCTCCATCTGAGACCACCTCAGCCTGGACTTCATTGTCCCTATCACTATCAGCATTTTAGTCAAAGCCATCCAACAAGTCTCTAGGAAGTTCCAAACTTTCTCACCTCTTTCTGTCTTCTTTTGCACCCTCCAAAGTGTTCCAACCTCTGCCTGTTACCGAATTCCAAAGTTGTGTTCACATTTTCAGGTATCGTTACTGCAGGGCTCCACTACACCTGGTACCAATGTACTGTATTCATCTGTTCTCATGCTGCTATGAAGAAATACCTGAGACTGGGTAATTTATAAAGAAAAGTGGTTTAATTGACTCACAGTCCACATGTCTGGGGAAGCCTCAGGAAATTTACCATAATGAGAAGGCACCTCTTCACCGGGTGGCAGTAGAGAGAATGGGTGCAAGCAGGGAAAATGGCAGATGCTTATAAAAGCCATCTGATCTCATGAGGCTCACTCACTATCATGAGAACAGCATGGGAGAAACCAGGTCCAAGATCCAATTACCTCCACCAGGTACCTCCCTTTACACATGAGGATGATGGAAACTAGAATTCAAAATGAGATTTGTGTGGGGACACAGCCCAGCTATATCACCAACATTACTATGAATTAGGTATTGTACCAGGTGTTTGTTATAGTTGCTCACATATTAATTCATTTAATACTAACAATACTTATCTAAGAAATGCACTATTTTTATTTCAATTTTAAAGATGAGGAAACTTAGACACATCAATATTTAAATTATGCAAGGGTTAGGAACTAGAAAGTGGCAGAACTAAAATTATAATCCAGACAGGCCGGGCGCGGTGGCTCAAGCCTGTAATCCCAGCACTTTGGGAGGCCGAGACGGGCGGATCACGAGGTCAGGAGATCGAGACCATCCTGGCTAACACGGTGAAACCCCGTCTCTATTAAGAAATACAAAAAACTAGCCGGGCGAGGCAGCGGGCGCCTGTAGTCCCAGCTACTCGGGAGGCTGAGGCTGGAGAATGGCGTGAACCCGGGAGGCGGAGCTTGCAGTGAGCTGAGATCCGGCCACTGCACTCCAGCCTGGGTGACAGAGCGAGACTCCGTCTCAAAAAAAAAAAAAAAAAAATAATAATAATAATAATAATCCAGACAATTCACTCTAGAACCTACCCTTCTAACCATTAATTTCCCTCTCAGTTTGTAAGTTCTAAACATACATGACTCCAAATAGTTTTTCACAAACAGTCACGTGGTACATGTGTTCCACAAAACCCATACCCATTACTGAAAAAAAGTCCCAATTTTAATTCACTGTTTATTTAACTTTACTTGGACATCTTTTTAAAACTGTATGTTGGAGTAAAACTATTATTAAAAATTGATCTTCTGTTAAAATATAGAAGGCTTCATGCTTTTCTTAATAGTTCCTTTTTTATTTTTAAATATTTGGTCTGCAGTTAAGTTTTAATTGTCAGTTTATATTTGGCTCTATTCATTTTGTTAGTGAATACCAAAGCAGTTTTATAAGAATTCTACATTTTGTGAAAAACTTTCAAACTGGTCCTCAAATTTATTATAACTATTTTCCTGACAGTGCATCAGTCAGTTGATCTTAAAAAGAACTCTTTAAAATGAAATCAAGCTGTTTATGCACAATTCAGAGTCTTATCTTTTTACATTTTCCCTGAGGAAACTGAGATAGCTTAGATTTATGCATGTCTTACTTGGTTATATTTGTGAAGTATTTGATAGTATTTCTGAAGATCTACAATTGCTTTTGTAGTGTAGTCAGGTGGTTTATTTTCTTCACTTTAGAAATGGCTGTGATTTATGCAACTGACATAAAACTGCTTTCAAGTTAACATACAGATAAGAGTATATAAAGCTAATAGCCAGAACAATCTGCCAAAAGCCATTGCTTTTTCAGGATAGTTGGAACCTGTCAAGTTGAGGAAGCAATGAATATGTAAGTTTTGCACAATTCAACTTTAGATATCTCCTGAGACCAGGGCTAACATTGGTAACAGTGAACTTTGGTAGATAATAAAGTTTATAGATAAGGCTCATTAGAATTAGTATGCACTTAGAAATACATTTAAATTATATATGCCTACCTTCAATCTACATGAACATTAGTTGCATTACTAATGAATTGCAAGAAAAAAATTAAAAAATAAAAGAAGTCATATCACTCATATCTTCTATGCCAAAGTTTTAGGTACTTAATATGATCTTTCTTTTGAATGTTTGCAACAAAGTTCCTCTATTAAAAACGTTTTATTTTCTTCATTTTTCTCTATACCTTCTCTTCGTGATAAGGTATGTGCATTTGAACAATGGTTGTTACCTAATTAGGAAGTTAATATATCATCCTATTTGCCATTTAATCTAATTAAAAATAGCTAATTGTAGATCTTTGAATGTTTATGTTTTCTTAAAACATGATATGTATCCTAATGTTATGCTTTATTTTTTCACTCACTTATTTATTCCTTATATCTATGTATTCATAACAATTCCCTCAACTATTTTAAGCATTTTATTTTATATTATTTTTGAAATTGCTTTCTTATAACTTAATTTACTGAATGTTCTCTATTTCTCCTATACAGTAAGCAAGTCTCATTGCTTGGCAAAGAATCTCCAACAAAATCTCTTCACAGATTCTATTCCTTCATCACAGTCTAACCTCTATACGTTCTTGATCTAGTTGGATAGACATTTGCATAGTAAATTACACACTTAAGAATCTTTCTCTGTTAATTTTACATCTACTATATTGTACTTAAAACGTCTATTTTAATGGCCCGTTATATGTGTTTATAATGTTTTACATGTATGGGATCTTATATTTAATACCCACCTTTCTCTTTCACTGGAGCCTGAAATAGATGAGTTATTGAAGTATCTCTCAAGAACGAATTTCCATTTCTTTTTCCCCATTACCATTTCCACCCTTGCTCCTGGACGAGAAAGAAGCCTGTTTTGAGTCACATGCTTTATAGAGCTTACTTATATACATTGCTTAATCCATGCAGTAATTCTTGAAGTCTGAAATATTTCCCAGTTATACAAAGCAACATGTCCTTGTTTTCTTTGTGTTTCAGTAGGATTGTCTAATGATATTTTTGGATTGACTCTGTTTACCCAAAAATTGCTCCTACCTCTTAAGAACAATTTAAATTTGAAACAACTCATATGTCCTGCAAATAAATAATGTGTGTGTTTGTGTGCATATATATATATGTATATTTCCTCCATCTCTCTAACATTTTGTAAATATATTACTATATTTCTATTTAATATATTCTGTATATATGTACATCATTACCCTTATTTATTTGTAATCAAAAACTGAGAGGGACATTAATGCTAGATTTCTGAATAGTATATTTGTATGAAAATATAAAATACTATAAACATAAATATAAAATATTAAGTGTAATTTTTGCTATTTTATGTTATTACAATTTCAAGTATTTTGAAAAAATCTAAATAATAAATAAGCTTTATTAAAAAATTCATTTAATTAGTATTTGGCTTTATATTTTCACAGATAATTTGGACTTTAGAGGAAAACTTTCTTTTTAAACATCTGAAGATAATTTACATTTTTATTTTTATGTTAAACATTTATTTATTATTATTATATTTCAGGTTGTATCTAGTATTGCTGGAGTGCAGTTATGCGATTTCAGCTCACTGCAACCTCTGTTGCGTGGGTTCAAGTGATTCTCCGGCCTTATCCTCCCAAATTGCTGGGATTAACAGGTGCCCACAACTACGCCTGGCTAATTTTTGTATTTTTAGTAGAGATGAGGTTTCACCATCATGGCCAGGCAGATCTCCAACTCCTGACCTTAAGTGATCCTCCCACCTATGCCTCCCAAAGTGCCGGAATTACAAGCGTGAGCCAACAATCCCAACCACTATGTATTCTTAGTAGGAAGCTTTCTGCACTACCATGGTCTACCATTTGCTTGCATCAGAAATCACAATATAATACCTGCCAGTGGCACCAAGTACCATTTAGTGAGAGCTATAAGTAAATTATCTTAAAATTTGAAGGATATATTTTAGAATAACTCTAAAGGTATGTTATTTGTCTCAGTTCTTTTCTACCTGCTGAATCTCTTATGGGAAGTTAGTTTAATACCTATTATACCCATTTGATAAAATAATATTTTCGATTAATTTTGATTTTAGGCTGACTCTTATTTTGGTAATTATAAGATGGAGTAAGAAAATCTATATTTCTCTTCCTATTGTATATTTTATTTGAAGTAATTGTCAAATAATTTAATTATTATTATCCAGAACTGAGTTCTGGGTTTTTTGTTTGTTTGTTTGTTTGTTTGTTTTATATATGCCAGTTTTTCATATAGTCTTCCGTATTCTTCAAAATTTTGGTCTGCATTTTGTTAATCGTTTTCAGATTTGAATAAATTCTTAGCTCATTAGCTTCAAAAACCCCCACTTCCCCTCTCTGTATGAAATAGGAACAATAAAATGTAAAACTCTCCAGTCTTTTTCCTCAAAAAATTCTAAAAATAAACTTCAGTTGTATTAAAATAATCATTTATTCATTTAGTATTTTTTCTTTATATTTACAGGTTATTACAGATTGAAGAGGAGAAATGTAGATAGATTATTTTACATCATTTTATTCTTTGTTTTTCTCTTGTTGTGCTGTCTTTCTATTTACTTAATAATAGATAGCATCTTGATGTAGAATCATAATTGCTAAGTTTCTTCAAGGTAAAATATTTTTACCTTATAAAATGCATTCTACTTTGCTATTTTTGGTAAATATGTGCAGACTGAAAGAATGCCAAAGAGAAACAAACTGTATTTTTTAGTAGAAAATGACATTTTGACCAAAGAACAGTAAGTTTTGGTAGGGTAAAATAAAATAAAATAAAAATAAAAATTTTAAAAATCTTGGATATACTCTAAGAACATATATATTTGCATATATATAAATACGGACATATGTATGTTCTTAGAAGGCATGGCTTTGAATATGACATTTATTGGTCAGTAGCTTGCAAAATATTTGACAAATGTTTACCATTAATTTGGGGACTTTGGTCTATTTTCCGCCCTGCTTTGCCTCTCTAGGAATAATGAACATATTGATGGAGTAGCACTTACCCACATATACATACCCTGAGGTTATGTATTAAGATGTTCCTGTAACATGAATACATAAATACTGAGATTTAGCACATTGTGAAACAAATTTCACATTTTAAATACTATATATATACCAATATGTATATATATACTGATATATATATACACCTATGTGTTTGTGTGTGTATATATATACCTATATATATATATAAATCGGTATATATACCAGTCCTTTGACACGGACTCAAGAGAAAACTTTTCCTTTCAAGATTATAATGTTGGGAGTAAATCTTCATAGTTCTACATATATGTGGCAACAGCTTGTAGCTCAACCCGAAAATTCTCTTCAAGCTAATATTTTTACTTGAATTAAAAAAACTTTTCTAATGACATGCCAAAAGATTTTGATCTTGAATGTACTCCTTACTTATAAATTTATATAACTCCTTCGAGGAAATTATTTCCTATTGCTGTATTGGCTGAGATACGATATTCTTGTGAACGAATGTAATTCACTGACTCCTGGACAACTATTCTTTATCAGTACTAACAGTTGAACTGAAAACTGTAACTCTGGAGGTAATAGTTTTCTACAGCTTCACACCTTCTTAAGTTGAAAAGATTCTCCAGGAGAAACATTCTTATATGAAAGATGTTAACTGACTTTAAAGTTTTACATACGATTTTTGAAGTACAGACAGGAGAGAGGCAAATATTCCCTTTATAAAGTGTTGCAGATCTCTGATTTCGTGAGGGTTCAAGACGTAAAATTCAGACAAGAAAAGTTTTCAAGGATCCCTTTCTCATCCATCCCAGAATCTCCTTGGGGATATGACATTGCTCCAGGTAAATTCTTTAGATAAATAGAATAGAAAAATATTTAAGGATACATGTTGAGTCCTTCCTTCTGTAGGCTTAGCTAGAAGTGATACTCTAGTAATTTTCAACCAGTTCAGACTTTAGATTGGAAAGATCAAAATGGCATTAAATAACCTAAGTTTTTTTCTTTAAGTTGACCAGATATAACATACCTATGTAACAATAGTGGATTTTTTATCTTTTCAACAAACCACTAAAAATGCAATGGAAAAATATCAAACTCAAACAAAGGAGGAAACTTATTAAATAATTAGGAATAAATATAAGATGTGCTCAAGGTCTTTATTAGGAAAGTATAAAACTTTAGTAAAATATTTTTTAAATCTGAATAAATGAAAAACGCAAAACTGGAAGACAACAATAAATCTAACATTGATTCACGTTTTCCTCACTTAATAAACTTATTTAATTAAAAATCAGTCATAAAATGGAAAATTTTTAAATGAAATTTTTTTTCCTCTGTAGTCAGGGAGAATTCTTTGTTTTGTTCCAGAGACAGCCTCAACCTCTATTTTTCTCTCTTCCTTCAATATTTTAATTACTGAAACTTTTTCGTATGTTCTAACATCTAATAAAGTGAGTACTCATCCACTGACTTTTTTTTTTTTTTTTTTTTTTTTTTTTTTTTTTTTTTTTTTTGAGACGGAGTCTCGCTCTGTAGCCCAGGCTGGAGTGCAGTGGCCTGATCTCAGCTCACTGCAGGCTGCGCCTCCCGGGTTCACGCAATTCTCCGGCCTCAGCCTCCCCAGTAGCTGGGACTACATGCGCCCGCCACCTCGCCCGGCTAGTTTTTTGTATTTTTTAGTAGAGACGGGGTTTCACCGTGTTAGCCAGGATGGTCTCGATCTCCTGACCTCGTGATCCGCCCGCCTCGGCCTCCCAAAGTGCTGGGATTACAGGCTTGAGCCACCGCGCCCGGCCTCATCCACTGATTTTTTAAAAGAAATATTTGTTTTTGTCAAATAAAATTTAGACTTCATTGTTTTGACAATAAAATGTATATTAATTTTAGGGTTTACTATGAATTTATAAATTAGCTTATGGAGGATTGGCATTTTTGTGGTGTTATAATTTTGAAAACATGGAGTCTCAGTTTTTGACAAAAAATAATATGGTCTTTGTGAATTTCAAAAATATTTTCAGTGTAGTGGGTTTGTACACTTTATATAATCTGCTATATTCTATATATTTGATTTTTTTACTATTAAATTTGATCAATCTTTCCTCAATTTTATGAGTATTACAGTTAATTCTAAAAAATAACTTTTTAGTGTTTTTCTAGAATTATTTGCTCTATGTAATTTGTTAGAATTTCTTTATAAAATCATATAGGCACTGAACTTTGTGGGAAATTATAATTTTATAGCTTTTTCCATTTCTCCAAATTGAATGTTTTTGTCTTCTCTCATCTAGTTTTCTTAAATTATACTTTTCTATAAAATTTTATATTTATCCATCTTTTCAAGTGCATGTGCATGAAAGCACATTAAACAGTTTTAAATGATTATTTTAATGTTGATATTTCTATGCTTCATTTAATCTGTTTCTGTTGATCATGGTGGTAGTTGCATGACCCTGCACTTGTCATATCTCATCAAATTGTACTTTTAAAATTAGTGACTTTCATGTATTTCAGTTAGATCCAACTATAGCTGATAAATTGCCATTATTGGTATTTCATAATTTGTCAGCTTGATATAGTAACTTTGACTTCCCTCTTTTACAAATGTGGCCACAAGCATTCTAAATTTCTTCTTTGTCTTCCAATTTTTTGAATCTATTTCAGTATTAACATTGCATGAACAATTTTTATTTTGTTTTATTTATGTAATCCTCACTTTTATGTGTTAAATAAAACACATTTTTCTTAGTGTGAGTTGGACAGTTAAATATATTCAATGCTCACTCTGAGTGCTTTTGTAGTAAGTTATTCAGTCACTAGTTGGTTGTCCAAAATGAAATCTCCAGTAGTTTTTCCAATAAGTACCCATAGGAAAAGCAATTCATGAGATTTTCCAACTTCAAAACTATTTGTAACTGGTCTTTATACTTGAGAGTTTGGCTAGGCAGCAAATCCTTGACTTATGTATTTTTTCTCCTTGTGTGTTTGTTAAGTGCCCTTCATTGCCTAATGGTGATAAATGTGGCTCTGAGAAAATTGAAGTTAGATAGGCTTTTCCTCCTAATAATTAACTGATCAATTTTCTTCACTGTCTGTAAGATTATTTATCTTTTGGGACCAGCAATATTAGTGTTGAATGTTCTGGGTAACTTTTTCCCGAATTTTCTTCAATGTGAAGTTACATGTCTACTTCATTTTAGAAGGCTCTCTTAAATTATAATTTTAAAATAGTTGCTCTACTCCATTATTATTTATTTTCCATGGGAAATTAACTAGGTGCATGTTGGATCTATTCTATCTAACTTCAATATTCTTATTTTGTCTTTAACTTATGTTAACTCTTTTCTCATAACTTTTTCAATTGTTACATTGTTTTGTATATATCTTCTGATGATTTCCCCTAATTCTATTCTTTCATTTAGTATTTCTAATATAACCTTGTATTTGAGATGGTTTTATATGATCTTTCTTTTCCTTTCTCTGTCTTTGCTCAAATCTCATTTCATACCCTCTGCTCTCTCATCATCTTTTTTGAATAGTCATCCGTTCTAATGTTCAGTGTTCTTTCATGGAAGTTTTCTCAATAAGTTTTGGGTTAAAAAATAAATTGGAAAATATTTATTAATTATTTCAATTGCATCGTAGCGAATCACCTCAGATATACCTTTTCCAATTGTTAGGATCCTACCTATTTGATAAAGTACATAGTATCTTAAATATAAAGCTTTTACATAACTTGGTAAGACTGTTAAATCATGGATTCTGTAATTTAGCAGCACTTAGTTAGATTCAACCATAATACTTGTATTTTGGTGACCTCGGCTCTAAGGGCATGTTAATAAGAGACTACTGTAACATGATGAGAAACTTCCATTATCTACTTTCAAACTAGAATATAGGCACTTTGCTCTTTTTAAAATTTTTCTTTGATTTATATAATGCTATAAATGTAATAACCATGACACATAGTTTGATATTTCTGATCATTTAACAAAATCTCTATTTTTAAGTGGATACATGGCTGACTCAAAGCAAACAGAAATAAACCTTTGCTCATACTTCGTGTTTATAAATTAATATCACATTCTACCCTGATATTCTATTGTGACATAGCTAATTAAATTATTAATTTCTCTAAAGATTTATTGCCTGAAGTCTGCTCTGGCACAAATATGTGTTATAGCTAAAGTTCGTCTTTTTTTTTCCCAAGAAAGAGAAATTGACTCAGAACAATGTACAAGAGAAAACATATGCATATGTATATGTAGATATATACGTACATATTATATACACATAATGTGTATGCTTGTGTATATGTAAGGAAATATTATAAAAATTACTTAATGAGAACATAAAAACAAATAATCCCTGCAGATTTATGCTCAAGGAAGGACGCTTTAGGACACCAATGTTAAGATAAATTAACTTCAACCTTTTAATCTTGTTGTTTCATTTTTCAAGATACAAATTTCTGGAAGTGAGTGCCAAATTGAATTATTTCTGAATGGGTATTCACTCTTTGGCTAGGGAGGAGAATGCCGTCCTTTATAGTGGAACACTCATCACCTGATTAGATGGAAAGTGTTTCTCCAAAACATAATTATAATGCTGTTATAAGAAGAGAGCATAAATTCCAGGCAGACAAAATCAGCAAACATCTATTGCCTCAGTGTCCTCTTTGACTGTCAATGAAAATAAAATAAAAAATAATTTATTGTTTTTTGTTTCTAACAATCATTCTTATTCAATAAAAATTTATTTGATCTTCACAATATAGCCATGAGTACAGTAATTCTCATTGGCTTCACATTAGAATCAACTTAGAAGCTTAAAAAAGTTCCTATCTGAATGGTCTAAAATTGGGGGTAAGGTTTTCTTTTAAATTAAATGGTAATGATTCTTTTTTTTTTACTGCTATCCCTGGTAATTATAATATGCATTAGAGATGAGACCAGCCAGCTCTGCTGTTATGGGCCAAGATTCTGGATGGAGTCAGACTGCATGAATTCAAATCCCAGGTAAATGTCTCATTTGCCTGGTGACATTGGGCAAGTTATTTAAACTCACTTGTTAATTGGACTTCTTGCAAAGATTACATGAAATAATATATTTAAATGCACGTAGTAGAATCCCTGGCACATTATAAGCACTCAGTTACTGTTAGTTATTATGACTGGTGCTCAGTTTGGCTTCCGTCTTTCGAGATGTTTATCCTCCTCATATATCTGGTACTGCTGAATATTCTCTTGTAAGTTCAACTGCACTAGGTAGAAGAACTTTTCTGCAGGTGTGCTCCTGGAGCTGGTGGGCATAGGGCTTTGTCACATGTATCAGTTCACAGCAGGTGGTTTTCTCAATGAGAGCGGAGACCACTAAGATGTTGAGAGGGTTGAACCTTTCATCCAAATTGCTCTACCAGTACCATCGTGATGGTAACTTAAAGTTCTGGATACATTTGTAAAATGGTTTCTGGATTTAAACAGGTATGTATCTTTTCTCTATTGATTTAGTCATTTCAGTATGAAATTTAAGAAGGGGTTAAACATATATATTTAGGCAAATATTGATTCTCTTCTGTATTTGTGCATTTTGTGCTGCTATAACAGAAAGTCACAGATGATTGGGTAACATATAATGGATGAAAATGTATTGGTTGACACTTCTGGAGGCTGGGAAATCTAGCATCAAGGTACAAGCAACTGGTGAGGACCTTCTTCCAATGTCGTTACATGGCATAAGGTGAGGTGATGAGAGAGTGGGAGGGGCTAAATTCACCTTTTTCTTATGGCATTACACCCATAAGGGCAGAGTCCTCAGTCTGATCACCTCTTAAAAGTCCTACCTCTTAATACTGTTACAATGGCAATTAAATTTCAACACAAGTTTTAAAGGAGACAAACATTCAAACCATAGCATTTTGTCCCTGACCCTTCAAAACTCATCTTCTTATATATGAAATACATTGATTCCATCCTAATAGCCCCACAAGTTTTACCTTGTTCCAGCATCAACTCAGATGTCCAAGTTCAAAGTCTCATCTAAATCAGACAAGGATGAGACTCAAGGAGCAATTCATCCTGAGACAAATTCCCCTCTAGCTGTGAGACTGTGAAATCAAGCATATTAGTTACCTACTTCCAAAATGCAATGATGGGACAGACACAGAATAAATATTCCGAATCTAAAAGGGAGAATTACGCAAAAAAAAAAAAAAAAAAAAAAAAAGGACAAAGAGGTTCTAAGTAAGTCCAAAACCCAATATTGTAAACAACATTAAATCTTTAGCCTGTAGATTTCCTGTCCTGTCTTCTGGGCTCTTTTGGGTGGGGGTTGGGTTCCCAAGGCCTTAGGCAATACTGCCTCTAGGCTTTGCTAGGCTCAGCTCATGCAGTAGCTCTAATAGGTTGCCCATAGCTCTCCCAGGCTGGTGTTGAAGTTTAGTGTTTCTATAATTCTGGGTCTCAGATGTGGTGCAACCCCTAACCCCCACCCCTGTGGGCTTTCTAGGGCAGCTCCACCCTTGTTTCTGGTCTCCATAGCATCCTTTGAAATTTAGGTGTAATCATCTACTACTCCCCAGCTCATGAACTCTGTGTGCCCACAGAATTAAAACCATGTGGACAGTGGTGAGGTTCATCATCTGTACCTGCCAGAGCAACAGGTGGAGCCACCCTGGGATGGCTGGAGCCGTGGCTGGGATGGCTGAGGAACGCTGTTAAGCAGTTACTTGAGGTAGTATAGGGCAGTGAATGCTAAGCTTCCATGGACACGCTAAACTTCTCCTTTGAAACATTTCTGCTCTCAATATACTAGCATTCCAGGCTTATGTTGGGAGGGTCAGCTCTGAAGATTTCTGAAATATCTCTGGGGTCATTCCTCCATTGTTTTGATGAATAGCACCTGACTTTCTTCTATTCAAACTAATCTTATCACAGGCTGCTTGGTCATACCCTTGGTTTTCTCTCCTAAGCAAGCCTTTTCATTCTTTACATAGCCAGGCTGGAAATTTTCTGTATCTTTATATTCTATTTTACTTTTAATTATAAATTCCATCTTTAAATCATTTCTCTCTTCTCACATTTTACTATATGCAATTAAAAGGAGTCACACAGCACCCTGAAAGCTTTGCTGCTTGCAGATTTCTTCCATCAGATATCCTAGTTCACTGCTCTTCAATTCTATCTTCCATAACGCTTTTGGGCAGGAACACAAGAAAGCCAATTTCCTCGACACTTTGTAACAGGGTGACCCTTTATCCAGTTTCCAATAAGATATTCCTCGTTTCTAAGACTTCATCAGAATGTTCTTCAATGTTCATATTTCTATCAACTTTTTGATATTAACCAGTAATGTAATCTCTAAGAAGTTTGAGACCTTTCCTGCACCTCTCCTCTTTTGAGCCCTGAACAGAATTACCCTACATGCTTCATTCATGGAAATACAGGTTTGTTTGTTTTCTCCAGTGTCTACTCACTACCCAGTTTCACAGCCACTCCTGCATTTTCAGGTATTTGTTATATTACACTCCACTTCTCTGGTATCAATTTCTGTCTTAATACATTTCGTGCTGTTGTAACAGAATACCACAGATGGAGTATTTTATAATAAACAGAAATTTATTGGCTCACAGTTCTGGAGGCTGACGCCATCCAAAAGACCACCAGGATGGCTCAGTTGTAAAAAGCAAGTTTTATTGGTGATATTAGTTTGCAAATGGGGAAGAAACAGTCTTCAATACGTGCCAAAGGTGCTCTCTCTTTGATGAGGTGAAGAGCAGCTTGGTTTTGTGCATCACAGGGACTGTATCACACAATAGACTCATACATATTCAATAGGCTTGAGGCAAAAGCTGCACATATTTATGAGCGCAGCATTCCACATATATATATGCTACACCCATTGAGTATTTGTTCAGCCACCCTCATAAATATATATATAAATATATAGAATATATAAATATATAAATTTATATAGAATATATAAATATATAAATTTATATAGAATATATAAATATATATTTATGTTTATTTATGTATTTATGTTTATGTATTATGTTTATTTATGTATATATTATATATTATTTATGTGTATATATATTTATGTTTATATATAAACACACACACACATATATAAACCTACATCCCATATTCACTTTGGGTTGGAGTTTTAGCAATAAAATGAGGTAGAATTTGACTCTTTTTTTTTTTTTTTTGAGACGGAGTCTTGCTCTGTTGCCCAGGCTGGAGTGCAGTGACGTGATCGCAGCTCATTGCAAGCTCCACCTCCTGGGTAGAATTTGACTCTTTACATCAAAAAAGCGAACTACAGAACATGAAGACAGTTTGTGTACAGCCTCTATAAGCTGGCTGAAACTGGCTTAGGTCTGCAGTAGCTTATCAGAAAAGAATGTTTTTAGGCCGGTCCACTGTCTGATCAGAGCTGTCTGCTCTGGGTTGTAAATCAGAGTAAGAAAGGGCTTGATAGTCTCTATTTTTGGGGAGTTTAGCCATTGGAGTTTAGGGAGCTACCATGCTGGATGCCTTGAATCTTCAACTAATAGATAACTTTGTTTCCATAACCTTAGTGTCCATCTGACCTGATGAAGGGGCATGTATTTTGGTCTCACAGATTGCACTGGTAGGTCCAATATCTGGATGTTGGCATCTGGTCAGGGCCTTCTTTGAATGTCATTACATGCCTGGCAAACACAAAAGGGTGACAGAGCAGGAGCAGGTGAACTCACCCTTTTATGATGGCTTTAATACCACACTGGGAGGGCACAGCCCTCCCGGCCTAATCACCTCTTAAAGGTCCCACTTCTTAATACTGCTACAATGACAATTACATTTCAACGTGAGCTGGAATTTGGAGGGGACATTCAAATCATAACACCTTCTTAATTCACATTTTATCTAGTTCAGAAAGTTAATGCAAATGTCAAAACTACAATTACTTTTTTCAAGAATTGTATATTCATGAATTTCAACAATAGTGCTGGTGACAGCGGTCCATATGGAGTGGCCACTGTGAGGCTACTGGTTGCAGTGGGGGAGGTACAACTGGGGCTGCGTACTCTGTGGAACCAGTGGGAGCTGGGAACAGGTGAGAGCCCCGCCTCCTACTGAGTTGGTGGGGCAGGGGCCTGTGCTCCCTGTGCTCCCTGGCACAGCCACAGCCACCCCAGCTTCCCTGAGCTCCTGGGGGCCCAGGAAGCCCCCTGCAGGCTTGAAAGTGCCTGCTCTTGCTCCCTGACTCTCCCTGCTCCCAGCACCCACTTCAGGGCAGAGCAAAGTTGTGATTGTCACAACCTGGCTGGGTGTGTGTGCACCCAGGGTGGCACTGACATGCCAGCACCCTGCTAAGTTGGCTGCCTCTGGACTTTGGGCACCAATGAGCATGGCAGAGGGGCTGGGGATGCTGAGGGTGGCTTGGTATGGGTCTGCGGGTGCTTCCTGGTGCAGACAGCCTGGATGCCATGGATTGCATGCTAAAGGCAGACAGGTTCCCAGGCAGGATGGGGTGGATCCCTGGTAAAACCCCACCTTCAATCCAGGGATGGCCTGAAGGCTGGGGGCCAGGTTATTAGTTCCAGGCAAAGTCTGCAGCCCAGAGTAAGAATTTCATTGATGACCATTTGGCCAATTGAATGGTACTTTTTCCAGTGTTGCTCATGGCCACTCATGGACCAGTCAACATGTACTTCCTCAATTCTGAGCATATAAAACCCCCAGACTCAGCCAGACTCACACACATGTTGGGATGACCTGCCTGAGGAAAGGAGCTACCCACTAGGAGTCTTCTCTCCACTGAGAGCTGGACACACATTGGGACATCCTGCCTGTGGAAAGGAGCTACTGACTTTGGGTCTTCTGAGAGCTGTTCTGTCGCTCAATGATGTCCCTCTCCACCTTGCTTACTCTCCAGTTGTCCATGTACCTCATTCTTCTCAGACATGGGACAAGAACTTGGGACCTGCTGAATGGAGGGACTGAAAAAGCTGTAACACAAATGGCTGAAACACGCTCCTCCCCTGCTTGCCATGTTGCTAGTGAGGAGAAGGAGAGAAGAGCTGTGGCCCTTCAGGGAGCCCAGGCCTAGGGGTTCCCCAAGCCAGGACTATGACATCCTCTTCGGGGCTCTTCAGTTCCTAGTGTCTCCAAGCTGCCAGGTACCACTGCGTTGCCCTTGTCTGGATGTGGGTACCCACAGTGGAACCTGCTTGCAGTACATGTAATACAGTTATATCCTTGCACAGAGCCAGCCAGCATGGGTGCTGGTGCCTGGGACCCCCCAACCCACCACAGCAGCCAGTATTCCTGGCTGTGTGCAGTGGCTGGACCCTGCGCTTGCTTGCTCACACACCCCTTGCCTCTCGGTGCCTGGCATGCCTTTGGCAGGCATGGGATCTGGGCCAGTGGTGCAAGCCAAGCTCAGCCAGCTTGGGTCCAGTGGGCAGAACGAGGCTAGAGGTGGTAAGCAAAGCTTAAGCACGGGTAGCATCAAACACAGAGGTTTCCTGCTGGTGAAGTGTCACTCTAAGAATCCTCTGTCAATACTAAACTCTTTTTTTAATCCAAGATTTTTTTTAGTGATACAAACTCAGTTAGTGACTAGGAAATATATGAAAGTATCACATGTCTTGAATGATAATAAGCTTAATTATGTGATGCATAATTTTATCTCTGAGGTTATACAATATGTAATTACTTCAGTAATAAGATTTTTTACTTGAGTAAAAGGGAGAAATGATTACTGAACACTTTTAAATAATTTGATGGTATCTTGTATGGTGTCAATGATATTCTTTATTCTAACTTTTTGATACTGAACTTACGATTGTACCTAGAGAGCAAAGAACCAAACAATGGGTAATAGAATCCTTTGTTGTGTTTGTTTTCTCAAGAAGACAGGTAAAGTAACTTAGCATGAAATATAACTTTAATAATAAAATTTGACATAATAACAGCTTCATTGATTATTTTCACCAAGAATAAAGTCATAACAATTCTAAACTAGATTAACATTTTATACTCAGTATGATATTGAAATAAATATTTTGCAACCAAGTAGTGACCTAGAAATTAAGCAATGTCAACATTAGAAAATGCTTTCCAGCTGGGCACGGTGACTCATGCTTGTAATCCCTGTACTTTGGGAGGCCACAGTGGGCAGATCACTTGAGTCCAGGAGTTTGAGACCAGCCTGGCCAACACAGTGAAACAGCATCTCTACTAAAAATATAAAAATTAGCCAAGCATGATGGGGGATGCCTATAATCCTAGCTGCTTAGGAAACTGGGAAGTGAGAATTGCTTAAACTCAGGAGGCAGAGGTTGCAGTGAGCTGAGACTGTGCCACTGCACTTCAGCCTAGCCTAGGTGACGGAGAGATGCTCCATCTCAAAAAACTATATATACTTTTTGTATTTGATCATGTTAATGTACTATTAATATTATTTAAAAATAAAAAGGAAACGTTTATTAGGTATAGAACAGAGCTATTAAGTATTTATCCCCAAGACATTATCTTAGAACATTAATGATATTCTTCTTCCTTTTCCCCGTACACCTCAGTATCTTATGATTACTTCTTGTCAGGTTGGGATCAGCGCCAATAAGAAATTCCTTTAACTCACTTGCTGATAGCCACTAGGTTTCTTTAGTCTTACAGGTACTCTTGGACAATGTTCATGGAATCCTGCCTTCACTGTTCCCTACCCTTTCCTTAGCCTCATCAATAAAAAATACTGAGTATACAGAGTTCAGCTCTCAAATAAGTATGCACAATTAAAAATAAATATAAAATAACTGGTCAAAGAGGTAGAACCACAAGCCGCCCTGTCTCAGGGAGCATGTATACCAAAATGACAGTTTTTGTATGAAGCATCTGATACTCTGGAGGGAGTAGGAGACAGTAAAAGGGTTGGACATGCCAATTTGAGAAGCCATGGCTTTAAGTGCTCTTGTACCGTTTTTAGAATAATAAAAGTTCTAAATTACACCCAACATATACATGCATTACCACATGTTTTATTTATTTATTTATTTATTTATTTTTTAGTTGGGCTTCTGCTCTGTCACCCAGGCTGGAGTACAGTGTGATCTTGGCTGACTGCAACCTCTGCCTCCCAGGTTCAAGTGATTCTTCTGGCTCAGCCTCCCGAGTAGCTTGGATTACAGCCACCCGCCACTGTACTCAGCTAATTTTTTGTATTTTTAGTAGAGACAGGGTTTCACTATGTTGGCCAGGCTGGTCTTGAACTCCTGATCTTGTTATTCAGCCTCCCAAAGTGCTGGGATTATAGGTGTGAGCCACTGCACCTGGCCTGTATGTTTTCTAACTTCCTGTTTCTTTGGAAAGTTGAATTGCTTCAGCAAGTAAATTTGATTTTTAAAATTCTTGCATTTGTCTTTCTTTGCTATATGGTTTATGTAAAGAAGTCTTCAACTAAAACGTGTGTGTTTTAAGCAATGAGGTCTTTTATTTAAACTTGTATTTTTGGAATGTCTTGCTTTTCGTTTATCATTCAATTATTGGAAAGCATCTTCGTACTAGCTCCAGTGTTTATGACTACATATTATCTTGAAGAAAAAAATGAGATAATATATCCCTCTTAGAGAAAGACATAATTTGAAATGTTTGACATTTTTTATTTTGTTTTGACTACCTTCCTGAATTTTATGAAGCAAAAACATGGAATATAAAATATTACTTTTGTTTCATTTTTTTTTGAGATGGAGTCTCAAATACTACTTTTCAATGGAGACTAAAATATTACTTTTCAATGAGAAAACTTCCATACAGAGTTACACTAAGAATCAGAATTTTTTTTTTAATTTCAAAAAGATTATCTGCTTTTATACTAAATTTAGTTTCCCTAAGGCTTTTTCCTTCTGAATGAGAGTGCTTAAATATATTATTAACTTTACACAGAACTTTACTATTTAAAGACAGTGTTTTGCAGCCTCAGGAGACAACATAAAACTGGTTTGAGAAAGTTGTGAAGACCCAGACTGAAGAAATGGTTACACAAGCTCTGAGTTGTCTTTACCATTCCTATTGTTTTCATTCATCTGAATTCTGTACCCTGAAGCTACTGCTTTTTTTCTCTGAGTAATACTATCTTTATGAGAAGTACAGGATGATGTAAGCAAAGCATTCAGAGGCAGAATTGCATAAGAAAATTGTTTTAAAAATATGAATCATTGTTGGGAAGCTCTGTAACATATGGTTACTTCAGGCATTCTAGCAAAGGAGGTCTTATTTGCTTGAATTGTACAGAAATTGTTTCTCATCTAATAATTTTACCCTTAGACAAAGTGTCTCCCTTATCCTTTATAAAATGATATCTACTTATTTTTCTACTTATGGAAGCAATCTACAGATATACCAACTTTATATATAAGTTTTAAAATATTAATCATGTTAAAATAAAATTAGATGAGTATCAATTCCACAAGGGCAGCAACTGTTTTATTTTTCTATCTCCAGAAATGTGTGGATGCAAGATTGCTTAACAAAACTAGAACCAAATTATTGGGATAAAACGTTCTGCACATTTCTCAATATAGTGTTTCTTTTTTCTTGCTTTAGTTTTATAAAGTTTGAGGAATTAAAAAATTTTAAAACAGTTTTAACCGTGGAAACTTTTCTGAGTTAATAGTGTGTCCACAAATTATTGTTTTCCTCTATAGTATCTTAAACTGAGAGTTCTAGGAAAGGGTGGGGTTGATTACATCTATTCATAAATATCTTTGCAAATCTGATTTGTACTGCATAGAGTGACTTGTATTGCATGGCATGTATGGCATGAGATAAATTTATTTCTAGTCCACCTTAACACAATGAATGATTTATAAAATTATTTCATCATCAGTTATGGGAGAAAAAGTGACAATTTTTTTTCTCTAAAATATTTCACTAATGCATGAACATATTCTGATACATTTTTCCTGAGGCACACACAATAAACTGAATCTATTACAGAATATCATTTGTTTTCAGTTTTATTTCTAGAAAATGTGACCACATTTATAACCAAGGGGGATGTTATCAGAGTTGCATCATTACTTTTATAGTACCTGGAGTTTTTAAGTCTCAATATTTATATTGCAAAGGGACTCTTCCCATTGTAGTACTTGAAAATGTTATCACATCCATTGGGTAAATCAAAATTGCTTCACACCAGGGTAAGAAGTTTTATTGTTGGAGATCTGGTTTTTGTGAATTCAAAACATTTTAATGGTTTTCTTTTACTTATGACTTGGTTATTTTATGAACTTTACTTTCAATTTTGGAAGTTATCGGTAAAGAAAAAATTTTTATGGAGATACTTTTTTCATGTAGGGGTTTTTTCAACCCCAACAATCCTCTGGATTTCTGCATCATTTATATGTAGTTCACAGATACAATTCCACTAGTTACAGTTGAAATGGCATGTAGTTTTATGGTATTTTTCATCGGTTACATAAACTTATGCACAAACACTCCAATATCTTGGCTTGATGTGTAAAGTCATTTTCAAACCTTTCAATGACTTTCTTTTTTTTTATTTTTATTATACTTTAAGTTTTAGGGTACATGTGCACAATGTGAAGGTTTGTTACGTATGTATACATGTGCCATGTTGGTGTGGGGCACCCATTAACTTGTCATTTACATTAGGTATATCTCTTAATGCTATCCCTCCCCGCTTCCCCCACCCCACGACAGGCCCCAGTGTGTGATGTTCTCCTTCCTGTATCCAAGTGTTCTCATTGTTCAATTCCCACCTATGAGTGAGAACATCCGGTGTTTGGTTTTCTGTCCTGGTGATAGTTTGCTGAGAATTATGGTTTCCAGCTTCATTCATGTCCCTACGAAGGGCATAAACTCACCCTTTTTGTGGCTGCATAGTATTCCATGGTATATATGCGCCACATTTTCTTAATCCAGTCTATCATTGATGGACATTTGGATTTGTTCCAAGTCTCTGCTATTGTGAATAGTGCCGCAATAAACATACATGTGCATATGTCTTTATAGCAGCATGATTTATAATCCTTTGGCTATATACCCAGTAATGGGATGGCTGGGTCAAATGGTATTTCTAGTTCTAGATCCTTGAGGAATTGCCACACTGTCTTCCACAATGGTTGAACTAGTTTACAGTCTCATCAACAGTGTAAAAGTGTTCCTATTTCTCCACATCCTCTCCAGCGCCTGTTGTTTCCTGACTTTTTAATGATTGCCGTTCTAACTGGTGTGAGATGGTATCTCATTGTGGTTTTGATTTGCATTTCTCTGATGGCCAGTGTTAATGAACATTTTTTCAGGTGTCTGTTGGCTGCATAAATGTCTTCTTTTGAGAAGTGTGTGTTCATATCCTTCACACACTTTTTGATGGGGTTGCTCATCTTTTTCTTGTAAATTTGTTTGAATTCTTTGTAGGTTCTGTATATTAGCCCTTTGTCAGATGAGTATATTGCAAAAATTTTCTCCCATTCTGTAGGTTGCCTGTTCACTCTGATGGTAGTTTCTTTTGCTGTGCAGAAGTTCTTTCGTTTAATTAGATTCCATTTGTCAATTTTGGCTTTTGTTGCCATTGCCTTCAGTGTTTTAGACAGGAAGTCCTTGTCCATGCCTATGTCCTGAATGGTATTGCCTAGGTTTTCTTCTAGGGTTTTTATGGTTTTAGGTTGAGCATTTACGTTTTTAATCCATCTTGAATTAATTTTTGTATAAGGGGTAAGGAAGGGATCCTTTTTCAGCTTTCTATTTATGGCTAGCCAGTTTTCCCAGCACCATTTATTAAATAGGAAATCCTTTCCCCATTTCTTGTTTTTGTCCGGTTTGTCAAAGATCAGATGGTTTTAGATGTGTGATATTATTTCTGAGGACTCTGTTCTGTTCCATTGGTCTATATCTCTGTTTTGGTACCAGTATCATGCTCTTTTGGTTACTGTAGCCTTGTAGTATAGTTTGAAGTCAGGCAGCGTGATGTTTCTAGCTTTGTTCTTTTGACTTAGGATTGTCTTGGCAATGCGGGCTCTTTTTCGCTTCCATATGAATTTTAAAGTAGATTTTCTAATTCTGTGAAGAAAGTCTTTGGTAGCTTGATGGGGTTGGCATTGAATCTATAAATTACCTTTGGCAGTATGGCCATTTTCACCATATTGATTCTTCCTATCCATGAGCCTGGAATGTTCTTCCATTTGTTTGTGTCCTCTTTTATTTCGTTGAGCAGTAGTTAGTAGTTCTCCTTGAAGAGGTCCTTCACATCCCTTGTAAGTTGGATTCCTAGGTATTTTATTCTCTTTTTAGCAATTGTAAATGGGAGTTCACTCTTGATTTGGCTCTCTGTTTGTTACTGGTGTGTAAGAATGCCTGTGATTTTTGCACACTGATTTTGTATCCTGAGACTTTGCTGAAGTTGCTTATCAGCTTAAGGAGATTTTGGGCTGAGATTATGGGGTGTTCTAAATATACAATCATGTCGTCTGCAAACAGGGACAATTTGACTTCCTCTTTTCCTAACTGAATACCCTTTATTTCTTTCTCCTGCCTGATTGCCCTGGCCAGAACTTCTGACACTATGTTGAACAGGAGTGGTGAGAGAGGGCATCCCTGTCTTGTGCCAGTTTCCAAAGGGAATGCTTCCAGTTTTTGCCCATTCAGTATGATACTGGCTGTGGGTTTGTCATAAATAGGTCTTATTATTTTGAGATACATCCCATCAATATCTAATTTATTGAGAGTTTTTAACATGAAGGGCTGTTGAATTTTTTCAAAGGCCTTTTGTTCATCTATTGAGATAATCATGTGGTTTTTGTCTTTGATTCTGTTTATATGCTGGATTACGTTTTTTGATTTGTGTATGTTGATCCAACCTTGCATCCCAGGGATGAAGCCCACTTGATCATGGTGGATAAGCTTTTTGATGTGCTGCTGAATTCTGTTTGCCAGTATTTTATTGAGGATTTTTGCATCGATGTTCATCAGGGGTATTGCTCTAAACTTCTCTTTTTTTGTTGTGTCTCTGCTAGGCACTGGTATCAGAATGATGCTGGTCTGATAAAATGAGTTAGGGAGGATTCCCTCTTTTTCTATTGATTGGAATAGTTTCAGCTCTTCCTTGTACCTCTTGTAGAATTTGGCTGTGACTCCGTCTGGTCCTGGACTTTTTTTTGGTTGGTAGCCTATTAATTATTGCCTCAATTTCAGAGCTTGTTATTGGTCTATTCAGGGATTCAACTTCTTCCTGGTTTAGTCTTGAGAGGGTGTATGTGTCCAGGAATTTATCCATTTCTTCTAGATTTTCTAGTTTATTTGCATAGTGGTGTTTATAGTATTCTCTGATGGTAGTTTGTATTTCTGTGGGATCAGTGATGATATCCCCTTTATCATTTTTTATTGCACCTATTTGATTCTTCTCTCTTCTTTGTTAGTCTTGCTAGCAGTCTATCAATTTTGTTGATCTTTTCAAAAAACCAGCTCCTGGATTCATTGATTTTTTGAAGGGCTTTTGTGTCTTTATCTCCTTCAGTTCTGCTCTGATCTTAGTTATTTCTTGCCTTCTGCTAGCTTTTGAATGTGTTTGCTCTTGCTTCTCTAGTTCTTTTAATTGTGATGTTAGGGTGTCAGATTTAGATCTACCAAGCAAATGGAAAACCACAAAATGCAGGGGTTGCAATCATTGTCTCTGATAAAACAGACTTTAAACCAACAAAGATCAAAAGAGACAAGGCCATTACATAGTAGTAAAGGGATCAATTCAACAAGAAAAGCTAACTATCCTAAATATCTATGCACTCAATACAGGAGCACCCAGATTCATAATGCGAGTCCTTAGAGACCTACAATGAGACTTAGACTCCCACATAATAATAATGGGAGGCTTTAAGACCCCACTGTCAACATTAGACAGATCAATGAGACAGAAAGTTAAAGAGGATATCTAGGAATTGAACTCAGTTCTGCACCAAGCAGACTTAATAGAAATCTACAAAACTCTCCGCCCCAAATCAACAGAATATACCTTCTTCTCAGCACCACATCACACTTATTCCAAAATTGACCACATAGTTGGAAGTAAAGCACTCCTCAGCAAATGTAAAAGCACAAAAATGATAACAAACTGTCTCTCAGACCACAGTGCAATCAAACTAGAACTCAGGATTAAGAAACTCAATCAAAACTGCTCAACTACATGGAAACTGAACAGCCTGCTCCTGAATGACTACTGGGTACATAAGGAAATGAAGGCAGAAATAAAGATATTCTTTGAAACCAATGAGAACAGAGACCAAACATATCAGTCTCTGGGACACATTTAAAGCAGTGTGTACAGGGAAATTTGTAGCACTAAATGCCTACTAGAGAAAACAGGAAAGATCTAAAATTGACAGTGTAACATCAGTGACTTTCAAAATAAGACTTACTGACCTCTTTGCAGATGCTTCAGCAGCTACTGCCCAGAAAGTGGAGGGCTTTCCTTGTCAACTTTCACCCTCTCCATCAGAGCGGTTCTGCTTTTATTGGTTGAATATATGGCCTTATGGCTGAAATAAGTTGGAAAACGAATACATCTCCTCTATTTCATGAAGCAATTCATATATTATGTAATGCCTTTAAAGGTAATGACAAAACCACAATACTTTTGCACCAAAATAATACAATGACTATCTGAGATTTGCATGAGGTGTGATTCAGGCAGTGAATTAAAGTTATTTGTAGAGGGTAAAAACAATCTAAACATTGAAAGGTATTTTACTTCATTGAGGGTTCCCAAGAGTGCCCGCAGGCTCAATTCTTTGCAAAAAGGACTCAGAGGACTCAGAAAAGTTTTTAGGCTTATACAGCAACTCCTCACCACTGACACATACAAGTTTCCTTTCCACATTAAATGTGCAACCTTACACTGTCTAGAAGGATGAAAGATTGAAATCCTATATGCTTTTTTCCCTTTAGAGAAATGCCTTTTGTTCTCTACTTGGTTGGGAAAGGATATAAGATGGTATTAAATTTAGTCTCATGCTTGTGAGTCTTTTTTTTTTTCTTGTGTAAAGTGCCATGCTTAGACAGGAAAATGATTGCAGTTCTAGCTCTACTTCTATCAAAGTTGTTCTCATTTAGACCACTAAATACTCCCAATGGAATAAGTCGAGCTTCTATCTCTAAAGAAAGAGGAAAATAATATTTTAAAGGAGTATGTTTTTTCCTACCTGTTTTGGCTTCATAAACATCTCTTGGCCTTTAAGTGCAGCCAGAACATGACATTATCTATCAATATTTATATTTTCTCCAGGAACACCTGTATTCATTCATGAAGAAACTCTTATGACAAAAGGCAGGACTTTGATAAACAACATGAACAATGTGTACCAAGAAATAGATGTATAAAACAATATGGATTCAAGGCACCACAAACAGGCCTCTCTTTTTTTTTTCCCTAGAGAATAAAGAGTACTGCTGGGTAGGTGGCATGTGGATGGCTTTTCTAGAATGATTTTAAATGAAGTTTGCATAACACATGAGGAATTCAAGATTTTATGACCAGTTATTTTCTGCTTACCACCCTGAAGAAATAATTGCAGAAGCAAGAGAAGGTTAAAGTTTAAAGACAAAATCAACATAAGAATCCAGTTTTCATCTTAGGTGTGCAAGGAGTTAAAGGTCAGGTTCTGGAATGAGAGAGAACTCTGCCAGGTTGATAAGGGATTAGAGAAGAGAGACAGGGCTGAAATCCCGGGCTCTAGAACAATTTTTGACTCAAGACACTGGTAAAGCTCAGTGAGTAAAAGGCGTGGTAGCTCACACCTGTAATCTTAGCACTTTGGGATGCTGAAGCGGGTGAATCACTGGAAGTTAGGAGTTCAAGACCAGCCTGGCCAACATGGTAAAACCCCGTCTCTATTTAAAAAAATACAAAACTTAGCTGGGCATGTTGTTGGGTGCCTGTAATCCCAGGTACCCAGGAGGCTGAGGCAGGAGAATCACTGGAATGTGGGAGGCAGAGGCTGCAGTTAACAGAGATTGCACCACTGCACTCCAGCATGGGTGACAGAGTGAGACTCTGTCTCAAAAAAAAAAAAAAAAAAAAAAAAAAGAGTTTTTGCTTCATTTTTGTGGTTTGTGCCTCCAGAATTGAGTTCCTTTAGTTTCCTATCCACATGGTCTCCAATTTACAATGGTTTGACTTACGACATTTTGACTTTAATATGGGTTTAGTGGGAGATAATGCCATCATAAATCAAGGAGCATCTGTGATTCCTATGTTATGCTATGTTTTTGGAAACTGTGAGAAATCCCAAATTGAGGATGAGCCAGTATTACTACTTGTCCCCAAAACAGTCCTAACATTACTAAAATCTTCTTGGTCAGCTTCATAAATTGACATAAAATGACTTTGAAGACCCTTTTCCTAAATATTTGCCATCCCCAGGTATTGACTAATGCCTACAAGTTCCTTAAAGGGGCCAAATTATTTCATTCCACAATTACTCTTATAAATTAATTGTAAATAGTCTGGAGAATAAATTGAACAAAGTTTTATTCATGTCAGTTCTATGATTAAGCCAAATTTAAATCACAAGATAATATAGATTACAGAAATTGAACAAATAATCATAGGTCAAAGATGCAATATATGAGGACACAGAGAGGGAATGGAGAAAGAACATGCAGTTCACCAATTTGAAATGATTTTTTCGAATGTGTTAGAGAGTTTAGAAATAGGTAACTTTTTAAAAAATAGTTACACAGATTATGTCATTTCTAGAATTTCATTTAGCATGATAATCAGGAGATGAACTACTTTCTGTGAATCATCTGAGGAACGTACCCGAGAAAGTAAAAAAAAAAAATTGTAGAAATGTTCCTTGACTTTACGATGGTGTCATGCCCTTATAGATCCATGTATGCTGAAAATATTTTAAGTCAAAATGGATTTAATACACTTACCTTAATAAACATCATCACTTAGCCTACCTTAAATGTGTTCAGAACATTTATATTAGCCTACACTTGGGCATAATCATCATATACAAATCCTACTTTATAATAAAGTGTTGAATATCTCATGTAATTTATTGAATACTGTACTGAAAATGAAAAACAGAATGGTTTTTACTGAACATGTAGTGTTTTTGCACCATCATAAACTCAAAAAATTGTTAAGTAAAATAATAAGTTGGAGACCATCTGTAGTTGATGAAATCAAAGTTTTGATGTTTACTTATTGAAAAAATATGCCTATATACTACATTGTTGAAATAAATAACTTTATGTTGAATAGTCCTTAGTATGGTATTTGTTTTATATTATTGTTAAGGAGGATGTTAGATCTTTAAATGATTTCTGATGGTAGTTTTAATTAATCTACTTGTTATTTCTATGTTAGTCATCAATAATGGATTAAGCCTGATTCATTAAACACCATTAGTTCACTTTCAACTGAAAACAGTGGCCAATACGGCTGCAGATGCATTCAGTTGCCCAGTGTTCTAAACTCCATTGCCAATTTCTACATCATTATACCATTTCTTAAAGCCAATTAAAATGCATATGTTAATAATTTTCTCTAGAGAGGGGGAAATAACTGTTAGTGTGAAGAATAATTACAGTTGTTGCCTGTGGACATCAGTTACTAGAATTATTGCAATATGCATTGTTTTGATCTGTTTCAGTGTCACGTTGTGCATATACTGGTCAGCTTCCAGCAATATTCAGTGGGATTTAAATTAATAACCAGTTGATGAGCTGATATTGAAAAACAGTTGGGACTCAAATCTAACAAAACAAAAATTCATCACCAGAAGTCAAGATAGACAGTGAAAAAAGCACTGTATTTTAAATGAGACCACCATATTTTAAACAATCTTAAAAGGCATATTGAAAACTCAAAATAAAGTAACACAAAATAATAATTGATTATTAAAAAGCTAAGCGCCCAATGGTAAAACATTTCAAAATTCAGAAAAATAAAATGTTTATCTCTCTACATAGAAGAACTAAGGAAATATTTTTTCACTCATTAATAAAAACTCATAAAAAGAAAATTGCAGACTATGCAAATATTTCCAAATTGTCTCAGTAACTCCTGATGCATGTCATATATTATGAACTAATCAAAATTATTAGCTTCCTAAAAGCCATACATTTTCTTGATTGTATAGTAATACAGTAGAATACTTGAGGCTAAGGTACTCGAAACATTTTAAAATATATATATCTGTGCAAGCTTGGTTTAAAATTTTCTGCTAACCATAAAAAGCAATAAAATCATATCTTTTGCAACAATGTGAATGAAGCTGGAGGTAATTATTCTAAATGAATTCACACAAGAATAGAAAACCAAATACCACATGTCCTCAAGTATAAGTGGGAGCTAAGCATCCACCACCTGTGGACATAATATGGGAACAACAGACACTGTGGAGAATACTAGAGGGCGAGAGTAGTAGGGGGACATAGAGTGAAATCTACCCACTGGGTACATGCTCACTATCTGGGTACAATATGCCCATGTAACAAACCTGCATATGTACTCCTTATATATGCAATAAAAGTTGAAAATAAAGAGAAAAATCTTAATGTATCGTTGACATTAGCTTCTTTGTTTCACAGAATGTAAATGGACATGCAGGAGTTAAATAATGGGATTATAATGTAGATATCTTCCACTCTATAAATAAAGAAGTCTGTCCCCCAAGGAACTTTAATTATCTATGTTCAAAAATGTGTATTTATTTATTCGTCAGTGTTTGCATTTTGTTAAACCTATTCAGCAAATGTAATTGAAATTGAACTTATTTCAAAACATTATGAAATAAATAATAATTTAAAACTTTCATTAACTTAGTCTGGCCATTCCAAAGGTCATGCAGATATTAATATATTTTCACTCTCTTTTTAAAGGTAGTATATATTTTAGCTTTTTTCATCACAAATTTAGTTATGGATCATAAGCATAAAGGTTATGCATTCCTGAGCTCTGATGAACTCTTTCCAACATGGGGAAAAATTATTATATATGCTTATTAAATTAAAAATGTATTGTCAGTAAGAAACAATTTCTGCTACTTATTATTACATAAAAATAATAGAAAAAACATGTTTAAGAAAATATCTAAGCAAATAATTCACTTGGTCATTTTTTTAAAAAGGAGTCACTGGGAAATTTCTATATGAAGGGCATTTTGATAGAGGAAATTGCAGAAAACATACTATAAAATGTTTTTATTGAAGACACCTAGAATAAATGTAATTTTTTGTTTTAATTTTTTGACTAATATGTTAGAAATTCGAATAGCAACATTCGAGTAAAGTGTTAATTTATAGGTAAAGGAAATATTTATAATTAGCATTAATAGTAGGTGCAGATGGATTATCTGCCCCCATGCAGGGAAATGTGTCTTAATGCAGATCTCATAGGTGCTCTACATGAACAGTTTCCACAGTAGACTAGCAGCACTTTAGCTGCAGTTTTTGTGTTAGCCTTACTTCAAGATGGGTTACACAAATAGTACCCTTTTCTTCAGCTTATCATTTTAAAATTTATGAGTTAATTTGAATTCTGTATCTAACTAATGCTAGGCTGTAGAAAACAGGTTAATTTTATCTTAGCCATAACTAATCATTTACTAATACAATTCACTTGATTCCTTTTCTCCTGATTCCAATATGTTAATGGCTAAATGTTGAATAGATGACGTGTCAGTGCATTTGAGCTGCAACAGTGGAAATTTATTTCTCACAGTTCTGGAGGCTGGGAAGTCCAAGATCAAGGCACACATTTTTTTTTCCCCCATTTGATTTATCCCATTTAAGATTTCCAATTGATAGAGTTTTGTTATTCATTGTATTTGTTAAGAAATTAGTGTCAAAAAGGAAATTACATGACTGTCCCTTCTCCTTCAAAAAAAAGAAGACTAGAAAGAGAGGAAAGAAGGAAGAGAGGGAGAAACAGTGAGGAGGAAAAGGAAGTAAGAAAAAAGAGAGGATGAAAAGAGTAAACAGGATCATGGCCAGTACTTTGGGTCATTAGGGCTGTTAACAGCAACTGTACAGTGTGTCATTTGGAAGATCATTTGCTAGGTGGCATTTGCTGTGTGGTATATTCCAAAAAGAACCCCTCCTTTACACACTCATCAAAAATAGTCTCTCCTCTTGGCCTCAACCTATGCAGATGCATTTTGTACTCTGTACAGAGGTGTTTAATATAAAGGCATTTTCTGTGAAGTGGGTCGAAAAGTCAGCTCAGACTCTCTTATGCCAGTACCTTGTGTGAGGCTGCTTCAGGCTGGAATGAGGGGCCACTGGAGAAGGCATCTGGTCATTCCTGTGAAAGCCCAGGATCTGCTCCTTCTTCCTGTTCAGTTGCTCTGTGTCTGTGCCCTTCCCTACTGGGACTTGCACTATCCACATCAAAGAAAATTGATTTGAGCTGGGCAAACAAAACAAAACAAAACAAAACAAAACGGGGATAACTCTTCTGGGATGTATTGCAAATTTACATTCATTTATCTTTTAGTTAAAGGGATCTATATTAAAATCAGATCCTAACATTGTTTACATTTGGACAGTAGGGTGTGGCTTTCGAAGAGAGATATGTTTACTTCCACCACCATATCCTTTTGAATTTCATTCGAAATGCATTTGTTATACCCGTATAATCATAATCATAAAGCACCATTCAAAAGAAAAGACAAATAACAGCGAGAAGAGACTCCTGTGTGTTATGTCTAGTCTGACAATAGAAACCTTTCTGACCCTGGTACATCATTTGCTTTACTATACACTCAGTTCTCCGTTTGTAAATTGAGTTTTGGTTTTTTTTTTAAACTTAAAGGGCCTCTTGAATGCTAATATTTGTGTGCCATGATATGCCAATTCCAAGGAGGCAGAAGGAAAAAAGAAACAGCCTATGGAAGCAGCATGAACTTCCAGATGTAATAAATTCAAATGAAGTTCATGGTTTATAAGGCTGGGGTCAGTATATAATTTATCTTCTAAAATAATATGAAAATAAAATATTGAGAGAAAAAGAAGAGATAAAAAATAATTGATAGAAATATTTAAATTGGTTTTATGTTATAGTAAGACCCTTAAAATTGATATATTCTAAATTATTTTCAAAAATATAAAATTCTTTAGAAAATTGTAGCAAAATTTTGTAGAGTACAGCAAATTAGAAAAACTTTTTTACATTAATGATTTCAATATGTAAAATAACTAAAACAGAAAAATTATTTTTACCAGATGATAAGGTAGTTCAAGTTTTAATTTTTTGAGAAAGCTCGATATTATTTCCTAGAGTGGCTGCACCATTTACATTTCCACTAATAATGTTTTAAGGTTTCTAGAACTAGAAATACCATCTGACCCAGTCATCCCATTACTGGGTATATAGCCAAAGGATTATAAATCATGCCGCTTTAAAGACACATGCACACATATGTTTATTGAGGCATTATTCACAATAGCAAAGACTTGGAACCCACCCAGATGTTCATCAGTAATAGACTGGATTAAGAAAATGTGGCATATACACCATGGAATACTATGCAGCCATAAAAAAGGATGAGTTCATGTCCTTTGTAGGGACATGGATGAAGCTGGAAACCATCATCCTCAGCAAACTATTGCCAGGACAAAAAACCAAACACCACATGTTCTCGCTCATAGGTGGGAATTGAACAATGAGAACACTTGGACACAGGAAGGGGAACATCACACACCAGGACTTGTCATGGGGTGGGGGGAGGAGGAAGAGATAGCATTAGGAGATATACCTAATGTAAATGACGAGTTAATGTGTGCAGCACACCAACATGGCACATGTATACATATGTAACAAACCTGCATGTTGTGCACATGCACTCTAGAACTTAAAGTATAATAATAAAAAAAAATATGTATTAAGATTTCCTTATCTTCACATCCTTGGAAACATTTGTTACATTTTGTTTTTATTTTTGATAGTAGCCATGCTAACAGTTGTGAGGTGATATCTCGTTGTGTTTTACATGCATTTCCCTGATAATTAGTGGTTTTGAGCTCCCTGTCGTATACCTGATGGTCATTTGAATGTCTTCTTTGGAGCAATGTCTACTTAAGTCCTTTGCCCTTTTTTTTTTTCTTTTATGGGTATTTTTGTTTACTATGTATAATTTAAATTACTTAATTTATTTTATATAAATTATAAATGTATAATTTATTTTACTTAGGAACTACTTATATATTTTGGACATTAATCACTTGTCATATAGGTAGTTTGCAAATATATTCATATATTCCTTAGGTTATGTTTTCACTCTGATGAGTCTTGTCTTTACTATGCATCAATTTTTTAATTTACTGTAGTCCCATATGTCTATTTTTGGTTTTGTTGCCTATGCTTTTGGTGTCAAATCCAAGAAATCATTGCCAAGACCAATTTCAGCAAAGGTTTCCCCATGATTTGAGGAGTTTTACAGTTTTAAGTCTCATGTTCAAGTCTTATGCCGTTTGAGTTGATTTTTGTGTATAGTGTAAGATGGGGGTCTAATTTTATTCTTTTGTATGTGAATACCCAGTTTTCCCAACACCATTTGTTGAATAGACTATCCTTTCTCCACTGTGTATCATTGACATTCTTGTTCAAGATCAGTTGATTATATATGTGTGGGTTTATTTCTGGACTCTCTATTCTGTTCCGTTTATATATTGGTCTGTCTATATAGCAGTACCATACTGTTTTAATAATCATAGCTTTGCAACATATTTTGAAAGCATGAAGCATGATGCATTCAGCTTTGTTCTTTCTCAAGATTGCTTTGCCTATTTGGGGCCTTTTGTGATTTCATATAAATTTTAAGACATATTTTCTGTTTTTATAGAAAATGCCATTGGAATTTTAATTGAGATCATATTGAATCTGTAGATAGATTTGCATAGTATTGATATTTTAACTATATTAATCATTCTAAACTCTAAGTATGGGATGTCTTTTCATTTGTTTGTGTCTCCTCAAACTCTTTCAAAAAACTGAAGAAGGAACGCTTCCAAACTGAACATTACCTTAATGCCAAAGCCAGACAGAGATACTGCAAGAAAAGAAAATCACAGGCCAATATTCTTCATGAACATATATGCCAAAATTCTCAACAAAACACTAGCAAATAAATGAATCAGCACATTAAAAGGGTCATACACCATGTATTAGTCAGGACTCTCCAGAGGCACAGGACAAATAGGATCGATGTATATATGAGAGTTTTTAAGGCATATTGACTCACATCAGTGAAGGTGAGGTGAAGTCCACAATAGCACATCTGCCAACTGAGGAGCAAAGAAGCCAGTCCAAGTCCCAAAACTTCAAATATTGGGAAGCCAACAGCGCAGCCTTCATTCTATGGCTGAAGGCCCAAGAGCCCCTGGCAAACCACTAGTGTAGTTCTAGGAATCCAAAAACTGAAGAACTTGGAGTCCAATGTTCCAGGGCAGGAAGCATGCAGCACAGGAGAAAGATCTAAGCTGGAAGACTCAGGCAGTCTAGTGCTTTCAAGTTCTTCGGCCCGATTTTATTCCAGCCACACTGGCAACTGATTAGATAGCGCCCAGCCAGTTTGAGGGTGAGTCTGCTTCTTCCAGTCCACTGATTAACAAAGGATGTTAATCATCTTTGTCAACACCATCACAGACACACCCAGGAACAATAATTTGCATCCTTCAATCCAATCAAATTGACAATATTAACCACTGCACACCAGGATCAATTGGGATTTATCCCTAGAAAGCCAGGATGGTTCAACACCTGATGCAAATCAATAAATATGACACCCCATTTTAACAGAATAAAAGATAAAAAGCGTGATCATTTCACTAAATGCAGAAAAACCTTTTGACAAAATTTGATAATCATGCATGATATAAAAACACCTAATAATTTAGGTATAGAAAAAATAAAATACATGCTTATTGCTATAGAAGTATAGTTGGTATAGAAAGAATGTGCTTTTATTCTTTCTATAATTTCATAATAAAAGCTATATGTAATAAGCCCAGAGCTGATATCATACTTATCAGTGAAAAGCCAAAAGTATTTATGTCATGAGCAAGACAAGGATGCCCACTCTCATCATTTCTATTAAACATAGGACTGGAAGTTCTAGTGAGGCAATTAGACAAGAATAGGGAATAAAAGACATTAGAATCAGAAATGAAGTAAAATTGTCTCTGTTTGAAGATGACATGATTATATATATATGTGTATATATATATAGAACTCTGAAGAGTCCACAAAAAACTTGTAAGAACTAAAAAACAAATTCAGCAAAGTTGCAGCACATAAAGTCAACATACACAAATCAGGTTTGTTTCTATACACTAATAATAACATTACTCCAAGAACACTTTATTCATTCATTTATTAAAACTGATGACATTGCAATAGAATTACTTATCTTATTTTCACCACTGCAAGGTAAGAATGTTAGGAGTGGCCAGAAGCACAGCACATAAAAAGGGCAGAAAACGTGTTTACTGATTAGACAGGAAGGGTAAATATTCAGTTGGTTTGCACTGATACAGCCGTAAGAGTTATTAACATACTGATGTCTAGGTATACTGGTTGTTAACAGACCACTTAGTTCCCTGTGTGCTTTCCTGCTGCTTTGGTCACCCAAACCTATCCCTCCGAATGCTTGGTACTTCCCATAATGTAGCAACTATGGGATTACTTGGGGAGGGAGGAAAGGGAAGAACAACAGGCTGATAAATATTTCAACTGTATCATATGGGCGGGCAGGATTGTAGACATATGGATGGATGGATGTAGCTATGGATGTATGGATGGATGGAATTCTGAAAACAAACCCTACTTTGTGAGACTCTATATCTAATTGTAAATTCGGGATTTCATTTCTTGCTGCCACAACAAAATCACAATTATCTGCATTAGGTACAACATTGAAACATTTAACTATGGGATTCAGAATTACTATTTCCAGAAGCTCCAAGAAAAATAAAGAGGTTGATGGGGAAGACATTTCAGAGGAAAAAAAAAAAACAACTCTGACTTTGTTTTCCTTTTGGAGAACATGTATTCTTTAACGGTATTATTTTTTGTTCTACATAAAACAATTCATTTGAAAAGAAATCTTTCACACCAAAATAGTACATTATTTTTCCCTGCATTTGTTGTTATTTGATTTCAGGAGCGCCATATTATTCAGTATTAATGTGATCCTTTCTGTAAACAAACAACAGTAAAGAAAATAACATTACTTCCTCTTCTGATGATTAGGGCATATATGTGAATAATACTCCATTTTGCAAATCATAATGCTTTGTCATTTTACTAGAAATCTAACAAATGCTTTTTTCACAAACTTGTGTTTCAGAAATCCATTTATAGTATAATTGAATTCTCTCTCTAGGAAATATGGTCTATAACTTTGATGATGAGACCTGTTTTGAAAATATTTGTATAATACTATTTAAATATAAAGTTGACTATTTAACTTTAATATTTAACATGTTTATTCAACTGTTAATCTAATTGCTTTAAAAAGAGTAGGTTAATCTGCTCATTGTCTGAGTGATACATACCAGTCTGTGCAAACAGTGAGTTGTGCATAGATCTGTGTTAAAGGAAAAACAGCATATTCACTATTATGGGGAAAATATGTGTATATGTGCAGTGTCTCTGAGTATCTACTTGGGAAAGAGAAAGAAATATTAACTTTGAGCTTAAATATTTTAAATTCTTATAACTATTTAAAAATGCAATGATCCCAACCAAATCAAGCAATATGCAATTCTGTTTCCCTTCAGAAGTATTTCTGGTAGTCTGGCTGGTGGCATAAAAAGCATACATTTATTTTATAAGCCAGGCAAACAACAAACAAGAAACCAAATCTAAACAAACTTAAGGAGATACATTCACAACAACACAATCTATTAATTCACTGAGTCCATAATAAAGATGTTTAAGGCACATCAAAAGCATTTCAGAATATTTCTACCACAAAATACCCAATAATAGCATGGTTAAACCATACATCTTTCTTCACACTCTTAGGAATAAGTTCTTAAATGTCTTTTTAAATTGTGCATTTAAAAAAATTGCTACACTCATGAAGCACAAATGAGCAATCTAATTGCTTAACCATTAATTGATTAACCATCAATTAATCTGTACTCAATGGTTTTGTCACTGTGGACTTTATAGAAGAACGATTTTTATGTGGCAACAACAGAGCAGGTTTCAAAGAGCAACAGTGAAAGATAATTCTAATAAACTCTCATGTTTCTTATAATTGACTGGAATGTTCAAATATCTAAATTACATACAATTCCTTTTGTCTGAGAAAGTAACAAAATCTTAACCATCTGCTTCAAAGCACTTCGTGATTTGTTAATTGAAAGTCCGTAAGTAACTTCTAGCAAACAAAATTTTTTTGTTGTTGTTGTTTTTGGTTTGTTTGTGTTAAACTAACTTCCGTGTATTACAGCTAGCTGAATTAATTTTGAGGAAGTACATTGAGATGTTTTTATGCAAATTTCCTCTTTATTTAAATAAAAATAGGATTTACTTTGTATTCTCCACTATACTGAATGGACAATAAATATCTCGATAATTTATATGAATTTAGTTTTTCGAAATGTTCTCGTTATAAAATCACTTCATTTATTCAACAAGCACTATTTACGATGTGTCAGACCCTAGGCAGAAACTTTCCCTTTTCTTATTAAAATTTAAATATGAGGGTTGAGGCACAAATAATTGAACAAGTAACACAATAGTTTAAAATATATATTAAGTAGAGTTTAAAAGGATAAACCTCAGTGCCAAAAAATCCATACATGAGATCTATAACCTCCTTAAGGTAGGAGGAGGTAATGGAAGGCTCTAATGGCATTTTTTTCTACATAAAGTCACATCTGCATCGAAGACTATTTAATAACAGGAGTCACTCTGGGAGAGACAGTTTTATCAGAGAATATAGGCTAGAAGTATTGAGAGAGGAAAAATGGCAAAGAGATGGATGTAGAATGGTACACAGGATACCAATTTTGAAAAGATTTCTAATCACCTTAAGAAATTTAATATTTTTCCAATAATAATAATGGAAAAGCAAAACTTGATTTAGAATAGTAAAATAGTTAGACGTATATTTTAGAAACATTCTGAATAAATTTCAGTGACATTGGCAGTGGAATTTTCATAGATCATTTTATTTTCAAAATATTTGCTAGCCCTCTCTTCTGGTACAGGCCCCAGAGGAGAATTAAACCCAATGAACAGTGACATCAGACTCAGCCACTTAATTAAGGAGAAGCAGTGAATGTGTGGCTTCCGAGCAGAAGCTATATGTGCCATTATGGGGTTATATTATCTTTCTTTTACCTCAATTTCAGACAGAAGACACTTTTTGAGCTTGGATACCAAATGAAGAAGTCAAAAAACAAAGAAAAAGCTGACCTGTTAGGGGGAAGAATGTAAGAAAGACATAAATCTTACTTGTAAGACACTAAGATATGGGGCAGTTGCAACACCAAAGTTAGTAAGATGTAAGACCCCACTAAAATAGAGGTGGGCAAGATGCTTGGAGATCTGTTAAAAGACTATGATAGTAACCAAGGCATAGAATGTCGATGACCTGGACTCGGGCAGTAGAGATGGGAGTGAAGAGAAATAAACAGGTTTGGCAGATAGGAAGTGAATAAATAGGATTTGTAACTGTTGGAATGTGGAAGAGTGAAGGAAGGCTGACAGACTGATGGATTAAAAAAAAAATAGGTGGGCAATAGAAGATCCACAATTTTGGAACAAAGCAGAAGGACTAGAATAATGATGAGAAAGATGCCCTAAGTCATGCTGTTGAACCTACACGCTTATCTCTGGGATTTGTTCTTGCTGTTTCCTCGGCCTGGAACAAGTTTCCTCCAGATAGTCACAGTGCTTGCTTTCTCATGTCCTGCAGATTTCCACATCCTTAGAGGGGTTTTTCTGACAGCCCGCTGTAAAACAGTGGGCCACGGCCTCATTTTCTCAATAGCACTTATATCATATCATATCATATTATATTTATTATATTATTCAGCAGTGTTGTCTAACAGAATATAATGTGACACACATATGTAATTTTTAATTTTCTAATGGACCCATGAAAAACTAAAAGAAGTCGACAATACTAATCTTATTAATATATGTCATCTGATCTAATCTGTCTAAAATATTTCAATATATACATGTAAAATTATTAATAAGATATTTTACTTTTTGCTTTTTGTGCAAAATCTCAATTTAGATTAGCTATATTTCCATTTCTTAGTTATCATCTCTGGTTAGTGGCCGACACATTGGATAGTGCAAAATAAAGTACTAAATTGTCCTTTAATTATTGACTGCTTCCCCTACGAGTGTGTTGGTTCTTCCTCAATTATATGAGAACTAACATCCATAACCTAAAGAAGTAACTTTAGTAAGCACAAAACATTTTTTGAAATATTAAATGAATGAATGTAAAATTCAGGAAAAAAACCTGGGCCAGGTTTATAGGAATCATGAGCAGAGGGCTACTTTAATCCATAGATGAGATGAGCTCATCTACAATAAACGTGTGTAATGAGCAGAAAAAATGTTAAAAATTACCCTACAATAATTTTGAATAAATATTTCACACATTTTATATTTAATTTATCTAAACATTTGTTATCACAGATTCAGTTGCAAATAATGAAATTACCAGATATTATAAATATTAACCTAAACATTTAAATAAACTAAAATGAATATATCATAAATGAATATATCATAGCTATATTCGCCAACATTCATGTGTAAAACACATGAGTAATTTTTTTCAAGTCAGATGCTATACATCATTCTTCAATCTGTTGAAGGTTTCTTAAATTCCTATTTTCATTCCATAATAAATGTTATCTAACGTCTTGAAAATGGATTGTATGTTAAAAATTTTAAGACAATTTAATTTGAGTGGAGGGCAGAAATACCCAAGGAGAAGTATATTTTCCTAACACAGATCTTGAAATATTGCATTGCTCTAAAGGAGAGATTTTAAAAGTACTATTGTCCCAAATCTGGTTGAGGATGAAATCTTACTGAATTATATAATTCACAACCTCATTTTTGAGGGAAAAACATTGCTGATAAAATGCTCAAGCAAGACATAATTTGAGAAACATGTTACCCACCCCACCAATTGATTATTGCAGCCTACAGGTCAAGAGTCAGGTATCTTTTAACCAAATATTTTCTCTTGTCTACAAAACTGTTAATCTTTTCCCAATATATTTTTTTAAAACTAGTAAAAATTTTAGTGAGTCTACTAGTGGAATTACACCATACATTTGAGATAGACACAAAATTTCAGATGGTTTTTCACGTTAGTATAAGAAAAGATATTATTTATACGTTCTTAAACTTTCTGGTTATACAGGCAACAAACTCAGTGTAACATGATGTAAATGAACCACTAAGATCAGAGAATTTAATTACATGCCCTTAAGGATCATTTATTCTATCACTTCTGCCATCCAGAAATATTTTTAACTGCCCACACCTACCTGGAGAGCAGGAACCAACCTTGATTCACTTTATTTCAGTTGATTTAACCTGCAGTACCTTTAGCCATGTGGCATTTCTCTTTCTGAGAATCTCTGAGTTCCTCCAATTTCTTGGTCTGCCAGGGAGAGATATTCTTAAATGCCTATGAAACTGGGGTGTTGTAGGACATAGAACAGATACTGTGCTAATTTCTTTATAGGCTTTTGTATGCTCTGTTTCTACAACATATTGGTTCCTCATAATGAACTTATGATATCAGCTTAAATAAAATGTATCTTTAAATAAAAAATGTGATCATGGTTTCTCACCCAAACATATTCTTCTATGAGGGAGACACAATTGTAATGAGTTTATCCAAACAGGTGCATTGTCTTAAAATACTGCATGTTCTCACTCATAAGTGGGAGTTGAACAAAGGGAACACAAGGACACAGGGAGGGGAACATCACTCACCGGGGCCTGTTGGTGGGGGTGGCGGGGGCAGGATGTGGGGCTTAAAACCTAGATGATGGGTTGATAGGTGCAGCAAACCACTATAACATGTATACCCATGTAACAAACCTGCATGTTCTGCACATGTATCCCAGAACTTACAGTAAAAAAAAAAAAAAAAAAAAAAAAAAAGAAAAGTAAAGAAAAAATGAAGTCTCAATAAAGGAATTTTACATAGTATGTGACCATTTTCAATAATTTTGCAGCTTAAGACAACTCATATACGTCACTTTTTTTTTACAGAATGTACATAGTCTCTGCCACAACATTATTCATGTTTTGATTGTTCTTATGTTTAAGAGAGTTAGAATTAGCAAAATTTGACTTCATGTCCATTAAGAAAGGTAGCTATGATTTTTATGAAGGATTACACATTTTAAATCTCTTCTTTGAAATTCAATGAGAATTAATTGCCCTTTAAAAGTACGTGGAAATTCATGATTCATTATAAGGAAGTATTCCACATGAAAACGTTCTGTTTTCTCAGTCAGACAATACAAGAAATTTCATGCATTTATGGGTTCGGATGGCATTGATTCACTGGGCAAAGTATTCTGAAGAGTTCATTCTCTCACTCCCTCATGGCATCAGATGGTTACCCAGTGTTATTAATATTATCATTACTTTGGAGATAAGAGCTTAACAATAAAAAAATTCAGGAAAGATTTGATTTTAACTTGGCAATTATCATGGAAATTTAGGCTGATAGTTTCTTAATAGATGTTTAGAGAAGGAGTTCGTTCCTTCTCAAGTTAGAGTTATAAGTAGAGGCGGAAGGAAGAAAAAGGCTCTTTGTCTAAAAATAGATCCTTAAAAATAATTTCATGATTAATAATCATAATTACTTTTCACTTAATTAGCTTCTTATTCTGCTGATCTTGAATTAAAGTCTATTTCTATAATGCATTTATTTTTGGACTAAAATATTCCAAGGAATCTTAAATTTTAAAAGCTTTGGTGAAATCTCACAGTAATAATGTCAACTTAAAATAGAATCCTTAGAACTGAGTTAACTGGTAGTGTCAACAGAAAAAAGTACAGTTCTCCTTCCGTATCCATGCGGGATTGGTTCCAGGACCCGGCATACCCTGAAATCTGCCTGTACTCAAGTTCTGCAGTCTCCTTTGCAGAACTGGAAAACAGGAAAAGTCGGCCCTCCAAATACGGATATTGAATCCCGTGAATACTGTATTTTTGATTAAGTCTGTGTGAAAAAATTCCTGCATATAAGGAGTGGCGGGGGGCACACAGTTCCAACCTGTATCAATTGTACCTGAAATATTTGTTTTCACTGAGATTCTCAAAGAGACCTCTTGGTGCTTCATAGAGAAAAATGTGGTTTTTAGAAGGGGATCTTCAAGCAAATTGTAAAGCAAAGCAAGCCACGTGTTGACAAAACTAAATGGCTTTGGCTAAATTATTTAAAAATACCAAAATGGAAGAGAGTGGAATTTCCTATCAGAATGCAATACATAAGCAAAAGAACCCACCCATAATTACTTAATATGGATTTGGTCAATGATTGACATGAAGTAAAGACTGCATTGTGGACATTGAAGGGATTGGTGTAACTATAATAGGGTATTAACATTTATCCTGTAAACTTTGTGTCATAACACCTCTAATTGTCAAGGATATTTTAAATGTGGAAAAAAAGTCATCTTAGGAGAAATATTTTTGATAGTGTCATCATTTATAATAAACATGAATGTGATTCTATGCCTTCCTAAAAGGTGTACAGTGTGTCTTCATTAGAGGAAAGTAAGTCAGTTTCATGACAGATTGAATCTTTTCTTTTTATTTTGACAACACCCCCATGGAATATCCCCATATGGTAAACCTAATAAACAGAGTACCTTATTTTTAAGCTAATTAAGAAAACATGGGACATAGCAATAATACCTAATTACTGCAGCATCCCTATATCCCCCCATTTCAGTGGAAAGTCTTAATTAAAGATATAAGGAAGCAAGCCCTTGATGCCACCTGGTGGTCATCTAAGCAGCACCAAAGCTGGTTCTGGCGTGTAAAACACCTTTGTCCTTTTCATGATACCATCTTTCTCAGGTGACTTAGTAGAGAACTTTAGACCACAGTTTGTAGCATTATGTAACAAATATATGAACAAATCTTGCTTTTAAATGTGGGTCAAAGTTAGTATATTTTACACTATATCATTATACATTATATTTTGTTATATATGAATTTTATATTTGTGCAATCTCATAATTTTTGGTGTAAGTCATCATTTATCTGACTTAAGATTCCTTATAATTATAAGGAATCTAAGAAATTAATGAATTTTAATTCATTAAGATCTTTGTCAATAATGAACAGAAGTCCTGAATGAACAAAATGTTATGGTTACATTACATGCCACACCATAATAAGATCAGAAAGAAGATACATGTAGATGTCTTTCAAAACCAATTTAATACAACAATTTCAATTAGTAAAGGACATATAATGATTAGGAGTATTGGTTTATACAGATTTATACAATTCTCTAGATTTGCTTTTGAATCCCTTTTAAAACACTTCCTCTTGGTTTAAGTCTTGATACGAAGACTTTTATAAAGGCTTATCCCATCTATTTGACTGTGGTCTTTCTTCCTCATTTTATTTTAGTAACTGATACTGAACCTGAATCCAGTGTTTCCTTTAAATGCCCTGAGCCTTTTTTTGGAGAATGAGGTACAATTTTTAAGACCTGTTATTTAATATGTAATAATGAACATTATTTCATAGAGTAATCAAAATACTAACTCAATTAATTTTCAGAATATGTACAACTTGTCTCTAGAAGCAAGCAAAGATAACTTTCAAAACCACTTATGCAGTATTCTTTTTTTTCAGTTATGAAGTTTTCTTATTAAAAATTTTTAACTAGACCTAAATACTGTGGGAAAAATAAGACTAATCCAGAGAATGAGACATTGTACAATATGACTGGCCAAACTCTTTAACGAAAGAGTTCATGTCATGAAAGGCAACAGTAAAAAGAACAATTGAAAGAGCAAGGGCTGTTCTAGTTGAAAGAGACTAAACAAGCATAACTCCTAGGTGGACACAAAAGGCTAAAAATTGCATTAACAAAATAATAATTCATCTAATTCCTGTTCATTTGCAAAATTCCCTGAATGTTCTCCAGAAATACAGACAGAGTTTCCTCAAAACATGACCCTAGGATCATTCATACTAAACACTGGCCAGAAGTTAGTTTCACTAAATCCAGTTCCTATCCTGGAGGATCTTGATTTTACTTAGGAAACAATAACAACAAAACTTAAAACAATAACAACAACAACAACAACAAATGAAAAACCTCTCTAGCCTTGCACCCTGCGGGAGGGTGGGCTTAGGACCCAAATCATGAACATGGCCAACCTCCAGGCCAAAGCAGCACTCTAGACTAATTGGGAAGCAAGATGTCTCACAACTAATGAAACAATTCTATAATATTATTGTAGCAATTGATAATATTATTATCACTGGATCTCGAATACTAAAGATGGCTCAATGAATCTCCAGTCTTTCAAATAAGCTCTATTCTTTTCTGATAACTGAGCAGCAACTGCAGCTTCTCCTGGAAATCAGACTTGAATACCTCTGCCTATACTATGGCTTCTTTATTTGCCTGGTGGTCTCTTGAGTAGAGGGGAAAGTGACTGGTAATTGCATCTTCACGTCCAGTGGAAATCTTATTGTGATCTCTGGTAGAATGGTGTTTCCCTGAGAACCAGCAGAGTTTAAGTATGCAGGCTCACGCAGGGTACATTTTACAAGTAGGGGAAAGGGAGCGTTGGTAAGTGCAGTCAGTCATCACAGCATCATATGCAAGTCATTAGATTACCATAAGCCCTTGGTTAGTTGCTGGGGTGACCGTCCAATATCTGGACTAGGTGTTGATTCTAATAAAGGCCAATTGCTCATCACCTAGGATAGAAGCAGTCTGCTGAATTGAATTGGAACCCAGTGGCTGCCTGGCTTTCTTAAGAAAACTTGCCCTATCAAAGCTTCAGGGTCAGTCTCTGCTCCTTTGATATTGACTAATTAGCACTGGTTCAAGTATAACAAACACAATGAGAGGGTGCCCATACTTTGGAAATTTCATCTATTGCTTGTAGGAGTTTTGAATAGATAGATGCTTTGAATAATCATTTGGCAGTATCTACTAAAGTTGAAATATATCCACTGCTAGGTATCTACCCAAAAGGAATATTTACCTATGTACAACAAAAGATACATAAAAAAGAGTTGAAAGCATAATAACTTGTCAGTAATCCTTAAATGGAAGCCACCAAATTTGTCAAGGACACATTGGATAAATATAGAATATCCATATAACACGATACCATAAAGTAATGAAAATTAATGAAGTATTGCTGCAACTTGTAATTTTCACAAAGGCTGAGTTAAATAAAAGGATCAAATACACAGGAATATGGACTACTGATTTTATTTATAGAAATTTCAAAACCAAGCAAAACATATTTATGGTGTAAGTAGTAACAATAGTATTTACTCGACTGGTTGCTTCTCGGTGTTTGGCAACGCTCTGGGTGGCATGTACACAGATACGATCACTGTGAAAATTCATTCCACTGTACCACTACGATGCATGCATTTTTCTGCATATATATGAAACTTTAATTAGACATCAATTACAAAGCATAATTCTCTGAAATAAGACATCAATGACAAAGCATGGTTCTCTGAAAAAGATCCTCATACTCTTCTCAGAAACGCATTCCAACTAACCACCACATGACTTAAAATTAATACTTTAGGGATGGGCAAGTCATAGTATAAGAAATCTTGTTCTTCCTGTTGAAACCTATTACAGATTCAGTCATTTGTAAAGAATTTAAAAGATTATTGAGGAAGGAAAATGGCAGCTTAGGGTTCAGAACCTGTAACCTCTCAAATTCCAGAGGCTCTTGTCTGCACTAGGACAGTGCTGTGGTTGCCTCCCAAGGAGTTCTGGTTCATGAGCACCTCCTTTCCCACAGCTCCCTCTCAGTGGAATAAGAGCACTACATTGAGGGAAGGCATCCTCCTTTCTGAGAGAAGTGTGACGCCAAGGCCCAGCTCTATACAAGCAACATGTGCAAACAACCTGGCCCCAGCTACCAAGTTGCAGACACTGACGTCATTCTTGGAGGCAGTGTTAGACACTGCAGACAGCTTTTCTTCCAAAGGCAGCTCTCCTGGGCCACGAATGATTCAGTGTAGTCGTCTGATGACAAATTGCCCATCCCGAGGCAGCACTTTTCACGATGGTTGTGGTGTGTGTTCTGGAGTCCCAGAGGGCTGACTTTTGAGTTTTCTGAAGTGCAATGATGGGAGCAAATAGGACCAGAGACCAAATTCTTTCCAACATAAACATATGACGTATAAACGGGGAGGAATATGCTTATGCGGGATTCATTGGTTTTTTTGATAGCAGAAAGGTTTAAAAGCATTGTAGGTATACATATAACTCCCAAGTTGATGCTTGTAAAAGTGCATGATCTCTAAACATCTCTAATAATCTTTCATTACTTCAAAGTACATTTCTTGAACATTTACCCTATGAACAAGACAATGTGATTCTTGTCCTAAAAAAAAAACAACTATTTTTACTCACACTTCACTAAAAATAATAATAATAATAATAATAACAACAACAACAACAACAGAGGCCATTGGAGAAAAATTCATCAACTTCCAGCCACAAGACCTACACATTTTCCACCCACCTATATCTACCCTCCCTCTTACTACTTTAGAAGAGGCAGATTCCTTGTGTTTGAGGCCAATTCTGTCTTACATGTTTTCTTGATATTTACTTTTTTCTTTCTTGTTTTCTCTTACCAACTGTTGCCCCATGCTGTGAGAATTTGAATGTGGTCAACCATATACCCTTTACAAATATGTTTTTGATTTCCTAATTGATTAATGTTTTATTACTTACACTTGAAGGTTGTAAGGTGAACACACGTGTTCACTTTTTAAAAAATTTATCATGTTTATATGCATATTATATAGATATATGTGTAGTTTTTACATCACATATTTATGATAAAAATGAATTAATGGAGAATTTCACAGCAGTTGTTAGTGATACACCAGTGTCCAAGTTTGACAGTAGCCTCTACAGCTTCCGAACTTACAAAGTTCAGCAAGAGACAGCGACATTAAACCAATAAACACACAATAATTGTGACTAGTGGTAAACTCCAGAATGGAAGGATGTAACCAAATATGTGAGTTTGGGAAGCTGTCACAGGGATGTGATATTGAGACTTGAAGCCTGATTGCAAATTGGGCAGGAAAGAGCTGAGAGATTGAACAGGGCCAGGAAATATCATTCCTGGCAGGGAGTTGAGCCAGTGAGTAGATCCTAAGACGAGGAACCTGATGTTTTCTTGGATTCGGGACTGGAGCTCAGTGAGCAGAGGGAGAGCTGCCAACAGGGGAAGAGAACCACACCAGGTGGCGAATTGGGAAGGGACATTTTGCTCCTTATTTTACTTGACTTCTTCATCACATTATTTTATCATCAACCTTTCATTCCGTGACTGCACTTTACTGATTTTCCTTCCAGCTTTACTTTCTCAGTTCCTCCTCATCTGCCCATCTTCCAAATGCTGGTGTCCTTTATGAGCAATTGAAAATGCTATGCAGATACCATCTAGGAGCACAGAAAGATTTTACAAGGACAGTGGGACAAGTATAGTTTTAATGACTCAATTTGCAGATTTTAGATTTCCATGGCACTAGTATCTGAAATTTATATTCATGAGAACTACCTTGTGAGCTAGGGTAATCCTTCATAGTTTCTTTCCATTTTTTTTACAAGGAATGACATCCCTATTACCCAGTGCTAATTTTACTATATACCACATTACCTGGGTAGAAATACATCTGAGTCCCCTTATGGAGCAACAATATGAAATATTGCTATAGTAATTCAGAAATGTCTAACTTTAATAACTAGATATTAAACACTAAGAAACTTAGTGACTTCCAATTTTTTTTCAGAAGATGAAAAGGGACTGTAAAAAAGCTGGCAGCTGACAGATCACAAAAATGTCACTTGGTATCGAATCCCTATTTTTATTTTCAAATTAAAGGGATCAAATAATTGTGTGACGATAGCATAAAATAAGTTTCCATTCTGTTCCACTTATCTTTATGGACAGTGTACCCCAGCAATTACATCTTATAAAATAAAAAATATACAATTCATGCAGCATCCTGTCTTATTCTAGTTGTAGGTACCATTTAATCAGTGCTGCATGTCTCTTGGTGGGCTGCTCTGCAGTGTGCCCAGGCTGAACTGCTTTCCTTGTGGATATCTCACTTTCAATAACTCTGAGCTTCTTCTCTTGGGTTAACAAATTTTGCAGGAGCAATAGTTTCCAGTTCCTGAATATAAGTTGAAAAACTGGCTGCCAAAATTTGTTTTGGAAGCCAAAATAGGTACTGTTAATCAAGGACACGTGGCGGGGAAGAGGAGGGAGAGTTCCTCTATTCATCTCCTGAGCTTGCTGGGGGATCTGTCAAGCATGTGTTCCTTCTGTCCTATTAGGCTATGATGTGGCAGATTCAGTTATATCCTTCAGAAGTTTTGAGTTTCTGTCTAAAGAGAAACTCAAAGAGCAAAATCTCGCATTGCTTCATAATACGGCAAATGCTTTGAGGGTGATCCTAGTCTTGTGTTTATGTTAGACTCCGTCCCTCTAATGGTCTTCTAGGTTCCATAAAATGTGAAGGTTGTTCACCTTCCTCTTCAGCTTCGGCTCAGCACCCCAGCTTCATATGTCGTCCTAGAATTCAGTAAATAGCCAATGGGGAAAATCAGCTGTATGTGTGTGAGTCTTCAACTTTCTAATTCATAATGCCAGTCCTGCTAAATATAACTGCAAAAATATATGCTGGGTTTCTTTCCTCCTAGCAAAATCCCTCTGCTGGGCTAATCCCGATCCTAAGAAATTCTCCTGAGGAATAAAACACTGAACAATTGTCTGTTCACCTCAGAATGATGATATTATTTCTGGAATCCAAGTTCTGTTGTTTAAAGGAACCAGAAAATACAGATAGATACATATATATATGTGTGTGTGTGTATGTGTGTGCACGTGTGCGCATATATATGTGTGAGTATATATGTGTGTGTGTATATACATATACACACACATATATATATTTTAAGTAGTATAGGTGTGCACGTGTGCACATATATATGTGTGTGTATATATGTGTGTGTGTATATACATATACACACACACATATATATATTTTAAGTAGTATAGGATTTATTGGAAATAATTATTTCATGGCAAAAGTCTGCAATTTTAAAAAATTTTTGTCGTTAAGTATTACAGTTGGTGATCACCTGAAAAGTAGTCTCATTTTAGTTATTAGGATGAACAAAGTTTAGTGTGGAGAAAGGAAAAGATATGGTGGGTTAGCAGAAAAGTGTAATGGTGTTCAGACAACTATTTGGAAATATGAATTTTATATCAGGAAAAAAAAAAACATGTCACCAAAAAGAAGGAATTTAGCTTTTATATATTTTGTAAAATGTCTTTTCACTGAAAAGTGCTTAAAGTTTCATTTATTGTGTTCATTTGTGTTTACATTTCAGAAGTAGAGTTAGTCTCTTTTTTCTTTTACCTTAGCTATAAAAGAATATTAAATGTTCTCAGTAACAAAACCACTTTCAAAGAAAGTAAGTCTGTGAATCAAATCATAAATGTGCAGCCAAGAATTTCAGAAATATTCCAAATCAACAACTTATAAAATGGTATAGTTGGTTCAGACATGGTAAGAGAGGGAGGAAACATGATACTACATTTTTCAAATAAAAATTTATTAATAAATATTCAGGAGTGAATCCTAAGAACACAATGATATCTGTAGAGATACCCAAAATCAAAATTGTTCTTTACTTTCTGGGTCAAAGAATAATAAAGATCAGTATCTTTACTTCATTAGGTTTATGTTGTATTTTCTTCTCATTTTGGAATGACTAAATGGAACATAAAGCACACAGATTTATTGAAAGTAGAGTAAAAGTCAATAAACAATTTGTATCTAATAATAAGCTACTATATTAAACCCTTGATTTTTATCAAAGGAATCTAATTATTGAATTTATTTGTAATAATCCTGCCGTTTTGAGACATTAGTTTTGTGTGACTTGTTAAAATGACTGGTTGGATTATACTAATTTGAATATTAGTGAACTTTCCTGATGATGCTAATATTTTTCCCAAGAAAAGTTTCCTATCATTTTGAAATGACAATCAACACACAGAGATTAGTGGTTAAGAAAAACAAAATAATGGAAAGAAAAACTACTTGCACTTAACATAGAGAGTTAAACTCTCATGCCAGTTTTGCCAAATGTGAATTTCAAATACCATGTTTTATACATACATACAAAAATAAAATATGTGATTATATTTTATTTTTCTTCTCTTTTTACATTACCCTTTATAGTCTCTATTTGTGTTTCACTCAAGGTGGAAAAGAAACAATAGTTGACAACAATTTCTTTTCCTAGGAACTATACTTACTTGCAAATACATTAACTATCATCACCTCAGATTTTATATGTGCTACATGTCTGTCGGTGAACTGCACTGCAATGTGCCCAGGCTGAAATATTTTGTGTGCGTGTGTGTGGGAAATCTCATTATCAATGTCTCTGAGTTTCCTCTCTTGCATTAGCAAATTTTACTAGTGAGAAATTTTATAATTCCTGGATGTAAGTTATAAAAATGGCTGCCAAATTTTTTTTGAGCCAAGTGAAGGTTTGAGGGTGGAAACCACACTGTTCCATGCGCAGACTTTTCACTTAACTCCCAACTTCAGCCCAAGTGCCACCACTTGCAACGACACTCACTGTCGTTTAGAGGGACTGTGGTTCCAACTCTCTCAAAGGTAAAGCTTTGACTCTTCTCCCAGGATTGTTGGAGTGGGAGTTATCCAGCTGCATGGGAAAGAAAAGAGAATTTTGGAGGAAGGCAGGTCAGCCCCAGCTGTCTCTGTTTTGGAGAAGCACTTGAGGCTTCTGGACTCTGAGGCCTTAGGTGATCTCAGCACCAACCAGCTTGCTTCTGGATTTCATGCAATGCCAGCACATGTTTTACTGCTCTCTCCATGCTAAGTTAGGTATGGCTGCTTTCAGCTTCCAAAATATTGGTGCTGCTGTCCTCTCTCCTTACTTCTTTGGCTGACAATGTGCACACCATGTTGGGCTGGGCTTTGGAAGAGATTGGTTATAAACACATGTATGAACCACTGACATTATTTAAAGGAAGTCCCTTACTACATTATCTTTAATGACTACATTATATTCTAAACATAATTTTTATGATACTTTTATATCCTTTGCCAGGGTTTTTTCTCGACTATGCAATATTTTTAGATATACAACTCCTGAGGTTGAGAAGAGTTCACTGTGCAGGGCTGTTAATTTGGGGACAACTATGGCAATGGTAAAAACTAAACTTTTCTAGACTAATGGCAACAGAGGATGATATTGTAAAGACGAAAACTTTTCTAGACCAATGGCAAAAGAGGATAATACTCTGAATTGAAAAAGAGTCCAACTTCCGAGCATGAGTTTGTTCCTTCCAAAATGCATTTTAGAGGCAAATGGGAAACATGTTTGATGATTGAAAGTAAATCAGTAGAAATGGGTCATTACCAATACACAGAGAAAATATATTCTAAAATAATGGTGATTTAACTTAAAACTTGGTGAACGTAGCAAATGGCCTTCAGCTGTAAGAAGCTAAGATACCAAATTATCTAGAGGCACTTCCTGGAAATTACAAAATACAGAGAGGAAACATTGATGGAGATGCCATGCTGATGTTACCTGGTGAATGTTGGAGTGAACATTGTGAACTTGAGGTGATAATCAATAATCTGATTTGAACTAGACCATTCTCATGAGATCAAAGGGAAGGAAGCAGAATTGCAAGGTCCACTGGGTATGAACAGGAATGGAGAGTAGAATTTGGAGGAATGCTGGGGCTCACAGAGACAATCTGCAACCTCGGATTGAGCTGATGTAGAGGCCCAGCTATCTAGTTGAGGACTTACTTCTATGCCTTCCTGCTACATTTTCTTAGCTTCTTCCAGACTCCACTTGTGCACTCTGAATCAAATCTTGGTAGGGAAGCTTCTAGCTTCACTTCAATAAAAGTGGAATCTTGCATTGTGTTTAGATTCTAGGTCTTCTATTTCATGTGTTCATTAGATGGGAGAAAGGTTAGATAATAAGAGAGTCTCAGGCAATCGAAATATAAACTGCTTGATGAGAACTTACTAGACTGCTTTTCGGTGCCTCAAACAAGGACGGTTTCTAACCTGTTGTAAAAAAACAAGTGGAAAACTCATGTGCATGCAAATCACCGCATTAGCTTGAAACATCTATTTCATATCCATGATCTTCATACCTGTTTGGAAATATAAAACAATTCAGTGAGACCAGTACTTATGGTTCAGGGGTCAATGGAAAACAAGTTTTGTGGGAGCAACTTCAGTCCACTAAAGCCAAGGAATTTCAACAGCTATTTGCATAAGCCTATCCTGAGACCCTCTGGGAAGAACTGTAGAATTTGAGCCTCAAGATAGGTTCTCCATTCAAATATAACAGAAGTCAGATGTTTCTCCTACATATTTAGCCTTCTGATATGAGAATATTGTTTAATTCAAGTTCTAATTTCAACTCAACAATATGATGAAATGGTTTTTGAAACCACTCACCTTGACTTCTCCTTGATTGTTGATTTATTATTTTCTTATTCTGCATTCAATCTTCCTTCAGCTAGAACTGTGCTAAATGATACTTTTTATATTGTTTGATTAGTAGTACATAACACCCTCCAAGGAAGAACATCATAGTCAACATATAAACAGAAAAAAATAGGAATGCAAAATAAAGAAATATAACTAACAAAATGTACACAGAAATCGGAACCATATGATTCAATCTCAAATTTCTGATTTACCACTTACTAGTTATGCAACGTAGTGAAGACAATAGTATCTATTAATAATATCTTTCCATAAATGTAAAATGTCAGCATTTGTAACCATCCCTATGAGCTATTGCAAATATCATATTAGATAATGCCACTTTAAATCACCTACTCGTCAGTTAACTGAGAACAATCAAGGAATAAGTGCTGACTCCTTTCATTCTTTTAGATCTGTAATCTTTTTCTTATTGTCACATAATAATTGTACATATTTATGGGGCACTAAGTGATGTTTTGATAAATGTATACAATATGTAATGTTGAATTCAGGGTAAGTAGAATATCCATTACTGCAAATCATTTTCTTTGTGTTGGGAAGATAGAAAATTCTCTCTTCCAGCAATTTTGAGATATGCAATAATTTATTGTTGACAGTCACCCTACTGTGCAATAGGACACCAGAACTTATTCTTTCTTAGTTCTAATTGTAACTTTGCACCTATTAACAACTTTTCCCCATCTTACTCTCCTCCCTACCATCTCCAGTTCCTGGTAACTACTATTCTACTTTCTACTTCCACATGACATACATTTTTTTCTTTTTTCTTTTTTTTAGCTCTCACAAATGAGTGAGAACGTGCAGTATTTGTATTCTGTGCCTGGCTTATTTTACTCAATGTAATACCCTCCAGGTTCATCCATGTTGCTGCACATGACTTGCTTTCATTCTTTTTATGGATGAATAGCTTTTCATAGTATAAATATACACCACATTTTCTTTATTCATTCATTATGGAACCATTTTTATAATTTCTAATTTCTATATACACATCATTCTTGTTCTTTCATGTCTGTTATTTACATTAATAATCTCTACTCCTTTGTATACACAGATTTCTAAAGTTGAGAGTGTGGGAGCAAGATGAAGAAACAGCGTTATCAATTTCCAGGGATGAAAGAAGCACTATTAATAAGAACTAATTTATTTAAACTGTTTCACATAACATCTTTGGCTGACTTATTCTTTATAACATAATAAAAAGACTACTAGGTTTTACAGTAAATGTATTGATCCCAAAAAGAGAAACCATTTTTACATATGAGCAAATCAGCAAAGTTTTGTTGAGTAAAACACACTGTTTTATCACATACACTTGTATTTGCAAGGACTCTAGAGGATGGCGTGTTCCATTTATCAAAAACCGTTTCCGTTTTCTTCTTATTATTCTTCTTTATAACTAATTCTTTATAAAATCTACTGGCAATATAATGGACAAAATCATTTGATTTAATATAAAGTAAAAATACTTTTTAGGGAATACTCCTTTATTGCAGTGCGATGCTCCTATCTGGATATTTGTATGCCAATTTATTTAAGACTTATTGCTAAGACTTTTAATTCTGAAAGAAAAATAATAGCAAAACAATTGTCCTTGAGGACATCTGAATTGTAAATGAACAAATTTTTAAACAAAAAAGCCAGCACCATTAAAACAAGGCGTAATACATTCCCTACAGCACATACTAGTTTTTCCAAAAATAACATTATGACTCATTTCCTTTAGTTTCAGTTATTTGTTGATTAACATAAATATATATTTGAAGTTCTCATTTGGTAATTACTAGATCTTTCCTAAATGACTAATTTCTTGGCCATAAGTCATATATTTTTGCATGATGGACTGGATTATTTCTAAAAATTGCAGTCAGGCAGAGCAAGCAGAGTCTTAAAGCTTAATTCTAGCTGCAGGTCATTTTTTTTTTTTTAAATAGATGAGTATGTTGATGTAGAAAATGTCTTTTTACATCAACTTAAAGCATTAAAAATCCAGTTTTTTATCATCTCCATTTCCTTTACTATTTCGAAGAATTAAGATCTTCATATGCACCAATCATTATAAGATGTCATGACTAAATTATGATTTACAAAAGTGAAATATTTCTTCTTCCTTTTTTTTTTTTTTTGAGACGGAATTTCATCCTATTGCCCAGGCTGGAGTGCAATGGTGTGATCTTGGCTCACTGCAACCTCTGCCTCCTGGGTTCATATGATTCTCCTGCCTCAACCTCCAGAGTAGCTGGGATTACAGGCACCCACCGTCATGCACAGTTAATTTTTTGTATTTTTAATAGAGATAGGGTTTCACCATGTTGGCCAGGCTGGTCTCCAACTCCTGACCTCAGGTGATCCACCTGCCTCGGCCTCCCAAAGTGCTAGGATTACAGGCATGAGCAACTATGCCAGGCCAAAACATTTCTTCTAATCAAGAATGCTTATCATTATCCATTCAAAAAAATTTAAAAATTACAATAAATCCCAATTTGGAAGCATGTTATGGCATGCTTTTTCAAATTTGTCAACAAAGTAAATCAAATTCTCTATTATAGTGATGAAGAAAACAGAAACAGTTTTTGATAAATGGAACACGCCATCATCTAGAGTCCTTGCAAATAGAAGTGTATGTGATAAAAACAGTGTGTTTTACTCACCAAAACTTTGCTGATTTGCTCATATGTACAAATTGTTTCTCTTTTTGGGATCAATATATTTACTATAAAACCTACTAGTCTTTTTATTATAAAAGTATTCAGGCCAGGTGTGGTGGCTTATGCCTGTAATCCCAGCATTTTGAGAGGGCAAGGCAGGTTGATACCAGCCTGGCCAACATGGTGAAACCCCATCTCCATTAAAAATAAAAAAAAATTACCCGGGTGTTGTGACGGGCGCCTGTAATTCCAGCTGCTTGGGAAGCTGAAGCATGAGAATCACTTGAACCCTCCAAGCGGAGGTTGCAGTGAACCGAGATCACGCCACTGCACTCCAGCCTGGGCGACAGTGTGAGACTTCGTCTCAAAAAATAAAAATATTCAAACATCATTAATATAATATTGACACAACTCTCACCACGTCTGCATGTCACCTCTGTGATTATTTACTTAGTTGTTTTCGTATTAAAAGTTCTTTCTTTAAAACCAACAATTTTATTTGCATAGAAAACTTCATAGCATGCCCATAAAAATGACTTGGAATACACAAGAAAACTACTAAAATAATGAAAACCCATAGTGTGCATTCCCCTATCCTCTTTTTTAAGAGCCCTATCCTCTTTTAAGGTGTCGCACTGTGGGTTCTGCAACATAGTTTTCTAAGCTCCCGCTGAGAAAAATTTAAGTTACATCAGGTGCTAAGATTTGGTTATCATGATCTTGTTGGTTGGTTAAATTGGGTTTATTTTGAACATAGGAGAAGAAAATTGTTTTAATGAGTGAAAATGTTTTCATATGAATACAAAAGCAAAGCACACAAAACCAGCCTAGGAAGAAACTAAGCAATGTGGAGAAGGAAGATTACTTTATGAGCACTGATAAAATGCAATAAATTGATCCAGAAGCTGGCAAAGTGTGGGTACTGATGAAAAAGTTCAGAGGGGTTCACTGTGAAGGCGGGAGTAGCTTATTCTGAATAATAATTCATTTGTTATAATATATTTAAACACATTGAGTATCAAATATGTATCACGCACTATGTTATGCAGTCTCTGAAAAAATGGTTGTGAAGAAAGTTAGGCCCCATGTCTACTGGAGGAGGCAGATGGAGAATTGCTGCTTTGTGGGGAATTGAAAGAACTCTAGAACACAGAATCCAGGAGTCAGGGAAGAGTCCCAGGTGATGTAAACTGGGTCTTCAAGGATGCACAGGAGTCAGTCAAGACAAGGAGGAGGAAGAAAGGATCCAAAAGAGAAGTGGTTTCTGTGGGAAAGAGAATTTCTGGGGTGCCAGCTGAGTTGGTCTCCCCTGTGTGAGATACCCATCCGGATCCATGGGCAGCCTCTGAGGAGAAAAGTCTCCTTATTGCCTTCATGTCTTTATGCCCCGAAAGCATAACCGCTCAGCGGCCTTCCACAGGTTGCTCAGGGAGGTAACACTCCCTTGAAGCAGTGGAGTATAATCAAACATCTTGGCTCCTCCTGAAACCTGCTCCCATCCGTTTTAAGTAGTTTAGACACATGCTTTTACTCAAGGAAATTCACAGAAACCGCCCCTGCTATACATCTTACCGAATGACTCACGAATTCTCCTTCTCTGATTAATCCTTTTCCTCATCCCTTCCTCTCCCTCCCATCTGCCCTAAGAACAAAGAGCTTGTAAACCAATAAATTGGGCGGAGCCGGAGAGCTCTGGTCCTGAGCAAGTCTCTGAGCTCCCAACCCCTCCGGACCCGCCTTTTTTTTTTTTTTTTTTTTTTTTTTTGAGCTGGAGTCTCGCTCTGTCGCCCAGGCTGGAGTGCGGTGGCCGGATCTCAGCTCACTGCAAGCTCCGCCTCCCGGGTTCACGCCATTCTCCTGCCTCAGCCTCCCGAGTAGCTGGGACTACAGGCACCCGCCACCACGCCCCGCTAGTTTTTTGTATTTTTGGTAGAGATGGGGTTTCACGTTGTTAGCAAGGATGGTCTCGATCTCCTGACCTCGTGATCTGCCCGTCTCGGCCTTCCAAAGTGCTGGGATTACAGGCTTGAGTCACCGCGCCCGGCCCGGACCCGCCTTTTAAACGCTTATTCTGTCTCTTTGTAACTCCTTTGTCTCCGCCGGACTCGGGGTATCCGCTGTGTGCTGCCGGGCTGGTTTCCCCAACAGGTTTGTGCAAAGCAGCAGGTACACTGAAGAACATACAAAGAGCGTCACGCAGCCTGAAGCATAATGCGCGTGTGGTGGAGGGGCTTGGCACAGATTCTAAGATGTGAAAGAAAGACCTCAGAGGCTTAGGAGTAGCGTCTTTTTAAAAATATGGAATTAGCCACCAGGGTAATCATTAGAGATGATAATTCCTTCTTAGAAAGTCTACTCAAATTTTTATATTTCATATTATTTTCAAAAGAGTGATGCAATTAATTGCAATATTTCACAAATAAAACCTGATCATCTTGCTTTATACACGGGATAAATGGACTTTGAAGGAGACTTTGTTAGGAAAACAGACATGGTGATGCAATAGATGCATGGTCAGTGTAACTAGGGGCTAAGGAGGCAGGTATGAAAATAGAAAAGAAATAAAATATCAGAAAGATTGTCATCAGAGTCAGGCGTTATTCTGGAGTAAAAGAGAGAGATTTGGTTACCTAGTACATTAAATTAACTGATATTTAAAAGTCAACAAAGAGAGAGGATGCTGTTGGAATTGAGGGAATGAGGGCAAAATAGTTTCTGAGTGAATTTAGGAGATAAAAATAAGGAAGTGAAGCGAAAAATGATTGGACGTCACAGTGTTTTACAATAAAAGTTATACAGATGATTGATTATTAATCTTATCTCTTTAGCAATGAGTAAGTGGGTTGAAAAAAATTGATCTCTAAAGTAAGGTTCTTGTTACTAAAAATTCAAGGTTAAAATTGTGTTACAATTTGAATATGGAAATGCTTACCTGAGAATGTTTGGGTAATCAAACATATGTGTACTTTACTTTGTTTCTGGACCATCTGTTATTTTTATTAGTAAAGAAGTATTTAGCTGATTCTTTCTAAGATAATTTTGTCTAATTAAATATATCAGGTATCTACAACTTATTAATCTTAAAATATTTCCAATGTATTGCCACTTGTACACTGAAATGATAGAGGTCTAATAATAAAATTACAGGAAGAATAAGTAAATAATTGGCAAGGTTGAGAAATTAAAATGTAATACAAATATTCACACGTCTTTTTCCTACTCTGGAAAATTTTCAGACCAATTACTCTAAAATACTCAGTGATAACACTCGAAATAGTTTTTGAACATAAACAATAATTGTCTACTAATTAAGTGAAGATAAATGAATGAATGGCTCAGGTTATCTGTAATGATTGACTGACATTTTCAGTCAATAAAAACTCATAATATGTTCATTCCATTTAGATCTGAAACAAATCAATTTTCAATATTTTAATATAATCTCTTTATGTAGAAATTATCCTACTTTAAAGCTTTCTATTTCTTATGTTCTGTGTTGAATACGTTGTAAACACAACCAAAGTGAGAATATCTTGTCTTTTTTCTTTTAGAAAAGTTATAGAAAGATAAGAAAAAATAAGTTTTGCACACTTAGAGAGTAATAAGGATGATAGAGAGGAAAATAAACTATATGTTAATAATATTCTTCACAATGGCTTTCAGATAACCAATGCCCACATGTTTTTTTTTTTTTTTCTGCAAGAAGAGGAGTGTCTCTTGAATCAAAATAATTTATATGAAGTAAGAATTGAAAAATACTAAACATTCATTTATGAAGATGATTGCACTGTTTGCTTAATTGGTTACCATAAAGAGATCCTGAAAATATCAAATGATGAGTTGAGATTACTGAAATAATAAAATAGGTGACAATATGACTTACATGGACACACTTGAACTTATATAACAGAAATGAGAATGTTGTAAAACACAGTGGATGTTGATGTTTGCAAATTAAGTTAGGTAAACATTTTCTGATAAAAATTAATACATTCATTGAAAATTGCAAGTGGTTTTCAATTCCTAGATTTTGAGTATTGCCTTCAATCTCTATTGTATAAAATGCGTAACTAAAATTAAATGTTTCCTATGTTACATGATTTATTCCTAAAGAATATTGTCTGCATATGTTGGACTGAGGGTAGGTTTATTTGAATGCTATTTAAATTAATCACTGTCTTCATGCTTCTTCTTCCTTTTTCATTGGGTATTTTGTGTTTTGAAAGTTAAGCTTTTAAAGAAAGGCCTTTGGAAGTATGCTATCAAATTTTTGCAAAACCAAAAATGAATGACAAAGAATGTGTGTGTATTCCAGGAATGTGTATGTATTCATAGACCCACACGTTTATGTGACTTGGTAGTATATGGATAAAGTGATAATACTGAATATTTCTGGTGTGAGAAATCTTAGTTAATGATTGTTTTCTTCCCTTGGTCTGTGTTTTCTAAAGGGAGCATGAATTATATTTTGTTATAGAGAGAATACATATTATTTTTTAAAGACAAAAAGCTATGGTAGATCAAACAACAGCAAAAAAAAAAATTGGCTGTTTTTGAAAAAGAAAATTCCCTGAAAGTAGGACTATTCTAGTTATCATAAATAATGTAAAAAGTTTGGTGGGCAAAGAAAATTTTTGTATACCTACACAGGATAATCAAATATAAAAATGCTTAGGAAGATTAATTTAATGAGATGATTCAGCTGCTGAAACCTATATAAATGCAATATGCTGTGGTTGGCTTTAATATCAGATGTATACAAATTGCTAATGAGCAAAAAGAATAATTGCATCAACTTTTAGCAACTCCGAAATTTATAATTAGTATGGATATCTTTGATAAGTACTTTAAATACCATGAAATGTACAGTGATGGAGTAATGTTCTGTTTATACAGTCTCACACTCACTAGTCAGAATTAACAATACCTTTCAGGTTTGAGATCAACTCAAATTTTGTTTCTTAGCTATAGAAGATATTTTGCTTAAATCTTGCACTTTAGTACTTCAAAACTTCATGTTAAGTGTCAAAGAGTTAAACAATTGAAATACCATAACACTTCATATCGGGGGGACATTCATTTGTTAGGAATAGGAATTGTCACAGAGCTGTTGCCACTTTCTGGCTCGAGTCCTGGGTACACACACAAGATTTTTACCAGCCTCCTTTTGGTTAAGATGGGATCATGTGACCAGGTCCTTGTCAGTTAAGAGTTGGTGTGAGATTTCAGCATACCCTTTCTCTCTTGTGGCTTGAAGTGAAGTGTTCTTGTAGAATGTAGAAATGCAGTCTGGACTCCGGAGTTAGTGGAAAGCTGTAAAGGAGGGTCTCCTGACCCACAGTGGAATCTTAAGTGGGCCAGCCATAAATCTGAGTTTAATAAGATTCCAGGTTGATTCTCTGGCATAGTTCACCTTAACTTAATGAATACAAGCACATTAATTAATAATTAAGAAAATTATGTGCTTCTGTGTTATTTCCTAATATTAAGGTGTTTGGGGTTAGGTAGAACCATACTTTTATTTTCATAATAAAGTTTATTTTTCAACATTCAGCAATCTTATTTGATCCTTTATTTGTCCAAAGCACACAGCAGTACACCCCATTATCATACTCTGTCTTTCCCCAAGGAATTGTATTAGGTAGGAAAAATATAGCGCATTCAACATAGAAATTTCTGTTTCTGCATTCTAAGCCATAGGGTATCATTTATTTTAGCCATGATTCTACTATTTGGGAAATATATTGATTAATCTTATTGGGTTATACAGGAAGGGGGAAAAGTAAGCATAGTAGTCTAGAGAAGTTTAGACAAAATAACTTACTGTGTATAATACATAACAGGAATTTGGGGTTTGAGAATTTGGGACTGGTAGTCTGAGTAAAATCAGATGAGACATATGACAACTAGCAAAAATGAGATCTCCAGAGAGGGTAGATTTTCAGAGTGAAAAGCAAGGTAGAAGTAGCATCCAGTTTTATAACATTTTCCTGTTTCAAATTATTCTCATTAGATGAAACCTTCAGTTAAAGTCTACCACACATGGTAATCTCATTACTGAAAGTGTAAAGAGTAAAAGAAGTGGTTTGGTATCCAGTGTTGAGACAGTGGTATAGAAAGAGGGCAAGGGTTCCAGGAAAGAAAAAATGGTTTGTTACTAGGCAATCATCAAGAAATTGACTGCAATGTAGGCTGGCTCAGAGGTAAACCAGAGAAAAGCTGTTTCTTGACAGACAGACAAGCAGAAGGTAGTTATTGAAGGAATAAGAATGCAGGAGGATGCAGACTGAAATTCCCACAGCTCCTAGAGTATGTCCTTTGTGTATTAAAGGAAGAAACGATCTCAAAGCTGGAAGAGTTGGAGACAGGTAAGTAAGAGTTCTTTATCTCTTTTATCTTTAACCATGTATTTTGTTGCTTAGTAACATTTGCCACTTTTTAAGACCTCATTTCATAGTGTCCAATGTAAGAGCACATTTAAAAGAATTATATTTTAAATTTAATACCATTGTAAACCAAAAATAACTTATAGAATTTATATATTTTATATATATATACACACACACATATATGCATAATGTAGAATATATATATAATAGGTAGACTATATAATTAAATATGTTTTTATGTCCACAGAGCAGGGAATTCTATATGTAAATTTTCCCCACTTTTCAGTAAGAAGTATTATATACAAATCTTTTTCTTCTACAATATACAGTTGACATCTGTTTCACTCTGTCTAGACAGCATCAGAGTAAGGTAAGAGCCCAGTTTCTGGAGTCCGATGTGTATATTCAAATCATAGCTACATGACTCAGAAAAAGTTACTTAACTTCCAACTGCTTTAATTTCTTCATCTGCAAAATGAAGATAATGTTAGTACATTTGTCTTATGGATTTTGTAAGGATTAAATTACCAAAATACTAACAGATATGTATGTGAATGTTTACGCTGTTCGATAAGTGGAAACAAATATTTGGAAGTTAATCAATCTTGTTGAAATAAGGACCCATGATTATTTTTCTTTCATGACTGATTATAACCAGAGTGTTGTAAGTTGTAGTAAACTAGTTTACATTTTAGTTTGTGTTTGTTCTAATACGTCATTCTCATTTTGGTGGTAGTTTTCATTTCAACTATTATTCTAGTTATGAAATCATTTTAGTTTTATTTCTAGCTAAATGAGGTAATTGTGCATTCCTATATGAATTCTTATTGTCGAATCTGAATACAAAAGATGGTTATAATACTAATAACCAACAAATTGCAACAAGTAATAACTTGAGGACAAATTGTAACAAGCAATAACTTGCAGCAATGGGAAATAAAAATATTGGATTCATATTAGGTTTCATTTGTTGTCATTACTGCAAATTAAAATTGACATTTTGGTTTAATTTGTTTGATAACAGCTGCCATTAATTATATTAATGAGCAATTCTCTTACAAAACTCAGAAAGTTCTTTGATGACTTAGCTCTAACCACCTTACTTATCATTATAGGCAACTGAACTCCGCAGGGAATAACCACTGATGGAGTGATTCATTTTCTCTAAGCCTTTAGACCCACTATGTAAGAATGCTTCCTCAGGAGAACTCACGCATGCTTAATTGTTCTTAATCCCATAGCAAAGGGGAAAACAAAATGAATTAAAACCTGTAATAACTAAATGTGTATTCTACCTTTTAAAAACTCTAGTCTTTGCTTTGGTGCTTCCCAACTCACCCTTTGCAATAGTGCAACAAATACAAGTGATAATAATGGAGCTTGAAGGTACATCTGAGAAGGTACATTCTGTCCTCACAGAATCTTTAAATCCAATAATGGGTGTAAAAAGTCATTATTGCTGACACCAAATGATAAGAGAAATCCCTGCAAAAGGGAAGCCATAAAAAAGACTCTACTCCAGGTGAGCAATGGGAGTGAATTTAAATCTTGCCAAGTTAGGAAGAGCATAGGAATCTCCATTGGCGGATCAAGATGTTCCCCTATTTTACAGTGGCAGAGGGCTTTAGTTTTGCATTGAGAACTCTAGAAATAGAAACCTCAAACTCAATCCCCATCAGATAGTAGTAACTGATTAAAATTTTGTGTCCACAAAATCAGAAATAGCAATACATTTCTATGTAGCTAATCTGTCACAGAACAAGAGATGCCAAAGGTGAGACTTGAATGAGTGTTTGATGACCTTTGAGGAAAAGCATGCGTGGACATGTAAAAAGTAGAGATTCAGTAAGGGGATGAGTAGAAACAAATTAAAAATTAGTAGAGAAAGATCCTGTGGAATGAGCAATGATGAAACTCAAAGAAGAAAATTTTAACAAGAAACAAAACAGATTTCCAAGGATTTTTGATTATAGCCCAAAAGGTTACATAAGACAAAAATAGCAAAACAAAAGCAAACAGTCTTTTGAAAGAAATGTGTCATAGCTTGGAGAAAAAATGGAATGCAATGTAAATTAAAAGTGAAAAAACAACTATTGATTTCAAGGACAAACCCCAGAAAACAGTAACTTAAGTATAAGAAGTCTGAAAAAGATACAAATTAAAGAGTGGAGAAGTAATAATTCAATAAATAGTTTTAAAATTTCTTTGAACTGCAGCATGTAAATCTTTGTGTAAACTATCTCCCAAGTCTTGAGGAATACAAAGAAAATACATAAATCAACATATATGACTAACCATAAAAGATAAGCAGAAAGTTTTACAAGTTTCCACATAAAAAGAGCAGACTTCTGAAAAAGGAAAAATAATTATGTTAACAATGCTTCATTTGTAATGCTGACATCTACACAAAAAAGTGCCACCTAAATATTATTGCACAAAGGACTATAATTCAATGGTTATGAAAAACAATATGAACTACCAATGGTAATAAGTATAATGGTAATAAGCCTTATTTTTAGGAAACTCGTAGTCTTTAAATCAGTATTCTGCTTTTAGCCAATAATACAATGGAGCCACAAATACTTTTTGGCTGTATTATTCATAAAAGGAAAAAGTTAAAATCTAAATGTTTGCGTAACATTAATCCTTCTGGACTTTCTATTCATGTGTCTCTTTATGAAGTGAATGCTCCTGTGCTTTCAAACAGCATAATGGACTCTGCTTAAACTTACATTTTAAATCTTTTATGTTTTCTTGAAGATTTTAACTGTTTTCACCAATGTCATTCACCATTTCTGGTGTTCTTCCATTACTTCTCTTGCCACATTTTATTGCAAATTCTTAGTTTCAGTTATGTTCTCCCATTGGAAGAATGTGGAGAAAAAGTGACCTTATTTCTAATTTACTAGATTCCTACCACTTACTACTATGTTGGGCTTATTTTAATATGCTTAACAAATACTTGTTGAATTAATACATTGCAATTTATTTAGCTGAGTACCGTTTAGTGAAAAGTTTTAATTCAACTGTTGCTGTTACAGATATTGATGGATTCTACTTTTGTTCGTTTAGCTATGTTTTTTTCAAGTTTCTGCTTTGCTACATGGGTTGAATTCATATGCATAAAGTGTATATAATAAATTAAAATCTATTATTTGAGTAATAGTATGCTAAATATTGGATACATAACTTGATAAAATATTAATGTTATCTATTTGACAAAATTATATCTCTTTCATTTGTCATTTAGGGTTTTGCCTGATGTCTACACAAATGCCTAAGACTAAAAATAGTCAGCTTTTTGTTGGCTTTTCAGATCATTTAGACAATGTATTATTTTAAAACACAATGAAATTTTATATTGCAATCCAAATGTATATTTTTATTTAATTTATTTTTGAGTTCTCTTGATTAATCTCTTTGCAAATTGTACTAAAATGACTTTTTTTTTTTTTTTTTTTTTTTTGAGACTGAGTCTCGCTCTGTCACCAGGCTGGAGTACAGTGGTGTGATCTTGGCTTATTGCAACCTCTGCATCCTGGGTTCAAGCGACTTTCCTGCCTCAGCCTCCCAAGTAGCTGGGACTACAGGCACTCACCACCACTCGCAGCTAATTTTTTTTGGATTTTTTTTTTTTTTTTAGTAGAGATGGGGTTTCACTGTGTTGGCCAGGATGGTCTCGATCTCCTGATCTTGTGATCCACCTGCCCCGGCCTCTCAAAGGGCTAGGATTACAGGTGTGAGCCACCACACCTGGCCAAGATGCCTTTTTAGATTATTATTGTCTCTTTCTCTCAAAGAGTTTTGCTTCTGTTACTTCCTTATGGTGGAAAATGAAAAAAAAGTTATTAAATGCAGCTCTGTTTTCCAGAGCAATAATAATATCTATGACCAAGATCAAAAGGTAATTCAACCACTACATACAAATATTTATTAAAAAGATGCTCAAAGTTTTGATTCACATCTTCTGCTTTGGGACCATGGAGTTCCAGGACCCCAAAATGCTGTTGATTATAGAATGGAGAGAGTCAAAGATGCTTTCTGTTTCCAACAGAAACAGAGGCCAAGGGAAATATCTATACTTTTGTATTGCAAACCTATGTCATTTCACATGCTCATTGTTATACGTGATGATTGGACACTCTAAATGCTTCGAAAAATGCACTGACTTTGTGGTTCAAAGAACACATGTTGAAACTAAAGTAAGTCTCAATTACCTTATTTTCCAAAGTATGTAACATTATTGCTCTATTGCAATAAAACCAGGATTGTTGATGGTTGAGAAAAGGGCAATAAAAATAAAACCTAAAGGTCATGCTAAGGCCAGAAATAATGAATCGAAATGAAAGTATATGATCCTGGCATTCATATAAAATAAAATCAACCATGGAAATTCACAATAAGCCCAAGGCTATGCACAAAGTATAATAGAGAAAAGCTGGCCTTAAATGAATCCCAGAGGAGACTGTGCAGAATCGCTCTCTGGATGAAAGATGAATTCCAAAATACTTTTATTTGTTGAAATTATTTGAAATGATTGAAACGGCAAGCACGCTTTGGCATATATTTAGTCACTTCAGGGTACCGACACGTTATTAGTATTCAGCACTAATACCAGTGGGCACATTTATACAGTTATTTTCCTTTTCTTGTCATGTGAATGCAGTATTGTTTCCACATGCATACATTCTTCTATAGGCTGAATGAATGTGTTTGTCTGTTGGCAGGTGCATGCAAATATTGTTAGATTGAATATGTGATTGTTTCTTTTTCAGAAATGCAAATTGAATGTTTTAAAAGCATTTTAGTTCACCTTCTGAGTATGCTAGGAAGTGAACGTTGTGTGATTCATCCCTTTTGCAAGGATAATGCAAAATAAAAGCCATTTCTCACCAGCATATAGCTTTATATCTGAAACTCTAGATTCAGCATTTGGGAGTATGCTTCTTTTCATATATAGCTAGGAGGAACAATGCATATTTAGTAAAGGCAAGCGACATAAATATTATAGTTTTGAGCACCAAGTAATATGTTATCATAGTCATCAAATGTTTATTGAACACTTACGTGACCAGTACTAGTATATTGTCATAATAATCAATGTAAATGTATCAGTGAACAAACTATATAAAACTCTTTACTCTTATGGAGATTACATTCTAATGGAGGTTGAAGAGAGAAAGTAAATCAAAGAAGGAGCTGATACAAAATGTTAGATAATAGTAAGTGGTATGAAGAAAAATAAACCAAGTAAAGGAAAAGGGTGTTGCCCAAGGTGAGAAGTATACATTCAATAAGTGTGACCATATTTATGAATGAAATAATATTATGTCTGGCATTTTCTTGAAAATAATCTATGGTCCAATGTAGATAAATAGAAAGGACCATGGATGAAATTCAACCATGAGTTGATTTTATATATATATATATATATATATGATATATGTATGGGGATTCATAATACTGCTCTCTCTGCTTTTGAAAATGTTTATGAGTGTTCATATTTAGCTAATAAAAACAGGGTTCACAATAATTTCCCCAGGAAGATAACATTAAAGAGCCAGATGGGAAAGTGTAAGATTCAGGTGCAGGAATAGCAATTACAAGCTGTTGAAATCATAGCATGCCTGGAAGGTTCTAGAAATAGTAAGAAGGTAAGTGTTGCTAGAGTGGAATGAGAGAAATTGGGAATATTAGGAGATGACATCATAAAGGAGCCAGACTGTGTAGGTCATTGTAAGAATTTCACCATGAGTAAGATAGGAAGTCATTGGAGAGGTTCAGCAGAGAAAAGGTAATCCAATTTGACTTTTAGAAGCATCACCATGGCTGTGTTGCTTAGACAACACTAGAGATAAGCATGAAATTCCTAAGACTTGTCAGTTGGGTATTTCAAAATGCAGAAGATGGTGGCTTGGGGCAAAGTGATATCAATGGAATTAGTGAGATGTGTTCAGCCCCTGAGTTTGTTAGCAGGTGGCATCAATAGGATTTGCTGAAGGACAAAATGTGGGTTGTGATTTATGAGAGAAAGAAGAGACTCATGGATGATTCCAAAATGTGGGCCCATACAAACTGAAAGAAGAATTTTTCCATTAAGTGAGACAAGGAGGACTGCAGGAAGATTAATTAGGGGGAGATTTTGTATTGTTTGTCTTAAGGAAGACAGTGGTGAGAAGACAATGTTTTAAGATAAGAAGGGGTGATATTTCAGTCTCTCTTGATGTCTGTAGATGAGAATTGAAGCTATAGAGTAGCGATAGGTTTATAGTAAGCATGTAGGACTTTCCCTCGAAAAAATATTTTGGAAAAAGCAGAGTGTTTATATTTCCCAATAGTATTTTTTTATAAAGGTTTCAAAGAGTTCTAGTTCTCAATTGTTTCCATTTAGTCACCAGAAACGTATAAACTTGGTTAGTGCTTTATAGTGCCTGGCAGTGAATTTGAGCAGCAAATTGTAAACATAATCCATGACAGTACCTGCATTTCTTAATCTGCAAAAGCTACGTTGCAAATAATGGTATCAAATCTATAGAAATGATTATCACTTGGGCATTAATGTCACATCTGTCTGATTATTCCAAGACTTAAAAAAATTACTTGTCTCCTTAGCATGGAAATAATTTATCTTAAAACCAATATTTCCATTTACAAAGTGCAAAGTGCTTACGTATATATCATATGTTTTGATGCTGATAGCATAGGACCTTTGCAAAAACATTGTTTTCCCTACTTTAAAAATGTGAAACTTGATATTAAGAGGTTGACTCACAATGAGGACTAACTACTACTAAAACTACCATCTAGATCACCTTACTCTTACCTTATATCATTTGTTAATATTACTTTATACTTGGCTGTGTATATATGTGTATAGGCATATTTAAATATACACATATACGTATTTATTTACACAAATACATTTATGTATTAATATATGTATTAGCCCATTCTCACAATGCCATAAAAGTACCTGAGACTGGGTAATTTACGAAGAAAAGAGGTTTAATTGACTCATGGTTCTGCAGGCTGTAAAAGGAGCATAGCAGGTTCTGCTTTTGGGGAGGCCTCAGGAAGCTTCCAATCATGGCAGAATACAAAGAGGAAGCAGGTGTCTTACATGGCAGGGGCAGAAACTAGAGAGAGCTATGGGGAAGGTGCTGCACTTAAACAACTAGATCTCATGAGAATTACTATAAGGAGGACAGTACCAAAGGGATGGTGCCATGCCATTCATAATAAATCTGCCCTCATGATTCAATAGCCTCCCACCAGGCCTCACCTCCAACATTGCGCATTACAATTCAATAAGAGATTTGGCGGGAACACAGATCCAAATCATATCAATATTTTTATGCATACACACACACTTCATTTAGCTAATGCTATGTGTAAAGCTACCGCAAAAACTAGTTGTATAAAACAAAAATTATTGTATTATGCTCAGATTCTGGCCTCATTAATGTATGCCTTTATTCCATGATGAATGGGATCTTGGATTGAAAGTTTCAAATGCCTGGGGTGACTTGAACACCTGGGGGCTGGAGTTATCTGGATATTTTTAATTCACATGTCTGGTGTCTGGGATGGACTTCAACTCGTTGATCAGATTGTCTTCTCATTGCCTTTCCATATAGATCAGGCTTTCTCCAAACATGACAATCTCTGGGTTACTGCACTTTTTGCGTAGAGGTTCAGGGGTCCGTGAATGGATATTTCAGTGAATGAGGCCTTTACAGCATAGCTACAAAAGGCACCTAATAGTGTTTATGCCATGCTCTGCTTGTCAAAACAGTCACAAGATTCAAGGACAAGCAAAACGGACTTCATTTCTCAATGGGAAGGGTATTAATGCGTGGCTGTGTTTTAAAGCCACCACAGAGACCAGCATGTTTAGAGTTTAGTTCTTACCAAAGTTTGTTAATACTTTCTAAAAATAAATACAGTCAGTAAGTCTGGATCAATATGAATGTGCTATAGCAATAGTATTTCTGATGAATTTGGGTTTTTAGTTCCTGAGTCTAATATTGAGGCAGAGGTCCCAACATTCTCTCACAGTGCTGGGCAACTAAAGTCATATTCCCTGCTCACTGCAGGTAGTTTGACCTAGAAATACAAACAGAAAAAGAAAAAAAAAAAAAAAAAAAAAAGAAAACCAAGAGATAAATTGTATGGAGACTCATTAAAGTAGTACATTGAAATAAGGGCTGTAATAGAACGTTACCAATAAAAATAGCAACAAAATATGTCCTTGGTGTTAAAATTGATTTATGTAATCCTTTTGCATTTCTATCCAAGTTGAAGATCCAAAGCTGACGCAAATGCAAATACAGCCTCAAGCTACTGAGCAAAAGAATAGCACGTATTTACAGAGCAGTGCTTCCTAACTAAGAGTGCTACTGCCTCTTTTCTCTCCAGTGGGCATTTGGAAATCTGTGTGATTGGGTTTTCACAATCACTGGCAGTGTTACTGGCATATAATCAGGATGGAGTACCCATAAATTTTAAACATCTTGAAATAAAGCCAGTCTCATGCAACAAAGTATTGTCCCAACCAAAATTTCAATAGAGCTCTAGTTGATAAATATTAATACAGTGGACAATCAACTTGCTTTCTATAAGAGATAAGAATAGATATATATAGAGAGAGATAGATAGATATACACACACACACACATATATATAAAAATTAATTTATTTATCATACCAGAAAATGGCAGCCATTCTTACTGTTAATCCCCATGAAGGGATACCATAATAGAAAATATTTTCTAGTCATTTCTTCTAAGAAGTTTCAGAAATATACATATAGGTCCTTTAAAAAATTATTGTAATTTCCAGATAATATAACAGAATTTATGTTGCTAATAATGTCCCAGTTTTGTTGTTGATTGCTAAAGAGGAAGCGAAGTAGGAGAAACAGTAGTCAATTGCAGCAATGTGGCAATAACTACTATGGGTTTAATTTCAGAAATTGATGAAAGTACTTAGGAAGAATGTATGACTTTGTCTTGGTTTGAGGGAAATCGGGACTGTCTTTCTATAGATTGAAGAAAAAGCCTTGAGTTACAGGAAGAAGAATGTATCAAGATAATAATTTGATGTATGCCAGTTCTGGCCATCTGAACAGGGTTCAGCATTGTTGGAGCTTAATGCATATAGTAAATGATCCAGTTAGGTCTGGAGCAAGAAGGACCTTCAGAATCTGACAGTGAAGTGTTAAGCAGGGGAATGACATTGATCTTTTGGCTTTAAGAAATCACTCTGCCTGCATATAGGGAAAGAAATATGGGAAAACAAACTAGAGGCTGGAACCCAGTTAAACCAGGCAAGACCCAGTTAAACCAAGCGTGGCATCAGGGATCGCAATGAATTGAAGTAATCAAGAGATAATAGGATATATAGGGGTTAGGAACTTGGGAATCAGATGCATCTAATACGTAGTGGCAAGGAAGGAAATTGAGATGGGGAATATAAGAAGATCAGGTATTTTGTATGTTGTGGGAAAGAGGAAGAGTAATAAACATCGAGCCTGCTGAGCATATTGTAGCCTACTGTGCATGTTATCAGAGGTGCACAGTAGGCAGTTAGATACACAGGTATAAAGCACACAGAGAGCTGGTTTGCAGATTGAGACTTGGCAGCTTGTTGCTGTATTGTATTCAGCCACCTTAATATGAAAGATTCAGAATACTTTCCAGATACCCTGGTAGGGTCATTTAGGGGACTTTCCGCTTATTTTCTTTAGAGAGGAATATGACTACTGGGGAAATTACATATCTAGCATTCCGTTATAACCTAAATCAAAGAGAGCCAAGTGGAAATTTCATCAGATTTAAATGTTGTAAAAAATAGATACCAGCAATAAAGATTACATCTTCAGATGGAATATCTATCAATCATCTATCTATCTACTATCTATATTTTTCCTATATTCTTATTAATAAAGCTCTGAATTCTTTATGTAAAGTCCAGTGTTTCAGCCTAGAATAAAATCCAGTTCAAAAGCTGGACATAATCATCAGCGCTTTTCTTTTTCTGTCTATGAACTTGGCTTAAAGAATAAGATTTTCATATGTTTGGCAAGGTTGCAAAATTAAGTTAATTAGAAAGAGTTACCATGGAGAAAATAGATTGTGGCAGATGTAAATAATCAATAATTGAGGAGGAAAGTGAAAGTGTACCAAAAGAATGTCTAGCAGGATATGCCTCTGTCATGGGGAAATGAGTAATTAAACTAGTAAGATAATTTGCCCTCTCCATACTTTCCTTATAGTCCTATAGATTATTATAATGCTATTTTACTGAGGTTTGGGGCAAACTTTCATGAGTTTTATAATTGAATATTTAAAAATTTAATATATTTTGATATTAAATATCGGCATCAAAGGAAGGATGATCATAAGCATGATTGCACATCTATCTATCTGCAGAAAGGTTAATGTGGTATTAATAAGTAGAAAAAAATGATCACTAGTCTATATCATAAAACTTGTGTTTAACTCATAGGTGTGAAAGATGGGGCTAACCTATAGCCTATCATTTAATAATGATTTCAGAATGTGGGAATTGTTAGATTAATGACAATTTTATGAATTCATTTATACATTATACATTTACTCAACAAATTAGTATTAAGCATCTATTAGTATGTGTCAGTCGCTCTTGAATGAGCTGAGGGTACAATAGTGAACCAGAGACACAATGTGTTACCCCTAAATAACTTATATTCTAGTGATATGGGGGAGATAAAAACCTAGTTATATGTAAGTGTTCTGATAAATATAAAGTTTTTAGTGAAGAATAGGTGATTAATATCCTGGATTCAAAATTGATTTGCAGATTTCCATTTTTGCCAATACACTAGATCATCTCAAATGTTTTCAGTATTATAGACTTCCAGAATGAAATATTAAAAGAACCTCCATTATCAAAATGCTTGGTTGATTTACAGGAAAGTAGTGAAATCCTCAGGTGCTAAAAAGTGAACAGGGACTTGGAACCCAAAGCATTAACATCAGGTAGAGACAGAAGGTGAAACCTTGCTCCGTTTGAAGGGGGATAATGGAATTAAGATTCATGAATAAAGATGAGATCTCAAAAGGCTCTCTTCTGAGGAAAAGCTGTAATGTAAAAAATTCTACTCATGAATACAGAGAGACATGAGACAAGCTTGTCTGTCTTGGCTTGAATTCCAAATCAGAATAATCACTATTATCCATATCTATGGGCCTGTATGCGCTGATGTTTTGGATTGAGTTTTTACTATTCATGACATTAGGAATCTTCAGTGAAAGGTATTAATGAAAAAATTTGTCTGTTTATGGCAAGTCCCACTGGATTTGTTATCACTAGCAAACCATGTCTATCTCTGGATAGATGCGACTTGATCCAGGTCATATGCTATTTATATAGATGAAGCTCAGCTGAATATGAGTTCATAAGTCAAAATCACAAAATATAACAAACAGGAAAATCCATCACAAATGAGTCAGTAGCAAAAAAGTCACAATATTCAAATCCACCCCTCCTCCCAAGCCTCACATACCAGATAATTTAGACTCTAAATTAAATGTTTGGTATTGCTAAGGATATAAAGAACTCGAGTGCATAAAAGTAGTAGAGGCTCTGAAAAGTAAAAAAGCAGCTTTGAAAGAGAACTAACTCAAATTTTTATAAATAAAAATCATTATTCATTTAAAATAGACAAAACCCTCAATGAATAGATTAACAAGTAAATTACACACAATTGGAAAAAAAAAATAGGTCTTAACAATGTCTCTAATACAACACAGAGAGATAAAAAGAAGAAAAATAAGGAATAGAATTTAAGTCACTGAGCATGGATCAAGGATTGCACTAATCATCAAAGTATTTCAGAAAAAGCAGATAGAGAATAGGGAAGCAATACAATTTAAACAAACTGCCACTGAATTTTTATGAATTCATAAAATAAATAGATCCTTGGTATGAAGAGTCATAATGAGTCTTGAGCAAGATAAAAAATATATGCATACCTTGGCATGTTGTACTGAAATAACAAAACTCAACAGCAAGGACAATATTTTAAAAGCAGTAAGAGGGAAAAGGATGGACTACTTAGAATTTAATGATCATGAGAATTAGGCCTGATTTCTCACCTGAAAGAGACTAAACTATAAGATAGAAAAATATCTTCTAAGGGGTGAGTTAAAATAACTGTCAATATAGAATTGCATGTCTAAATGTGCCATCATGCAAAAAGGGTGAAATAAAAATGTTTACAGACACACATAGAAAGGGGAAAAATCCCTTGCTGAAAGAAAGTAGACCACTAACTTCACAAAATATGAAAATGAACCCAGAAAGTAAGGGTAAAATCCCAAAAGAATTAGTCAGTGTAGAGACTGATGTGCCTACGGGTAACTCTAACAAAGATCGATAGTATAACAAATAATAAGAGTGATGATAGTTACAATGATAATGAAATACTAATAAATCATTCTGGAAGCATAACAACAAGGAGTACTACAATTTTGGATAACAAAGACCAGAAACTAGTTATGAGTGCCAAAGAACTTCACAGAGTTATTTGTACTGTTCAAACATTGATGAGAGATATTACTAAATTGTAGTTTGGTTTAATCTATACCATAAAAATCAATTTCAAAACTTGAGGATGCAGAAAGACCAAAAGAAAAAACTGTATATTATGGCAGCTATACAAATATCAGATTAAGTAGACTAAAAGAGAAAAAGAAAAATCACCTCATATTATCAATGATGTATTTGCTAAAGTGATAAAATAAAGCGACGTAATAGAATAATTAGAATTTGTGTGCATCTGATAACATAGCTTCAAAATACATAAGGCAAGTACTGCAAAATTGCAAGGGCAAATTTTGTGTCTTACCACCATGATGGGAGAAGAGTTAACTAAACAATGTAACAACGAACTAACTGATATACTCTGGTGAACACCTCGATCTCAAGATAAAAGGAATATACATTATTTTCAAGAACTGATTAAACGTTTACAAAGTTGATGATATATTAGTTAATAAAGCAATTCTGAGAACATATTAAAATAATTATCACATAAACTAAATTCTTTGATCAGAAGGAAATTAAATTAGAACTCACTGTAAATAAAGAACACCCAATAGTTTGCGAATTTGGAAACATCCTTCAAAATAACCTATAGGTTATTTTGTGAAGTTATTCACACTGAGGGAATATATACTTAAAATTCTATTTAAATAAAAATTATGTTAAGATAAATATAGTTGGTGTTGTGTTTGTTAAAAATAATAAAAACATAAAAACTTGAGTGCGGAATCCATAACATTAGGGGAAATAGAGCCTTGAAGAAGATATATTGGAGAAGAAGGAAGGTTGCATCTTAGCTAATCAGGCAAATCATGAAGTTTGTAAAACAGCATACCTAAAATGTAATAGGAAGCATAAAAAATAAGAGCAGAAACTAATGAAGTAGAAAATAGGAATCCAAATGTAGGGTAAGTGTAATTAAAAATTGGTTCTATACAAAAAGATAAATAAAATATTTTTAAAATTTCATAAACAGAAAGATTGTGAGAAAATTGTTACATATGTTTATATATACACATATATTCATGTTGTATATTTTATATACATATACACATGCCTACACATGTATATATGTGTATACATGTATGCAAATATGAAAATTGTGCATGTTTATATATATACATATATATATATAGAGAGAGAGAGAGATTTATTTTGAGGAATTAGTTCATACAATTGTGACAAATTTAAAATCTGTGGAGCAGGCTGGCAGGCTAGAAACTCAGGCAGGAGTTGATTTTTCAGCCTTCAGGCAAAATGTCTTCTACCGTACAAAATCTTTGGTTTTTTGAGCTTAAGACCTTCAACTGACTAGATGAGGCCTACCCATGTTGTTGACGGTAATTTACTTAAAGGTCAACTAGTTGTAGATGTTACTGGGTCTATAAAATACTTTCACAGCATCCCCTAGATTAGTGTTTGACTAAACAACTCGGTATTATAGCCTAGCCAAGTTGGCACATAAAACTATTTAAATAACTAATTATATACATTCACAATAAATATAAATAAAAATGAGTGGTCACAAAGGGAGATAATATGAATAAGCACATGAAAATGTGATCATCGTGATTAAGGGAAATGCAAATAAAAACCATAATGAGGTTCCATTAAAATGTTTAAAGACTGAAAACAAATGTTGGAATAAAGAAAAATGATCTGTCATATATTTTGTGGTAGTATAAAATGGCTCAATCACTAGGGCTTGGCAAATTTATTTATATAGTGAAAATGTACACTTATTCTTGGATTCAGCAAATCAACTCCTAGGCACATACTCTAGAGAAATGAAAATATATTTTGAGGACTGAAATAGAAGTCCTAACCCCTTCCAGCAAACTAACAGACTCTCCTTTAGCTAAAATTTTAACATCCCTGCCATGGCAGGACAGAGACTGTCCACATCACATTTACTGCCATCCTCTTTCCTTTTAATAATTGTGATTAGATTTTGTCAAAAGGTTGGCTTGGAAGAACAAAAGGCCCAAGACCTGGACCACTTGGTGCCTTCCTCCTGTTTTTATGGTTCTGACATGACAGCTATTCTGGACCACATTTGTTTGTTTGTTTGTTTGTTTGAAGAGACAGGTTGCTGTTCTGTTACCCAGGCTGCAGTACAGTGGTATGATCACGGCAGCCTCAAACTCCTAGGATCAAGTGATCTTCCTGCCTTAGTTTCACGAGTAACTGAGACTACAGATGTGCACCACCATGCTTGGCTTATTTTTGTATTTTTTGTTGAGATGAGGTCTCACTATGTTACCCAGGCTGGTTTCAAACTCCTGATCTCAAGTGATCCTCCATTCTCAGCCTCCCAAAGTGCTGGGATTACCAGCATCAGCCACTGCACCTCACAAAGATTTTCTTCTCGATAACTGACTGCAGGCCTGGAACTAGTTTTGGACAGTCTCCTGAGGATGCACAGGACTTGTGCCCTACATTTCACCTTTTAACTTGTAGGACTTAATTATAATGTATTTAAATGATAAGTTTGTACACTAAAGTGAACATGGGTCAGATGTTTCTCTATGATTCATGTGTATGCCTCACACATCTTCATGAATATTCATAAACTCCTCCTCCATCCTTTTGAATATGTACATCCTGCTTCTCCTTTTAGTATATATACTGACCTCTTCTTTCTCCCCTTTGAAGCTTTAAGATCTTGGCTGGAGCCTGGCTTCCTGCCTGCAGGACATAGCCTCCTTAGAAATAAAGTTCTTTTTAAAATGTACGGACATTGTGACTCTTTCTCAGTCAACAATGTTAGCAAGGAAGACTTATAAAAAATGTTTATGGTGGTTTAATTCATACAAGCCCTAAAGTAAAATCAATCCTATGTTCATCAATAGAGAGTAGATAGACAAACTGTGGTACCACTCCACCATGGAATACTGCCTTTCAATAAAGAAGAACACATTTCTAGTTACTTCTAACACCCACGACATGAATGAATAACAAAGCTGTTATTCCCAGTGGGGGGAAAAAGGCCATTTATGAAATATATATACTGTATGATGCCATCTAAATGAACTTCTCACATAGACAAAATTACCCTATACTGATAAAACTCAAGAACCTTTTGTGTGAATAGGTGTATTGACAGAGGAGTATGTAAAAAGGTTTTGTGGTCATGAAAATGTTGTATATATTGAGTGGAGTGGTGATATTCATTTCCTCAAACTTCTCGAACAGTATACTTGAGCACATATGCGTTTGTATGTATTTTCCTAAAATACAAGCTAGTATAAAATGTAAAAAAATTTAATATAATTACCCACACTAGCAGATTAATTTAAAAATCATGTTTCTCTTAGTACACGCATAAGACATCATTCAATAAAATTGAAAGTTTGGCATGATAAAACAGTTTAACAATTAGGAGTTGAAGAGAAATTATTTTGCCAGTTTACTGAATATCCATAAATGAGGTGGATGCTGGCCTATACTGTCTTTTAAAAATTTTACTTGTTTTTAAAAATATATTTTTAATTGACAAAATTTTATATATTTATGGCACACATCATGATGTTTTGATGTTTGTATACATTGTGGAATGGCTAAACCAGGCTAATAAAAATATCTATTACCTCACATACTACTTAATTTTTTGTAGTAAGAATCTTTAAAATCCACCCTCTTAAAATCTTTTAATTTTTTGAAAGCAGGCATAATTTCCATTCTTGCCAGAACAGATACTTTTTTCATGGGCCCACTGAGCTATGGCTGGGGAAAGAATCTGACTAGCCTCCACAAAGTGCATCATTTATTCTCCTTGATTATTAAGAGCCTTCTTTGCCCTGGAAGCCCTTCGGTATGCATTCACCGGTAACACAAATATCTTCCCAGTCTCTTCCAATCTGAGAGGTTCATCCACATAACTCTTGCCTAGATTTCCTCATCACCAATCTTCCAATCCTACTCCTCCCAAATCATGAACATCCACTCAAACTGTTAGCAGCTGCCCATGAACCAGTATAGTTCTGTACTTCTGCCCATCTCTTCTCCAGATGAAGGGAACCACCAAATACACTGCTTGAAGCTCCACACACTGGAGTATTTTCCCTCACTAGGGTTCTTCAGGATTATGGAAGGCTCATACTGCAAAGCTCTAGCTCTTCCCTTCTGGGTAGCACCATGATATCATGTATACTCATGTAAATTAGGCTGAAGCTTTCTGCCTCTGGACAGATAGTTGGCTATAAGCAACTCCCCAGAATACCATATGCATGGATTGACAGAGAGGGGGCAATGCAGTAGGGGTTGTTGTTGGCGTCTGAAAGCCCCAACCTGTACCCATTGAACTATGCTATAATATTCAAAGTAAATTACTGACTTCCAATGTTTTACATCAATTTACTTTTATTAGTTTACTTTTATTTTATCCTCAATTTATAACGTCCTATCTTCCAAGAATAGTACATTACATCTATTTATTTATTTATTTTGAGACAGACTCTCACTCTGTCGCCCAGGCTGGAGTGCAGTGGCTCAATCTCAGCTCACTGCAACCTCTGCCTGTCTGGTTCAAGCAATTCTCCTGCCTCAGGCTCCTTAGTAGCTGGGACTACAGGCACGTGCCACCACATCCAGCTACTTTTTAAAATATTTTTAGTAGAGACAGGGTTTCACTACGTTGGCCAGGCTGGTCTCAAACTTCTAACCTCAGGGAATCCACCAACCTAGGTTCCCAAAATTCTGGGATTACAGGTGTGAGTCACCGCGCCCAGTCCGTTCCATTATTTCTGAAGTTTTTGTTTGTTTGTTTGTTTCAATTTTGCTTGCATTTGATGCTCCATAATCTTTGTAACTTTACAGATTTCCCTCATATTTCTTGATATTTTGTCTGTTCACAACAAAATCTATTGCTTTTTTTTTTTGGTCCCCATTCTGGATAATTATAGCCTTTACTATTTCAGTGTCTTCTTTCTGTGCGTGTCATTGACATAACCATCAGTTCGAATGACACATAGGATTTCAGATGCCATGACTAACACAAGTAGAATAATCAGTTTAAGTCTTAGTCTAAGAGCATGACTGGCTAACTAGTTCAAATCCAGCAAAATAAAGAATGTGGACCCCTTGTTTCAAAATCAGATATCAAATATTTTAAAGTGTACTAAAATGTAAAATGACTTTTTTCTATTTTCCATGGCTGCTGTCTCTCTCACTTGTCATGGCATTTGTAACATATTCAAACTAATGACATAAGTTAAAAACATACAGTTTTAAATTTTTAACGTTAATTTGATCACTCAGCTTTCTCTTTTGCAATGTCAGTGTCTAATGCAAATATAAGGTCATTTACCTAATTTGTGGAATTACTAAATTATTATAATTCATATTTTGTAGCTCAGGTATCCGTTGTATTCCATTCTTATTAGAAGAGTGAAAGTCTCACACAAATTTAACTCAATTGATTTTGTTCTACTTCCTGATATGTGTATATTTTTCCAAAATTTTCGACCTTTACCTTACTGGTGAGTAATGAAGGACCAAAAGGTAAAGGTACTATGGGGTGTTCCATATACGTCATGAATTTGTTTTAAGAGGTTGGCTATTTCAGGGAAGTATCACAAGTACAAAAGCATATCATAGGGTTCCTTGGTTATTGATATTTCTCAAAATGCCACCATCTTTCTGAGTTCAAGTTCTGAGTCCAGTGGAAAATTTGGCCCCTTGGGACTATCAGCAACCAGAACTTCAGTAACAGACCGAACGATATTTACGTTGTGCTTGCTTTGAGTCTTGTTGAAGTCAGTTGGGAACACATCATAGGTCCTTCAGGATTCTATGCTCGGGAGACATGGCAAACCCTATGTGAGAAGGGTGGCAAGGAATGGCATACATGGGCATTACACAAAGCTCCTCTTCTCACACGGGTACATGCTCAATTGTCCCACCAAATTTCACATACACAAGGCACAGATTCAAACATAAAACAATGATCTCGAGAAAGCTACAGAAGCACATCGAGCCAAGTACTGGCTATTTTGAGCCTGTCATATGCTCATGAAGCTAGCCCTGTTTACAAAGCATACAGTTTCTTCTGCTACTGTATTGTTTGAATTAGTACACTTCTGCCACTAGGATTTTTCACTTACGGTTTTCTGTTTTCCACACAGAATGTAAAAATCACTAAACTGTGAACTGTGGAGTGACAATAAAAGAGTGTTCATTCTATAACTAAACATCAAGATGTTATCTTGCAATATTAAAATGTTATCCAAGGCAGCAATTTTGCATTTTCAACCTATGTTATAAATATTTTACCTTGTATCTTTAACTAATCTATTATTCTGTATAACTCAAGGATGCTTATGTTTAAAAAGTTACTTTATCTAGCTAATAATGACTTTTTAAATAAAACTTGTTTAATTTTGACATTAATCAGATATTTAACTTAAATATATTAGTGATTGTTTAGTAAATATTCTGTCTTTTTTAATCTGAACGTGAAAAAAGTTATTTTTACTTTCCTCAAAGATTATCTGATTTGTTGGCAAATCTTTGACAATAATCTACATGCTATAGCTTTCCAATCATTTGCGATTCTTTTATTTTAACCTGTAATGATTTCTTCCTTGGCACTTTCTTTTACTTTGATTAATTTTGTAGAAAAATTTCTTTCATATTGTTGAGAAACAAGTTCCCTTGTGATTCTATGAAATAAGATAGTATTTTATATAATAATTTGGAAACCAATTTTTCTCTATCACCTGAAGTTATATTTCATACTTCTATTTTATATGAAATTAATATTCTATGTTTTCTCACATAGTTTAAATCCTGTCTGTAAACTGTCATTAATGGCATGAATTAAATAAAATAAAGGAAATATCAATTTTATTATTCATTCATTCACTTAACAATATTTATTATGAGCTTACGGGTTGAAGGAGAGGAGCTATTATTTATTCCAAGGAATACTTAATTAAATCATTATTCTATTGCAAAAGTCAAATGTTAAAAAGAAAGGAAAAAAATAGAGAAAAGAAAAAAGGAATAAAATTAAGATATAATTTTACAATAGAGTGAATTAATAAAATTCCCTACTGATTCATCCATTTTAACATACCATTTCAAAACAAGAATTTGTTATGAAAAAATTGTCTTTATCAGTCATTACTTTCTCTCATGTTATTGTTTTTTATGTACTAAATAGATATGAGTTCTTGAAATATTGGTACAGCTTTCTGAATACATAAAAGTATATTAATAAAAATAGAGAGCTGAGTTTAGCTTTCTTTCTGTGACTTTTATATTTAATAACTTCAATGTATTTGAGGAAACACAAATAAATCAGCTCAGATGAATTTAACTGTAATATGCATGCTAATATTGTTTGCATTCAGTCTGTAAAGGAATCAGAAACTGAAGTGACCAAAAGTTGAATTTTATATTTCCTGAGGGAACCCTCGGAATAAACAAGGCATGCAATGACTATTTGTAAAACATGTCAAAAACCCAGTGACCTGAGTGCCCTGCCTTTCAAATGGATGAATGAAAAAAAACCAAAAACAAAACACAAGACACAAACCCTTTTTGTTAATAATATGGCATACAGTCATATCACTTATTTTTTTATGATCAAAAGTGTATATATATAATTATATTTTGAAAATTAAATATTGTAAATTTTTTGATCATTTCCAATATACCCGTGGCCTCAGGATCCAATAATATTGGAATGTTCTGAATAAATACTTATTTATTTTTGGTTCTGTCACTGTCATCCAAAAAGAGAATTAGCTGCTCTCTGTGTAATGAAATAAGGAGAGGGAATAAAATGTTTGGTCGCTACCATCACAAATGTTGGGAAAAGTGGTCCCCTATTACACTACTGGTGGCATAATAAATCTGTAAATCATTTCAACGGAGAAATGTATTCCATTCCATTTAAAAATGTGTGTAATTTGACCCATACATTTCATTTCTAATAATTCATTATTGAAAAATATAATCTTACATACTTCTTTCCTTTATATAGAGTGCTTATAATAGTATTGCGTATATTGTGAAAAATGTTAACCAGGAGATTGAATAAATAAATCCATGTGACAGGGAATTGGCAGCCACAAACATATTGGTGGTAGATTAATACATAATATATAATAACATTTAATTATATTGTACATAGCTTCTTAAAATATAACTATAATTAATGACAATGATAATAAAGTAATTATAATTAATAATAAAGGAAATATGCATGGTATGTTGACAAACTGCTAAATGTGAAGATAATTACAAAATGTTGCATCATGCTTCAGTACAAGTAAAGATGTGTCTATATGTTATGCATATCATAATAAAGTCAGGTGAGTGTAGAAAAAGACTTGTGCAATATCTGTCACAAAGTTGATGGTAGTATTTATGTTTTGTTGGGGTCATAGAGCTTTATATTTTCTTCTTTTTTATTTTCCAAATGCTTTATTATAAATTTATTAAAATCCAAATATTAAATATTCTTTGTATACAGGAGGAAAACTACTATGCCATAAACAAATTTTGGGATAGAAATTATCAAAATACCAAAATGAATTTTAGTTTCACTATAAACCCTCAAGTGAAACATGAATTTATATTAAGTTTTCCAAATAGCTGTTAAAGCTTGATTATTTAATATACAACAACCTTTTCTTGTTAAGAAAGCACATAGTATGTAGGCGAGATATGGCTAAAAGTTAAAATGTGTTGATTACAAAGCAAAAATTAAATAAAGGAACTCCCTGCAGGACAGATCTGAACAGTATTTGAAACAGAAAATTTAACTTGACTTCATATTTAGATCTCTGGGCTAAACCCTATATTTCTTGGTAACCTGCATAACCTCTACTATTTTGCATTTCAAAGTGAGAAATCCAGCAGCTGTAATCCTATTTTGGCTTTTAACACTTAGAATACTATGTTAAATTCATTTTATATCTTTACCCCTTAGTTACTCATATATAATGTAATGCTGTTAGCACTATATAAAATGTTTAAAAGGAATGAGGGGAGATGGTGGATAGGAGACAGAGCAAACATGTAGCTCCCACATGGATGAACAGAACAGCACATGGAGACTCACACCATGATATTTTGCTCCAAGAACCACTACAGGAACGTACCAGGAAAACCAAAAGAATTCACAGATCCTTTGAAAGAAGCAGCACACTACTGCAAATTATGTGTGACGGGTAAAAAATTGCGAGTTTCTGAAGTGTGAGAAGGGGAAAACATACCTCGGAACATACGTCTGCACTGGGGAATCTGAAAATGCAGATTACAAAAGAAAGATTTAACCTTGCCTAGAGATGAAATGGGTTTAGGGAGTCCCAGGAAATATAAAAGTTAAAGTAGCAGTGGGAAGTGCCTTGAATACATTCTCAGTCTCCAGCTTGAGCTGTGGGAAGCAACCTCTGACCGTATTTCCCAAGGGCCCTTGAGGAAGGCAGCCAGTGGAATTGCGGAGGGGTTGCTGGGCAAAGGAAGCTCCCAACTAAAACTGGTAGTGCTTTTGACTAGGCATCAATTTTCTTGAGCAGAGTCGGGGGACAAGTGGGAGCTGCTATGGATATGAGCTAGCTAGTACCGGAGCTCAGAAGCTGCCACTGACAGAGAGGGCAGACGGAAAAAGGTGAGGTCTAAAAGCCAAAAGCCATGCTTGCTTTCTCAGCACGGATAGTTCATGGCCTGGATCAAGGGATCACCCCATGGGACCTGAGAATGTGAATAGCATCTCTTGAGTTTCAGACCTCTCCACTGAGTTAGTCTACCCAAATTAGAAGGAACCAGAAAAGTAATTCTGGTAATATGATAAAACGAGTTTCTATAACATCCCCAAAAGATCACACCAGCTCCCCAGCAATGGATCCAAATCAAGCAGAAATATCTGAATTGCCAGATAAATAATTCAGAAGGTTGAATATTAAGCTACTCAAGGAGATAGCAGAGAAAGGCAAAAAAAAAAAAAAAAAAAAAAAAAAAAAAACTTAAAGAAATTTTAAAAACAATACAGGATATAGATAAAAATTCTCGAGAGAAATAGATAACATAAAGAAAAAAAAATCACACTATCTTGAAATGAAAGACAAACTTATAGAAATACAAAGTTTAGTAAACAGTTTTTTTTTTTTTTTTTTTTTTTTTTTTTTTTGGCAAAGTCTTCCTCTGTTGCCCAGACTGGAGTCCAGTGGCACAATCTCTGCTCCCTGCAACCTCCACCTCTTGGGTTGAAGAGATTCTCATGCCTCAGCCTCCCAAGTAGTTGAGACCATAGGTGTGCACCATCATGTCCGGCTAATTTTTGTATTTTTAGTAGCGAAGGGGTTTTGCCATATTATTAGCTTGAGGTATGATCCTTCTATGCCAATTTTGCTGAGAGTTTTCATCATACTTATACTTTAGCTTTGTAACCTTTCTATGTCGTCAAACATAGAAATTGACAATAGTTTCAACTGAATTTTCTCTAGAAAACTTGTTTAGCTAGATATTTACTCGTTCATATTAGTTTTCCTGCCTCCGTGCACTCGTCTTTTTCTATTACACACCCTTCATTTCTTCCTAAATACCAATACCCTGAGTAAAAGAGGAATCTTGCAGAGCTCTGCTTTCCTTATTGAAAAAATTATTTCTCCTAATTCTTTCACAGGATATGCCCAACGAGCCAAACTCTTTCCCTTTTAATTCTAATGTTATCTGATTTAGTATTTTTTTAAAAATATACCATTTATTTATTTATGTATTTATTTTCATATAAATTTGCAGGGTACAACTACAATTTTGTTACATGAATAGATTGCATAGTAGTCAAGTTAGGGCTTTTAGAGTATCCATCTATAAAACATCATTCCCAACTGAATAAAGTTATCTAATAATGTTGCTAAAAGGGATTTGGAGTTGAGCTTTCTCCTTACCTCATTTCACTCTATAAGCACAAGTAAAACCATAAAGAAAAAAACAGTGGACAGTTAATGACAGGAATAGCAAGAAATGGCTACATTGATCAATTTGATAACTGATTTTTATATTCTAGTTAGTTGTTTTGATCCCTTATATTTTGTTTTATCATTTTCTTTATAGCAGTATTTTTGATTACTGAAAAAAATCAAATATAAAAGTCACTGAGGAACAACTATTAACTTTTGACTGTGCAAATATTAATGTTGCTATATGTATGTGAAGACAATTATTTAAATTAACGACTATGAGCAAAGTCTAGGAAATCCTCTCCAGAGAAATGTGATTGGCTCAGATTTACATGGCTGCTAAAAATATTACGGAGGTTGGAGCAAGACTTACAACCATCAGACATAGTTAATATATGTTTTAATACTTATCATGGCATTGAGTTACTCTCAGTCAGCCAAGGCGGAAACTGTAGGTAGTTGAAATGCTTCCAGAAGACAGCTGCTTGGACATGTCAGAAACTAATTAAAAAGTACCAGGACGAGCATGACGCTGACAGGCCGAGCTGAACATGTGAGAGCCCTGCCGAGCTTGTGATGGCAGGATCACTAGAAGCTTATTCTTCAGTAAGAAAAGCTCTCCATGATTACAAGGGCAATGACAGCCCATAAGGGAGCATCAACCATAAAGCAACTACAGCCTTCAATGGGAGTCCCCTTGAGGAACACTAAGCAATAACGCTTTTGGGTAAACACACCATAGATCATCATCATGACAGATAAACTCTCTGGAGCTGTCTAGCGACAGATTGCTTGTTAATGAATAGTTTGTTAATAAGCAGGGCAACTGAGAGCTGAATGTTGATGTTGAGTCAAAGGTCATATCTGTCAATCTGTTTATGCCGAAATGTTTGTCCTTCATGGAGTTGCTACAAGTTTTCTTTAAATAAAATGTCAATAAAATGTACATTCTATATTTGAAGCAGATATTAATAGAGGAATTTTCCTTTCACTAAAGCCTAGGGTAGGCAAGTACCATATAAACTATAAAATACCCTAATGTATCATCCAGCCAATGTACAGCTTAGATGCAAAGAAAAAATATTCTTTAAAATAATTTATCTTCTTTAGCCTATCGACATCATAATTACCATGGATAATTTTACTAAGTGGTCTGAGACTTGAAAGTATTCCCAACCAGGAGGTGACTAATAGAAGTAGAATTTTTGATGAGCTTTAATTGGTTGTTGAGCTTGAGGAGTTGTTTGAACCGAAGTTAAATAAGCAATTTCAAATATTTTAAGTCCAAAATGACCATCGATATCCACAAGGTCACTGAGTGAATTTATTCACTTAAAAGCTTGGAGAATGCATTTGGATAGAAATGCACAGTGCTGGGTAGAGGCTTCTTTTGGCCATTACGAGGTTTAATGTGTCCAGCTACGATAAACACATTAACACTTGCTGGCCTCTGTCAGAAAATCCGACTTTGTTAGTCATGATTCAGCCAGGTTGAAGATATACATTGAAAAAAGCTGGGCAAAAAAGTTAAGGCTAAAAGACACCACATTTAGATAGATCTAGAAAGGAGCCACTAGCTGATAAGTTGAGGACATCGGTGTAAAGTCTACCTTTGAGACTATAACGTAGGTGGTGCAGAGAGCTTGCTTGACTTCCTCCTTCTGATGTATTTGCATGTAACGTACATTAATTTACAGCCATATCATATGCATATATCTGCTCTAAACCACAAATTTTTCACTACACAAATATGACCTTTTTATATATTGTTATCATAAAATTTACTTTAAATTAATATTAAACAATTAGTTAATGTGTACTGTATTTTTCAAGTGCAAAATAGGACTGAATCTGAAATTCCAAAATTTGATCAAATTCATTCACAAAAGTAGTACATTTGTATCCATCTTGGCTGAAATGGCCTGACTGAAATCTAGAGATAATCATATTTTCTTTTTCTTTATTATACCTCAGAAATCATTTGTTATGCCCATCTTTTGCCAGTGTTAGTTGTTACAGAAGGCAGATACAATACTTCTTTTACTAAGTAATTTTTGTAATACTTAGTAAAAATTGTTGGGTATATTATTATTCTATGATGTAAATGTACTGCCAATCAGAATGGTTCGGTCACCGTATTTGGAAAATTGTAAGTAGTTTTGAAAATAATTTTAAAGTACGTATTTCAAAGTACCGTTGACTTCCTACTCACAAGCAATGGAATGGGAAATTAAAAACATCACAGCCACAAGCAGAGGTAAGATTTTGATAACCTTGAAAGAGGATGCATAATGGATACTTTTGTGCTTAGATAGACCTGAAACATATATTGATAATCCGTGAGTAGTGTCTATTAGAATAAGACCTGCAAGAATCTCCAAGATGAGAAATTAAAATGGAATTAAGAAAGACCTTCACCCCAGCTACTCCTTTTAGAAGAGATGGTAAAAATTATAAACAAGCTTAGTCATTAACGTTAGTGGTCAATCAGTCAGATGATGAGATATTGTGTGTGTGCTTTGTTAAAAGAGATTTATTTCTATGTCTTAATATTTGTGATTGGAAAAAGGTGCAAAAACATAGAATAAATAAAATCTAGTAATTGATAGCACGACAGGGTGACAACAGTCAACAATAATTTAGTTATTTTAAAATAACTAAAAGAATGGAATAAGAAAGTTCCTAACACAAAAAAATGTTAAATCCTTGAGGTGATGTATCCCCCATTTATCCTGATGTGATTATTACATATTGTATGCCTGTATCAAAACACATGTACCCCATAAATACATACAGCTGCTATGTACCCCTAAATAATTAAAATATTAAATAAAAACTAGAAAACCAATGCATCTTAACTTGAACTTTCCCCTTTTTTTCCAATCACAATTATTAACAAAGACATAGAAACAAATCTCTTTCAACAAAGCACACACACAAATGAGGGAATACTGAGAAGGAAATGTGTCCCAGTAGAGTGAAACTTCTGGCTGATGTAACTGAAAGCTAAGATTTTAATCTCTCTGTGACAGGCTCTGAAATCCCTGACCTTTATTTTTACTCCATCTTTGCATGTCTAAATAATTATAACCTCTCAATTATTACACGCCTACCGTGGCCAAACACCTTCTGTTTACGGCTGCTAATTCACACAATGGTTCTGTGAGGTGGACAGTATTATTCTCATTTACGTAGGAGAAAATGGATATTCGTGGGATTTAACTTGACCCACGTCTCATAGATAGAGGGGGCAGAGCTAAAATCCAGCTCAGTTGTCTCATTGCCTTGCCTTTCAGGAACTTGCCTTTTAGGAACTTGTATCTTGCCCCTCAGGAACTTGAACTCAGGGAAATTAATGTGTGAAGAGTTTTCTCTAATTTTTCAAAGAAAAGAAAATGATAGTATTTTAGGAAGCAGACCAATTTTATAATTTTCCTTTATGCCGACATGCAATAAAACAAATGGAAACTTTGTCAGAGAAATAATTTGACAATTCTGTTAGGCCTTTGAAAGCAAATTTCTATGAATCTTTTCAGAACGAATTAAAAACAAAGAATAACTCAGTAAGTGGAAGCTCATTTTCGCTTGGCTTAGAGAGTTGAGTCATCCCATAAAGAACAGAATGTGCAACACTTTAGCAATTATTTGTGCAATGCCACATCCTGCCAGGGGTGAACTTCCTCAAGGGTCACCGGAAGGATACACTCATCGTTGGAGAAGGCTTTTGAGTGAAAAAAATTTCATCTTTAAAATGATGACTCAATCAATAATCAATAGAGACAGGGAGTTGGAGCATAATCACAATAGGAGACACTTAACCTGAGTGATTACAGTGATTGTCAATTTTATCTCTGAGATAATGATATGGGGGAAGCAAAGAGCCTAGATCCGCATCAGCAATTTCACTTAGGGAAGTGCTAACAATTGGGAAAAAAGATTTCTAGGCATAAATTATAGTTTTAAAAACTCCAAAATGAGACCTGGTCCTCTTAATGTATTTAAGTTATTTAAACTTTATTAATGTGTAATGCTGCCACTGAATGTCAAAGATTTATGAGATTGCTCAGGAATGCCTGGTATAGTCTTTGATTGTGGGCTACAGGAATTTATTCAAAGGTGACTTTTGGAACAAGACTTAAAGACATCTAAGTGCAGGCATGCATAAGGCACAGGGAAGGCCCTTCCCAAAACCCTTTCTTCTTTTCGGAATACAGAGCAAGAAGTGGAAACAATTTTATTCATCATCATTCTAGTTAGTTATTTGGCAAGTTTATAACAGCAAATTAGCAAGCTAGGATATAGGTATTACTGTAGTTCTCACTATAAGGGAAGCAAGATATTTGTTCAAATAAACTCTCCCTGAAACATCATTTTTCTATGCCTCCTTTTTTGTTGCCTTTAAATTTTTACCTTTAAGACAAGATTAGAACAAATGAAACCATTTGAACAAATGAAACCATTTGAACTGTTTTTGATTAAGAATGTTCAACATAATGTTAATTCTACTAAAGAAAATCTATAGATTTGCTGCAATACCAATAAAAAAACCATTTTTCCTGAAATAAGAGAGGTTGATCTTCTTGTATTTAGTATGCATATTTTATTTATTGCGGAAGAGGATGTTATTGTTTCGTATGCATGTAATTATTTATTTTTAAAGGCTAGTCAAGTGAAACGGTAGAAGTGGAAGAGGAACAAATAAATCTGTTAACTTCTGATCAATTTGTTGTAAATATCACTGCACTCGGACCAGCCTGCATCTGTTTTATTATGTAAATGTAAATATCTTAGTTATTATATTCCTAATCTCACTTTTTTTAATCATACTTTTTTTTTTTTAGACAGACTCTCGCTTTGTCACCCAGGCTGGAGTGCAGTGGCGCAATCTCGGCTCACAGCAACCTCGGCCTCCCGGGTTCACGCCATTCTCCTGCCTCAGCCTCCTGAGTAGCTGGGACTACAGGTGCCCGCTACCACCCAGCTAATATTTTGTATTTTTAGTGGAGATAGGGTTTCACCGTGTTAGCCAGGATGGTCTGGATCTGCTGACCTCGTGATCCGCCTGCCTTGGCCTCCCAAAGTGCTGGGTTTACAGGTGTGAGCCACTGGTGCCCAGCCTAATTTTACTTTTTAAACTAAGCACCATATTTTTAAGTTCAAGGCATATAATTATTTGTATACATCTAATGTGTTGTTTGTAACTGTTGCATAATACTCCGCAGTGTTCATGCACCAAATTTAATCTATCTATTCTGCCAAACAGGAGCAGCTACGTTGACTAGAATGCCTTCCTGCCAGATGTAAAGCTGTGACAATGTCCTGGTACATTATGCAGTTAAGCTTCTGTATGTGATATATACCTAAGTGTACATTTTCTGGTCTACAAATGTACCACAATATTCTTCACAATGGCTCTATCAATTTACATTTCTATTACTTAAATATTTCTAGAATCTATACTCTTGTTTTTATTCCACTGCTGTTAACTTTGTTTAGGTCCTGAATTACATAGGCAATACCCTCCAAGTTAGTTTTCTATATGCTATCTTATCTCTTCAGATTCATTTCCATGCCAGTGCCAGAGTGATCATTGCAAAGCACGTATTCTGGTATCTTGCTTTCTCTCTTTCTGTGGATCTTTTACAAAATCTTTGTATTATAAGTAACTCCTTTAAAACTTTCTAACTCCTCACCCCCCACCCACCAGCCTCTGCCAAACCACAAACAAACTTAAATGACTATTAACCAAGCCATTGTGAATGTCTTGTATTCATAATTAAGTAAATATTTATTACTTTTTAAAATAATTTATTTCTAATATTATTAACATATTCTAGACAATATGCTAGTCAGAGAGTATGTAATCAAGAGTTAGCTAGAGAGGGTTTGTTTTCTCATAGAACTTAATTTTACTTTGGGAAACTGGTTATAAGCAAGTAATCAACCACATAAAACAAAATAAAAGATTACAGTGCTCAAGTCCATATGTATGTGTGTGTATGTGTGTGTATATATATATATCACATTATTTTCTTAATATTCTGTATATACGGTCCCCCCTTCCTGAAAATTCCATTCCTTTTTCATGTGGTGTTTCTCCTACTCTATTGACATGGCTTTTATTTGTTTTTCTCATTGTAAAATGTTTGAGGGACTATAAAAGGAATGATATTTTTTCACTGTACGTTCAATGTCCAGCATATATATCATAGAAAAGTTACCCAATACATATTTGCTGAAGTAATTAGTGTCATGCGCGTCCGTGTGAAGAGACCACCAAACAGGCTTTGTGTGAGCAACATGGCTGTTTATTTCACCTGGGTGCAGGCGGGCTGAGTCCGAAAAGAGAGTCAGCAAAGGGAGATAAGGGTGGGGCCGTTTTATAGGATTTGGGTAGATAAAGGAAAATTACAGTCAAAGGGGGGTTGTTCTCTGGTGGGCAGGAGTGGGGGGTCACATGGTGCTCAGTGGGGGAGCTTTTTGAGCCAGGATGAGCCAGGAAAAGGAATTTCACAAGATAATATCATCCCTTAAGGCAAGGACCGGCCATTTTCACTTCTTTTGTGGTGGAATGTCATCAGTTAAGGTGAGGCAGGGCATTTGCACTTCTTTTGTGATTCTTCAGTTACTTCAGGCCATCTGGGCATATACATGCAAGTCACAGGGGATGCAATGGCTTGGCTTGGGCTCAGAGGCCTGACAATTAGTATATAAAATCATCAGTTAGGATATAATTGCATATTTTATTAATTACCTGTTATATGCTTAACACTCTGCTAGACATTACGGTAAATACATCAAAAAATGAGAAGTTATCTTTTTTAGGAAGTTTATAATCTACTTCTAGAAACAACTAAAGATCATGATACTATATTCTAAATGCCAAAATATTGTAGAAAAAAGAAAAGATAGCTGTGTATAACAGTATGCAAAAGTGTTAGAGATAAGTTGGAAATTAGTGAGCTTTAAAAGCTGAGTAGAATTTAGGCAAGCAGGATGTAAAATGAGTTCATTCTAAGGGTGAAAATGTATAGAGGTTCCCTAAGCATGGCATTTGAGAAGCACATGAAGCTCTGTGTAATAAACTTGGACTGAGTCCAGAGTATGTTCTAGGGCTTGAGTTAGTTAGTCTCTGTTAGTACAATGATAAACCCAAAGGCTAGTTGTGATACCATCTTGACTTGTGTGGTTAGTTCAAGATGGAGAGTGGGAAGATAGGAAGTAGGTCTGATAAAGTGTCATGGTATGCATGTGTGTGTGAGTGTGTGTGCTTGAGAGAGAGAGGGAGTGTGTGTGTGTGTGTGTGTGTGTGTGTGTGTGTGTTCTTGAAAACCAAGCAGCAAACATGAGTGTTTTCTTTGTAGGCAATATGTTTGAAGCTAAGACATGATAAATCCATGAAAGAAAAAATGAACTGTATCATAGGTGTGCACAAAGATTATTAGATATGAACAATTAAAATGAAAGCTACAAGTTAGGAAACCATTTACAGTGGTAGAAGCTTTGTATATTATGGGAACAATGGAAATATTAAGGAAAGAACAGATGCTAGAGTTATTTTTAAGAACTATGTCATGCCTGATAGGGTATTAAGACTAAAGTACAGACATGAGCTAAAATCGCCTAAAGATTTGCATTTTTAGGGCCTAGAAATTGGTTACCAAAAGCATATATGCAGAGATAACATTTTTTTCTTGGAGAAAATGGTGTGTTTATTTTTATGCACACTGAGTTGAAATGGAAATGCTCTGTAGTTAGCTGAACATATGTGAAAAGTAAAAAAAAAAAATGAATTACAGTAAAAGAAAATGCCAATATAAATAAAATAAAAAGGATAAAAGGAAATCAGTATATTTTATGCATCATTAGGCTGAATATATTTGTTAATGCACCAGGGCCTTTTGAGTGTGCATATACGCATTTTCTACTTACTATTTTTTTATGCTTAATGTGCTAAATTTATATATTTTACAGCCAAAACTTGTTCTAATAAAATGATTTTTAACATTTAATACTAATCACAAATTTAATTTCTTAAAACTTAATTTTGCAATGACACTTATTTTGTCTGATTTTTAAATTTCCCTAATATTTTGAACAATAATAAACCCACATTATGTGAAAATATTTAAACAAAAATCTGTTCTAAACTATAATACTATTGGTTTAATCCATGTTGTCTTTTTCTCTGTTCAATTTTATACCTCCTTGGAACTTAGAACCTTCTTACTATGACACTTTCCAGATAATCTTAAATAACCCCTCCCCCACTGAGAAAAAAGACCCTCTCAGGTCAGATCATATTATTTATATGAATTATCAAAACTTTTATCACTGATCCTAAATATTTTATATCTGATTCATGTTTCCTAGGTCAGCTTTCTTTCCAGAGCACCGGTCCCCAACCCTCAGGTCGTGGACCAGTAGCGATCTGTGTCCTGTTAGGAACTGGGCCGCACAGCAGGCGGTGAGTGGTGGGAGAGTGAGCATTAATGCCTGAGCTGCACCTCCTGTCAGATCAGCAGTGGCATTCAATTGACACAGGAGCACGAACCCTACTGTGAACTGTGCATGTGAGGGATCTAAGTTGTGTGCTCCTTATAAGATTCTAATGCCTGATGATCTGAGGTGGAACAGTGTCATCCCAAAACCATTCTCCCCTCCACCTGTGGAAAAAATTATCTTCCACAAAACCGGTCCCTGGTGCCAAAAAGGTTGGGGACCACCAGAGTACACATTACTTGTTTGATAAGTGAGACTCTTAAACCTAATCCTTCCATTTAAACCTCAGGTTATCACGTGATCTTGCCCCTCCCTCTCTCCTTCTCTCACTAAATGTTTTATTTTTAATGGGCATAACTCATTTCCTTGTCAACCTAATGTACTTTCCTGATTTATTACCGTTATTTCAAAAAATTACCAATGCCTTGTTAATACCAAGCATGTCCTGGGAGATAAGGACCTATATTGTGCCTTTACTCCCACTCATTAGGACAGTGAGCTAATGTGTTATCTTGAAATACACTATTGAGCACTGTATTTCATTAACATGTATAAAAACTCGTTCCTGACTCAAATCATGGAAAGGGCTACCTTGCAAGGAGTCCGGTTGACTTTGGCTGAATAGTAATATAAACCATGATCTGCATAGTGAATACAGTGTCTGACACAAAGAGTAGGCACACAATAAAGATTTGCTGAAATAATGAATGAATATATGAATGAGTCTCAAACACTGTAGCAGTTTCTTTACGTATACCTCATTTAATACTTACAACAGCTTTGTGAGCTAGTTACTGTTATTTTCTCAGTTAAAACAATTCAAAATAACTATGCTAGTTAGAGATGTGACTCAGGTTTTCAAAATCATACAGTGAGTAATCAACTCAGGCACACCATCATAGTCATAACACTATCTTACTCCTCTCTTTCAGAGTCCATGTTACATCACTGCCCATATGCTGGACACTGGAGATCACAAAATCTCATCACACTTTTGGCAACAAGGAACCTAAAGTTTGTTTGGTAAGACAACCCCTGTGCACTGACAGTGAAGCTGGACAGCTGTGCAACTCAGGGAGTGAGCTGTGGAGCCAGATCCCAGGGCTCACCTCTTTCTTCTGCTACCTATTTGCTATTCGCCCTTGGAAAAGTCACTTACTTTCACTTTGCCCATGGTTTCTTGCCTGAAAGTGATAGCAATAACAGTAACAATCACATCAAAAGGTAGTTGTCAGAGTTAAATAAGTTGCTAGGGTATAAGAAAAGTACTTAACACCTTAGCACAGGGCTTGGTATGTGTGTCATGAGCTTTTCAATATTTTTCAAATTAAGATAAAATTCACATACCATAAAATGTATCATTTGAAAGTGTAAAATTCAGTGGTTTTAATATAGTCACAAAGTTGTGCAATCATAATTACTCTCAAATATCAGAATATTTTCATCATTCTGCCCCAAAAAACCCTGTGTCTCTCAGTAGTCACCCTCTAATCCCTTCTACCTCTGGCCTCTGGCAACCACTAATCTACTTTTTTTATCTATAGATTTGTGTTTTGTAGACATTTCATACAAATGGAATTATATCATACATGGTCTTTCATGTCTGATTTATTGCACTGGGCAAGTTTTAAAAGTTCATCCATGTTATGGTATGTATCAGTACTTCATTCCTTTTCATGGTTGAGTAACATTCCAATGTATAAATGTATTCTATGTTACCTATCCATTCAGTAACGAATAGGCATTTGATATATTTTCACTTTTCATATATCAGGAATAATTATTCTATGATGAATTGTGTACACTTTTTTGGGGGGTGAATGTATATTTCAACTGTCTTGGATAAACACCTAGGAGTGTAGTTTTTGAGGTCCTGTAGTAAATCTGTATTTAGACATTTGAGAAGCTGTCAAATTGGAAGTGGCTGTACCATTTTACATTTCCATCAGCAAAACATTCAGGTTCTAATTTCTCCAAATCACTGTAATTACTTGTTATTGTCTGTCTCTTTGATAATGGCATCCTAATGGGTATAATGTGATATCTCATTGTGGTTTTAATTCACATGTCCCTAAAAACTAATGATGATGTGATAGATAGAATAATGGTCCTCAATGATAGACAGAATATTAGCCCTCAACAATGCTCAAGTCCTAATCCCTGGAATCTATGAATGTGTTATTTTACATGGCAAGGGAGAATTAAGGTTGTAGAAAGAATCAATATTGCTAATCAGCTGACCTTACAGTAAGGAGGTTATGCTAGATTACCTGGATGGACCTAATGTAATCACGTGGGTCCTATAAATGTGAAAGAGGTAGTCAGATAAAAGTCAAAAGAGAGGAAGAGAGAGACAGAGAGAGAGAAATTTGAAGATATTAGCTTGGTGCAAAAGTAATTTCTGTTTTTGCCGTTTCTTTTCATGGTGTGTATAAACTGTTACATATTTACGTAATTTTTGCCATTACTTTTAATGGCAAAAACAGTAATGACTTTTGCACCAACAATAATAGTATGAGACTCCCTTTGGAGACAGAAGAAAGGGACATGAGCCAAGGAATGCAGGCAGCCTCTAGAAGCTGGAAATCAATAAAATAGATGTTTTCCCAGAAGCGTTACTCCAGAAGAAACATAGCCTTATGAGAACTATTTTGGACTGCTTAACTTTAGACCTATAAGCTAATTAATTCATGTAGTTTTAAACCACTAAATTAGTGACAGTTTGCTACAGCAGCAATAGGAAACTAATACAGATGTTACACATCTTTTCATATGCTTACTTTACAGAAATGTGTATTAGAAACTTTTGTCCATTTTATAATTGAAATTTTAAATTAAGGAGTTGTGATAGCTCTTTATTTAATCTAGAGATTTATCATACATTTGAGTTGCAAATATTTTCTCTCATTCTAGGTCTGTTTTTTCACTTTTTTGATGGTATAATTTTCAACACAAAATAATTTTTTTAATTTGATGAAGTCTAATGTTTCTATTTTTTCTTTTGTTGCTTGTGCTTTTGTGAATTAACTAAGAAACCATGGGAAAATCCAAAGATACAAAGATGTACTTCTGTATTTTTTTCTAAGAGGTCCATACTTTAGGTCTTGCATTTGGGTCTTTGGTCCTTTTTGAGTTAATTTTGTATACAGCGTGAGGTAAAGGTATGTATTAGGATTCTCTAGAGGGACAGAACTAATAGAACATATACATATATATAAAGGGAGTTTATTAAGTATTAACTCACATGATCACAAAGTTCCACAATAGGCCATCTGTAGGCTGAGGAGCAAGGACAGCCAGTCCAAGTTCCCAAACTGAAGAATTTGGAGTCCGATGTTCGAGGGCAGGAAGCATCCAGCATGGGAGAAAGATGAAGGCTGGGAGGCTAGGTCAGTCTCTCTTTTCACATTTTTCTGCCTGCTGCTTATATTCTAGCCACACTGGCAGCTGATGAGATGGTGCCCACCCAGATTAAGGGGTGGGTTGCCTTTTCCAGCCCACTAATTTAAATGTTAATCTCCTTTGGCAATACCCTCACAGACACAGCCAGGATCAATACTTTGTATGCTACAATCCAATCAAGTTGACACTCAGTATTAACCATCATGAAGTACAACTTTATTCTTTTTTGCATGTGAATACCCAGTTGTCCCATCATATGCTCTTACATTTGAGCAGTTACTATTTTTTACATAGCTTCATATATAGTAAGATAACAAACAGTATGGTGAGGGAATTATGAAGTGAACAATGAAGTCAGTAGAGAAGATGTTCTACAAAAGATGGTGTATGAGTTGAGTTTTAGAAAAGACTAGGAGTTGGTCGGGTAAAAAATGGCAGAAATTTTATTTAATGAAGGAAGCTTCGTGAATAAGCAAAGCAAAGGAAGTGAATTTACGCATGTTTAAGGAAGTGAATGTACGCACGTTTCAGGAACTGAAATTGATAGGAATACCTGGCAGTTTGAGGACCTTGGAGTGCAGTGATCACATATAAACAAGAAGAGATGGATAGTATTCTTAAGAAAAGCTCTTTGTACTCCTAACCCTGGCTTTATCCTTTACAGGGACATTCATGTAGAGAGAATTTTAAAAAATAGGCAGTTTTTAAAAAAAATATCTAATTAGTGGAAACTTACTACGCCATCTTTTCAACAATTGACTCCCTTATCAATATATAGAGGGTGAGACAATTGTTTAATAGACAATTTGTTTAATATAATATGATGATGAGAATGTTTCCACATTGTGCCCCAAAAATATAATTACTCTTCCCAGTGTTTTCAGAGTTTCTTTACTGACCATAATTTCATATTCATTTTTCTTCTTTTAAATACGATTTATCAATTCTTATATGCTCTTGTAACTACCTTCACGTATGTCAAGCTGTACTGTCATTTGATAATAGTCGCTTTGGAGTTTCATGGTGTGTATAAACTGTGACAGCTTTACCTAATAAATAAAACTGAAATGTCTTCAGAGATTTCACAACTGTCAAATATCATAGCTCTGTTGGGAGATGTTTAGTTTTGCTGGCATTTAATCTCCTGTTTTCAAATGTCATTCTTTGGACATTACTGTTGTTTAAATGTACAAAATTTGAAAAACTGCTTTAACACATCACATAATAGAATATGCATAATTTAAACTAAGTTTTAAAACAAAGTTTCAAATATTTTCTATTTTTTCATAACAAGTGTGATTATCAATTTTTTATTAGCCAATCTACATATATGTATCCTGCCTTAGTCTAAAGTGCTTCAGATGTGTGAGGAGAGGCAAGGATGGCTTCCTCACAAATATATTTCTATGAGGTACTTGGTAGCCTCTGGAGAAGCATGAATCAGAAACAGTATGATTAATTCAGGAACAAAATATGACTTGCCAAAAGAGAAAGGAAAATAGGATAGTGTTTTCCTATCCTATTTTCGAAAAGAGAAAGGAAAATAGGAAATTGTGCATTGAGAATAACCAATGTTTTCTGTTGTTGTTGTAATTTTAATTCATTTTTTTCTGGTTTGATCTCAAGCATTTAGTTTTTAGCATTATAAAGAGACAAAACATTCAACAACAAAATACAGTTCTGGCCTGTAAAAAATGGAAAGCCATCATTCACAACCTTATAATAAGTAAAAGGTGAAACACTGAAAATTAATTATTTTTCTTGGACCCATCTGAGAACTGAGATCCCAAGGCAAACCACCATTCTGAAATCTAGACTGATGGGCAAATCCAGACAGCCATAGCTGAGACCTTATGTGGAACAGTCACTGGAGTCATACTGAGCATTCGCTAAAACAAAAACCTATTCTCTCTCTAGTAAAAAGACTTACCAGAGTCTTCTCCCAGCTAGAGGTAGGGCACTGTTCCAACTCCAGCCTTCTCTAGCATTCCGGTCTTGCCAAAGGTAGGGAGGAGAGAGGAAGCCAAACCTCTGGAGAAAACACTTGTGAAAGTCACAGTACAGACATGGGCAAACAAAAATACTGACATTTTATCACAAAGTGGTAGAACACTTATGTCACCCACACCTTAGCGCCAAACCAACCGAGGGCACTGCTGTAACAGATTACAGTGGAAAGGGCTATAAAAACGAACCACAAATCAAAAGCAGTTTAACAGAAATCAAGAATGTCTCTGATTGGCTCATCAGTAGACTGAACATACGCCCATAGAAACTTCTCTAACTAAAACACAAAGACAATTTAAAAAATAATAACAATAATATAATAAAAACAGAGAACATCCAAGAATTGTAGTCAATTTCCAAAGATATTAAATATGCCACATATATTAGGAATACCAGAAGCCAAAGAAATAGAGAAGGAGCAGAAGAAATATTTGAATGAATAATGACCATAATTTTTTTCTAAAGTTATGATAGAAGCCAAGTCACAGATCCAGGAAGCTCAATAAACACCATTTACTGTACACATTGCTTTCCAGCAGTGTGTTGATGCAAATTATATATGCTGCAAAATAAATAACTCCATTGTGAATGTTTCTGTATTCTCATCTGATGTATTTTATTTCATTAATATTTGATTAAGGGTTTGGAGAGCCAATACTAGAAAGGAAACAAAGGGTGTGTGTGTGCACATGTTGCCCTGCATTCTTTCCTTCTGTATAACTATGTGGGATGAGTTGTGTTCTAAAGCATATTTTTCACTCCTCTCTCATCATAAACAGAGTAAGTAGAGCAAAATCTAAATGTTTCGTAATGACACAGTGCAATTTTAAGTAACATTGATGTGTAGAATTATTTACCTACATGAAATGGCCTCAAGTGTGCAAATTTAGTCACTTATTATACTGAGCACTAAGGACACAAGGGAAAAAGAAGACCTGACCTTTGTTCTTAAGTAGCTTGCAGTCTGGCCTTTTAAATTAACTTAACAGATATTTATTGACAATACTCTTAATTTAACAGCTTTGGTCACCTATCCCTTCTACTTGCTAAGATTGACCAGAGGGCAGAGGAAGGATAAAGAATATTGTCCTGTTATTTCTGTTTGAGCAAATGTATGTATGGATGTATGTATATAAATATATGAATGAAAAGGAAATGAGTGCACGCATAATGATAAGTTTATAAGACATTCATACAAAGAGATGGAATTAATGTCTGATTAACTCAATTTTTTATGTCTGACAAAATGCTACGTATTCAGTTTCGAGAGCATAGAATGATTTGACAAAATGATAGAAGGTTAGTTGAACAGTACTCAAGATGTGAAAGGGTGAATTATGCAAGTTTAATTAGGAGAATTGATGAACTGAATTTTTAAAGTTTTGTTTGCTATAATAAAAGGGGTGATGCACTGCCTAGAATTTAAATGTACTGACTCTGGAGTTGTACTGACCTGTGCTCAAATTTTAGAACTTCTACTTACAAGTTCCATTCTTTAGGGCAGGATGTATCCCAAAGCCTACATTTTCTTATTTGTAACATAAGGAACCAAATGGTAACTCCTTGGTTTTTAAAATGTTCTTTTTCATTTCACTATACTGTTTAGTTTTCTTTCTCTATATATTGAATCAATCTGGCTATATGTTAATCTATTAATCTATTTTTCAGTATTTTTTTAAAAATGAATACTTGCTTTCGTAATCTTTGTTATCATATGTTTCCTTTTTTTATTTTTTCCATAAGTATAAGTGTCTTTTTTTTTTTTTTTTTTTTTTTTTGAGACAAAGTCTTGCACTGTCTTCCGGGCTGGAATACAGTGGCGCAACCTCAGCTTACTGCAACCTCCTCTTCCTGGGTTCAAGTGATTCCCACGCCTAAGCTTCCCAAGTAGCTGGGATTACCGTCGCCTATCACCACATCCAGCTAATTTTTTGTATTTTTAGTAGAGACGGAGTTTCCTTATGTTAGCCAGGCTGGTATCAAACTCCTGACCTCATGATCCAGCTGCCTTAGCCTCCCAAAGTGCTGGGATTACAGGCATGAGCCACCACACCCAGCCTCCATGAGTATCTTTACTACTTCTTACCATGTAATTTTCCTGAATTTATTCTGCTTATAGTTTACTCATTTATTAGGTTAAATATTAAATTTGATTTTCCACATTTTTCTTTTGTAAGTATTAGCATTAATGATTGTATATTTTTGTCTAAATATTTTAGTTGGTTTCTTAAGTGTCATAGGTAGTATGTTAATTATCCATTTGTAAGCATTTTAAATTTCCATGTCAACTTCCTCTTTCCTTCATCAATTATTTTGACCTCATTTAAAACTCACAAACTTATAGATTCCTGTGAGTTATCTTTTAGTTTTTATTTGTAACTTACTTGGAAGACTGGTTACACTACATGGTTTATTTAATCCCAATTATTTGTTGCATCTTAATTATGGTCTAGAGAAATGTTTCTTCAAAGTTAATTTTGTTAAGGTAAGGATTCTAATTTACAGGTCTAGAGTTGAGCCTCAGAATGTGCACATAGACACATATATGATAGCGCACAAGCAGCAAATATCACTGAATTATTATAAAACTATATATCTGATAAAAGTATAGTATTTTCAATGCTAAGAGGTATAGGACTTAAAATGTATAGATCAAATTGGCTTAAAGAACCAGGATAACTTTCTCATGCTATTGAATCCAGTTTCCAAAAGAACGTGACTCCTTATTTTGGGACACTTAGTTTTGTTTGTAAATACAAAACAATGAACAAAACCATCTTGAATTAGACTTCCTAACAAAGTCTCTTTGGAACATATTTGTTATTCAGAAATCAAATTTGGGACTAGCAAAATGCTCTCTAAAAGAGAGAGTAATTATAGTTAAGAGAAAGCAAGAAAACATTATACAGTGCATTAACATAAGCAATATTCCCATCTTCACAACAATATCCATTGAGAAAAAAAAAGACATTTGTCTGCTGGTTCCTGATAAGAAGGGATGAACTGCTTCCTCCTTCTTCTCCTTCTTCTAAACACTGGAGATGCCACAGACCCATACAAGAAGTTGACAGGGCTTTGAGGAAAATGGCTGTGTTTCAGTCAGGAGTAGGCCAAGGTAGACATCTGGTACAGATGACACAGCGAGTTTGGAGTGCAGGTGCACAACCCTGTGCATTAGGTGATCACATTTATGTAGCCATTTAATGTAGCCTGTTTATGTGATCTCATATCTGGCTTTGAGCCATTATTATCTATGGGTAATATAACTGCATTGCTGACTCTGTAGATGGCAGAGAGATTAAAGCCATGTCCTAACTGCCCACAGTCCCTTGAGTGTTCTTTCAGCTACCCACCACTGTCTACCAGCTCCCCTTGGACCCCAGCTTGCATTGGAACCTGACAGTTGATGTAGTTGGCAGGACCCTGAGGTGAGTGAGCCCTAGGCCCCTGATTATCCCAGGTCAGCCATGTGGCCCCAGCATGGGTTATGACACCCAGTGGCTGCCATTCTGCTAGGATGGGCCCTGGCAGAAACATGGGCAGTGGTGAACGAGTCCCCGATGAGCATGGAGAAGGCGCTTAAGTACCTGGAAGCACAGAGCACCGAGAAGGAGCGCACCTTTGCTGGAAGAGTTGGATAGGCATTTTTGGCTATGCTACAGGAAGTGCACGCTGAGTCCCTGCAGAATGCAGCATAGTTAAGGGACCTCCAGGTGTAAGCAGAGCACCTGGAAGCCCAGCTACACAGCTTGGAATGTGAATTAAGGGCTGCCATTAGTGCAGGCCTGGGACCACCATCCTGGTCAGAGACCCCTGCTCGGTCTGATACCTAGGAGGAAGAACCTCTGTTGTGGGTTTGCCCAGTGGACCATCAGAAAATAGAGCATGGACAGCCATTGGGGACCCAGGGGCAGGCTCAGGGACCCTCTACTATGACAGGGCACATGTCATACACTGCCTATACTCCAGTTGAGTTGCAGGAATTAGGTAAATAGTGTTGGCAGTGCTCAGGGGAAGCCCTACCAGATTCGATGCTTCATCTTTGGGATGAGGGAGCAACAGTATTGTATGCCTCTGAAACGGAAAAGTTGGCCTCCATTATGATCCATTCCTCCCTCCATCAATGATTGCAGGTGAACAGGAGGTTAGCACAGGGGCAAGGCAACTACATGCTAATTGAACGGCTGTTGGCAGCCATACAAACAGTATGGAATGATGCCAGAGAAATACCAAAAATTGTGAGTAAATGGCAATTGTGTACAGATTTGGTGCAAGTAATTCAAGAGATGGGTATCCAGCAGGCTATGTTTAATCTGAGTACCTGAGGGCCAGATGATGAATGCTTTACCTCCCACATGAGGGACCTTGTGTTGGGCTCTGCACTGACAAGCGCCTTTGGCTCTCTGGCCAGTGTCCTCACTCTATATGTGGGGCGCCACATACATGAGGTGACTACTGCCATGGTGGCCCTTGGGGAAGCAGAGGGCCATAGGCAGGAACAAGGACCCTGTGTCACAAAAAAGAGGAAGGTACCCCTTCAACAGGGGATGACCCAATGGGACAGAAAGGGGCCCCAGCAGAGATGTGGGCAAATGTGGATTGATTTGATTTTGGCTGGGGTTGACTGAGAGAAAATTGTTAAGCAACCCAATGAAGTGCTGTTAGCTTTGTGGAGGCAATTGTCCCTGGAGCAACAATTCTGGAAAATGCCCAAGAAGGAGAAGGGCAATGCTGCTCGACCCCGTCCCACCTGGATGCTCCAGCTCAAGGACTACTTGCAGACAGGTGGAGTTACAGAGCCTTTTGTGCTTGATTAGGGAACTGGCCAAGGTCCCCGGCTTTGGGGGACACCAGATGACCGGAGGCCACTTGTGGAATTAGCAATCCACTGGTCCCCCACCAATGTACAGTGGCTGCTGGCACTGGTAGACACTGGCATAGATTGTAGCCTCATCTGTGGGAAAGTGGGTAAGTTTCCAGGCAGGGCTGCACGCATAGACAGCTATGGAGAATGGTCAGTGAAAGTGAAACCTGTATCTTTGCACCTTGGCATTGGCTGCTTGGTTTCCTGCTTATACACTGTGTATGTCTCTCCTATATCTGAATACATTCTGTGGGTGGATGTATGCATCCCTGGGCCCAGGTCCTCCCACCACCCCGATGGGTTACTTCCACTCGTCAATGCTGCTTCCCAGGTGGGCATATGGAGAGAACTGAGACTATTAAGAAGTTACAGGAGGTGCAGATAGTGTGTAGCTCCCACAGCCCCTACAATTCTCCAGGATGGCTGGTCAGGAAGCCTGCTGTAACTTGGTGAATGATGGTGGATTATCAAGAACTAAGTAAAGCAATACCTTCTTTACACGCAGCTGTACCATTGATTATGGATTTGATGGACTGATTGATGATGGAATTGTGACAGTACCACTATGTAGTGGACTTTGCCAGTGCATACTTCTCAATCAACATTGCTCCAGAGAGCCACGAACAATTTGCCTTTGCATGGGGAAGGTGACAGTGGACTTTCACAGTCGTGTCACAGGGCTATATGCATAGTCCCACCATATATCATCGTCTCGTTGCCATGGATTTAGCCTCCTGGAAATGTCCAAAGGGGGTCCGTGTATTCCATTATATTGATATTATGTTAACTTCTGATTCTCTTGAAAATTTAGAAGTGGCAGCATCCCTCTTGTGACAACATTTGGCAGCATGCAGTTGGGCCATCAATGAATCCAAGGTCCAAGGGCCTGAATTGTCTGTTAAATTCTAGGAAGTTATCTGATCAGGTAAGACCAAAGCCATATCAGAGGCCATCATCCGCAAAATTCAGGCATGTTTCTGGCCCGACCATGGTGAGGCAGCTACATACTTTTGTGGGCCTCTTGGGATATTGGTGGGCATTTGTGCCCCATTTGGCTCAGATGATAAAACTATTTTATCAGTTGACAAAAAAGGGAACTACCTGGGATTGAGACAATGAGGCTGAGATGGCTCTTCTACAGCCACGTGGGCCACACAGCAAGTGCCGGTCCTATGAGTCATTGACCCAGGATGCCCATTTGAACTCAGTGTGCATGTAACTACAGATGGTTTTGGCTGGGACCTATGGCAGCACACGGAGCACTTTAGAACACCAGTAGGCTTTAGGTCCCAAGTTTGGAAGGGAGCTGAGCTCTGATATTCATTGACAGAGGAGTAATTAGCAGCTGCATATGCCACCCTTCAGGCTTGTGAGTGAGAGTGTGATGGGATGGGCTACAGTAGTTGTGTGGAAGACTTACCCAATGGAGGAGGTACATTCATAGATAACGACCCCCTGGACTGGGACGGCACAGACATCCACGTTAGCAGAGTTGGGTGCCTACTTAGAACAGCAGAGTGCCATGAGTGCGAGCTCCTTAGCAGCAGAATTATGAGAAGTCTTGGGATCTGTAGTTCTGATGTAAGATAAGGCCATGAGTCAGCCTGAGGTACCCTTAAATCCTGAGCTATCAACATCCAAAGAAGCTTGCCCCCATATTCCCGATAAGGCATGGTATATGGAAGGGTCCACCCCAGGTGTTACTGCTGCCTGGGCCGCTGTTACGGTCCAACCTAGTACTGATACCATATGGTTTGATACTGGGTGTGGACAAAGGGGTTGAACTCAGGGAAGTGTGGACAGTGATCACCAAGGAGGAAACACCTATGGTAATCTGCACTGATTATAGAGGCCTGACCTTGTGGTTAACTACCTGGAAGTTACAAAATTGGCTAGTTGTCCACCCGCCCATTTGGGGCCAGGTCATGTGCAAGACCTATGGGAAATGGACCTCCAAAAAGATGTAACTATTTATCATGTGTCAGGCTGTGTGCCTTTGGCTGCCCCCAGCAATGATGAGGCAGATGCCTTGGCTAGGGTTCGATGGATGGAGTCAGCACCTACATAAGATGTAGCCCTATGGCTGCATCGAATATTGGGTCATGCAAGGAGTAAATTAATGCAACATGTCAGTAAGAGCTGGGGTCTATCCTTGCCCATGCAAGATATCTAGGAGGCCTACTAGAAGCGCCCAGCCTGCGCACAGGCATACCCCAGATGGAGACAGCTGCCCAGTGTTACACAAGTGATGGTAGGGCAGATGCTCTTGACTAGATGGCAAACAAACTACATGGGGCTGCTGTCAAGGTCACAGGGGCATACGCATGTGCTGACGGCTGTAGACAGAGCCACTGGTCTGTTGTTTGCCTACCCTTGCAGGATGACTGACTAACAACATACCATTCGGGCCCTGCAAAACTTGTGTGCCCTCTACGGTCATCCCCTGACCATTGAAAGTGATAGGGGAACACATTTTGCTGGACAGCAGGTACAACAGTGGGCACAATGGATTGACATACAGTGGAAGTTCCATGTTCCATATAACCCACAAGCTGCTGGTATGATTGAGCGATATAATGGACTCCTGAAAACAGGTTATGCTTGCCTGTTACTTCCCTGTCTTTGCAGGGTAGAGTTCAAGGTTGGACCTGATGCTCCAAACTGAATGAACAGCCACAGAAAGGCAGCGTGGCCCCAATGGAGGCATTGCTAAACCAAGCCATTGCCCCCATTCAGTTACAGATACACACCAAGGATGACCTCCTCTGACCAGGTATGCGGATGAATGGTAGTCTGTTGTTGCCTGCCCCTATGCCACTATAGACAGGGAGCAAAAAAGCTGGTTTTGGCTGTGGACCCTTCAAGTCCCCCATTGCTGATGGTTGTCTATTGTAACCCCCTGGGAAGAGGACCTCCAGTATGATTTACATGTCACTCTTTTTGTATTTAATATATGGCCTCTGTGATATGTTCCTTCTGGAGACATATGTATTGTCTGTGTGACTTATTATAAGCTCCTCAGTGACTTTGGCATGGATACAAGACCCAAAGGAAGCATGGGAGTTGAGAAGGCGTGGTACCATCGCCCAGTGCAGAAGCCCTTGGGGGCTGCATTGTTATCCAGAGATGAAGAGAGGGCTTGTATTTTGCCTGAGGGGCATGATTTGCCCTTGATAGTACCTGTGCCTGCTTTGCAGTTTTGATCGTAGGTTGACATGCTCCAACAGCACTGTGGAATGAGCCCACACCTATGTTGAGGTGACCAATGTTTCCACCTGTTGGATCTGCACTGTTCTTTCAGTAGCAGCTGCAGACAGTGTACCCTGGCACATATATCCAGCTTCTGTGGAAAACTGGACATGGTTAGAGACTTGGGGTCCCATGGCTGAAGTATGGAAAATGACATGGCAAGCTTTGGATAGGGGTTGCCACAAAACCCATGGCATGCCCACTCCCTGGCTAACTCCTAACTCTATAATGGATGGGGCTGGTTGGTGGGAAAACACATGATACCCCCACCACAGGTACCACAATGTATAAAGCATCACTGGGGTAACATCACTGTGTGGTGGTTGCCTGGCGTAGCCTGCATAAATATAACATATGTCACCACACCAAATGTATGATGAAATAGGCAGCCTCATCAAGCTGCACCCCAGTGGATTTTGTGCCCCCTGGGAGTATGTGGGTCAGTGGAGACATGGGATGGTCATATTTGCCAGCTAACTGGACTGGCTGCTGTACCTGGGGATGGCCTTATGTTCCTGCCACTGTTATGCCCACATTGCCTAGAAACATACATAACTGGGAGGTGCTACCTTCCTCGTTTCTGCGAGTGCAATGAGCTCCCTGGTGGCTCTACCCCTTAGCATTACATATCTCTGCAGCAGGTATCATAACTGTAGAAATGCAAGTTACAGCACTTGGGGAGCACACTGCTTGAGCGCTGAATTACACCTGAGTTGCCCTCCTTCTATTGACAGATGAGGTTGATCAAACCAGGAGGGTGGTACTGCAGACCCAGATGGTCCTAGACATATTAACTGCTGCCCAAGGTGGCATCTGTGCTCTTTTGGGGATGCAATGTTGTACCTTCATCTCTGACAATCAACAAAACATTAACAGCAGCTTTGCAGGAAGTTTCCCAGGAAATCAAGACAATTGAGAACCTTACTGAAGAGTATAGGCCAGAGCCTAATAATTATGGGCAGCATAGCAGGGAATATTAGTAGTGAATTGTTGCTCTCTGTGTTGCTGCTATGGCCTATGGGTCCAGGGTTCTGCCCTGTGGGCACGTCTCCCCACTAGGAGGACTCCCTTGGGCTAGTGGGTAGAGTGTAAGGAAAACGATTGTGTTTCAGTCAGGAGTATACTGAGGCTGACATCCAGTACAGCAAGACACAGCAGATTTGGAGTGCAGGCGCACAACCCCATGCATTATGTAATCATATTTATGTAGCCATTTAATGTAAACTGCTTATGTGAGCTCATATCTGGCTTTGAGCCATTATTGTCTGTGAGTGATATAACTGCACTGCTGACTCTGTAGTGGGGGAAGAGAATAAAGCCATGTTGCAACTGCCTATGGTTCCTTGAGCATTCTTTCACCTACCTGCCACCATCCACCAGCATTTGTTCTACCCCAGCTCATGTTGAAACCTGACAAGGGCTGAAAAACCTGGCATACAATCTCCGAGAATTACAAGAAGTAGTTGGGTCACACGTAAGGGAAGAAATTGAGTCAAAAAGCAAAAGAGGGTGAAATGTCACAGTGAAAAACATTGTGTACAAGAAGATTTTAGTAAAAGCATTTTCCCAAGCATGCATTGGGAAAAGCATTGCCTGCTGAAACATCATTTGCCTGCTGTTTTGGGGAAAAACCATGAAATAGCAATCAGCACCCTGGTGCTGACAGAGTGTGGAAACAAAATCAAGGTGACTCTGTGAATAAACAGGGTGAACAAATATCAGTTTTAGGGAGAGTTTTAGGGAGACCAATAGTTTTGCTGAGCTGAGCATTCTCTCCTCCACAGTGGACTTTTCTTATTTTTTCTTTCTTTCTTTGTTTTTTCTTTTTTCTTTTTCTTTCTTTTTTTTTTTTTTTTTTTTTTTTTTTTTTTTTTGAGACAGAGTCTCGCTTTGTTGCCCATGCTGGAGGTCTGTGGTGCTATCTCTGCTCGCTGCAGGCTCCGCCTCCTGGGTTCATGTCATTCTCCTGCCTCAGCCTCCCAAGTACCTGGGACTACAGGTGCATGCCACCATGCCCAGCTAATTTTTTGTATTTTTTTTTAGTAGAGACGGGCTTTCACCATGTTGGCCAGCATGGTCTTGATCCCCTGACCTCGTGATCTGTCCACCTCGACCTCCCAAAGTGCTGGGATTACAGGCAAGAGCCACCATACCTGGCCCACAGTGGACTTAAGATCTGAAAATGGGCAGGTCCAATTCTATCTTTTAATACCAGGGTTTGTGGTCTGCCTCTGGTTTCCTTCTTACACCACACTTAAAGGAGGAGTATGAACTTTGTGTTGGCATCTCCCTGTACATAGATACGTCTAACAGTAGAAACTCAGAGAAATGCAAAGAAACATCTGAGGCCTTCAGTTCCCATAACAGAAGACAAAAGGGCTAATTAACTGATACCAGATCATGCCAGATTATAAATAATTTTGTTGGCATTCTTGTGATATTGGGAAAGATTTTCTTTCCTCCTAATTTCTCCACTTACTCCCTGTTAGCTTCTTCAAATCTTATAAAGGTCTTATCTATGATCTTTACATTTTATTTCCTGTGTTTTAATTTGTACATATAAAATGACTCTCCTATAGCTATAAACATCTTACAGGCTCTTCTTTCTAATAAAGTCCTCTGTACATTCTATATTTCTCTTGAAATAATGTGGTCCTATCTTAATATTTCATTTTATCACTAAATTTTTTGAAAGAGGAAAGAGGAGTCAACATGGAATTCGGTACTACATCATTTTAAGAAATCTGGTTTTCATTCTCCAATGCAGATATATAACCCAAAAGCCTTCTAGTTACCGAGTCCTACAGAAAACTTATTTGAGTGTTTTTACTAGTGTAAAAAGACATCAGTATTTTTAAAGCTTTCTCATTTCTTATTTTGATTATAGTGCTTTCACTTTATACTCTTTTTCTAACAGACTTTCCTATCCTCTTTGTGAGATATTCTTTAATGCTGGAGGGCTTTTAAAATATATTTTTTATCCTTGGACTACTAGTCTACCTACTAACCTGCACAATATTTTCCAGGTATCTTGACTCAGATCTCATCTAAAACTCATGATCCATGTACAAATTTCATCTCCAACTCAAATCTCTTTAGTGAGCTTCAGATTCCTATTTATAATCCTGTCCTAAACAACTTCCATCACTGTCCCATATGCACTTCAAATTCAATAGGTTCATATCCAGTTGCATTATTTATTTAATCTCCCCTTCTCTGCAGTATGACGCACTGGTCTTTCCCCTACAGTATCTATCTCAAAAAAAATGATTCCCTTTTCATGTGGTCACGCTAGCCACCCAGAATTTTTCATGAATTTCTTCATCTCTTTGACCTCCCTGCATTAAAATGAGTACCAGATCTTTTCACTTATATTTTATTTAATGTCAAGTAAATACCATTTCTACTCTCTATATGTCACTGCCTGACTTTAAGTTTTCATTATCTTTTACCTAAAAACTTTCATATTGTCTATCTCCAATCCTTCTACCCTGTTCTTATTTGAAAGATCTAGTAAGTTAATTTTTCTAAAACAAACAATTGATCATATTAATCTCATTTTTAAAGTTCTTTAGTACATTAAGAAACAAAAATTGTTAAGGATGACAACACAAAGCTCTTCAGGATCATCCCCTTTCTATTCTCTTTGTCATGTTTCAGAAACAGAGTGCTTATCCTCTCCACACTTTTCTAGTTTTTAATTCAGTGATTTACTTTAATATTTAAGCATGGTGACTGTGAGGCAACTGTTAGGGTTCAGCCTACTTGATGGAGAACTCTGTCTCTCTGTCCCTCATATAATCTAATCATATTGTATTGAAAGTACATCTTCCACTTGGTGGCTCAGGCAGTGAGCAGTTATGAAATATATTTGTCATAGTCTTACTTTTCATTTCATATCTTCAAGTAGCTCTTTCGACCAATGGTCTAAACTATAACGGCTTAATTTTATAAAGCTTTTATACTAATTTAATGTAATTGAAATGGAAGTGTTTTACATTTTCCAAATGCAAATAAATGGTAAAACTGCTGTATACAAAATGATTTTAACTATTCCGTTAAGAAAGAAGCTTGCAAATATTCTTTCATGTTCATAACTCTCCTACAATTATGTATTTTTAAATTTTTATTTGTTAGCTGAATAAAGGTTGTGCTTATAATTATTTTGAAATACGGCAACAGTTCATTGGAATGTCGATAATGCATTTTAATTTTAAATAAGCACAGATTTCTTATACTATATATTTGACATTTTAATGTTGTCCTTCTCCACCTGAGGACTAGGATTTCCTGCAAGTTTAGGTGTACCAAGTTACTGGATAAACGTGGTACATTTTCTGAAAGCATCAATTTTACACAAAAAAAATTGGGAAAAGTTTATATTAAATGTTTCTCAATTTTACTTTACTAGAATAAAACATTCAAATGCATTTTAAAAACCCATAGTGAGACTTTAAAAGAATTTTTTTTTTTTGGAAACAGAGTCTTACTCTGTCGCTTAGACTGGAATGCAGTGGCGTGATCTTGGCTCACTGCAACCTCTGCCTCCCAGATTCAAGTGATTCTCCTGCCTCCACCTCCCGAGTAGCTGAGACAACAGGAGCGTGACACCATGCCTGGCTAATTTTTATAGTTTTAATAGAGACAGGGTTTCACAATATTGGCAAGGCTGGTCTGGAACTCCTGACCTTGTGATCCACCCACCTTGGCCTCCCAAAATGCTCATATAGGCATGAGCCACTGTGTCCGGCCATTTAAAAGAAATTTCTTACTTACATTGGACATTTCAAACCACACACCAAGACATGAGGCAAATATTGACTTATTTCTGATATTGAGCTTATTTCAATTGAAAATATTTCAGAAAGACAGTTTGCTATAGAGAAATTATTTTAGTCTTTGCTCAGGCATGTTGGTAAGTTTAATTTTATGTTTTCTTAATGGAGGAATATGCAGTGATAAGAAGTAAGGGATTGTTTTTCTAATATTTGACTCAAATTTCAGATTTGGCTTTGAATTTAAAGAAAATGATCCCACATATTAATTGTAACTTTCTATAAAAGAAAAGACTACATGTCAATCTATTATAAGAAGACAAAATAAATTGAATTTCTGGCATCTGAGCCTCCATTTATGAAACTACCTTTGCAAAAATTGTAACAGTGAGAAAAATTATGACATTGAAATAGATGTTACTTAAGTGACTCCATCTTGCCTTTGACCTTCAAATTGTCCTTAGGTAGGGCATAGGCTGACTTAACTATAGGAGGAATTTAATTTATAATGTAACTGAAACAAAGTTAACATCCCTTTCCTGAAACAAACCCCTCCTTTCCTAAGGACCTGATCACCTTTGTAAAACTAACAACTAAGCCAAAAGGTTAACAATTACGGTTCAGGAATCAAGCAGCCAGAGGCTACAAGATTCCTAACCTCCCCAATTGCTCCTATGGATAACATCACTATTGTAAAACCTAAGATTGGTGTTTGAGGTATTTTTCAGGCCCTGCCTTCTGAAGGACCAGTGCCAAACTACCTTTAAAACCCTAGACTCAGGCCGGGCACAGTGACTCATGCCTGTAATCCCAGCTCTTTGGGAGACCAAGGCAGGAGGATTACCTGAGGTTGGGACCTCAAGACCAGTCTGACCAACATGGAGAAACCCCTTCTCTACCAAAAATACAACAATTAGCCAGGTGTGGTTGTGCATGCCTGTAATCCCAGCTACTTGGGAGGCTGAGGCAGGAGAATCGCTTGAACATGGGAGGTGGAGGTTGCAGTGAGCTGAGATCGCACCATTGCACTCCAGCCTGGGTGACAGAGTGAGACACCATCTCAAAAAAAAAAAAAAAAAAAAAAAAAAACTAGAAAAACCCTAGACTCCAAATTTTCTGAGAGACGGATTACAGTAATAAAACTCTTGTCTCCTGTTTAGCTGGCTCCACATGTATTAAATTCTCTATTGCAATTCCGTTGCCTTGATAATTCATCTCTATGTGGGCAGCAGGCAAGAAGAACCCATTGGGTGGTTACATTTATGGCTCTTATATTAGGCAAGTTATAATATTGTCATATATCTAATCTAACATTCTACTTGATACATATATTCTCTTTATATCCTCCCTAAAACTTAATCTTCTACACTTCACAAGTGACATTTTGGTGATGAAAATCACTAATTTTAGTTATGTCTGTCCATATTGAATTGATAGAAAATTATTTTTCAAATTAATTACAAAAGCACCCTTTGGTCACATTCATTTTTCAGTTCTAGTTTAGTCTACATTCCCACAGAAATTTACAAACATCCCTATTCTATATCAGGTATTCTAGAGCTTTTTACAAAGTTGCCATTTCTTTCTTGATATTTTCTTATCTAAATAACTCCAGTCACTTCAGCTATTTTACATGTGAACCACTCTGAATCTTTTTAATGATCCAACATATTTTCCTTTTTATGTGCTTTAGATTGGCAAAAACTCTTAAATTACAACACCTGATATGAACATGAGTATCAGAATATGGTTTAACTACTAAAGATCAGAGTTTATATAAGATTTTTCTCCTTCTCTCTCATATGTTGAAAAATACGATTACAACCTTGGTCTCAGTTCAGAGTAGTTATCCTTTAATGTTCTTATACATCCATTTTTATTTACTTTAATGGCTTTTTCCCTCATCTATGATTCGTAAAATAGTCCATTTGTAAGTTGACTTAATACAATTTAGATTGCCATAGTAGACAATTAATTGACTGAGTTCTAAATTAAAGTGCCAGAAAAAAATGGAAGCTTTAGTAATTTTAGATTGTTCTACACTAAGCCTAGCAATTAAAAATAATTGCTACATTTTCTATTTTTTTGTTATTGTTACTCAGTCCAGATGTGTCTGAGCTTCTGCCCTGTTAAAATAAAAAGGAGAAAAAATACATTACTTCTAATTATTACAGAGATTAAAGTAATTAAAATGGTCTGATTTAGGTAAAATTAGGTTTCTAGTTTTTTTAAGTTTGGTTCTACATACTTTCAAAATGTCTCAAAAAGATTTCATTTCAAAAGAGTTAGTTTTGACCAAAATCTATGGTCACTAATTTCCAGTCAAAACTAAATTTTCATCACTAAAAGTGTTCAAGCAGAAGTAGAACATCCGTGGACCCTACTGTAGATGAGATTTCAGCATCAATCTGGGGGAAAGCAGGACCTATTGGAGGTTTGAAAAGTTAGGTTTTAACTGTTATATACTAACTTAGGTCCATATCTTAGCACAAAATAACCAGTCAAATAACAGTTACCTTTAATGAATAAATTGGTGAGTGAAGGCTCTCATTTTGAAGTCACCAAAAAGAAATTAAAACAAGTTATTTGGGTATAACCTGTGCCGGCTATTTTCTTCAGTTCTGGAACTTCCCTTAGGTATAAAATTTATTAGAAGCTTAGATATAGGAAGTTTTACATTTTCCTTTAAAACACAAACAGCTTGAATAGGATAGGATGAAAATTCCATATGTAGTCCTTAATAATAACATATAAATCATAAATATTAACTTAGGTGTTGAATGCATATTTCTATTTCTTTTAAAGTGTTTATTTCACAACACAGAATGTCTGTAATATTCCCCATGCTTGAATGTCATCCATATGTGTTGTGTGGCTTTTTCATGTGTTGAAATTTTCTTTATATCTGTGTTTTCTTTAAAGCGTTTTGATCATACCATTCTTGAACTAGCTACTGCCAATTCTTGCATTTTTAAAACTTCGTATGTATGCAGAAGGTAGAAATAAGTGCCTAAAGCTGAAATGAAAGAACATAAAATTCTAGATATAAATGTTTGAAATGAAAAATAATCAGGTCCTTTAATCAAACATTTATTAAGTTCCAATATAGGTCTTCCACTCAGTGGCACACTAGATCCAAGTGCTTACCATAAGTTTCCATGCCAGAAATGGGTGTGACTCAGGTGTCATTTGTCCATTCGCTTTGGTTTTGAAATATGTATACATATATATATGCTTTTGACACAGCTTTTTATTCCAGTCATACTGATGATTACTTTATCCATATTTATTTTGGGAGCTGAAGGAAAAGTTAAACTTTTGTCTTACTTAAGTCATTTTTTTAAAGGGAGAGAGGTCTCTTAGAAATTTATGGCTGCATTTTAACATGCTTGGTTATAATAATGACAAATAATTACAATATGTATTATGTCCTTTAATCTTCCTAGCAAATCTATAAATTTGGTATTGGTATTATCCCAGTTTTGTAGACAAGGAAGAAGGACAGAGAATTTAAAAACACACTCAACGTTTCACAGCTAAGTGGTAGGAAAGGCTTTGAGTGAGTCTGTTATGGGGGGAACCAGCCCCCAATGTTTCAACATGGGTTCTTTCTATTTTCCCTGTCAGCCCGTCTGAGAAATAAAGAGAAAGAGTACAAAGAGAGGTATTTTACAGCTGGGCTACCAGGGATGACATCACATATCAGTAGGTCCGTAATGCTCCCTGAGCTACAAAACTAGCAAGTTTTTATTAGGGATTTTAAAAGGGGAGGGGGTGTATGAACAGGGAGTAAGTCACAAAGACCACATGATTCAAAGGGTAATAAAGATCACAAGGCAAAGGACAAAATCAGAATTGCCAATGAGGGTCTATGTCCCGCTGTGCACATATTGTCTTCATAGACATCTTAACAGAAAACAGGATTTGAGAGCAGAGAACCAGTCTGACCAAAATTTACCAGGCTGGAATTTCCCAATCCTAGTAAGCCTGAGGGTACTGCAGGAGACCAGGGTATATTTCAGTTCTTATTTCAACCGCATAAGACAGACAATCTCAGAGCAGCCATTTACAGACCCCCCCCCAAGAATGCGTTCCTTCCCCAGGGTATTCCTTGCTGGGGAAAGAATTCTGCAATATCTCTCCTACTTGCACATCTGTTTATAGGCTCTCTGCAAGAAGAAAACTATGGCTCTATTCTGCCTGACCCTGCAGGCAGTGAGACTTTATGGTTATCTTCCCTTATTCCCTGAAAATCACTGTTAATGTGTTCTTTTCAAGGTGCACTGATTTCATATTGTTCAAAGACACATGTTTTACAATCAATTTGTACAATAGTGGTCCTGAGGTGACGTACATTCTCAGCGTACGAAGATAACGGGATTAAGAGATTAAAGACAGGCATAAGAAATCATAAGAGTATTATTAGGAAAGTGATAAATGTCCATGAAATATTCACAATTTTTGTTAAGAGATTGCAGTAAAGACAGGCGTAAGAAATTATAGAAGTATTTATTTTGGGAACTGATAGATGTCAATGAAATCTTCACAATTTATGTCCTTCTGCCTTGGTTCCAGCCGGTCCTTCAGTTCAAGGTCCCTGACTTCCCATAACAGTCTGTCTCACTCAAGATCTGAGCACTTAATCACTATAGCATGCTTAGAATAAATATGCTAAGTTACCTATTATTAATGGCAATTTTCTTATTGTATTTTTTATAAATGTTTTCTAATTTATCATCATTTATGAAACAGATATTCAAGTGTATTTTGAAACTGGTAAATGAAAAATTTGAAAGCTGCAGAGAAATGGCAACAATGTTAAGTTCAGACTGTACAATTATTATATGTATATTATTTTACTTTCATTAAATCCCCTCATGTCTTTGTTTTCTTCTTTTTTTTTTCAGATGGAGATTTGCTCTTGTTGCCCAGGCTGGAGTGCAATGGCACAATCTTGGCTCACCGCAACCTCTACCTCCTGGGTTCAAGTGATTCTCTTGCCTCAGCCTCCCAAGTAACTGGGATTACAGGCATGCACCACCACGCCCGGCTAATTTTATATTTTTAGTAGAGAAGGGATTTCTCCATGTTGGTCAGGCTCATCTCAAGCTCCCAACTTCAGGTGATCCACCTGCCTCGGCCTCCCAAAATGCTGGGATTATAGGCGTGAGCCACTGTGCCCGGCCTTGATTTTTTTTTTAATTGTAGTTAAAGAGTAATTTCAATTTAACAATGCCTTGGTTGGATTTTTGAGATTTTAGGTGGAGCTTCTCATTTTCTAGTTTTGTTCCACAATCATGTCTTTCTCTGAAATTCCTCCATATCACATTAAAAAATTAACTTAATGCAGATAACATGGGAAAATCCTTCAGGTGCTGGAAATAGATTCAATTGAAGATTTAAATTTAATTTTGTTTTTCACATCTTGAGCTAATTTATAGAATGTGAATTCAATCACTTTGCTTAGTTATGCTTTGAACTCAAATATAGATATTTCTAAAATATTTTTCTGCTCTAAATATAATTGTTTCTTAACATAAATTGCTACTTTTTATTAATACAAAAATATGCTTAAATAATTAGCCAAAACCTTAATAGACACCTCACCAAACAAGATATACAGATGTCAAATAAGTATGTATGACAATGTTCCACATCATCTTTCTTCTGGGAAATGCAAATTAAAACACACTGAGGCATCACTACACACCTCTTAGAAAGGCCAAAACCCAGAACACTGACACCAGTGCTGGTGAGGATGTGGAACAACAGAAATTTAACCATTACTGTTGGGAATGAAAAATGGTAGAGCCACTTTGAAATATGGTTTGGTGGTTTCTTACAAAACTAAACATATTCCTACCATATAATAACAGCAATCATGCTTCTTGGTATTTACTCAAAGGAGTTGAAAATTTATATCCACCCAGAGCCTGCACATGAATGTTTACAGCAGCTTTATTCATCATTGTCTATCTCGGAAGCAATGATCATGTCGTTCAGTAGGTGAAAGGTAAATAAACTGTGGTACAGCCAGACAATGGTTATTTTTCAGTGCTAAAAAGAAATGAGCTATCAAGCCATTAAGTGATATGGAGGGATTATAAATGCATATTATTATGTAAAATAAGCTAATCTGCAAAGGCTACATGCTGTATGCTTCCCGTAATATGACATTCTAGAAAAGGCAAAACCAGGGTGACATTAAAATGATCAAGGGTTACCAGAGATTGGGGGAGAAGGGGAGGAATGGGCAGAGAATAGAACATTTTTTAGAAAAGCGAAAATGTATAATATTACAATTGTAGATAAATGTCATTATCAATTTGTTCAAACTCATAGAAAGTACACCACCAAGAGTGAGCCCTAATGTAAATGATGGACTCGGAATGCTAATGATGTGTCTGTCAATGTAGGTTCATCAGTTGAAAAAAATGTGCCACTCTGGTGGAGGACACTGATACGGGGGAGTCTGTATGTATGTAAGAAATCTTTGTACCTTCTGCTCAGTTTTCCTGTGAACCTAAAAGTGCTTTAAAAAAATAAAATTTATTAAAGTGAGAAAGAGGAAGTTAAAAAATACATTTAAAAATATATTGGATCTATTGTAGAGTTATAAAAATGACAGAAAAAGTGGGTAGGAAACATTGGGTATAAAAAATATTTACATCCGGATGAGAAAGAAGAAGAGTGTGTCAAATGTCAGAAAGGGAATCCAGAAATGGTGACTGGAGGAAGGGCAAAATGCAAGCCTTTCCCATTGCTGGCGGATAATGAAGAGAAATAAGATCACACAGAAAGTGGCCGGACACAGTGGCTCGTGCATGTAATCCCAGCACTGCGTGAGGCCAAGGAAGCAGGGATCCTCTGAGGTCAGGAGTTTGAGACCAGCCTGACAAACATGGTGAAACCTCGTCTCTACTAAAAATACAAAAAAATTAGCCAGACGTGGTGGTGGGCGCCTGTGATACCAGCTATTTGGGGAGGCTGAGGCACGAGAATTCCTTGAGCTCAGGAGGCAGAGGTTGCAGTGATCACGTCATTGCACTCAAGCCTGGGTGACAAGAGCTAAACTCTGTCTCAAAAAACAAAACAAAACAAAGCAAATCAAAAACAAAAGGAAAACACAGAAAGTGAACTATTTTACAACTTATTTCTATTTATTGTCATTTACTATATTTGATTGATAATTAGTAATTATGCTTATATAAAAACATGGTAGAAAACTTCTTGTAATAATTTGTTTAAAATATTTTATATTTTAAATTATAAATCAAAATCTGCACCAGCCAGGATTTTAATACAAATTGTTTTCTAAGTCATGTTATAAAAGTGAAAAATTTATAACATATCAAAATATTCTTATATAAAGAAAATAGATTGATGAAAGAATAGCAAACATTCAATATCCATCTGGCACTACATTTGTTAATTTTGTCCTCTCACCAAATTGTTCAATAAAGGATATGAAGAGGATGACAGAAACACCTAAAATAATTTGCTTCAAGAAAACGTAAAATATTTGAGGTAAAGGAAAAGTAGAATAAAAATAATATATTAATTAGGTCTCTACATATTCTTCAAAATTATTGAAAATTAAGATATACAGATATTTTCCTTTTTTATGTGTTTACTTGTGGTAATTTCCTCCATCCTTCTATTAATTATATTTTACAATAGCTTTAGCCTATTAAGATTATTATATAAACATTTTAATAAAAAATATTTTTGAACAAAATTTGTTTAGCACCACGGAGGAATAAATCTAATCATTACAAATAGCTAATCTTTAAAAAATTGTACATTAGAGAAAAATTTTTCAAAGTAAAAAATTATTGAGGCAGCATTAGTTTAGAATATATAGATGAGGAAGCCAAATTACAATATATTGAATCGTTATTTATTCTAATTATATTATGAACATTGCAGAAAATGTGGTCTATCTGATTATTTTCGTGCACCAAGCATATAAAGACAATCCTCAGAAGAAAGTAGAATAACAGAACTATTAGTATTTGAAATTATAGCATTCTTGAAATTCTGGAAACACAGATTCAAGATTAAAAAATTAATTATGAATCATCTCATAATATACTATATGTGTGTACATTATTTTAATTGTTCATTTTTAGGCAGATTGTATTAACAATATAAATGCATACTATGTAAAATGAGAAAAACTGTGAAGAATACATACATAAAATTATTCAAACTTATTAGTAATAAACAGAATGCTCAATACATGATAGGGGCATGTCAAAATTATGTGGAGCTAGTTTGAAGAAGCTTCCAATGGCCAAATCTGAAAAATAATTGAGCAACAACAATAGTAATAGATTGTAACCATGGGAAAAATAAATATTCATAAGTCTGTGCTGATATATATAAATAATTGAATGAATAAATAAATGGGAGTGAAAGAATTGTTCTTCCCTGCAATAGAATTCTGATCAAAAATGAAAAAGAAATGATGAAAATATAAAATCAACACTTTGTGAACATTACCCTATTATTTGCTGTAGGCAAGAATTATCAGTAGATGCTAAACTTAATGAATAGAAGTATGATTAAAAATAGGTTAATTGCATAGTTTCAAATAATCTCCCAAGAAAATATGCATTAATTACAAAGGAAAAAATCATACTGGAGAAACTTGTCAGATTCCACCTTAACCAAATGATCGATGTTAAATTTACTGTGGAAATATTAATATGATACCTTGCTTGATATTGTGCACTGAGAGGAACATGATGTTATACGTGTGGTATCTGCACAATCGGAATTTATTCACAATAAAAACCAAACTCAAATTTAGAGACATCTACAGAATAACTGGACAGTATCGTTTAAACGTGTCAAAATTATGGAAGACAAATCTCTTCCGGATTGGAGGCGATTAAGGAGACATGAAGCAAAATGCATTGTGGGACTGCACCTGAAAAAGGACATTAGTAGTATAACCTGTAGGTTGAATAAAGTTTGCAGATTAGTTAATACTACTGTCCCAACATTAATTTTGTGTTTTCACAATTGCATTATGATTTTATAAAGTATTAATATTTGGGGAAGCTAAGTGAGTTTAAGTATGCAATGAGCTATGTTTGTAATCATGCTACTGTACTCCAGCCTGGGTGAAAGAGACCCTGAATATATATATATATATGTGTGTGTATATATATATGTGTGTGTGTGTGTATATATATGTGTGTATATATAATATATATAATTTTTGGAAAGTTAAATTACACTATGATGCCAGATGTAATATATGAATAAGTGCTTTTTGGTTTAGAGGGGAAGAAGAGGTTGTTACACTCTAATATTTGAGGAGAGCATCAAGTTCAAATTGAGTTTCCTGAGTAGGATTGAAGTTATCCTAAATGTGAATGCAAAATAAGATGGTTTGGAAGATCACATTAGAGACTCAGACATATTTAGAAAACTTTCAGTAGTCTGTTCAGGTATAAATACTTTTTTTTTTTTTGAGGCAGAATTTCATTCTTGTCATCCAGACTGGAGTGCAATGGCGCGATCTCGGCTCACTGCAATCCCTACCTCCTGGGTTCAAGAAATTCTCCTGCCTCAGGCTCCTGAGTAGCTAAGATTACAGGTGCCCGCCACCATGCCCAGCTTTTTTTTTTTTTTTTTTTGTATTTTTAGTAGAGACAGGGTTTCGCCATGTTGGCCAGGCTGGTCTTGAACTTCTGACCTCAGGTGATGCACCCGCCTCAGCCTCTCAAAGTGCTGGGATTACAAGCGTGAGCCACCGTGCCTGGCCAAATATTTTTTGAAATAATAGTTACAATACATTCATATATAACTTTCATGAAATTAATATATAACTTTCATGAAATTACCATTACCTATTTATTTATTCTTAGAAAATCATTTTATATCCTATATATAACCAAACATATATACGCATATATATGAGACTCATATATTTAGAAAACTTTGAGTAGCCCATTCAAGTAGAAATGAATATTTTTTGAAATAATAATTATAATACATTCATATGTAATTTATCATGAAATTACTATTATCCATTTATTTATCCTTAGAAAATCATTTTATCTTCACAATAACTTCATTAGACATTTTCTATCATTTTATTCACTTTTATGAATGAGAAACAGGCCTTTAAAGATGATGTAAATTGTCAGAGATAAAGTGGTGGAGCCAGTTGGTCTGACTCTAGAGCCTTATTTCCCTAAAAAGAAGAGATGCTCTACTAGAGATTAAAGTTGTTTTTTTCCTGATCTAGGGAGATGTGTACCAGAGAGGACAAATCTCCCCAGAGACATGGAAGGAATTTATATTGTGAATGCTTCATAAGTAATCATGCTTCTTTGTCAGAGTTGGATGGTAATCATGCTCCAGTGTTTGTGGGTTATTTTTAAAAAGCTACCAGAACTCTTTATATAAAAAACGCCCCTTGCTTCTGTGGCCTTAGCTCACTTGGAAGCAATCAAACTGAACAATAGTCTAGGCAGACAAAGTAATCAGTTCTTCTGTGTTTAAGGACCTGAAATGAGGGTGCCTGAATGTGGAGAGGGAATGGAGAATTGAAAAGTAGTTGAATCTCTGGGTAAAATTATGGGCCAAACCTGGACACTTCTAGATCCCACTTCAAGGAAACAATAGAAACTGAGAGTCAGAGGAGTGTATATCCAAGGGAAGAATTTATAAGTTCAATTTTAGATATTTTGAAAGTGAGAGTCACTTAAGCCATCCTAATTTAGGTGTTAGGTAAAACTATTTTATCCCCAGAAAGTGATTTGGGATTTGGATACAGGTTTGGCAGGTCATCAGTAGATTAACAAGTAGTATATTAGCAAGCATAATACAGATTTTAGCAGACACAATCCAGTTGATACAATCTGATCTGTAAACTCAGTGAAGTCCTAGCAATCAATACAATCTTATTCTTCATGAAATCTGGCAATAACACATAGCCAGATTATTGAAAGGACTCAGAAGATTAAAAGATAACTCACAAAACTCCACAGAAAATTCTATGATAAAGCTTTGAGAAAGGTAAAGATACAGTACAGCAGGAAAAAGAATTGTAGTCAACCATAGCAATGTCTGCAAACTTTCAGGTGCAGATCCCAGGGCTCTTTCTCATCACATAGAATAACTTTGTCTTTAGATAGTTACACATCAAGATATGTGTGAGATATCTTGGTCTCAGGGCAACCCAAACCTGCCTTTCACAGATAAGCTCTGAATTTTTTTTTTTTTTTTTTTGAGACAGAGTCTCACTCTGTTGCCTAGGCTGGAGTGCAGTGGCATGATGTCAGCTCACTGCAACCTTGCCTCCCTTATTCAAGCAATTCCCCTGTCTCAGCCATCCGAGCAGCTGGTACTACAGTCATGAGCTATCATGCCAAGTTCTTTTTTTTTTTTTTTTTTTTTTTTTTTTTTGTATTTTTGGTAGAGACAGGGTTTCACCATGTTAACCAGACTGGTCTCGAACTCCTGACCACAAATGATCCACCCACCTCGGCCTGCCAAAGTGCTGGGATTACAGGCGTGAGCCACTGCGCCCGGCCAAACTCTGACCTTTAAAACTCTATTTTATTGATACTTGTTGATATTTCCCTTCTCTGGAACACTTTCTCTCTACTATCCAATCCCATTCTCTCCACGTTATCTTAGCTCTGCTGCCCTGAGCAGTCGAATGCACTATCTGCAAATATTTGCGGATAGTTCTGAAATCTTTGTGTATATCACTTCAGAACTTTTTGGTCTTCCTGAGGTCGTTAGCTACTCCCTGTGAGGTCTGTCCTTTGATGACACTTACACTCAAGTTGGAGTCTGCAAAGAATTTTCCTCTGAATGACTCAGTTTCACTGCTCTACTGCAGACCCAATCACCGTATTCAGGGTAGAGCCATAATGTTTCTGCCAGGCATGTTTGTTATTTCTGACTTCTGTGATTGTAGGATCCATCATTACCACTCTCGTTCCCTTGATTTAAAAACCCTCTGCTCCTGCCATCTTTGGGAGTGACTTGCTACTTTCAAGCCATGTTTTCAGGTGGAGTTTCTATGACAGCATTTGAAGATGTCATCCAAGTTTGCTGTTCGTTTTAATTTAGGTGTCCTAGTTGTTTTATCTGGTGTTTAGTAGAAGGTGGTGGAAGAAAGGTTGAAAATGAAACGTCTGCATTCTCCTGCCATAACCTGAACCACCAACTCAGTCAAATTGGGTAACACATATTGCCCTAGGGATTTACACATTGCATCACGGTGTTCAAAATTATTTGATAAAATTGTGTATCATTAAAAGTGATTTTTAGTCTATGATTAGATTTTATTTCTAAAGGGCTTTATTTTATTAATATAAATTGGACTTTAAACAAAGTATGCTTTTAATGAATGTAAATATTTTAAAACAAAGTAAAAGTACTGCTGTGTATGTACATGTAGGATGGAGTGAGTTCACTTATCTGTGTATTCATCTATGTATACATGTTTATTGGTATATGCACATATAAATGTTAGTAATTAGTAAAGCATTTACCAACTCAGTAGTCCACAGTTAAAAATTTTCTTACAACTTTGTCAAATATACCTTATTGAATAGATCTATCAGGTATGAGAGAAACAATTTGCCTTTACCTAATGATGAAGACACACTCTAGCTTTGCTAATGGATCGACAACATTTTACCTAGACATTAAAAGCATATATATACTTAGAAGAATCTGTGTCTTTAACATATTTCATTTTTAAAGGGACATCACAGTTGAGCTTTCCAAGTTCTTTAAAAATAAATGCAATAAGAGAAAAATAGCTGTTCACCAAGAAAATCTACAGTGAAGAACAATATCTTTTTATCTTCTATCAGGAAGCATTTTTGAAAACAAATCATCCAACTCAGTGCAACTTCAAAGAAAAATCCATTTCAGTGGGATAAATCCAAAAGTATGTAGTATAACTATTATTACAGAAATAACTCTGCATAGAAAATGAACCTGTCAGCCAGGCGCGGTGGCTCACACTTGTAATCCCAGCACTTTGGGAGGCCAAAGCAGGTGGATCATTTGAGATCAGGAGTTCGACACCAACCTGACCAGCATGGTGAAATCCCGTCTCTACTAAAAATACAAAAATTAGTTGCGCACGGTGGCAGGCACCTGTAATCCCAGCTACTCGGGAGGCTGAGGCAGGAGAATTGCTTGAATCCGGGAGGTGGAGGCTGCAGTGAGCCAAGATCATGCCACTACACTCTAGCCTGGGTGACACAGTGAGACTCTGCCTCAAAAACAAAAAAAAAAAGAAAAAAAGAAAAAGAACCCATCTCACCATGTATATATTACATCATTTAACTGGGCTATTAGCTTTGTCAAAAATATACTTTTGTATGTTTTAAGACAGGGTCTTGCTGTGTTGTCCAGGCTGGAGTGTGGTGGGTATTCACAGGCATGATCAGTGCACATTATAGCTTTGAATTCCTGGCCTCAAGTGATCCTCCCACCTCAGCCTCCTGAGTAACTGGTACTATAGGTGCATGTCACCACATCCGGCCTCGTGTTTGGTATGTGAGGAATGTTACCATGTGTTAAAATGCATATTATGAGACCTATATGGTACAGCTATACCTCATAGATACTGTGGGTTCAATTCCAGACCACTATGATAAAGCACATACTGCAATAGTGTAAGTCGCACAGATTTTTTAGTTTCCTGGTGCCTATAAAATTTATATTTACACTATGTTGTAATCTTTTAAGTCCGCAATAGCATTATGTCTAAAAAAAGTGTACAAACCTTAATTTAAAAATACTTTATTGCTAAAAAATGCTAACAGTCATCTGATACCTCAGTGAATCATAATCTTTTTACTTGTAGGAGGTCTTCCGTTGGCATTCGTGGCTGCTGCTCAATCAGGGTGGTGGTTACCGAAGGTTAGGGTGGCTGTGGAAATTTTCAAACATTAAGACAGCAAGGTGGTTGTGAAAATTTTCAAAAATAAGACAACAATTAAATTTGCCACATTTATTGATTCTCCCTTTCACAAAATATTTCTCTGTAGTATGCAATGCTGTTTGATAGCATTTACACATAGTAGAACATCTTTCAACATTGGAGTCAATCCTCTCAAACTCCGATGCTGCTTTATTAACCAAGGTTATGAAATATTCTAAATCCTTCATTGTCATTTCAACAATGTTTACAGCATCTTCACCAAGAGTAGGTTTCATCTCAAGAAACCACTTTCTTTGTTCATTCATAAGAAACAACTTCTTATCCACTCGAGCTTTATCATGAGATTGCAGTAATCCAGTTACATTTTCAGGTTCTGCTTCTAATTCTAGTTCTCTTGCCATTTCCACCACATGTGCAGTTACTTCCTCCTCTGAAGTCTTGAACCCCTCAAAGTCATCCATGAGGGTTGGAGCCAACTTCTTCCACACTCCTATTAATATTGATATTTTTACCTCGTCCCTTGAATCTCAAATGTTGTTAATGGAATCTGGAATGGTGAATCCTTTCCTTGATCTATAATACTTTTGCATTAGCAGGCATAGAAACACTGATCACTTTGTACATCTTTATCAGAGCTCTTGGGTGACCAGATGCATTTTCAATGAACAGAAATATTTTTAAATGAATCCTTCTTTTTTTTTTCTGAGCCATAGGTCTTAACAATGGGCTTAAAATATTCAGTAACCCATGCTGTAGACAGACATGCTGTCATTAGGCTTTGTTGTTTCATTTATAAAGCACAGGCAGAGTGGATTTAGCATGGGAGCCCAGGATTTTCAGAATGGTCAATGAGCATTGGCTTTAAGTTCAAATTGCCTGCTGCATTAGCCCCTAACAAGAAAATTAGTCTTTTTAAAAAAAATTCTCGAAGCTAGGTATTGACTTCTCTCTAGCTGTGAAGGTTCTACATTGCATCATCTTCCAATGAAAGGCTGTTTTGTCTACATTGAAAATCTGTTTTGTAGTGTATCCACTTAAATCTATGACCTCAGCTAGATCTTCTAGATAACTTGCTGCAGTTTCCACTCAGCACTTGCTGCTTCATCTTGCATTTTTATTCTATAGATACAGCTTCTTTGCTTAAACCTCATAAGCCAATCTCTGCTAGCTTCCAACTCTTCCTTTACAACTTCTTCACCTCTCTCAGCCTTCATAGAATTGAAGAAGGTTGAGATCTTGTTGGGATTTGGGCTAAGGGAATGTTGTGGCTTGTTTGCTTTTTATGCAGACCTCTCAAACTTTCTCCATATCAGCCATAAGACTGTTTTACTTATTCATGTGAAACATTCACTGTAGTAGCACTTTTAATTTCTTTCAAGAACTCTTCCTTTGCATTTACAAGTTGGCTGACTGGCACGAGAGGCCTAGCTTCTGACCTGTCTTGGAATTTCAACATGCCTTCCTCACTAAGCTTAATCATTTCTAGCTTTTGATTTAAAATGAGAGATGTACGAGTCTTCATTTCACTTGAACACTTAGAGGTCACTGTAAGATTATTTCTTGGCCTAATTATAATATTGTCGTGTCTCAGAAAGTAGAGAGGTCTGAGGCGAGGGAAAAAGATGGGGAGATGGCTAGTCGGTGCAGCAGTCAGAATACACACAACATTTACTGCTTAAGTTTGCTATCTTTGCATGGGTGGAGTCCATGTCACCCCAAAGCAATTACGTTAGTTACATAAAAGATCACTGATTACAGATCACCATAATATGTATAATAATGATGAAAAAGTTTAAAATATTATGAGAATTACCAAAATGTGACACAAATGCACAATACAAGCACAGGCCGTTGGAAAAAATGGCACCATCACGCATGCTTAATGAAGGGTTGCTACAATCCTTTCATTTGTAAAAAATGAAGTGTCTACAAAGTGCAATCAAATGAAGTATGCCTTTGTTTTGAAACACCTTACCTCCAGACTGAAAACAAATTTAGATTAACATCTTTATTTGTTTCTAAATATCCCAAGATGTCATGCATACACAAGTCTCTAAAATGAAAACCCATTATCAGAAGTTACATACACAGTGGCCTAGATTGAATGAATTAGTATTTACATTTGTTATTTTATTTAAATCACATCCCCATAATGGGGTCATATTGAGATATATCAGGTTAGAAGAAGAAATGTATTTGAAACTGTACTAGAACATGTTAGTCAGGGAAAACATTTTCTTCTGCCTGTTTATTTCAAGGAATAAATACTGTGGTAAAGTATGAGGAACCCAATCAAAAACTGGATAACTGCTATGTCTTGAAAATCAGGACTGTGTCATTGTTGACATGTGTCAGTGTTTATGCCTGTGGATGCAACAGTCTAACATTAAAAAGCATCACTATCACTTTGCCCAGAGCATATTCTGAAACACTTCCTTCCAGTAACAAGGAAAGTTTAGAATTATGTGGAGATACTGAGAAAAATAATTCAATTTAAAGAAAACTCAAGAAAATCAACATAAATATTAGAGCTATTTTTCCAGGTGTTATTGTACCATATTTGCTATCTAGAACTGCTCTCATACATATATTTATAGACAATACTATCCTCTATGGTGTCTGAGTTACTCGTTTCCCATGCTTTATTTCCAAAGAGTTAGAACACAGGATTCATTTGCTCCAGTCAAATAAATACGCTTCTTCTCTGAATACCAGCTTCCCCATCACCGACTGCAGCAGGATGATGTGAGGAGCAAATGTCTAATGCCTTGCACATAGTAGGCCCTCAAACAACTTAAGTTAATTTAAGCAGTTTCTTCACAAGAAGGGCTAAACAGTCATGTTATTTTATTGGGTAGCCTGTTGTGAAAGACCAGTTTATTATGATTTTTTGTTTTAGTTGTATTTCATGACATTGCTGACTCTTTCATAAAATATAATCATTAAACAATAAAAGGAGTAATTATCACTATTACTATTTAAGAGCCATTATTTCCTAGGTCTTAAGTAGTACCCTTGCACTCACTCACATATTAAGGCTCTGTCAAATACTCAAATGGACCCTTCTGCAGATTAGTAGGTCACACAAACAGGTAGATTTCTGCCTCCTTTCTAGTTCCCTACCTGGCATATTCTACCCACCTGTCCAAACTGCAGTCCCTTCTCTTTTTTCTCCCTCTCTCTTATTTTTTAACTTAACAAGTTATTTTCTCTTTATTGCTTTGTTTCCTTCCTCCAATTCTATTTCTTCTTAGTTGTTAACTTTTATTTTAGGCTCAGGGGTACATACATGTGCAGGTTTGTTATACAGGTAAATTCTGTGTCACGGGGGTTTGGTGTACCGATTTTTTCAATACCCAGGTAATAAGTATAGTACCTTCTAGGTAGTGTTTCCATCACCGCATTCTGGGCCAGGGCTCCTAGGCTGGTCCAGCCCTGCTGCCACCAACTTTCAAATGGGGCAGCTGCTTAGTACCAGTGAAGGATGGGAGGGCCACAGCTTTCAGTTCCTTTTGCCCCTGCTGCTCAGTGGGTCCCAGGTTCTTTTTGCATATCCAAGAAGAGCGAGGTTACACTGACAATTGAAGGGTGGAGAAGAATTTTGTTGAGTGACAGAACAGCTCTCTGTTAAGAGGGGATGCGAGGGTGGTCCACCCAAAGTCGGTGGTTTTTCACCCAGTATGGCTGTGTCCGGGGCTTTTATGAGCTCAGGATGGGAGAGTGCATGCTGATTTGTTTGTGAGTATGCAAAAAAGCTAAAACAAAGACACCGCTCAAAGGTGGGCATGACAGTGTACAAAAAACAATTAGGGAAGGGTAGGTATATGTAAAAAAGGTGGAGGGTGAGGCTCAGTCAGAGGAAGGAGCACCACCAGGAAGAGAGGTGCTCAATCTGGTGCATGGATTTGACTTGTAGCTTGGCTTTCAGGCTTTAAACTGCCTTGGCTTGAAGGTGTGGTTTCACTGAGGACCTGCCCCTATTTGCATAGGCATTTGACTACCTCTTGCTGCTATCACAATGTCTAGAACATATTGTTTCAAAAATTGTCTGGTATTCTAGTTCTTTAATTTAGTTCCTGATATACCATATCAGGGAAAAGAAGCAGTTGTCCTCTCTCCTTGCACAGTTTAGTTTGTTTTCTTTTGTTTTTATACTCTCCGCACTTTAAAGCTGTCATTTTACTCTCTCTTGGCCTCTATTCTTTCTGATGAGAAGTCAACATTCATTGTTACTCTCCCTGCTCTGTAGGCAGTAGGCAATGTGCTATCTCACTGAAACTCTGATCATTTGGTGATCAGTATTATTTTTTCTTGTGTTTATGTTTGGGTAATTTCTATTCACCAGTCTTTAACTGCATGGATGCTTTATAATTTTGTGTCTAATATGTTGTTAATTGCAATAGATTTTTAAAATTTAGACATTCAATTTTTTTTTGGTTTTATATTTTGATTTAGTTCTTTTCTAATATTTTATGTCTGTTATAAAAGTTAATATGTTCACCTGTTATATGTATAATTTTCTGTGAAATCTTTGATGTATTTATTTTCCTTCTTTTATTTTATTTATGTTAATATTTTGAGACAAGGTCTTACTCTGTTGCCCAGGCTGGAGTGCAGTGGGACAAACATGGTTCACTGCAGCCTGAACATCATGCACACAAGCAATGAACCGGCCTCAGCCTCCCAAGGAGCTGGGACCATGGGCATGTGCCACCACACCTGGCTAATTTATTAAATTGTTTGTAGTGATGGGGTCTCCCTATATAGCCCAGGCTAGTCCTAAACTTCTGGGCAGTCCTTCCACCTCAGCCTCCCAAAGTGTTGAGATTACAGGCATGAATCACCATGTGTTTTCCTGGATTCTAATAAATATTTCATTCCTGGATCTATGTCTACTGGCTGATTTTTCTCTAGGCTTCAAGTCAAATTATGTTTGGTTTTCCATGTCTAGTAATTTTTAAGTTGCATCTTGCATATTGAGATGAAGTGTTACAGAGGCCAAGGATTCTGTCATCTTTATTTGACAGTGTTGGCCCTCTCCCCCTCACCTTTTTTTTTTATCATGTAGCAGAGTTGATCTTGTGCAGTATTGTTTTTAAGCTTTGTTATTTTATTTTTGTTCTTAGGCCAGGAGCATAGCCCTAAGTCCAGTCATGTGTTCCTTTCTAGAGTGTGGTGCTGACCGAGATTTCAGCAGATACTCAGGGGTTTTTAACTAATCCTCTCCAACTCCATCTATGTCCTTTTGTTCAACAGCATCAGAAATTTCTGCTGAAAATTTTTAGACTTCCAGTTCTTGTACTTCTCCAAGCTATTTCTATGCTAGTACCACGTATTTATGGTTTATATGGTTTAGGAATCAGTCAGGGATTAGAAGGGCTGAGATACCACACCACAGACTCCTTTCCCCAGTTATCAGCCCCTCTAGCATACCCAAATGCCAAATTCCAACTTTTTCCCAAAAATTTCAACAGATCATTTTTTTTCTTTTTGGGGGGAGGTGGCGGGGCAGGGGGAAGGGGACAAACATTCAGACCACAGCAAAAGTACAAGCTTCAAGAAGCCAAAACCCATGCTTGTATTTCAATTTGAACTTTATTTTTACTGAAGGTTAGCAATGCTCTCTTCCCCTTTTCTAGTGTATGATGTACTCTGTTATATATCCTGTAACTCAACAAGAACTAAAATTCAAATTTGGCCACTAAATAGAGTATTCATCCCTTTCGTCCCTCTTTTTGGCTCTTGAATCAAATCCTATAAATTGGTACCAAAGAATGGAGGTGCAGATAATCCTCCTATGTCATCATTTGTGAATCTACTCCCTGGAAATAAAACCAAACCCTAACTTCTATTCAAAACTGAAGTGCAAAATACCTTGCTTCTCAGATAGAATTACAGTTTACTAACAATAGTGACAGGCAAGATGAGCAAACAGAAGTCTTACGAAATTTTGAATAAAATTTACCTCCTATGTTGTATTTTTTGAATAACATTTTTGATGACAGTTTTAGTGTTCTTTTCTCACCTTAAAAGTCTATTGTATAAATAGAGTAAATCCTTTTTGTCAAAATTAAGCTATATTTTATTAAAATTATTAGTGCCTTTTAATACATTCACTTTATTGTCTGGGTTGCTTCTATTCTAACCAGATAGCTAGCTAGCTAGCTAGATACATACATACATACATACATACATACATACATACATAGAAAATTTTCAATATCTTTATGAGTTATTCTTAGATATCTTGTATAATTCCCAGAAAACTCCCTTTATCCACTTTTATAAGAAAAAATATTATAACAAGTCATATCTAGAAACTTTTAAGAAAAATTTTGCATGATTTAAACTATGATAGGACCACTCTCCCAATTTTGTGTTTTGTGGTAACTATATGATTGTTACAAAGTAGGACAGCAACGTCATTTTCTTCAGGGCAACCTATTGGATATTAAGATTCCCAAGTGTAGGATATGGTCATGACAAAATTCACAAAAGCTTACCAGATACTGGGCTTCTTGTTTGAATCTGAGTTAAGATAAGAAAATAATATTTCAGAAAATATTATTATAATGTTCATTTTTCTGCCAAATTTCTCAATTGTGTCTGTTAATCCCAGGGATACACTAAGCATATTTTTTCCCGAAGTCTTTACTTGCTATGGAAGAAATGTGAGGCTGCTTCTCAAAAAAAGATAACCTCAAATAAAGACTTTAAAATAACAAATAGAAACAAAACAAAACAAAACAAACAAGCAAACAAAAACTTAAGTTCTTCTCTTTAGACCTGAAGCTTTGGTAAAGCTCTGACATGGAGGACAGAATTAGCCTTTCTTACTTAATTTAGGTAACTTCAGTCCAGCAAACCATTGTACACTTCTGACATTCTCTTTGAAGTATGAAAGCTATTTACTGAGCCTTCATAGACTGGTTTAGAGATCATTTGCATTTAGTATATTTTTGAATGCCAGAACAGTTTCAAATTAGATGTTTTCCAAATTTTCCCTGATTTTTGATATACCTTCGATATACAAAAAATATTTCCTCCCAGAATACATACACATATTTGCCTTCATTCAAGGAAGAATCCAAAAAGTACATTGTGTTTATATAGTTTTATTAATGAAAAACTCTTGTTAGAATTCAATACTTTACACTATTAAAGTACAGATTATAAGGCTGATATTTTGTCCTGTGAATATTAACTGCTTTCAAGTAAACCTATCAAAGCCACAGAGCCGAAAAGACAAAATTATCTTTTGGCATGCACAAAAACAGAATTTCTTACAGTGAAGTGTAATTCTACATGGGTTCGGAGTTTTAGATGGAAAACTAGCAGAGAAAGAGAAAGAGAACACTAATAAAAGCTATTAGCATACAATTTTTAAAAAATGTTTCTTTGTACTGGGTTTGCACATTGCTTTTTTAAATCTTTTCCTACATATTAAATCTTCTCTGATGCTATTATAAATGTGGTTTTCTCAACCCTTATGTTCTCTAGTTTACTTTTTTTGTATATAAGACAATTTATTTTGTACACTAAACTTTACCTTACTACTTCACTGAATTGTTTATGACTTTGTGTTATCATTGATTATCTGAGATTTTCTAGATATAATATCATATCATCTGCAACTACAGATTGTTTTACTTCCTCATTTTGCAATGCCTTTGACTGATTTCACTTTCAAATTGTACTGGTTAATACCTCTAGTAAAATGGTGAATAACGATGGGCGTAGTGGGTATCTTTGTTTTGTTCCTGATCTTGGTGGAAATGCTTCTTGTATTCTCCACAAAGTTTAACCTCTGTTGAATTACTTCATTTGAATTCTTGTGCATTTGTTTTTCTTTCATTAATTTGATGTTTTTTCTCTATTTATCCTCATTGCTCTAAAATTGTGTTTAGGTGGTGATAAATTTTTGTTTTTTTATAATTTGACTACACACAAAGAAGAAAGAGTCCTTTTTCTGCATAATCATAGGCCCTGGAAAATCAGCGCAGTGAGTGGAGGGTTTATCATTGTTCCTAACATTGTAGTCTGCAAATGGTGTCTTTCCACTATACTCATGGCATAGTCATTTGTCTATCATAAAAGAAAATAGCATTTTCAGGAATCTGAGGCTTAATATAATTTATTTGAAATCATATTTTAGGATTAAAGTTAATACTGTGCAAAATAGCTCATCATATCTTATTCTTGTTTATTATTATTATCTTTTGATTTGGTTATGATAGAAGATGGACATTTATGATAACCAAGAGGAGCATTTGTTATTTAAATAAAGCCATTTTCAAGTAAATACAATGTGAAAATTAGAGTGGCTTGGGTCAGATACATTTAACTAAATTTAATCTCTGCCAATCTCAGCAAAATTTAGTCATGAATCACTTATTTTGTTTCTATGAGAATTACAGACAGTTTAAGCTTTTACATGTGTTCCATTTCAGCCGTATTTTGCTACAAATATTACATTCTATAGTTAATTAGACAAAAAGATGATTTTTGTTGTCTTGGTTTTATCTTGTTGCTTAGATATTCCTTTAGTTTCCTGGATTCTTGAAAAAACACACTTACTCTTTGGGATCCTTTGGTGATCTTTCTAGTATTTTCTATAGCATATGTTATATACCCCTGGTATATGCAGTTCATTTGGTCGGCAACAGTCTCTTAGAATAAGATTAACAAAGATACAAAACTTTTATTAGAATGAATAGTATTTCGTTAATTATAGAAACAATCTCTTTTAATAAACACTTCACTTTTATAAAACCAAAGGTGCGAGGAATGAAATACACAAAAATAACTAAGAAATTATATTAATAAACTTAGTGAATTGATAAATATTATTTAATTTTATAATTCTTTTGATAGTTGACTTTTCTTATCTAAAAATGTAAATATTTGTTTTGCTATTCAGAGAAAATGTACTCTATAGCTACAATTATAATTAAAATCAACTGTTTTTTAATTAGGGACAGACCATTTGTGAAATTTCTGTTATGTCATTTTCTAAGATTCAGAAAACAAATATTTTTTTAAATATCTATTTTAGATTGCAGTAATGTAAAATATGGTCAAGATTTGTTCTTCCTTCTTAGAAATGCTGTGGAGTTTTTCCTTTTCTAGAATGTCTTCTAGTGATGGATTTGATTCTGTGAGCATGACTTGGAGGCAATCTGCGGCCTATGTTTCTGCTGTAAATATAGTAGCGTCTCAGTGAAAGAGGCACACAGCTTCTTTTTCATGCTTAAAGACTGACAGTACTTAATCTGTTATTTTGAGAAAGATCCATTTACTGTGATTCAAACCTGAATATCCCACTTTCTAGAAGATATTTACACCAATGTGTCCCTAAAGCACCTCACATTTAGTATGTCCACAGTTGAATCTTCTCTTTTTAAAATCATAATTCATCTGTAAGCCATGAGTCTACCACTTCTCTCCTTCATCTTCAATTATAGTTTATTTCATTATAATTCATACCTAAAATCTAAGGATTAATTTTGATGTTAATCTAAAGCTTTGGGTCATTCTAATTCTTCAATTTCTCTCTGATGGATCCATTTCTTAACATTTCTTTCTTTCTAACTCCGATTTTATCCACCTCACTTTGGTTTTCTACCTTTTACTGCTTCTGTATTATTATAGAACAACAATAACAAAAGAGGCAAAGCCACTTATTTGACCCCATCAGTCCACAGCTTCTGTCTCCTGTTTAAAGTACCATGCCTTCCCAATGTCTGCAGAATGTGGCTCATAGTCATAGTGTTGATGGAAGGCCACTCATACTTATTTATCATCAGCCTGGCTAATCTCCTGATGCCACTTTACACATCCTGGCACAGTTAGGATTCTTTCAAGTGTCAGGAAATGGAAACACAATGGGGTAACATTACATAATAGAAGATGGTTTTTAGTGAAGGCGAGAGAGACAAAAAACGATCTGAGTATGGAATAACCAGGACTCTCAGAGAGTGCGATACATTTCAGAACGTAGAGCATCTCTAGCTCTGCTTCTTTTTATGGGCCAGCTATGTTCACAGCAGGCCCTGATTCTCCCCTTCTCCGGTGCCCCACCATTATACTGCTATGGCTACTCTGGGTTTTCACATCTACTGTTTTCATCACTTGAAATAATTTTGTTTTAAATGTCTTCTCTAGAATTTGTCATTTCTACTATCTAATAACTTCTGCTTTCTGACTTCTTTCCGTGAGTCTTGCTAAAGAAACAGTCTAGACAAAAGTATTTTCAAAGAAAAGGAAAAAGTATTCTTGCAAAAAGTTGCCAGGCAGATTTCAGTAAGATTAGCTAAAAAAGAAAATGAGTCATTAAAAGAGAATGTAAGTCACAAATTACCACAGCATGGCCATTTAGCCAAATATAGAATAAGCTTTAAAATTATTTTTTCTTTTGCTGTAGTAACGTTTATCTATAAATTTATTATTTGGATGTAATAACAAACGAACATAAAAAGCATGCTGTCAGAAATAGTGTCAACCATAGAACAACCAACTTTAATTGAGCACTTACTACATCTCAAACACTGTGACTGTATCATCATATGTATTCTCATTTGAATGACATACAGACTATGTGATATGGTACTATTATTTTCCATGTTTTACAATTACAGAATGGATTATGTTCCTAAATAATAAGGCATGAGTTAATGCCCTAAAGCCTTATAAAACTTCCCTTGTGCTCAGATAAGAAAAAAACAGTCATTTTAATATAGTTTTGCCTTTAGACCATGGTGAGCTGTCATCAGAACTATGCTCAGTATCACCCTAATCCTCCAGCCTGAAGGAACCCAACCTCAGCATTATTCACAATAGCAAAGACAGAATCAACCTAAATGCCCATCAATGAGAGATTGGATAAAGAAACTGTCGTACATATACACCATAGGACACAATGCAGCCATAAAAAAGAATAAGATCTGTGTCTTTTGCAGGAACATGGATGGAGCTGAAGGCCATTATCTTTAGCAAATTAATGCAGGAACATAAAACCAAATACCGCATGCTCTCTTTTATAAGTGGGAGCTAAATGATGAGAACTTATGAACATAAAGAAGTGAAAAACAGACATTGGGGCCTCCTTGAGGGTAGAGATAATTTTGTTTTAAATTAGAGAGTGAAAGGGGTAGAGAGTGAAAGCAGGGAGAGGAGCACAAAAATTAATTATTGAGTTCTAGACTTAGTACCTGAGTGACAAAATTATCTGTACAACAAACACACTTGACATAAGTTTACCTATGTAACAAACCTGCATTGGGACCCCGATCCTAAAATTAAAACAAATAGTAACCTAAATGCTCAGCATCCCATATCATCAGGGAAATAGAAATTAAAACCACAATGAGATATTAACTCATAACTATTAGAATTAGTGTTGGGACTGGGCACGGTGGCTCATTCCTGCAATCCCAGCACTTTGGGAGGCCGAGGCAGGTGGATCGCCTGATGTCAGGAGTTCAAGACCAGCCTAGCCAACATGGTGAAACCCCATCTCTACTAAAAATACAAAAAAATTAGCTGTGCATGGTGGCAGGCACCTGTAATCCCAGCTACTTGGGAGGCTGAGGCAGGAGAATCGCTTGAATCCAGGAGGTGGAGGTTGCAGTGAACTGAGATTGTGTCATTGCACTCCAGCCTGAGCAACAAGAATGAAACATTAAAAAAAAAAAAAAAAAAAGAATTAGTGTTGGCTAGGATTTGGAGAAAAGGAAACTCTTGCATACTGTTAGTGGAAATCCAAATTAATACAACTATTTTGGAAAAAAATACAGAAATGTCTCAAACAATTAAAAACAGAACTACCATATGATCCAGCCATCCAAATAGTAAGCATATATCTAAAGAAAATGAAGTTAGTATGTGGAAGAGTTATCTACACATCCATGTTCTTTGCCTCATTATTTACAATAGCCAAAACATGGACTCAATCTAAATGTCTATTAGAGGATGAATGAATAAAGATAATATCCTATATATTCTATACACACACACACACACACACATACACACACACACAATAGAAGACTATTCAGCATTTTAAAAATGTAGTTAAATATTGAGCATGTTTTCCTGTACCTGTTGGCCATTTGTATGTCTTCTTTTGAGAAATTATCTTTTCAGCTCGTTTGCCAGGTTTTTAACTGGGTTGTTTGTTTTCCTGCTATTGAGGTGTTTGAACTCTTTATATATTTTGGATATATTAAGTTGTATGGTCTGCAAATATTGTCTCTTATTCACAGGTTGGCTCTTCACTCTGTTGATTTTTTTTTTTCTTTGCTGTGCAGAAGCTTTTTAGTTTGAGGTAATCTCATTTGTCTGTTTTGCTTTGTTGTCTGTGCTTTTGGTGTCATTTTGAAAAAAAAAGCATTGCGCAGACCAATGTAATGAAAATTTTCCCCTGTGCTCTCTTCTGGTAGTCTTATGGTTTCAGGACTTATGTTAATGTTGTCAATGCATTTTGACTAAATTTTTGTGCAAAGTGTAAAATAAGGGTCCAATTTCGGTCTGCATGTGGATATCCAGTTTTCCTAGCACCATTTATTGAAGAGACTATTCCTTTCCCCATTCCCTGTTCTTGGCACCTTTGTTGCAAGTCAATTGACTATAAATAAGGAAATTTATTTCTAAGCTTTCTGTTCTATTCTCTTGGTCCATGTGTCTGTTTTTATGCCAATATCATGTGGTTTGATCACTGTAGCTTTGTAATATATTTTAAAATCAGATTTTATGATGTCTCCTACTTTGTTCTTTTTGTTCAAGATTTCATTGGCTATCGGGAGTCTTTTGTAATTCCATATAATTTTAGGATAGCTTTTTTCTATTTCTGTGAAAATTGTAACTGGAATTTTGGGTAATATAGACATTTTAACAGTATTAATTTTCATTTTGTCATGGTGGCTCACTTCAAGCCTATAATTCCAAGAGTTTTGGAGGCTGAGGTGGAAGGACTGTTTGAGAGCAGGAGTTCAAGGCTGCAATGGGTTTTTTATATGTAAGATCACATATCTTCAAACAAAGAACTTCCTTTCTGATTCAGATGATTTTTATTTCTCTGTCTTGCATAATTGCTCAGGCTAGGAATTTTAGCACTAAGTTAAACAGAAGCACTGAGAGTGGGCATCCATGTCTTGTTCTTGATTTCATAGGAAAAGCTGTCAATTTTTCACCTTTGAGTATAATGTTAGCTTTGTGCTTGTCATACATTGTTTTTACTGTGTTGACGTGCATTTGTTCTATACGTAATTTGCTGTGTGTTTTTATTTTAAAAGAATGTTGAATTTTGTCAAAGCTTTTTCTGCATTTCTTTAGATAATCTTTTGATTTTTATCTTTCATTCTGTTAATGTTTTATATCATATTTATCGATTTGTGTATGTTGAACTATCCTTGCAACAGGGATAAATCCTGTGTGATGATGCTGATTGATCCTTTAAATGCTTCATTGAATTCAGTTTGCTAATGTTTTGTTGAGCATTATCATATGTATACTCATTAGAGATAATGACTATCATTTTATTTTTTTGGAGTGTCTTTGCCTTTGCTATCAGAGTAATGCGTGTAAAATGAGTTTGCAAGTATTTCCTACTTTTCAATCTTTTTGGAGATTTCAAAAAGTCTTGTATTAGTTCTTTGGATGTTTGGTAGAATTCATCATGAAGTTAATCAGGTCTTCAGCTCTTCTTTGATGGGAGATATTCTATTTCTCATTCAGTCTTCTCTGTTATTAGTCTGTCCAGACTTTTGTTTTATGATTCAGTCTTGGAAGGTTGCATGTTTCCCAGAATGTATCCACTACTTCTAGGTTAACCCATTTGAAGGCATATAATTGTTCACAATAGTTTCTTATGAGCGTTTGTATGTATCTCTTATAATGTCGTCTCCTTCATTCCTGATTTTATTTATTTGAGTGTTCTCTCATCTTAGTCTGGCTAAAAGTTTGTTAATATTGTTTTTCTTTAAAAAAAAAACAAACAACTCTTAGCTTCATTGATTTTTAAAATTTATTTCTAGATTCTATTTCATTATTATTTCATTTCTTCTATAATTTTGGACTTAGTTTGTTCTTCTTTTTCTAATTCCTAGAGGTGAAATACTAGCTTCTTCATTTGAAATTGTTCTTATTTATTCAGGCATTTATTGCTACAAACTTCATCTCAAACTGCTTTTGCTACAGTATAACTTCTGGTATGTTGTATTTTCATTTCTAATTTTCTCAATATATTTTTTAAAAAATTTAAATTTCTTTTATGACATATTGGTTAACAAGGAGCATATTATTTAATGTTTTATTTTTTATTTTATTTATTTATTTTTTAATATACTTTAAGTTCTAGGGTACATGTGCACAATGTGCAGCTTTGTTACATATGTATAAATGTGCTATGTTGGTTTACTGCACCCATTAATTCGTTATTTACATTAGGTATTTCTCCTAATGCTATCCCTCCCAGATCCTCCCACCCTATGACAGGCCCTGGTGTGTGATATTCCCCGCCCTGTGTCCAAGTGATCTCATTGTTCAGTTCCCACCTATGAGTGAGAACATGCAGTGTTTGGTTGTCTGTCCTTGCGATAGTTTGCTCAGAATGATGGTTTCCAGCTTCATCCATGTCCCTACAAAGGACATGAACTCATCCTTTTTTATGGCTGCATAGTATTCCATGGTGTATATGTGCTACATTTTCTTAATCCAGTCTATCATTGATGGACATTTGGGTTGGTTCCAAGTCTTTGCTATTGTGAATAGTGCCTCTATAAACATATGTGTGCATGTGTCTTTATAATAGCATGATTTATAATCCTTTGGGTATATATCTAGTAATGGGATCGCTGGGTCAAGTGGTATTTCTAGTTCTAGATCCTTGAGGAATTGCCACACTGTCTTCCACAATGGTTGAAGTAGTTTATAGTCCCACCAACAGTGTAAAAGTGTTCTTATCTTCTGGCTTGTAGGGTTTCTGCTGAGAGATCCACTGTTAGTCTGATGGACTGCCCTTTGTGGGTAACCTGAACTTTGTCTCTGGCTGCCCTTAGCATTTTTTCCTTCATTTCAACCTTGGTGAATCTGACAATTATGTGTTTTGGGGTTGCTCTTCTCGAGGAGTATCTTTGTGGCATTCTCTGTGTTTCCTGAATTTGAATGTTGGCCTGCCTTGCTAGGTTGGGGAAGTTCTTCTGGATAATATCCTGAAGAGTGTTTTCCAACTTGGTTCCATTCTACCCATCACTTTCAGATACACCAACCAAATGTAGATTTGGTCTTTTCACATAGTCTCATATGTCTTGGAGCCTTTGTTCATATCTTTTTACTCTTTTTTCTCTAAACTTCTCTTCTTGCTTCATTTCATTAATTTGATCTTCAATCACTGATACCCTTTCTTCCACTTGATTGAATCAGCTACTGAAGCTTGTGCAAACATCACATAGTTCTCATGCCATGTTTTTCAGCTCCATCAGGTCATTTAAGTTCTTCTCTACACTGTTTTTTTCTAGTTAGCCATTCGTCTAATTTTTTTTCAAGGTTTTTATCTTCCTTGTGATGGGTTCAAACATTCTCCTTTAGCTCAGAGAAGTTTGTTATTACCGACTTTCTGAAGCCTACTTCTGTCAGCTCATCGAAATCATTCTCTGTCTTGCTTTGTTCCGTTGCTGGCAAGGAGCTGCGATATTTTGGGGGGGAAGGGATGCTTTGGTTTTTAGAATTTTCAACTTTTTGCTCTGGTTTCTCCCCATCTTTGTGGTTTTATCTACCTTTGGTCTTTGATGATGTTGACCTGCAGATGGGATTTTGGTGTGGATGTCCTTTTTGTTGATATTGACGCTATTCTATTCTGTTCGTTAGTTTTCCTTCTAACAGTCTGGTCTCTCAGTTGCAGGTCTGTTGGAGGGAGGTCCACTCCAGATGCTGTTTGCCCGGGTATCACCAGCAGAGGCTGCAGAACAGCAAATATTGCAGAACAGCAAATATTGCTATCTGATCCTTCCTCTGGAAGCTTTGTCTCAGAGGGGCACCTGGCTATAGGAGGTGTCAGTCGGCCCCTACTGGGAGGTGTCTCCAAGTTAGGCTACATAGGGGTCGGGGACCCACTTGAGAAGGTGGTCTGTCTGTTCTAAGAGCTCAAACACTGTGCTGGGAGAACCACTGCTCTCCTCAGAGCTGTCAGACAGGGACGTTTACATCTGCAGAAGTTTCTGCTGCCTTTTGTTCATCTATGCCCTGTCCCCAGAGGTGGAGTCTACAAAGGCAGGTGGGCTGCGCTGAATTGCAGTGGACTCCACCCAGTTTAAGCTTCTTGGCCACTTTGTGTACCTACTCAAGCCTCAACAATGGCAGACACCCCTCCCCCAGCCCGACTTGCCACCTCGCAGTTTGATCTCGGACTAGCAGTGAACAAGGCTCCATGCACGTGGGACACACTGAGCCAAGCATGGGATATAATCTCCTGGTGTGCCGTTTGCTAAGTCCGTTGGAAAAGCACAGTGTTTAGGTGACAGTGTCCTGATTTTCCCAGTACAGTCTGTCAAGGCTTCCCTTGGCTAGGAAAGGAAAATTCCCCAACCCCCTGCACTTCCCAGGTGAGGCAATGCCCCACCATACTTCGGCTTTCCCTCCATGGGCTGCACCCACTTTCTGACCAGTCCCAATGGTATGAACCAGGTACCTCAGTTGGAAATGCAGAAATCATGTGACTTCTGCATTGATCATGCTGGGAGCTGCAGAACAGAGCTGTTCCTATTTGGCCATCTTGGAATGGACTTCCCATATTATTTAATTTTTATATGTTTGTGCATTTTCTAATATTTTTGTGTTTTTTTTTTCTAGTTTCAGATAATGTGATTGAAAAGACACTTGATATGTTTCAATTTTCTTAAATTTGTTAATGTTTGTTTTGTAGCCTAAGATATGATCTATTCTGGAGACTGTTCTGTGTGTTCTTGAGGAAAATGTATATTCTACTACTGTTGGATGTGTTTCTGTTAGGCCTATTTTATCTAACGTGTAGTTCAAGTTTGTTGTAATTCTATTAGGATATTTTTCTCTATTTTGGTTTTCAGGTTTCTTTCTTCAGAGTGACTATAAGCCAAAATAGTCATTCTTTAGAAGAACTCACCAGAGAGAAAATTGGGTTCAGGTGTGTCAGGTAAAACACAAATAGGAAGTAAATCCAAAATGCATGAACAAAAGGAATTTATTATGCACAAGTACAAGAGAAGTTGGAGTGTTAAAGGAAGGACAATGGATAGTCTGAAGGTGGCAAGAAGTTCAACCAGCAGGTGGGGAGTGCAAGAGAGGCCCCATGGAACTATACCTTTATTAAGGTTCATGGGCATTATCCCTTAGGTTTTTCCATGGGGGTTGTGGATTGGCTAGTTTAAAGATAACACACACAAAGAGAGGAATTTTTTTACATCAACTGGTGTTGACCACTAGGTTTTATTACTGTCCATAGCTGTAGGTTGTGTTGACTTTGGGGTCAGTGAGATGGGGAACAAGTGGGTTATATCGTAGACAACACACAAGGAGGGATGTTGATATAACCAGAACAAAGGTGACACAATATACTGGGTTTCCATCAAGTTATGTCAGGCCTCAAAATGGTTACTGACACAACTATATTAAAGTATTTTGTGAGAAAGTGCAGTGTTTCCTTATTGATTTTCTGTCTGAATGATATATCCATTGCTGTAAGTAAGGTATTAAAGTCCCCTACTGTTACTATTTATCAGTCAATTTTTCTCTTCAGATCCATTAATATTTACTTTACATATATATTTGGCACTCTAATGTTGGGTACGTATATATTTATAATTGTTATATCCTCTTGATATATTTATTTGTTTTACTCATATAATGTTCTTCTGTGTCTGTTTTTATAGTTATTGGCTTAAAGTCTGTTTTATCTGATAAATATATAGCTACCTATACTCTCTTTTGCATTCTATTCACATGAATCCTTTTCCATTCCTGCACTTTAAGTCTCTGTGTGTTCTTAAAGGAGAAGTGAATCTTTTCTTGTGAGCAGCATATAGTTGGGCCTTGATTTCATTTGTTTGTTTGTTTTGCTTTTATTTATTCAGCCATTCTGTGTCTTTTGATTGGATAATTTAATTCATTTGCATTCAAGGTAATCAGCAACAGGTAAGGACTTATTAATGACATTTTGTTAATTGTTTTCTCACTATTTTGTAGGTCCTTTGTTCTTTTCTATCTCCCTTGCTGTCTTTGTGATTTGATGGTTTTCTCCAGTGGTATGCTTTGATTTCTTTCTCTTTATCTTTTGTGTATCTATTATAGGGCTTTTTTGTTGTTGTTGTTTTGTTATACTAGGTTATATGCTAAAGTTGATAAATACTTAACTTCAATTGTATACAAAATCCGTGTACTTTTCAAGTCCTCAATTTTATGTTGTTGTCACAATTCACATTTTTATATGATCTATCCCTTAACAAATTATTATCGCTATTTTTTTAATAGTTTTAACTTTTAATCTTCATACTAAATATGTAAGTGATTCACACAGTAACATTATAGTATTATAGTATTCTGAATTTGACTATGTTTTCATTTTTCCCAGTGAGTTTTATACATCCATATGTTTTCATGTTACTACTTAGTATCATTTTCTTTCAGCTAACTCCTTTTAGTATTTCTTGTAAGGTAGGACTTTTGTGATAAACTCCCTCAACTTTTGTTAGTCTGATAAAGTCTTCATCTCTTCTTCATTTTTGAAGATCTTTGCTGATAAAGGATTCTGGGTGACAGATTTTTTTGTTCATTTGTTTGTTTTCTTTCAGCACTTTAAATATGTCATTTTATTATCTCCTGGTTTAGGTGGTTTCTGATGAGAATTCTACTGATAGTCATATTAGAATTTCCTTGTGTGTAATATGCTTCTTTTCTTTTACAGCTACCAGGATCTCCCTTCATGATTTTTACAGTTTGATTTTAAAATGTCTTGGTGCAGTCTTGTTTGGATTGAGTCTTAGGGAAGCTTTTAAGCTTCCTGTACCTGGATATTTAACTCTTTCCCCAAATTTGGAAAGCTTTCTAAAACGTTTTAAAAGTCAGTTTTCTTCCCCTTTCTCTTTCTTTGCTTCTTCTTAGATATCCATAATGTGTAAATTGGGTTGTTTGATTGTGTCCCATTATTTTCATAGGCTTTCTTCACTTTTCTCTTTTCTTTTCTTTTCTTTTCTTTTCTTCTCTTCTCTTCTCTTCTCTTCTCTTCTCTTCTCTTCTCTTCTCTTCTCTTTTCTTTTCTTTTCTTTTCTTTTCTTTTCTTTTCCTTTGTTACTCTGACTGGGTAATATCAAATGACCTGTTTATGACCTCACCGATTGTTTCATCTGTTTGATCAAGTCCTCTTTAGAAGCTCTCTGTGGAAACTTTAGGTTTGGTTATGGTGTTCTTTAGCTCCAGAGTTTCCATTTGTTTTGTTTTGTTTTTTAAAAAATGTTGTCTATCTCTTTGCTGAACTCATTTGTTTGGCTATTTTTTTTTTTCCAATTTCATTTAGTTGTCTAGCTATATTCTCTTGCAACTCAGGGATCCTCTTTAAGATGACTACATCAATTTTTTCAAGCAGATCATCAATATTTATTTATTTTGGATTCGTGACTCATACTTTATTTTGTTCTTTTAATTGTGCCATGATTTCCTGATTGTTGATGTTCTTGTGGCTGTGGTGGTGTTGTGAATGCATTTGAATAAATAGGGACTTATTCCAGTCTTTGCATATTGGCTTTGGCTGGGAATGTCACTTACCAGTCAGCTCATTCCAAGATTCTGGGCAGCCTATCTGTCATGGTCTATGGGAAATTTGCTGCTGGAATTGTTACGCAGGTTAGCCTGGAGCCTGGGTTAACAGGTGGGCAGACTTAGCTCCTAGATCCACTGTGTTGGCCCTGGACCCTGGGTTTATTGCAGGTGGACATAAAACTTGAGCCTGCCATGATGGACATATATTATTGGTTCATAGAGTCTGGTCTCATCCCAAGAGCCACTGGGGTGGACCTTTTGACTGGGTCTGCAGAAGCAGGCTTGGATCCTGTATTCATTGGGGCCATCCTAAATTCCGGATTGACAAGGTTTTCATGGCACTAGGTTATTTCATAAGCCTGAATGTGGAATTGCCAGCCATTTGCAGGGATGGGCCCGGTGACGGATTACACAGAGACAGTCCTGGAGCCTGGTGCCCCAGGAGCTGGAATGGCTCTGAGTTAGACCTATATGCTGAATATTTGGGGAGAGGCTTGGGTCCTGGGACTTTGAGGACCAACTAGGAACCTGGGTCTCAGAGACAGCCTTGGAGTCTGCATCTATGCCTGCTGGCCTTATGCTGGGGTCTACTGCAATGAGTGTGAGCTCTTGGTCTTCAGATCCTGGGTCTGTTGGAGCATGGGGCTGCAGAGGCTGGCCTGGTGTTGGACTGGCCAGAATTCTGGGTCTGTGGGCTCCAGCCTGGGGTCCGGGGTTCAGTCTGGTGTTAGGATTCTTCTGACGCTTGAAGCCACTGAGGCTAGCCTGGTGCTGGAGTGAATCTGGAGCTGGCTGCAGGTGTTACTTTCAAGTTTGAGGCTGTGGAACCTGGCCTGACACTGGGGCAGATTGGGTCCTGAGCGAGCAAGGACCATTCTGGAGCTGGGGTTGATGAGTACAAGCCTGACACTGGGGAGGGGCTGGAGGCTGAGTCCATAGAGTCCAAAATTGTATTGAGGGTGGTGTGGAGGATGAGACTAGTGGGGCCAGGCTGGTGGTGAGACATGCCTGGTCCCTGCAGAGATCTAAAGCCTGGGTTTGCAGGTTGGCACTGGGGTTGGCCTAGAGGCTTGGTACTTGTGTGCCAGCCTGATGACTAGAACCACAGGGGAAAGCCTTTGCCTGGTGAATATTTGTAGTATTAATATTTTGTTCCTTCATTATACTTTTTGTTTTTCCTTTATTTATTTAATTGCATTACACTTTCTTGTTTTACGTTCCTTGTAAGTTTATGCTGATATCTATTATCTTTCCAAAATATTAGATAATTGCTTCTCTTGTTATATGTTTCTTCTAACTCTTTCTCATGGTGACTTGTTTTCTCTTATGCTCTTTTCCTTTTTTTTCTTTAATTATAAGTTCAGAATTACTGAGAGTATATGTTAAGCACATACTTCGATGACTGGATTTAAGTGCATTTCTTCAGGTAGTATTTCCTTTGCTTCTGCTGGCAGGTGCAATCATTACTAACTCAGGGATGTCTCAAACAAATATTTATTATTATTTTTATTATTTCAAAGACCACATAGAGGCATGTGGTTTTCCAATATATACGAGTAGTGTGAATTATAGCCCAACATAAATGCAAATACAAGTTCATGATAAGAAAGAAAGTCTCAAGGAATAGTCTTATCTTTTTTTTTTTTTTCTATTTTGCAGATTCATGGAAGAAAATGACAATTATTGTCAATTATTTTTGTCTTCAGAACAGGAATTACTTTCTTCTTAGTTTAACCATTAAGATGTAACCTGTCACAAATTGGAGCTTAATGTGGACATCTCTATTATGATTTTCCACTCTACTCTTCCTTCTGGCATATGGCGTGTTAACATTCTGGCTGTGGAGTATCAGGTGACAATGATGCCACAGGTAAATGCTGTCTGCCAGAGTGGCTTATCCTGACAAATGAGCATTTTCTTGACATTTTTGGCCTCAATAATCCATACAATTTTTTTGTTCAGTTATTCTGGGTATACGAAAAAGTTTGTTAAAGTATTTAAGTGTGACATCTTGCCAGAAATTAAATTCAGTAACATTTGTATTTTAATACTTCTGATTCTGTGATGCCATCTCTTTGTTGTAGTAGAGTATTTATTACATTTCCTGATGCTATGAGAAGTTTTATTCAAAATATTTTGTAACAGTGGGAACTAGAATGATATTATGCAGTATTTATTGTGAAATTCTTAAGAACATTGTCATGGTCTTTAAACAATATATTGTTAGTAAAATTAAATAACACAGCCAATGATATTTTAAATTGTATTTTTATTTGAATTGTTTTCTTTTAACATTTTACCTCCTCTCTGAAGCACATCTCTCACTGTCTTTCTCTCTCTCTCTCTCTCTCTCACACACACACACACACAAAAATATAGAAAAAAAGTTCATCCACCTGAAAATTCAAAACTTCCCGTTAAGTAAGTCTTGGGTGGCAGATTAATTATAAACTAAAATGTCGGCATTTATAAAATATGTTAATAGAAACTATTAATAAGTAAATATATATATACACACATACACACACACTTTATATATAATCTTACGAGATACATTTAAAAGAGTAATCTGAGAAAATTTATATGCTTTAACAATTTTATCAATAAAATGAAAAAATTAATATAAGTTAACTAAATGCCTAGCTCAAAAACTAGGGAAATAAAAATAGCATAATAAAAAAAACAACAAAAATGAACATAAAAACTTTTTAAGTAATAGAGAAAGAGTAAATCCAAATGGCAAATTAATATAATGTTTTCTTGACAGAATTAACAGAGTGAGGAACCATAAATTTAGCTCAAGAAAGCATAGAATGAAGGAACGGGGAACTCTGCAAAACTATCAATATCAGATTTTTCAAACATTCCATAGATTACTCCAGATCATGGAAAATAAAAGTAGCTTAATTATGAAATAAGTATATGGTTAATACCGAAACCTAAAGCCAGGCAGTACCAAGAATGCAACTGTAATACAGCGATTATCACCATGAATGTCAACTCTGTAAGGACATTTGGTAGCTAAATTTTCTCCAAGAAAATCTCTCAGGTCTTTGCTGATGATGAAAGGCTATGATTTCATTACTTTGGAAGAGGATAATGTTTTAATTTTGAAGTTAAAATAAGACTTTCAGATCTAAGCTTAACATACACCTTTCCTAAATTCAAGTCAAATTTTCTCAAATATCTATTATAAACTGTAATAACTTTTGAAGTATTGATCTTCATGTAAACACAAGAAATATCTTAGCTAATTGTTTTACCCATATTTCACACTTTTAAAAGGGTAATGCAATTATGTACAGTCGGTGCCACATATTCACAGATTCCACATCTGTGAATTCAGTCAATTGCAGATCAAAAATATTTGGAAAACAAATTGGATGATTGTGTCTACATTGAACAAATATGAGGATTTTTTTTCTTGTCATCATTCCCTAAGCAATATTGCATAACAACTATTTATATAACATTCATATTGTTATAGGTATTATGAGTAATTTAGAAATATTTAAAGTATATATGAGAATACGAGATTATATGTAAATCCTATGCTACCTTATATAAAAAACTTGATCATTCCTGGATTTCGGTATTTACAGGTGGTCCTAGAAACAATCCTCTAGGGATACGGAGGGCCAACTGTATTTTAAAGAGTGCATTTATATGTATTTACATAAGAGATATTTTTAAAAGTCTTGAATAACATAACCTGACTTCTAGAATTCATTTAATTACATTGAGAAATTTTCTGAAGTAATTTCTCAGAGAAAATACAATGCCTAATTTATATTTGGTAAAGTTAAATTTTCTTCTTGAAAATGAGAATTGCCAAGCTTTTCAAAGGACATAGAAAAATGATTACACATGTAGGGAAACAGATTTTGGCATCACTTGACTTTAACATGGTGTTTGAAATAAGCGTGGAATGATGAAAAAGGCATGCATGTTCATTAGTATCTCACATATATTCACAAATGTTGTATGTTAGTATTATGTTAAAATGTAATATTTGCTATAATGGTGAAACTTACCAATATGACAAAAACATACATCTCACTACTTTCCTCCAACAACAATTAATGTTATATAAAATTTTTGTTTCCAATCCAAAATCTTCCTTGATGAAAATAAAAGGATTATAATTTAAAACATCATGATCCAAATCGATTGTGTTTCTCAGTTGCTCTGCGTTTCTACAGTACTTCAGCATCAACTCAAAGTTATTATTTCCCCATTGTAATGTATGTTAGTAATGTTACACTCACATGGCCTCTTTGACCTGTTTTCTGCTTTTTTTTTTTTACATTAGATTGCTTCATTCAAATCTAAGTCGTAATAATTTTCAAACCTTTTACAAGCCACATTAATTCTGAAACATCTTTTGTATTTGCATGAACTGAAACTTCATGTTAGTTGTTTAAACCTGTGAAATAAGGTCAAGAATGAATGTCAGTAGCTCCTGGGAAACAAGGGAGGGTTCAGCAGAATTTTAGAACAAGAATGATGTGGGGAAGGATCCTAAGGGCCTCAACCTAATTTCCACTGACCAGAGGCAATTAGTCTGCAAGATGATATTGCTATGACCAGCAAGAAAGTAGACCGAGATCTTCTGTGCTTACTCCATTCAGATGGAAACTCTGACCCAAGAATACCTGTTTTGAAGAGGCAGAAGATGTTCATGTCATTTTTTTTTAATTGAAGATTTTTAAATTGGTGACTTTTAGAATTTTTTATTTTATATAACCTCATTTGACACAAGTAGGTAAACATAGCATTCTGATTCTAAAAGCAACACATTTCACTACAGAAAATTCTGAATATGGGTTTAATCCATAGAGCAAACAACTATAGTCTAAGTTATCATCGGACTTGTGAGCAGGGAAAGGGAGAGCAAGAGGGAGTGAGTGAGTGTGAAGGACAGGGCCAGGAAGTAGGAGACAAGTATCTTAAGAGATGACATCAGAATTTCTCTCATGGTAAGATATCACTTTTTTATCGACATAATTGCAACAAATCATGACAGGAATGAGTAAAAACCATCAAAGAACTATGGCAAATGCTACTATAAATTCAGCACTTAATATGTAACTAGCTCTTCTTAGCACAACAAAATAAAATCTTAAAAGAAGCGGAGATGAAAATAATTTATTGAGGTAGAATAGTCCCATTAACATGGTTAAAGGCAATATCCCCTGGAGGAGATAAGGACCGATATATTTTAATAAGTTGGAGATACAACATTTAACATTTAGTTTTCGGATGTGACGCATAGCCATGGAACCACTTTTATTTTTTCTCCCCAATCAGATAAAGCTACCTCACCTCTAGTGGTTAATTCATTTTAACGTGAAGAAACAGAGAGTTTGGGCTGGGTGCAGTGGTCACGCCTGTAATCCCAGCACTTTGGGAGGCTGAGGCGGGTGGATCACCTAAGGTCAGGAGTTCGAGACTAGCTTGGCCAACACAGTGAAACCCCGTCTCTACTGAAAATACAAAAATTAACTGGGTGTGTTGGTGGGCACCTGTAATCCCAGCTACTCAGGGGGCTGAGGCAGGAGAATCACTTGAAACTGAGAGGCAGAGGTTGTAGTGAGGCGAAATCGTGCCATTGCACTCCAGCCTAGGGAACAAGAGGGAAACTTCACCTAAAAAAAAAAAAAAAAAAAAAAAAATAGAGAGTGTGACCAACACCAAAACAGTGCAAGACATATATTTAAATGAAACAAGAAAATTAAGTATGTCTTCCCCAGGATATCTGTAGTAATTGGGTAGGATGCTAGAGTTTTCACTAAACATGTAAAGTTTTAATCAAATTACCTAAGTACAGATGGTTCAGGAAGGACATAATAGGAGGCAATTCAGAGACTGATAGACCTCCCCCATAAGGGCAAAACAAAACAAACACCACCAAACATACACTTACTCTAAAAAGAAACATAATCTGCAGAAATATCACTCTATGACAATAGAAATATTTTATACATTAATGGGAGCTGTCTAGATCCTCAAAATAGAGCCTTTGATTTGTCTTACTAAACTTAAAATTTCCCCTCTCCCGACCAAATTGAGGTGTTTCTTTTCAAACGTGAACAGATAATGTTAAATTAAAGAACTCAAACACATAAAAATACTTGTTGTATAACTCTATTTATGAGAAATGCCCAAAAGAGATACAAAATATACCACTGGCTACCTGGGGCTGTGAGTGGGAATGGGGATTGTAAATGGGCCCAAAGGATTTTATTTGGTGATTAAAAATGCTCTAAAACTGGATTATGGGGGTGAATGCACCATAATGAATGCGAATGTGGGTCGTATATTCCTTATCCATCTTGTAGCTAAGCCCTCTGGAATATATGGTTTCCAGGGATGATGTAATAAACACTTAGTATTTTCTTGGAAAATGTGCACAGAAGTATCTATTATAAAATCATAACATTATAAACTGTATAAATGGCCTACATTAAGACATGAGGGTAATTATAGCAATTTAGTTGAACACTGTGCAACAATTTAGAATTTAGAATTAAATATTATAAAGTAGATTATTATGGAAAGAAGAAAATAAATAGACTGATTCAACTTAAGAAGTTAAATACAAAGAATAACAAAATTGGCCGGGTGTGGTGGCTCATGCCTGTAATCCCAGCACTTTGGGAGGTCGAGGTGGTTGGATCACCTGAAGTCAGGAGTTCAACAGCAGCCTAGCCAACATGGCGAAACCTGGTCTCTACTAAAAATACAAAAAACAGCCAGGCATGGTTTTTTGTATTTTTACAAAAAATACAAATGGCAGGTGGGTGCCTGTCATCCCAGCTACTCAGGGGGCCAAGGCAGGAGAATCGCTTGAACCCAGGAGGTGGAGGTTGCAGAGATCATGCCATGGCACATCAGTCTGGGCAACAAGAGGGAAACTCCCTCTCAAAAAAAAAAAAAAAAAAAGGAAGCAAAATTGATTAATAAAATTTAGTTTGGAACTAGTCATTAGGAAATCAAAAGAAAAAATAGATTAAAATCTGCAATTTTGACACATTTAATTAACATAACGAGAGTAAATACAATTATAAATAATATGGTTCAATTGGAAATTGATTATATAAAGTACACTTCTGCAGAGTCATGTTGCAAAGCAGCTATTACAACAAAGTTAAAGATCATTCATAGTGGCCAATCACCCATGACTTCCTAAATATGCATTTATATTCATATTTGTTTTTTAAAGTATGTTCTAAAACTGACTGTGGTGATAGTTACACAAACCTGTAAATATACAAAAATCAGTGAATTGTACATATAAGTGGGTGAATTGCATGGTATGTAAATTATTATCTTAACAAAACTTTTTATTTTTATTTTTAAGACAGAGTCTCACTCTGTTGCCCAGGCTGGAGTGCAGCAGTGCGATCTCAGCTCACTGCAACCTCTGCCTCCGGGGTTCAAGTGATTCTCTTGCCTCAGCTTCCTGGGTAGCTGGGACTACAGTCGCACGCCACCACACCCAGGTAATTTTTGTATTTTTAGTAGAGATGGGTTTTCGCCATGTTAATCAGGCTGGTCTCAAACTCCTCAACTCAGGTGATCCACCTGCCTCGGCCTCTCAAAGTGCTCGGATTACAGGCGTGAGCCACCACGCCCAGCCTATAAAACTTCTTATTTAAAAAATATTTTTGTGAACTTCAAGTTCTGCCTTTTTTAAAGCCAGAAAAATAAAACATAATTACAGACTCATCACAGTCTAAAATAATACGTGTCATGTGTTTTGGACAGCCAGGAGTTAGAGAACAAAGAAGAGATACAAAATCATACCAGGCTTGTCAACTTTTTCCTGAGAATCAAAGATCAAGACCTACCATGTCAAGACAGGAAGTCATTATTCCAGCACAAATAAAGCCAATTATTGGTTAAAATTAGAAGTGGAACACATCAATAAATAAATACATAAATAAATAAAAACATCCTGATAAAGACTAGAGGGATGTGAGGGGTAGAAAAAAGAGTTGTTAGACAATTTTAAATGACAGAATTTTAAAACACTGAAGTCTGAGAGAATGGTAGTCTTTTATTTTGATGTTTTCACTAAAAATGTGAATAACTCATATTTTCCATGAGTGAAATGAGTCAGTTATTTTAAGTGTTAATTCCTGGTTTTATAAATACAAACTATATGACTTTGATGACTAATCAAGCACAATGATACTGAGCACTTGCCTTAGGTAATGTGGTTTCATTTTCAATGGAGGTAGAAATCTCATTAAAAATGAATTTAAAAGAAAAAAAATAATTTTGTCTGACGGAGTCAGATCCTAGAGATAAGAATTACAGAGAGAGAAAGAGGTGTACCCACACATATATACTTAACAAAACTAAATATGAAATAGTGAGACACTAACTCATGTTAAATTGCTTTCTATTTACTACTCTTCTATTCCAGCCAGTCATGTTTTTGTAGAGTGATAAGTCATGTAAATACTGAAAAGCACTAATTTGCAAGGCATATACAAAATTGTGGAAGCAAGAAATGGCCTTTTAAAATAATTTTATATGGGCATTGCAGATTTTAGCATCCTGTTGATTTTTAAATCTTGTATAGGCAATGAATGTAGCACTAAATAAAAGAGAGCCATTTATTAAAGTTCAGGGAACTTACCGGTGTGCTGCTGTTTGCTGTTGTCCTCTGTTGCCATGGTAACAATATCTTCTATGCAAAAATGGGGTTGGGTGGTTGTAACTATCCACTGTTTCTATGCCTTTGGGAAGGGCATGATGCTGTTAACTTGGAAGCATCGTAGATGGGCTTAAGTTTAAGAAGTTCAGAAAAGAATCATAATGCTCATTTACAGAAGAGGATTTTTTTTTTTTTTTTTTTTTTTCAGACAGAGTCTTGCTCTGTCGCCCAGGCTGGGGTGCAGTGGCCGGATCTCAGCTCACTGCAAGCTCCGCCTCCCGGGTTTAGACCATTCTCCTGCCTCAGCCTCCCGAGTAGCTGGGACTACAGGCGCCCGCCACCTCGCCCGGCTAGTTTTTTGTATTTTTTAGTAGAGACGGGGTTTCACCGTGTTAGCCAGGATGGTCTCGATCTCCTGACCTCGTGATCCGCCCGTCTTGGCCTCCCAAAGTGCTGGGATTACAGGCTTGAGCCACCGCGCCCTGCCAGGATTTTTTTTTTAACTGTACACATAATGGGAAGAAAATAGGACTCAAACATATGACACATTATTAGTAAGGAAACGTAGGGAAAGAAAAGTTACAGATTTTGTGTTATCCACTTCTGTAACATTTGATAAAATCCCTCATCACTTGAACTAATAATAATAAATTATTTGAGCATTTAAAGAAAATTCACAAGGAAGTGCTATGTATTTTCCCTTCACAGAATATATTCTATAGCTTTATGTTATGGCTGATCATCTGTTTAATAAAATTTCAATGCAGCAAAATAAACTCTTGGGGGAAAGTTCTATTCGTCTCAAACACTTTGTTGAAATTATATAATTCTGAACTGTATAGTGCCTTCGGAATACTATATTATTTTCTCAATTTTCAATAGTAATCCAATTTCTGTAACTTTCAGCTCAGTGGATTTTGAATAACTAACAGAAAGTATGTAGCTTAGCTCACAGGGAAATACCTTTTTTATTGCTTCTAAGATATTTGTTTCTTGCTATATTGAAGGCACTTGCTATTCTCAAATAGATTTTCATTTGTCTTGTGCTCAAATAAGTGAGTTATAAAATTGGGTCAGAAAGGGGAATGCCACTGAATAGGCTGTATTCTATGTATTATGGATCTGGCTGTGTAGTAACTGCAACCCTGATGAAATCTAGCTCTTCATCTATTGCACATCTTCACCTGCCCGGCTGAATGTGGCTTGGGACAAATACAAGATGATACTGATTAACCACATTCTAAATTTATGACTATGAATATTGACTGAGCATTAATATTGTCTGACAATGCTGCTACTTCCTTTTTTTTTTTCTTTTTCTTTTTTTGAAATGGAGTCCTGCTTTATTGCCCAGGCTGCATTGCAATGGCACAATCGCCGCTCACTGCAGCCTCCACCTCCCAGATTCCAGCGATTCTCCTGCCTCAGCCTTCCAAGTAACTTAGACTACAGGCACGTGCCACTGCGCCTGGCTGGTTTTTGTATTTTTAGTATAGAGATAGGGTTTTGCCATGTTGTCCAGGCTGGTCTCGAACTCCTGGCCTCAAGTGATCTGCCCGCCTCAGCCTCCCAAAGTACTGGGATTATAGGCGTGAGCCCCTGCACAGCCTATACTTCCTTATTTAGACAATTATTTCACACTATCCCTTCTGTTTCCTCTGACCTCCTCTACTACTCCCACCTGTCCATCATTTTCTAGCTAGTGTCCTCCTTACAGTTCTTTCTTATGTAATTTTGTTTTCATGACTTCTGTATTCCATTCTCCCTCTCCCTGGAATACCATTCCTCCATATATTCACACGGTTAACCATCGTAGTGTCTTCAAATCTTTACTCAAATGTTGCCCTCCCAGTGAACTGTTCTCTGGAACTTCTATTTAAATTGCCACATCGCAAAAGTTTCTGCACATACCTACCTGACACTTTTAATCCCTGTTACTTTTCTCTAGTTTTTGCATTGCTCACGTCACCTTCTATCACACTATTTAATTTAATATTAATTCTGTTCCCAGTTTTTGGGCAGTCCCCTCAGTAGCATTTACACTCCAAAGGATAGGAGTTTTTGTGTGTCTTATTGATCAGTTTGATATTTAAATGTTTCCCAAGCACGAAGAAGTTATTTAATAGGCATTTATTGGATAAATAATTGAATAAATAAGTTGGTTCTCTGCCTGCTTTCCAGGTTTTATTCCTCTCAAGTATATAGTGCCTGGTTTCTTAGAATGATACCAAATATTTTCCCTCTTTGGAGTCCTGAATCAAACTTTGACATAGGCCACACCAAATTAGATCACCACTTTGATTTTGGTTTATAAAATGTTGTTATGTACATTTTTGCTTTATTTGTATTGTTAAAAAACAGTGTTGTTATTCTATGATAGTTCAAATGGACTCATAATCACATATATCAACTAGACTCCAAATGTTTTGATACATTTAATCCATCTTTAGTATGGTTCTGGCAAATTAGTGTTGTTAGGCATGGCTAAAATTTTGCTCAAGAGAGCAATATGTCCATTACCAAATACAGTTTTGAGTAGATACTATCATTGTACTGTGTACATATACCTAGTTACATTTAGGTCTTTAGTGACAAAACCTGTAGTGAACAAAACACAAAAGGTTTTATGTTATAATTCCTAAAATTTTTGTTGTTATTTAATGTCTTACTCAATTTCTCTTTTAAAAAATGGCAGAATTAACTTAAAACACATGTGAAATGTATTCACTTTCTACTTAAATTCAATGTACTGCATGAAATTCTGTTTTCCACCTACTTTATTCTAAGACTCCATTTATGCATGTGTATGTATAAAAGAAAAATGTGTGTTTGTATTGGTTGGTTTATTTATTTAGAACATTATGTTGGGCACTCAATAAATGAATCCTGGTGATATAAATATAAATAAACCATAATATTGAACCAATGCTTCTGTTTGGAAATAATCAATCGTCACAGTCCAGTTGGAAATAGAGACACAGCAACATATAATTACAATAAAATGCAGTGAATATGGCATATAATAAATAAATATATCTTTTTAAATAAGGACTTTAAAATCTAATAGAAGAACAAAGAGACAAGGAGAATTAAAGGAAATATGGCTGTCAGGATTTTGTTTAAATATAATCTATAGTTATTTCATTAATTAAGATGAAAGAATGCTACAACAGTAGCTGACTTTTTAAACTAAGACACATTCAGATGACACATTGATTTTGATGAGCTACTGTGATTTTTCTAACAGATATTTGTAATAAGAAGCTTTAAGCGTTTATCTGGAATTAGTGAAAGGGGTTGTGAAAAGAGGTAAGGATTTAGGAATAATAAAAATATGGCTCATTTGAGGAGAGTGAACAGAATTGAGTTGAAGTAAATGTGATGGTGATTGTCAACTAGAAGGACTATTCCACCTTGAGGTATGTATATCTAAACCTGGTGAGTGCATGGTGTGAGATTATTATGTGATTTATAAGAGAACATTTAGTATTGTTAAAATACTTTATGAACGATATATTTGGAAAACAAACAAAAATATATTAAATGGTATAAACTACAGAACATAAATATGCACAAAGTTGTCTTCACAGATGGAGAAGACAATCCAGTTATTTGCATCCAGACTCTTCATAAATGCTCTCTATGGATGGACATATTTTTTAAAAACTGCTGTGGGTAAATGGTTTCTATTTATATAAACATGTAAAACAACAGAATTAAAAATAAAATCCTAGAAATAAAATCCAGGATTTCACTGAAATCATTGAATCAGAAGTACCCATGGTAGATCTGGGTGCTTTTCCTAGAGTTGAGAAGCAGCATTGTCTAAGTACACTAGGCAGTGTTGTATTAACAGGATTTATTGGAGCAATGAAGGATCTACTGAAGCAGATTGTTTTGGTAGGGAGTTTCTGCTCCCATATCACAGCTAAAGTAGCATTTTCCTATAACCAAAGTTAACAGACCCAACTTCCCAATTCCCAAATTCCATGTAGGGCATTATGTTCCCACAACCAGCTGTTGTAGAGATCCATTCGTCATTCCCAGGTTTTGATGAAAGTGGCTAACTTTGGAGCTAACAGTTTAGAAACGAGCATCATGATTTATTAACAGATATAGCAGTGTCCTCAGGGGCCAAAGTGCATATTTGTGGGGGAGTCATTGCTGGTTTCAGTTCAGGCCTTGCTCTGGCAGCCCGTCTCATTATTTGTAAGTATCTGACACCTTATATTAAAGCCATTTTTATTTAAAATAGCTAAAGTGTGGTTTTTGTTGCCCGCAACTCATATTGTGTTTGATACCAAAAGTACGTCTATGTAATAGATGTTTTTGGATGGAAATGTAATCTGTTTTATTGAAGTCAGTGAGAATCTGATTGATGTTATAGGACAGGAAGCTGTTGTTCCATATGCTACATAGAGCTAAACCCTGATTACTGACATTATCATTTGTGTTCAGCTGGAATAAATTGTCCTTTGAAAACAACTTGAATAGGTGGAACGACAAATGACATAGTAAAATATGATAGGTATGGTAGATACAAGGTAGGCTGTCCTGTGCAAAACAGAAATAAAATACCAGTTTATACACTTTAAATTATCTCCAGGGATAGTGACTGATCCAGAGATTTGTTACGATTTCATGAAGAGAATCTCTTAAACTTTTAAGCTCCAGGGCTCATACAGACAAAATTAAGACCTAGAGTTTGATCCAACAAGTTTCTGAAGTAAATGTAGAATGACTACAAAGCATTTCATGAAATAGTTAAGATATTCACTTGTGAATTGTAAAGCTGACATTTTACAATTTTAATTGTAAAATTTTACAAAATTTTCAATAATTCTGACTATACTGCAAACAAAATATTTCATTTATATGCCAACAGAAATAGTTCCTAATTTTCTGTTTAAAGAGGCTTGCCTGAAACAATACCAAATCTCCAGGTATATCACAAAGATTACTGCCTAAATAAAATATTAAATAAAAGAATAGTTGGTGAAACTTATTACAAGATCCTTTTATTCAGTTGTTTTGTCTGTGAAAAAAGATATTTATTCCTTGAAAAATTAATGTAAGTTAATTAAACATTAGATAATGCCTCCAATTGAATATGGTATTTACACAGGACAAAATGGTACACAGGTATTAACTGGAGAATAATTTTTACTTCAAACAAATGAATAGAAGAATTCTGCTTTCAGTAGACGGGGACAGCAGAACACGTTTCTGTTTTTCTCAAGTATATATCAACTCTCCTGAGAGATAATGATCATTTCATCATGCCATAGAACATCATGTTGTTTCAATGCATTGGTGATATCATGTTTACTGAACTTAGCGAATAGAAAACAGCAGATATCTGTATGTATCTAGATGGGGTACGTATATGGCAAAAAGTGGCCTCTTGCTTGAATAGAGTTTCTTAGGATTCAGTGTTCTGATACCTGAAATACTGATTCAAATATGAAAGATAATTTGGGTGGTCCCCTGTACACTCTACCATTATGAAAGATATACTGTGCTCATATATGAAAGAATCAAATACCACATTTAGGCATACTTCTTTGGCTCCTCTGCTGTGATTATGGTGTACTTTTATGGTGTTTTTTTATGCATATTTGCTTGTGGTCCATTATATTTCATGAAACTATAAATTTATACTTTTCATCAAATTCGGAAACTTTTCAGCTATTAGCTTTTCAAATATTTTGCTTCCCCTTCCTCACCCAAACCCATTTCTCCTCTCCTTTTGGGACTCCAGATACATCTAAAGTAAACTGCTTGATTTTTTTTCCTCCCATAATATTTTGTTCATTTTTTCTTCAGACATGTTTCTCTCTGCGTTTTAATTTGTACTGGTTTATTGTATATCTTCAAATGTACTTTTTAAAAATCTTTTCTTCATTGATGCTAAATCAGCAGCTAACTCCACCCAGTGTATTTTTATCAGATATTTTGTTTTTCATCTCCAGGAGTTTAATTTGGATCTTTCTATAACTTCCCTTACTCGCTTAATTATGTTCATGCTTTTCGCTATATTTTGAATATGTGGTATGTATTTATAATTGCTCTTTCAATGTCTTTATCTGACAATTCTGTCACTTATTCTTATGTATCTACTAATTAATATTATCTTGATTATGGATTATATTTAGTATATTTGCATGCCTGATCACTTTTCTTAGATGTCAGATTTTGTGATTTATATTTTTAGATGATATATTTGTATTTCTTCAAAGAGTATTAGGCTTTTACCGCAATGTAGTTGAGTTACTTGGACTCAGTTTGGAACCTTAAAGCTTACTTTTAAACTTTGTTAGGGTGAATCCAGAGGAGTCTTTAGCTTAAGGCTAATTTCCCCTCACTATGAAGGCAATACTCTTTGAGGACCCTACTTCTACTTGACACTCCATGTAGTAGGAGGTCTTTCCATCTTACTGATGAGAACATAAAAAGTCAATAAGTCTGTGGGAGCTCTTGAGAATTTTCCACCTACTTTCCGGCAGTAACTTTTTTGTTTTTTTTGTCTTCCATATAGTTTCCTTACAACATGGACAGATCAGCAGCCAGATAACCATTTGTATAGACTCCTTACATATATATGAGGGTTTTTCTCTCTCTCTTTCTGTGCGTACCCATGTGGCAACCAGGGACTGCAGTAGAGGGAATGGGGAGATATTGGCCAAAGGGTAGAAAGTTGTAGTAGTAAGTAAGTTGATTGCCATGCTGTTTACAATAGAAAAGACATGGAATCAACCCTGGTACCCATTAATGGTGGATTGAATAAAGAAAATGTGGTACAGGTACACCACAGAACACCATGCAGCAATTAAAAAGAATGAAATCATATCATTTGCAGTAACATGGATGGCGCTGGAGGCCATAATCCTAAGTGAACTAATGCAAGAACAGAAAACCAAATACTGTATTGACTTATGTTCAACATGCAGGTCTGTCTTATAAGTAGAGGCAAAACATTGAGCACACATGGACATAAACTAGGGGAAAACAGATATTGCAGACTATTAGAGGGGGAAGTGAGACCAGAGGGTATAGGTTGAAAAACTACCTATTGGCTACTACGCTCACTACCTGGATGCGATATACTCATGTAATAAACCTGCATATGTATCTAAATAAAACTTGAATTGAAAAAAATGATGAGTAAGTTCAGGAGTAAGTACAACATGATGACTACAGTTAATAATACTGTATTGTATACTTGGAAATTGGTGAGAGAGTCCATTTTAAGTACTCTCACCACACACACAAGGTAACAATGTGAGATGATAGTTATGTTAACAAGTTTGATTGTAATTATTTCAAAACGTATATGTATAACAAAAGATTATGCCATGCACTGTAAAATACACAATTTCATTTGTGAATTATATTTCAATAAAGCTGGAAAATAAAAAAAGAAAGACAATTACATCCATTCAATACCTGAATTCAAAGGTAAAGCAGATTTAAGAACTATTTGTACTTCATTTTTAGCATACTTGCTTTACACTTTTAGAATAGCATAATGATCAAAATGTAACAATTTTTTTTTCAGTTCTTGTTTTCAAATCTTGGTCCAGCCTTTATTATGAGTATATAAAAAGAAAAAAGTATATTTTTTCCTTTTCTCTCATCTCCAAAATGCTAGTAAAAATAGTTCTGTGAAAATTAAATGACAACGTACATTAATCACCTTACATAGATCTTGGCAAAGCAATTTCCAAATAAACGCGAGCTACTACTAAATGGGCAGCCCTTAACGTATTTGGCCCTAAATTCTTGCGATAGATGTCAAATTGGCATTTGTGCACAGTTTCGCTTTGGCTTATGGGTTTATTAGACTCAACAGCATAAAGCAACAACACTGGTAATTCAACAGATATTTCAGCCATGGAACGGCTGTGCTTCCAAAGTTAACTAAAATAGTTAAATCTCAGCCAGAATGAAAAAGAGAATTTTATTACTGTCCTAATTGCTGGCCTTATATTCAAGTCAATGATAGGACTTACAGATCGTAGATAGAAACATACTTCTATATATGACATTTCCCCATTCTCTGAATTGAATGTTAGCATTTCTGCCTTCGATTTCCCACCACTTGCTATCTGCAACACATTCTTTTTCACAAATAAATAAGACTCTCTGGTGGCACCTTGAAGAGAATTAAAGGAAGAAACAGAGTTAAACAAGTTAAACAAGTTAGAAATTATAATTAAATTAAATCTATATTAATTTGTGTTCAGTTCGCAGTTTTTCTTTAAACATTATTTGCCTTTTTGTTGTCCTTTGTGAGAAAATGCTTAAGGTTTAATCACATGAATGACAAATGTTCTTAAGCTTTCAGTAAGTGCTCAATCATTTTAAGATATAAGTTCTGCCAACTGTTGTCAGCAGCAAATCGTACACCTTTTAATATCACAGCATGGTTCATATTTTCTATGATCAATTAAACCCTAAGAGTATATAAACTTAGTTATATCAAAACTAACTTTCACATATGGATCCTTTGAAAAGAAACCTGTGAAGGGTTTGACGTTTACCAGAGCAACCTGGCATACCAGTTGAATGTCAATATTCCATTGTTTATAACTTTAATTTTATTCAGAGTTTACAAAATAATATTTACTTGAAAATATCAAATTTGGGTATTTTTTGATAAGTGCCGAAAATTTGTTCATCATGTTACATAAATTATGTTTCCCTTTGTATTTATCCACATAGTAACTTTCTTTTGAATCTAGTGATACATAATAAAATAAAAATGGAATGTTTCCCTGTAGTAAATAATAAAACTTACGATCTTGATGGTTTTAATTTTGTCTTCATCACTGGAAAACACATTTCTATTAACTAATACGTATGTGGTATTAAATGTATTTCTTTCTTCCCATTGAAATATTAATTCTGATGTTTTCAAATGATTTCACATTACATACAATCTCAAATCAATTTGAAAGTAAATTTGTTTTACTTTTAATTTCCAAATTCAAGGGTAAATCAGTTTAAGAACTATGTGTACTCTATTTACAAAGAGAGTTTTGTAAACTACATATAATAGACAAGTTTTACTATATAGAGACTACCGTATTAAAGAAGACTGTCTGTATTATTTCAGACTACTTCTGAAATTGAATTCACATATTTTTTTTCTTCAGAAAAAACCTAGATGTGAAGAAAGAAAGCAAAAGGTTAAAATAATACCCTAGTGGTTTTCTATATATACAGATAGACAGAAAAATAGAAAGGTAAATGACAGACAGATAGGCAGTTGGATCAATAGACGTATTTGCGGTAGTTTGGTTTTGTTTAGTACCCATAGTAAAAATTATGTTTTGTATCAGGACATGGACACACCGCCCCCCTACACACACACACAGACACACATTGGAACACACACCCATAACGAAATTTTCAAAATAATTTTTATCCATTTTATAAGGAGTGTGATAGGAAGAATAGTGGACATCAAAGGTTTCCAAGTCCTAGTCACCAGAACCTGTAAATAGGTTACATGGCAAAGGAGAATTAAGTTTGCAGATGGAAATTAATTTGCTAATTGGCTGACTTGAAAACAGTGAGATTATCATGGATTATTCAAGAGGATCCAATGAAATCACAAATTCTTAAAAGTGAAAGAGTCACAGTCAGGGAGGAAGATAGGATAAAAGACTTAGTTAGAAGTGATTCCCATCATAGCTCTGAAATTGAGACCTCAGGACCTTCAGCCAAAGATGGCAGAGTGAGAATTTTACCCAGCTGTTTTCCTGGGGAGACAGGCCTAATTAAAAGTAGTGAATCTACATCAGAATTAGTTGTAAGCTATTCACAGTCCAGGTTTCCAGCCTCAACTCCAGAGACTGAAATTTAGTACATCACAGTGAGCCTAAACATTGTTTTGAGTTTTTGATTTTGTTGTTGCTGTTGTTTTTCATCTCTTCATGTGATTTTGATGCAACCAAGTTTGGGAAATACAGAATTAAAACACTCGTGATTCCCAAAGGACGATGGCAGTGAGGGGTGGAGTGATGTGAAAAATGGGCCTACCAAAATCACCTGGGAAGTTTTTTCCTAATTTCATCTGATTCTTCATCTACACCTAGTAACTCTCTGTGTAATATAGTGATATCACTTCAGAAATTTGGGAAGAATTTAAAGATTTGTGTAATTGGATAAAGATCCCCAGGTAAGTTTCACTGTCCCTCACTGCTTTTACAACAATTGAACTACAGATTTGGTAGAACTAAGGAAAAAATTATTTAAAAAATGTTTTAATGAAGTTTTGTTTGTTTGTTTGTTTTAAATGCACTAGACATTAGTGAAACCAAAATGGGGAGATAGCATAAGGGACTGACAAAGACTCTAGGACGGGAGCCAAATGAGTGAAGCTGGGAGGAGAGCCACGTTCAATATGCCTGTATGTATCATGTCATATTTATGACAGGAATTGTGAGGCACTTTAGGAAGCTTTGGTGATTCCTTTTGAAATGTAGCAAGGTCTGCAATACCCTTCCTACCCCAATCATTTAAAAGGTGCAAAAGGCTAGGCTAAAACAAGGAATGGCAGGCAATGGAAGACTGATCTTAGGTTTTTATAAGAGAAAGCATTGACATTAGGGTAATTATTTTAAAGCTCATCTTGATGAAACATCAGCAGTACACTTAAGTCTGTTGTATGCATTAGACTTCTCATTGTAAAAGGGATTATGATGACTTAAGTAAAGATTGCATATCATACCTCATTCAGAGGTGCTTTAGAAAGAAGACCAAGGTTAGACGATTTGTTCATAAATGTTTACTTGAGCTGGGATTGCAATGTAAAGTCCTTCGTGAAAATAACTTCTTACATACCTAAAAATGCATTGTAAGCTGTCACTGTTATTTTGAATTCCCAGTTACGTAACTAGGAGAAAAGTATAATTCAAAATACAAGGGACTACACTGCCGGACATTTTCTGAACCAATTTTGAAAAGATTATTTCCTCCAACTAGTATATTTTAACCTGAATTTCTTTTATTGCCAGGCTCTCACGCTTCCCCAGGCCATCTCCATTAGGTCATAGAGGCTGTATCTTACATATGGTGTGGTAAATTATGGAGGGGTAACATATGACTCCCCAAAACCAGTTGCTTGCAACAACAAAGACTTGTATTGCTCGTACCACAGAAAAGAGTCCACTGTAACTCAGCTGTGGCCCTGCTGCAGGTCATCTTCTTTTTGGGACCAAGCTTTTCTCATCAACCTCTTCCTAGAATATCACCAGACATTATATCATTGTGGAATAAGAAAAGGATAGAAAAATGCATCTATACATACATATATATGTGTGTGTGTGTGTATATATATGGAGTGACAGATACACACACATATACAAATATACACACACAGATACACAAACTTCTATGGGTGTGTGTGCATGTGTAATGTATGTAATAAAAAATCATTTTAAGAATATAACAAAATTGTAGTTTCATGTTGTATAAATAAGCAAACGGAGACTAAATGCGTCTTAAATCAGTGATGTGCTGGAGCCAGCTTGCAAAGGCTTACGAGAGCTGATTATTGACACCTCTTCCCAACTCCGTATTTATCCAGATACAGCACATTGGTAGCTTGAAACCAGCCAGGGTGGGAGCACTTACATGGCAACACTGCAAATCAGGGCTGGCTGAGGTCTCTTTTTCCCTGTAGCACACCACTGCTTAAATGTAGCAAAAGTACAGCTAAATGATAGTCCTTAAAGTAGAGTACAGGGGTTAGAAGTTTTCTTAGAGCCATGAAGGAGTGAGGATCTGAAGCTGGTCAGGGCTGATCCACAGGCAGAAATCGTCAGGCTGTCTGTTACTTTAGCTTGCATATGTTGCAAATGAGACAGAAGCAGAAAACTGTTCTTTCAGGACAAAAGTCTAGCTGCACCACCTGGTTAGCTGCAAACACAAATCAAATAACTAAATTTACTTTTCTAGCTCCTTGAACACAATGTTTACACAAGGAACCTCAATGGACTCATATATTTTAAAATGTTTATTCTTGATAGATGGGGTTCTTTCTACACACCACCTGCTTAAATTCTGCAGTGAAGTTAATGATCCTTTTAAATCCAGGATAGAACAGATACCTGATACAAACTTACTCATGGTACATTTGTTTTTGTTATGTTTTCTTTTTAAAAAATGTCATGGCTATTTGCCTGAGAATGTATTTTTTTACATTAAGCTTATTCATAAACTTTACCAGAATTGTATAATAAGTGCTTTAAAAGTCATTTCAAGTGGATTTACACTCATACCTGTGTATATGTAGGTCTTGTCCTCATACCTAGCATCAGCAACAGCAGAAAGAAAATATATTACAAAGCTATATTTTAAATTGTTAAAGTTTTATATACTTTAAGTTATCTAAATTACAATAACTTTTTCTAGATATTTTCACACCAAAACTCTTCCTTAGTGGTAGCAATATCAAAAGCTTTTATGCATCTAAGACTTTTGTTTCTTAAAGCAATATCATATTGATGCTCATATACAAATAGGTAACATTTAGATGGACAAGAACAGATAAATATTTTTAGAAAATGCAATCATTCAATGCATATTTTCTGAAATGAATAGTTATCTCACACATTTTCCTTTTTATAGAGATTTATTAATTTATTGATGATTATTATTTACTTATTGGGCTGTTTCAAAACATTGGTATCTTCAACAGAACTGCAGAAATATTCTTTGTGCACATAGACGTGTATTATATATACCTTTGCATGCTCGTGCTAATGTATCTGTAGGAAAAATTCTTGATAGTCATATTAGTGAAAAACTAAAATAAATACGGTTTGAATTAATTCGTATAGTTAATTCATCCTGTTCTATGTATCAGTTTTTCACACATATTAAAACGGATTCATGCAAACTGTTTGCAGGTATAAATTCACTGTTGACCATGTCCTTCTCACACTTCAAAGGCATACATCTCATATACAAATGTGTATTATTTGATAAAATTGCCATAAAATATCCTTGATAAAAATAGTGTATATTTTTAGAGATGACAGAGAAGCACTACTGTATTCCTTGATGAAGCAAATGTAGAAAATATAGGTTCATTCGGGGGTCACCATTGACAAGTGCTTTACTTTACTTGATCTTGGGCAAAAGGCTGAGAAGTGATAATTGCCTTGCTTGAGTCCTAAATATTTATTTTTTTGGAGAAAACCTGACCCAAATTGGAGCAGGAAAAAAATCATCCACTTTGCAAAGTATTGCACTCATAGTCTTTTCCACATCTTTAAAAAATATATAAAGAAAGTTAACGTAACTTAGGCTAGGTAGCTCATTTAGAGTATAAACCATCATAAATATTGAGCAATGTTGCAGTTTCAATGTTTATGTGTGGGCCAGAGGGCAGCTATGAACATTTCACATATACCAGTAAAAGCAGAGATTTTTTAAATGATAAATTAATGATTTTAGGAACTAAACTCATGGGATTATGATAATTTTTTCAAAGTGGATGTTAAGTCTGGATAAAAGGTTCTTCTGTTTTGTTGCCTTGTGGTTATCTTAAATTGAATTCTAAAGAGAAATGAAAGGACTTGCTACTTTAATGATATTTAAATTAAAAGAATTTCATCAAAGCATTCAAATTGGAAAGGGAGAAATACAATTAAATCTACTCATAGATAACATGATCTTATATGTAAAAAATTTTAAAGATTCCACACAAAAATTAAATAATTTAGTAAATTAAATTACTATTTAGTAAACAAATTTAGCTAAGTCACAGAATACAAAATCAGTGTATAGAAATCAGTTGTGTTTCTATAAACTAATATGAACATTTCAAAAATAAAATTAAGAAGCTAAGAAAACAATTTCATTTACAGTAACATCAAAAATAATAAAAATTCTGGCCGGGTGTGGTGGCTCACGCCTGTAAACCCAGCACCTTGGAAGCCGAGGCAGGCAGATCACGATGTCAGGAGATTAAGACCATCCTGGCTAACACGGTGAAACCCCGTCTCTACTACAATCACACACCAAAAAAACAAAAAATTAGCCTGGCGTGGTGGCGGGTGCCCGTAGTCCCAACTATTTTGGAGGCTGAGGCGAAAGAATGGTGGGAAGCCGGGAGGCGGAGCTTATAGTGAGCCTCGATCTCGCCACTGCACTCCGGCCTGGGCGACAGAGCAAGACTACCTCTCAAAAAATAGATAGATAGATAGATAGATAGATAGATAGATAGATAGATAGATAATACAAATTCTTAGGAATAAATCTAACCAAGAAAGGGAAAGACATATGCTGAAAATTCCAAAATTTTGGCCAAAGTAATTAAAGACGACACCAATAAATAAAAAGACATTTCACATTCATGATTTAGAAAACTGAATATTGTTAAGATGTCAATACTAATCAAAGTGATCTACATATTCAATATAATCTCTACCAAATAATGTGTGTGTGTGTGTGTTTGCAGAAACAGAAAAATGCGTCCTAAAATTCACCTGAAATATCAAGAAACTCCAAATACCTAAAACAATCTTGAAAAAGAAGAATTAAGTTGGAGGTATCACACACACAATTATGAAAAATAAGAATAAATTTGGAGGTTTCACATTTCCTGATTTCAAAACTTATTGCAAATCTACAGCAATCAAAACAGACTAGTGGGACAGGCATAAAGGCAGCCATATAGACCAATGAAATACAATAGATATTCCAAAAATTACCCTCACATACATGGTCAAGTGATTTTAAACTTGGGTGCCAAGATCATTCAATGAAGGAAAAGACAGTCTTTGTAACAAGTGGTGCTGGAAAACTGAATAGCTACATGTAAACGAATAAAGTTAGACCTTTACTTACCCCACACTCAAAATTAAATCAAAATTAAAGGGTCAATGTAAGAGCTAAGGCTATAAAGTCTTAGAAGAAAATGTAGGATAAAAGTTTAGGACACTGAATTTGACAATAATGTCTTAAACTTGACACCAAAAGCACAGGCAACAAAGCAAGAAAATTAACAAATTGAACTACAGAAAAATTAAAATTTCCATACATCTAAGGGCACCCATCAACAGAGTGAAAAAGCAACCCAAAGAATGTGAGAAAATATTTGCAAATGACACATCTGACAATGGGTTAATATTGAGAGTATATAACGAGCTGCAATTTAAAAACAATAAAAATGAACGAACAACACAATTTTTAAAAAATGGGTAAAGAATTTGAATAGATATTTGTCTAAAGAAGATAAGCAAATCACCAATAAACACACGAGAAGATGCTCAATATCACTAATCATTAGCAAAATGCTAATTGAAACCACAATGAGATATGACCTCACACCCATTAGAATAGTTACTCTAAACAGAGGAACCAACAAAAAACACCAAAAGGAAATCAAGTAAGCAAACAAACAAAAAAGCCCAGAAAATAATTGTTGGTGGGAAGTGGAGAAATTGGACCCTTTGTGCACTGTTGGTGGGAATGAAAAACTGTGTAGTCACTATAGGAAAAGTAAAAGGAAGTTCCTTAAATAATTAAAAATAGAATTACCATATGTTCAGGTAATTTTACTTCCGGATATATATCCAAAAGGGGTGAAAATAAGGACAGAAAGAGATTTGTAAACACTTGTTCATGATAACATTATTCACAATCCAAGTGTTCATCAATACGTGTGGTAAACAAAATTTGGTATATCTGTTCAATGGGATATTATTCAGTCTTAAAAATAAAAGAAATTTTGACACATACTACAATATGCATAAATTTTAAGGACATTGTGCTAAGTGAAATAAGCCAGTCATAAAGACATAAATGCTGTATAATTCCACTTATATGCAGTACCTCAGTAGTTAAATTAATAGAGGCAAAAAGTAGAATGCTGGTGGCCAGGGGCTAGAGAGAAAGAAGGATGGGAAGTTGTTGTTTAATAGGTACAAAGTTATGTTTTTCCAAGGTAAAGAGTTCTGTGGATGAATGGTAGTGATGAAAGCAAAACAATGTGAATGTACTTAATGTCACCGAAATTTACATTTGAAGATAGTTAAGGTGGTAAATTTTATGTTCTATGTATTTTATCACAATTAAAAATTTTTAAATAGCAATATGATCACAAACTTTTAATTGATATTGAATTCCTAATATTCTAAGGAAATTATATATTTAGTATATGTGAGGAAAAATAAAACTGTTCCCCCTCATTAGAAAAATATAGTACTCAAAATATTATAATTTGTAATATTAGTATTAATAAGAAAAAATGAAGAGGTGGGTTTTAATTTACAATTTAATGACTTGTACATCAGAAAAAGAATCTAAGAGTTTTGGAGTGAGTTTATATTAGGCTTCTTAGAGTTTTACAAACTTATATACCATTAAAACTCCCTGGAATACTTTTTTAAAATAATATATATTAAATACTCATTGCTACTTTGAAACTTGTGTGTGTTGTAGTACTTGAAAAGTGAAAGATGGTAAATATTCCCTCCCCTTAAAAGACAACAGGGTTGTAGCACAAAATAAAGTTAAGCTCACATTTTTAAAATAAATAAATGTATTAATTGCTCTTAGCTACATTCAGATACAAAAATTTGGTACCAACAAAAATATCTATGTTCTCTAAAGTTCAATTTCCCTGTCTACATTAATTATTATTATCTTTGGTGTCCAACAACGTGCTTATATTTTTAAGCATGTCTGAATTCTGTATTTTAAAAAGCCCTAATAAGATTCTGTTCTCAATGTCTTCATAGATAAATTATTTCAGAACTTCTTGAGCACTTATGCAGTCTAAAAATGATCATCCTTCCTAATTGAAATACTCATCAGATTTTATTATTCATTTGTGATATAAGAGCTTAAACTGCTGTGCATAATTATTAGAGTGGATATTTCTGGTCTGTCTGTATTGTTTATAGTTAACAGAACTGAATTTTGTGGATGCATGAGGCACCCTTGTCTGGAGAAAGGATATAGCCACACAAAGAGTATAATTGATACTAATTATACTTTGTAATAAAATGGGGAGGCTCCAGAATAAAGTGGCTCCCTGTATGCAATTTTCCACATTCATCAATCATAGCAAACCTCTGTGAAAGCTGAAGCCACAATATATCCTATTAGAGGGGAAAAAAGGGAATTAATGGGTACTATAGGACTTCTCCAAGAAAAGAATGCTTAGCCTGCAGCCTGTGATTACCTGTATTGTTTGAATCATTAGAAATGTCTGGTTATGGTAAGATTTGTTATTTGTGTGTGTTTCATTCAATAGTTCAACCCTTTTTGCTCACACAAGGTATAACTCTAATAAAAGACATAATAGAATTCAAGAAAAAATTTTCTACTGACACAGAGAAGAGCAATACATTATATAATCTAAAGACCACAGATTACAGGAAAAACATGCAAGAAGTTATATTTGTCAAGTGAAATAAGGTAGAAATCTCCTTTGTAAAGCAGGAACTACAGAAAATTGGGGAATAAATAAGTAGAAATAGAAATTATAAAAATTAAGTCATAAAAAACTATTTTCAGTCAAAGACTAAGTCAAATGGACAGAATTTTAAAATAAGATAGCAAATGTAAGAACATTACTTGTTAGTGTAATTATTAATATAGAGCTACAGGGTATAGTTTGCTATTTAGAGCTTGATAAAGGAAAATGTACCATATTCTTAAGTAATCATAGTGCATTTATAAAAGTTCATTATGCATTAGGTAAAAACACTATAAGCTACATAAGGTAGCAGTAAGACAAATACTATTTTAATTAGAATATAATAAAAACTAAAAATAATAGCAAAATAAAAACTAAAATATTCCTCCTAGAGCAAATCAGTGTTATTACGCTAAATAATGCTTGGGCCCGGAGAAGAAGCAAAATTGTAGACTGTTTAATGAAAAATGATAATAAACATGCCAATATCATAATCTATGAAACCTAATTACAGCAATGATCATTGAAAAATGCAAAGCTTAGTTACATTAATTAAAATGGAAAAAGGAAGATAAATTATTAACTCTTGAAACTAGAAAAATAAAAAAAAAAACATGACAATACTACTTCCCCCACTCCCAAAAAGAACTAAAAGTACTGTAATGGAAAATACAAAAACATATTTTAATATGGTTAAAAAATTAAATGAATAAATGTAGGACTAATAGAGCTAATATTAAAATTTTATAAAAGGTCAGATCTTAAAAAAGAAAATAGACAAAATAAACTATTAGCCCAGTAAATCATAAAAAGACATAGCACAAATATGGAATTTAGGAAATCACAAAAGAATAAAATAACACAAGTATACAAAATAATAACAAAGGGAAGAAATAATTCTTGAAACAGAAATTTGTGCAACTAATTTCAAATAAACTTTATAATGTATATTAAATAACAAAAACATAGAAAGACATTGCAAACAGAAAAATCGCCATAGAACTAAAATAAAATCATGAAATTTCTCACTGCCTTTTTCTTATCCCCCACACCAATAAAGGTGTCATGCATGGATGCTTTCACAGAAGAGTTATACCAAAATTTAAAACTCCAGAAATCTTAATACTTCTTAAATGATTCCAGATTATAGATAAAGTAAGAAAATTTCCAAATTGTTTTTATTAAGGAAGTGTAACATTGATTTCTAAATCAGATAAAGAAATCATAAGAAAAAAGTCTCACTTATGATTATTGATTGAGTGATTCTAGGTAAAACTGTTAGCAAAAAATCCAGCAGCGTATCCAAAATGCTGTATTATTTTTCAGCATGCTATGATATTTTTGGTATTGACATTTTCAATATGTTATATGGTATTTTAATATGTTATTTTACTATTTTAACATATTGTAAAGTTTCAATTATTTTAAATAAATAGTAATCAAGCCAACATTAATACAATGATTAATACAATTGATATTTCTTAGGAGAAAAAAATCAAACAATTATCTCTTTACAATGCTAAAAAGCCATCTGACAAAACCAACATACTTTACTGATAAAAATCACTTGAAATAGAAATTGCAGAGTATACTGTTAGCATGGTAAAACCCTTGGGACAGGAAAAAGAGAATGATTATTATTTTTCACCTGCTAGTTAATGTTTTATTAGCCAGTCTAGTGATGCCATCAGTCAAAGGAAAAGAGATGTACAATAATTTCAAAGAAAATGTAAGATTATTATAGATAATAATATACTATATTAGAAAAACAAAATGCAAATCTAAATAACAACAAAACTCAGAAAGTTAATAAGATACAAAATTAACATCAAATAAATAAATTTTAATAGTCTTCATACATACAAACAGTAACAATTCATAAGATATAATTGAAACTAAAATTTCTTCTGTTAGTAACACTAAAATAAAATATATAAGCATAAATATAAGCAAGAGATGTGGGAAATGTATGTGACAAATACTTAAACACTCCCAAACAAAAGTTATAATAGAACAAATAGAACACCACCTCTTTGAAAGGAAAAATCAACATCATAAAGGTGCCTTTATTTTCTTGTTAATATATTAACTAAATGGAATAATAGCACCTTTTTGGGGGGGTGCTAAACAATTATTTATAAAATTATATTAAGGGTAAATGGTAAAGAATGCATCTCCTACAAAGGAGAGCAATGGGGAGCACCTAGTCCAATCAGATGTTCAAATATACTCTTCAGCATTTACAATTAAAACACTGCAATATCGGTAAACAACTAGCTTGACAGGGTAATAAAACAATAAAAAGTCCAAAGTAGCAGTATAAATTCAGAGAAAGCAGAGGAGAAGAAACACTGGAGGGCCATGCCCTAGGAATAGGGTCAAGATTGATATAGAATAAGTCTTACCCAACTGCAACCTAGGCCTCAGCTCAGTCCCTGATTGTACTGATTTGTTGAAGGGCATCGGGATCTGTGATTGCTCTGCATGCCAAATAAAGGCAAGAGGCAACCAGCTCTGAAGGAAGAAATATCACTGGAGGACTCTAACTTGAGAGAGAGAGAGTGTATGTGTTTACAAAGCATCTGGCATTCCATCAAAATGTCTAGACACGTGAAGCAGCAACATGATATGACTAAAAGAAAGAAAACATAAAAAGGGAACAAACTCCCCAACAATATACATATTGGTCTTAGAAGGCAAGAATTTTAAAACAATTAACATGTCTCGGCACGTAGAAGATAAGACATACAAAATGAAAAATGAAATCTTTGTAAATAATTAAAAGTCATTCAAAATCTAAAATATATACGATCCGAAATCAAAAATACAATGGCTAGGCTTAAAAGTAGATTAGACAGAAGAGAATGTAGGATTAGTTAATTAAACTTTAAAACAGGTAAATAGAAAATATACAAACTGAAGCAGAGATTACCACAATTACTTAGGGTTGGATGATTAAAAGAACTCAACATTTTCTACGTAGTGTACTCACATAAAGGTAACGCTGATAGTACAGCAGGATAATTAAATGACAGACAGCTATTGATCATTTTGCAAATTTACAAGTGAAGCCCTTAAAGGTTCCTTTCTAAATGGCACAGGATTTACTCCATTGGATTATGAATTATCAAGATATGTGGATGGTAACTTTGTGTCAGGGAAGTGCAGTCACAAGTTTACTTAGAGGTCTTTTTTGTTCTGCTAGTCCTACTACTAAAATCAGGCTATGTAACTGTATTTACTGAGAGATCTTTTTTTGTTCTGCTAGTCCTACTACTAAAATCAGGCTATGTAACTGTTTACGGCACATGCAAACCAATGATCCATGTATTCCTAAATGATGTTGATACGCAGTTTTAGATGCCTCCAGGGAAATGCAAAACTTTACAAATACATTATAAATCACTAGCTAGCATATCTCATTCTTGTATTAATCAAGGGTGAGTACCAGTCTTCCAGGTGTTCCCAGAAAATACCACAGTTTCCCCACTCCATCTGCAAGATTCCTCTGTACTTACGAAGGTATTTAAAACAAACAGGAAAAAATAAGCTCTAAAAATTATGCAAGCCATGCTCAGATGTCCATATCTATCGATCTAGTTTCTCTTTTCATATTTATCTATGTCTATATATCTATATCTGTATCTCCAACATGACAGGAGAGACCAGGTTAGGAATATTCAGAGACACTGGCCAAAGGTTTTCCTTAACTGATGAAAGACATTAACCTATAGATCTACAGATTCAAGAAGCTCAGATAGCTCCAACAGAAAAAATAAATAAGTAATAAACAAAACAAACAAACATCCCAGCAAATATCAGTCATACTGTGGAAAATTAGAAACAAGAGAATTTTTCTTTTTTTCTTTTTCTTTCTTTCTTTCTTTCTTTCTTTCTTTCTTTCTTTCTTTCTTTCTTTCTTTCTTTCTTTCTTTCTTTCTTTCTTTCTTTCTTTCTTTCTCTTTCTTTCTTTCTTTCTTTCTGTCTGTCTGTCTTTCTTATTTTTTTTTTTAACAGAGTCTTGCTCTGTCGCCCAGGCTGGAGTGCCGTGGTGGAATCTTGACTCACAGCAATTTCCGCCTCCCGGGTTCAAGCAATTCTCATGCCTCAGCCTCCTGAGTAGCTGGGATTACAGGGGTGCACCACTACAACTGACAAATTTTTGTATTTTTAGTAGAGATGGGGTTTCCCCATGTTGGCCAGACTGGACTCGAACTCCCAACCTCACGTGATCCACCCACCTCAGCCTCCCAAAGTGTTGGGATTGCAGGCATGAGCCACTGCATGCATCCAGTCAGACTCTTAAAGCAGTTCTAATGCCAAAGAGAACATGTATATTGACTTTAAAGTGGACTTCCTAAGAAGAAAATGGAATCAAATATTGTAAGTGCTAAAAGCAAACAACTATTAACCTAGTAAAAGTATTCTTTAGAAATGAAGAAGGCAGAAACATGTTTTCAGACAAATAAACCTGTCCATTTACTATCAGAAGACCTCCTATAAAAGAAGCGCTAAGTGTTAAATGGAGTTATACAGGAAGAAGAAAAATGATCTATACAGGAAGAAGAAAAAGGTCAGGAAGGAAATATGTAAATGTAAGTAGGAATAAAGAGTGCTAGAAAGAGTAAAAATGTGAATATGTATAAATTATTATTTACTGACAATGCAATGATAGTAATGCCTTATGGAGTTAAAATAAGACAGAAGTAAAATTCATGAAAACAATAATGCAAAAATGACATGGAACAAATAGAGTTAAGGTTTTAAAAACAATAATCTTCATTAGATTCTAATAAGGGAAGAAACCATGTTTAATTCTAAAGGTAACCCATAGAATATGTGACTAACATAAGGACAAATACAGTTAGAAAAGTATTTATTTAATTCAAAGCAAATCACATCTTAGCACATTATGACAAATCATCATTTTAATAAGTCTAAAATATGTTTTAAATAGAATAATTTCAAAAATGTAAAACAAAACCATTGAATGAGTCAATGCTTATGGTTCACTACAATAATAAAGATATATTGACAGATTGATTTTAGTCATTGTGTTGTAAAAGGATTTAACATATTCACTAAAATTTAGAAACTAGTGTATAATTTTTATAATTCTCTTGAACTTCAAAGGCTCTTGGCACCAGCTGTCACTATTTGATCAATATACTAATTGACTAATAGAACACAGACTGTTTAGGAACGTGGGAATACTGCTACAAGCACACAGGCCCTGGATTTGACTAGTCACACATTTTAATTCTTGCCAAAAAAATATTAATAATCTTTGCTCATGTGATTTTGATCTGCATTGCAATCAGTACTTTTCAATGAAAAAACTACTTCTGCTTCTTCCCTATATAGAAAATTTATTCATCAACATAATATCTATTCTAAAAATCTCCCGGAATTACAATTCGTGGCCAAAATTTATGTTGGTATCCTTTATGTTTTCTCTTTGGTGTCTTTTAAAATACCTAATTTTTAAAAAGCTATTAATTTTACTATTGTCTATATATACAGTGCATTATGTGTCTATTATAATTTACATGTGGAATTATTTCTAAAAATTCTCTACATATTCCTGTAGATAATTTAATTTGAGCTATTACATAAAATCACTTTATTTAGATAAGCCATTACCTTTGCTGATGAACTCAGTGAAAATCTTAAAGCTAAATTCATAACTCATGTAATTAACTACTTGAGAGTATTAAAATATATTGTATACATTGTTGTACTTCCTGCCTTCCCACTTCCTGCATCAATTTCTGCATCAATTTCTGTATCTGGTACATACTCAATAAGTATTTGTTAACTGAATGAATACAATAGTTTAAATCAAAATGTAAATTGTCACAATGTCTTTGTAGAACAAATCTACATCTCCAAATGTCACGTAGTCAGTTTTTTCCCTGGAGATGTCTCTTGCATGTATTATTTGATGTGGTAAACCATTCATAGCAGCTATTGCTAGAGGTAGCAGTTCCATTTTAAATTATATACTAATTGCATTAAAATGATTTAAGAAAAAATGTTAAGTGCCTTTACAAATGTCATTTTTATTTACTCTATATATTTAAGAGGCATTCAGGGAAGCTTAATTATATCTAGAAAGTTTTTCATCTTATGTATCCATAGTATCCAATAAACCTATCATAATTTTCCTTTCTTAAATCACACCAAAGGATATTATTGTTATCTCTTTCCCTTAACTCCTTTACCTTCTAAACCTTTGGTCACTTATAAAACATTGACTAGGACTGTCAATGTTTTGTGGAGTAAAAACATTGAGTGGAGGTAAAAACCAATTTTGAAAATAACAGGTGTTCAGTTAAAATAATATTTTTGGTTGGTTACAAAACTTTGATGAATCTAAAAACTAATACATGACACAAATCTTCAACTATCAGGAGTAACTTGAAGATCGAGTAAAAAGTTATATTTAACCTCCAAATAATGTAATTCTAAAGGAGGCTTAGGTTTTAGGAACAAAAATAAAATATATTGGAAAATGAATCTACTTACTAATCCTTCATATGTGGTAAACTGCTAAAATATTGTGAAACCTCTAACCTATTCCATTTAGTTGTTGACATTTTCTGGAGAGAGATATCAGATCTGATCATCATCCACATAGTTGCTAAGCAACTGATCCATAAGATGGAAGTAAAGTGCCATGTTCATAGGCATTGTAGAATGTGACTGCCCTTAAATTATTCCAGTAATAAAATTATACAGAAATACAAAAATACAGGATAAAGTACTGAGCCCTCAAATGCTAAACTAAAATTGCTAACCTTTGAAAAGCTAATTAGTGTAGCACAGAAATCAGTACATAATCACTTTGCCCATTTCAGAGGAGATATTTTCACTTCACAAGTACTTCACATGTAATAGGAGTATTCAAAAAGCAATCTAAGAAGGATATGCTGTTTAAAAGGAAATAAAAATTTTCATTTCCTTCTTTGTGTCTATATTTTTAATTCATGTACTGAAGTTGATGGCTAAAATTGAATTAAATGTCAAGTTATTATCACTGTCATTTCTAATTTGGGTGACTTAAAACTTTCATATACGATAGAACAAATTTTTTAAAGAAGTGAGAACTAAAAAGTATATTAGTCACATCAGATGGGTTATAACACCCACAGAGTACATTTTACTAACTAGTTGCAATTAATTTTAGTAATAATCATACGGTTCAGGAGAGGAACAAGAACTATATTCACATGAACAGAACAATAAAATAACAAGTAGGAGAATTTCTTGATTGTCTAATAGAGACTATATGTAAAAATGGATTCTGCAGTATAAAACATAGTTGCATTAGTATTCAGTAGTAACTGCCATGAATGTAAGAAAAATCACTAGTACACACAGTCCCTTGATTTAGGGCAAAAAATAGATGGCTTAAATTCATGCCCAGAGAGTAAACTCTCAGTCTTGAGACATAGTCTCCTTCCTTCCTTGTTATAAATTTTAAAGAGACACAGATGGTAACCCACTACAAATTTATGACAGCCTAAAATAATCCAGCCAAGTGTTAGCAAATGGTTATAAATGTCATGATTTGTTTCTGCTTTCAGATTTACCCCAGAGCATTCTACACACATATGTTCAATATATAGCACATAGCAAACTTCAAAGGAAAATGAACATGAATTGTACTCTTCCATTCTCTTCCCTTCATAAAGAGGGCAATTTTAAAATGTTTATTTTTACTATGATTCATTGATGGCTTCAAAAGTAACCATTTTACTATGGATGGAGTCATGTATTTCTTCACAAAACATGGTAATGAAAGGTGAGAGTAAGTAAAAAGATATTTCAGGCTAAATTTCTAAATTATCCTCATGGGAAGTTTTCTGAAACATTAATTTAACAAAAAAGCTAAATTAAATACACAATTTTTTTTTATAAACTCACTACTTGAACACTTAAAATAGTCAAAGGTTGGCTGGGAGCGGTGACTCACGCATGTAATCCCAGCGCTTTGGGAGGCCTAGGCAGGCAGATCACGAGGTCAGGAGTTAGAGACTAGTCTGACCAACATGGTGAAACCCCGTCTATACTAAATACACAAAACTTAGCCGGGTATGGTGGTGCATGCCTGTAATCCTAGCTACTTGCAGAAGAATTGCTTGAACCTGGGAGGCAGAGTTTGCAGTGAGCCAAGATCGTGCCACTGAACTCCAGCCTGGGTGACAGAGAGACTACGTCTCAAAAAAATAAAAATTAAAAAAAAGCTAAAAGTTACAAGTCAATGTCCTACTGTGTTGACTTAATTTACATTTTGCCTATTGTATAAAAACAGTGTAAAGTGCCTCTGAGAGTATTTTTTAATGCTTAACATTGTTTCCTTGATGTTTCTCATAGAAATAGATGTTCTTGGTGTTTCTCCACAGACTCTCTGTGCATAAAATATGTAGATGATGTGTTTTTCCCACTAGTACATTTAGTATTTCTTATACAATTTATGGCAAATGAGTCATGCAAAAAATTATAACTATTAAGTTTTTTAATATTTGAAGTTGATTCCCATATTTCCTCATTTCCCTTTCCCTGAAATACAGTTTACTTTGAATTTGTAAAAATTCTCTAACTCCTTTCAGATTTCATGGGTGAAAATCAGTCAAAATAACTATTAGGCTAGTAAACAGGAAATAATTCCCATTTTTAATAAGAATAATTTTTCTCTTTTCTTAACCTCAAATTAGAATATCAAAATGAGCTAATTCTGCAATCATCATACAAATTTGGATGTGTCTTTTGATTCACAAATCTGAGAATACACATTTAACAGACATATTCGTCCCTGAGGTAAAGTATGTTTCGCCTGTTGAGCAGAATTATTTTCAACTGTATTTAATTCTAGGCTCACTTTTAATTCAACTTTCACATGCTTGCATCTTAGTTTACAAAGTTGAATATTTACAAAAAGAATGAAAAGCACATTTTTCTTAGTTTCTTATTCTTTCTGAAAAAAATGTGTATTTCAAAGCATAAGAAGTCAATCTTTATATGTAGTTTGGAAGAGATTCTCATGCTTGAAAATGTATACTCTAATTCATTTCCTCTATTTTAATTGAGAAATCAATTTAAAATTTTAGTTCCTTTTCATTTTCTTATACAAAATAAGAGAATATTATTCAAAGAAGTTCTTATTCCCTAGGTTAACAACCAATTGACAGATTTAAAGGAAAGAATAACAATTCCTCTTACTGTGAATTATGGCCAAGAGATTAGAAGCTACTTAATATTTATTCTGATTCAGAGAATATTAATAATATGAGTTCATTTAGAGTTTCTTAGAATTTTACAATTCACAATATGCTTAGACATTGCTTATTTGCCTTTACTTATACCACCTTAAGTTAGATATTATTATTCCCACTTTTTCAGGTGACAAGATGGCTTAGGTCAAATGATTTGTACAAAATTCTTCAGATGGTCATGGAATTGACTATTGTTTTTCAATCGTAGTGCCACTTATGCAATTGAAGGTCTTTGAGATCCTTCATTAGAGCCATGTGCAATTTGACCTTAGAAATGTAAAAGCACTGTTTTCATCTTCTCAATCACATAGCACTGTTTTCTGGTGACCAAGATGAACACTTAAAAATTACTTATTTTCTCGTCTGATTCTTTCACTAGTAAGCTAAGACAGTGATTCCAATAGGGGCTTTTATAACACACCCAGGAAGTAACATAGTGTTTTTCGGTGGGATATCTGTTTTCAGCCTATACTTCAGTCAAGACTTATTCTTGCCTATGAACGTTTCAGATGGATTTTCTATTGCTATAAATGCGTGAAAACTTTGATCCTAGACATAGAGCATCTGCAAAGGGGCTGAATAGCAAATCCTTAGTAAAGACCAGAGCAATAAAATAAAATAAATTATTTTAGAAAATGAAGCGGATAACTCCAATTATGCAGAACACATCGAATGAAACAAATTCTTAAACAGAATTGTTATGAATTGAATGTTTGTGTCCCCTTCACATTTACACCTTGATATCCTAATCTCCTAGCTGTGGCTGCATTTGAAGATGGGGCCCCTAAGGAAGAAGTTAAGTTGAAATGAGCTCATAGGAGTGGGACTTGATCCAATAAGATTGACGTCCTTATCAGAAGAAATGCCAAAGAGCTTGCTCTCTTTTTCCTTGTGCACATGGTCTACAAACCAGGATGGAGTTCTCACCAGATATCAAATAGATGGGCATCTTGATCTTAACCTTCTAGCCTTGAGAACTGAGGAAATAAATTTCTGTGGTTTAAGCCATCTAGTCTATAATATTTTGTTATTGCAGTCTTAGAAGACTAATACAGGGACACTAGCAATTGAAAAATGTGGCAGATTTGTCTTCAATCCATTCTTATTTGATTTTTATTTTTATTTTTATTTTTTTTTTTTTGAGACGGAGTCTCGCTCTGTCGCCCAGGCTGGAATGCAGTGGCCAGATCTCAGCTCACTGCAAGCTCCGCCTCCCGGGTTCACGCCATTCTCCTGCCTCAGCCTCCCGAGTAGCTGGGACCACAGGCGCTGCCACCTCGCCCGGCTAATTTTTTGTGTTTTTAGTAGAGACGGGGTTTCGCCGTGTTAGCCAGGATGGTCTCGATCTCCTGACCTTGTGATCCGCCCGTCTCGGCCTCCCAAAGTGCTGGGATTATAGGCTTGAGCCACCGCGCCCGGCCTTATTTGATTTTTATATGGTGGGAGGTAGGGGTCTAGTTTCATTTTTCTGCATATGGATATCCAGTTTTCCCAGCACCGTTTATAGAAGAGACTGTCCTTCTTCCAATTAAGAAATTAAATAAATGTCTATGCCCTAAACTGCAAGCTGTTATTAATGTTAAGGGCATGTAATTAAGAAAAAGGTAGACTAATGGTATGTCTTCTTTTGAGAAATGTCTACTCAGATGTTTTGCACATTTTTTAATCGATGATTAGACTTTTTCCTATAGAGTTGCTTGAGTTCCTTATATATTCTCCTTACTAATCCTTTGTCAGATGGATAGTTTGCAAATATTTTCTCCATTCTGTAGGTTTTCTCTTCACTTTGTTGATTGCTTCGTTTGCTATATAAAAGCGTTTTAACTTGATGTGATCCATTGGTTGCCTGTGATTGTGGGGTATTACCCAAAACAACTTTGCCTAGTCTAATGTACTGAAGAGTTTCCTCAATGTTTTATTTTAGTAGTTTCATAGTTTGAGGTCTATGTTAAAGTTTTTATTACATCCTGATTTGATTTTTGTATATGGTGAGAGATGTGGGTCTAGTTTCATTTGTTTGTGTGCAGATATCCAGTTTTTGTTTGTTTGTTTGGTTGGTTTATTTTTTGAGATGGAGTCTCGCTCTGTCTCCCAGGCTGTAGGGCAGTGGCGCATCTCAGCTCACTGCAAGCTCCATCTCCCAAGTTCACACCATTCTCCTGCCTCAGCCTCCCAAGTAGCTGGGACTACAGGCGCCCGCCACCACGCCTGGCTAATTTTTTGTATTTTTTATTTTTATTTTTTTAGTAGAGATGGGGTTTCACCGTGTTAGCGAGGATGGTCTCAATCTCCTGATCTCATGATCCGCCTGCCTTGGCCTCCCAAAGTTCTGGGATTACAGGTGTGAGTCACCATGCCTGGTGGCTATCCAGTTTTCCTAGCCCCATTTATAGAAGACACTGTCCATTTTCCAATGTATGTTCTTGGTAATTTTTTTAAAAATGAGCTCACTATAAAATTATGGATTTGCTTCTTGATTTGCTATTCAGTTCCATTGGTCTATGTATCTGATTTTATGCCTGTACCATGCTATTTTGGTTACTACATATTTGTAGTATAATTTGAAGTCAGGTAATGTGATTCCTCCAGTTTTACTATTTTTGCTTAGAATAGCTTTGGCTACTCTGGGTCTTTTGTGGTTCCATATACATTTTCAAATTTTTTTTAACATTTACTTGAAGCATGTCATTGGTATTTTGATAGAGATTGCATTGAATCTGTGGATTGCTTTACATACTATGGACATTTTATATTTATCCTTCCAATACATGAACATGGAATATCTTTCCATTTTATTGTGCCCTTTTCAATTTCTTTTATCAATGTTTTATAATTTTCTTTTTAGAGAACTTTCACTTCTTTGGTTGAGTTAATTCCTAGGTATTTTGTTTTATGTGTAGCTATTGTGTATGAAATTAGTTTCTTGATTTTTTTTTCAGATTGTTTGCTGTTGGCATATAGAAATACTACTAATTTTTGTATATTGATATTATATCCTGCAACTTTATTGAATTTGCTAGTTTCGATCATTTTATGATGGAGTTTTAGGTTTTTCCAAATATAAGATCATATCATCTGCAAACAAGGATACCTTTTTTCTCTCTCTCTCTTTCTTTCTTTCTTTCTTTCTTTCTTTCTTTCTTTCTTTCTTTCTTTCTTTCTTTCTTTCTTTCTTTCTTTCTTTCTTTCCTTCCTTCTCTTTCTTTCATAAAGCTAAGAGGTTTCATTGGCTCATGGTTCTAGGCCATACAAGGACGGCACCAACATCTGCTCAGCTTCTACTGAGGGCCTCAGGAAGCTTACGATCATGGTGGAAGGTTAGGAAGAAGCAGTCATATCACATGGTAAGAGAGGGAATAAGAAGGAGAGGGTATCCTAGAGTTTTAAACAACCAGATCTCATATGAACTAAATGAGCAAAAACTCACTTATCACCAAGAGGATGATGCTAAACCATTCATGAGAGATCCATCCCCATGATCCACTCACCTCCCACTAGTCCCCATCTCCAATATTGGGAGTCATATATCATCATGAGATTTGGCAGGTACAAGCACCCAAACCATATTACCATTTCTCATGTGACAATGAATGGGAGCCATTGTTTACAGGTGTGGACATAGAACATTTTTGGCAACGTTAAAATATAGCCCCTAAATTCCTCACCAGCATTCCTATTGAGAGGTGGAATCTCTGTTTCCTCCCCTTAAATCTGGTCACTGATTTCTTGACTACTAGAATGTGGCAGAATTGACAATTATGTTAGAAGAAAATTCCAGCTCCCACTTCATATCTCTTGGGATACTTGCTTTGGAAATACAACCATGCTGTGAGGCAGCCCAAGTAGGCTCATGAAGAGACCCACAAGGAGAGGAATCCAGGTCTCTGGTCCTCAATTCCAGCTGAGCCACCACCTGACAACTAACATCAACTTGCCAGCCACGTAGGGGAACCATCTTGGAAGTGAATCCTCCAGCCACTTCATAAGATGAATAAATTGTTGTTAATTTAAGCCACTAAGTGAGTTTATAAAGCAACAAAACTAGAATACGGATACTTGATTATTTATATGTGAACTTTTTCTTTCTCTTGAGAATAATTTACAATCTTTCTTTAATGACTCATAAAATGTAATGTTAACTATTTTTCTTTTCTTTCATTTTCTTTTTTTTTTTTTCTCTGCAATTTGGTGATCTTTTAAAATAACAATAGAAAATAATATCCTTCAATTCTGGGGTATGTCTTTGACAATCTTCCTCCAGTAATTTTCTTACCTTTATTTTCTCTGTCCTTTATATCTGGAACCCCAAATGAGACAATTAGATCTCCTGATTGATTTTCTAATTATCTTTCCTTTTCTTCGTATTTTTTTCTCTATTTCTCTTCCAACCCTGATATTGAATGTTTAAGTACAGTTATCAAATATTTAACTTCCAAGAGTTCTATCTTGTTCTTTGATGCTACTTTTTAAATAGGATTCTTTTTCAGTGGATCAAATATATCTCTTTTCTCTCTGGGGATATCAATCTTCAGGATTTTTTATTTTATATATTTTTATTTCCAGCTTATATTTTAAGTTTAGGGGTACATGTGCAGGATGTGCATGTTTGTTACATAGGTAAATGTGTGCCATGATGGTTTGCTGCACAGATCATCCCATCATCCAGGTATTAAGCCCAGCATCTATTAGCTATTCTTCCTGATGCTCTCCCTCCTCCCACTCCCCACTCTCTGATAGACCCTAGTGTGTGTTGTTCTCATCATATGCCTATGTGTTCTCATCATTCAGCTCCCACTGATAAGTGAGAGCATGTGGTATTTGGTTTTCTGTTCCTGCGTTAGTTTGCTAAAGATAATGACCTCCAGCTCTATCTATGTCCTGACAAAGGAAATTATCTTGTTTCTTTTTACAGCTCCATGGTATTCCATGGTGTATATGTGCCACATTTTCTTTATCCAGTCTATCATTGATGGGCATTCAGGTTGATCCCATGTCTTTGCTATTGTGAATAATGCTGCAATGAACATAAACATGCATGTGCCTTTATAATAGAACAATTTACATTCCTTTGGGTATATACTCAGTAATGGGATTGCTGGGTTGAATAGTATTTCTGCTTTTGGGTCTATGAGGAATCTCCACATTGTCTTCCACAATGGTTGAACAAATTTATACTCCCACCAACAGTGTAAAAGCATTCCCTCTTCTTCACAACCTTGCCAGCATCTGTTATTTTTGACTTTTTAATAACAACCATTTCAACTGCTGTGAGATGGTATCTCATTGTGGTTTTGATTTGCATTTTCCTAATGATCAGTGATGTTGAGCTTCTTTTCATATACTTGTTGGCCACACATCTATCTTCTTTTGAGAAGTGTCAGTTTGTGTCCTTTGACCACTTTTTAACAGGGTTGTTTTTCTTCCTTGTAAATTTGTTTAAGTTCCTTAAAGATGTTGGATATTAGACCATTGTCAGATGAATAGTTTGCAAAAATTTTTGCTATTCTGTAGGTTGTCTGTTTACTCTGATGATAGTTTATTTTGCTGTGCAGAAGCTCTTTAGTTAGCTCCCATTGTTCAATTTTTGCTTTCATTGCAATTGCTTTTGGCATCTTCATTATGAAATCTTTGCTGGTGCCTGTGTCCTGAATGGTATCACCTAGGTTTTCTTCCAGAATTTCTGTAGTTTTGGGTTTTACATGTAAGTCTTTAATCCATCTTGAGTTAATTTTTGTCTATGGTGTAATGTATGGTGAGTTGATTTTTGTTCTATGATCCACTTTAAATTTTCTGCATATGACTTGGCTGACCAGTTCTCCCAGCACCATTTATTAAATAGGGAGTCTTCCCCCATTGCATGTTTTTGTCAGGTTTGTTGAAGGTCAGATGGTTATAGCTATGTGGTTTTATTTCTGGGTTCTCTATTATGTTGTATCAGTTTATGTGTCTGTTATTGTACCAGTATCATGCTGTTTTGATTATTACAACCTTATAGCATAGTTTGAAGGCAGGTAGCATGATGTCTCCAGCTTTGTTCTTTTTGTTTAGGATTGCCTTGGCTATTTGGGCTCTTTTTGGTTCTACATGAATTTTAAAATAGTTTCTTTTTCTAATTCTGTGAAGAATATCAATGGTCATTTAATGGGAAGAGCACTGACTACATCAATTGCTTTGGGCAGTATGGCCATTTTCATATTGATTCTTCCTATACATGAGCATAGAATGTTTTCCCATGTGTTTGTGTCATCTCTGACTTCTTAACAGTGGTTTATAGTTCTCCTTGAAGATGTCCTTCACTTCCTTTAATAGTTGTACTCCTAGGTCTTTTATTCTTTCTGTGGCTATTATGAATGGAAGTTCATTTGTAATTTGGCTCTCGGCTTGCCTGTTGTTGGTGTATAGGAAAGTTGGCAATTTTTGCACATTGATTCTGTATCCTGAGACTTTGCCGAAATTGCTTATCAGCTTAAGAAGCTTTTGGGCTGAGACAATGGGGTTTTCTAGATATAGGATCACATCATCTGCAAACAAAGATAGTTTGACTTCCACTCTTTCTATTCAAATACCTTTATTTCTTCCTCTTCCTTGATTGCCCTGGCCAGAACTTCCAATACTATTTTGAATAGCAGTGAGAGGGAGCAACCTCTATCCTCGTCTGCATTTCTCATTTCAGAGAGGGAGTCTTCAAGCTCTGAGGTTCTTTCCTCCACTTGGTCTATTCTTCTATTAATACTTATCATTGCAATGTGAAGTTCTTGTAGTGTGTTTTTCACCTCTATCAGATTGGTTATGTTCCTCTGTGAACCAGCTAATTTTGCTGTCAGCTCCTGCATTATTTTATTATGATTCTTAGTTTCTTTGCATTTGGTCACATGCTCCTTCACCTCAGCAATGTTAATTTTTATCTACATTCCTAGGCCTGCTTCTGTCATTTCAGCTCTCTCAGCCTCAGCCCAGGTCTGGGCCCTTGCTGGAGAAGTGCTGCCATTATTTGGAGGAAAAAGGGCACTCTGACTTTTTGAGATTTCAACATTTTTGCATTAATTCTTTCTCATTTTTGCGGGCTTATCTCCCTTCGCTCTTTGAGATTGTTGACCTACGGATGTGTTTTTCGGGGGTTTTGTTGTTGTTGTTTTCTGTTTGTTCTTCTTTTACCAGTCAGTACACTCTTCCATAGGGCTTCTGAGGTTTTCTGGGAGTCTGCTTCAAATCCTAGTCATCTCAGTTTTTCCCATACCTATAGGTATCACCAGTTAAGTTTGTGAAACAGCAAAGATGACAAGTTCTGGAGCTCCCTTTCTTTGCAAGCTCCGTCCTGGGGTGGGTACTGACCTGTTGCCAGCTCCAACATACCTGCAGAAGGTGGTTAGAGACCCTGGTTGGGAGGTCTCGCCCAGTCAGGAGAAATTGGATTAGGGATCCTCTTAACAAAACAGTCTGGCTGCTTTTAGGTAGAGCAGCTGTGCTGTGTTGCAAATCCCCTTAGCTTTCAATTTGTTTGGGGTCTTCAAAGTCTACAGGCTGGACTATCTGAGACACCTGAACTGCAACGGGGGCAGCCTGCCCCACCTTTCAGGCACTTCCTCCCTGGCAGAAATTGGAACTCTGTTGGCTGTAGACACAGGTGGGTGTGGCTGGAGGCTCCAGCTGGGAGGATCTGCCCCATGAGGAGGAGTGGATCAGGGTTCTGCTTAAACAAGCAGTCTAGCTACCCATGGGTTTAAACTCTCCAAAGCCCCAGGATGGACACCTCAGTCATTCAAACAATGAAGGTGGTGGTCTGCCCCTCACCTTGTAGGGGCACTCCATCCCAGGGAGAGATCAGAATTTGCCTGTATAATACTGTTGGGGGTCACTAAAGTCTGTGGCTGGGAGGTCCTGCCCAGTGAAGAGGAATGGATCAGGGTCATGCTTAAAGAAGCAGTCTGGACACTTTTTGCCAGAGCAGCTGTGCTGAGGGGACCCTTTCTCCTATGGAGCATTTGAATTCTCCAGAGCCTACAAGCTGAAACAGCTGAGTTGATCAAACAGCAGAGATGGCAGCCCACCCCTGCCCCACAAGGCCTCCATCTCATCTCAGGGAGGTTCCACCTTGTTGCTAGTGGCTGACTGGAATTCCAAGCCAATGGATCTTATCTTGTGAAGTGACATGGAAATGAGGCCCACAGACTGATGCTGCTCAGCTTCCTGGATTCAGACCCTTTCCTAGGGTTGTGTATGGACCTCCCACCTTGCCCATCTTGTCCCACCAGACACCTTTGTTGGGGATGTCTGGAGCCAGAGCATGTAAAACTCCTGTGTCTCTGTGCATGCCTGAGAAGCTGCTCTGCTGTCACTCCACAGAGCTGTGTGTGTTGGACCCAAGGCCCTGGTGGCCTGGGCTCACAAGGGGATCTCCTGATCCATGGGTTGAAAAGATACGTGGGAGAAGTATGGTTTCCCAGATTCTCACACTCACTCACTGCTTCCCTTGGCTGAGGGTGTGGGTTCCCTTGGCTGTGTGTCACTCCCAGGTGGGCCATCGCCCTACCTTGCCTTCCTTTATTCTCTGTGGGTTGAGTTGTTTACCTGATCAGTCCCAAGGCGAGTACCTGGATATTTCAGTGGAAGGTGCTGTATTCACTCGCCAGCCCCTTTCATTGATCTCCATGAATGCCATGGACCACAGCTTTTACTAATCAGCCATCTTGCCCCTCCCTCTCTATTTGTTTTTTTTTTTTTTTTTTTTTTGAGACGGAGTCTCGCACTCTGTCACCTAGGCTGGAGCGCAGTGGAGCCATCTCATCTCATTGCAAGCTCCACCTCCCCGGTTCATGCCATTCTCCTGCCTCAGCTTCCCAAGTAGCTGGGACTACAGGCACCTGCCACCATGCCTGGCTAATTTTTTGTATTTTTGGTAGAGACGGGGTTTCACTGTGTTAGCCAGGATGGTCTCAATCTCCTGACCTCGTGATCTGCCTGCCTCAGCCTCCCAAAGTGCTGGGATTATAGGCGTGAGCCACCAGTTGCCTTTTATTTTGTTCTTTTGTCTGACTGTTCTATCTAGGACTTCCAGTGCTATGTTGAATAACAGCAATGAAATTGGGCACCCTTATTGTTTTCTGGAACTCAGTGGAAAGGCTTTCAATTTGGCTCCATTCAGAATGATACTAGCTGTATATCTGTGTACATGGCTTTTTTATATTGAGGTGGCTTTTTTATATTGAGGAATATTCCTTCCATACACAGTTTTTTGAGAGTTTTTACCATGAAGGTATGCTGAAACATATCAAATTCTTTTCTGCATCGATTGATATAATCATATGGTTTTCATTCTTCATTCTGTTGACATGATATATCACACTGATTGATTTGTGAATGTTGAACCATTGTTGCATCCCTGCGATAAATCTTGCATAGTCATGATGAATAATCTTTTAAATATGTTGTTAAATTTGATTTGCAAGTATTTTGTTGAGGATTTTTGCATCAATATTTATCAAGGATATTGGCCTGTAGTGTACTTTTCCTGATGTGTCTTTGTCTGCTTTTGGTATCAGGGTAATACTGGCTTTGTTGAATGAGTTTCAAAGTATTCCTTCTGTATTAGTTCATTTTCATGCTGCTCATAAAGACGTACCAGATACTGAGAAGAGGAAGATGTTTAATTTGACTTACAGTTCCACATGGCTGGGGAGGCCTCAGATTCGTAGCGGGAGGTGAAAGGCACTTTGTAGCCAGGCGCGGTGGCTGAAGCCTGTAATCCCAGCACTTTGGGAGGCGGAGATGGGCAGATCACGAGGTCAGGAGATCGAGACCATCCTGGCTAATATGGTGAAATCCCGTCTCTACTAAAAAAAAAATACAAAAAACTAGCTGGGCGTGGTGGTGGACGCCTGTATTCCAGCTACTCCGGAGGCTGAGGCAGGAGAATAGCGTGAACCCGGGAGGCGGAGCTTGCAGTGAGCTGAGATTCGGCCACTGCACTCCAGCCTGGGCATCAGAGCGAGACTCTGTCTCAAAAAAAAAAAAAAGAAAGGCACTTTGTAGATGGTGGTGACAAGAGAAAAATGAGGAAGATGCAAAAGCAGAAACACCTGATAAAACCATCAGATCTAGTGAGACTTATTCACTATCATGAGAACAGTATCGGGGAGACTGGCCCCATGATTCAAATTATCTCCCACTGGGTTCCTCCCACAAAACATAGGAATTATGGGAGTATACTTCAAGATGAGATTTAGGTGGAAACACACAGCTGAATCATATCATTCCACCTCTGGCCCCTCCAGATCTCATGTCCTCATATTTCAAAATCAAACGTGTCTTACCAACAGTCCCCCCAAGTCTTAAACTCATTTCAGCATTAACCCAAAAATCCAATCCAAAGTCTCATCTGAGACAAGGCAAGCTCCTTCCACCTATGAGCCTGTAAAATCAAAAGCAAGCTAGTTACTTTCTAGATACAATGTGTGTACAGGTATTTGGTAAATACAGCCATTCCAAATGGAGAAATTGGCCAAAACAGAGTGATTACAGGGCCTATGTAAATCTGAAATCCAGTGGGCATTCAAATCTTAAAGCTCTAAAATGACCTTTTTTGATTCTAAGTCTCACATCCAGGTCACACTGATGCAAGAGGTGGGTTCCCATGCACTTGGGCAGCTCTGACCCTGTGGCTTTGCAGGGTACAGCCTCCCTCCAAGCTGCTTTCACAGGCTGGTGTTGAGTGTCTGCAGTTTTTCCAGGCAAACAGTGCAAACTGTCAGTGGATCTACTATTCTGGGGCCTGGAGGATGGTGGCCCTCTTCTCACAGCTGCACTAGGTGGGGGCCCAGTAGAGACTCTGATACCATATTTCCGTTCTGCACTACCCTAGCAGAGGTTCTACATGAGTGCCTCACGCCTGCAGCAAACTTCTGCCTGATCATCCAGGCACTTCCATACATCTTCTGAAATCTAGATGGAGGTTCCCAAACTTCAATTCTTGGCTTCTGTTCACTCACAGGCTCAACACCACGCAGAAGCTGCCAAGGGTTGAGGCCTGCACCCTCTGAAGCCATGGCCCAAGCTCTGCATTAGTCCCTTTCAGCCATGGTCGGAGTGGCTGGGACGCAGGGCACCAACAGCCTAGGTTGGTGGGCCCTGGACCCAACTCACAAAACCATTTTTTTCTCATCAGCCTCTGGGCCTGTGATGTCAGGGGCTGCAGTAAAGACCTCAGAACTGCCCTGGAGACATTTTCCCCAGTGCTTTGATGATTAACATTAGGCTCCTCATTGCTTATGCAAATTTCTGCAGCCAGCTTGAATTTCTCCTCAGAAAATGGGATATTCTTTTCTATCACATTGTCAGGCTGCAAATTTCTGAACTTTTATGTTCTGCTTCCCTTATAAAGCTGAATACCTTTAACTGCACCCAAGTCACTTCTTGAATGTTTTGCTGCTGAGAAATTTCTTCCACCGGATACCCTAAATCAACTCTCTCAAGTTCAAAGTTCCACAAATCTCTAGGGCAGGGACAAAATGCCACCAGTCTCTGTTAAAATATAGTAAGAGTCACTGTTGCTTCAGTTCCCAATAAATTCCTCATCTCCATCTGAGACCACCTCAGCCTGGGTTTCATTGTCTATATCATAATATTAGCATTTTGGTCAAAACAATTCAACAAGTCTCTAGAAGTTCCAAACTTTCCCACATTTTTCTTTCTTCTTTTGAGACTTCCAAACTATTCCAACATCTGCCGGCTACCCAATTCCAATGTAGCTTTCACATTTTTGGGTATCTTTTCAGCAGCACCCCACTCTACTGGTACCAATTTACTGAATTAGCTAATATTCTGACTGCTGATAAAGACATACCTGAGACTGGGAAGAAAAAGGCTGTAATTGGACTTAAGGTTCCACATGGCTGGGGAGGCCTCAGAATCATGGTGGAAGTGGTGAAAGGCACTTCTTATATGGTGGCAGCAAAAGAAAATGAAAAAGATGCAAAAGCAGAAACCCCTAATAAAACCATCAGATCTCATGAGACATATTCACTACCACGAGAACATTATGAGGAAAACTGCCCCCCATGATTCAAATTAACTCCCACTGGATCCCTCCCACAACACATGGGAATTATGGGAGTACAATTAAAGATGAGATTTGGGAGGGGCCATAGAGCCAAATAGTATCACCTTCTTTCTATTTTTCAGAAGAATAATTTGACTAGAATTGGTATTAGTTCTTTTTTAAATATTTGATAAAATTCAGCAATGAACTCATCAGGTCTCAGGTTTTTCTTTACAGGGAGATGTTCATTACAACTCTGATCTCATTATTTGTTATTGGTCAGTTCTGGTGTGAAAGTTCTTCGTATTTCACACTTGATAAGTTGTATGTGTCTAGAAATGTGTGCATTTATTCTAGGCTTTCCAGTTCATTGGTATATAGTTGCTCATAGTAGCCTCTAGGGATCCTTTGAATTTCTGTTGTACTGATTGCAATATCTCCTTTTTCATCTCTGATATAAGTTTTGGGGTCTTTTCTCTTTTTTTCTTCATTAGTCTGGCCAAAGTTTTGTTGATTTTTTAAATTGTTTATTTAAAAACAACTTTATGCTTCAGTGAACTTTATATTGTTTTCTTCATCTCAATTTCATTTATTTCTGCTCCAATCTTTATTATGTCTTTCTTCTACTAATTTGAGGTTTGGCTTGCTCTTGCTTTTTTTGTTCTTTAAAAGGTATCATTAGGTTGTTTACCTGGCATTTTTGTACTTTTTCAATGCAGATGTTTATAGCTATAAACTGTCCTCTTAGTACTGCTTTCACTGTATCCTATAGGTTTTTGTATGTTGTGTTTCTATTATTATTTGATTCAAGGAATTTTTAAATTTTTTTCTTAATTTCTTCTTTGACCCAGTGATCCTTCAGGAGCATATTGTTTAACTTCCATGTGTTTGAATAATTCCCAAAATTCCTATTGTTATTCATTTTTAATTGTATTCCCTTATGATTGAGGATATGACTGGTATTATTTCAAAGTGTTTTGAGTATTTCAGGACTTGTTTTGTTGCCTAACATATCATTTATCATTGAGAATAACTTATGTACTAAGGAAAAGAATGTATATTCTGCAGCTGTTGAATGAAACTCTTTATAAAATCTATTATGTCCATTTGGTCTACAGTGCATATTATGTCTGATTTTTGTTGTTGTTGTTAATTTTCTGTCTGGATGATCTGCCAGTGCTGAAAATGGGATTTTGAAGTCTTCAGATATTACTGTATTGGAATCTGTCTCCCAAACTTTAACTAATAATATTTGCCTTATATATCTGGGAGCTCCAGTATTGGGTTCGTATGTATTTACAATTGTTATAAATTCTGTTGAATGGGCCCCTTTATCACTATATGATGACATTCTTTGTCTCTTTTTATACTTTTTGCTTTGAAATGTATTTTGCCTGGTAATGAATATAGCTACCCCTGCTCTTTGGTTTCTGCTTTTTTGAAATACCTTTTCATCTCTTTTGTGAAGTTCATGTGTATCTTTATAGATGAAGTTGATACAGGAGTTAGGAAGTCACTTAGACATATAGTAACTGTATGGGGGTCCTCAGTAAGGCTTTTCTTTTTAATGAAAATCAGCCCCAAATAATTTTCTAACAAAGAGCATCCTGTAAAGTCAAGCTGCAGACATAGACAAGCAAGCTGGGAGCTTGCACAGGTGAATGTCAGCAGGAACTAGGTACTAGACATGTTCAACATGGCGGCTTTATCTTCCTTTCTCTGCAGACCACGTGTAAAGTAAGGAACAGAAAAGATGGTGCCAATCAAGGGGATAATTCATTTGCATAATAAGATTAGGGTGGGGTGACCAGACTTCCTTGTACACTATGTAAATGTCACACCTGATTGAATCAATCTGTGAGCCCTGCATAAATCAGACACCACCTCTTCAAGTTGGACTGTAAAATCCAGTGCACCCACCACCAGCCTGTCTTTCCCCTCAGAAGTATTTTCTCTCACAATAGAGATAAAGCTGTTTTTCTTTCTCTTTATTCTGTCTATTAAACCTCTGCTCCTAAATTCCTCATGTGTGTCCATGTCCTAAATTTCTCTGGTGCGAGATGACGAATGCCAGGTATATACCCCAGAGAACGTGGCCACTTCATATATGGGACATTGTCCAGGATGCCAAGGTAGAATATTTATCAAAACAGTGAGGAGAGGAGCAGGCTCCAACTCTGTCCTTTTGTTTAAGGGCTCTCGGCCTCCATTTTAGGACCAAATCAAACCAATAATGGGCATCTGTCAGCCAGTTAAAAACACAGTTAGTGTGGTTGCCATTTTCAAACTCTCAAATGTGAGGCTTACTGGGGAGAACTTGGGGAATCCCCCAGCACCCATGGGTTGCTGGGCATGTTGGCCATATTTGAACCAGCTCCCTTTCATGGAGGACTTAGCCATTTCGTGGGGCTGAAAGAAGTCCTAGAGCAGCTGAAGATTTCTGGCTGGGGCTACCCCCTGGCGTTATCCAAAGGCTACTGGAGAGACTCCAACTTCCAACTGCCCAGTGGGGTGTTGGCAACTGTATCTCCAACTTTTCTATCATAATTTCCTCCTTTCCTGTCCTTGACTGCCATATCTCCTGTCCTCTCTGTGTATACAATGTGCAGGAAGTTTTACAGTTCGGGGAAGTAATCTTGTTTGACAAGATCAGAAAATGCTGTAGTAAGAAGGGATATACTTTAAGGGAATGCATCTTTGTGATTTTCTAGGAAGAGAGTCCCCCCATTTCCCCCAGTGAGTTTCACCCTCTGCCCTTGGTGTGGAGAGCATATGGCACTTCCAGGTCACTCTCATTCCTTGGTATGGAGAGTACATGGCATTTTAGGTCTCTCTCTGCCTTTGGTCTGGAGAGTAAATGGCATGCCAAGGTCATCAGTGCCACCTGGTGGAATAGGGATGCTCTCCATGAGTCACACTTTTGGTCCTTTAATGAAACACCCTAACTTCCCTATTCTCTTCCCTTTTTGCACCTCTGTACTGGAAACCAGGCTTTATGCTGCCTCTGTAAATGGGAAAATTCTGCCTTCAAAAACTAGAAGTAAAATACCCTGCAAAGTCAAATTTTAGTCTTGATACTGTCCCATCAGCAGGAAAATGGCCATTTGGTTCCTACATACTTTTAAGGCACATATTCTGCCTCTAAGTAGAATGTTACTTAATTAGTAAGGGAATTTTAAGTTCATAAGTTAATCAGAACCATTCTTTAAGGGTACATGCTTTAGCATGGACTATAGTAGCAGGATATAGAGCTCAAACCAGCAGACTTTCTCCATTAAGAAGGGAAGTGTAACAGTTGCTCGAATGCAGCTGTCACGTAGTCTCTCCTGAGATCCATTTGTTTCAGGGACCCAGGCAGGTCACACAAGCCTAAGTAGTCAAAGGGAAATCTCAGGCAGAGGACTAGAGTCACATGGGTGAGCATGACTAATCCCAATCACTTAGTTCCTCTGGTTCCATTACTGGGAGTCACACCTGCAACCACGGGTGGCACATTCAACAAAGTGCCAGGACTCAGGAACCAAGGAGGAAAAACAGCAGGGGGGATGATCCCACTGTCTTTCCCTCCACCTGGGGTCACATCAAAAGGAAAGAGACTAAATTGACACCTTTCTCTCACTTCTCCTTCTAGATGGGTACCATCTTCAGCCTTCATGCCCCTAGAATGCATTCTGAAGCACTGGGACTACTTTTACCCCAAGACTTTAAATAAAGACCAGCTTATTTTCTTTTGCACAAGGGCATGGGCTTCTCACCCTCTTGAAACATCCTGGCCTGAGAAGTATAGCCTTAATTTTAATATTATCCAACAAATATTATCCAACAATTAGACCTTTTCTGCAGACAGGAGGGCAAATTTTATCTGAGGTCCCTTAGGTACAGGGTTTCTTTGCCTGAGAGACAACCCAGATCTTTGTAAGCAGTGCACAACTGACCCAGGCCTCTTGGCAATCGTATCAGGTAGGCCCAAAGAAAATAATTTTCCCAAATTAGAGAAGCAACTTTCAGGAAAACCATCTGAGGATCCCCTTTATTTGGGGCACCCTCAAGTTCCCACCTAATTACAGGACCTCAGGCAAATAAAGAGAGATGTACACTGATTTTTTTAACAACGCTGATAGGTATATAGAAGCTTTCTAAAATTTAACTCAGATGTTTGACCTCTCATGAAATGATATTAGGCCGCTCTTAAGTCAAACCCTAACTGCAACTAAAAATCAGGCAGCTCTGCAGGGAGCAGAAAAATTCGGAGACGAGCACTATGTCTCCTATAGGCTTAAAAGGAAAAGAAGAAATAGGGAAGATGAAGAGATAGTGGAAATATCATTCCCAAAAGAAAGGGAAGCAGTTTCTCTTGACAACCCTGATTGGAACCCCAGTGATGCTATAGATAAATGGAAAAGGAAACATTTTTTAAAATATGTAGGCCTATGAAGAACTAAGGCCAAACCTCTTAATTACTGTGAACAGTCCACAATAGACCAAAAGCCAGATGGGAATCCTGGTTTCAGTGGTTTAAACTGCCATTAAAGCATAGAAGCACTGGGTGTTTCTGGAAATTGAATGAATGAAGGTAGATCTTCTGGACACTGGAGTCAGCCTCTTCTCCTCTCTAATCCAGGCCTTCTCTCTTCCCATACCATGACTGTGAAGGGTATCTAAGGAAAAACTCTAATTTTTCTCAAGTCTTTAGTTGCAGATGGGGAAACCTACTATTTAAACATGGCTTTTTAATCTTTCTAAAAAGCCCTCTCCTTTATTAGGTAGAAACATTTTAGCTTGCATGGGGCCAGCATTCTTATAACCCTAGGGCAATCTTTTTGCCTCCACCTGGTGGAAGCTAATATCAATCCAGAAGTATGGACAATACAAGGATACCTTCTGTACACCATTATATCCTGACTCTCAATACCTATTTGCCTTTGAAGATCCCTCTGACCAAACTGCCCAGTTACCATGGACAGTGCTGTCTCAGAAATTTTAAGATAACCTTCATTTGTTTGGACTGTCATTGTCAAAAGACCTCTCTGAGTTTTCGATCTTCAGGTCAAGGTTTTGCAATACGTGAATGATATACTGATCTGTGTCCCAACTAAGGAAGCTTCTCAAGAAGACACTGAAGCTCTTCTTAATTTCCTAGTTGAGAAAGGATATACAATTTCAAAATGTAAAATGCCCAGCTTTGCAAAACCCCCGTGAAATACTTGGGTTTAGTGCTGTCTGAAGGGACCAGAGCATGAGGGGAAGAAAGGATTAAGCCCATTTCCTCCTTTCCCTTGCCCCAAACTGTCAAGCAATTAAGAGGATTTGGGGGCATTACAGGATTTTGCAGGCTACAGATACCTGGGTACAGTAAAATACCTCATTCTCTGTATCACCTCATAAGAGGAATGCAAGTGGCTAAAACTTATCTCCTAACCTGGGAACCTGAAGCTCAAAAGGCCTTTAACCAGCTGAAGCAGGCCCTACTTAAGGCACCAGCTCGCAGCCTTCCTGTAGGAAGGGACTTCAATCTGTTTGTATCAGAAAAGAAGGAGATGGTCCTGGGAGTCTTAACATAGGCCCAAGGACCAGCTCAACAGCCAGTGGGTTACCTGTGAAAGAAACTTGATTTGGTGGCTAAAGGATGGCCAACATGACTCCAAGTCATTGCCGCAGTGGCCCTACTGGTCCCAGAAGCACCAAAATTAATCCTAGGAAAGGACTTACCTTTTCATACTTCACATAATGTGGTGGGATTACTGTGCTCTAAGGGAAGTCATTGGTTAATAGATAGCAGTCTCCTTAAATGTCAAGCTCTACTGTTGGAGGGTTCCACCATCCAATTAAAAACTTGCTCTTGCTTAAACCCAGCCACTTTTCTCCCCAGGATAACTGGGGAAAGTGAACACGACTGTGAACAAGTTGTAGTATAGACCTATGCAGCCAGGGATCTCAGGGAAACTCCCCTGGAAAATTCAGATTGAACCTTCTTTATGGTTGGAAGCTCCTTTGTAGAGAAAGGAGTCCCTAAGGCAGGATGTGCAATAATCACTCTGAATGATGTTACTGAAAGTGTGTCTCTCTTTTCAGGCCCAAGCAGTCAGCTAGCCAAACTCATAACTATTACAAGAGCACTTGAGTTAAGCAAGGGAAAGACAGCTAACATTTACATTGACTCTGAGTATGCTTTCCTAGTTCTCCATACTCAAGCTGCCATTTGGAAGGAAAAGCACTTTCTTACTGCTGATAGATTTCCTATAAAATATGATTGAGAAATTAATAGGTTATTACCCTCAGTTTTCCTTCCAAGAGAGGTAGCAGTGATGCATTGCAAGGGTTATCAGAAGGAAGTAAATGAAATAGCTGAAGGAAACAAGCTAGCTGATCAGGCAGCCAAGTTAGCAGCAAGGAAGCCCCTCTAATCTTGGAAGGCTCCACAGGAGAAATCAAGCCTCAGTACTCCCCTGCAGAAATACAATGAGTCACTTCTCGAGGGTACACCTTCCAGCCCTCAGGATGGCTGCAGTCAGGGGATGGCAAGCTCCACTTTCCAGCCTCCAGTCAGTGGAAAGTCCTTAAATTTCTTCACCAAGCTTTTCATTTGGGAAAAGATGAAATTTATCAAGGTACCCAGTGATTGTTTTCAGGAGAGTACTTACTAAGAACAGTAAAACAAGTTGTTAATTCTTGTGAAGTCTGTCTTGAAAATAATCCCCTGAGCAGACGGCTCCTTCCTCTTCAAACCCAAAGGATGGGAAGCTATCCAGGAGAGGTGTATCAGATAGACTTCACTCACATGCCAAAGACGAAGGGAATCCAAAACCTCCCGGTATGGGTAGATACTGTTGCTAACTAGGTAGAAGCGTTGCCATGCCATACAGAGAGGACCTCTGAGATAGTAAAGGTGTTAATAAAATTATTCCTCATTTTGATCTACTTAAGTGCCTCCAAAGTGACAATGGCCCCTCATTCAAGGTAGCCATCAAACAGGTGGTCTTAAAAGCACTAGGCATACAGTATCATTTCCATTATGCTTGGAGACCCCAGTCCTCAGGAAAGGTCGAGAAGACAAACAATATCATCAAAAGACACCTCAGGAAAGTGTCCCAAGACACTCACCGTCGTTGGGTTATTCTTCCTATGACTTTGCTGTGGGTGAGAAATACCCCTTCAAAGTTAGGTCTAAGACTGTTTAAGATGCTGTATGGACAGGTTTTTTCTTTCTTTTTTTTTTCTTTTTGTCTGTCTGTCAGTCTGGGCTGGAGTGCAGTGGCACTATCTCGGCTCACTGCAACCTCTGCCTATCAGGTTCAAGCAAATCTAATGCCTCAGTCTCCCAAGTAGCTGGGATTACAGGTGCCCATCACCACGCCTGGCTAATTTTTATATTTTTAATAGAGACGGGGTTTCACTCAGTTGCACAGACTGGTCTCGATCTCTTGACCTATTAATCCACCTGCTTGGCCCCGCAAAGTGCTGGGATTACAGGCATGAGCCACGGCACCCAGCCTGGAGAGGCTTTTCTCACCAGTGATTTCTTATTAGATCAAGAAACCTCTGAATTGGTTCAGTGTGTAACCTCTCTGGCTTGCTTTCAACAGTAATTATCTAGTAGAAGCTCAACCTCAAGAGGTAGGACCACCTTTCTTTAATCTAGGAGATTTGGTGTTGGTAAAAGTTCTTCCTTCTCTCTCTCCTTCCCTAAGCCCAAGCTGGAAAGGGTCTTACACCACTCTTCTTTCAATCCCCTCAGAGGTCTAAGTTACAGGTATCAACTCCTGGATACATTATAGTCGAGTCAAAGCCTGGAAAGCTGAGCAAGTCCTGACAGCCTAGAGGAATGTCCTGGATACCAATGTAAAGAAATAGGAGACCTTAAGCTAAAAATTGTAAGAGATAAGAAAAAGAGCAAGGGCTACTCATCCTACTCAGTTTCATTTCTACCATTTGGTCATTTCTACTTTTTCTCTCGAGATTCACCATCAAATATTGGAGCTTTTTTTTTTTTTTTTTTTTTTTGACGCATAATCTCAGGGAAGATAGTTACCAACAAGAAGGGAACATGAAAGGTTTACATCACTAGTCCGCTAAGACTTTTTATTGGGTTAGTGATAGGTCACACCCTTTAACGACTACAAAATCAGCCATAGCCAAGTAGTACAACAAGACTAATTGCTGGGTCTGTCCTAAGCAGTTTTCTCAGTTCAATAACACTAAGGAACCTCTCAATGACCCAGAACTTACTGTCTTAGGATTACCTTTGTTAATCTTACCTTTAACCCTTAAAGACTTATCAGACATAAACGGGACATGCTATGGGAGCACTTTCAACTGAGTAACTAACTCTTCTCAGGAAAACACTTCACCACCAGTGCCAAAGAACACTCTCTCCAAAGATAAGCTTCACACCCTCAGACTGGGAAACGTTCACCTGGTAATAGCAAATGCCTCCCTCTGCTTTAAAAGCATCGGGAAGGACCATTATATCATAGCATCACATTTGTAATTGATGATAGTTCTAAGATTTGGGGAGGAAAGCACAATAAGGGTGATGTAAAAAGATCAGAAGTCTTATGGGTGGGCCTTCAGAATCTAGCCTCTCCTTCTGGCTGGAAGTCCTGGTGGGAATGGCATGCTCTAAGTAACCACCTTGATTACAATGTAAAGAATAACACACGGGCCTTTCCAAATATGCCCCCTCATGGAATTACAGACCCTTGTATAATGTTTACTAATAGTAGCATCCTACAAATCTGTGGGTGAACTGGAGATGTCTGGACCGACAGCCCTTGTCACAAGCATCAGCTGAGATATTGGCCAGGGCATATTATGTCCCTAATTTTTCACAACTCTGTTTGTCAAGTTGACCCTTCTCATTTAGTATATAAGATTCCAAATGGCATCGTGAATGACTATTCTGAGTATGGATATTCCTATTCCAAAGATGCTGTCATTATATGTAAGGTGGAAAGCTTGTAAGATATGAGAAAGATCTGCCTGTGCCTCTCACAAATCACAACTTAGAACCATCCCTTCAGGGGACAGGATTATATTTCCTTTGTGACTCCTGGCTACACTTAATCCTTCCTAGGCATTGTAAAGGAACCTGCACTATAGTAGCAGTGATTCCTAACCTATTATTTTTAAATTCCACTGACATGGACACATCATCTGGGGACATCACTAACCTAGGTTCCTTTTTAGAAAGTACACTCTCTCAGAGATGCCAAATGAAGAGCTCTATTATTTCTATGCCTTCCTATTGAGATTTAATTGAAAGAGAAGATTGGGGAGTACATGCACATGGAAATCCCATCATAGAAAAAACATGAATGGAAAATTCTAGAACCAGAGACCTCTTCTGGTATTCCTCTCCTTGAAAGGTCAGTACTTAATATTTCCATTATGATGCAGCAAAATGGAAGACAGTAGTAGGAGCCATAGAAGCACAAAAACAATCCATAGCCTCTTTAGCCTCAGTAGCAGCACAGAATAGATGGGCCTTGGATATCCTTACAACCAATGTAGGAGGGTACCAGCGTAGTTTTAAATGAAGCATGCTGCTTCTGGGTCAACACTTGTAGTCAAGTAGAAGAAAACCTACAGGTGCTTAAAGATGAAGTTAAAATCATTGACCGGTTAAGAGAAAATGCAGGGTCCAGCCCTGGATGGCTAAAATCCCTCTTTAAGGAATTACAGTCTTCACTGTGGAAGTAGCTAGCTCCATTATTAAGCCCCTTCTTGCTCATGTTTTACATTAATGTTTGAATATTGTCTACTCAATACTATAACTCGAATTGTTTCCTCTCACTTAGAAGTAATTAACCTCCAAATGGTGCTGCAGGTTGAAACACACAGGCACATGCCTTTCTTCCGAGGATTCTTAGATTGACCCTAGGAGAAGCCCTAGCTGCTGTTCCCCACATGATGCCCCTTTTCAGCAGAAAGTCACCAGAAAGAGTTGTCACCCAGCATCCCCTAACAGCAGTCAGGGTTGCCACTCCTGAGGGGGGAATGATACAGGAGTTAAGAAGAAATCAGTTAGTCATATAGTGAGGGTATGGAAGTGCTCGGTAAGGCTTTTCTTTTTAATGAAAAGCAGCCCCTAATCATTTCTAACAAAGAGCACCCTGTAAAGACAAACTTCATACATAGACAAGGAAGGTGGGAGCTTGCATAGGTGAATGCTGGCAGGAACTAGGGACTAGACATGTTCCAGATGGTGGCTCCATCTTCCTTTCTCCACCAGTCACGTGTATGATAAGGAGCAGACAAGATGGTGCCAGCCAAGTAGAGAATTCAAAGATTAGGGTGGAGCAACCAGCCTTCCCTGCGTGCTATGTAAACATCACACCTGATTGAACCAATCCTTGAGCCCTAAGTAAATCGGACACTGCCTCCTCAAGCCAGACTACAAAATCCAGTGCATCCACTGCCAGCCAGTCTTTTCTCTTGGAAGTAACCCCTCTCTATCAAGAGAGAGAGCTGTTTGCCTTTCTCTTGCTTCTGCCTATTAAACCTCTGCTCCCAAACTCCTTGTATGTGTTCATGTCCTAAATTTTCCTGGCACAAGAAGATGAACATCGGGTCTATACCCTAGACAATATAGCTGTTTCAAAGTGTGTTTATTGTAGGCAACTGGTCATTGGTTCTTGTTCTTTGTTTATTTATTCAGTCATTCTATGTCTTTTGATCAAAGAGTTTACTCCATTTACATTCAGTTTTATTATTGATAAGTAACAACTTACTCCTGACATTGTATTACTTGTTTTCTGGCTGTTTTGTGGTCTTCTCTTCCCTATTTCCTGCCTTCCTGTCTTTGTTTTAGTGAAGCTGATTTAGTCTGGTGGTATCTTTAGATTTTTTTGCTTTTCTTGTGTGTGTATTTGTTGTGAGGACTAAACTCTGATTTTTCTTATCTTGCCCAAATTCCTATCTAAGGGATCTAAGGAGTCATGCCCTAGAAATCATAAATTATCATCAGATGTGTTTTATTTAACTCTATATATCATGACTTACTTTTTAACCTGGCTCTGGCATAACATTACAAGAAAAGAAAGAAAATCAACATATTTTACCTCAAAACATGTTTCTTTGCCATATCTTGAAATAGCCCTGCAAAGCTGTTCTTTGTGGAGGAAGTTTGCATCTGTAAAGAATCTCTATTAACATAGGTAGATCTTTTTCTTCCAGATCCTCCCAATCCTAAGGAGATTAACTAAAAGTCTAGCACCTTTTAAAGATGTGAATAGGAAACATTTGTCATCTATTGTCTATAAGTGCAGTCACAATAAGACTACAAAAGAAACTTGGTCTCCATAATCTTTCATCTTATCCCGAACATTTCCTTTCTGTCATCCCAGGTCTTTAGATTAACTCAACCAGTTGTCAACCAGGACATGTTTAAATACACCTGTAGCCTGTACGCCCCCACTTTGAGTCATCCCACCTTTCTGGACCAAACCAATGTATTTCTCAAATGTATTTGATTGATGTCTCGTGCCTACTTAAAATGTATAAAACTAAGCTGTGCCCTGACCACCTTGGGCACATGTTCTTGGGACCTCTTAAGGTCTGTGTCCTAGGCCATGGACACTCATATTTGGCTCAGAATAAATCTCTTCAAATATTTTAAAGAGTTTGACTCTTTTCATTGACATTTGTATGTTTATTGATTTGATGTTGCCATGGAGCTTGCAAATAAGATTTTTTTTTGATGGAGTCTTACTCTGTCACCAGACTGTAATGCAGTGACATGATCTCCGCTCACTGCAACCTCTGCCTCCTGGGTTCAAGTGATTCTCCTGCCTCAGCCTCCCAAGTAGCTGGAACTACAGGCATGCACCACCATGCCCAGCTAATTTTTGTATTTTTAGTAGACACAGGGTTTCACCATGTTGGTCAGGATGATCTTGATCTCTTGACTTCGTGATCTGCCTGCCTTCGCCTCCCAAAGTTCTGTGATTACAGGTGTGAGCCACCGTGCCCAGCCACAAATAACATTTTATATCCCATTATTTTAAACTTATGAAAATGTAAATTGCAAAAACGAACAAACAAGCAACGAGAAAACTAATAATTCCACATTTTAACTTCATCTCCCTACCTTTTAACTTTTTATTGTAGTTATTATTTCTGATCAGTTCAACTTTTAGTCATTCTACTGACTATATGAGTAGTTTACATGCCACAACTATAGAGTTATGATATTTTGTGTTTTTCTGTGTATTTACTCTTGCCAGTGAGTTTTGTGACCTCAGGTGATTTATTTTTGTTTTTCAGGTGGTTTCTTTTTTTCTTTTTCTTTTTTTTTTTTTTGAGACAGAGTCTAGCTCTGTCTCCCAGGCTGGAGTGCAGTGGCGCGATCTTGGCTCACTGCAAGCTCTGCCTCCTGGGTTCATGCCATTCTCCTGCCTCAGCCTCCCGAGTAGCTGGGACTACAGGTGCCTGTCGCCACACCAGATTAATTTTTTTTTTTTTTGTATTTTTAGTAGAGACGGGGTTTCACTCTGTTAGCCATGATGGTTTTGATCTCCTGACCTCGTGATCCACCCACCTTGGTCTTCTAAAGTGCTGGGATTACAGGTGTGGGCCACCATGCCTGACCTTCAGGTGGTTTCCTATAGCTCATTAATTTTCATTAATTTCCTTTTCTTTCAGTTTGAAGATCCCCCTTTAGCATTTCTTGCAGGACAAGTCTGGTGTTAATGAAATCCTTCAGCTTTTGTTTGTCTGAGAAAGTCTTTATTTTTCCTTCATGTTTAAAGGATATTTTCATTTGATGTGCCATTTTAAGATAAAAGTATTTTTCCTTTGGCACTTTAAATATTTCATGCCACTCTCTCTTGGCTTGTAAGGTTTCCACTGAAAAGTCTGCTGCCACACATATTGAAGTGCCATTGTATGTTATTTGTTTGTTTGTTTTTTAAAATCTTGCTGCTTTTGGGATCTTTTCTTTATCCTTGACTTTTGGGTGTTGATGATTAAATGTCTTGACATAGTCTTCTTTGAGTTAAATATGCTTGGTGTTCTGTAATCTTATAGTACTTGAATATTGATATATTTCACTAGATTTTGGAGTTTCTCTGTTATTATCCCTTCTAATAAATTTTCTACCCCTATTTGTCTCTCTGCCTCCTCTTTAAAGCCAATAACTCTTATATTTGCTCTTTTGAGGCTATTTTCTGGATTGTGTAGGCAAGATTCATTCTTTTTTAGCTTTTTTGTGTTTTCTGACTGTGTATTTTCAAATAGCCTGTCTTCAAGCTCACAATTTCTTCTGCTTGATAAATTATTCTACTTAGAGACTGAATTCTTCAGTGTGTCAGTTACATTTTTCAATGCCAGAATTTATGCTTGATTCTTTTTAACTATTTCAATCTCTTTATTAAATTCACCTGATAGGATTCTGAATTTTTTCTCTATGTCATTTTGAATTTCATTAAATTTTCTTAAAAGTTATTTTGAATTCTGTCTGAAAGAACACATATCTCTGTCTCTGCAAGACTGGTTCTTGGTGCTTCTTTAGTTTGTTTGGAAATACCATTCCCAGTAGGGAGGGAAGCAGTTTCTTTTGACAACCTTAATTGGAATCCCGATGATGCTACAGATGAGTAGAAAAGGAAACATACTGTTTTTAATGTGCATATTGGAGACCTACAGAGAAGGCCCTGTTTTCCTTTTTTTTTTTTTTTTTTTTTTTTTTTAAGACACAGTCTCACTCTGTTGCCTAGACTGGAGTGCAGTGGCACAATCCTGGCTCATGGCAACCTCTGCCTCTCAGGTTCAAGCAATTTTTGTGCCTCTGTCTCCAGAGGCACAAGAATCAGGCACATATCACCATGCCTGACTAATTTTGATGTTTTCAGTAGAGGTTGGGTTTTGCCATGTTGGCCAGGCTGGTCTCAGAATCCTGATCTCAAGTGATCCACCCACCTCGGTCTCCCAAAGTGCTGGGATTACAGGCATGAGCCACTGCACCCAGCCTCTGAATGCTCTTGTTGCTTGTGAGTGTTTGTTAGTGTCCAGGCATTGAAGAGTTAAGTGTGTATCGTAGTCATCATAGTCTGGGCCTATTTATACCAGTGTTTCTTGGGAAAACTTTCCAAGTATTAGAAGACAGGGACTTGGCCTAAGTTTTTAGTGTCTGTCCTGTATCTGCATTAGGAGGCACCCCAAGCCCAAGCAATTCTGTGCTTCTTGGAGACTCACAGAGGTACTGCCATGGTGGCGTTGGATAATGTCCAGAAGTATTCTGTAACACAAGGTAGAAACTCTTGTTCATTTCCCTTACATTCTCCCAAATAAATGAATTCTGTCTCTGTGTTGAGATGCCTAGAACTGAGGGAGGGGTGACACAAGCACCTCTGTGGCCACCAGTAATGGACTGCACTGAGTCAGACCTGAGGCCAGCACAGCCCTGGGTCTTGCTCATGGCCCACGATACCCACTGCCTGGCTATGGCCTATGCTTGTTCAAGCCCCGAAGGCTCTATAATCATCAGGTATTAAAGCCAGCCAGGCATGTGAGTTCCCTTCAGAGCAGTGAGTGCCCACTGGCTCTAGGCAGGTCCAGAGATGCTGTCCAAAAATCAGGGCCTGGTGTCAGACACATTAGGAATATACCTGATACTCTATTCTACAGTGGTTCAACTGGCACTCAAGCCACAAGACAAAGTCCTCCCACTCTTCCCTCCCCTTTCCAGTAGCAGAGGGGTCGCTTCCATGGCTACCACTGTCCCAGACCTTCAGCAAGCACCGCCAAGGTACCTTCAATACTCAAGGCTGAAAGGCTCTCCTGTCAGCTTGTGGTAAATGCTGCCAGGTATGGGATTCACCATTCAGGGCAGTGGACTCTGCTCTGGTTCAGGGTGAATCCAAAAATGCTATCTAAAACCCAGACCTAAAATTGGGGACTCCCAGAGTCCATTTGGTGCTATACTCCACTTTGGTCAAACTGGTGCCTAAGCTGCAAGAAGGAGTCTCTCCCCACAGCCACTGCAGCTGAGAATGTGCTGGAGCCACACCCGAAGCCAGCACATCTCTAAGTTTTACCTAAGGCAGACGTGAGTACTACCTGGTTATTCTGGTTGAATACCCAGGTATTCAGGGTCCAAGAACCCCTTTGTCAGCAGGTGATAAATCCTGCCTGGACTGGGTTCTTCCCTTCAAAGCAGCTGGTTCCTTTTTGGCTCCGAGTGTGTGTAGAAATGTCTTCTGGGTCTAGAATGCGGGTCTCAGGACTATGCCTGGTGCCCTATCATACTGTGGCTGAGCTGGTATCCGAGATGCATGACAAAGTCATGCTTACTCATCCCTCTTCTTTTCTAAAGTAGAAAGAAGCCTCTTTTGGAGCTGCAAGCCAGACTGCCTGGGGTTTGGGGAGAGGTGATGCAAGCACTCCCTTAGCTGCCTGGCTGGTTTCTCACTAAGTCATGTGCCCCCTATGCCCACTGGCTTCAAGCCCAGCGGAGCACCAGGTCTTGCCCAAGAATTGCATCCTTTAAAACCTAGACTGCCTTTTAAGTCTATTTTGGACCCTAGAGCTCTTTAACCTCTGGTGGCAGCAAGGATTGCCAGAACTCTGGTTCCAGCCACTGGGGTGGATGATTCCCCTCCAGCTAGGGCTCTTCTAAATGCTCCCTCCATGGGTACCCGCTGATTTCTGCCTGGTATTGCTTTTCATTGTCACAGGGCAGCACTGAGTTCCAATGCAAAGCCTCACAATCACTGTGCTCTCCCTCCCCTAAGTACACAGATTCTCTGCCATATGGTCACTACCAGGGGAGTGGGGAGGGGTGGTGTCAGCAATTCAAGACTGTCGTCCTACTCTTTCCAGTGATTCTTTCTGTGATATAAAGTTAAAACCAGATATTTTGATCACTCACCTTTTTAATGGTTCCTATGAAGGTGCTCTTTTAGTGTATATAGTTTTGCTCAATTTGGTGTTACTGTGGGGAGAATGATCAGGGGAAGCTTCTATTTGGATAACTTGCTCTGCTCTCTTCCCCAGTGTAGTCACTCTTATTTAAAAGTTTCCCATTTGTTTATTTAATTAATTGATATGCAATTCGTAAATAAAGTTAACTAAACTGGATGAAAAGCAACTAAATGTTGCAATCAAAATTTTTTAGTTCAAAGTTGATAAAATCATGTGTGTAGTTTGCCCACCCTCCACAAATACACACACACAATTATGTAATCAATTAAATTATACTTAATTTTACCTGGGATGCTAAAAATTTCTCCAGTATTAATGCTAAACATTTTTCCAATATGGTTGAACTTATTTCACCTGGGTAGTTCCCTCTCTGTGAACCCATGAGACTAAAGGACAGGAAATTCTTGCTGAAATGGTTAGTCAGTAACTAACTATAGAAATCAAAACAGTTGGTCAGACTTTTCTAAACCATGACATTAACGAGTCATTTTGTCTGACCTTATCTGACAGCTGTTAACTGTTAATTGCCCATATGTAACTGAATAAAGTTTGAATCTGTAAGTTGCTTAAAAATAGAACAAAAATTGTTTTTAGAAATCTGTTACTGATGCAGTCAGCAACAGACTTATATATATATATAATTTATTATATAAAAATTATTTTATAATCTTGCATTACTTACAAGATAGAGTTCTGTTTCAGATAAAGGAAACTACAAATTGAACATTGTGAATAATCTGTTGTTAATAATGGACCCATTAGTTAAGCATGTGTGCATTAGTATCAGCTGAATGTGCTCAGTTCCTATCTTATACTTTGCAGAGTAACAGATAAAGGCCAATTGAGAAAAAATAAAGAGGTTATATTCAGTAGAATTTTTTTGTAATCTAAATTCAACTTGAGATAGGGGCTACAACAAGAACAGGAGTTGACAAACTTTTTCTGTAAAGGGTCAAAGGCAATTATTTTAGGTTTTGTATACCTAAAATATTCTATCAAAACTACTCATTTGTGCTCTGGGTAAAAAAGCCATAGAAAATGCAAAAAGGAATGAGCATAGAAGAATTACAATTAAACTTTATTTTCACAACAGGTGGTCATTTAGATTTAAACTGATACCTTAGTTTGCTGATTCCTCTTCTGGAGAAACAGAAAGGTTGAATTTAGATGTGTTTAGGGTCAAGGGACTGGAGATTTGCGATAGGACAAATCTGTAGAAACACAGTAGGCCATTGTTAAAGAACAAGAATGAGTTTTAATCCAGCATAGTGTCTGCCATTCCAAAGAATTCAAAAACTGGAGAAATGAAATACAGATTCTTCAAAACTGTTCTACACACTGACCATGTTCTTTGGAAACTGCCAGATAGGAGAGAAAAGACATCCATATGCCACTATTTATAATAAAAGGCAGCTGTAATCCCTATACTAAAGTACAGAAGAATCTTTAGAGGTATGGATTTCCTGAGAGATTCTGGATGCTCTGTTTAAAAGCCCACATGCAAGAGAGTATTGAATGAAATTATACATTGCACGTGCTCACCAGAGCAGCCATTTTTGACCTTTCCCTTGGCTTTTGCATTCCTTGAATTCTGGCCTTAGACCGTCCACTATGCTCATACTTGATTCTCTCACAGTTTTGTTCATTTGTTCATAGACCTGATTTCTACTCTTTATATATATACATTAACTTGATTCATCCTTGTAAAACCATACCCTCCTCAGAATCCCAAAACCCAGGGTTGTAATTTATACCTGATAGAAGGAAGTGACCATCCTGAAATTAACCACCCAGAACCAGAAACTGAAGAATCAAAAGAATGCAGTTTCCGCATAGTACCATGCCAAATGATTCACCAAGAGGAACTACTCAAGAGAAACTGTCAATTCCTAGCAGAGTTTATATGTTTATAATAATATACAAATTTATTTTCTAAATATATTGTTATATATCTATAAACAAATGACAATGTATTTTAAAATATATATTGTTAGCTGTGTAGATTGTTCATCTAATGTTCAGAATTAGTTTCAGTATATATTTTGATTGGCTTGTAAAATATCAAGAAAAAGATATGGCTGGGGAAAAAGAAATGTTGAACCAAGGAGATATCATCTAAAAAAAAAAAACTAGCTGTTATTTCCAAAAAGAATATTGCCTCTTTCTGAATGTTTCCTTAGGCATAAATTAGTAAGTTTCTATACCATATGCAAACTTTCCTGGCAAATAAGCAACAGGAGTACAAAAAGAACATATGTGTTTCTTAGTTCATTTGTGCTGCTATAACATATCATGCACTGAATAATTTATAAAGAAACAGAAAATTATTTCTCATAGTTATGGAGGCTGGGGAAGTTCAAGATCAAGGTGCTAGCAGGTTTAGTAAGCACCAAATGTTCAAGGCACCATCTTAGAAGTAGCCACTGATTCTAAGATGGTGCCTTGAACATTGCTTCTTCTGAAAGAGAGACACACTATTCTTCACAATAGCAGAACAACAAAAAAGAGCAAATCCACTCCCACAAGCCCTTTTAATAGCAGCATTAATTCATTTGTGAGGGTGGAACCCTCATTACCTAAATATCTGTCATCAGGTCCCACCACCCAACACTGTTGCTTTGGAGGTTAAATATCCAACAGAAGAATTTGAGATTCATTTGTACCATAGCAGTATATTTCTTTTAGCTGCCTAGCCAGCATCATGCATTGTTTGTTTATATGTAAATCCAATAACACTTAGAGCAGGTAATATGCATCAATCACATACTTGGTGCTGGGAATGCAACATGTTGTGGGTGAGGCAAACAATTATTAATAAATAAGCCAGTATAATATAGCAAAGATAACATAAACTCTTCTAACCCACATAATTCATTTATTCCATTTCCTTAAATGAATACAAATCATTATAAATCCCTTCAAGTGATCTCTTCAACAAAAATTGAATATCGTAATACCAGGTTGAGTGCTTCATTTATGTTGAGTATCCTAAGTGTCTAGGAGTTAACTTGAGTTTGTAGTTTAGTGGGTGCTATAGACAGAGAAACAGGAAAGTGCAAGCCAGTATGATATTTACTGGGGGATGTGGGAACATAAATTAAGTATGTAACCCAATTTTGGAGCCCAGGAAAGCTGCAAGAGAAGGAAGTAATATCTAAGCTGAGATTTGAATCCCAATATATTTGTTCAGGAGAGCAGGGAAAAGGATGGTGAGAAAGAGTAAGTACTAATCAAGGAACTGAATAAACCTTAATATGTATTCCAATCAGAATAAAAGTAGGTCTATTCTCTCTGGTTCCTAATTCAGGCTGTGCTAATGTGCTTGATGAGCCAACGTTAAATCACTGGGTCTTACGGAGACTGTGCAGAGCTGCACTGCTTACAACACATTTAACTGGATTTCTTGAGGCTGGAGAGTTATTTTTACCATCACAGGCATACTGTTACTCAATTCTCTGCTAGGACAAACAATAACAAAAAAAACAACAGAAACGAAACTTCTAAAGGTCACTCTTATGGACAATGTTTACTCTTTGGCAAAAAAAAAAAAAAAATCGTTTAAGTAAAAGAAACTCATTCACTTATTAGAGAGTTGCTCATAATTATGTGGTGCATCTTTATTTTCTATAAAAAATATAAGAGCAACATTATTCTATCTTCATCATCCAACCCTCATCCCTCTCTAACACCCCCCTCAAAAATGGGAACATCCAGAAAAATAATCTACTTTAAAACTGAAATATCTGTGCATGCAATGGAGGTTTTAAGGGCAAGTTCTCAAAAGAACGTATGTTCCACAGTTCATTCTGAGGCAGTTTTTGCTATTTACAAGTAGATGCTGCTCAGTTACTAATGCAAAGAACTATTCTCAGACAAAATCTAAAACATCCTGGGGTTTAATATATTGCAAATACTGTATGGAAATAAACAATTTTGGTGGTCCCCAAATGTTTCTAGAATGCGTTGCCTTATTTCTGCAATTTCTTCAGATTAAAACTAGACTTTAATTTTTCTTACTCTAAAGTTTATTATTTGTTCTTATTTAACAGTGAATAGTTAATGCTTATTTGCTGTGAAAACACCCATGGATGTTTCTGAAGCTTTTCCCCAAAGGAGAGTTAGCTTAAAGTTCTTGCATCAGAGTATTTTGTCCTTTATAATGGTTCTGAAACATTGCTTTTATACTGACCTATGGTATTAATTTTAACTGACTTCAGCTTTTTAGGGCATTTCTAAACAATGTTGCTGTTTGAAAGGAAAAGTTGTGTTCTTGAAATTATGTTTTCCACAGGGCCACTGCATATGCATTGGGATATAGTAAAGCCATAAACTCATTTATTATTGCAAATTGCACATTGAATATGTCAGCTATGGTTCTAAACAATTGATTTGTTAAATGGAACAAATCCATTTACACTTTAATAGTTGCTAATTTGTTACATTTTAGACATTTGGAGAATTAATGGAAGCTTTATAATCCACTGACAAATTATCACCAGAGTAGTCATATGCCATAAATAATGTTTCTTTAATATGTGACATAGAATGGACTCAGAAGAAAGAACTGCATGTAGGTGTGATATATGACTTCTTTTAGAATCAATTCCAGGAATTGTTTATTGAATATAAATTTTATTGATTTTAGTTATTTATTATAAATATATATGAAATCATACTTTCATAAAATGCCATTTGTGAAAATAGTAATGAAAAGTTAGGAGTGTAAGTTCTGTAAATTATTAATTACCATTATTTAGGCTGAAAAATTTGATTATTTTTAAGGGTACTTTGAAAATGGCCTGTTTGCTTATTATATAATTGTTAAATTCTTACTTTTAGAGAAGGAAGTATTTTTCTTAAATTTTCTATTTCTTAGCATATAAAAAGAACTATTTTGTTATACAAGCTGTATGTTTCATGCTTAATCTGATACATCTAACTATTTTGGGGTTTCCATCTAGCTTTCCCCGTCAAATTTCAGTTTTGTTTGAAATGGTTTACAAGTATTAAGCTATTTTACAAAAAAGATAACCTAAGGAAATATGTGAAGTATTAAGTTAAGGTTTACCTCAATAAAATAAACACATTTTTTTCCCTTTATTTCTCCAAACCCAGCAGTAAGTAGGATACTTTAATTCTCACCGAACATTATATACTTTACATAACTTAAATGTGAAGAGCCTCCTGTGGGCAGCCTCTGGTAGCAAATGTAAAACTGAGGCTGCGCCCTAAAGCAGGATTCAATCTTTTCCTTATTACCACAAGCAAATCTATACCAAAAGAGCATGAAAGAAAAATGTACTGAATATTCTTTAGGATAGACCGGAGGATGATTTACCCACAAAACATACTACATTTTAAATTTTAAATATGAATCTGTAGATGTGTCTTTCCAAGCTTCTCTCAGCTGAAGGATTGCTTTTCTGTGCTATTCAGAATTTCTTTTGAGAAGACATTGCCCCAAAGAAAAATCTTTCTGCAGGTCCGATTGATTCATTTCTCTCAGAACAAGGATACCCACTCAAGAGACTAAAGCTCTGAGTGTGACTAGTCCTACGTTCTCCAGAATTTAGTTTAGAAATTACATGATTTTACTTGAAAGCATGCCTCCTAGAGAATCTCACCTCCCATCCTATGAGCCTTTTGAAAATATGTACCCCCAAAAGTGGAGAAAAAGTTTTTAAGAATAATTTATTTAGTAAATAAGTAATAAAAATATTGAGCGAAGAATGGAGAGAAAAAAAAAACTGTTGTAATTAGTAATTTTTCCATATTTTGATAAAAAATATATGTAGTGGTATTTTTTTATTCATTCAGTTTGCAAATGCCATATGGTATCTGATACTATTTCCTTCAGTGTCTGTGTGGGACTTGACATATTGTATCTAAATAATTCTTCCATTGAACTATCAGCTTATTTCTTTGTATTTCAAGAATTTTTTTCAGGGCAGTGTTGAAGAGTGCAAATTTTCAGATAATCAAAAATGTAAAATTGTCAAGTATCTGCTATGTTGCCCTGCTGAAAATGGTAGGAAGAAGATAGTCTGAGTTTACTTTGCTCAATCTGTGGAGAAGGCCATACTCCGTCCTCCTTGTCAAATATTCCAGATAATGTAGACCAAAAAAGGAGAGAGCGTTGTGTCATGATACCAAATAATAACAAAAAAAAAAAAAAAAAAGACTTCTGACCAAGTAGACTCAATTATCCAAGAAATTTTTCAACATACATACAACCATTTTACTAGCAGCTTTTGCTAGATATTTTAACATTTAGTTAAATCCCATGTTTCACAAGCAGAGTTTTTAGTCAGATGTATGGTAGGTTTTTTTCAACATTTGGGTTTGGGGTACATGTGCAAGTTTGTTACAAGGGTAAATTTTGTGTCACTGAGGTTTGATATATGAATGATCCCATCACCCAGGTAGCAAGTACAGTACCTAATAGATTGCTTTACCCTTCCCCTCTCTCCCTCTTCCCCCACTCCACCTTCAAGTAATATGGTAGTTTTCTTTCCCTTCTCTATGGCATACAGCATTTGTATACTCTCATTAAGCAGTCATTATTCTACTGTATTTATTTCCTTTTCTTGCAATTTCTGCACAAAATGCAATTGCATGAATGAACTTCTTGCAGTCTGGGGCCATCATTTTATACTTCTTATTCCAACCACAGTGTACTATTTAAATGTAAAGAGTGCTGATTGACAAAATCATCGCATAAATCACTTCCACTATAATTCAGTATCACCTGATATCTTTGCGTTAAGATAGAAAGTTACTGTCAACAACAACAAGAAAAGTTGAGAGCTTTCCTGGGTGTCACCCTGGATCAGCTCATTATGCAGAACATAGAATGTTTTAGCTATGCCATATATAGAGGCAAATAATTAGCGTTCTATCTATAAACTGTAACTAAAAGGTACACGATGCCCATGACTCTGGAATAGAACTGTCCCAGCCCACACATTATAAACTTCCCAAGTCCCAAGGGAATGATAGGAATGGGGAACGTTACAGCACAGTTGAGTTATAGTGACGGTCCTTTAAAGAGGAAAAGATAAGTAAAAGAAAAGATGGCAAGAGAAGCTATCCCTATCTATTGAAGCCAGATTACTGCTATTTTTTATGATATATAGTTTATAACTGGAGTAATTTGTCTTTGTAGCTATATCTAACATATAGCTTTTTACACCATACAAATTTTTTTAAAGTGTAATGGTTTTCCACTAAATTGCACATAGTACTCACACCGAGACAGTTCTCTCAGTGCATGAATGATTCTCCCTGAAACATCTTACTCTACCCGGAAGAACTGCTCAAATTGATAAATAATTTTAGAAAAAGCAAAGCAACATGCATTAACAGTGTACAAATGAACAGGAAATTTTATACAAGCAGTGGAGATTTGTAAAATGATAGAGCATATCTAGCTTTTAAGGTAAGTAACTACGCTTCTGGAATTGGAAAGCATAAAGAAGGTGGGCTATACGACAAACAACCAAAGTGGGAGGGCAGGTATATGGCTGCATTCTCTTTGTTTAAGCCCAGATGTGACACCAGCTAACTCTGGTCTCAAGGCTCCAGCTTTGTCGTTAGTGTTTGTAAGACCCTGTAAAAGTTTGTGAAAGGTAAATAATAACTATAACTCTCATTAGATTATTGCAAAAATTGCATTTTAAAATGTATATTAAACTCTTTGTAATGAACTAAATGTGCAGTAAATGCTAATTAATATTAGTTATGGTTGCATGAATTACAGTAACCTTATTTCCTATACTGTATTTTACATGTTCTTCTCAGTAGTTTGACCTCTTGTGAGAATTGTAAATCTAGTTATCTTTGTGTGGAAATAAAAAAATAAAAAAGTTAAATACCGGATATCTTACCCATATTATCAGAACAATAACACTAAGAGCAATAAGAGGCCCTTAATTGGGCATTATGACAGAACCTGATTAATATTTGAATTCTTCAACCCATCCAATAATATAAGTTCCATAATTACTAAGTGTATGTTTTCCCTGTCTCTACTGTAAAATTTTCCTCTGTTCTATAGTAAATACTATTAAAGAAATTATAAATGTAATTTATTTTAAAAATAAACTTTAGACACAAATTAAACTCATCACACAGGAAGCCAAGACTGTCAAATGGAACACTACATAACACACAGCAATAATTTTAGACTAGATGTATAATTTTGCAAAATAATTAGCTTATGTAGATGCCTGAACATTTCTATTCCTCCTTTCTTTCATAAGTTGCTAAAATTTTATGGGACTTTCTATAATAGCCTAATCAATAATAAGTGATATAACTAGTGTAGTCCAATATACTTTCATATAAATGTATGGAGGAAAGATAATTTGTTTACACAAAATAAAATATAGCACATATATCAATACAACAGTATGCCAATTTTGAATAAGGGCTTCACAAATGCCATAGGAAAAAAATAATTACAACACTTTAAACTTATCTGGCTTTCAAACTCTTCCCAGTTCGTGACTGAAGTTATTATCTTTACATCATAACTTTTACTGTTATGATTTCTCTCTAATTTGGTCTTAAAATCTCTCTCTTGAGAATGGCCATTAAGTCAACATAGCCATACTCTAGGAGAGCCCTGAAGAGGGGAAAGTTATGTTTGGGTGTGTGTGTCAGGTGAAACACAATGAGGAGATGAAACTAAAATGCATGAAACAGAAGACACTTATTAAGCACAAGCCCCAGAGAGGTTAGGGATGCTGATGGGTGCAGCATCACTACCAGCTGGAAGGGAAAGAGAAAGGGAGTGAGAGTGTGAGAACAAAAGAGAGAGAAAGAGGGACAGTGTGGGATAACGCCTTTAAGTTCATGGGGGTTACCCCTTAGGCTTTCCCAAGGGAGACTGTGGATGGGCTATTTTAAAGAAAACACAAGAGAAGATGGAACTTATTTGCAAGATTCTACCATAGTTAGCAGCTCTGAGATGTGTTAGGTTTGGGGTTAGTAGATAAACAGGTGGGCTATATCACAACCAACCAAACTGGGAGGGCAAGTTTTAACTCAGCCAAAGGTGATGGGGTGCTACTGGGTCTCAGACCACTTATATCAGGCCTAAAAAGAGATCCCAAGGCAGTAGCTACTGTATTCTACAAATTTTGGACACCTTCTTAATCCTCACATAAGCTCTGCAATTTGGCTATTGTTATGGCATTGCTATGAGGTTACCGAGACTCAAAGAGTTAAGTAGTTTCCCAAATTCATACAGCAAGTAAAAGGCAAAGTTCAAATTTAAATCAGTGTCTGTCCGAATCCAAATCCCATGTACCTTTTACTATGTAGGAACTTACTCTGTTTCAAGAGGAATGAACACTTCATGCTTTTTCCTTGATTATCTATAAAGGAAAACTCTGTACTTCTGTGCTTCCTAATTCCACAGAAGTATAGGTAAGAATATGGATAGTATTGATGCATTTATCTTTGATTAAAACTGACTTTTGATTATCTGGATCTGTTTGATCACTTCACTTTTGTTTCACATTAAGTGAAAGCCTTAGAGTGTCGATTACAGGGGCTTTACTATGCTAAAAAGACAGGGATGCTTCATATGTTAAAAAATAGAAATTAAACATTGAGGGAGAATTAAGGAAATTAACAAGTGGTGGGTACAAAACAAAAGAAGTCAGGCATTCCTTAGACAAAATAGAGATACCTGCTCTGTTTTGTTTTGATTTAATACAGTTTTCATAAAGGCTTTAAATGGTTACAACAAAAGGGACACGAAGCCTCTATCAGAATTGCCAGAAATCTTTACTCCCCACTCCAAAGCCAAAGTCAGCTTTAGGTAAAACCCTAGGCTCCTCACCCATCTCTTAAGCATGGAATAATAAGGCAATAGTTTCACGTCACCACTGTGTAGCCTTAACTCTAGAAAATATGGACTATGGGCTAAATTTACCTACATTTTGCTGATTATGTTTTGTTTCTGTTACTTCTTGACACTTCACATCTTTTCACTTGTACTTCTTACTGTTGTCAATCTTGTTAAAACCAATGCAAGGAGTGATAATATAAAAAGGGGAAAACTCTAGTCTCCTAAGGGAACTCAATAATTGCCAGTTTTCCCCTACTCATTTTGAAATTTCTGTTTCCAAATGCCATGACTAATATATAGAAAAACGATTGACTTTTTTTATAGGATGACATCATATCCTATAACCTTGATAAACTCATTTATTAGAGTTTTTTAATTATTGTTTTCTGTTTGTTTTGTGGTTTTTTTGGTCAATTTATTGGGATTTTCTACACAAACAATTATGTTGGCCACAGATAGGGGTAATTTTATTTCTTCCTTTCAAATCTTTTCAGAGATCAATGCCTTTTATTTTTTTTTAATTTAATGTATTTTATTTTATTTAAGTTAAATGTATTTCATTTCTTTTTAAATTGTATTATATTTTAACTTATTACACAGACTAGGACTCAGTAAGATGTCCAGTTGCAATGATGATAGTGGACATATTTGCTTTGCTCCTAATCCTATGTAGAACTATTCAGTCTTTCTAAAGTATGATGTCAACTGCAGCATTTTGTAGATGCCCTTTATCAAGTTGAGCAATTTCTTTCTCTATCTAGTATGCCTGGGATTTTTATCACAAGTGAGTGTTGGATTTTGTCAAATACTTTTGTGCCTAAATTGAACAATAATGTGGTTTATTTCTTTAGATCAAGGGTTAGCAATCTTTTCTAGTAAAGAACCAAATATTTTAGATTTTGTGGGCCATATGGTTTCTGTTGCATCTGACTTTTTTCTTTTAGACAATGTTTAAAAGGTAAACATTATTTTCAGAATGTGATCTACATAAAAATAGTCCACTGGCTACATTTTACCCTGGGACCAGACTTGGACAACTTCTGCTTTAGAGTAGTAGTTGATAGAGGCGTTACATTGATTTTTGAATGTTGAGTCAGCTTTGCCATCCTGTGACTAACCTCATTTGGTTGTAGTGGAGTTTTATTTGTATATATCCCCAGATTTTATTTGCTAATATTTTGTTGAAATTTACTTTTTCACCTCTTTCCATGAAAGATATCAGGTTGTAGTCTTTTTGTTTTACTCTGTTAATTTCAGGGTAATTCTGACCTCATAAAATGAGTTTGAATATATTATCTCCTTTATTTTCTGGAGGAGATTCTGGATAATTGGTGTTATGGCTTATTTAAATGTTTCAAAGATTTTCTCAGAGATTTCTTTTACAGTATGTTTTGACCTATGACATAAATTTCTTTAATAGATATAAAGAAGTTTAGCTATTTATTTTACCATGTGTAAGTTTTGGTAGTTTGCAGTTTTCAAGAAAATGGCACATTTCATCTAGGCTTTCATAGTTGTGTGTTTATAATTTTTCATTATATTACTTTACTATCCTTTTCATATCTGCAGGGGATAAAATTATATCCTCATTTGTCCCCAATGCTGGTAATATATATTTTCTTTCCGTCTTTGTAAATATTGCTTGAGGTATATCAATTTTATCATCCTTTTCAAGGAGATTACTTTTGGTTTCCTTGATTGTTCTCTATTGTTTTCCTGTTTTCAATGTCACTGATTTTTTTATTTTACCTTATTGTTTCTTTCTTATCCTTGGTTTGAGTTTATATTGTACTTTCTAGTTTGACTAAGATAAATTTGTATCGTTCATGTGTGGCTTTTTTTTTTTTCCTACTTTTTATTTCTTTTAAGTACTGCTTTAGCTGTGTCCCACAAATTTTGTTATACTTCCCTTTTTGTTTAATTCCTAATGTTTCCTAATTTATCTTGAGACTTCTGGTTTGACAATGAATTATTCAAAAGTATGTAGTTTAATTTTCATATTTTGGAGATTTTCTTATCTTTCTTTCTTTGGTTACGAGTTTTATTCCATTATGATCAGAGAATATATTTTTGTAAGATTTAATTATTTTATACTTGTTAAGATTTGTCTTATGAAGGACAAGTTGTTGTAACTATTTTCCCTCACAACCATAAAAGAAGCACAGTATCCTAGTGGGCCTCTTTGGGTTGTGGAGGTATCATATTCTTTATTTGGATGTCACTCTCACCTATTTACTCAGTGATTCAAAAGCCATTTGCTTTGAGTCAGGGCACAGAACAAATATAGGTTCTGAAACAAGTTCAGGCTGCTGTGTACACTGGTCTGCAACTTGGGGAATATGATCCAGCAGATCCAATATTTATTGACATGTCAACAGCAGATAGGGATGTTGTTTAAAGCCTTTGGCAGTCTCCTGTAAATGAATACAGTGTAGGCCTTTAGGATTTTGAAGCAAAGCCCTGTCATTCTCTGCAGATAACTTCTCTCATTTTGAGAAACAGGAATGGCTTCCTACTATGGCTTACAGACCATGGTCCACTAAGTTACCATGTGACCTGAGCAGCCCAGCATGCTGGGCTTTATCTGACCCACAAAGCCATAAAATCGCACATGCACAGCAAGACTTCATCATCAAATGAACATGGAAAATATGTAATCTGTCCTGAGCAAGTCCTAAATAAATTACGTGAAACAGTCCAAATATCCATAGTCCCCACTCTTGCTATACAGCCCTCTTTCCTCTGTCCTGCACCTCATGGGAGTTTTCTATGGTCATTTGCCAGAGCAAGAGAAGACAAACATGGATTACAGATGGTTCTGTGCTATATGCAGAGATTACCTGCCAGACTACGTGACAACTTTCTGGGATATTTCTACTGCCCGTTTCTGGGATATTTCTATAGGACAGTGGTGAAGGAAATTCTCCCAAGTAGGCAGAATTTAGAACAGGTTTTATTTGCTTGGAAGAATAAATGGTCAGATGTGTGATTATATACTGATTCATGGACTGTGGCCAATGATTTAACTATATGGTCAAATACTTGGAAAGAACATAATTGGAAAATGTGTGACAAGGAAATCTTGGGAAGAGATGTATAGATAAACCTCTATGAATGGACCAAAAAAACCTATGAGAATATTTGTGTCCCATGTGAATGTTCACCTCTAACCAGAGGAGGATTTTACTAATCAAATGTACACGTTGACCCATTCTATGGATATCCATTGGTCTCTTTCCTCAGCCACTCCTATTAAGACTCAGTTGGATTGCGAACAAGGTGACCATAGTCACTAGGATGAAGTTATATGTTGAATAAGCAAGTAGATTTCCACTCGCCAAGACTAACCTAGCTATGGCCACCTCTAAATGTCCAATCTGCCAGCATCAGAAACCAATTCTGAGTTTCCAATCTGGCACCATTTCCTGAAGTTATCAGACAGCTACGTGGTTGAAGGTTGATGACAATCGACCACCTCTATCTTATAAGAATAGGATGTTGCTCTTACTGGAAAAGGCACTAACGCCAGATATGGATTCGCTTTCCCTGTATGATGCCATGCTTCTGCCAAGACTACCATCTGTGGACTGACAGAATGCCTTTTCTAATGTCTGGACATTCCACACATAGCATCTGTTCAAGTAGCTCACTTCATAGCAAAAGAAGTGCAGTAATCAGCCCATGCTCATGGAATTTACTGGTCTTATCATGTTCCCCACATCCTAAAGAGGAAATAAGTCATTATTTACAGTGCCAGCTAGGGAGTAATACCTTATAGGACTGGTACAAAATTACCCAGAAGGCTATATATGCTCTGAATCAGCATGCAATGCACAGTGCTGTTCCTCCCACAACCAGGATTCATGAGTCTAGAAACTAAGAATTGGATATGGGAGTAGGACCACTCATTGTTATGCCCAGTGTCTTACTGGCAACATTTTTGATTTCTGCTCCCAAAACTTTTATGTTCTGCTGACCTAGAAGTCACAGTTCCAAAGAGAGAAATCCATCCACCGGGAGACACAACAGCAATTGCATTAAATTTGAAATTAAAACTCTTGCTTAGCCACTTTGAACTCTTTATGTCTCTTACTCAACAGGCAAACAAAGAGTTACTATGGTGACTGGGGTGATTGTTCCTGATTACTGAGTGGAAATTGGGCAACTACTTCACAAGGGAGGTAAAGAAGAGTGTGTTTGGAATATGGGATCTCCCTTAGAGAGTTTCTTTGTGCTACTATGTCCTGTTATTAGGGTCATTGGAAAATGACAACAACCCAATCCAGCAGGACCATGCATGACCCAGATCCTTTAGGAATAAACTTTTGCATCACCCCACTTGGTAGAAACCATGATCAGCTCAGATACCTGCTGAAGGTAAAGAGAATACAGAATGGATAGTGAAAAAAGATAATTATAAATACCAATTACAGGATGTAACCAGTTGCAGAAATGAAGAATGTAACTGACATGAGTGTTCCTCCTTATTTTGTTATGAATATGTTTGTGTGTTTGCATATATATCAAATATCTTTGTATCTCCTATCTCTTATTCCCTTATCATGTAACATAGAATGTATATGGACTTTATATAATAGTATATATAAAAATATATATAATATTAAGTATTGCTTATTTTATATTGTAGTATCTAAGTTACAGCATATCAAGTAGAATAGTAAACATCACTCAAGGTCCTTGTGTTTTGAGGAAGGTGTTAGTGCATTTTCAGTTCTATACAAGATGTTTGCATCATGTTAGGCAGTATTATAACCTTGTTAATGTTTTTCATTTGGAAAGGGCAGTGAATATGGATCTTAAGTTGGAGGATGGGCTTCTGATGCTTAATGCTAATTATGACAGTAAAAGCCCTGTTTCTGGGATACACACAGGAAATTTATATATGTTCTCGGTCAGCTCAGAATGTCTTTCTGAGTAATGAAAGGTCTATTATATGTATCCATGGGTAGTGCCACAGTATGTAAACACTTTTGTTTAGAGTTCTGGAATGTGAAGAATATGTCCTCTCTGGAAAAATGATGGATGTTTTCTCCAAATAATAAATATTGGCTTAATTTTACGAAGTTATTTTGTTTCATTATACTGTGCACATGGGGAGAAAAACAGTTTTATGTTTAAATCAGGCTTCCAGACAACTTAAGATAATGAGTAAAAAGGACACCCAGAAGCCATTTTGACGCTTAAATGAATCCTATATTGAATTTCTAGTCTCAGAATATCAGTGCTTATTCAACTAGCAACAATTACCTTGGTGGATGTTTAAGGACTTTTGGCAAAATCATTTCATAATCAGAGTGGAGTAATGTATTTTTAATGCTTTCTTACGAAAGTAAAAAAAAAAAGTAATAGCAATAAAACGAGATGGATAGATAATGAGAAATAAGCAGAAAGACAATTGACAAAGAATAAAAGAAGCAGGTGATGTAACCAGGCTTCTCTTTGGCTGAAATATAGAGACTTAACGATTATTGCTTATTCACCAATCTTTATAGCCACTCTTTGCCATGGTTCAGAGCTCTTTCCATAAGCCTATAACTCCCCACCTGCCCTTTTTTTAGCTCAATACCAGAGATTCCCAACCTTCTCTCTCTACCCTCAGAATCCCAGTTCACCTTCCTTCACTCCAGGACTTGGTATATCAGTTACACATCAGGCGTTAATGATGGATTATTGAATTTATTCTCCCCTGTAGGACTATTTACATTTCAAATGTGAACATGTCCCACATAAATTTTCTTTTTCTTTAGCTTTTCTAAGGTATAACTGGCCAGTAAACATTGTACATATTTGTAGCATATAATGTGATGTTTTGAGACATTGTGATGTGATTAAATCACCATAATTCAAATATCATCACTTCACATATTTATCTATTTTGTGGGTTTATTGAGAACATTTAAGATTACTCTCTTAATTTTCATATATACAACACATTCTTATTAACTATAGTCACCATGCTATACATTACGTCTCCAAAATTTATCCAGCCTGCCTAACTGAAATTTAACAATCGTCTCTGTATCCTCCAAATGCCCCAGGCTCTGACAATCATGGCTGTGACAATCATCATTTTACTTTCTGGTTCTATGAATTTAAATTTTTAGGTTCCACATACAATTGAGATCACATAATATTTGTCATTCTGTGTCTGGCATATTTCACTTAGCATAATGTCCTCCAGGTTCATCTCTGTAGCTGCAAATGATAAAATTTACTTATTTCTTTAGGGCTGAATAGTATTCCACTGAGATATATATATATATATATATATATATATATATATATATATATATATATATATATAAAATCTCACACTCTATCCATTCATCTGTTGATGAGTGTGTGTTGATTCCATAGCTTGCTATCGTGAATAATGTGGCTATTGTGAATAATGCTCAAAAGAACATGAGAGTGCAGATGTATCTTTGCCATACTGACTTCTTTCTTTTTTCTTATAATTTGAACTTTTATTTTAGATTCAAGTGTATATGTGTGGGCTTGTTACCTGGGTATCTTGTGTGATGCTGAGGTTTGGAGTATGATTGATCCTGTCACCCAGGTACAGAACATAATACTCAATAGTTAATTTCTCAACCCTTCCTCCCTTCTTCTTTCCTCTCCTCTAGTAGTTCCCAGTGTCTATTGTTGCTACCTTTATGTCCATTTGTATCCAATGTTTAGCTCTCACTTATAAGTGAGAACATGTGGTATTTGGTTTTCTGTTCCTGTGTTAAATCACTTAGGACAATGTCCTTCAGCTGCAATCATGTTGCTGCAAAGGACATGATTTCATTCCTATTTATGGCTGCACAGTATTTCATGGTGTCTATGTACCACATTTTCTTTATCCAATCCACCATTGATGAGTTCTTTAGCTGAGTTCATGTTTATGCTGTTGTGAATACTGCTGTGATGAACACACTGAACACACAAGTAGAAGTGTCTTTTTGGTAAAATAACCTTTTTTTTTTTTTTTTTTTTTTTTTTTTTTTTTTTTTTTTTGCTATATACCCAGTAATGGGATTGGGATTGCTGGCTCAAATGGGGTAGTGCTGTTTTAAGTTCTTTGAAAAATCTCCAAACTGGTTTTGCAGTGGCTTAACTAGTTTACATTCCCTCAGGTAAAAGAGAACACAGTATGTGAGTGTTCTCTTTTATCCACGACCTTGGCAACTGGTGTTTTTTTTACCTTTTAATAATAGTTCTGACTGGTGCAAGATGGTATCCTATTGTGGTTTTGATTTGCATCTAATGATTAGTGATGTTGATAATTCTTTAATGTTCATTGGCTGCTTGTATGTCTTCCTTTGCAGAATGTCTTTTCATGTTGTTTGCCCTTTTTTTTTTTTTTTTTTTTTTTGAGACGGAGTGTTGCTCTGTCACCCAGGCTGGAGTGCAGTGGCCAGATCTCAGCTCACTGCAAGCTCCGCCTCCCGGGTTTATGCCATTCTCCTGCCTCAGCCTCCCGAGTAGCTGGGACTACAGGCGCCCGCCACCACGCCTGGCTAGTTTTTTGTATTTTTTTTTTTTAGTAGAGACGGGATTTCACCGTGTTAGCCAGGATGGTCTCGATCTCCTGACCTCGTGATCCACCCATTTCGGTCTCCCAAAGTGCTGGGATTGTCCATTTTTAATGGAGTTATTTGCTTTTTACTTGTTGAAAAATTTAAATTCCTTTTAGATTCTGGATATTAGACTTTTGTTGGTTGCACAGTTTGCAAATATTGTCTCCCATTCTGTAGGTTGTGTGTTTACTCTGTGTAGAGTTTATTTGCTGTGCAGAGCTCTTTAATTTAGTTAGGTCCTACTTCTTAGTTTTTGTTTTTGTTGCAATTGTTTTTGAGGGCTTAGTCATACATTCTTTCCCAAGGCAGATGTCCAGAATGTTGTTTCCTAGGTTTTCTGGAAGGACTGTTACAGTTCAAGGTCTTACATTCAAGGCTTTAATTCATCTTGAGTTAATTTTTGTATATAAGTGAAGGTAGGGGTCCAGTTTCATTCTTCTGAATATGGATAGCCAGCTATTCCAGAAACATTTATTGAATAGGGAGTCCTTTCCCCATTGCTTCCTTTTGTTGACTTTGTCAAAGATCAGATGGATGTAGGTGTGCTGCTTTATTTCCTGGGTATTCTGTTCTGTTCCATTGGTCTATATGTCTGTTTTGTACCAGTATCATACTGTCTTGGTTACTGTAGCCTTATAGTATTGTTTGAAGTCAAGTAATGCAATGCATCTAGCTTTGTTCTTTTTGTTTAGGGATCATATTGGCTATTCAGGTTCTTTGTGGTTTCAATATGAATATTAGAGTATATTTTTCTAACTCTGTGAAAAATGACATTGGTAACTTGATAGGAATAACATTGAATATGTAGATTGTTTGGGGCAGTAGGGCCATTTTAATGATATTGATTCTTCCAATCCATGAGCATAGAACGTTTTCCCATTTGTTTGTGTCATCTCTGATTTCTTTCAATATCTGATTTCTCAAGATAATTAAAAATATCTTGAGACAAGCAGAAATGGAAACACAACATACTAAAACCTATGAGATGCATCAAAAGCCAAAAGCAGTTCTAAAAGGAAATTTTATAGTGATAGATTCCTACATTTTAAAAAAGAAATATCTCAAATTAACAACCTGACATTATTTTTCAACAGTTTTGTAGCTCTTCTTCTAGATATCTTTCACCTCCGTGGTTAGAGGTAATCCTTGATATTTTATTTTGTTTTCAAAGCTACTGTAAATGGGGTTACTTTCTTGATTTAGGTCTCAGCTTGAATATTACTGGTGTATAGAAAAGGCTAATAATTTTTGTATATTGATTTTATATTCTGAAACTTTACTGAAATCATTCAGCAGTTCTAGGAGCATTTTGGCAGAGTCTTTAGGATTTTCTCTGTGTAGAATCATATTGTCAGCGAAGATAGATATTTTTTTCTTCTTATCCTATTTGGTTGCCCTTTATTTCATTATCTTGCCTGATTGCATTGGCAAGGACTTCTCAATAATGTTTTGAATAGGAGTGAAGAGAGTGGACACCCTTGTCTTATTCCAGGTTTCAAGATAAATGCTTTCTGGGTTTTCTCATTCAGTATGATGTGGGCTGTGGCTTTGTCATAGATGGTTGTTATTATTTTGAGGTATGTTCCTTTGATACCTAGTTTCTTGAGCATTATTATTATGAAGGATGTTGGACTTTATGAAAAGCTTTTTCTTTCACATACTGATTTTATTCTCTTTGAATATATACCCATCAGTGGGATTGCTGAATCATATACTAGTTCTTTTTTTAATTTTTGAGGAACCTCCATACTGTATTCCATAATGGCTACACTAACTTACATTCCTACCAACAGTGTACGAGTGTTCACTTATCACCACATTCTCACCAACACTTGTTATCTTTTTCTTTTTGATAAAATGTCACTATTACCGAGGTGAAATAACATCACATTGTGGCTCTAGTTTGCATTTTCCTGATGGTTAGCGATGTTAAGTTCCTTTTTATATACCTGTTAGCATTTTGTATGTACTCTTCAGAAATATCTATTCAGGTTCTTTGCCCATATGTTAGTTGGATTGTTGTCTTGGTATTAAGTTGTTTGAGTTCCTTATATATTTTAGATATTAACCTTTTATTAGATGCATGGCTTACAAATATTTTCTTCCAATCTGAGGCACATTCTCCAAAAATGTAGTTCTTCACTCTGTTGATTGATTCCTTGGCTGTGCAGAAGTATTTTAGTTTGATATAATCCCATTTGTCTATTTTTGTTGCCTGTCCTTTTGGAGCCGTATCAAAAATATCATTGCCTAGACAAATGTCAAGAAGTTTTTAACTCTATATTTTCTTCTAGTACCTTTAAAGTTTCTTACTTATTTAAGTTTTTATTATATTTTGGGTTCATTTATCTCTATGGTGCTAGTAAGGGTCTAATATCATTCTTCTGCATGTGAATATCCAGTTTTCCGACCACCACTTATTGAAGAGACTGTACCTAAAAGAGATAACTAAAAATGTCTTTAGACAAACAAAAATGGAAATACAGCATACTAAAACCTATGAGATGCACCAAAAACCAAGAGCAGTTCTAAGAGGAAATTTTATAGTGATAGATTTCTACACTAAAAAAAGAAATATCTCAAATAAACAACCTGAAATTATTTTTCAAAGAACTAAAAAAAAAAGAAATGCAAAGCCCAAAATTAGCAGAAGAAAGAAAATAACAAAAATTAGAGTGGAAATAAATAAAATAGAGACTAAATAAACAACAGAAAAAAAAAATAAGAGGTTTCTTTGAAATTATAAGCAGCACTGACAAATATTTGGTTTCACTAAGAAAAAAAGAAGGCACAAATAATAAAAGAAGAACTGAAATAAGAAACACTGCGACTGATACCAGAGAAGTAAAAGGATCATAAGAGACTACTATGAGCAATTATATTCTAACATATTGAATAACCTAGAATAAACGGGTAAATTCCTAGTAAGATACAACCTTCCAAGGCTGAATCACAAAGAAATTGTAAAAATCTGAACAACCCAATAACAAGCAAGTAGATTAATTAAGAAAAATATTCCCATCAAAAGGAAAGTGCAAGTTCTGATGGATTTATGCCTGAATTTCACCATCACTGAAAGAACTAATATCAATTCTTCCTCAACTCATCCAAAAAAATTGAACAGTAAGAACACTTCCAAATTCATTTTTTGAGACCAAAATTACCTTGATACCAAAGCTAGCCAAACGCACTATCAGAAAAGAAAATTTGAAGCTAATATCCTTGTTGAACACAGCCACAAAAGCCTCAACAAAATACTAGCAAACCCAAATCCAACACACATTACAAAGATCATTCACCATGGTGAAGTAAGATTTATTCCTGGGATGCAAGGATGATTCAATTTAGGTCAATGAATGAATGAGATATATCACATTAGCAAAGTAAAGAACAAAAAACCTATGATCATACCAATAGATGCAGTAAAAACATTTGACAAAATTCAAAATTCTTTCTTGATAAGACTCTCTGCAAATTAGGTATACAAGGAATTTGCCTCAACAATAATAACCATATATCACAAGCCCACAGCTAATATCCATGACATTCAGTAGTAAAAATTTACAAACTTCTAAGATCAGGAACAAAAAGACAAAAGTCACTTGGATTCAATATAGTACTGAAAGTCTTAGTGAGTACAATTAAGCAAGAGAAAGAAATAAAAGACTTCTAAATAATAAAATAAGTTAAAGCAAGCTAACATGGCATGATCTTATAAATAGAAAATTCTAAATGCTCCACCAAAAGACTATTGGAATAAACAAATTTGCTAAAGTAACAGAAGGAAAAATCAATATACAAAAATCAGTAGCATTATTGTACACTAACAAAGAACTATACAAAAAATCAAGAAAATAATCCTACTTATAATAGCATTAAAAAGCAAAATACTTAGGAATAAATTTAATGAATGAGGTAAAAGATCTGTATACTAAAGACTATAAAACATTGATGAAGCCAGGCACAGTGACTCACGCCTGTAATCCCAGAACTTTGAGAGACCAAGGTGGGCGGATCATTTGAGGTCAGGAGTTCCAGACTAGCCTGCCCAACATGGCGAAACCCCATCTCTACTAAAATAAACACAAAAATTATTGGGCATGGTGGTGCATGCCTGTAGTCCCAGCTACTCGGGAGGCTGAGGCAGGAGTATTGTTTGAACCCAGGAGGTTGAGGTTGTAGTGAGCCAAGATTGTGCCACTCCACTCTGGCCTGGGTGACAGAGTGAGACTCCATCTCAAAAGCAAACAAACAAACAAACAAAGCAAACATTGATGAAAGAAATTGGAAAAGAGCCAAATAAATGGAAAGACTTTCCGTGTTCTTGGATTGGAAGAATAAATAATGTGAAAATGTCTCAAGGTAATCAGTAGATTCAGTGTAATCTCAATCAAATTCTGCTGATAATTTTCACAGAAATAGAATAAGCAATCTAAAAATTCAACAGAAAAGACCCCAAATAACCAAAGCAATTTTGAGCAAAATGAAGAAAAAAAAGCTGGTGACATTATACTACCTGATTTCAAAATATATTACAGACCTATAGTAATAAAACCTGCATGTTACCACCATAAAAACAGACATATGGACCAATGGAACAGAACCAAGAGCCTACAAATCTATCCACTCATTTATGGTCAGTTTTCTACAATGGTTCCAAAAACACAAATTTTCATCTATGAGATCTACCTATGTAAACAACTGAGAATACTGCCCATATGCCGTATAACAGTCATTCACTTATTGATGAAAATCTCACACAAAGCATTCACCTAGATTGTTTTTTTTCCTCACATAATTTAGTTATCAGCTCAGATAAACCTTCTGTAAAGAGATCCCTCCTTCTAGTTCCTAAAGAGGCTTCAAATCTCTATCATAATATCCCTATGTGCTGTATCATGGCACTTTTGGCAGTCTGAAATTATCTTATTAATTTACTTTTTATTATTAGTTTCATGCCACAGTAATGTAAACTTCATAATACCCTAGATTGTTCTTTGGTGTGTGGTGTGTGTGTTTTATGAGTATGTGGTCACTTAGGAAAGTGGTTAGCACATAGCATTTGTTCTATAAACATATTGAATATAAATATAATTCAACAGCTAAGAAATTTGGCAAAGAATTTTGAGCATACTAATATCTGTCTCAATAATTTCTTTTCTATTTGTTTGTGTAAATAACCTAAAAATTTAGAAAAATGTTTTACAATTATTTGTCCATTTTAATGTTCTTTATGACTTGAAAATATGAAACCTAAATGCTTCAAAATAGCAAAATTGTAACAAATTATTAGGGTGCATGACTTCACTAGAATATTATTCACTTATTACATATTTTATTAACACGAAATTAGAACATACACAGAATATGTTTATTTTTATTTTATTACATTTATTTATACTTCAGTCAATATTTTTTTAATATCAAAAGCTTGTTTCTCATAAAGACCCAAAGATCAGACCGAAAGATCTTTGTCATGTAGTAATAAAACAGAAATAATTTTCCGCAGGAAAGTCTAAGAAATCATTCCATGCTCACCATATGCTCTGCGTGATTAACTTGATGGAATTTGACAGGCCACCTGCTACACAGTCTCCATGAGAACAGAATATAATACTGATTGGACATATCCAAAATTGAATTTTGTATATTCACGACTGAAATATAAAGAAAACATAGTTTCTGCCCATATACTGTGAGGTAGTCAGTCCTACACTTCACAGTCCACTTTTGGGTGCATAGGGTTACATGGCCATTTCTTCACAATGAGTTGTAAATGGGTATGATAGTGATCTGAGAAGAGCATTTAGTTGAGAGTTCCCAGCATTTATTTATCTTCTCTCTGACAGAGCAACAGGCAGTGTTTAATATAGTGATTATTAAACTAGACTGGTGCTTCAAATTACCATACTATCCATTATGCTTGAGCAACTTGTACTGGACAAATTATGTGAGAAAAAAGAAAGAATATTTACTATTTGAAGGCACTTAGATTCAGGGATTTCTTGTTGCTGTGGCATAATCTGGTTTATCCTTATTAATATATTAAGCCTCAAAAACTTGCAGCTTCCTTTACTACATCCATTAGTACAAATTTCTGGAATGGCAATACAATTGTGTGATATATATTATTTATATTAAACTTCTAAGGAATCTGGATTAATGAGTATGGCTAGCATAATCATTATACACCATTGTGACAACTTTGCTTCTCACATGTGATCCATGCTTCGTATCTATTTAATGCGTCCACAGACTCAAGCTGTAAAATCTTTGACATCCTGCAGCAACCTCCTCCTGAGAAAAATCAAAGAACTTAGAATGATTAGATAATTAATATGTAGAGCATGCGAGAAGCCATCAAGGATTCTAAAAAATCATTAGTATCTATTTATACCTGTGCTTTAGTGAAATACAAAAATTAGCCCATCCATCAAGAGAACCCCTACTTTTACAGCGATTCTGACCTGAAAAGATATAGGGCAGGTCCTCTGAAACCTTTAAATGTGATTCAGCTTTAAATGAGGACTTTTAAAATAGGTCAACATGTAATTTGTCAACATTGTCTACTCAGAGTTTAAGAGAGGTACATGTCTTCGAACAAATTACAGGCTTTTTATTTTTTGGCCTGTAAAAATGGCTGAAGTCAGTGACAGCTAAAGCATAGAGGTAGGACATTTCCTATAAATCTACCATGTAGGCACATTGTGTTGTAAAGGCTGATGGTAATCATTATTTCAGGATGATACTTCAAGAGCCTAAATTAATCTTTCATCCCTTCCAATGAAAAATGGGAATCTGGTAAGGTGCATCCTGGTTGAGAAAGAATTGTTCACATTTTCCTTTAGATTCTATAAATGCCACCCATTCAAGGGGAAGCATGACTAAAGTCTCCAATGCATGATTTTCCTCCTAAGTTTCCATTATTTTAAGTAGAAATGAATTATGCAAACAAGTGTGATTGGGAAAGTCAAGATAAAAGAAATATAGAAAAATAGTACATCTTATAAACATACTCAGAAGGAAAATATAATGAAAAAAAATATACTTTGGTCATATAATTGTTTTTAAAACTGAAGAAAACTATCAGCTGCATAATAAATGTAAAAGCAAGGTATATATGTCATACATTAAATGTATATGTACTAAAAAACTCCCGTTAAAACGCAAAGCTTGACAACATTGCTAAGCAACAAAAACACTTAAAAGGAAAAAAAAATTGAAAAAATATTTAGCACAGAGATTATACACAGACATCAGCTAAAGTCAATAAACATAATACCAACAGATATTAGGTAATAATAAAAGGTATGATAAAACAATAAGTAACCATTATAAATCTACATGTATAAAACACAGCAGCCAAGTACATAAAGTAAAAAACTACTTGATCATAAAGAAACTTGATAAAAGAATTCACATATAGTGGGAGACTTAATATGCCTCTTTAAGAATTGAACATATAAAAATAAACAAAAGATAAAAAAGACACAAGAAAAACTAAATGCTAATCAAGCTGAATTAATAATTTGTTTGTAGAACCAGCCTCATATATCTAAGTAGAACATATATATGTATATATATACACACATACATATATATGTATATATACACATATACTTGGGGCATTAACCAAAAATATGTACCAGGCCATAATTTTTAAAATTAACTAATTCAAAAGTAAACAGCAAGATAAATTATCAGATCAACATATGATAAAATGAAAATATGTAATAACAAATTCACGGAAAAAATAATCGCTTGACAAGAAATTCACACTAGATAAATCTTTGATCAAAGACTTAAAAAGACACTAAGTGCTACTGTCTAGATACTAGAAAGGCAACAATAAGATAGAATGTACTAATACCAAAGTGGTTGTCACCATAAAACTTCTCCAAAGAATACTTACAATTGAAAATATTTTTAAGAAGAAATATAATAAATGATTAAAGTGCTTAGATTAAGAAATAGGAATAAAAATATAAAACACAAAACAAAGGAGAAGTTATTAATAAAGATAAAAGTGATATTATTTAATAAAAAGCAAATAGTAAGAAGCATTAATACATCTAAAACGTTTTAACACCGATAAATGTCACGAAAGCCTGAGTAATTTTTTAAGAGTGAAGAAAAAGCAGACAATATAGGAAAGAGATTAGACTTCGAACCAGAGATTAGAGAAGGTTTAAAATAACTGTAAAAGAATATACCACGGAAAGGTGAACCTTGATAACACATATTTAAACACCCAGAAGAAATACATGATTCCTTACCAAAATAGCAACGCTCAAATTGACTATTTACCTACTAAGAAAGACGAGATTAATGCTTGCTCCACAATGATGCGCTTCACTTTGTCTTCGTGCCTATTTTCCTTACCGCATGCCATACAAATAAGCAGACATTCAAAATAATTTTATAATAATTCCTTTATATTTTCCCCTTCATTTCACTGTCCTTCCACTTTAGATAAGTCCCCTGGCCTGTCTTTATCTCTTCTTCTTATTGTGTCACGCTCCTAGGTTTTACTAATATAGTCGTTACTTAAATTTTGGAGTATTGCTGCAATTACTATTAAATTACTATTAAAGGCCGGGCGCGGTGGCTCACGCCTGTAATCTCAGCACTTTGGGAGGCTGAGGCGGGCGAATCACGAGGTCAGGAGATCCAGACCATCCTGGCTAACACGGTGAAACCCCGTCTCTACTAAACATGCAAAAAAATTAGCCGGGCGTGGTGGCGGGCGCCTGTAGTCCCAGTCACTGGGGAGGCTGAGACAGGAGAATGACGTGAACCCGGGAGGCGGAGCTTGCAGTCAGCCGAGATCTTGCCACTACACTCCAGCCTGAGCAACAGAGCGAGAGTCCTCAAAAAAAAAAAAAAAAAAAAAAAAATACTATTAAGTTGTTTAATATATTTATTTTTTACTTTTATTACAACTACGTGTTCCCTGCTTCTCTGCTTTATCATCCCCCATTGTGAAAACTCTCCTGGATCAGGAAGTGTTTCAGTGTTCCTCCACAACCACTCCCAGTTATTTTTCTTCTATGATATATGCTGGGATGACATACTCTACATATTTGCTTGTGTATCTATATATTTTTAACCACAACATCTGAATACTGTACAGCAAAATTATAATTTTCTTGGATTTCTTATTTTTGTCTCAATAGTTTGTGTTATTCTTCTGACTTTTAGCTTTCATTGGCATAGATACAAAGATCATTGCCAATCTAGCTTCAAGGATAACTTGATTTTCTTGTTTCAAAATTTATATTAATTTATCTTTATCCATGGAGTTTAATTATCTTATCTAAATACACATTAAGTTTGCATCATAACAATTCATTCTATAATTTATCTTTATTATTTACAGCACTATATGTTTTTTTATGGAAATTCTCTGAACTCATTTTAAAACTTCTAATATTCGTGTGTTAAATATTCTGAATTTAGCAACAGTGTCTTTCTAGGCTTATAATTTCTAAATCCATGTATTTTTATTCTAGTTTTTGTGATAGTTCTGTTATTTTATCTTCCAGAATTAATCTATGTCTCTCCATTTAAGGAATACATTTACCAAAGGTACTAATTTATATATCTTATTTTAGCATTTATGTGATTTTCTTAAATGTCCAAGCTTCTATTGTTATCTTTTTCTGTTTAGGTTCTTTATTGATGATTCCTCGGCTCAGTTATCTTTGATTCACTTCTAGCAGCCTAATCCTTCCAACAAAGTATAACAGCTGGACAAACAACATACGGAAATCATTTGAAGGCATTTGAAAGTGACCACCATTCATAGTTCTTTAAGGGTTATAATCCCCGAGAGATTAAAGGAATCAATAGAACGCATATTTACGGCAACATTTCTCCTTTAGGGTATTTTCAGCTTACTGTGTGGGATAGATTCAGAGAAGAAAGCCAAAGTCTCCCTGGGCTGAGGAAACATTGGATTTAAGTACAGTCACAGCAGTTGTGATTTGAGGGGACAAAAATCTCAAGGAATGCATATAACTGAACCCCAAAATCTGTACTCCATTTTTATTTTAGACTTTTTCATCTCTCAAGGTGTACAGGGAAAGCTCTAAGAAGCCCAACCAAAAGTGGGAGTTTAGACTGTGTAAAAGCACTGAACAAGTATTTCAATAGTTAACCGAATTAGTAGGCTTGGTAAATATTCCATGCTCTCAGCTGATACCTGGGACTATATCATAGAAGTATGATACTTACCCTTGAAGTAAGAGAAAAACGGAAAAAACAACAAGAACCAATTTGAATTGAAAGTATTTCAGAAAAAAATTGCATCTGTGCTTAACACGTACAGAGCATTTTTGGGGTCATTATTCCATAAACAATACAGTGCAACAACTATTATATAGCACACACGTTTTATTAGGTATAATAGGCAATCTATACACATATATGCCCTGGAATCTACTTTTTCTAATGCTAGTATAGTCACTCAAGCTACCTTAAGATTAACTTTAGAATGGTACATTCTTTTTCATCCTTTGATTTTTTTAACATACAGTTGTCCCTCCAGTATCCATGGATTATTGGTTTCAGGGTGTGTGTATATATACATATATATACTATGTATTGTCAGGGATAATATGGGTCATTTCATAGTGATAGATCAATCCATCAATGTTTAATTGCCTGATAGAACTCCAAAATAAATGAAGCAAAAACTAATAGAATTGCAAGGAGATGTAGACAAATCAACAAGTATATTCACAGAGTTCAGCACCACTCTTAATAGTTGAGAAAACAAGTAGACACAAATTAGTAATTATGCAGAAGACATGAACAATATAGTCTACCAACTTGATCTAAATAACATTCATCGAACACTCCACTGAGGGCAGAGAGTACAAATTCTTTTAAGGTGCACACACAAAGAAATCATCAAGATGAAACACATTCTGGGACAAACAAACAAACAAATAAACAAACAATAAAATTCATCCATTTTTTGAGAGTCCAAAACAGGAGGTTTTCTTGAGGCCAGAGGTTTGAGACCAGCCTGGACAACATTGCAAGACCTTGTCTCTACAAAAAAATTAAAAGAAAAAAATTTTCCAGGTGTGGTGGTGTGTGCCTATAGTCCTAGCTACATGGGAAGCTCAATCAGGTGTAGTTTGAGCCCCGGAGTTAAAGATTGCAGTGAGCTATTATCATGCCACAGCATCCAAGCCTGAATGACAGAGCAAGAACCTGTCTTTAAAAACAAAACAAAACAAAACAAAAATCAATGAATTTAAATGCATATCAGTCCTCCAATACTTTGTTAATCTTCTCTTATCACAGTGAAACTAAATTAGAAATAAAAAATAGAATGTTCTCGTGAAAAAAAAAACTTAAAAAAAGAAGAAAAAATATTTTCTTATTTTCTGATATTGAAGAGTTCTTTCAGCACTATAGAATTGAAAGTAATAAATTAAGGTTGAGTATGTCAATTTGATCACTTTTTACAACATTGTATTTTGTACATATCATTTTGTAACCAAGTTACTCAATAAAGAAATGAGCAAGGTAGTTAAGTTCATCACAGTGTGTGAACTCCAAAAGTGTCCAATAAAAATGTCTTAATTTTTATTTGGAAATGGTTTTTCTCCTGTAATACTGGAGACTATTTTATCTCCTCTTAAGTCTAAGCTGATTTAGTGACTTGTTTGCCCAATAGAAGGGGAAAGAATCATACAATGCCATTTTCCAGATCAAGCTTGAAGAAGTCTGACAGTTACCTTATTATACTCTCAGAGCCCTGAGCCACCATGCTCTGATGAAGTCCAACCTAAAGCCATGTAGAGATGCTATGTAGAAGGCAATCAAGGCAACTTGGTCAAAAACCCCAGACAAACACTAGCTCAGTACAGATGCAAGTGACCCAGATTAGATGAGACCAGCTGAAGAACTGTCCAGTCAATCCACTATATTATAAGAAACAAATTGTTAAGTCTTTAAATTTTGGACTGTTTTGATATACAACAACAGTAAATGATGCATTATAATTTCAATTATAGTTCAGGGAAACAATCTATGGAAAATACATGATTGAGTGAGAAATTGTTTTATGGACATCTTATTTTAATGTTACAACAAAATTCTAGAAAATAATAACATGCTCAATATATACAACAATACAGATATTAATATGATATATGTATTGTTTATTATATGTAATATAGATTGAGGATTATATGTTTTATTGTTCTAATTAAGTCACTTATCTGTGAAATTGAAAACTCCATTATTTTCATAATGTTGTATTTGATAAATTTTATTTCTTTTAGAAAACTTGTACTCTTCTTCGTTGATGTTGTTTGGCTGTGTCCCCACCCAAATCTCATCCTGAATTCTCATGTGCTGTGGGAGTGACCTGGTGGGAGGTAATTGAATCATAGAGACGAGTCTTTCTTATGCTGTTCTTGTGATAGTGAATAAGTCTCATGAGATCTGATGACTTTAAAAATGAGAGTTTCCTGCACAAGTCCACTCTCTTTACCTGCTTCCATCCATGTAAGACATGAAGTGCTCCTCCTTGCCTACTGCCATGATTGTGAGGCCTCCCCAGCCACATGGAACTGTAAGTCCATTAGACCTCTTTCTTTTGTAAGTTGCCCGGTCTTGGGTATGTCTTTATCAGCAGCATGAAAACAGACTAATACAGTAAATGGGTACCAGTAGAGTAGGGCACTGCTGAAGAGATATCTGAGAATGTGGAAGTGACTTTGAAACTAGGTAACAGGCAGAGGTTGGAACAGTTTGGAGGGCTCAGAAAAAGAAAGGAAAATGTGGGAAAGTTTGGAACTTCCTAGAGACTTGTTGAATGGCTTTGCTCAAAATGCTGATAGTGATATGGACAATGAAATCCCCGTTGAGGTGATCTCAGATGGAGATGAGGGTACTTGTTGGGAACTGGAGCAAAGATGACTTTTGTTATGTTTTAGCAAAGACACTGGCAATATTTTGCCCCTGCCCTAGAGATTTGTAGAACTTTGAATTTGACAGAGAAGATTTAGGGTATGTGCTAGAAGAAATTTCTAAGCAACAAAGCATTCAAGAGGTGATTTGGGTGCTGTTAAAAGCATTCAGTTTTATATGGGAAGCAGAGTACAAAAATTTGGAAAATTTACAGCCTGACAATGCGATAAAAAAGAAAATCCCATTTTCTGAGGAGAAATTCAAGCTGACTGCAGAAATTTGCATAAGCAGTGATGAGCCAAATGTTAATCCCCAAGAGAAAGGAGGGCAAAATGTCTCCAGGGCATGTCAGAGGTCTTCACAGCAGTCTCTCCCATCACAGGCCCAGAGGCCTAGGAAAAAATAGTGGTTTTGTGGGCTAGGTCCAGGGTCCATGTGCTATGTGCAGCCTAGAGACTTGGAGCCTTGCATCCCGGCCACTACAGCCATGGCTTAAATGGGCCAACATAGCACTTAAGCCACGGCTTCAAAGGGTGTAAGCCCCAACCCTTGGCAGCTTCTATGTGGTGGTGAGCCTGCAAGTGCACAGAAGTCAAAAACTGAGGTTTGGGAACTTCTGCCTAGATTACAGAATATGGAAATGCCTGGCTGCCCAGGCAGAAGTTTGCTCTAGGGGCAGGGTCCTCATGGAGAATCTCTGCTAAGGAAGTGCAGAAGAGAAATGTGGGGTTGGAGCTCCCAAACAGAATCTCTACTGGGACACTGCCTAGTGGAACTGTGAGAAGAGGACCACCATCCTCCAGACCCCAGAATGACAGATACACCAACAGCTTGCACCGTGCACCTGGAAAAGCCACAGACACTCAATACCTGCTCATGAAAGCAGCCAGGAGGGAGGCTGGACCCTGCAAAGTCACAGAGTCAGAGTGGCCCAAGACCATGGGAATCCACCTCTTGCATCAGCATAACCTGGATGTGAGACATGGAGTCAAAAAAGATCATTTTGGAATTTTAAGATTTGACTGTCCTGCTAGATTTTAGACTTGCATGGGTCCTGTAGCCCCTTTGTTTTGGCCAGTTTCTCCCATTTGGAATGACTGTGTTTACCCAATGCCTGTACCCTCATAGTATCTAGGAATAAACTAGCTTGCTTTTGATTTTACAGGTTCATAGGCATAAGCAACTTTCCTTGTCTCAGATGAGACTTTGGACTGTGGACTTTTGAGTTAATGCTGAAATGAGTTAAGACTTTAGGAGACTGTTGGAAAGGCATGATTGGTTTTGAAATGTAAGGACATGAGATTTGGGAGGGGCCGGGCAAGGAATGATATGGTTTGGCTGTGTCCCCACCTAAATCTCATCCTGAATTCCCTCATGTTGTGGGAGGGACCTGGTGGGAGGTAATTGAATCATGGGGGTGGTTCTTTCCCATGCTGTTCTCAGGATAGTGAATAAGTCTCATGAGATCTGAAGGTTTTAAAAACAAGAGTTTCCTGTACAAGCTGTCTCTCTTTGCCTGCTGCCATCCATGTAAGACATGACTTGCTCCTCCTTGCTTTCTGCCATGATTGTGAGGCCTCCCCACCCACGTGGAACTGTAAGTCCATTAAACATTTTTCTTTTGTAAATTGCCCAGTCTCTGGTATGTCTTTATCAGCAGTATGAAAATGGACAAATACACTTGTTAAATTTCATTTCCCATAAGCATAGATAATTTTAGAAACTTACTTGAGTATGGTATTTGTGTTAATAGTCAACAAAGATTATACCTAAACAATCATTAGAAGCATGGATATCTAGGAGAGAAACTCTGCTGGACAAAGAAGATAAACAATAGACACACAAATATAGTCAATCATAATCTGATTCCAGCATACTTTTTCATGTTTATACAAACTATTTTTTTGGTTTAAATTTATGCACATAGAGAAATTATTTCAAATATTTGAATAAATCATGCTGCCTCAACCTGTATATCTTAATACACGTACTGCTGCTTGCCTTTACAAGGCTTACTTTTACAGGCATAGCCGAAATACCCCTCGTTCAAAAAAGCCTTCAACTCTCCCTTCTCAAAAACAGAATTGGTAATTTCCCCCATTTTGTCATAGTTGTAAATTTTACATATTTTAATCCCTTAACACATGTTATGAAAATATTTTGCATTTCAGAATCTGTTATTAAACTATGTTTTTTGAGGGTAGGATCCATGATATGTTTATTAATGCCTCTTACTGGGGCCAGAGTGTAGTAGGTAACCAGTAGAAATATGATGAATGAATTAAATGATAGCAGAAAACCAACAGAGCTAAATAATTAACTACTGAAATGAAGAGCTAAATAATTAACTACTGAAATGAATATGTTCAAGTAATACATGTAACTTTGGAAGAAGTTGGTAAAAATATTCAAACATGAAAAGTAGTTGTTTTTTACCACGTTTTTAGCAAAATAAGAAAAGGGTTTCCAATACAGCACAAAACGTTACTGTGTACGCAAAGTCAGATGATATGCAAACGTAGCTTTTTAGCATATATGTCTAATACAAACAATAGAGTAAGCTGTAGGGAAACCAATTTGGGGCCATCCTAATATGTTCAGGTAAGCTTACATTACAAGTGACATGTAAAGATATCAACGCACTGCTTATTTTTAAAAAATAATTTGAGGTAGATAAAATAATCTCCAGATAGTCCTAAATGTTACTGTATTGTAGAGAAAACTTTCTGAAATGAATATATTGAGAAAAAACTTCATGCAAACATAATTTTTATATCATATAAAAGTCATATACACTTAAGCTTGATATCCATTCTGAGAATGAGCAGAGACACACTTTTCCTAAAATCAGTGTGGATGAGAAATTCCTTTGTGTCGTTTTTAAAAAACCAGTTAATGCTAAAATAAACCCCTTGGGAATTTCTTTAATGACAAATAACCTGAGTGAAAAAAGAATGAAAATAACCACTGGCTTTGGACAACCATTCGTTATACCCACACTGTGGCATCAACTTAAAGTAGAGAAGACGTCTTTTGTCTAAATAATGCATTAATCCTCTTTTCTTTGTTGTTTCCATTGAGCATCCTTGATTGATTTTATTCCTTGCTGAAATAAAACTTATCAGACCCAATCATTTCAGCACCTGATTTCTTTGCTGTACTTAAGAAGAAAAGGGCATTTGGGGGCATTGCTCTATTTATATTGAAGCAGCAGAAGAATCATATTATATAAAACAGTGAGTTTTCCAATAATAAATATTCTGACCTGCAAAAATTGACCTCCTGTTTAAAGTCAAAGCAGCTATTACTGCCATTCGTTGTGATTTATTTCCCTCACGACTGTGACTGCATTAATTCAGATAATTTGCTTGCTTTGTAGTCTTAAAGGATAAGAAAAGTGGGTTATGAAGTCTGTGGTTTTGAATAATGACTGTCAAAGGGGACATATAGGTAAAGATACTTCCTAGGTATGAACAGCCATATTTTTGGCATTCTGAATACAGAAATCAGAGTTACCATAAATATTCTTATTTCAAGTACTTTTTGCAGATCTTTCACATACCAAAGTTTTGCTGCATTTGACTCACATCAGGCCCACATTTCAGGCTATCTAGAGAAGCTATTATAAATATTACATCAGAAAATTAGAATTTCACTAGTAATGGGTAGGACATGTATTAGAATCAAAACTGAATTTGTGGAAACATGGCAAAAATTATACTAGTTAACGCTAATGTCAAAATTTTAATACAGATGTATAAATGCAGACATAAATCACTGCCATACTGACAAACCCTCATTCCAAGATGTCAAAAACTAAAATCTTAGAAAATAAATGTTAAATTTTAGATTTGTTATTTATGAAAAGATACAAGCAAGAAGTAATATTACTATATATAATTAATCCATTATTTTATTTCATTAGATACAATTTTATCACTCATTTCCAGTGGTTATGATTTGGATGTTCTTAAGTCTTTCTCACCTTAAAGTTTAATTTATTTCCAAAACAGCTTCAGTTTACCTTGACTTAATTGAAGTATGTCAAAATTAGGGTATTGGAATTCAGAAGCCATAATCAGAAACACCAAAAATACATATCTTATTCATTTTAATACTGGCCAAGTGTCTTTCACAGAGCCTATACATTTAGGGCCTCCATCACGACTCCAGAGGACTTCGTATTTTTCTTTCTCCTGTGCTCTACAAGTTCTTCAAACTTATCTGTTTTATACCATCAATTATTTCACTCTGATACCATGGCTTTAAGATTAAGAGCAAAGTGTGCACCAGAAGTGATTCCCATTGCTTTCTGAGAAAGAGAGCGGTTAAAAGCAAAGTATCTAATGGTATGTGTGAAATGTACAATCTCCATCCCCGAACTTCTTTTTCTATTTTTTCTCAGAATATGAAATTTGTCATAAAAATAAACAAAATAAAAGAAATTGTTTGGTTCACTTCCCTGCAATGTTTAGGTTAGCAAGGGCAACTTAGAGAAAACTGCAATGGAAGGATATTGCAGGCAATGGAAATGGAAGCTTTTCTCTCCTAGCTGTTTTGTGTTTCCTTTGTCTTTTGTTTTGAGATTTCTGATCTTTCCTTCATCCTGCCACTCCCTGCCATTTGTGGCCTTAGCTAATATATGCAGCAGATTATGACTGCACTTTGGTAAAACACACAAAGGTTTTTGAGATTTAGAAGGCTAACTCTTGAGGGAACTCAGAGTATGGAAAGGCTTGATGAGTCAGAGTAAAGTTTCTCTCAGCCATGATCAGGTAGGTTCCCAGGACTAGAGGGATGACAGGGGAGATAGCACTGAGGTTTGGCTTAGATGGCTACTAAGTATCTACTAGGCATCTAATAGCATATCTATTTGGCAGAACTAGGTCAGAAAAATAGAAGTCATCTATTCCCCACCAGACTGGGGATTCACCCCTGGGACCTGCACCTCAGAGCCATGTCAATGCCCAACCTGTTTGGTGTCCTTTCCTCTGTGCATCTGCTAAGTCCAGAAGCCATGTTAGCTGTCCTTGGTGTGACCCAGTGACATCCTCTCTTTTAGAGCAGCCAGCACATCATTGCTTATTAGCCATCCAACAGGAATGGCACCCACCTAAGTTCCAAGAACCTGCTTGGTCTCCAAGTATCTTACATTGTGAATGTCAATATGTCCTATAACATAAATAACTCGGTTTTAAACGTCTAGGACACTTGAAAACCCAAAGAAAGTCAAAATTCCTAGAAATGTGAGAATGCAGGAAAAGAGATACGATACCTGTCCTTATGTATTTGTTTGTGTCAGACTGGGACCAGGTCAGCCTCTACCCCAAATCAGTACTGTAGACACATACCCTTATAATCTTTACTTTCATTTATTTATGTCTTATCTTCAGAGAGCATGCATTTTAAGTTGAATAGATACAACTAATTCTGGTTCACCTGCATTACATTCCTCTCTATGGCAAGAAATTGAAAACAAAAATCACGATGGAACTGCTTAATGTTGGTTTATTACCCATCTTGAGTACCATTTACATAACTGTCCACATTTTAAAGGGATAGTCTCTATTTGCCAGCGTTAGCCATCCTCCCATGGGGAGCTTAAATATCATCTTCCAAGGGGAGCTTAAATACCACATTCCTCTGAAACTGTCCACTGTTCTCAGAAACCTGCTATCTCTCCTTCATTTTCTGAAATTTCACTGCACTTGGGCATCCTTGAGTTTACTATCAGGTGTATACATATGTGTCTCCCTAACTCCACTCTCAGTTTTTAATATCGGGTATGGTGGTGTTTGTGTCCATCTTGTATTTATTTTTGTGTTTCCTACACAACCTGCAATAAAGTCTTAAATTAAATAAAGGAGTCATTGAAAGGACATGGTAGTAGACCAGGTATTTTAGTAAATTCCAACTGATTATTTATTACTGCATTCAACTTTCTTTAGATTGAAATTAATATTTTATATAATATCATATGCTCCCTACATGCAGTTCATATTGTTGAAATTATCGAAGTCCTAAGAAAAGTGTGCATATGATTATGAGTTATATCTTTTATATGGTACCTGTCTGGGCATAGAGTGTTTAGCAGAAATTTTCTATTCAATATCATCTTTAAAAAAAGAAGCAAAGCCCTTCTGCAGTATTCCAAATGTATATATCATTGCCAGGCTTTTATGTCATGAAATTCATAATCCAAAATGATCTTCAATGAAAGTAAAACCAGAGGTTCTTACATTGTATCTGTAATGCAGAGAAAATGCTCATTGTTACAATCTGTATTAACTGAATATAAAAAGCAACTTCACAAAGGAATAGAAATCTAGCTCAGAGCTTACACATACAGACACATATATTTGTATTCTCCAAGAGATTCTAACATATTCCTTGTCATACCTCATGCTCCTTTCTTCACATCTGAACTGTATGGCTTTACTTACACCAGCAACGTGGAGTGGAAATACAGAGCATTTCATTCCTGGCAAATATGATCAAGTTAGGCACTGAGTCTGGATCATTGAGACTAAAATACAAGGTATTTTTCTTCCTTTTGACATCAAAATATCTTGTTTTCCCTCTTCAGCTTTCCATTTAATAATAATAGCATATTTGGATGGTGTTTTAGGATTTTTAAAAGCAAACGTAAGTGGTGGTTAGAGCAATTGGCATGAAGTCTATTCAACAGGAATGAAGAATAAAGAGTGTCTAGTGATTGCAAAAAACCAGAGCCAGTAAATAGCCAAAGAGAACCTAAGGGGCAGACATCCTGATTTCTAGTTCATTGCTTTTTTTTTTTTCTTTTTTTCCTTTGAATATAATGCCTCTCACATGGTTATAAAGAAAGGAAGATAAATAACATTTATGTCTACTAAGAATTATGTTCTGGGTGTAAAATTATTTGAAATATTCTAAATAATCTTTATGAAGTCTCGATTTTAGTGGAGTGACTTCATGTAAATTAAATGAAATTACCTGACATCAGCAAGTTATAGGGTAGTCCAGATCTCCACTACTCAGTAGCTTCCTTTGAAAGAGAATTATTAATGACTTTTTCTGTTCTGTTTTTAAGTATTAATTTTCCAAAACTTTATTTGCTTGTTGTTCTCCAAGTAGATTATGAGTCATTAAACTTATGAATCATATCTTCAACTTCTGTGTTTGCCTAAGATTCCCAGTGCCATGTTCTGCCAATGAGGCACATACTTACCTGACTGTTAAATTTCTGACTATAAAGTTTTTGCCAATAAGTGAAAATTTCTAAATTTTTTATTTCTATTTATTTTATTTGAATTAAATCATATTAAAATATGTGGCCTTATCTATAGAACAGGTTTAACTCTCAAGTGCTTGTTAGCAGGAGAAGTGAATAGTATTCTACATTTTACTGATTCTCTTTGTAAGTCATTTCTAGGTATATATTTTTATTACATTGTTTCATATGACAATAGACTTCAAGACCTTAACTAAAATAATTTGAAGGTTAGAGATGCTTATAGGGTTTTATTCAGTCTCATTGATTTGAGCGTTTTAACACAGGATAAATCAAGTGAAATACCAATGGCTTCTTTTCAAACTCTAGAAATTAACAAAAGGCAGCTCATAAAGGGAAGAGAAACCTTATCCATGAAGGTTTGTTATTGAGAAGAATAGGATAAAGAATGATTTTTTTGGTCATTTTTTTCTAGCAGAAGCTTGCAGCACCGATAGGCTTCCTAAGTCATCACTATGTAGCAGCAGCCTCAAGTGCACCCAGGCCACAGTACAGTCTCTCACTTCACTGCGTCTCAGAGATGACCTCAGGTTATACTTTGCCTCATACTTAAACAAACAAAGAAATGGTACAAGAACTAAATAAAAGCTATAGTATGCAGTAGGCTTTTATTTTTTCTACTATAAAGGTAGATTCTGTAATAGACTCAAGGTAAGGTTAAGATACAGGCTTGCTTAGCTATATAATTGTTTATACCAATTCCCCAAATTACTACAATTTCAGAAATTTAGCATCCTCCTCTGGAATCAGACTCTCAATTGTAAAAATGAGAACAACACGTCACTGTCAGGAATGTGTGGTTTATTTATTATAAAAACAAAACAAGACAAAAATCCTCTCCTTCTTCATTATAGCCTACATTTCAAGATTCACCATTCATATGGTTTACTGAATTCAATACTTATCAGAATCCCTTGGGGAAATATTTAGAAATACAATTGGCAGAACCTATTCTATACCTACTATGTCAGGCAGTCTAGGCCTAAAATCTTGGAAATCGATATACGTTGGACCTCTTCAAATCACTTTATGTAATCCATGTCCTGCATTTGGAAAAACTTACATTTCATTAAAACTAATTTCTAGTATTCAGGCTTTCAACCTTAGAAACAATTCTGTGTAAGTGAACTGGCAAGATCTGTTAAATAAATTATAATTTGAAACACTGGATGAACTCCTTTATTTGTTTCAAAAAGAAATTCACAGACAATGGATAATACTTGTCCTGAATCAGGATAGAAAAGGTATGATCTTTACTTGTGACTTCTTATCTGTTTTTCTTTTCTTTAATCATTATTATTTTTTAATACAAACAGGATTTCACCATTTTGCGCAGGCTGGTCGGAAACTCCTGAGCTAAAGCATTCTGCCCACTTCGGCCTCCCAAAGTGCTGGGACTACAGGCCTGAGCAACCACGCCCAGTTGTTTTTCTATTCACAAGGTTCCCCGTCACCAGTAGCTGCAGCACAGTGTACTGGGAAAAGCACAGGGCTTGAGGCTCACGGTTGTGAAGCTAGTCATGTTAATACACCTCAGTTTGTCCTGATGATAAAATCTGGATTATAAATACTTATCCACAGATTTGCTGCTAATTTAAAATTATATAATGTTGTTAGTTACAAACCAGATAATGCTTTGAGAATACACTGTTTTAGAGAAATGTTAATTTCTTGCAATACAAGAGGCATTGTCTTAAATTTTGTGTACTTGAATTTTAATCCTTCTCTAACCACTGCTATTTATAAAGTATGATATCCCAGGAAGAGAACTATAATCCCAGGGTCATAAAATTTAGTAATATGAAGAAAGTTTAAAATTTGTGGAGTCAAATTTGTGGAGTCTACTGCATAGACTCCCAACCCTGTCAGCAGAAAATAACTGTAAAAGGTGGACATAGTAAACAAGCCACTACATGAAGGCACTAAAGACAGAACTAATGCAATTAAAGACTTATAGGGAGTTTGCATCACCATCAGTGGAGGAGGGGTACACAGAAAGAAATAACAAGCATGGAAATTGTAAATATTAGGTAAATATGAAAAAGTATTTTGTCATCTTCTTCTTAATTACTATGTAATTCATAAATTTGTTTAAAGCTAAGTTTGTAGCATTATTTTGTAGGGTTACAGAACATATAAATAAAATACTAAAACTAGCACATAAAATATAGGGTAGGGGCAATGATCTCATGGCTGCAAAGTTTCTATATTTAATTTGTAGTAGTATCATAATAACAGCAACAATTGGGAAAACTAAGGATGTATATTGTAATCCCCTGAACAAACACAAACAATGAATCATAAAAGTATGAGTTTTTAGTACAGTAAAATACTCAAAAAAGAAGAAATATTAAAGAAAAAAAAGTGGGACAAATGAAACCTAATAACAAAATAGTAACTCAACTCAACTGTATTAATAATTACACTAAATGTGCAATTAAATAGAAAGGATTTGTCAGATTGGATTAAATAAGCAAGATCTACTTATTTGCTGTCTTCAAGATACGTACTATAAACATAAATGTTTGAAAGAAAATTCATGGAAAATGTTACACTACACAAATAGCAGAAAAGGGATGAGTTGACTAAATCAGTATCAGAAAAATATTTTATTAAAGATAATCTATCATTAAAGATAAAAATAGTGTTTAATTTTTTTAAGGGGTCAACTTATCAGAAAGAAAAAATAATTACAAAAAATGTTTTGCCTAATAGCAGGGCTTCAAAATACATTTAAAAAATACACAATTATGAAGACACATTTAGTGATTTTAACATCATTTCTTAGCAATTGTCAAAATAAATTGACAAAAAATTTTACCAAATATACAGAAAATCTGAACAATACTATGAACTGTGTTGACCTAGTTGATATGTATAGAACACATTTTCTTCAAATATTCATATGAATACTTGAAATTATCCACTAGAATAGACCATTTACTGGGCCAAAAAATTTTCCTTAAATTTAAAAATTGTAATCAAACAGAGTTTATGTATCAGAAAATTTTGAATTACATTAAAAATTAGCAAGTATAAGACAACTAGTTAAAACAAATATTTAAATTTAACATAAAATACAATTTTAAACAATATAATTTTACATAGCACTATTCAAAAGTGAAATCACTAGGTAAATAGAAAATATTGCCAACTAAATAAAATAAAACATATCAATATACGAGAAAAGTAAGTAAAGCAATGCTTACTAAAAATTCATAGCTTTTAATGCATACATTAGAAATATAGAAAGATCTAAAATCAATGTTTCCAACTTAAGAAACTAGTAATCAAAAAATAAACCCAAAGCAGATAGAGATAAATGCCTAAGAGCAAAAGTTGATTATACATAAAATAAGCAGAGGAGAAGTCAATAAAATCAAATGCTAATTCTTTGAAAAAAATCTACAAAATTGGTACACAAACAGATAAAGAAATAGAGAAATTGCAAATGACCAATATCAAGATAGAAAGAGGAGACGTCACTAAAGGCCCTACGGACATTAACAGGATAATAATAGAATAGAATTAATAATTTTATGCAATAAATTTGGCAACTTAGATGAAGTGGACAAATTTACTGAAGTATAAAAATGCTACAACTGTCTGAGAAAATGTAGAAAACTTGAAAAGACCTATATTAAATAAAGGAATTGAATTTATAATTGAAAACCTTACCTTCAAAGAAAAGCTAAAGCTCAAATGTTCTCACTGCTGAATTATTTCAAATATTCTAGAAAGACATTTTAATGATCTCTTATAAATTATGTCAGAAAATAAAGTGGGGAGGGATAATATTTCAACTGAATTTAGGATTCCAGTATTGCACTGACCTCAATATTTTTTCCAAATATTGTGGAAATCACAAGAAGAGAGAACCACAGAGTAATTAACAAAATTTTAGCAAATTGAATTCAGTCATTTATCAAAAGGATCATGCATCATGAATAAGTGGAAGTTATCATGGAAATGTAATACAATTTTAACTTCTGAAAATCCATTACTGTAAATTAATCATGTTAATACTAAAAGGAAGAAAAATTATGTAAAGAGTACCTAATTAGGATATCAAAAAAGATCTTCAAAAAAATTTAACATCGATTCATGTTAAAAATTTTCAGGGCCCAGCATGGTGACTCTCACCTGCAATTCCAGTGTTTTGGGAGGCCAAGGAAGGAGGATTACTTGAGACCAGGAGTTTGAGACCAGCCTGGGCAACATAGCAGGACCCTGTCCCTTTAAAATAAATGACATAAAATGTTAACCAGGTATGGTGGTGCATACCTGTAGTCCTAGCTAGTTGGGAGGCTAAGGTGAGAGGATCTTGAGCTCAAGAGTTTGAAGTTAGAGCGAGCTATGATCCTGCCACAGCACTCCGGCCTGGGTGACACAGCAAGAGCCTGTCTCTAATAATAATTATAATACGTAATAGTAGTAGTAATTTTTTAAAATTTCAGCAAGCTATAAATAGAAATGAATTCCCCCCAGTGTAATAGAATGTATCTAAGAAAAACTCACAGCTAATATAAAATAAATGATAAAAGTCTCAAGGCTTTCTACTTAAGATCAGGACAAAATAAGGGTATCTCTCACAAATTCTATGTAACTCTTTACTGGAGAGTCTAGTCAGTGCATTAAGGCTGGAAAAATAAATAACAGTAATGTATACTGGAGTAAAACATGTAACATTGTATTTATTTACATGCATCATAATTATGTAAAAGAAAATCCTAAAGTCAATGTAATATCTATTAGAATCCTAGAAAATATGTTTGGAAAGAAGAAAAACAAGTCCAAAGATTATTTGAAAATGAAAATCATCTAGAATAGTGTATTGAATTTTGAAAAAGAACAAGAGTAGATAACTCATACTGCTTTATTCAAATGTTTACTATAGTAACTACAATAATCAAGAGAGGCTAACATTTAATAGATACATGATTAATGGGACCAAATATAGATTCCAAACACCTATTTGTTCCATTGTTTTTTTTGCAAAGATGCCAGGGTAATTCAATAACGAATAATAATATTTTCAATAAGTGGTATTAAAAAGACTGAATATTTGTATGAAAATAAAATGAAATAAACCTGTGCCTCACATAAAATGTATCAAAATGTACCTTTCTATCTCTTTATCATTCTCTGAGCTAAAATTCTACAATTTCTATAAGAAAACAAAGAGGGAAACCTTTGTGACGTTGAGTTAGGAAAAGATTCCTTAAACAAGACAAAAAACTGAAACATACAAAAAAATCGGTAAAGCAGACTTCAAAAAGTTAGAGTCTTTTGTAATTATTTTCTTCATAAGAAAATGAGAAAGTTAAGCCACAGACTGGAGGACAAATTACAAAATGTGTATCTGACAAAACTCTCCCAGAAATTTTTTTCAGAATAAACCCAAACTTGGAAAAACACAAATGTTTTTCATCTGATAAATGGATAAACAATTGTAGTACAAAATATTGTTACAGTAAAACAACCTAGATGAATCTCAAAATATTAGTCTAATATGGAGACTATAGTGTAATATTTATACTTTTATTGACATGAAATTCTAGAAAATGAGACCCACAGTTTAAAAAAAAAAATTAATGGTTTCAGAGAGCCAGAGAAAGACATGAATTGTAAATATTTGAACCTATATCTTGATTGTGGTGATGGCAAAGAGTTTATGGAAACATATACCAAAAATGGAAGAATTCTGTTGTATTCTAGAATATATTGTTAAACAAATGCAGAGAAAAATCAATAAGTCAGACATGCTAAATTTTAAGTGATGAGAATGCTGTTGTGGTATAACTATGATAGAATTGAATTATCTTAGTTTGACTTGTGTGTTGAAGGCTGGTAGACGTAACTTAATCTTAACTTCTGATTTTCAACACTACCAGAAAAGCTGAATTAACAGAGAAAAATAAAGAATAATTTTGAGAGAGTCTTGAACCTCAGTTTCAAGACTTAATTATCTAGTCTGTCTGACCTACCACTCCTTCCTCACTGATTATAGGAAGATCTTCCTTCTCTCAATATCAGTTTCCTTTCATAAAATTATATCAGGTTTCAGTATTCCTCAAGAAAAGTATATTTGCCACATTTATGGATCATGTTACCTAGAGTTGTCCATCAAAAAAAAAAAAAAAAAACAGCTCAAACGAAAAAATAAATACTTACACCTCTTAGCATTTTTCTTTTCTATTTGGAGCTTTTATTTTAAATTCATCATTCGTTTCCTTAACCATAGTCTTCTTTACTATTATATTAACCAGATTATAAAATTTCTCAAATACAAAGCTCTATTTAGGAGTTGTAGTAATATGGAGCATTTCCCTTGCTACTAAAAATTGGTAGAAAATGTAATGCATTAAGTCAAGCAGAGAAAGACAGATTGCAAACTCCCAGTGATTTACATGATAGAATTAAAGAATATACATAGATATATAAAAACACATTCTGCCAAACTTAGAAATTAGAAGAACCACAACTACCAGCAAAACTATACATTTATGAAAATAAGTTATTTGTTATCTTTTGAGCAAATTAATAAAGTAGATAACATAAATAGACGTTATTTTAATAGCAGTATCTAAAGTTTTGCTTCTACTCCTTAAAATTCTGAAAAGCTACCTTCTGGCTTTCTGTTACTTTAGTTTTACCTTATCCCTTCTCCAAAATGCAGAAAAATAGTATATACCAATGGTGGATGAATTCTTGTGTGTTGGAGGCTGACAGAGGTAATATACTCTCTAAAGTGGTATAGAGCTAGACAGAAGGTAAAATGAATGTTCACAGTGACAGCACTTGTTAATCATGAGAAGGTGGCAGGTTCAATCTGTGACCTGAGATACCGGGAATAATCAAGGCCTTAAAAGAAAGTTACTAGTAAGTAAAAATACTATAGCTAAAACCTATATCCAAAGTGAGAAGACAAAATAAAAACTAGAAGATAATGCAATGACCAAGAAACACATGAGAAGTCATCCTGAGAGGTCTGATTCTGTTGTTCTTACATGAATCTGTTTAGAACAAGATGGCCTATTTAAGAACCAGTGTTTGCCATACAGCACTCAAAGGTACATGTTAATTGTCTGATGGGATTTGACATTTGCCAATCTGTAAAACATTCAACACTTGTCCAGATTAAACTAATTTTCCTCATTCAGTCTAATTTAATGTAGGCTATCCTACACTTGAAAGGGTATAGGTAAAAATACCAGCACAATTGCACAATGAGAGAAAAAGCATTGTATGTGACAATTATCTGCAAATTCAAAAGCAGGGAAATAGTTCACCATTTGCTCCAAAGACCTCATAATTTGAACTATCTATTCTGGTATTACACTTAGATTCCCCATTCAGGGAAATTCTCACACTATATGAGCAAGAAAACGTGTAGCTCACACAGGGGAAATTTCTAAATGTGGACAAAAATATCAATTGATTGTCTGAAAGCAAATCTTAGCTTGTTAGGCTTCAATATGTGTTGTATAAAATATTTCTACTGATTATTACTTCAACATAGTACCTAAGTAGATATTTGAATGAGATTTATTTAGCAGATTGATTTTTCTCGATGTGAGAATACCTCCTAGGAAGTATTAAGTTGGAAATAAATTATGAAAGTTAATTTTTTTGTGGCATTATAAAACTTATTTTTTTCAAAAATGTGAGATGATTTAGTTATATATTCATACTGAAACTGATCATTGCAGAGACTGGCCAGCAAACTTTAATAAATATTTGAAAAGTTTTGTTTATAACCTTCCTGACATTGGACTGAGTATAATAGGTCCTTTTAATTTATCTTAAAAACTCAGGGGGGGCAGAGCAAGATGGCTGAATAGGAGCAGCTCCAGTCTCCAACTCCCAGCGCGAGCGATACAGAAGACCGGTGATTTCTGCATTTTCAACTGAGGTACTGGGTTCATCTCACTGGGGAGTGCCGGACGGTCGGTGCTGGTCAGCTGCTGCAGCCCGACCAGCGAGAGCTGAAGCAGGGCGAGGCATTGCCTCACCTGGGAAGCGCAAGGGGGAAGGGAGTCCCTTTTCCTAGCCAGGGGAACTGAGACACACAACACCTGGAAAATCGGGTAACTCCCACCACAATACTGCGCTTTAAGCAAACAGGCACACCAGGAGATCATATCCCACACCTGGCCGGGAGGGTCCCACACCCACGGAGCCTCCCTCATTGCTAGCGCAGCAGTCTGTGATCTACCGGCAAGGCAGCAGCGAGGCTGGGGGAGGGGCGCCCGCCATTGCTGAGGCTTAAGTAGGTAAACAAAGCTGCTGGGAAGCTCAAACTGGGTGGAGCTCACAGCAGCTCAAGGAAACCTGCCTGTCTCTGTAGACTCCACCTCTGGGGACAGGGCACAGTAAATTAAACAAACGCAGCAGACACCTCTGCAGACGCAAACGACTCTGCCTGACAGCTTTGAAGAGAGCAGTGGATCTCCCAACACGGAGGTTGAGATCTGAGAAGGGACAGACTCCCTGCTCAAGTGGGTCCCTGACCCCTGAGTAGCCTAACTGGGAGACATCCCCCACTGGGGACAGTCTGACACCCCACACCTCACAGGGAGGAGTACACCCCTGAGAGGAAGATTCCAAAGCAAGAATCAGACAGGTACACTCGCTGTTCAGAAATATTCTATCTTCTGCAGCCTCTGCTGCTGATACCCAGGCAAACAGGGTCTGGAGTGGACCTCAAGCAATCTCCAACAGACCTACAGCTGAGGGTCCTGACTGTTAGAAGGAAAACTATCAAACAGGAAGGACACCTACACCAAAACCCCATCAGTACATCACCATCATCAAAGACCAGAGGCAGATAAAACCACAAAGATGGGGAAAAAGCAGGGCAGAAAAGCTGGAAATTCAAAAAATAAGAGCGCATCTCCCCCGGCAAAGGAGCGCAGCTCATCGCCAGCAACGGATCAAAGCTGGACGGAGAATGACTTTGACGAGATGAGAGAAGAAGGCTTCAGTCCATCAAATTTCTCAGAGCTAAAGGAGGAATTACGTACCCAGCGCAAAGAAACTAAAAATCTTGAAAAAAAAGTGGAAGAATTGATGGCTAGAGTAATTAATGCAGAGAAGGTCCTAAACGAAATGAAAGAGATGAAAACTATGACACGAGAAATACGTGACAAATGCACAAGCTTCAGTAACCGACTCGATCAACTGGAAGAAAGAGTATCAGCGATTGAGGATCAAATGAATGAAATGAAGCGAGAAGAGAAACCAAAAGAAAAAAGAAGAAAAAGAAATGAACAAAGCCTGCAAGAAGTATGGGATTATGTAAAAAGACCAAATCTACGTCTGATTGAGGTGCCTGAAAGTGAGGGGGAAAATGGAACCAAGTTGGAAAACACTCTTCAGGATATCATCCAGGAGAACTTCCCCAACCTAGTAGGGCAGGCCAACATTCAAATCCAGGAAATACAGAGAATGCCACAAAGATACTCCTCGAGAAGAGCAACTCCAAGACATATAATTGCCAGATTCACCAAAGTTGAAATGAAGGAAAAAATCTTAAGGGCAGCCAGAGAGAAAGGTCGGGTTACCCACAAAGGGAAGCCCATCAGACTAACAGCAGATCTCTCAGCAGAAACTCTACAAGCCAGAAGAGAGTGGGGGCCAATATTCAACATTCTTAAAGAAAATAATTTTAAACCCAGAATTTCATATCCAGCCAAACTAAGTTTCATAAGTGAAGGAGAAATAAAATCCTTTACAGATAAGTAAATGCTTAGAGATTTTGTCACCACTAGGCCTGCCTTACAAGAGACCCTGAAGGAAGCACTAAACATGGAAAGGAACAACCGGTACCAGCCATTGCAAAAACATGCCAAAATGTAAAGACCATTGAGGCTAGGAAGAAACTGCATCAACTAACGAGCAAAATAACCAGTTAATATCATAATGGCAGGATCAAGTTCACACATAACAATATTAACCTTAAATGTAAATGGACTAAATGCTCCAATTAAAAGACACAGACTGGCAAACTGGATCAAGAGTCAAGACCCATCAGTCTGCTGTATTCAGGAGACCCATCTCACACGCAGAGACATACATAGGCTCAAAATAAAGGGATGGAGGAAGATTTACCAAGCAAATGGAGAACAAAAAAAAGCAGGGGTTGCAATACTAGTCTCTGATAAAACAGACTTTAAACCATCAAAGATCAAAAGAGACAAAGAAGGCCATTACATAATGGTAAAGGGATCAATTCAACAGGAAGAGCTAACTATCCTAAATATATATGCACCCAATACAGGAGCACCCAGATTCATCAAGCAAGTCCTTAGAGACTTACAAAGAGACTTAGACTCCCATACAATAATAATGGGAGACTTCAACACTCCACTGTCAACATTAGACAGATCAACGGGACAGAAAGTTAACAAGGATATCCAGGAATTGAACTCATCTCTGCAGCAAGCAGACCTAATAGACATCTATAGAACTCTCCACCCCAAATCAACAGAATATACATTCTTCTCAGCACCACATCATACTTACTCCAAAATTGACCACGTAATTGGAAGTAAAGCACTCCTCAGCAAATGTACAAGAACAGAAATTATAACAAACTGTCTCTCAGACCACAGTGCAATCAAACTACAACTCAGGACTAAGAAACTCAATCAAAACTGCTCAACTACATGGAAACTGAACAACCTGCTCCTGAATGACTACTGGGTACATAACGAAATGAAGGCAGAAATAAAGATGTTCTTTGAAACCAATGAGAACAAAGATACAACATACCAGAATCTCTGGGACACATTTAAAGCAGTGTGTAGAGGGAAATTTATAGCACTAAATGCCCACAAGAGAAAGCAGGAAAGATCTAAAATTGACACTCTAACATCACAATTAAAAGAACTAGAGAAGCAAGAGCAAACACATTCGAAAGCTAGCAGAAGGCAAGAAATAACTAAGATCAGAGCAGAACTGAAGGAGATAGAGACACAAAAAACCCTCCAAAAAATCAATGAATCCAGGAGTTGGTTTTTTGAAAAGATCAACAAAATTGACAGACCACTAGCAAGACTAATAAAGAAGAAAAGAGAGAAGAATCAAATCGATGCAATTAAAAATGATAAAGGGGATATCACCACCGACCCCACAGAAATACAAACTACCATCAGAGAATACTATAAACACCTCTACACAAATAAACTGGAAAATCTAGAAGAAATGGATAATTTCCTGGACACTTACACTCTTCCAAGACTAAACCAGGAAGAAGTTGAATCCCTGAATAGACCAATAGCAGGCTCTGAAATTGAGGCAATAATTAATAGCCTACCAACCAAAAAAAGTCCAGGACCAGATGGATTCACAGCTGAATTCTACCAGAGGTACAAGGAGGAGTTGGTACCATTCCTTCTGAAACTATTCCAATCAATAGAAAAAGAGAGAATCCTCCCTAACTCATTTTATGAGGCCAACATCATACTGATACCAAAGCCTGGCAGACACACACACAAAAAAGAGAATTTTAGACCAATATCCCTGATGAACATCGATGCAAAAATTCTCAATAAAATACTGGCAAACCGGATTCAGCAACACATCAAAAAGCTTATCCACCATGATCAAGTGGGCTTCATCCCTGGGATGCAAGGCTGGTTCAACATTCACAAATCAATAAACATAATCCAGCATATAAACAGAACCAAAGACAAGAACCACATGATTATCTCAATAGATGCAGAAAAGGCTTTTGACAAAATTCAACAGCCCTTCATGCTAAAAACACCCAATAAATTCGGTATTGATGGAACATACCTCAAAATAATAAGAGCTATTTATGACAAACCCACAGCCAATATCATACTGAATGGGCAAAAACTGGAAAAATTCCCTTTGAAAACTGGCACAAGACAGGGATGCCCTCTCTCACCACTCCTATTCAACATACTGTTGGAAGTTCTGGCTAGGGCAATCAGGCAAGAGAAAGAAATCAAGGGTATTCAGTTAGGAAAAGAAGAAGTCAAATTGTCCCTGTTTGCAGATGACATGATTGTATATTTAGAAAACCCCATTGTTTCAGCCCAAAATCTCCTTAAGCTGATAAGCAACTTCAGCAAAGTCTCAGGATACAAAATTAATGTGCAAAAATCACAAGCATTCTTATACACCAGTAACAGACAAACAGAGAGCCAAATCAGGAATGAACTTCCATTCACAATTGCTTCAAAGAGAATCAAATACCTAGGAATCCAACTTACAAAGGATGTAAAGGACCTCTTCAAGGAGAACTACAAACCACTGCTCAGTGAAATAAAAGAGGACACAAACAAATGGAAGAACATACCATGCTCATGGATAGGAAGAATCAATATCGTGAAAATGGCCATACTGCCCAAGGTAATTTATAGATTCAATGCCATCCCCATCAAGCTACCAATGAGTTTCTTCACAGAATTGGAAAAAAATGCTTTAAAGTTCATATGGAACCAAAAAAGAGCCCGCATCTCCAAGACAATCCTAAGTCAAAAGAACAAAGCTGGAGGCATCACGCTACCTGACTTCAAACTATACTACAAGGCTACAGTAACCAAAACAGCATGGTACTGGTACCAAAACAGAGATATAGACCAATGGAACAGAACAGAGTCCTCAGAAATAATACCACACATCTACAGCCATTTGATCTTTGACAAACCTGAGAGAAACAAGAAATGGGGAAAGGATTCCCTATTTAATAAATGGTGCTGGGAAAATTGGCTAGCCATAAGTAGAAAGCTGAAACTGGATCCTTTCCTTACTCCTTATACGAAAATTAATTCAAGATGGATTAGAGACTTAAATGTTAGACCTAATACCATAAAAATCCTAGAGGAAAACCTAGGTAGTACCATTCAGGACATAGGCATGGGCAAAGACTTCATGTCTAAAACACCAAAAGCAACGGCAGCAAAAGCCAAAATTGACAAATGGGATCTCATTAAACTAAAGAGCTTCTGCACAGCAAAAGAAACTACCATCAGAGTGAACAGGCAACCTACAGAATGGGAGAAAATTTTTGCAATCTACTCATCTGACAAAGGGCTAATATCCAGAACCTACAAAGAACTCAAACAAATTTACAAGAAACAAATAACCCCATCAAAAAGTGGGCAAAGGATATGAACAGACATTTCTCAAAAGAAGACATTCATACAGCCAACAGACACATGAAAAAATGCTCATCATCACTGGCCATCAGAGAAATGCAAATCAAAACCACAATGACATACCATTTCACACCAGTTAGAATGGCAATCATTCAAAAGTCAGGAAACAACAGGTGCTGGAGAGGATGTGGAGAAATAGGAACACTTTTACACTGTTGGTGGGTTTATAAACTAGTTCAACCATTATGGAAAACAGTATGGCGATTCCTCAAGGATCTAGAACTAGATGTACCATATGACCCAGCCATCCCATTACTGGGTATATACCCAAAGGATTATAAATCATGCTGCTATAAAGACACATGCACATGTATGTTCATTGCAGCACTATTCACAATAGCAAAGACTTGGAATCAACCCAAATGTCCATCAGTGACAGATTGGATTAAGAAAATGTGGCACATATACACCATGGAATACTATGCAGCCATCAAAAAGGATGAGTTTGAGTCCTTTGTAGGGACTTGGATGCAGCTGGAATCCATCATTCTTAGCAAACTATCACAAGAACCGAAAACCAAACACCGCATGTTCTCACTCATAGGTGGGAACTGAACAATGAGATCACTCGGACTCAGGAAGGGGAACATCACACACCGGGGCCTATCATGGGGAGGGGGGAGGGGGGAGGGATTGCATTGGGAGTTATACCTGATGTAAATGACGAGTTGATGGGTGCAGCACAGCAACATGGCACAAGTATACATATGTAACAAACCTGCACGTTATGCACATGTACCCTACAACTTAAAGTATAATAATAATAAATAAATTATAAAAAAAATAAAAAAAAATGTAGACATCAAAAAAAAAAAAAAACTCAGAGATATTTTTCAATAATATTATGCTATGGTATAGTATCTGATTGAGATGCATATATTATAATGCTAAAAATTCCCCTAAAGTAGCCTGTAATCTGATGCCTAATGTTCATATCAACACGTTGTAAGCAAAATGTTTGAGTTTGATATTTTTGTAAAACTCCTCTAATCCTTAATAAAATGTATGAAGCAAGATGAAATATTTTTCAAGTATAAAATTAATTGCAAATGCATGCAGACTTGATGCAGATAACTCCCTAAAAGAATAGAACTATTTGTGAATGAACAAACATGATGAACCATGATGAACAAAGAATAATTGCTTATACTTACACTGCACTTTAAGTGGCCTACAAAATACTGTCAAATAAATTATCTAATTTAGTCCTTACAGTTAGCTATTGCTAACTTTATTAGTTAATAGTTACTTGTATAAGTAGCTTATACTTATAATACTTGTATAGCAAGTATTGTTTCCTTTTCATGTAAAATCATGAAGAAATGTGACTCAGAAAAATAAGTAACTCATTTTATAAGCAAGCAGTTGGTACAGGTACAACTGGATTAAAATCCAAAAATTCCATTACAAGTCATGTCATTTTCCAGGATATTGTACCACCTCTGTCAATAAAACAGATAATTTTCTTCATCACGTTTTCAGATAAGTCAAAGTATAAAGCACAGAAGTGTAGATCACAGAGAGTTTGTGTTTGACAATTGTGTTTATTTTTCATTTCAACATCATTTCAGTCAATGAGTTACAGTTACAGTTATAAGAGCACTTAGCTCTTATAAAATATACAATAAAATGATTTATTCTGTTTATTTTATTGAGCTATGAAAACTTCTTCAACTAAATGCAAAAATGAAAACGTGATTTATAGTTATATCTATAAATATAAATACATTAAAAAATATAATATTAAATTTCACCCAAAGGGAAAATCTTGAATATTTTTAAAGAAGAAATCTAATAAAATGATATACTATGATGAAAAAATACTTAAGTAATAGAGAAAATACAAATATTAAATATACAAATATTCTCATTTAATATTGTCTTTCTCAATGTGCAGTTTCCAATGAGAAGTTGTAAGGTATGCAAAAAAAAAAAAAAAAAAAAGCAATTTATGACCCATAGGAAGACAAAGAAATAGTCTTAAGGAAGTCCAGACACAAGATTTACTAGACAAAGACTTTAAATCAGCCTTTACAAACATGTTTAACTAAATAAAGGAAACCACGTCTAAACAATTAAAGAAGTGTAAAAAATAAATCTTATCAAATAGAATATATTAATAAAGAAATAGTAACTATTTTTAAAAAGAGAACCAAATGGAAATTCTGGAGATGAAAAATACAGTAACTGAAATTTTAAAATATAGAAAAACTCAGCAACATTTTGAACTGGTACACTTAAGAAACAATGAACTTGAATATAGGTCAAATTATATCTAGTCTGAGGAACAAAAAGGAAAAAAATAATAACAAGAAATTAACAGATATTTAGCAACTTGTGGAGCATCATCAAGTACCAGTATATGCACAATGGGAGTTCCAGAAAGAAAGGAGAGCAATGAGGGAGCAGAAAGAATATTGAAAAAAAAAACAATGGCTAACAACTTGCCAAATTTGATGACAAACTTGAATGCACATTTCCAAGAAGGTCAATTAAATCTAAGTAGGATAAACTAAAAAGTTATACTTGCAAGCACAATATAATCACGTAATTTAAAGCAAAAGACAAAAAGAGATTATTAAAAGGAGCAAGTGAATAGCAATTTATTATATACAGAAAACTTCAGTAAGAGTAACATTTAAATTCTTGTCAGAACCTATGGAGGCCAGAAGGCAACAGAATACAAAATTCAAAGTGCAGGAAAAAAAGATTTTCAAGCAAAAATTCTACATCTAGCAATACTTTTTAAAAAAGCAGAAAAGTTCTCTGTGTAGTTATTTAATGCATGTGTCAGATATACTATAAAAAGAGGACACAGTGCAATAAAATGAGAGCAATTATATACAAATATATATCAAAAAAGATGAATCAAGATATTCCTTGATAAACAAAAACTGAGAGAATTTGTTACTAGAAGAACTGCCATACACAAAACACATCTTCCTGAAGGAAGAACTTCAGGGTTAAACGGAAGGATACTAATTATTATGAAAATAAATGAAGAACATCAGTAAAGTTAACTAATAGGTAATGTGGAAGACAGTATGAAGAGATTTCTATTCATAACTTCTTTATTTTTCTATCTGATATAAAATAAAATGACTAAAAGAAATAACTATTTATTTATTTATCTCTTTATTTATTGAGATGGAGTCTCACTCTGTCACCCAGGGTGGCACGATCTCGGCTCACTGCAACCTCTGCTCCTGGGTTCAAGCAATTCTCATGCCTCAGCCTTTCAAACAGCTGGGATTACAGGCGCCCACCCCTACATCCAGTTAAATTTTGTACTTTCAGTAGAGTTGTGGTTTTGCCATGTTGGCTAGGCTTGTCTTGAACTCCTGACCTCCAAAGCTGAGGTTTCCCTGAAGAATAAGTCTACCTCAAGACTACAACTTTAACTACTGCCCAAGGGTTTCCTGCCTGTTGACCTACCCTACAGATTTTAGACTTTCCAAGCCCCACAATCAAGTACCCAGTTCCTTGATATAAACCTCTTCGATCACCAATTTCCAAGATTGTCTACCTTCCTAGTCACCACCTTCCCTGCTGGAACCAATGTCTTCTCAAGACTAAATCTCAGATCTATCAAGTATAATTTTCAAAATATTAAAACCATAATTAGAATATAAATATGAAATGATCCCATATCAATGTTTGTTTACCACATTCACAGAAGGAAACCAAAAGTATTATAGGATAACAAAGAAGATATAAATACTTATGTGTGTATATATGTGTGTGTATGTTCAATGAAACACACATACCGATAAATGCTGAAATAAATTGAATAGTTTAATAAAAACATGCTAAACATCCTACATGACAATAACTTCATATATTTTAATTATAAAATTAATTGTATCTTTTTTGCCTTATTATCAAATTTTGGATAAATTCTTATGCATTCCCTGTAAGAGTGCTTTCATCTATCAGGTGTCAGAAATGTTCTCGGTATTTCTCACTTGGTGTAGAACTTTCTTGGATGTTGATGTTACACTGGCTTATTGGTTTTAAGCCTTCCACTTCCCTCTCTGAACAGTCATATGATATCAGCTTGATGGTTATTTCTCATTTACAAACAAATTTGTGTTCATGGTACTCTGTTTTCTAATTATGCTAAAGGACTAAGTTATATGTGTTTTTATTTGCTCTCCTTCATTGATTTCAGGCTTTTTTTTTTTTTAAGACACAAGAAAGAATTCCAGTTTTCTAAGGCAACCGGGAATTTATTCTAAGGCAACCCAGGAACTTACATTATGTTATATATATTTCTGTATATATTTATTCTATTCTAAGGCAACCCAGGAATTCATATTATGTTTATATATATATATATATATATATATATATATGTCTGTATATATTTACTAATGTTAAATAAATCTATTTGATGTGAAATACATGATTTTTGTCTTCTCTACTCTGAACCTTATCTTTCTATGTTTCTATGTACCTATATTTCCCTCATATAGTCTTATTGCATTATCTCTTTCTTTCTACTCAGACAGGATTAATTTTCAAGAAAGATTTAAGACACTTAAAAGTGTTTACAATCACTGTGCTTTTTCTTCTATGGCTAGGCTATTATCATTTAATCTTTTATGTTTTAATTATAGAAGTAAAATCAATGGCCTGTGTTAAAATAATTTCAAGGGTCAGCAAGTAAATGAAGAAAGTATAATTTGAGGCATGTGAGGTTTCCTGAAACTCCTGCAGGGTATCAAGCAGCAGCCTACTCGTAAGTCTAAACTAGAAGCAAAGACTGAGACAATCCATTTAGAATGTCTAGAAAAGAGATTATTGTGTCTTCATCTACTTCTCCCTATTCTCCAGTCTCCCAGAAAACTTACTCACTTGGGGTTGTAAAAGAACTTGGAATGAGTTTTCCTATGATATGACTGCTAAAGAATATTTCTTGAATGTTCTGAGATAGGGGAGAAAATTTCCAGATGAAAAAGAATCTTGGAATTCTAATCAGAAATAGATTTCATAATTTTCTCTGTTTGTCTTTTATTAGCTTTTTCTCTGATGCCACTTTGATGTTTAGTGTCTACCTATAATTTCAAATACAGGTATTTTACTTTCGCCAAGAGTCTGGCTTAAAGTCTGTCTGAAGTCTTCCTGTTTTCATTATATTCTTTCTGTCATCTATGATCAGTAAGGAGATGATTACATGAAGATCCTGGGCAGACACCACCCTTGTCCTCAGTCCTGCGTAGATTTGTGAGGCATTACTTCTACTACCTCATGGTTTGTGGCATTCCGGGCACCTGAAGTGAATTGTTCAGATGGGGGTAGCGGTGTAAGGTGAGGACTGACAATAGGAACAGAACATGTTAAACAAGAACCTTCACATGAAAGTTATGAGAAAGGACACAGGAGGAAATAAATGGAGCATCCTGTTCATTTTGACTGTTAGGAATCCATTTGTCTATTAGCATGATTTTAGGTATGTTCTAACTGTACTTATAATAATTTACAAAAAGCAATTACTGATGAAATACTACTTATAGATGGTAAAATAAACCAATAAAGATGAAAACCAAGCATTTATTTAAATTATTTAAGTTTACAGATTTAAATTAAGCATTAAACATATAATACTTGGGTTCATATTTGTGGAATCAGAATTTAAGAAAATTCACTCTGCCTAATTAATGTTCTATACAGTAATCATTAAGAATCCCTTGCCTATGTATCAGCTTGGCTCTTTTGTAAATTTTATTTAATTATAATAATAAATGCAATAGTTACATCTTTAACTTTTGCAATTTACAGCTTTTGTCTTACCCCTGCTTAAAAAATAAAGTGTTCATTATATGTCTTACATGCTTTCACAATGTTTCTATAAATAAATATTTCAAACTTATGCCTAACCATGTCATCACTACCTCAGTTGGTTAGATTTTTCCTACCTAGAATTGTCAAAAATATATGTTTAAAAAAGCAATTGAGATTGTGTATTACACAGACTGCCATCTTGAAGCAAGTCACTGTCTATGTTTAATCACCCGGCTTCAGTCACCTCTCTCCTTTTTTCTTAATTTTATTCTTTAGACCTTTTTTTGCTTTTTTGTTTTGTTTTGCTTTTAAAGGAGGTTGGCAGGATTCTGTTTTACATACACAGGGAATCCTGTATCCTGTTGACAATAAAGAGAGCCCCATGGTTCAGTTAGTTTTATGGTTGTATAAGTCAAAAACTTTTTAAAAACTTTTCGAACATGTTGAATGGTCACGAACAGTTCAAACAAATAATTTAAAAAATATATAACCATTACAATTTGATTTCTAGAAGTCCACTTTGATAGATACCTGCATTGTTTAATAAGAACAAACAATTATTTATTTTTTTTTAGTATTAGTGAGTTACATTTGACAACTGTATATTTTAAATCTCAAAACAATTTTGTTAAATAGTTATTATTATTAATTCTATTTTGTAGCTGGGATATTTGAGGTTTACAAGGGTTAAGCAACGTTTTCCAAGAAACATAACTAGCATGTGGTGAAGAGGACTCATGCCTAGCCAGTCCAACTCTGAAATCCATTCTCTTAACTATGACTCCAGCAGTATCAAACCATAACCTGAAGGTCTCTGGAGACCCCTTTAGGAGTCTCCAGAGGCCCTTTTAAAGGATTTTTTGGATAAAACTATTTTCCTAATAATACTAAGATGATATTTCTCTTTTTCAAGTGTATATAGTGATGTTTTCTGGAAGCTACCTCACGGGTGATATCACAACAGACTGAACGTAGAATCAGATATAGTAATCTAGATCTCTTCTATTGAGCCAGATATTAACATATTTGATAAGTTAAACACAATGTCACTTCTCTCTCATCTTTGTTTTTGGCAAAACATAACTATATTTTTTAAATATTGTTTATGTTACATAACAGATTATTTTTATTACTAAATACATACATATTTTAAGCATCTCTTTTAGTTTCTAATGCATTTAATAATATAGTGCACATGTATGAACAAAAAGTCCTTTTCATTCCCAAAATATTTTAATAGTTCAGTCACAATCTGAGACCAACTGGTTTGAAAACCATTAGGCTAATCTGTACTATTTATCACTTTTGATTATACATTTCAACATATGATAGAATGGTATCCTCTAAGAGTATTTTAATAGCAATATTACTAAGATTCATAGTTCAACTATTTTTAATTCACTATATTTTATTTTAAAGATTCTATTCTCCACTTTTACCAGGTGGTCATTCTATTCCACAAGGATTTTGCATTTTTTAAATTAAGTTGCAGGACTTTAGTAAAACCAATTGTCACCCTAAATGTGTTGGTTCTTCTTCCTCATTTCATCTAAATACTCATATCAAGTACCATTGGCAACTTAACATTCTCAGTTTTCTCTACAACTAATAGGCAGTTTTGCAGTATGAAGCTACAGCAGAAGACCCATCAATCAAATGAATGGAACCTTGACTCACAGAGAAGTAAATTCTTGGTAACTATCGGGATGTAAACCAAAAATAAAATTCTAAGCACCTCCCCTCAATCATCTGAATGGACTTACTGCTCACTCAGGACTCTTAAAATTTAACCTGTGGGACTGCTTCAGGCCATGATGGGAAGTGGAGGTCAGACATGCCTCCTTACACCTCTCAGGCATTAACATGGACAGGGACTTCAAGTCTGATAACAAACATTTTACAACCTATTCTCTCTGAAGCCTATTACCTTAGGGCTTCCTGTGCAAATAAGAAATTTGGTCTCTACAATCCTCTATCTTAACCCAGAGATTCCATTCTGTTGATCCCAGGTCTTTAAATAAACTCAACCAATTGTCAACCAGAAAGTTTTAAAATCTACCCATAAGCTTGAAGCCCCCACTTTCTGGACCAAACCAATGTATTTCTTAAGTGTACTTGATTGATGTCTCGTACCTCCCTAAAATGTATAAAACCAAGCTGCACCCAGACTACGTTGGCCACATGTTCTCAGGACCTCCTAATGGCTGTGTCAGAGGTCATGGTCACTCATATTTGGCTCAGAATAAAGCTCTTCAAATATTTTACACAGTTTGACAGTTTGACAGGGAAAAGGCAATAAAATAAAGATTCTGTTACCCTTTTTATCTTGGCATTTGTTCTCATTAACACACTCCTAATTAATGGTCCCTGTCATAGGAGAACAAGGTCAGATGGAAAACAGTATGCAAGAGGTGAACAAAGAGTTTTTAGGTTAGTCTATGATGAAACTATAAAACTAGTAGAAAACGAGAGAAGACAAGATGAAACTTTTCAAGACTATCCAAATAGAGTCATGATAGATCCTTGGGAAAAACCATGAGCTGATGTTCACTGACTTTGTAAGAGATTCTTATGGCTATTGTTTAAACTCGTTTAAGCCATGCCGGATGTCAGCTCTATCCAAAAATGATGGATTTATAAAGTTCATTTGTGAGTGAGACTAAATATCTGTTTTTCTCAAAGCATAATTTCGAAGTGTTAAATGAATTCTACATAGAACTGACAAAAAAAATGTTTGACCTCAACGGGATGCCATTACAAGTTTAGTAAAATCATTAATGAGGAAAAGATTAAGCATTGATCACAGTATTAGCTAAATACTTAGCTAACTCAGCAATGACATTTACCAAGCTCATTTTCTTATTTTAAGAAGATTACACAAAATGTAAACATTAAACTCTTCTTCTCTAAGACAGCTAATGGTTCATTGGAGCTGCAACAGTTTCCTATAAAGATAAGAGGCAAACAAGCTCTTTTTCAATTATTATACTGTGATAAACTATATCTAAAAAATTAATATTGATAATAAAAGGAATAATGCATTATGTTGTATACTGGAGAGGTAGAAAGGAACCTCATACACAAAGGGGAAGTATCAATAGGTAAGATCTTTTTTATGAGAAGTGAGTTTTTGCAACTTTATTTTACTTGTTTCCAGAAAAAAAGATATAAGTTGTAATTAATATCTAAAGTTTTGTATTTATTCTTCTGAACTTGAATTTTATTTAATGTACAGAATAAATAATTTCTACAAAGACAAAAGTGTTGGTATGTTGTTGAAGGCATGTCTTGCATTTAATTTTGCTCTGTAGTTCATCTTGGCCAAATGGAGCTAAAGTACTGACAGCTCTTAGTCACGTGTATTCTTAGTGAACTATTCTCTTCTTAGTGAACTACCCCCAGTCTCTAGGATTGTCCCTCTCAACCCCCTTTACTCCACTCTTTCTTTCTTCAACTAAATTCTTCTGCCTAAAGCATGTTGGAGCTGGGATTTCAGGAACAATGAATGTTTAAGTATTAACATGCAGAGTATTTGTAATATGAATTATAATATATCTATTCACACTATGTGTTCTTTCAGAAATAATTAATAGTACCTAAAAGATAAATTTACCTTGAATTTAATCAGCTTCTTTCTTTATCAATTGATAGTAGACCACAACACATAAATGTGTAAGAGATGAACTAGATATTGCAGAAGGTGGAAGAACAGCGTTTGATGTAAGAAAGAGAATATCTTTGCATATATTATTTTAATAGGTAGTATGATGTAGATTATTTCATACACTGATCAACACCTTCCCTGATGCATCTATATGAATCTAAATGAATGGTTTACTTCTGAGTATGTAAAGGCAGTAATGAAACGGGTTTGGTCCAGGAAGAGCTAAGGAAGCAGTGCACTTTGGGAGTTGCAGTACTTCTTTCAGTGCTTCTGGCTGTAGAAAAATGTCGTCGATATTCTGGAATAAATCTCTTTCTCATAAGAAAATAATCAAGGACTGTTACTTTCAATCAATCATCCAGTTAAAATCTGAAATGATAACAATAAAAAAACCTCTAGAATTGGTCTGACACAATTTTGAATTTAAGGGATGAAAGATCTCTGGAACACGGGGGAAGAAAATATAAGGTATCCTGTAAAACAAGGAAAGTCATTCTTTACTCAGGAACAATGAGTACTGAAATTTTAGAACAATGGCAGATATTTTTAGGGAAAAATGTTGTGATTCAATATAACATACTCTTTATGATATTGTATTTCATATGTTTATGAAACAGAAGAACTTGCTTTGATATATAATAACTCAGATATACACACATCTCTATAATATATAAAGTGAAATTTGGTCAATGGAATTTGAGAGAGGAATCAAGTAAATAATTTATGATTAGGGATGTTATTATAAAAGTAGAAGCAGTGAATATTGAAATTAAATAAGAAAAACTTCACTCTAAATAAATGTTATGAATATGGATACAAATATGACTACAAATAAAAATATAAGTATCTATAAAGAGTTATAAAATACTTCTCAGTAATCTCAGTAATCACTGAGGTATCCAAATCATTCGATTATGAATATTGTCATTGCTCCTAAGTATGCTATCCTGTATGGGTTACTTTCTTCCATGAGGCATTTGTATTTGATGTCTGCAGGCTCTACATACCGGGGAACACTTTGCAATAAACATCTATCCACTTGATGTTTTTGGATACTACCCAGGTAGGTCCCAAATACATACAGTGTCACAACTTTACAGAAAGCTTTTATCCATTTTCAGGTGAGATAGAATTTTTCCCAACACCTAGTGCCTCGCTGGCTCTTCTGCTAACTTTCTAATGTGATCTCTCCAAGAGAACACTGAACTTTTCCCTTGATTCCCACGTACTTCATAGACATTAAAACAGAAGCTCAAAGTCAGCAAAGGCATGGGCTTTCAGAGACTCACAGGATTTTGAGTTTTCTACCTCTATGGATTTCTGCTTTCATTCATATATTTGGCATATAGTAATTTTCTTTACATTCCTTTTAGCTCAGAAACACATTGAAAAATATAGTTTTTATGACGTTTCCCTTATGCAGAATAAATAAGTTCTGGAGATTTAATGTAAAGCATGGTGACTGTAGTTTAGAATATTGTATTATATATTTGTAATTTGCTGAAAAAGATCTTAAATATTCTCACACACAAAATATGGTAACTCTGTGAAGTGATGGATTTAATAACTAACTTGATTGTGGTACATTTGACAATATATACATATGTCAAAACATCATGTCATATACCTTAAATATAGGCAATTTCTATTTTCAAATCATAGCTCAATGAAGCTGGAAAGAAATCTATAGATTTACTTTTATTATTATATATAGAATTAAATTTACTTTGCAACAAATTCATTTTACTTCATTGGTATTGTTTTCCCTAGAAATGTTAACCTTCTTCTTCTTAGGAATGTATAATAAAATGTTAGAATTGGCATATTTTCTACATTGTTCAACTTACATTATTTTTTGATTTGTATCATATGCATCCTCTTTAAACAACAGTGGCTGGGCTATAGGTAGCACATATGGACTAAAGGAAAGCTGAGGACCTCTCTGGCCTATCATGCAGATAGGATCAGCCAATCTTATTCTTTGCCCTGGAAGCATAAAATAAGAAACACAAAAATAATTAGGCAATAATTGTTAGAAGCTACAGTTAAGAGATCATTGCTAGTGTTCAGACTGCATAGTCATCCTTGGGAGACTGACCTAAAAATGAGATAAAGAAGCTAAATAGTGGTAAGCAAGAAAATTTGGGTGTGCAAAGTAGAAGTGAGAGCCAGGATCCAAGATATTTTTAGCTCCCAGATATGTCTTACATATAGAACCACTCGCAAAACTCCATCTCAAAGAAGCGCTATTTCATTAAAATCAAAAATTAACACTTACTGCAAATGAATCCTGTGTCAGGTAGTATTCCAAATGGTTCACAAGGATTAACTCGTTTTATCTTCCCAACTACTTTAAGAGGTTGGGACTACAGTTATTACCACTCTACATATGGGAACACCAAGGCAGAGATAAGTTAAATAACTTTTTCTTAAGGCCATAGAGTGAGCAAATGATGCCTCCCAAAGACTAATCTTTGCAGTCTCCTTTGAAAGCCTGAACCCTGAACCTTGGCTATAATGTATTGACATCCATTTACCCTTCCTGTATTTGCATTTCAGGATCCCTTACCATGTCACGTGTATCTTTATAGTAAATATGCCTTTGCTTGTGCTAGTTTAAGTGTGCTTTTCTTCTCACGAACAAGTCTGCCTGAACATATTCCTGTGTGTTTCTATAACAACCTGAATTTTCTCCAGGCAAATGTTTATTACATAAGTACTCTACTGTTACATTGCTTTTCTGTAGCCAACAGATCTCTGTGGCAACAAAGCCCTGCTTGAGTCAGGGTTTATCATCATATCCAAATGTCTAACAAAATATACGGCACACAGTATGCCTTTGTAAACATTGTTGAAAGAAATAAAAGTGAATGAATGCTGCTGACTCATTAAAGAACACATACAAGAAAAAGAGAAGAAAATAAATATTTCAGTTTACTAAAGATGTTTGAAGTGTTTCCCCAGAAGTTTTATTAATAACTTAATTCAACAATTGTTTATCGAGTACCTACCACAAACCAAACATTTTTTTTGCAATTTTAACAGCAAAAATAAATTTTGATTTAATTTAATATATCGCTAGTTGTAGGAGACATAACTCTTAGCAAGACAAGTATGGTTCCTTTCTCTACGGAACTTAGAGTCCAGCAGTGGAGAGACAGATAGTGAAAGAAATAGTTACAATAAATCATGCCAAGTGTCTGATAAGCAACGTTCAGTATCCTGACGAAGGCATAAAAATAATCATAATGGCCAAGGGGAAGGTTACACAAGGAAGAGAATTTTCATCTAAAGCCTAAAATGTAAGTAGGGTTTAGTGGATAGGGAAGTGGGTAGAAGACTGTTAAAGGTAAGAAGCACTCTGGGTAGAAGCTCCAAGACTGTCATGCTCATGAAATCAGATACAAATTTAATCAATGTATATTTTATGGATAATCAGGATATATACAACATCTACACAATATTCATTCCACACACTGTAACTGTAGCTTCTATGATCACAGAACCCAATAGGAAACAGAATCCTAAGAGAAATGATTATCATCATAGCAGCTTCCACACCATGGGAGTTAGCAGTATCTCAAATGAAACCCCATTCATAGGAATAGTTTCACAAAGATTCTGTGAGCATTAAAATTTTATCCAAAATCACTTCTCATCTCCCATCCCTCTCCATCACTTACTGCAATCCCTTCCCTCTATTTGACATAGAAGATAAGGCTGAAGTGATTGCTTTTAGGGAGGCTTACAATCTTTTTTTTTTTGTCTTGTGTGGTCTCCAATTCCCTCTTTTTGAGAAAGAAAAAAATAGCCTTGAGAGTTTTCATTTGTTATGACATTAAGAGCTAGGCCATAGCTTTTTTCTTTTAAATGTACACAATTTCAGGAAAAATGACATCTGAGGAGGCACTCCGTGATCGTGATGCAAGCTGACACCTTTCTAACTTTCACTGGGTACAGATAAAACAAGAAACTGTGCAAACCACAAATGTGACCGATTTCCCTCCCTCCCGTCTCGCCTCAGTGAATGCTGCTTCTTTACCAATCATGGCTCCAACTGTTACTCCTCCTTTCTCAATGAAAACAACAACAACAAAACCGAAAAATCCAAGATACCCAATTATAGAATTATTACCTCTTTCTGAGAACACCCAGTTCAGAGAAAACCTCTGCTTCCTATAGCCCTTGAAAAAATCATTCATAACAAGCCATAATCCTTTAACAATTCCCACTTAATTCTGTTTGCAGAGGCCTTCATTGTTGCACTGTGGATATGTTCCTGGTGGTCTATAGCCAGACATTTTATTTGTTTACTCCATGCTGTGGGGAAAAGAGAGATCAGACTGTTACTGTGTCTATGTAGAAAGAAGTAGACATAAGAGACTCCATTTTGTTCTGTACTAAGAGAAATTCTTCTGCCTTGAGATGCTGTTAATCTGTAACCCTAGCCCCAACCCTGTGCTCCCAGAGACATGTGCTGTGTTGACTCAAGGTTTAATGGATTTAGGGCTATGCAGGATGTGCTTTGTTTAAAAAGTGCTTGAAGGGCAGTATGCTTGTTAAAAGTCATCTTCATTCTCTAAGCACCCAGGGAGACAATACACTGTGGCTGCAGGGACCTCTGCCTAGGAAAGCCGGGTATTGTCCAAGGTTTCTCCCCATGTGATAGCCTGAGATATGACCTGGAGGGAAGGGAAAGACCTGACCATCCCCCAGCCTGACACCTGTAAAGGGTCTGTGCTGAGGAGGGTTAGTGAAAGAGGAAGGCCTCTTTGCAGTTGAGATAAGAGGAAGGCATCTGTTTCCTGCTCCTCCCTGAGCAATGGAATGTCTCAGTGTAAAACCCGATTGTATGTTCTATTTACTGAGATAGGAGATAGGAGAAAACCGCCTGAAGGCTGGAGGTGAGACGTGCTAGCGGCAATGCTGCTCTTTAATGCACTGAGATGTTTGTATATGTGCACATTAAGGCACAGCACCTTTCCTTAAACTTGTTTATGACACAGAGACCTTTGTTCGCATGTCTTCCTGCTGACCCTCTCCACACTATTACCCTATTGTCCCGCCACATCCCCCTCTCTGAGATGGTAGAATTAATGATCAATAAATACTGAGGGAACTCAGAGACTAGTGCCAGCGCAGGTCCTCCCTATGCTGAGCGCGGGTCCCCTGGGACCACTTTTCTTTCTCTATACTTTGTCTCTGTGTCTTATTTCTTTTCTCAGTCTCTCGTCCCACCTGACGAGAAACACCCACAGGTGTGGAGGGACAGGCCACCCCCTCATATGCATTTTATGAACTTCAGCTGTCTTTCATAAACACTGAAACTTTGACAGCACGTATCTTTAAGCAAAACATCAAAATCTTGCAATTAATAGTTTTTTCTACAACCTTATTTGCAGAGCTGACAAATAATTCTGCAGACACACTTCTTTAAAGAAATTTTTGAATTTATTTTTTTTTACTCAATAATCAGGGAAGGAAAAAAGAGGAGCCATTCAAACCATTGTAGGCAAAAGACAAAGGGAGGAAGTCTGCTTTAGATATTGGTCATCTCTATAATGAAGAATGTAATTAAACATGTTGAAATGTAGTAGATGGGGGAGAGCAGCAGTGGTGGTGAAGCCTGAAGCAAGCAGGGATCATCTCATGAGATGCCTTGGAGACCACGCTACAGTTTTTACACATTAGTCCACACAGAATGCCAAAGAGCTGAAAATTGTTAAGCTGGGGAAAGACACAATGAGGTGTGAATTTTGAAAGCGTCTCTTTGGGACTAGCATCCATAATGGAATGATATTGGAGAGATGAAGGTCATTAGGAGGCAGCTGAGTTGAGGAATGCTTGTGTTTATGCAGGGACAGTGGAGAAGGAAGGGAGTGTATACACCTAATATTAAGAGGTAGAAATGCCAGGGCTGTAGGAGTGTTTTTGAATGGGAGAGGTGGAGGAATAAAGAATCACATCAAAGGTTATATATTCGGGAATAGAGAAGATGATACAAAGATGATACTACTCTGGAAAGCTATTAAGGGAAGTACATTTGGAGACAAAGAGAAGTTCAGTTTTAGATGCAGAAGCAGCAGTGCCGGCGGCATTTGAGAGGAGGGTCTCAGAGTCAGCTGAATATATGGGTCAAGAGCTCCGCAGAGATGTCCCTGCTGAGGGTAGAGATTTGGGAATGGGCAACATGTAGGTAATAACTCAAGTCGAAAGAGTAACGGTTGGTGCCCAGGGAGAGTGTACATAGGCACCTTGAACTCTAATGCTGCCGGACCCAGGAAAAAAAATACAGACATGTAAACTCATTCCCCATATGAATGCATAGGGAGTGGAAGAAAAAAAACAAAGAGTTCATGCCCTTCCAAGAGATTGCTAAGAAAAATAAATATGAATTGCATATGATCTGGAAAAAGACTCCCCAAAAAAGGAACCAAGGGGAAAGGACAGGATAGTTTTTAGGGCACCACTCTGAAGAACGTTCACACTTTCATAATAGGTTGATAAAATGGAACATAAAAAGTGGGTAAGAATTAGAAGGAGAAAACCATGAGAGCGTGGTGCCACAGAAACGATGAAGGATGGTATTTTAAGGAAGCAGAAATGCCAGTAGTGCCCAATGCTGGGATCCTCTTAAATAAGTTATGGCTTTGAAAGGTCACGTTAGCCTTAGTGATGACAATGTGGTTTGGGCTGACTGGCATGAGGAGCTTCTGAGAAGCAGCGTTTTTAGAATCTGTTTTTAGGTTGAGGATTTAAAGGGATAAAGGGACAAAAGACAAAGTCAGCAATTGTAGCCAATCTATTCGATGTTCTTTGGAATAACAGTATATAACATAGAATAATATACCGAGATATTGAAAAATAAACTATGTTCACAAACTGTTTGATACCCTTTCTTTGCAGAAATAGAATCTAATTCCTCTCCTCGTTTTCGCTTATGCGCCTTCTACTGCAGTCCAATAGGTGGCGCTGAAGAGCCATAGCCGGCTCACCCTCAGGTAGGCTGATGACTAGTGAAGCATACCAGGTGATGCAGGAAATGGCAGGATAAGATTCTGTTGGGGTGTGCACTGAGGCCTCGGGGGAAGGGGAGCTTAAGGGGTAGCACCCGTTCCTCATCCTGAGCTGGCAGGAACACGGTCGGCTTCCGTATAATGCCCCTGTTGCAGGACTCATGACCCTCAGTTCCTAAAGACTTTGTCCTTTGTTTCCCAGTCACAGTGCTGATAGGTCCAGACTCTGCGACTTGTCTGTCCTGCATTGCTGCTGCTCTGTGTGGGAAGGGGAAGTTGGGCTCAAACCTTTATATAAAGGCTCGCTTTCAGCGGGCATGGTGCAGCTACGAAAAGTGGAGAACTCTCTGGGTGCATATGCGCCAGACCCCAGGATAAAGAACCACTGCTGCAACCACAACAGAGGATGGGGGTGGGGCAGGAGAGCACCCTTTCTCCACCTCTGTTCCCAGGCATCAGTGCTGCCCCCTTCAGTGACTGGCGCTGCACCCACGTTTTCTTTGTCCCAAGAGGGATTCTCTCAGGCTTTGTTCCCTTCTCCCTGAGGGGTGGTCCACACCCAGGATTGTATTACTCAGTGACCCGCTAGTCTCCTGTGCATGCCAAAGGCAGACTGAGTTGTGCGGTGTGTTTGGGAGGGATCTGGTGGTGAAGTGACTCAAGGGCAGAAGAACCCGTGCAGAGCAGTGGCCCACCATGAATGCACCATCAGTATCGCATCTGTCATCCGGGTTCAGGCCTTGTGGGGAGTACAGCATGCCCGCATGAGCTGGCCACGTGGTTCTGCATCTCCCAGGAGTTCCCAAATCGTCACAGATAACATTGCCTTGGGTTATGAGGGCAGAGGGGCTTCCCCACAGTGTAGCAGTCAGCAGATTGTCGCAGAGGTGAGGGGAGCAGCAGAGAGGCACTCCTACCAACTCTTTCCACAGGGCTCTGAGTTCCTTGGGAGTCAATCTCTGCAGACTCCTGCAGCTTTCCTTTTCTGCATCCCAGCTTTTCCCATAGGCACTCCAACAGGTCCTGGCTTTCTTCCCTCAGTTTTCCATTTGGAACGTGTCCTTCACCACTAACATTTATCTTCTTCATGGAGACAACTGGCAATCCATGGGTCTAGTCAGACATCTTGAAAAACAATCTTCTATGTTGTTGGAATTTTATGGTCTGACAATGCGAATGGGTACAGGAGTCGTGTTAAGTATTCTGGACTGGTGATGTCCATTATGAATGCCATGTCTTTTGTCAGGTCTGAAAAATGTTCACTCAGTATTTCTTTGAAAGTTCTCTGTACCCTTTGTTTTTATTCTTTCTATAACTTATATTGCATATACACTGGACATTATTATTCTATTCTCCATCTCTCAATCCATTTTTTCCATTTTCCATATATTCCATTTTGATCACACTCTGCATTTCATTCTCAGCAAAGAATCAGTTCTAGGGGACATTTATTCTTTTCTTTGCCTTACCTAAACTGTTATTTAAACCATCCACTTATGTTATCATTTCAATGGCTGTTGTTAGTATCAAGATTTTATTTTTCAAATCTGTCCTTTTAAAAATACTGTCATCCTCTCCTTTAATCTTCCATTTTTACAATTTTGTTTTTATCATCATAAATATCATTATTTTCTAATGTTCATTTAATTTTTCTGTTACCTGAAATTTAGATTAGTTCATTATATGTGATGCATTTTGTTTATGGGAGATTATTTTTAGTTTGTTTTTTTTTATTTCAAATCATCCTGTTTTTGAATCTTATGTGACCTGGACTGAGGGTGTAACTGTCCACACCAATTTGGCATTTGCTTTGCCAAGTGTCCAAGGCTCTCTTTGCCTTAGGACTGCCTAATGTGTTATTTATTCAGTGTAGGGCCCTGAGCTACTCAATAACATGCATTTACATCACAGACTGATTGAGGGCATAACTGTGATTCTGAAATGTTAAGGATCCCAAGTCAAGAAAGACATATTTCCATTACATCTACCTCTTCTAAGACACTTATTTATTTATTTGTTTATTTATTTTTCTGGAACAACTGTTACTGAGGAGGTATCCAGTTTTATATAGAAGACTCATTTGCAATTTCACACAGACATGACTTTGCAGTTGATTTCTTGAGATTTATCTTATTTTATTCTAAACTCATCTATACATTTAAAGACATAGTAATTTTTTGAGTATTTTAAAGTATTTTTTAGTGAGAGGGTTTTGGGGTTATGTAGTCTATGGAATGTAGTTCATGGAACAAACAGAAATTTCATGACTTAATTGTTGAAGTAATCTTTCGTTGAATACTTGCAATTTGGAAAAAATCTATGTTGCATGATCAGTTTAGTGTTCTACACTTTGCTTATTGAGCTTCCTTCAGTGATTTACGTTTCTTTACTTATTCATGGTTTTGTGTTCCTCTCAAACCTCTACAGATAAAGCTATTAGACTCTCTAGAATAGAGGCAGACAAAAACAAGTAGAACATACTAAATTTTCTGATATTGAAACCTGCTGTAGAAGAATTGACGATCCATTAACTTTGTACTGAAGAATACAGCGGATTTCTTTCTGCCTCTAGGACTTACTGTGTGAGTTATCGTCCTTTCTTCTCCTCAGGTACTAAAATGAAACTAACTCCACCATTGAAATTTTCCTTTAGGCCCAGCAGGATTTTAAGTTTGGGGCAACTTCTGATAATAACAAGCAAAATGTAGAAAATGAGGTTCTTCTCAACATGATTTACACACCAGGTTATGGAATTTATTTTTAGGAAAGGAGACGTAAACCAAGCCAGGGCTGCTCAAGATGCCAATACTACAGAACTTGAACATTTTTTCACAGTAAGAAAATAATGGAATTTGTTTATCTTTTGGCTTTAACATATAGCGATTCTCAAAACCAATGGCCACTACAGAGTAAGGTGTCATTTACAAATAGGAATGAACGAATGGCAAACTAAGACATTAAATAATTTGGCTGGGCGTGGTGGCTCACACCTATAATACCAGCACTTTGAGAGACTGAGGAGGGTGGATTACCTGAGGTCAGGAGTTCCAGAGCAGCCTGGCCAACATGGTGAAACCCTGTCTCTACTAAAAATACAAAAATTAGCTGGGCATGGTGGCAGACACCTGTGATCCTGGCTACTCAGGAGCGTGAGGCAGGAGAATCTTGTGAACCTGGGAGCCGGAGGTTGCAGTGAGCTGAGATGGCACCATTGCACTCCAGCCTGGGTGACAGAGCGAAACTCCATCTCAATAAATAAATAAATAAATAAATAAATAAATTTGAAATATAATCTTGCAAATGTTAACAAATATAAAAACAATTACTTCTTTCAACAAATAAAAAGGCTAACACAATTTTGACGCTACTGAGGATTTCCATTGATTTCTGTTTATGAGTATTCCTTCTTTCTTGCTTTCCACTCCATTTATTCAGTTAGAAAAGGCAAGTCTGCTTATTTTCAAAATCTTCATTTCCCTATGGTAAATTGAAAACCAAGAAAACAATTATGGAAGAAGTGGCAGAGTGAAATGCAATAGTCACTCATGCTATTTAAAGTTTTCCTGAAGATCCATTTTCAATTGCTTCTTTCTCATTTAAATGCTTCGTGCACATGTACTCAAAAACCTGGGGTCTAGAATTTGAAAACTTGTTTTGACCAATGTATAAAGTGTCTCCTTAAAATATCACACTAAAGAACAGAGTCCTAGAGAGTACATAAAAATAGTCTTTCTTTTTTGGTCTTCTAAGTTTTGCAATCTAATGTTTAGATCAAAATCAAAGATAATTTATATTGTCTTAAATTATGAGTATAATAAATCATATTTAATTGATCATTATTATTTTATGTATCTGAGGGGAAATTTCAGCAACTGGTTCATAAATAGAGTGGATAAATAGAGTTTTATGTCTACATATTTGGAAAAAAAGAAAAAAATGAAGTCACCTCCATTTAATCATATTGCAGCTTTATTTTGAGAAAGATTTGCTTTGCTTGTTTTAAATTAGGACACAGAAGAGAAAAAGTATAATAATGCCTTTCAGATAAGTAACAAGAATGGTGCATTCTTGTGTTGCCATCTCTGTTTAGCATCAATGAAGCTACAGGCTCAGCAGCATAAAAGCAATTGTCTCTTTAAGAGCTAAATCTTAGTGCACAGCATTAGCAATAGCCCCAAGGCAACAATGAAGATGTTTTCAAAGTATTGCTTGGGAATTTGTCAGTGATTCTCATTGACATTAATGGGAGTTTTATAGGCAGTTTTACTCCCTTCACTTTGAAATGTGTAAGAGAGAGTTTCTGCAAGTGTTTTGTGAAGCCATTTTACACATTTCATGAAGAAATACTTTCAACTATGAAGTTGTCTAAAAAATGTTGAAATAACTGTTGATCTGGGGAACACAATCAACCATAAATCTTGGTATCCACTTTAATCAAAGTGGTTATTTCAATTTTTAATAGTTGATATTTTATCCTTCCTCTCCTTTTCAAATTTCAGCTTTTTGTAATGGATAATTCATTTGTAGCTGGTATGAATTGATACACTTGTAAGAGGACCGATCTACTTACACTATGTAACTGGACATAACACATGAAAATGAAATACCAAAATGTTTATTTTTACAGTGGTGAGCATTGATATTAGTTATCCATTGACTTATTTATAATGCTTAGCACTTCACTAGACACAGTGAATATAAAAGTGGTAAAATTAATAGAAATCAAATACTCATAACAGAAGTGCTTGCAAAATCATAATACGAAAAGCACCATGAAGAGATACATACATAATAAGAGGGATAATAGGGAGGTCCAGGCAGGATCTGGAAAGAATAGACCTTCAGCTGTGCTTTAAAGAATGAGTTGGTGTTGTTATGGTAATGAAAGGATGAGGAAAAACATGTCCCAAAAAGGGGATATCAAGTGAAAAACAGTTTTGTGATAGAAAGGATTATAGCAACTACCTGAAATTTTTAACAGGACACTGTGGCTTGAGTGGGCAAGGGTAGGAAGCCATTACCCATAAAGAGGCAGGGATGGTAGCAGAGATCAGACTATAGAGATTTTAGTACATGATGTTAAAAAACTTGTTTATTAGGTGGGAGAGTGCGTGTGAGAATGAAAGGGGAAGATCCCCTTATAAAACCATCAGATCTTGTGAGAACTCACTCACTATCATGAGAAGAGCATGGGGGAAACGGCTCCCATGATCTAAGCACCTCCCACCTGATCCTCACTTGACACGTGGGGCTTATGGAGATTACAAATCGAAATGAGATTTAGGTGGAGAGACAGAGCCAAACCATATGAAATGTCAATGCTAATAAATCATTAAGTAATAAAATGGCTGAAATTATATATAAATATATAGGTGTGTCTAGACAAGTATATATAGAAGTGTACATTGAATTTAACAAAAGAGAACGAGCAATGGTGATATTGGAAAAGGTATTTGCATTTGTAAGGTCAGAAAAAATAATCTCAATCATTGGTTACGAACTGAGAAAGATTAGCAAACCGAAGGTTGGAAGGATCAAAGTCTAGAGGGTTGTGTGTACTGTATTTGATTCAGAAGAGAGTTCCTTGAGTTTGTGTAAATACTGATTATTATCATTCAGTACAGAAAAGCAATCGAAGATTCAAGAGAGCTCAGGGATAGTGAATACAGTAAGTCACTAGGAAGGGCAGAAGGATTTGCTTTTTTAAAAAAGATGGAAACTGACTTCCACTACAGTTAATGACAGGGAAGAGGAAATCTATGGGCCAGGTAAATTGACAGATTTGTCAAAGGAAAAGTTTTGGCCCAAGCTTAACAAATGAGTATATTTTGTATCCTGCACCTTTGCAGCCTAAAACAATCTTTAATAGTGGTATGTTTAAAATTAGAACTATATTATTGCTTGGCCCTCTACCTCTGTTTTCTGTCTGATCCCAATTTACGCTTCCCTGTTAGTTGACCGTATTGTGCACTAATGCTAAGGTGTGAAATTATTAAATTCTAACTTAATATGCACATGTATCTTTAACATTTGTTTTTTCTATATGCTGTTATTATTCTGACAGAAGATATCAATGTCATCTTGAACCATGTTACCAGTCTTTCTTTTCAACAACTTTTATGGGTATATAAAATATGTTCCCTCTTTCTCATATACACGCACACACATTCTTTAACCTTGAAACTAAAACAAAACTTTATTTCTGAAAAACAAAACTAACCATTTATAAAAGTGAAATGTTTCATACCCTGTCTGAAATGGTACCCTATTTTTCATACTCTCAGAAATGGCAAATTTTTTTTCATGATTTTGATTTCTCTGCTGCAAGTTAATACAATTTGATAAATGTTTCTGATAAATTTGTCTATGAAATGTTGTTTTAACCAATTTTGTGATTGAAAAGTAAGATGCTATCTAATATTATCTATGACACCTGGGTAAGAGGTCATTTACTGTGGAATATAGAGTTGATGTTTTAAAAAAGTAAAGGATATTTTAAATAACCCCTGGGAAAGTGAACTGGCCAAGGAAAATGAGAGAGATTGTGGGTTAGCATTAAGTTCCACTTGATATTGGAGATTATAAATCTTATTTTATTTTACTGCCCAAGCTTTCAAATATTGCAATTATGCAATCCTTAATCTATGGGAAAGTTTAAAAGTCCATATACATTGTGAGGTATTCTTATGTTTAAATTGAAATTTTCCTACTGGGATAGCAATATATGTTTATCTGTTTCTTCTTTGATACAGGGTAATATATTTCTCCTTGCCTCCTAGTGATAGATTTTTATTTGTACCCCAAAATTAAGATTGTTAGCATTTGGATTTCTCCCCTTTAGATAAAATAGTTTGTTTTAACCCTTTTTCTTCTTTGTCCTTTACTTATCTCAGTATTAAGTTATTGCTGGGTACTTTTAATGGCACAATTAAATTACCAACCTTTCCACGAGATTTCATCTCTTGTTAAGAAATAGGTGTGCCATGTTCTCCCTCTTTCCACTGTCTGTGAACAGAAGCTTTGTAATTTATCCGGTAAAGGCACCAGGAGAAGTGAAGCATCAGATAAAATCACAGTGCACTTTTTGGCGGTATGACAGGCATATGGAGGACTGTTATTAAATAAGTGAAATATTTCATGATGAGGAAAACTTTAAAAAGAGAATATGCATGAATTATAAGGAGAAATAAATCTTAAAGATAAGCTAGAAAAGAAAGGAATGTTAAAGACTACTATTACCTTTTCAACTAAAGAAAATAAATGTATTTGTTCTTATGTCTATATATATATATAAAAATATCAGAAAACAACACCAATTCAGCCATGATCTAACTTCTCACTTAATTTTGTTGTTATTATACTAGAAGATTTTAATTACTCTTATTGCCATTATGTTCTCAAGGTTGTGGCAACAGAAGTTCCCCAAGTGAGTTTCCCAGTAGGACAGCAGATGATGTAACTCAGCTGGCATTTAAATGGCCATAGGGGTCTACCACTTACCACATCTGTGACTTCTGAGGAGCTACTCAACTTCTTATCCTCAGTATCTTCCTCTGAAAATAAGAATAATTTATTCTTCAAAAGAATTTTTGCAAAGTAAATGACTAGTATATGAAAATTACTGAGTCAATTTTCTGACACTTAAGATTAATTAAATAAATAATAGTTTCTTTTCCTCTTCAGGGTTTCAGCTAAACATAATAAACTAACCTTGGGCTTTTGATAGTTATTCGTAATCATGCCAATCCAATAGTTTAACACTCTTCTAAGTTCCTCTAGGAATCCCGGAATACCAAAACAATTTAAGCTTTACTGCCTGAAAACTTTAAAGACATAGCCTTTCAAAAAATGTAAACCTATTTCTCATGGAACAAATATCATGATCAAAAAATTTTAGATTTGAAAAGTACTTTGAATCCTGGGTAGCTCAACCTTCCATGCAATGTAATGTTTTCTAAAGACCGCCAGCCAGGGTCTATTTGGACATTTCCTTGATAAGGAATTCATTTTGGAGGCTTTTTCAAGCTATTTGACACCTTTAATGATTACTACTATTATTATTGCAATGTAAGCGCGCAGTTTGCTTAGCTACACTAAAACCAAAAACCTCTCTTCCCCTATAGTGGACAGGAGCTTACATTTTACCACAGGTCTTTTCTATAGCCTTTGCCGGACTGTTTGGAATCTGTGTCATGCACTGGTGCTTCAGATAACTGGACAAAACTTATCCGTACAATTTGACAGTACCCTTTTCTGGCTTTTTCTAGTCTGGAATTCCACTTCTCTCATTTTCTACAAACTGCAGTTTCCCCAGTCCCCACTGTGGTAAGCAGAACAATGACTTTCCCCACCAAAGACCTCTAGGTCCTGATCCCCAGAACCTGTATATGTTACCTACATGGCGAAAGGGACTTCAAAGATGTGATAAAGGTTATGGATCTTGACATGGAGAGATTATTCTGGATTTTCTGAGTAGGCTTGGTCTAATCATGTGAATCCTTAAAACCAGAAAACCATTTTGGCTTTGGTCAGAGACAGATTTAATAAAGGGTCAGAGAATTAATGCATTGCTAGTTTTGTAGGTACAGGAAGCATCCATGAGCAAAGGAATGGGAATGGCCTCTAGAATTGAAAAAGGCAAGGAAATGGATCCTCCCCCAGAACCTCAAGAAAGAAACATAGCCCTGCCAACACCTTGATTTCAGCCCGGTGAAGTCACATCAAGTTTCAGACCTAAAGAACTGTAATAAGATATGTTTTCATTACTTTAATCCACTAAGCTTTTGGTAATCTGTTGTGGTAATAACAGAAGGCTAACATACCCAGCTTCTAGTTTTTCAAGCCAGTACAACTGTGAGTTTTCCATCTGAGTGCCTCTGCTTGGGAAGCCTAGAGTCTGCCCCAGGCAAGTTGGGATGCTGTCTTCTTTAGTGAATCGTGTGTAAGTTCCATCTTCGTTGGTTGATTCTATTTTTGCTCACTCTGCAGTGTCTTCAGAGAGTTGATCTTATAATTTATGCAGAATTTAAAGTTGTTTTATACCAGAGGGTTGATCAAATAGAACCTTATAGCTTATCAGCAGCAAAGTCTCCCATAACTTTAACTTTAAAATGTTTTTCTTTAATATTAAACCCAAATTCTTATCACAGTTATTGCTTCTAATTTTGTTCTTTGATACTTCACATAACTATGTCTAATCGCATTGAACATGGTGTAATTACTATTTGAAGAAAATCAAGATTTCCTCGCTAAGAATCTTCTTTTCCAGACTAAATTTTAGGTTTTTGTTATATGGTATGACTTCCAAATATTCCAGCTTAGAAAACTTTCTTGTATATATGTAAGCGGGAGAACATTCTGTGTGCATGTCTAAAGAAAGTTTACCCAGAATACTACACAATATCTCACATGAAGTCAGGCCAGTTCAGAATACAATGTGCAATAGCTTTATCACACTGAATATGGTGATGACAGATCAGTTTCCATCAGGTCTTGTGACGTGTGCTTTTGATTCAAACTAAGTGTAATGCATTATATTTTTCAATTTTAGTTACTCCTTGGTAGATTTCTTCATATCTTTGAATTTTTAGTATAAGAAGAAGAAAATAATAATTACAATAGCCATTATTAATTGAAGACCCATAAATTGCTAGGCTCTGGGTAAGGTCACATTCTTCTGTTACCTTATTTAATTGGTACAACAATTATGAAAAATGTTGGGCATCATTTCTATATTTAAAATTATATTATTTAATTTAAGTGAAAATATCTACATAAATAATATATTAAGTTTTCTGAATAACCAATTAAACTTAATTTCAATCAAAATTGAATTTACTTTTAAGATACAAATAGATAAATTACATAAATGAAAGACATTTTTTAAACAGTGAGAGTTTATTACTGTTGCAATGAGTATATTCAGCTCTGTGAACCAAAATCTGCAAGTTCTGGTTAATAAGAAATTTTGCAATGAGTTTATTTTCATTTCAAGCATAGTAATAGGCATTAAACTGTATTTGTCTGAAAGCCAAGTATTTATATGAGTTTTTTTTTTTCTATATACCATGCATGCATTTTCTCTAACAAAGAGAAACCCAGGTGTCACTGGCTCTCTTTTCATTGCTTTCCAAAATTTGACCAGTGTCTGTCCAACAAAAGAAGACTGGGTCCTTGAATAAGCCATCTCACTCAGTCACTCAGAGTAGCTCTTCAGAAAGAAGGGGGAAAATCTATTTGCTTTTTAAAAGAAAAACAGTTATCTAAGCCCTGATCTGGTTTCTACAGGAGCTTGGAGAAGGAGTTTCAAACTGCAGCCAGGCAGGTACTTGATAGACTTCACATTATTGGATTGACTATTTTTTCTCCCTTGTCACACCCGTATTTGTAAACTGTACAACTTGGTGACTGACAATGCCAAAGATGAACAATAAGCAGAGATTAGAGAAAGAGATGAAAAGACACTGTGTTGGAAGAGGAAAGCGATCAGCTTTTCATTATTCTATCAGAGCTTCTGCTTTGTGAGCGATAGATCACTGTCAATCACCAAGAAAGTAGGATGAGAGGAACACAAAAAATCTCATTTAAATAAAGTGTTCAGAGTGTTACAGGGATTCACAATCAGAAGAGGTGAAGACTTTTCCTGTCACAGTTACTAAAATACTCGTCTTTCCGGTTGATGTAAGATTATGCTAGATGATATGCATGTACACCAGTAAACCCTTATTTGCTTATAAAGTGTATTGTTATTCCAACAAGAGTAAATATAAGCCTCACTTACTGATGAGACAAATTGTCCTAGATTATTTCAAGAAAACTTGGGTCTTTTTAACAAAGTTCCCTTTCCTCTAACTGCCAAAACCTAAGGAAGGAATTAAAACTCAATAATAAAGGACCAGTATAGACATTTTTCAAAAGAAGACATACAAATGACTGGCAGGTATATGGAAAAATGCTCAACATCACTAATAATCAGATAAATGCAAATAAAAACCACAAGAAAATATCAGCTTATTCCTGTTACAATGGCTATTACAAAAAAGACAAAAGATAACAAGTGTTGGTGAGGATGTGGAAAAAAAGAGAACTTTTGTACACCGCTAATGTGAATGAAAATGAGTACAGTTCTTATGGAAAATAGTATGGATATTTGTCAGAAAATTGAAAATAGAGCTGCCATACAATCTAGTAATCCTACCACTGGTTATATATACAAAGGAAGTAAAACCACTACGTCAAAGAGTTATGTGTACTACCATGTTCATTGCAGTATTACTCATAATAACCAAAACGTGGAGTTTACTTGAGTGTTCATCAAAAAATGAATGAATAAAGAAATGTGGTTTTATATATCATATATATGTGATATATATATGATATATAAAATTAGATACTATTCAGCCTTGAAACAGAAGAAAAGCCTGTCAATTGTGACAACGTGGCTGAACTTGAGTGGCATATGTTAAGAGAAATAAGACAGGAACAAAAAGACAAATGCCACATGATCTCATTTATATTTGAAAATTTAAAAAGTCAAACTCACAGAAGCAGAGAATAGAATAGTGGCTGCCAGAAGCTGAGGGTGAGAGAGTTGGGAATATGTTGGTGAAGGTATACAAAATTTTAGTTAGATAGGAGAAATAAGTTCAAGAAATCTAATAAACATCACAGTGATTATAGTTTATAACAACATATTGTATATCTGAAAATTAAAAAGATAACCATCCTTTTAGATGTCAGAGGAGGAGATACCATACTGCTAAGTTTTGTGACATCCATGCTCTCAATGTTGGACAGCATTTGTCACAATAAAGAAGCTTTGGTGTCACTTATTGAAAACATAGGAAAAAGCCCTCTGTTTAGTCTCTTAGAGAATATTTAAATAATAACAAAAAGTTTTGACATTTGCTATTGTAACATAAAAATGAGAGATTGACCAGAGTTCAGGCTTGATCAAAGTCATTCTTCTTAAATAGAAAGTATGTATTAATTCCAAAAAATTTGTGATATTTTATTTTGGATTTAAATTTCTAAATTTTTCATATTATTTTTATTCCAAGAACACAGATGAAATCACCTGAAGTTCAGAGTAATCATGTTAGAAATCAAGATGAAAAGTTGAATTACAGACAGTTTTTTAAAAAATCTGATATTTGCTTTCTGCTCTGTAAATCTCTGAAAACATTGTTCCATATGGCAGATGCCAAAAAGGGATTTAGAGATCAGGCAGTTCTTAGAGCCAGAACACATAGACGTAGTCATCTATCTTTGATTAAAGACTTTGGCCCATCTTGAAGTTATGTTACTGAATATAGATTAAAATTTCCATTGGCTTCTCCACTCCCTGAAAGCATGGACTGCACTTATACTGCTTATTCCATAGATTTTTATGGCAAATGTAAATGACAAGAGTGGACCCTTGAGATAATTGACACAATGCTGAGAAAAAATTTAATCATATACTTCCATTAAGGTAATAAGGTTATAAATGCAGCTAGCATAGTTCCTGGTACATAGTAAGTATCCAATCAATGTGACTTCTTTATTTTTTTCCTGCTTTGGACATGAATAATCTAAGAACTAACACACTTATGAGAACTGACATCTGCTAATCTCTCTCTGTTTCTCAAGATAAGTTGGGTCCTCTTCCTGCTATGAGAAATGATGTCCTAACTTTTTCAGGGTCGTTTTTGATGGTGTGTGGAAGACGTGTAGAATGAATTGTACTGTGACTATACAGTTGACCCTTGAACAATGAGGGGCTTGAGGCACCAGCACCAGATGCAGTCAAAAATCAAGGGTCAACTATATTCTTAAATAGGTGGTTTAATGAAAACAAATATATCTTTCTCTCATATACATCCTAGAAAAGCTCATATGAATGTAAACTGATGTTTTAAGTTAAAAATGTTTCATTTCTTTTCCCTATTTGTTATTATTATATCAAGAAGAAGACTACTTCTGATGCTTAGCTCCAACCCTCTCAAAAATATCAGCAATCTTCTAAATTTCATAGAAAATTAAGACAACGTAAATCATATTCCAAAGTCTTCTGTGTCTTTCTGTTATTTTGTAATGAGTTCTACTTTAGAGTAAGGAGTACACTGGAAAGAAGATAAACCAGGCTACTTAAGAGTCCTTCACATCTGTTCACATGTGCCCCGGCTAGTTTCCCATCACCCTTGTTCTCACACATGTTCACAGTCACAGCCAATAGTAAGTTCATGGTCTTCTGACTTACTGAGAGTTATTTGTAAAATGTAAGACAGACGTTTTTGCCTTTCAAGAAATAAGTCATGGACATGTTGCTGCATAAGTACCAAAAATTATGATAAGCCTCATAATATATCCTGGCCTAGTATATGAAGATTGTGATTGAGTTCCTATGACATTTCTGGAATCATAGTTTTGTTTCTGTGTTCTACTTCAGTAGAACAACATAAATAATGTTAATTTTAATAGAGAAGTCAGTGCTAAATACTCTACACCATGTCTAGATGTCTATTATTTCTTCTGCAAACCAGTCTTCTGTGTCAAATAATTCTCTTAAGTTTGTTGAGGCTCATCTTATTAAAGGTTCACTCTGGGGGAAGACGGAATTTTAAAAAGAAGAAATACAGGCAACTGAGCACGGTGGCACACACCTGTAATCCCAGTACTTTGGGAGGCTGAGGTGGGCAAATCACAAGGTCAGGAGATCAAGACCATCCTGGCTAACACGGTGAAACCCCGTCTCAAATAAAAATACAAAAAATTAGCCAGGCGTGGTGGTGGGTGCCTGTAGTGCCAGCTACTCAGGAGGCTGAGGCAGGAGAATGGCATGAACCCAGGAGGCGGAGCTTGCAGTGAGCCAAGATCTCGCCACTGCACTCCAACCTGGGCTACAGAGCAACACTCTGTCTCAGAAAAAAAAAAAAAAAAAAAAGCAGACAAATACAGGCAACTTGAGGGAGAAAGGGAAAAAAGGTCACATTTATATCACTCTTTTACATATCAGACTAAAAAGAAAAAAAATCGAAGTCTGACTTCAGTATGTCTGCGTTACTAGGTTATAGCCAGTATAGCTAGGTTAGTATAGCTAGGACGTTTACTCCGAATTACAGAAATGTCATCTTTAAATAAGACTCAGAAGAGATGTACAGTAAATAACAACAGCTAATCCTATGAACACTTACTAGGCGGAAGTTTCTCTGCTAAGCAATCTGGCCTCTGCTATGAGACCTGAGAGAAATGATAGCTTCCCTCAACTTATCCTCAGTTGTCAACTACTACATGAGTCATTGTAGTCATTAACTCATCAAAAAGAAATTCTTTTTCTATTTCAGTTACTGTGCTTTCTTCCCACATATGACACTGCCTGGCTCAAAATAGACATTCAACAAATACTAGAAGTATTGTCTAAAGCAGTCCAAAGCCCTTAAAGTTGGAAATTACAAGAGAGCAAAGATGTGAATATCATTTTGAGAATTGTATGTCTGATAATAGAATTTCTTCTTGTAAGGTAATACATCATTTATAAAATGTGTACTATGACTCATATATGAATGTATTAAATAGATCTTTTTAATGCACATTTCTTAAATTGAAATAGAATCTTAGGAAGCTCAAGTTGCTCAAGGTCACACAGGTAATAAGTCTCAGAATAAAAATTTGAGCCGAGGAAATTTGGCTCCAAAATCCACCTTCTTAACCATTAAGTCATGCTGCTTTGTTACACATACTGACTATGAGCTTATGAACTAAATGTAAATAAGCAAATTTATAAATGTTTTATTGTTAATTGTTGAAAATTTGTATTTTGTGATATATACATCCAAAAATGTCTTAGTTATGATTATTTGATTCTTAAGAAAATACTTAGGAAATAAGAAAACATATCTCAAACAATAAGCTATCTTCTAGTTTTCAAAAGTCATTGCATTTTAAGAACATATTTGGATGTGGTTTTAATTTTCATAAAGCTATTCCAAACTCAAGCTTCTGTGTATGAAGCAATCCCACAAAATCAAATTAAGGTATGAGAAAGAAATATATATTTATTAGTTATTTAAAGCATTTTGTCAATGCAGCTGATCATTTCTCCACCTGGACTTCAGTACCTATGAGGAATGATGGTGGCCGAGTCCTGGAACATGGAAGAATGAAGTTTGTTAAGTTCATCTACTTTGTCTGTTTTACTATCCAACTGTTCTACTTTTAATAATGTTTAGAGTGAAGAAACTTAAACTCAGTAAAATATGAATTAGAGAGGAGGGAGCCGCAATCAATTTTTACAACTTCAACAATTATTCACACGCATAACATAGTAAATCAGGTTGATCTACTGGCATTTCAAAACTTTGTTCTTATGTTCCTGATCACATAGCAATTGCCAAAATATTGACTTTAACTCTTCCTCACTGGGGGTTTCAAAAAGTCTAATGTAGACCAGGCATGGTTTACAACATAGGGTGCAAAGACTTGGGGAGGAAGGGACGTGGAATGGAGACAGAGACTGACATAAAAGAGTTAATAATATTGGTGATATAAGTTAGGTTTGCACTGAAGGGGTTCACTTTTTTAGAATATTTCATTTGTGTATTTTTTTAAGTAAATAAGATTATTTAGCCCTATTAAATAACAATGTTTCCATTTAAAAATAATTTATGTTCAAGTAGTAAATTTATAATTTTCTGAGAATAAAGTTTGAAAATACTGCACATCTAATTTGCCTACCTGTGCTATTTAATAGATTGTAATAAAAAGGAAAAATTGAAAACAAAAACAATAAAACAACAGCAGCTCATTTACATAGAATCTCTGAGCTGTTCAAGTCGATTTTCTTTTGCCTTTTGGCAAATGTTTTTCATCAACTTCAGATGTAGAATGCATTTGTATTGGCTACAATAGCTCTCTAACAGCTGAAGTTGCAGCATGAGTCCAAAGTCTAATAGCACCCTTAAAATAAATCACTTTTACACTAGTAATAAGGCAAAGCCATTTTACTAATGGATCACAAAGAGGGTATGAACATGACACAAATGTTCGTCTAAACTGAATATGGCGAACACTATTACTTCTGTAGACTTCACTGCTAATGCCTGTATAAGCTGTTCAACAGATTGGATTATCAGACTTTTTTTTTTAATGTTCAAAATGGAAAGTTTTAAGTGGCTTAATTTAAATTGTAGAACTGATAATATTTGTGTCCCAAAAGTTCATACTAAAGATCTCTTATAGTTTTCTTATCCTTCATATTTTCAAAGGCTATTTCTGAATAGATCCTTTTATTTAGAAGTCTGTATTGATTACGAAATAAAAACCCAGAAGACACACACGTATACCCCAAAACCAATTCCAAAAGCCCAGACAATGCCTGGTGGAGTACAAATGACATTCCTTGAAATTGCTTATGTACACAGACATAAAAGTGCACTTAGTAGATGTAATTACAGCTTTTACAACAGTCTAATTAAACAGCACATCCATCATATATATTGTCTGTATAGCTAAGAATTGTGTAAATCACTTTGAAGCAAAGCAAGCAGTGAGTTGCTTCTTCCTCCCCACCTGCTGTTACTAACTGTAAACAAGCAGCAGCCACAGGGAGAAAACAATCTTTCATATCAGAAAGTGATAAATGATATGATTTCCTGTTCTCAGTATGCCTTGGCTCAGACCAAAAAAATCTATATGTGCATTGTAATTATTGCACATTATTTACTTGGAAATGAAATTTATCCTGTGATGTGAATCAACACCATTATTTTTCTATTTAGACAAAAGAGAAAGATAATTTTTCCCAAGATGATAAAGTAGTGAGTATGAGGAAGGGGTGTGCATGACAGACAAACTAAATTGATTTCAAATGCTAACGTCCATCAAATGCATAATTGGCTCTTTCTTTGTGGCACGAGTTTTCTATAATTTAAATAAAAGGAAAAGAGAGTTTAGTATTCACATTTTAAAATCAATACAGTCTCAGTTTGCAGGTTGGGCTTACTTAAATGTTGGAAATTTGAAACAAAGTGACTCATTAGGAAGAGCTAGCATATTTACAAGTGACTTCAGATCATTGTTGAGAAAACAAAATCAGCCTTATGAGCTCACTGTAACGTTACCAAGTTTCACAGTCCTAAGGTGTCCAGTTGGCTAGATGTTAAGGGGTAAAGTCAAAGGATTGGTGAAGAGTAAAGAACAGCATAAACATTACTTTCTTAGAGAAATTTGAAAAGCCATCACCATTTTAGGGACTTACTGAAAAGTAGAAAGTAATGAGATAGAGGTTTTCTTACTTATTGAAGGTAAAACCTGATTCTTTCTTTTCTTTTATAAGAAAAACTAAAAACAGAAAAAAACTTAGTCTTTCAAATCAGTAACATGGTGAGAAGCATCGGTGGGAAAGACAAACATTGAAAGGTCATCATTTCTTACTCCATGGAAAAGCGTTCCTTGGCAACCTCTTTGGGGGAAAAGTATACCTTTCTGCTCACTGACTTCTGACTTTTCACTGAATTTATCCACTTTATTAAAATCCCAGAAGTATTACTAGTCAAACACAGCTTTATAAATTACTTAAGATGACCCAAAGAGATGATTTCATAATGCTTTTTTTTTCTGGGTGAACTCCTGAAAAGAAATCAGCTCATGATCAGAAGAGGCAACACCTGTGTGGCAACTGTTTCCATAGTTTCACCAAACTTCCGGAGCACCAGTTGGTGGCCACTTCAATGTCTGCTCATGGAAGTAAAGCCCAGGCGTGACTAAACAGCAGTGGAAAAGCCATAGGGACAGAGCTAGGATTCCACCCGTTGTTTTTAGTTATTTCTTTGTTTTCTGTTCCTGGGAACTGAAGAGGTGGAAAGATGTAGGGAAGGAGAGAATGGTTAAGAATCATTGCTGCAAATTCATTCACTTCAATTCTTAAAATTATTTCTGGCTCAGACAAGCGGTCAGTAATTTTTAGTCTTTGCTTTTTCTACCCTGTATTATTCAGTTGGAGCAAAGTGCCAGAGGAATAGTCAAACAAGGAGGAAGCAATTCAGCAGAAATTTGACAATACAGGGCCTGGGCGGTAGCTCACACCTCTAATCATAGAAGATTAGACACTAATCGCACTTTTGGAGGCCAAGGTGGGTGGATTGCCTGAGGTCAGGAGTTCAAGACCAGCCTGGCCAACATAGTGAAACCCCATCTCTACTAAAAATACAAAAAATTAGCTGGGCATGGTGGCAGGTATCCGTAATCCCAGCTACTCAGGAGGCTGAGGCAGGAGAATCACTTGAAGCTGGGAGGTGGAGGTTTCAGTGAGCTGAGATCGCACCATTGCACTCCAGCCTGGGCAACAAAAGCTCCATCTCAAAAAAAAAAGAAAAAAAAAGGAAGGAAAGACGGAAGGAAGGAAGGAAGGAAGGAAGGAAGGAAGGAAGGAAGGAAGGAAGGAAGGAAAGAAAGAAAGAAAGAAAGAAAGAAAGAAAGAAAGAAAGAAAGAAAGAAAGAAAGAAAGAAAGAAAGAGAGAAATCTGACAATCCCTGACACATAGTTACATGCTCTTCAAATAGAGACATATACTCTGATGCTTCACATTTTGAAACACTAATTTTCATAAATGCTTTTATGATTAAAGATGTGTTTCACAGAGGCATATGCTTAATTCAAATCAGTAGAAAAATGGATTTGTTAAGAATAATTCCTGCTCTTAGATTCTTTAGTCAAGTCCTGTGACACTATGGTAGATTGCCACCTATTTTTTAAAAATTTCATTCGGCCCTATTATTATAGATAACTGCACACCTGAAAATCTTGGATATTATCCATATTTGTGTTTACCATGTAAATGTAAAACTTCAGGCACATAATTTAGAGCTTATTCTTGAAAATGTAGTATATTTGAGTTATTTATAATGAAATAATAAGAGGCATTCCTGATAAGAGCAACCTGAAAAGATTGCCAATTTGGATAATCCCTCTCGGAAGAAATAAAGTATAAAATCAGGAAAAAATTGTCAGAAACATTTCAAGTACACTGGAAATTAACCAAAATTAGAAAATAAATTGAGGTGTGATTATCCTGGAAAAACTGAGAAAAACTGGAGTCGGTGGTCTTCCTGATGGAGATTATCCCATTACCCCCAATCTCCACCCTCCCACCCCATTTACAGGTGTACACTTTTAGTTTCATCAAATTGGATCTGGCCAAAATAAATAAATAAAAATAAATAAATAAATAAATAAATAAATAAAACAGCAGCTTTGGTACCCAGCATAGAAAATTCAATCCAAAACCAGAGATGTAAACACCTACGGCTTTGCTAACTACAAGTGGCAGATATTGTTGCAAACAATCAGGAAAAATTGAGTTTGTCGTCCTGGTTCAGGGCAAGAAACGGCCCAGCCAGAAATTTATTGGGGAGATTCTGAAAACTGAGGGAACCATAGATACAAGGAGTGAGGTAAGTTCTCCACAGTCTCCAGGCTGACAGAAACTCTGCTTGTGTGAGAGAGATCAAAGACAGTCCTGCAAATCATGAGCTCCAAAGGAGATTTCGGAACAGGCTACAGTATTACATGCATTCCAGCCCGCATCCTGTCCAATTAGCAGATGAAAGCCTTGTGGGCTTGTGGTGTTTGAGCATAACCTCCATCCACAGCGGTAATTGATGACTAAACTATGCAAAGGGTTGACATGGGGGATGCAGACCGAAAACTAAAATAAGAATAAAAAACTAGCAGAGACATCAGTGGCTGTACACTGAGAAAGAAAAATAAAACAGGATCCATAGTTGTTAAAATATTGTCTAAATGTCTAGCTTTCATAATAAAACAGTCCCAGATATGCAAAGAAACAGGAAATTCTTACTAGTATTAAGGATGAAATACAGTCAATTTAAACTTGCTTTAAATGGACCTTGAAGCTGGATTTAGCGACAAAGGTTTGAAAGCAGCTATTACAAACATAGTCAAAGGAAATGGTAAAGATCAGAGCAGAAGTCAATGAAATAAAATAACAATAAAATTAATAAAATCAAAAGTTGGTTTTTTGAAAAGATTATCAAAATTGATAAATTATTAACTACACGGACTTAGGAAAAACGAGAAAACAATAATTACAAAAATCAAAAATGAAGGAGAGCATTTCATTTAATCCTCATAGTAACTCTTTGAAGTAAATGCATTATCATTCCTATTTTACATATTAAGAAACTGAGTTTTATAGCTATTCGATCAATTACCAAACTAATACATTTGAAAGAAATACAGGACAACTATTAAAAGTCAGTTGCTGTTCCAAGCACTAGAAATAGAATGGTGAATGAAAAAGACAAAACTTTCTGTTCTCATAGAACTTACATTCTAGCCAGGGAAACAAGAAAAAAAATTGATAGCATACCTTCTGTCTCTCTGTCTCACACACACACACACAGACTCACACACAGGCGTGCATGCGCATACACTAGATTAGAAAGTAGTAAGTGGCATAAAAGTAAATAACGTAGAAAGAAGAGATACCAGAGGGTTGAATGGGGAATGCAATGTAATTTCAGATAAAGTGGTCAGGAGAAACGCCACTGAGACAATAGCATTTAAAAAAAGATTGGAAGGAAGTGAGCATGTGATTCATGATTACAGTAGGAGAAATAAGTTTCCAGCAGGAAAAAAACAAACTGAATTTGTTTCTAGCAATTTCTAGGAGAATAAAAAAGAACAGTGAAATGGAGTATATCCAGGGAAAATAAGAGAAATAAGAGGTTATATTAAAAAGTAATGAGAGAAAATTGATGATGTACGTAATCTAGTGGAAGGTTTTAAGGAGATCTATAATACAATCTGACTTATGTTTTAATCGAATGATACTGAATTGTCTGTTGAATCGGTTGAAGAATACAGTAACAAAGGAGATTGTGTGTCAAGAAAGTAAGTTTGTATCCTGAGACTTTGCTGAAGTTGCTTATCAGCTTAAGGAGATTTTGGGCTGAGATGATGGGGTTTTCTAAATACACAATCATGTCATCTGCAAACAGGGACAATTTGACTTCTTCTTTTCCTAACTGATAACCCTTGATTTCTTTCTCTTGCCTGATTGCCTTAGCCAGAACTTCCAACACTATGTTGAATAGGAGTGGTGAGAGAGGGCATCCCTGTCTTGTGCCAGTTTTCAAAGGGAATGCTTCCAGTTTTTGCCCATTCAGTATGATATTGGCTGTGGGTTTGTGATAAATAGCTCTTATTATTTTGAGATACGTTCCATCAATACCGAATTTATTGAGAGTTTTTAGCATGAAGGGCTGTTGAATTTTGTCAAAGGCCTTTTCTGTGTCTATTGAGATAATCATGTGGTTTTTGTCTTTGGTTCTGTTTATATGCTGGATTATGTTTATTGATTTGCATATGTTGAACCAGCCTTGCATCCCAGGGATGAAGCCCACTTGATCATGGTGGATAAGCTTTTTGATGTGCTGCTGAATTTGGTTTGCCAGTAAATTAATGTGCAAAAATCACAAGCACTCTTATACACCAGTAACAGACAAACAGAGAGCCAAATCATGAATGAGCGTCCATTCACAATTGCTTCAAAGAGAATAAAATACCTAGGAATCCAACTTACAAGGGATGTAAAGGACCTCTTCAAGGAGAACCACAAACCACTGGTCAGTGAAATAGAAGAGGACACAAACAAATGGAAGAACATACCATGTTCATGGATAAGAAGAATCAATATCATGAAAATGGCCACACTGCCCAAGATAATTTATAGATTCAATGCCATCCCCATCAAGCTACCACAGAATTGGAAAAAACTGCTTTAAAGTTCATATAGAACCAAAAAAAAAGCCCACATTGCTAAGACAATCCTAAGTCAAAAGAACAAAGCTGGAGGCATCACGCTACCTGACTTCAAACTATACTACAAGGCTACAGAAACCAAAACAGCATGGTACTGGTACCAAAACAGAGATACAGACCAATGGAACAGAACAGAGTCCTCAGATATAATATCACACATCTACAGCCATCTGATCTTTGACAAACCTGAGAGAAACAAGAAATGGGGAAAGGATTCCCTATTTAATAAATGGTGCTGGGAAAATGGGCTAGCCATAAGTAGAAAGCTGAAACTGGATCCTTTCCTTACTCCTCATACGAAAATTAATTCAAGATGGATTAGAGACTTAAATGTTAGTCCTAATACCATAAAAACCCTAGAAGAAAACCTAGGTAGTACCATTCAGGACATAGGCATGGGCAAGGACTTCATGTCTAAAACACCAAAAGCAAGAGCAACAAAAGCCAAAATTGACAAATGGGATCTCATTAAACTAAAGAGCTTCTGCACAGCAAAAGAAACTACCATCAGAGTGAACAGGCAACCTACAGAATGGGAGAAAATTTTTGCAATCTACTCATCTGACAAAGGGCTAATATCCAGAACCTACAAAGAACTCAAACAAATTTACAAGAAACAAATAACCCCATCAAAAAGTGGGCAAAGGATATGAACAGACATTTCTCAAAAGACGACATGCATACGGCCAACAGACACATGAAAAAATGCTTGTCATCACTCGCCATCAGAGAAATGCAAATCAAAACCACAATGAGATACCATCTCACACCAGTTAGAATGGCAATCATTAAAAAGTCAGGAAACAACAGGTGCTGGAGAGGATGTGGAGAAATAGGAACACTTTTACACTGTTGGTGGGTTTATAAACTAGTTCAACCATTATGGAAAACAGTATGGCAATTCCTCAAGGATCTAGAACTAGAAATACCATATGACCCAGCCATCCCATTACTGGGTATATACCCAAAGGATTATAAATCATGCTGCTATAAAGACACATGCACATGTATGTTTATTGCGGCACTATTCACAATAGCAAAGACTTGGAATCAACCCAAATGTCCACCAGTGACAGACTGGATTAAGAAAATGTGGCACATATATACCATGGAATACTATGCAGCCATAAAAAAGATGAATTTGTGTCCTTTGTAGAGACATGGATGCAGCTGGAAACCATCTTTCTCAGCAAACTATCACAAGAACAGAAAACCAAACATCGCATGTTCTCACTCATAGGTGGGAAGTGAACAATGAGATCATCTGGACTCGGGAAGGGGAACATCACACACCGGGGCCTATTATGGGGAGGGGGGAGGGGGGAGGAATGGCACTGGGAGTTATACCTGATTTAAAGTACGAGTTGATGGGTGCTGACGAGTTGATGGCTGCAGCACACCAACATGGCACAAGTATACATATGTAAGAAACCTGCACGTTGTGCACATGTACCTTAGAACTTAAAGTATAATAAAAAAAAAAAGTAAAGATTCTGACTTTGAAAAAGAAAAAAAATAAATTATTGTCAATGATAAAAAAGAATCACTTAGTCCTACGTTCTGCAAAGGATTAAATAAATCAAATATTCCTCAAAAAAAAAAAAAAAAAAAAAAGAAGGAAGTAAGTTAAGAGATCATCTAGAGGGTCATAGCAACAATCCAGGTGAGAGATAATGGTGGCTTGAACTAAGATGGTAGGTTGAAAGTGATGAGAAGTGACAAGATACTGTATGATAATTTTATGGTGGAGACAAAGCGTTTTTTCATGGATTGGATGTGGGGTGTGAGACACAAGAAGCAGGCAAGAATCACACTAAGGATGTTGGTCTGAGGAATTAGTATAATAGACTTGTCAATCATTGAGATGAGCAAGCCTTGGAAGAGCAAACTTGGAGAGGAAAACCAAGAATAAGGTTTTGGAGATATGAAGTTTGGATGCCTAGTAGATATAAATGGAAATAAGTAGGTATTTGGACATATAAATGTAGAGTTTAGGCGAGAGTTCTAAATATATCAATTTAGTAGTTGTCAGCATGATGATGGTATTTGAAGCCATTTGACTTTAAGCCATTTGTCTTTATAAATCTGATTATAAAGACAGCGATAAAGGAGAGAACTCTATTTCATCCAAAAGAGAGAAACAGAAAAGGAATGATCAACAAAACAGACTCAGAAGCAATGGCTACAGAGGTATGAGGAAAACCAAGATTTGGTGTCCTGAAAGACAAGTGCATTAAATATCTATTGGCCTATAACAAACTGCTGTAAAAGGTATTGGCTTAATAGCAAACCAGTGTTTGCTTATTGTTCATGGTTGTCTGGGTTGATGTTTTAGGCTGGGCTCTGCAGGAGTGGCTTCTTTCTACTCCATGTAATCACCTGGGCTCCTTTATACCTCTGGACCTCATCTGGTAACAGTGGCATAGCTGAGGCCTCCGCTCACAAGGTCTCCCATCCTTCTGGAGGCTAACTTTGCATTGTTTCCAATGGAGGAAGGTTTCCAATACAGAGAGTACAAACTCTGCAGTGTTTCCTGAGGTTTATGCTCAGAACTCCGCAAGAACATGTCTATCATATGCTGTTGGTCAAAGATGGTAACAAGCACAGTTCAGAAAAAAGGGCATTGGAAATTAAAACTGCTTTGCAAAGAGTCACAAGAAATGTGTGAGAATTCTTTGCAATCTGCCTTATTTAGTGAAGAAAGTGCTTCAGCAAAATGAAATGGCAAACTGTCTAATGTTATATCAGGTAAGATGAAGGTCAAAAGTGCACTTTTCATTAATACAATTAAAAACTCAGCAAAATTCCTTATGAAGATAATTAGATCATGCGGAATACAAAGGGACCATGTTTAATTATTTTTTGTGTGATAGTTATGCATATCACATGAGAACTCTCACAGTTTGAAGAAACTATGCATGGTCATAGGCTTTTATGATATTATATTTTAAAAAACTGTAGTGACCTTACTCACATTTTTATAGGATTTTAGTTTTCAGTCCCTACAGGTTCCTTTGTTAATTTAACCAGGTAGCAATTTGCTGTATTTTTTAAGTGAAAGAATGTTATTGAGAACTGTATTTTTAAATGAGTCAAGAGTAATACCATGACAACTAATGTTTTATTCTCTAAAATGAAAAGCTTAATGGCAATTTTTAAAAAATAAGTGCTTGATACAATATAAATGTATTTTTAAAAGGCTTAAAATTTTAAAGTTGAGAAAAATATAAAAGATTTGAATATATAAAATTACATTTGATTTTTCTATTTAAAAATATAGTTACATATGACCTGAAGAGTAGCAAGTTCACTTAAAAGAACACTAAGTGATTATTTTTTCCATTAAGGAAAAAGACAGATGAATTATTTTTAACACTGTTTTTACAATTGAGTGAAATTTAGTATATAATAATGAAAGTCTCTTAAATGGCTATTGCTACAAGAAAGAAGAAAAAAAATTACTTTTGGAAAAATATCTTCTTTCTTACATTTGGAATCACTAAAGAAAAATAATATCTTGTTATAAGATTAAGTATCAAAGGAAGACTATTGTATCTAAGTTATGAAAAATAATCACAATATTAGCACTACATTTTTTAAAACTACATACTTAATATTTCAAATTATATAACCAATACTAATTAAAGTCAAAAGTATAAATTAAACAATGCAGATAACCTTACCTCCAAAACAATACAATTTTTTTTCACTAAATGTAAGAGAACATTTGATTTTATAATTAAGAAAAATTTAATCTATGCTAAGTTCATTTAAGTCTTTTGTGAGTTTAAACACATTTATTGTTTTACCTTTGTTGGTTATATGGATATCTAAATCATGATTTGTAAGTTTATGTCTTTAGTCCATTTTTCTCTAATGGTATTAAGTTTTCCTTTCGACTTACTTTAAAAACACAAATGAAGGACATTATTCTGACATAGTCACTGGTAAATAATTTATTCTAGACTCCTCTCTGGTTTTTAGTTTGGTTACATTTTTCTAAATGAAAGTTGTTAACAATCCTATTATTTTCCAACTTCTGTATCATCTCTCTAGCTCATCTAGGCACTGGTCATCCTATCTCCTTTGGGTACACTTTGCGAAATTTGTGCATTCTACTGCCACTCAATATATCATGCTTTCCTGTTAAGCTTGTGTGGGCAAACCTCATCATTTACGTCTCAACTCAGAAATTATCTCACATCAATGTTCACTGCTCATTATTTCTAAAGTGGAGAATTCTACAAAAACATAATCATCTTCTTTGATTTTTTTTTCTTTATAGAGCTCATTTTAATTCATAATAATTTCATTCTTTTCAAAAACTTAGCTATATTTGTTAAATGTTATCTCTACAAGGGCAGAGATTATATATGTGCCATTCATTGTCAGGTGCCAAGAGTTTTACAGTTCTAGCTATATCATATATATTTAACAAATTTATTAAATGTATGAAAATATTCCTCACTAAAAAGCTATTTATGTGTCTGCTTCCATTAAAATCTAGTCATATTATACTTTTCCTTTCATATTTAACTCATTAAGCTACTTCTACTTTGCTTCGCTGAAGTAGTAAGTAGGGATATGATTTTTGCAGTCAAAATTTAAGATAGATATCATATCATATGTTTATGTATTTATTTTCTCCTTGGTTTAAAATGTCAACATGGTTAAATACTAATGTTTTCCCAAAAACAGGTGCCATTTCTGGAATTTTAAATTGTGATCCACTCTTCTACTCCATGGTCATGGCTCTTATCAAGATAAAGACTGTGGAGAATCATAGCTAGGAAGTGTTGAAAAGAATTATATTTTTGGAACACTCAAATAATATGAGACTATAGTCACGTAAATATCTTAAGCAAATTATCACCAATGGCATCCAGAAAGTAGAACATTATTATCTATCATCTGGGTAAGCCTACTGCATATTAGTTAACTTCTGTTCCTAGCTGCCTGATATGGTTTGGCTGTATCTTCGCCCAAATCTCCTCTTAAATGGTAGCTCCCACAATTCCCATGTATTGTGGGAGGAAGCCAGTGAGAGGTAATTGAATTATGGGGGCAGACCTTGCCCATGCTGCTCTCGTGATAGTGAATAAGTCTCACAGGATCTGATGGTTTTATAAGGGGGAGTTTCCTTGCACAAGTTCTCTCTTGTCTTTCGCCTTCCTCCATTATTGTGAGGCCTCCTGGGCCATGTGGAGCTGTGAGTCCATTAAACCTCTGTTTCTTTATAAATTACCCAGTCTTGGGTATGTCTTTATCAGCAGCATGAAAACATACTAATACACCGCCCTGTGCTTGCTTAATAAGCTCTTGACAGTGACCATGGTTTTGGGAATGGAGGCTCTGCATGGAATTGCCACCCATCATCATCAATACCCTAGAAAAAATTCAAGACATAAAAAGACTCCTGAGAAAGTTAATTTTCCTAGGATACTCTGGGCAGCAGCAGGCAGGTAAAGACACATTGCGGGGCAATCATCTTATAACTGGCCAGCTAATATATTTCTGAACATCTTCATCAAGGTCACTGTTTTAGAGCTGCTAGCTACTGTTTTTGCCCCATGTTCAAGCCACAAGTATCACGCTAAATTAAGTGGGTTATTTTCAGGAACACCTCTTTAGATTGAAGCAGTATCTATCACAACAAAGGTGTTCATTAAATCTTAGCTATTAGCATTTTAAAACTATTATTGGTCTTACAAGTAAAGAAATTTGCTATGTTGTCAAATCTTAGCAATAAAAATATTTTTATAGGAAAATATAATTCCTTTAAATATTAAACAAATCAACTATTTTTGCAGTATATATAGAATTTAATAAGCCCTTGACTCTAAATATTCCACTGGACAATAGTTGCCAATGTTATAAGAGCTGTGAGAAAACCATTTCTGTTTGTTCATCATAAAGGTAAGTGTTCAACATGATTTTTGCATCAGTAAATGCCCATTCCAGAGTAGAAACTGTGGATTCAGTTAATACTTTACAGATTATTTTCCTCTCTTTAGTTATTCTATTACTTCATTAGCAGATAACAGCAGGAATTTGGAGTATTTTATCTTGTTTTAGCATAAATGAGCTTCCATTAAGCCATAATTATAAACGCAACTGTGCTTTACATTATCTATTGATGTTTTTGTGCAACACATTCTGCAATATCTGAGGTCATTATTTTTGGTATGCCTGGGCCTGGACTTAAGCACAAATTACAGAGTGCAGAAGAAATACTATGACCTTGAAATCATAGAAATAAAATCTATACAAACTGAAACAGAGAGGAAAAATAATTAAAATGTGTGAATTGATCATGAATCACCTGTGGAATAACACACAACGTTCTCATAGTGTGTGATTGGAATCTCAGAAGGAAACGATAAAGTGAATGATGGAGAAAACATACTATAAGAACTAACATATGAAAAATTTTCAGATTTGATTTTAAAAATCAACTAATATTATGGTGAAACCCAAGAGGAATAAATACATAGAAAAGCACATTTATAGAAAATAAATATAAAGAAAAGCAGGCATAGAATAACTATAATACTAAAAACATAATGAAGAAGAAAATCTTAAATGTAGTCAGTGAAAAAAATAAGCTATTATGTACAGAAACAATGATACAATGGCTCATTTCTCATCAAAAACAATGACAGACAAAAGATCATGAAGTTACATATTTGAAGTGTTGAAAGGGAAAAAAATGTAAAACCAAAATTTTATATCTAATGAAAATATTCTTCAAAAATAATTCTTCATTTCCAGATAAATGAGAACTCAAAGAATTGTTTGAAGTCGCACCTGAATTACAAGAAATTTCAGATATTATTCTGGCTGAATAATGTCACTTAGAAACTCAGATCTACAGGAACGAATGAACAGCACCAGAAATGACATATACGTAGATAAATAAAATGATAATTTTTAATATCTTAGTTTCCTTAAAAACATATTTTTGGTAAAAAGAATTTTAACTATATATTGTGGATTTCATAATGTAAATAGATATATATTTTAATATAGCACAAAAGAAGGGGTTACATGGAACTTCACTGTCCAAAGATAATTGCATTCAAAGTGAAATGGTACAAAATTAACTTTAAATATACTGTGATTAATTAATAATGCATATTAAAATTCTAGAACAACCCTTAAAAGTTAAAAGAATTGTCATTAAATATCCAAATAAGAAATTAAAATTTCCAAAAGAAATTTTAAAGAAAAGACAGAATCAAATTAAACCTAAGTAAAGTAGCTGCATACTAGAAAAATCCAACTATATTAAAGAAATAAACTCAGCATCCTACAATGTAAAATTCTTAATGTCTGATTTCCAATCTATAATTATCATACATGCCACGAAGCAGGAAAAGATTGTTACCAAGAAGTGCAGGAGTACTTGGTTCTTATCTTATTCATGACAAAGAATTTGGCGAAGAGACTTAGTAAAGTAAGCAAAGGTTTGTTGAAGAAAAATAAAAGGCAAATAATGTATTGAAAGAATACACCCCAAGAGAGGAGCAGACTGATAGAGACAGAAAACAACTCCAGGCTGGTCTGCCCGGGAAAACAGTAGTAGTAGCAGCAAGGGTTAAGTAGTAGGAGAGATGGTATATTCTGAAAGAGGAGGCAGAGCAGGCTGCTCAAAAGAGAATGAACTTGGGAGGCCAAGGTGGGAGGATCACATGAAGTCAGGAGTTCAAGACCAGACTGGCCAACTTGGTGAAGACCTGTCTCTACTAAAAATACAAAACAAAAAAACAAAAAATAAAAAACAGCCAAGCGTGGTAGTGGGTACCTGTAGTCCCAGCTACTCGGGAGGCTGAGGCAGGAGAATAGATTGAACCCGGGAGGCAGAGGTTGCAGTGAGCCGAGACAGAGCCACTGCACTTCAGCCTGGGAAACAGAGTGAGATACCCTCTCAAAAAACAAACAAACAAACAAAAAAACAAAACAAACAAACAAAAAACAAAACGAGAGAGAGAGAGAGAGAGAATGAGCCAGCAGTCCTGAGAATTCTGCACTGTGGTTTTTATTATGTCACACTGTTCCTGCCTCTGTCTCAAGTCTCTGCCTTTGTCTTTGTCTAGTTTCCCAATTCTGCCTTAAGTGCCTGCCTTTTCCCCACCTAGTTTCTGCCCCAGGTTTGTGGGATTCTCCCTTACTCTCTGTCAATTGATGTGCTAGTGCGGGCTGAGTGTCGGATACAAATTCTACCTAATTGCAGCATTGCTCATTACTGCAACCCCAGGAAGGTTGTATAGCGATTCAATCTATGCTTATTGTGCTGCTTGTCTCTTAGGAAGTTCTCCTTTGCCCTCCTTCCTTCCTTATCAGCATGCAGCTAGTTACATTCTGACAGGTTAGCTGCAGAGTGTGTGATTACTGGATATCTTAAAGGGGGGTTCCTTTCTGCATAAGTGTTTCCTCTCCTCTCTGCTGGTATTTGGAATGACTGTTTCAAGTAGTCTCCGGAGCATGAAATTTTCCTGACCGCCTTTTCTCAGGGGCTCCCCCTCCTGCTTATTATGTCTTGCTATCTGCCTATTCTAACAAAAGATGACCCATAACCGGGAGAAACATAGGCACTTCTCCAAAGAAGATATACCTTTTGAAATAAGAATGTGAAATGATACTCAACATTACTATTCATTAGGAAAATGCAAATAAAATTACAATGAGATATCACTGTACATTTCACTAGAATGGCCATTTTTTTTTTATAAAGAATATACCAGGTATTGACATGGATATGAAATAACTGAGCTCTCTTACAGTGCTGCAGTGAGGTGAAATGATACCAACTCAGAAAACAGTTTGGCAGTTTCTTTCCTTTTTTTTTTTTTTTTTAGTTGAGACGAGTCTCGCCCTGTCTCCCAGGCTGGAGTGCGGTGGCGCGATCTCAGCTCACTGCAAGCTCCGTCTCGCGGGTTCTCGCCGTTCTCCTGCCTCAGCCTCCGGAGTAGCTGGGACTACAGACCCCCGCCACCACGATCGGCTAATTTTTTTTTTTTTTTTTTTTTTGTATTTTTAGTAGAGACGGGGTTTCACCATGTTAGCCAGAATGATCTCGATCTCCTGACCTCCTAATCTGCCTGCCTCAGCCTCCCAAAGTGCTGGGATTACGGGCGTGAGCCACCGCGCCTGGCTGGCAGTTTCTTAAAAAGTTTGAGCTCGCCGGGCGCGGTGGCTCAAGCCTGTAATCTCAGCACTTTGGGAGGCCGAGGCGGGTGGATCACGAGGTCAGGATATCCAGACCATCCTGGCTAACCTGGTGAAACCTCATCTCTACTAAAAATACAAAAAAACTAGCCGGGCGTGGTGGCGGGCTCTGGTAGTCCCAGCTACTTGGGAGGCTGAGGCAGGAGAATGGCGTGAACCCGGGAGGCGGAGCTTGCAGTGAGCTGAGATCCGGCCACTGCACTCCAGCCTGGGCGATAGGGCGAGACTCTGCCTCAAAAAAAAAAAAAAAAAAAAAAAAAAAAAAAAAAAGTTTGAACTACACCTGTCAACTCTATGATCTGGACATTCCACTTGCAGGTTTTTCACACCAGAGAAATAAAAGCATAGATCATCCCAGACACTCGAATTCAAATGTTTATAGTAGCTAAAACCCAGATAATAGCAAAACCCCAGAAACAACTCAAAAGTCTATCTAGAGGGGAACGGATAAACAAAGGGTGGCATATCTATACAATATAATACTACTTAGCAGGAAAAAGTAATGAATGAGTGATAAATGCCACAACATGGATGAAACTCAAAAAATTGATCTGGAATGAGAAATGATGAACAAAACAGTATACACAATGTGTGATTACATTTATGTGTTATTTAAAAAATGAAAACTGATCAGTGTTTGCCTAGAGATTGGGGAGGGGATAAGAGGCATGGGCTTGTTCCTTCTGTTGAATTTGTTAATGTTACAGTTGCATACATGTGTTAAAACTAATCAAATTGTGGACTCTATGAAAAACAGCTTTATTGATGAATTACATTACAATAAAGATGCACACATAAAATAGCATGTTAAATTAATGAATGGGAATAGGAAACAAAGCTGCTTATGCATGTTTTGAACAAACACTTCTAAAATTTTAGGAGAACAACAGAATATTACTGCCAAAGAAAAAAAAAAGATTCCTAAAAGTCCATTTTTTTTTTTTTTAATCTCTGAGGCACATTCTTAAAATGCATAAAACTTTTTGTGTAACTGAGAAGTGCTATGATATACCAATTAAATCAATCTACAAGGAAAATAAGGAATTTGACAATCATACCTTTGTCTTTGTCTTTACCATGATACCAGGTTCTCCTGACAGCACCCAAGACTTGATCTTTTCTCTGAGGCTCTTTTTTTGAGAATACATTGCTGTTGTGAAAACACATTCCCGAAGTCATCAATATTTTCTTAAAATTCTACTTTAAACCTGACTAGTTTATTTTTTTAGTTCATCTCTCTCCTCTCATAATTTATTGTAAGCAAATAGAAAAAGCCAGTCAGTACCTTTAGCACTGTGCCCTTAAGCCTCTTTAGCTATATCATGCAACTCATTAGGTGCATTTTGCATAATCCATATCACTACAAGCAGCAACACTCCACTACACGAAATGTATCCCCTTTCCTCTAGCTACCAGTAAGATTTTCCTATAAGTCTTCACCCCTGTATTCCTTGAGGCCTGTCAGGTTTCTATTTACTACCTGGTCCCCAAACCAAAGCCACATATTTCAGGTATTACCATGAAAATAATCTTTTTCCAGGAACCACATTCTCTCCTGACTAACCGTGTCTGAGTAACAAATTGTCCCACAATTTAGTTCTGTATCTTCAGGGGTCAGGAATCCAGAAAGGAGATGGTATGTTCTTTTCATCAGGATACCTTGGGTCTCAGCTGAAGTGACTGAAAGTCTAGGACTGATCAATCTGCTGGGGGCTGGAGTAATTTGCAGACTTCTTTCCTCTTCTTATTCCTTGTGCCTGGTCTGACATGACTCACAGTATGGGTTCAGCAGATCTCCACATGTCTTTCTCCTTTAGATCAGGATATTTACAGCGTGGTGTCTGGGTGCAGAGAATGAACATTCTGAGAAGCAGTTAAGAGCAACACTGCAAGACACCAGATAAAAACTGCACTTTTTTTTTTTTTTGTACTGACCTGACAAGTCACATAGCCTCTCGTTGCTGAATAAGAGAAGCAGTCCAAGGTACTGCCAGCCACTGCTAGCGTCAGACATTGGAAGGGGGTCAGAAAATTTCAAGTAGATGCTCTGGCCATTGGGACCCACATGGGGCTGAATTAGAGATGAGAACACCTGCCTGCATGGCCAGTCCTAGTCACTGAAGGGTGCTTACTTTAAAGATACTCCAAAATTAGGATTCCTTCAGGTATGGGGCCCAGGAGGAAGGCCTCCCTTAGCTCAGGTCTAAGAGCGGCATTGCTGGTAGCTCATTGTTAGAGCAGTGATAAAGATTTAGAAGTCAGTTCTACACAAGCAAGATAAATGCCAAATAAGACCTAGGTCATAGGTTAAAAGTCTGTGTGGTCAGATTTCGGATATTACAAATGTAGGCAAGGGGACTAAGGAAAACTCTTAGTCAAGCCAACAGTGGTAATGTGGTGATCGGATGGCAAAGTCCAATCAAAGAATCCAAACCTCAAGAACAAGACCCTAGTAGCAAGAAAGAAATTAAATACTATGTATGTTTCAATCCCTCTGAAGCAAACATTCACCATTCACCAGAGCACTCCAGTGTGACTGGGGTAGGGTATAAGAATTTGAAGACAAGATAAATTTCTGGCACTTACACAATTAAAATATGCCAATCATTTCCCTTACAGCTTTCTCTGCAGAGCACTTAGGCATCCTAGGAAATTAAGTGGGAAAAGAGGATAGAGCAGTTAGCGATCAAAAACCTCCATCAAGTCTTCAGGTAATTTTATCTATCTAACACCTTGTATTCCCTGTAAATTCATAGGTAAAGACACATTTCCATGTCATTAAAAAATCTGAAAATCAATGTTACTAATGTTTAAGCAAAATGCCTCAAATGTGGAGTAATTATCTGAAACAAATGACAAACTAGTCAAGTCTATGTTTGCTGTATAATATTAAGAAAATTTAATTTTAATGTTGATGAGTCTGTGTCTTATATGAGTTTTCAAAACATAAATTCCCAAAGAAAAAAGTATCAAAAACAATAGTCTCTGGTAATATATAAAATTAAGTCTTCAATAATAAAATACAATGATATTTTTCCTCTGTTTCTTTAGTGGTTTAATTTTTAATATTTGAAATTTGAATCTTTATTACATTATATTAGATTTTTCTTTTTATTTCAAACTTAAATGAAATCAAAGAACTTCCAAATGCTATGCATTTGTTTTTAATGAACATAAAATGTCCCTCACTGTGACAATGTCAGTCTTCATGCAATAATAAAATGTTAATATATTTTCCAACCTGGAAAAATTGTCTGTTTTTTTTTTTATGTGTGCCTTTTATTTTTCACCAGTGTCTTCAAATTATGGTTATCTTTAATCCATTAAGAACACATGTTGAGAATCCAGTAAATGGAGAGTTCAAAGACAATTTAAGGAGATTAAAAAGAAATAGAAGTTATGGCTCTAAAACTTAAGCAGCTTACAATCACAGTGTTGACAAAGCAGAAAATATGACTTTTTTACTTTACGAAAATTAGTGGATCTCCATTCCCAAGTACTAGAAATAAGTTATGCCAAGAATAGGACCATTTTGTGTTCATTTATAAATATTTAGTAAAGACATTCACAGAATTTGGAGACATTGATGAATAAGACATAATCATTAAACCAATGACATTTATGTTTTTGGAAAGAGAGAGGCCGACACATAAGTTAGCCACTATGGCATATTATGACACCAGTAATATTCACAGTTCATGTGAGATCCTATGAAACTACAGAGAAGGGAATATAGTTGGTCAATAATAACCTCTGGCATTTTCAAAGGCAAGGAAATTATCTCATTCAATATTTATCTCAGCAGCCTAGTGCAATACTTTTGAAAGGACATGTTCAAAATGTATTGCTGAAAACTACTCTTGAGTCAAAGAAGTCCTCTTAACAAAATTAACACTTGGGTTAACTCTTGAAGGGTATTGGTAGAGGTCAGGCAATCAAGAGAGAATAATGTGTGCAAATATAGAATTATAAATGGTTTTGCATATCAGAGCAAAGAAATGTTTGCATAAGAAGAATGGAACAAGTGAGATTCACAAGATACCGATTATTAAGATGTTTTGTGGCATTTCAAAGACTTTGAATTTTACACGTGTCCAAAAAAGAAAAACAAATAAACAAACAAAAAAAACTCTGAAAGATTAGAAGCACGAGATTGATATTTAGAAGAAAACCATGCTGAAGGCTGGGGACTTCATGGAGGTCATCTCAATAGCCCCAGTAAAAGCCAATAGTGGTTTGAAGTAAAGTAGTAAGTCTCTGTTTAATCAACTGTCTCTCCACAGGATTTAATGACTAGTTGAAAGAAGGAAGAGTAAAGAATAATTTCTAAATTTCTGTTTTGATAAACTGATTTGATGGTGTTATTTAACTCCACATATATTTTATCACTCACTATTTAAGACAAAAAAAATCCAAGATTTAAAAGCAGATTGTCATGGCTAACCCTGCCCCAACCTTGTTGTACTCCGCCAACTGCCCTGATAGCTTAACAAAAAAAACCATAAACTTTTGGGAGCTTTTGTAGCTCTGCCCATTGCCTGTGAAACCAGATTACTTCCCCCTGGGCAATTTGGGGCAAACTCAAATCCCACTACAACTACTACAGCTGGTGCTCTCTTGCAAGCACCACCTCCTAGCTGGAGACTGACAGTCTATTCTCATGTCTCCAGGTAGAATAACACTGCACCCAGGAAGGAGAAAATAAATACATAACCTCAGCTATCACCATTGCATACAGCACCCTCACTAACCAGAGATCCTGAGTCTGCCTGCATGACAGGTTCACTACAGTCATAACCAGCATTTGAGAAAACCAGCACACTAAGCCTATCTACAACCAAGGAACCTCACAGAGTCTATGTCACTCCCTTGCCACCTCCATCAGTGCTTATACTGGTACCCACTCCTGGAAAGCTTGAAGACAGGTCACATCACCAGACACCTTGAAGGTACTCCCCAGCATTAGCCTGGAGTGCCTGGAGTGTGGCAGCCCTATCTGGCTGGACCCAGAAGAGCAATATCAATCACTGTAGTCTGGCAAGACAATTTGAAGAAATAATCTATCGAAATGAGGAGGAACCACAAAAGTAATTCTGATAAAATGACAAAACAAGGTTCTATAAACACCCCTAAAATATTACACTAGCTCTCCAGCAATGACTCCAAACCAGTAAGAAATCTTTGAAATAGCCAATAAAGAATTCAGAAGGTTAATTATTAAGTTACTTAAGGAGATACCAGAGAAAAGTGAAAATCAACATAAAGAAATTAAGGAAACAATTCAGGATATTAATAACAAATTTTTCAGAGAAATAGAGAGCATAAAGAAAAACCAGAAAATGAAAGTGAAATGGAAAACACAGGTAGGGAAATACAAAATGCGGTGGAAAGTTTAAATAATACACCAAAACAAGTAGAAGAAAGAATTTCAGAGCTCAAAGACAAGGCTTTCAAATTAATCCGATTAGACAAAGATAAAGAAAAATAATCAAAAGAAGTGAACAAATTCTTTAAGAAATATGAGATTATGTGGAAAAGCCAAACCTAAAAATGGTTGGCCTTCCTGAGGGAGAAGACAAGGCTAAAAGTATGGAAAACTTATTTGAACAAGTAATTGAGGAAATCTTGCTTGGTCTAATATCAAAACCGGGAAAGGACATAACAACAACAACAAAAAAAACAGCAACAACAAAAAACTGCAGACCACTATCCCAGATGAGCATAGATGTAAAAGTCCTGAACAAAATACCAGCTAACTAAATAAAACTGCACATCAAGAATATAGTATATCACCATCAAGTGGGTTTTATACCAGGGATGCCGGGATGGGTTAACATATGCAAGTCAGTAAATGTGACACATCATATAAAAACAAATTAAAACAAGAAACATACGATCATCTCAATAGATACAGAAAAAGCAGTTGATAAATTCCAGCATCTCTTTGTAACAAAAACCCTCAACAAAATAGGCGTAGAAGGGGCTTACCTCAAAGTAATAAAAGCCGTATCTGACAAGCCCACAGCCAATATTATACTGAGTGGGGAAAAGTTGAAAGCATTCTCCCTGAGAACTGGAACAAGACAAGGATAGCCACTTTCACCACTTTCATTTAATATCCACTTTCACCACTTCTATTTGATATAAATTAAAGTTATAATATAAATATGAATTCTGGCTAAAACTTTCAGTATCTAGCCAGAGCAATCAGATAAGAGAAAGAAATGAAGGGTATCCAAATTGAAAAAGAGGAAGTCAAACTTTCACTGTTCACCAATGATGTGATTATATACCTAGAAAACTCTGAAGACTTATGTAAAAAGTTCCTAGATCTGATAAACAATTCAGTAAGGTCTCAGGATACAAAATCAATGTATACAAATCAGTAGCACTGCTATACATCAAAAATAATCAAGCTGAGAATCAATTCAAGAACTCCATTCCTTTACAATGGCTGCAAAAGTAAAATGCTTAGAAATATATGTAACCAAGGAAGTGAAACATCTCTGCAAGAAAAATTACAAACACTGCTGAAAGTGTCATAGATGACACAAACGGAAACATATCCTGTGCTCAAGGATGGGAAGAATCAATATTGTGAAAATGACCATACATTCCAAAACAATTTATAGATTCAATGCAATTCCCAGAATAAAGAACTCAAAATAAAGCCAAATAAGCCAACTGATTTTTGACAAAGCATACAGAAACATATATTGGGGAATGGACACCCTATTGAATAAATAGTGCTGGGAATACTGGCAAGCCACATGTAGAAGAATGAAACTGGATCCCATCTCTTACCTTATACAAAAATAAATTCAAGATGGATCAAAGACTTAAATCTAAGACCTGAAACTATAATAATTCTAGAAGATAACACCGGAAAAACTCTTCTGAACATTGGCTTAGGCAAAGCATTCATTGCTAAATCACTAAAAGCAAATGCAACAAAACAAAAATAAATAAATGGGACCTAATTAAACTAAAAAGCTTCTATACAGCAAAACAAATAATCATGAGTAAACAGACAACCCAAAGAATAGGAAGAAAAAGAACTAGTATACAGAATCTAAAAGGAACTCAAACAAATCAGCAGGAAAAAACAAACAAACAAACAAACAAACAGAAAAAACAACCTCTTCATATAGTGGGCAAAAGACATGAGTAGAAATTTATCAAAAGAAGATATACAAATGGCTAACAAACATGAAAAGATGCTGAACATCACTAATCATCAGGGAAATGCAAGTCAAAAACACAATGAGATACCACCTTATTCCTGCAATAATGGCCATAATTAAGAGTCGAAAAACAATAGATATTGCCATGGATGTGATAAACAGGGAACACTTTTATACTGCTGGTGGGAATGTAAATTAGCGCAACCAATACTGAAAACATGATGGATATTCCTTAAAAACCTAAAAGTAGATCTACCAGTAGATCCAGCAATTACACCACTGGATATCTACCCAAAGGAAAAAAAGTCATTATATAAAAAAGATGTATGCACATGCATGTATATAGTAGTACAGTTCACAAGTGCAAAAATTTGGAATCAACGTAAGTGTCCATTAACCAACAAGTGGCTAAAAAAAGTGTGCTAGATGTACACCACAGAATATTACTCAGCCTTTGAAAGAAGGAAATAATGTGTTTTGAAGACATTTGGATGGAGCCAAAAGCCATTATTCTAAGTGAAGTAACTCAGGAATGGAAAATCGAATAATATATGGTCTCACCTCTAAGTGGGAACTAAGCTATGAGGATGCCAAAACATACAGTGGGATATAATGGACTTTGGGGATTCAGGAGGGGAAATTGGGGGTGGGGATGAGGACTAAAGACTACGCACTGGGTGCAGTGTATACTGCTAGGGTGATGACTGCACTAAAATCTCAGAATTCAGCACTGAAGAACTCATCCATGTAACCAAAAATCACCTGTATACCAAATACTACTGAAATTTAAAATATAAAGGAAGATGGTTAGAACTGAAAGATATCCTGTTGTAATGGAGCAAAAGCATGTGAAAAATGAGACCACAGTTTATGCAATGAATTTATTTATTTCAAATAATAAGCACTCAGGCACAAGGCCAAATAAACACAGCAAGGATGAACAGTAATAACTAGATGAACTGAAAATATTGGGTCTGATTGTTACTAAATATTGATTAATATTTATATGTTGCTATATACTTGCAAACAAACATAACAAGATGGTGCTGTTGAAATATGCCAGGAGAAAAACCTAATATTATTAAAACATTTACACACTTCAGGTAAAGAAGGTATATAACTATTATTTTATTGCAAACACACTGTATGTGCTATGGCTGACAAAAGCAGCTCTTTTCCTTATATAATTTGCTTTTTTTGTTTTGGTGTTATTTTTACCCAACTAATGAGTTCCACAAAAATGTTTCCAAGAGGTTTGCAGCTAGCTGACTTGATTTCAGACAACCTCCCAGGGTCTCCTTATTTTTCCAAATCAAGTGAAAATATATTATTTGACTGCTAAAAACCTGAATATTTATTTCAGCAACCTCACCAAACTTAGATTATCTATCCTTTTAAAATGCAATATACTAGTATCTAAAATAGAGATATATTAGTATATATTGTTGGGAGTGTTTCCTCCAGAGAATTCCAGAATTCTAGAAGAATCACCTATGTATTCACTGTTACAGTTTCATTGGAAACAAATAATGGCTGTATTTCTATTATTATCATTTTAAATCACAAAGTGTCAAGCACATTTTAAACAATTTATAATTTCTTATGACTTGCCAAAAGAGTTTCTGATTGTTTTGATGCAGAATTTTTCTCTGCCCCTTTGCCAGGCTTGTGGCAGGAGACACACCATCTACTTAGCCTGCTAGGTCGTTTCTGGCTTGCGCTCAGGTGCAGATCCTGCAGCCACCACGACTGTGCACTCAGTCTTTGGTGGGAGGGGGTGTGTAAGCAAGCAAGTGCGGGGTCCAGTTGGTCATTCCAAATGCTGGCACAGGGGTGTACTTTGTGCAGGGCTTGTGGCTGGACCAGGTGTGGCACCCCAAGGGGAATGCAGGGGCACCCAGGCAGGGGTGCCCTTGACCCTGAATCCCCAAAGGGGGTGTTATGCCATGCCAATTAGCTCTTTTAGTTCCACTATCTGCAGCCCTATGGACATTGGCATGTTAACAGCTCAGTCAGCCTCTTGCCCTGCTCTGGCCTGTGCTCCACGGCTGGCTCAACCCTGCCACTGCTTCCTGTTACATGGGGTGCCTGCTTTACATCAGTGGAGGGCAGAGGGCCATGGTGTTGCAGCCTTCTGAATACCTACCATTTGGTGGATCCCAAGTTCTTGTCCTGCATCCAAGAAGAATGAGGTCACACTGACAATTGAAGGGTGATGACAACAGAGAATTTTCTTGAGCAACTAAAAAGCTCTCCAAGGAGACAGGATAGGAGGGTGGTCTCTCACCTGAAGTCAGGTCATCTCTCCCAGTGTGGCTGAGTCTGGGGTTTTTATTGGCACAGAATGGGGAAGGGTGGACCATAGGTAGCACTGGAAAAGGCAACAGTCAAATAATTGAAAAGCATTATTTAGAAAGAACCAATCGGGAAAGGGCAGACTAACAGAAACAGTTCTCACTCCAGGGTGCAGGTTTCATCTGGAACCAGTAGTCCTGCCTTTCAGCCTTCAGGATGTTTTTGGCTTGAAGATGGAGTTTTACCAAGGACCTGCCCCTATCTGCCTAGACATTTGTCTGCCTCCTGCTGCTATCAGTTTGACCAAGTATGTCAAGAAACAAGCAAAGATTAGATTTTTGTACTTAAAACTAATAGCAAAAGCAAATGAAAATTTGTGCTCATTAAGCATCTGCAGATTCCAGAAATGTCTCAATACCTGTATGGTTCACTACAAAATAGTATTAAGTAGCAAAACAATGTGTTTGAGTCAATAATAGTTAGACCTCACTTCTAATGATAGGCTTTCAGAAGTAAATAAATTCATGATAATTAAGTCTTTATTTCTAATGTAATATTCTTGGCAGAGGGATAGACCAGAGAATGCCTTTTCTGATGAATGAGCAAGCATTAGTAGGACTGGACTAAAGAGGGAGCATATGATTTATCTAAATGCTTGGGTGGACCTAACTCCCACTCACTTACTTTCCTCTTATTGAGCAGGCAACCAAGAGACTATAGGACAAATGGAAGCATTAACATTACCACCATCCATCACCAGTCCTTTAGATTTCCAGAAGGACATGAAGCTGTCAGATTACCCAGCACTGGGACCAAGGGCATGAGGTGAACAATGAAAGATGTCAGTGCCTCATCATGCTACGTCCCTGCACTCAGATTACTAAGTCTATTTCCTTTTTATGAAAATATTAAGAGTTTCCACTTCAGTTGGGCCATGTACATACATTAAGCAGTATTGAAATAACCTGCCTGTAAATCCCCCATTTCCCATCCCTGGATTGATGTTCTCTGTTTAATTCAGGAACCAAATGGAATATGACCATTTGTCATACACAGCAATCATCCTGAAAATGCCTTAAGGGGAGTGGTATTGTCAAAAGTAAAGAGTCTCCCCCACTCTATTACATACCATGAAAGTTATGAGCCCTAAATCATAGACTAACAGAGGTTTAAAAGTGAAACATTTGTGAAGTTAAAAACAACATGCCAAAATCTAGGGGTATATTGCCAAAATATTAAGACGGGCAAGTGGTACATGTTATAATACAGTATTAAATAGCAAAATTATGACTATTCTGAAAAGAATACATAAGTAACTGTATCTATTGCAGCTAACTGCCCCAAGGAAGGTTGTAAATGAATGAGTTTAATTATTTTTGGTTAATCTTTATCTGTTTTTCCGGAACAACTTTCCATTGAAGAAAATATTTTCTGATAATAATCAATAAAATGTTATTAAATTTGGTTATTTACAGCAGAAAAAAAATACATATGTGAAATTGTAAAATGGGAAAACTGCCTTTTGTGAGCAACATGGCTATAGAAAGATTTCTCCACTTAAGAAAATAATGGAGCAAATGTGGATCATCACTTTCTAATGTGTTTTTACATTCATGAGACACATACAAATCTCATTCTGCAGTAGCCACTGAACCTCTGGGCATTGCCAATGTTTTATTTATTTGAGCTGCTTTCTCTTTAATGAATTACCAGATTGCCATTAGTCTGTGTAAAATTCCTATCCAGTTGGTTTTACAAGCACTATAGTAATGTGTATTGGCTCCTGGCAATATGGTTATGAACAGAATGTACACATCCTTACACTTATAAGAGGCACACCACACGCAGCAATACAGTAACACAGAACCATATTTAATCATCTTGCTGAATAAATAGTTTAAACATAACAGTACCCCAAAGGCAAGAACTTGGTATTGGGTAAACACTTTAAGATCAGCACAGTCTACAGTAAAGTTAATCAAAATATTTACAATATTTATAATTTAGCGTGTCACTTTCTTACAATACTAAACACTTGGCTTTAAGACTCTGTTAGAGACTCATAACAAAATCCACGTCTAATAGAATTGGATGCTAAATATAATTCTAAAGACTAGTCATATTAAATGAGATATTGGTGCTCTTTCCCAACCCTTCCAAGCCTTCCTCTGTCATTCAGTGTACTAGCCACAGTCCTTACAATGACCTAGGAGGATGCAAGTTATTATCCCTTTCAACCCACTTGTCTCTAGCCATGCAGGCTTCCTTGATGTGCTATGTAAGCACACAGCAGCCTGCTTCTACCTAAGGGTCTTTGTACTTGTTCTTCCCTCTTCTAAGAGCACCCTTCCCAGGATTATATTCTCTCTTTCTCTTAACACACACAGCATCACCATTCTCAGACCATTATTCAAACGTTATCCTCTCAAAGATGTTTCTCTGCCACCTTTTATAAGGCTGTATCATCACCCTCACCCTCCGTATACCCTTTTCTGGCTTATCTTATTCATAGCACCCGTTGTATGATATAGAGTTTATTTATATGCTTATTAATTCTCTGTTATTCTCTTTCTCCTGACTAGAATTTGATCTCTGTGAGGATAGAGATTTTGATTGCTTATTCATTTCTCACATGCCTAGATCCTACAGGAGTGCTGAGTGTGTAATCAGTGCTTAATAAACATTTGTTGGGTGATTGAATATTAACAATTTGAATTAAGCTTACTTTTTTCTTCCACGCTCTTGAGAAACATACTGTATTTAAAATACATAATATCAAGAAGTTCTACTTGTTAACAGCTCAAGAAAATATCAAATGGCAGAGGAATATAATGTGAGATTTAATAAATGTAAATAGTGAGAAGATATTGAAAAAATATTAACAGAAAGGGCCCTACTCAAAGAGCTAATCAGAAACAGAGCACAGATAGAATGAGAAAGAAATCAGAATGTACTTCTGTGTTGAGAAGCGCAAAGAGCAGAATATGCAAATGCTATAGGACAGAAAGGGGGAATAGCATAGATTTGAATTTAGAAGAAAATAAATTTGAATAACAACACAGAAAAGTCAGAGGAAGACCTAATTTCTGTACTTATCAAATAAAAAGTTATGTCTAAGGGCCATAGTGAAGCAGATAAGGTCAATGTGGACAAAGATTTATTTTAATTTCCTAAGAAGGAAAGATGTGACAAAACAAAGAACACAGCAGAGAAGATTTCAGGAGACAGAATCCTGGTAGGATGAGAGATGTTAACAAATGGCTTAAGGAAAGCAGTGATAAGTATATCCTGAGAATCTTAATGCTGATTTTCAAGACTAAACCTATGCCTACAACTAATACAATAAAGGAAGTTCTTTTTGTTTTGGGGTGTGTATATTTGAATATGTATAAGAAGAAAATGCTTAAAATTATATTTCTTTATATTTCTGGTTATGAAAAGACGCTAATATTGTAAGATGATCAGGAACGCGGACCTTGGATTCAGGAAGACTTGGTTAAAATAAACAAATTGTATTTGCTATGTGATCTTGGATAGTTAACAAAATAGTTCTGAGTTTTCCTTTCTCCTGTGAAAAAACAGGAAAACAGAACATACCTTACAGGGTTGTTGTAAGATTAAATGACAAAATATAAAAAAAGCCTTTGGCACAGGCCAGAAACACACTTATTAATTTTTTCTAGAATGAGCATCATAAACTCTGTCGAAGAATAGAGACCAACAGAATGACAAATTATATTGTGAAAATAAAAATCAAATTAGATGTGTATATGTGAGTGTCTCAAACTTTCCTTTGCCTATTTTATTGCCTGATGGTAAAAGCAGCTGATTCTGGTTCTGTTCGGAACCTCTGTTCACGGTCTTTAGCTGGTTTCCTATTATTCTGCCCAGTCATTATTTATTAAGTATATCATGTTATGTACTATTCAAACAGCAATCGAGTTACTACTTGAGAGAAAAAACAAACTTAGAAATAGTTAAGAATTGTCATATTAAATACAGTTACTACCATAGCAATTATTTTAATTTTGACAAGATTTTTTTGAAGGCTAGAGACTGAAAATTTCTAGTCATTCCTGAGTGGTAGCACCACATTCACATCTAAGCATATTGAATCCTCTTTTTCTCTCTGTCTTCCTCACTCCACCAATCTCGGTTCCACTATTTTCAGCAGAGGCAGATCTCTGTGCACTACATTACTCAGGCTCCCTTACCCCATGGCTTCCACTTGAGTTGAATAGATCAGAGGCCAGAAGGAGAGTGACATTAGGATATTTATTCTTCCACCTGCCTGGATACAGTTTGAGGGTAGCCACTCTTTTTAGGGTCACTACACCCACAGGTAGAGCTGTGAGAGTGTCTATGGCTATTTTTCCATTTGCAAGGATAGGTGTATATGTCTTGCAAATGGCCTCGCATTAAACTCTATTACCCCTTTGACTTTGCATTCTATTTTTGGGGGGAGTGCGAGCAGGTGGGGCTCAGAGTGCTTCTAAGTGTTTCTTTTAAGTGGCATTTCTACTGGGATAGAATTCTAGAGGTGAATTTTTAGTTATTCAAGGTACATGAAGAAATGCTCTAGGAGGAGCAGAAAACACAGCATTAGTTTTTTTGTTGTTGTTGTTTGGGATTAAAAACTATCCTACTAGTTCACTATGCACTGTTGAGGGATGTTAAGGGAGTAGGAAGGGCTGAGGGTTAATTTCATATTGAGACTAATATATTATCTTTTTTCATTTAATAATATCTACCCTCAAATTCACATTTTCTAATTTGAGCTCTTAACCAGTATTATCATCTTAAATTATTCATGCTTATCCTAAAAATGAATAATATTTTGCCTGAGGCCATACAATTATCTGTTATATCTTCTTGTATTCCATTTTTTTTCACATGTTCAAAACACTGAAATTCATGGTAGAAAGTCCTACTGGTAAAATGCCAAAACCTGGCCCAGTGTGGTGTCTCACCTCTGTAATCTCAGCACTTTGGGAGGTTGAGGTGGGTGAATCACGAGGTGGGAGTTCGAGACCAGTCTGATCAACATGGTGAAACCCTGTCTCCACTGAAAATACAAAAATTAGCCGGGTGGGTGGTGCATGCCTGTAATCCCAGCTACTCAGGAAGCTGAGACAGGAGAATTGCTTGAACCTAGGAGGCGAAGGTTGCAGTGAGTCAAGATCATGCCACTGCGCTCCAGCCTGGGTGACAGAGCAAGACTCCATCTGAAAAAAAAAAAAAAAAAAAAAAAAAAAGCTGAAACCCAATTCGTGTGACATAGTCTTGACATTAAAGAGAAAATAGGGTTATTAGTGGTAGATGAAACCATTTAAAAGGCTGACCATAATAACTAGATAAATAAGAAATCAATATGCTCTTTAAAACAAAACTCTAAATACTTCTAGTCTTTTCTTCAACATGGTGTTTTTGTTTTTTCTTTTGCTTTTGTCTTTCTTTTCCTTTTTTAATGCTAGAAAATGGACATCGAGCTGATGATTTGGATGGCTGTTTTGTGTTGTTTTTCTCATAGTTGTAAGCAACAATTTAATATTCATTTATGCAAAAAGTGGCATATTCAGCCAAAATTGTTTAAACTTGTATATATTTTAAAATAGTCCATCATTGCTGATTGATACATTGGACTTTTCCTTTTTACCCTTAAACACCATTGACTAATCACAAAAATTTAGTTTTACCTCTGGACTTCCAGTGAATGTTTTGATGCAGGCTGTACACAAACTCAGAATTGTTCAAATTATGGATATCATATTATGATTGTGCATTTATAATATAGGGCATAATTTTTGATATCTTCCATTTATACTTAACATCAAGATGTTTGCCTAAATAGAAAAGTGACATTTTTTAAACAAAGTAATATTTATTTCATATTCAAAGTGTGCTAAATAATTTATTTGAACACACACATGTGGATTATGTAGAGCTCGATTATATTGTTTACTTATACTAAACTATTTATTCTAATTTTCTTATTTGATTCTTTTGTGACCCACAGTTTTATTTGCATTATATTATTATTTTGGCTCTAAAACACCTATTTCTTTCTTTGTGGAGTTACACAACGCAAATGTTATAGTTTCAGAACCATTCTACAGGGTTTCTGTTCTTCTTCTGGTCATGCAACGCCAAACATTTCTGAGAGTCCTCAAAGAGGCTGAATTTTACTTAAAAGCAATATTTTCTGTGATAAAACTCAGCATATATTAAAGATGTAAATAAAAATTCACTAAGGGAAAATTAAACTCAAGTTATGGGGGGAAAAAAAAAACAGAAATCACTGCCAACTCACAAATACACAACATAGAAAGCAATGCAATTACTTATTTGCCTGACTCTTCTTTAAGATCTTCTTGTCTCAAAAAATCCAGAAATATATGTAGATTTCAAAGATAACTGACAGTGAGGAAAAAGGATGATAGGATTTGATTTCATTGTAATTAAAAGATGTGAAAGAAGACATAAATGGTTAACATGAGTGTATTTTAGAAAGAATTCATTTTCCATTACTTTGATATTGGTTAATGATTTTAAAATCTTCTTGAGAAGTGATCTTAACATATAGATAAAAACAAGAATTTTTAAAAGGCACTGCAACTTTGAAAAAGGAAAATAGCATTCAGATGTATTGTTATTACTTTTTCTCTCTTCCTAAAGTCTTGTGTCAACACTTTTTAATGTAATATAACTTTAATCAAGGTCTAATTACTAATGTAGTTACTTATGTTAATTTTATGAGATATTTCTTCTCTTACATGTAATTTTAAAGATAGCTTTATGCTTACCCCGTTGCTTTGAACTATTGTTTCCTTAATTGAAGAATACTGAAATTAGTCCCTATAAATCATAGCCATTGCTGGGGAAAGAAATATGTTCTGTGTGGTCCTCTCTCTAGAAACTGTACTTATCCTGTTATATACCCTTTCAGTATGATAAACAATAGCCATGACTATTCTTTTTAAGAATACAATTATATTCTAAATCCATGACATCATTCTTCGACTCAAATAAGCACAATAATTGTAGACATTTGATACTGAAAACAGAAAAAAAATCTTCCTTAGAGCAAAAGCAAAAAATAGTATATTCACTTCCTATTGACCCTTAAACATTTAGATAAAAATTTGAATAACAATGTTAATGAATATACAAATACACATGCATATTTATTCACTTGCTTTTCTGAATTATAATACAATAATTTAAAACATTCAGTCTCTATAAAAGTTATCAATGGCAAAATCTTGGTCATTAAGAAAGTGCCTGTAACTGAAAGGAAAGTAAAAATTTCATCAAGTGATTGAGTTATTGGATCTGGACAGTACCATAAGCACCTATAAATTTGCTGTGATGTTTTTATACTTCTCAAATACTTGGGTTTTTTTTTCTAATATATTTTGCCATAGTTTGTGAGGCTTCTACTCGCATTCTTTGGGAAAATAAAGGATTAATATGTAAGCCAGAAAAATAAAACACATTTATGACTTTTTAATATATTGCTGTTTTGTGGCATATAAGGTCACTCTGCCCAGCTGGAGGTCTTCTTTGCCAACTAGATATTCTGATTTCCAAGGCTGTCCCAGGCCATGGGTGGCCCCATCTACTCTGAAGAATATGGGGCAGGAATCAAAAATCACTGCCTACCAGAGGAGCAGCACAAAAGTTTATTTCAGCAGAATCCTTTGTAGAATTTAATGCAGACTTCTAGGATTTATGTTCTCCCCTGATAACAGCCCAGGTTCCAGAAGGTAAGATCCATGTGGGTGACTGTAGAGTCCACAATGTCTCAGAAGCCACGTATCATGCAGTAGCTAGTGTTCTCTTGTAACAAGAGACAAGCCTGTCTTTCAGTGTCCCGCAAGAAATAAAGCAGTTACAAGAGTGACTGTCCTCAGAGAAACCCAAAAACACTGCTTCCAATCAAGTATTAATAATTCATTATTTGTTTATTCTCATACAGATGTGCTACACCAATCAGGGGTCACTTGATTTACAAAGAGCTTTCCTTAGAAGCAGTAGATATTCTTACCCTTATTAGGTTTTCAGGAGAATGGAGCTAGAAATATTCAAGACTGGCAGATACACAGTAAAGCAAAGGGTACGTTTTCCCTTTCAAACAGATGTCTTCGCAGAGTTTGCTCTTAATGGACTTTTTTGGTTGTCACTGCTAAAGAGACTCAAAACAAAAATTCATTTGAAGTTCAAACATTTTATATAGAATATGTCACAATTTCACTCTTATCTATCTAAAAACAATGGGCTGCACTCATCAACTGAATTAATTTAAAAATGTATTATATTTTAGAAGCTTTGTGGGTACATAGTAGGTGTGTATATTTATAGGGTATATGAGATATTTTGATACCGGCATGCAAAGTGAAATAAACATATCACGGGGAACGTGGTATTCATTCCCTGAAACATTTATCCTTTGAGTTACAAACAATCCAATTACATTTTTAAAGTTATTTAAAAACATACAGTTACTGACTATTGTCATCATATTATGCTCTCAAATAATAAGTCTTATTCATTCTTGCTACTTTTTATCAATTAACCATCCTCACCTCCCTCCCAACAGCCCACTACCCTTTCCAGCCTGTGGTTATCATCCTTCTTCTTTCTGTGACAATGAGTTTAATTGTTTCGATCTTAGATCCCACAAATAAGTGAGAACACGCAATGTTTGTCTTTCTGTTCCCGGCTTACTTCACTTAACATAATGATCCTCCAGTTCCATCCATGTTGTTGCAAATGACTGAATCCCATTATTTTTTATGGCTGAATAGTATTCCATCATGTATAAATACCACGTTTGCTTTATCCATTCATCTGTTGGTGGATGCTTGGGTTGCTTCCAAACCTTAGCTATTGTAAACAATGCTTTAACAAACATAGGAGTGCAGATATCTCTTTGACACATTGAATTCCTTTCTTTTTGGTATAAATGCAGCAGTGGGATTGCTGCATTATAGAGAAGCACAGTTTTTAGTTTTGGAGGAATCTCCAAAGTGTTTTCAATAGCGGTTGTACTAACTTACATTTCCACCAACAGTGTACAAGTGTTCCCTTTTCTCCATATTCTTACCAGCATTTATTATTGCCTGTTTTTTGGATTTTAACTGGGGTGAGGTGATATCTACTTACAGTTTTGATTTGTCTTTCTCTGATGATAAATGATGTTGAGCATCTTTTCATATGCCTGTTTGCCATTTGTATGTCTTCTTTTGAGGAATGGCTATTTGAATATTTTCCCCATTTTTTAATCAGATTATTATATTTTGTTCCTGTAAAGTTGTTTGAGCTCCTTATATGTTCTGGTGTAAATCCCTTGTCAGATGGATAGTTTACAAATATTTTCTCCCATTCTATGGATCATCTCTTTACTTTGTTGCTTGTATCTTTTGCTGTGCTGAAGCTTTTTAACTTGATGTAATCCCATTTGTCTGTATTTGCTTCACTTGCCTGTGCTTGTGGGGTATTACTCAAGAAATCTTTGTCCAGACCCACATTCTGGAGATTTTCCGCAAAGTTTACTTGTAGTAGTTTTATAGTTTGACATATTAGACTTAAGTCTTTAATCCATTTTGATTTGCTTTTTGGTGAGAGACAGGGGTCGACTTTCATTAACTGGCATATGATATCAGCCTCTCCAAGCACCATTTATTGAAGAGATTGTCCTTTCCCCCACTGCATGTTGTTGGCATCTTTTGTCAAAAATGAGTTTACTGTAGGTCTGTGTATTTGTTTCTAGATTCTCTATTCTGTGCTATTGGTCTACATGTCTATTTTTATGCCAATATCATACTGTTTGGTTTACTCTAGCTCTGTAGTGTAATTTCAAGTCAGGTAATGTGATTCTTCCAGTTTCGTTCTTCTTTGCTTAGGGTAGCTTTGTGTCTTCTGGGTCTTTTGAAGTTCTATATAAATTTTAGGATTTTTTTTTTTCTATTTCTGTGAAGAATATCTTTTGCATTTTGATAAGGATTGCATTAAATATGCATGTTGCTTTGGGTATTACGAACATTTTAACAATATTGATTCTTCCAATTTTGAACGTGGAATATTTTTCCATTTTTTTGTTGTCCTCTTAAATTTCCTTCTTCAGTGTTTTATAGTTTTCATTATAGAGATCTTTCCCATCTTTGGTTAACTCCTAGGTATTTGATCTTATGTGTGACTATTTTAAATGTAATTACTTCTTAATTTCTTTTTCACATTGTTCATTGTTGGCATATAGAAATGTTACTGATTTTTGTATGTAGATTCTGTATCCTGCAACTTTACTGAATTTGTTTATCAGTTCTACTAGTTTTCTCGTGGAGTCTTTAGGTTTTTCCAAATATAAGATCATATCATCAGCAAACAAGGATAATTTGACTTCTTCCTTTCCAACTTGGATGCCTTTTATATCTTTCTCTTATCTTATTGCCCTAGATAGAACTTTCAGTACTATGTTGAATAACAGTGGTGAAAGTGGGCATCCTTGCCATGTTCCATATCTTTGAAGAAAGGCTTTCAGTCTTTCTCCATTCAGTATTATACTAACTATGAGTCTGTCATAAATAGCTTTTATTATGTTGAGGTATGTTCCTTCTATATGCAGTTTTTTAGGGTTTTCATCATGAGAGAATGTTGAATTTTATCAAATACTTTTCAGCATCAATTAAAATAATCATATGGTTTTTCTCCATCATTCTGTTGATATCATGTATCACACTGATTGATTTGCATATGTCAAACCATCCTTGCATCTCAGGGATAAATCCCATTTATCCTTTGATTAATAATCTTTCTAATGTATTGTTGGATTCACTTTGCTATTATTTTGTTGAAGAGTTTTGCATCAATATTAATCAGAGATATTGGCCTGAAGTTTTCTTTTATGATGTGTCTTTGTCTGATTTTGGTATCAGGGTAATATTGGTCTCATAGAATGAGTTTGAAAGTGTTCCCTCTTCTTCTATTTTTTGGAATAGTTTGAGTAGGATTGATTTTTTTTCTTTAAATGCTTGATAAAATTCAGAAATACCCCCATCAGATCCTGAGCTTTTGTTTACTAGAATAATTTTTATTAAGGCTTCAATCTCATACCTTGTTATTGGTTTGTTCAGGTTTGGGATTTCTTCTTGGCTCAATCTTGGTAGATTGTATGTATCTAGGAATTTGTTCATTTCTTCTAGATTGTTCAATTTATTGGCATACAGTTGCACATAATAGCCACTAATGCTCATTTGAATTTCGCAATATCAATTGTAATGTCTTCGTTTTCATTTCTGATTTTATTTACATTGATCTTCTCTCTTTTTTCCTTGGTAAGGCTAAAGATTCGTCCATTTTGTTTAACTTAAAAAAACAACTATTTGTTTCATTGATCTCTTGTATTTTTTATTTCAATTTTATTTATTTATGTTCTGATTTTTATTATTTTTTTTCTTCTAATTTCAGGTTTGGTTTGCCCTTGCTTTTCTAGTTTTTTAAGATGCATCATTAGATTGTTTATGTGATGTTTCTTTCACTTTTTTGATGTAGGCACTTACAGCAATAAAACTCCGTCTTAGTACTGCTTTTACTGTACCCCACAGGTTTTGGTATGTTGTGTTTCCATTATCATTTGTTTCAATACATTTCTCAATTTCTTTCTTAATTTCTTTATTTTTCCCACTGGTCATTCGGGAGCATATTATTTGATTTCCATGTATTCATATGATTTCCAAAATTCCTTTTGTTATTAATTTCTAGTTTTATTTCATTGTGGTCAGAGAAGATGCTTGATATTATTTAAATCTTCTAACATTTTAAGACTTGTTTTATGACCTAACATATAGTTTATCCTTGAGAATAACCCCTGTGCTGAGGAAAGGAATGTGTATTCTGCAGCTCTTGAATAAAATATTCTTTAAATATTCATTAGATCTACTTCGCCTATAGTGAAGATTAAGTGTGTGTGTGTGTGTGTGTGTGTGTGTGTGTGTGTGTGTGTGTGTTTTGCTTATTTTCTGTCTGGACGATCTATCTAAAGTTGAAAGTAGGTTGTTGAAGTCTCCAGCTATTATTGTATTGGGGTCTATCTCTCTTTAGTTCTAATATTATTTACTTTATATATCTGGAAGCGACAGTGTGGGAGTGCATATCTATTTAAAATTGTTATATTGTCTTGTTGAATCTGTTTATCATTACACAGTGACCTTCTCTTTCTCTTTTTATAGTCTTTGTCTTTAAATCTATTTTGACTGATATAACTACAGCAACTCCTGCTACTTTTTGGTTTCCACTGGAATGGAATATCTTTTTATTCCCCTTTATTTTTATCTATCTTTGTCTTTATAGGTAAAGCTTGTTCCTTGTAGGCAACAGTTCAGTGGGTCTTGTGTTTTCATCATGCACCCACCTATGTCTTTTGACTGAAGAGTGATATAGTTTGGTTGTATCCCTACCCAAATCTCATCTTGAATTGTAATAATCCTCGTGTGTCAAGGGTGTGGCCAGGTGGAGATAACTGAATCATGGGGGCAGTTTCCCCCATACTGTTCTCGTGGTAGTGAATAAGATTCATGAAATCTGATGGTTTTAGAAATGGGAGTTTCTCTGCACAAGCTATCCTGCCTGCCACCATGTAAGAGGTGACTTTGATTCTCATGCATCTTCTGCCATGATTGTGAGACCTCCTCAACCATGTGGAACTCAGAGTCCATTAACCTCTTTCCTTTATAAATTGTCCACTTTTAGGCATGTCTTTACTAGCAGTGTGAGAACAGACTCATACAGTAAATTAGTACTGGGAGAGTGGGGTGCTGCTGTAAAGGTGACAGAAAATGTGGATGTGACTTTGGAACTGGCTAACAGACAGAGGCTGGAACAGTTTGAGGGCTCAGAAGAAGAAAGGAATATGTGGAAAAGTTTGGAACTTCCTAGAGACTTGTTGAATGGCTTTAACCAAAATACTGTAGTGATAATGGACAATGAAGTCCAGGTTTAGAGATGGAGATAAGGAACTTGCTGGAAACTAAAAAAAAATCGACCCTTTCATGTTTTAACAAAGGGACTGGCTGGATTTTGCCCCTGCCCTAGAGATTTGTGGAACTTTGAACTTGAGAGGGATGATTTAGGACATCTGGGAGAAGAAATTTGTAAGCACCAAAGTGTTCAAGAGGTGATTTGGGTGCTATTAAGAGCATTTGGTTTTATCCATTCACAAGGTTATGGTTTGGAATTGGCATTTACATTTAAAAGGCAAGCAGACCATACAAGTTCGGAAAAGTTGAAGCCTGATGATATGATGGAAGTGAAACACCCATTTTCTGAGGAGAAATTTAAGCCAGCTGCAGAAATTTGCATAAGTAATGAGGAGCCAAATGTTCATCACCAAGACAATAGAGAAAATGTCTCCAGGGCATGCCAGAGGTCTTCACAGTGGCCTCTCCCATCACAGGCCTAGAGGCCTAGGAGGAACAAGTAATTTTGTGGTTTGGAACCAGGGTTTCTGCTTTATGCAGTCTTGGGACTTAGTGTACTGCATCCCAGTCATGTCTAAAAGGGGTCAATGTATAGCTCAGGCTGTTGCTTCAGAGGGTGCAAGCTCCAAGATTTGGTGGCTCACATGTGGTGTTGGACCTGTGAGTGAACAGGGGTCAGGAATTGAGGTTTAGGATCCTCTACCTAGATTTCAGAGGATGTTTGGAAATGCCTGGATGTCCAGGCAGAGGTGTTCTGCAGGGGCAGAGCCCTCATGGAGAACCTCTGCTAGGGTAATGTGCAAGGAAAACATGGGATGGAAACTCCCACACAGTGTCCCTACTGAGGCACTTCCTAGTGGAGCTGTGAGAAGAGGGCCACTGTCCTCCAGACTTCAGAATGGTAGATCCATTGATAGTTTGCACTGTGTACCTGAAAAAAAACCACAGACACTCAATGCCACCCCATGAAAACATCTGTGAGGGGGGCTCTACCCCACAAAGTCATAGGATTGGAGCTGCTGAAGGCCATGGGAAACCACCTCCTTCATCAGCATGACCTGGATGTGAGACATGCAGTTCAAGGAGATAATATTGAAACTTTAATATTTGGCTGCCTGGTTGGATTTTAGACTTGCATGGGGCCTGTAGTTCCTTTGCTTTGGCCAATTTCTCCCATTTGGAATGGTTGTATTTAGCCAACGTCTGTACTCCCATTGTATCAAGAAAGTAACTAACTTGCTTTTGATTTTACACACTCATAGGCAGAAGGAACTTGCCTTGTCTTGGATGATAATTTGGACTATGGACTCTCGAGTTAATGCTGAAATGAGTTAAAACTTTGGGGGAGTGTTGGAAAGGTATGGTTGGTTTTGAAATGTGAGGACATGAGATTTGGAAGGGGTCAGGAGTAGAATGATATGGTTTGGCTCTGTCCCTACCCAAATATCACCTTGAATTGTAATAATCCCCATGTGTCAAGGGTAGGACCAAGTAGAGATAATTGAATCATGGGGTGGTTTTCCCCGTACTGTCCTCATGGTAGTGAATATGTTTCCTAAGATCTGGTGGTTTTATAAATGGAAGTTCCCCTGCACAAGCTATCTTGCCTGCCACTATGTAAGAGGTGACTTTGCTCCTCACTTGTCTCCTGCCATGATGTGAGGCCTCCTCAGCCATATGGAACTGTGAACTCATTAAAGCTTTTTCCTTTATAAATTAACCAGTCTCAAGTATGTCTTTATTAGCCACATGAGAACAGACTAATACAGAGTTTAGTCCATTTTTATTCAATGTTATTATTGATAAGTAAGAACTTATTCTTGTCATCTTGTTATTTGTTTTCTGGTTGTTTTGTGATCTCTTATTCATTATTTCTTTGATTTCTATCTTCCTCTAGAGAAGGTAATTTTCTCTGTTGATGTGCTTTAGTTTCTTGGTTTTTAATTTTTGTGTATTCATTGTAAATTATTTAGTTAGAGGTTACCACGAGGCTTGCAAATATTATTTTATAACCCATTATTTCACCTGATCATAATTTAACATTATTTGGATAAACAAACAAGAAAAGAGAAAACTAATGAAAACTTGCCTAACTTCATCCTCTCACTTTTTAACTTTTTGTTTTGTTTCTATTTTTATCTTATTGTACTATGCCTTGAAAAGTTGTTGCAGTTATTGTTTTCATGGGCTTATTTTTTAGTCTTTGTACTTAGGATAAGAGTAGTCTACACACCACAATTTCAGTGTGACCATATTCTGTGTTTTTCTGTATAGTTACTATTACCAGTAAGCTTTGTACCTTCAGGTGATTATTGCTCATTAATGTTCTTTTCTTTCTGTTTGAAGTACTCCCTTTAGCATTTCTTGTGGATGGGTATGGTCTTGACGAAATCCCTCAGCTTTTGTTGTCTAGAAAAGTCTTTAATTCTTCTTTATGTTTAAATAATATTTTCGCCAGATATACTATTCTAGGGAAAAAATGTTTTTTATTTTCTTCAGCTCTTTAAATATGTTATGCCACTCTTTCCTGACCTGTAAGGTTTCCACTGAAAAGTCTGATGCCGAATGTATTGAAGCTTCAATGTATGTTATTTGTTTATCTCTTATTGCTTTTAGAATTATTTCTTTATCCTTGACCTTTTGGAGTTAATTATTTTATTAGGCAGTGTTCTCCAGAAGGACAGAACTAATAGGATATATGTATACATGAAAGGGAATTTTTTAGGAAATATTGGCTCACACAAGGCAAAGTCCAATGATATGCCATTTGCAAGCTGGGGAAGAGAGAAGCCAGTAGTGGCTCAGTCCAAGTCCAAAAGCCTCAAAAGCAGGGAATCCAACAGTGCAACCTTTAGTCTGTGACTGAAGACCTGGGAGACCCTACACCACTGGTGTAAGTCCAAGAGTCCAAGTGCAGAAGCATCTGGAGTCTGATGTCCAAGGACAGGAGGAATAGAAGAAAGCATCCAACATGGGAGAAAGATGAGAGGCAGAAGACTCAGAAAGCCAGTGTATCCCACCTTCTTCTGCCTGCTGTTTACTAGCCATGCTGGCAGCTTATTTTATGGTGTCCACCCATAATGAAGATGGTCTTGCTCTCCCAGTCCACTGACTCAAATGTCAATCTCCTCTGGCAATACCCTCACAGAAAAACCAAGAAATAATACTTTACCAGCTATCTAGGCATCCTTAAATCTCATGAAGTTGGCACCTAATATTAACTATCACGATTATTAAGTGCTTTGAGGTAGTCTTGTTTGGTTTAAATCTTCTTGGTGTTCTGTAGGGTTCTTGTACTTGTATATTTACATCTTCTTATAGGTTTGGGAAGTTCTCTGATATCATTCCTTTGAATAAACTTTGTACTCCTATCTCTTTCTCCACTTCCTTTTTGAGGCACAGGCACTGCTCACTCTGCATAAAAGAGAAGTTTCCAGACAAAATTATGTGCATCTGTGTCGTAGTGCTTGGAGTTAAAGGGGGCCATGCTGTCAGCCACTCTGCGAAGCTCGGAGGAGGCCCGGGGTCTGTCAGGGCATCCCTTGGCTCCAGGACCTGGCCAGGTCCCTTACTGGAACTGATCTGTGACTTATTGATTTCCCCTGAGAAAAGAAGGCTTTGATGCAGTTCCAGCAAGAGTAGCCTACTGACCTCCCTCTGAAGCCAGTAGATTTGCCATTTTGAGGCTATTTTTAAGATCTTGGTAGGCATGCTTCATTATTTTTTTCTCTTTTGTCTCCTCAGACTGTGTATTTTCAAATAGCTCAAATTCAAGCTCACTAATTCTCTCTTCTACTTGGTCAATTCTTCTATCAAAGGATTCTGATGCATTCCTCAGTATATTAACTGCACTAATCAATTAAAAAATTTGTACTTGATTTTTAAAAATTATTTCAATCTCTTTGTCAAATTTATCTGATAGAACTCTGAATTCCTTTCTGTGTTATCTTGAATTTCTTTGGGTTTCCTTAACACAGTTATTTTGAATTCTTTGTCTGAAAGGTCACATATCTCTCGGATTGGTCCCTGGTGCCTTATTTAGATCATTAACTAAGTTCATGTTTTTCATTTAGATCATTAACTTAGTTCATTAACTAAGATCGTCAACTAAGTTCATCAACTAGTGTTGATGCTAGTAGATATTCTTTGGTGCCTGGGCATTTAAGGTATTAGATATTTATTATAGTTTTTACTGTCTGGGCTTAATTGTAGCCATCCTTGGAAAGGATTTCTATTTATTTGAAAGGACTTGAGTGTTGTGATTTGAGCTGCTTCTGCTTTATGAAGCACCCCCAGCCCAGTAATGCTGTGGTTCTTGCAGACTCATAGAGATACCTACTGAAAGGGCAATATTCTTCCATTCTTCATATAGTCCTAGGCAATTTAGCTGAAAATGGAATATTAAATGTAAATATCCAGTGTGTCTGTTTTGTAAAAATCATGTAGAAAATTAGCTAATGTATTTAAAGTGCCTACTAATGCTTGGTACACATAACTAAGATCAGTTATTGTTATTAGGTTTATAAATACAAATTAAGATTGTCATTTGTTAATCCATGAGGCTCATTTATTATAGGATTAAGTTTGATAATTCACAAAATAGTTTCCGCACTTAGATATATGTGGTTCTACCTGATCACATCATGGTTTGATGGAGGTAAAAGATATTTTCTAGTTTACGGGAAATTGTTGACCTAGCACTGTGTGTGATGGAAATCTCTGTACTCCAAAATCTATTTGTAAGGCCTCCATAGAAGCTTCAGAAGATCAAAACTTATGCTTTATTTTTTTTCCACACATCTCATTCTGTTGACTCAGACAAATCAAATTGATCTACAACAGCCTCTATTGAAAACATGTCAAGGGAAAGTGTTTCAACCACCACAGTGTTCAAAATATTGCTACATTCCGTCTAGTCAATTACTATTGTCTCTTTTGAAATTTTATTGTTTTCAGTATCTCCAAAAATATATCTGAGTTTTTTTAGGTCCAGTTTATTTGTTGAATTTTACTTCATCCAACACAAAATGATATTATTGGTCTAACAAGTTACTTTAATGTTTGAAAATCTAATTTTTACTTTTAGGATATAAAATATCCCCAATTTCAAGTATTATATAATGCAAACATCCAGTTTTCTATTATTCTCAGATTTTCCATCAATTTTATACTGAAGACATTGACATGAGCATTTTTTAAATGCCATGAAATTTTTAGAATAACATTATTATAAAGCATTTATATGTGACATTGCAATGTGGGTATCTAACCAAGAAACATCTTTAACAGGTTCAGTATACAATTTCGATTCTTATGGGCATGACATTATCACAAATTATAAGATTCAAAGACATAATAATAATTATGCATTAAGAATGCTAATAAACGGAAAAAGCATATGATCAATTTGTTTTATTTTGTATTGTAGAATATTTTTACAATGCATACGGTCAACCAGTGAAACGTGCTATATCTGAAGATAGACCTCCTGAGTAATCCTGGATCTCCCCTCTGGTTAACTTTCTGACCTTGGGAAAGTTCTTTAATCTCTCTGAGATTAAAGTTTTCTTAGTCATAAGATGGGGAAAACAATTATTATACTAACTTTACAGGGCTGTTTTTAAGATTATAGAAATAAATACATGCACAATGCCTAGAAGAGTAAGTGGCTCCTAATGGGATTTCCACAGCTATTACCTATAGAACAATATCTTTAAAGTAGCAGCAAAGTTGTAGTTCCATTTAAATCCTTTTTATGTTTACAATTTCATATTTTAAACCATGACAGAGAAAAATCATATTGCACTATACATAGGTTCATGAGCTTTACAACCAGCTAGACATAATTTAGTTTACCTTTAAATTCCCCACTTACTAGCTGTGTGACTTTGGTTCTAGTTATTGTGCCTCAACTCACATTAAAATGAATAGAAATTTCCCTTTAGAACACTAGTCAGTAGTAAATAACCTAATTTAGATAGCTACCTAGCACCTAACCTATAGGTAGCAGTTGATGATAATCTGTTATTGTTATCTAAGTATTCAATTAAATAATAAACAAAAAATTATATATTCTATTTATTTTTAAATGCCAATATTTATTTTATCTTTCTTTTAAGCAAGTTGCACATTAACGTTTTAACATAAAGTTATGAAAATGTTTTGTGACCACTATTAATAATATATGAGTAAATTACAAACTTAAAATCTTGAGGCCATAAGCTCCTTGTGGCCAGTAACAACCTTTTTGTTTATCTGCATTGCTAGTTTCCTAGAGCATTCTCAATAAATCTTTAGTTACAAAATTGTAAAAGATGATGAAAATAAATGACTTGCATAGACAGATTTTGTAGTCTTAGTATTATGTGTAGCAACTAACTAGAGAGGGATGAAACATTTAGTTGGCAATATACTGTCCACATACATGTGTGGAAAAAAGAAAAAAAAACAGACATTTTGTATTTGCTTTCTTTTATCTTAAATACCTGGTCATTATTAAACCAATCGTACAACTGTCAGAATTGATCAGTAAAAGACTTTAAAAGTATGGCCAACATTTTGGTTCATAAAAATTACTAAAAGCTTTGGTGTGGTGGCTCACACCTGTAATTCCAATACTTTGGGAAACACAGGCAGGAGGATTACTTGAGTTAAGACTAGACGGGGCCAAAGAGTGAAACCCTGTCTCTACATAAAATAAAAAATTAGGTAGGCCTGGTGCACATGCCTGGATTCCTAACAACTCAGGAGGCTGAGGTGGGAGGATCTCTTGAGCCTTGGAAGTTGAGGCTGCAGTGAACTGTGATTGCACCACTACACTCCAGCCTGGGAAACAGAGTGACATCCTGGTCTGAGAAAAAAAAAAAAAAAAATTACTAAATGAGACAGAGAAGGAAGATACATTATGAGCTAAATGACTTTTTGAGATCCAGACCACCTATCAATATCAGAACAAGGAAAGAGACAGAAGAGGATATTTATGATCAAAATAAGGACCGGGGTGGGGCAGGGTGCCTGGTAAGTTTGGAGAGAAACCCAAATCCAGACTGAGCTCTTCAGGCTAAAAAAAAAGGCTAAAATTCTAAGGCTTATCTGCAATCTAGTTTAGGGATCCATTTTAAAGAAAGCTACAGAATCTTTAAAGTTCAGTATTTTAAATGCTTCCTCTATGGTGGACAATATTTTGAGATTTTTCTTTTCTCCTACAGGTTATAATGGCAGTAATCATGCATTTTAGTCCAGGGGGTCCTTAATTCTATTAAGATTCTTTTCAATGGTATTGTGCTCAGCTTTCAGGTGAATGAAAAAATCAGGGATTGCTTTCATGAGTTCACTTTGTAAATCTGTGACAATATGAACAAATTTTGCTTTGCTATTAGGCTAAGCTATTTTGGGGAAAATTCACATGCTCCAGCATAGAACACTTAATAGTACCTTGCATTTGGGTAACTGTATGTTCTTTCAATCATGGAGAAAAATTTAATATTCACTAAACTAATCTCAGCGGGATTCACAGAGTCTAAAATGAGCTTTTAAAAGTAAAACTTTATAAAGAAAAAATATTTAAACCAGTTGTAAGTAAATTAATGTGGTGAGTGTTTTTATATAAAGAAGTAGGTTTGGCTGTTATCTGAAAAAAAATTTGTTTTAAAAAAGGGAACACTTTTGTATTTGTTTCAATAATGATATGATCTTTGTATTTCATGCTCTCAAAAATATTTTCCTAAATAATTCTAGAAAGTCAGTAATTAAGATGACATGTAAAAAACAAATGACTAAAGCTCTGTGACTATTTGGCTACCTTGTTGAGTAAAAGGTTTGATATTATTAAATGTTTCATAGTACTTTTTCCACGGCTTTTGGAGCTGGGTGAATTTTTTGTGGTTATATAAGTGCTAGATAATTTCTTTTATTTATCATTTTATTTGAAATACTTTTAGATTATCAAAAAATTGCAAAATAGTACAAAAAGTTTCCATATCCTCTTCAGCTAGCTTCCCCAAAGATTAGCATTTCATATACTTGTTTTATATAGTATACTTGTCTCAACTAGAAAATTAATATTGGTATACTGTTAACTAAACTAGAGCCTTTATTTGGATTTTATCAGGTTTTCCACTGATTTTTTAAAATATGAGATCAATTCCAGTTGTTATCATATCTATTTATTCATTGCCAAATCTGTAAGTTTGTCAGTTTTTCCTTGCTTTTCAGGACCTTAATAATTTTGAAGAGTACTGCTGAAATATTTCACAGAATGTCCCTAAATTTGGGCTTGTTTGACGTTTTTTCACAATTAGGCTGCATTATAGGTTCAAGAGAAGAATAACATGCAGGTGAAGTGCTGTTGTCTTCTAAATATATGAAGGATGCATGAGAATATTACACATCCCTGGTGATGTCAACTTTGATCACTTGGTGTCTTAGTCCATTTGTGCTGCTATCACAAAATACCTGATTTTTGCCTGAGAATGAATAACTTATAAAAAAACAGGACTTTACTTTTTCACAGTTTTGGAAGCTGAGAAGTCTGAGATCAAGGTACTAGAAGGTCCGGGGTCTGGGGGAAGGCATATTCCTTATATATGGTGCCCTCTAGATTTCCTTAAAAGGTGGAAGGGATGAAAGGGCAAAAAGAGGATAAATAAAGGTTGCATGCTTACATGAAAGAACAGCAAGCGGGGCCTAAACAAAATCCCCCCAGCCTTTGAATAAGGTACTAAGTCATTCAAGAGTGCAGGGCTCTCATAACTTAATCACTTTCCCAAAGGCCTCACTTCTTCATACCATCACAATGGGAATTAAGTTGTAACATGAATTTTGAAGGGGACACACATTCAAATCACAGCACTTGGCCACCATAGTTTCAAGTTTTTCTGCTTTAAAATTACTGTGTTATCTTTTTCATACTCAAATTATTAGAAGTCACTAAATCCAGCTCATATTCAAGAAGAAATAAATTAACCTCTAATCCTGGAGTAGTAAGTTTCTGTGTCACATTTAGAACTCATCTATAAAGAAGATTTGCCTCTTCCCCCATTTATTTAGACCTTATAAAAATCTTAGGTTAGAATTCTGTATCATTATTATTTATTTTGTTGCTTAAATTATTTCAGCTTTGGCTATTAGGACTGTTTCAGATAGACGTGTGTGCCCTGTTGACATGCTCTATTCTCTTATTTTTTCTTAGTTTCTTTCAGTACTTCCTTACTTTTTGTGCGCACACACACACACACACACACACACACACACCCTGCAGGATCATCTTATCATTTTCTGGCCCCAACTTAGGAATCAGTCATTTCTCCAAGAAACCCAGTTGTCTTTTCGTAGAGAATAATATTTACAAATCAAGATATAAGTTACTGAAGTGTCAGTGGCACTATGCCCTCTCAGCCAACAGAGCAAGGAAACATATGTATATATACAAAACACCATATACACATAGGTCTGTATTTTTTTTTTCTATTTATCTCTCAGCTATTTATCTATCTGAGTTTTGCTTCCCTCCCAACATCATCTTCTCCCATCTTTGACCTATATTGTAATTACAATTAAGGTCCACCTGGAGAATCCAGCCTAGTCTTCCTATCTCAAGATCCTTAACTTTATGACACCTGCAAATTCCTTTTTGCCACATAAGATAACATTCACGGTTCTGCAGATTAGAACATAGACACTTTGAAGGCAAGGGAGAGAGAGCATTCATTCTGCCTACCACATACGTTTCAATTTCCCAATTAAATATCCAGGAATATTTGTATTCATAACAATACATGAGTAAAGAATTAAAGTGTTACATATTAGTAAATAATTGAAATCAACTGAAACATTGATTAATGAAAGACTGTATATTATATTAAATATATAATATAGAATAGTACATTTTAAAACTGTGGTAGATTCTAATTTCTCTGTACTGAGAGATGTCCATAGTGTGTTATTAAATAAAACAAAATTAAATTAATAAAGGCTCTTTATTCTAAAATAATTTTTCTGGAATGAATGTGTATATGTGTGTGTATGTATATATGTGTATTCATGCATATATAGAAAATTATGAAGAAATATACATGCTAACCATTAAGAACAATTACAACTACAGGACTCAATTTGAAGTGCAGGGAATGGGAGGTATTTTGAGCATAGGAATTTTCGTATTTGATTCTATACTCCTGATTTGCTTGACTTTAAATAAGTATACGTCTATTGTATAATTAAATAATATTATCATCTGTTTTCCATTGAAATTACTCACACAGAATAACAACCAGGGCTTATAAAAAATTGTCTTATCTAATATGAGGGGAATGGCCTTTCCATTTCTTTCAATTATCATTATAATAGAACAAAACCAAACAAGCAAATTATTTCAATCTTTTTTTTTCTTAATGGCTTAAAAGCTCTGTTCAATTTCCTGAAATGCTCCATAGTCATTAGTACCTGATATTCTGTGATACTGTTGCAAAAATTTGAGCATTTATGTGTTTACACACTTCCTTTTAATTATTTTGTAAAAATGGAAGGTGAAAGCACAGGGAATCGTGTGCTGTGCAGGCAGTGCACCACCTCAGAGCTATCAATGGTGTGGAAGCCATTGGTACATAACAAGAAACAGCAATCCAGTAACAGCCTCAGGCACAATCTCTACCTTTGTCATATGTTTTCGTTTTCCATAACAAAGTATTAAAACATTTGACAGGCATCACTAATCAAATTACAATGATATGTTTTAGGTTTTGATGGGCAATCTTTCAGAATGCCCTCAAGTCCATTCACCAATTTTTCTGGACATCCCTCCCTCTAGGCCAAAGTGCTCTACTGCAAAGCACACTGTCTTGGAAAACAGGGTGCATTTCAGATCCACTCACCTCTTCAGTGAGATATTTGGGCCCAATTTGGTGGGAACACCCAGCACAACTAGCCAGTAGAGATCGGCGTAGAGGATGTTTAAGATCTGATACAATACAGCTAAACTCCATCTAAACTGTAAAACCCTAGCTGATGTAAAATAAACTACGAAAGTGGCTTTAAGATTTCTGAACACACAATAGCTAAGGCCCAAACTGGGATTAGATACCCTACTATGCTTAGCCTTAAACCTCAATAGTTAAATAACAAAACTACTCGCCAGAATACTACAACCACATATGGTAACTGAACAACACCCTAGAGCCATGTGTCATGAAGGGAACTGAGACAGAGGAGATTAATGAGCTAATAACTGAGCACCATTGCCAGTTGTTAATGATTTGAGATGAGGGGATTGATGGATACAAAGTTATAATTTATAGCTAGAACCGTGAGACCTAATTAAAAAAAAATCTGGCTTGTGTAATTGATTATTTATACACTTGTTATTTAATTATTATATAGAGAGGGACAAATATGTGTGTGTGTGTGTGTGTGTGTGTGTGTGTGTGTGTGCATGTTTTGACATGAGAAATAGGTTCATGTTTTACATGAAAACATGAGACATTGGCTAGGATTATTTCCAACCCCTTTTTCCTTACAGAACAATGAACTGGAATGCAGTGACTTTTACTTGCCACTTCACCTCCAAAATACATTCGACTATACGGTCTTTTATCTGAATTAGAAAAAATGTAAACTTCTCTGAACATAATTTGAGAATAGTTTCAACCCAGAGTCATCTTTTCAAGAAAATAAGACCAGAAATAAATGGCTACAATTTCTTACCATTCACTGTATCTACACCATTGTGTAATATGAGTTTACAGCACTTTCCATCAAGAGCTGGTGTCTATTTCCTTACTTGTTGGATCTGACTGGCCTGGGCCTGGTGACTTGCTTTGGTTAATAGAATGTGGCAGAATCAGTGGTGTGCCAATTCTCAGCCTGTCCTTCAAGGGGCCAGGCAAATTCATGCTCCCTGTCTGGAACCCAGGTCATGCTATGCCAACAACCCATGCTAGTTTGCTGGGGGATGGGAGACCATTTTGGGGACAACTTAGGTTCCTCAGGCAGCTTCCAGCCAACCACCATAACAGAGTCACCTAACTGACCCATGAGTTACCATAGACACATGAGGGAGTGAGACACATGAGGAACCAGAAGAATCATTTAGCTGAGATTAGACGAATGAGGACCTAAATAAATGGTTATTGCTTAAATAACTAAATCTTGAGGTATTTTGCTATACAGTGATACCTTAACAATGGTGGACCACATAATGCCAAAATAATGTGGAAATATGAGGATAAGGGAATGCTAGAACTATCTTTTGTACCATTTAATCATCAGCTATTTCTGATATTTTTAAGTTACGCTTCTGATTTTTTTTTAACAAATTTATACCTAAAGTCTGCCATATTGTTTATTTCAAAAGAAGTATGATAGACCATCAGTGTTTCTTGGAAAATAGGAAACTTTATATGTTTGATATGGTTTTTATAAAATCAAAAGTTATATTTGAATTTTAAATGTATTCAGCATATATACTTAACATTGTATCAAACGTGTATAATTTAGTGATAGCATACACACAATGATAGCATACACATGATGATTGATTAATAGATGATAGATAGATTATAAATAGATAGATAGATAGATAGATAGATAGATAGACAGATAGATAAACAGATAGGCAGATGTGATAGGTAGACTTCTATGATGCCAATAATTCCTACATCCCAGTATTCACGCCTGTGTATAATCCTCTCCTCCGGAGGGTGGGCTAAATTTAGCGATTTGTTTCTAACCAATAGAATTTGGAAAAACAGGGGGATGTCACTTCTGTGAACAGTTTACAAAAGTTTATCACTTCTGTGATTAGGTTATAAAAATGAATTATTGGTAGCAGAATCTTTTTACTGTTTTCTTGACTTACATGTGTTGATGAAGCAGGCTGCCATGTTGGAGAGTCTCTTTCCTATAATGCGCTGTAGCCAACCAGTTCCCTAGTCACATACTCTGAACCATTCTGCCAGTCAGAACTGCTGTGCTTCTCCTCTCACCAGAAGATGCCCAACCTGAGTACCTTGTTTAACTATCGCTAATCCAACCAGGACTGGCATCCATAGACAGCTCAGTTGGTTTCTAATACATCTGAGATCTCATTTTCTTAATTCCTTCATTGGATTACCTGGTATGTCACTTTATACAACTCTTTATATTATAAATTCTTTCTCCTTTATCTATTCATTGAGACTGTCAATTCAAACCTGCAGAAGCATATCTATGTGTTTTCTAGATAAACCAGAGCAGAAGAGTGTTGAGAAGTCACACAGCAAGGCAGACTGATTCCAATAAAAATCAACTACCCCACAGTTTAACCAGGTTAACTCACTCTCCTATCCTCTGCAATGACTACTTTTACATTTCTCCAATAATACTCAAAATTTTAATATTTCTTCCACCATTTTTAGTAAATGCATTTATATCATACTTCCCAGAGAACCTGAGACGCTAGATTCCTTTGGGAAAAATTGATTAGCATCGACTACCAATATAAAAACCTACCAACAGCTATCATAATTCTCACATCCTTTGATTTTACACTTGAAGAGTTGTTAATTAACTTCTGAAAAAAATCCCTGTGGCTGTCTCCCCAGAAAAGGCCTGTGATTTTTAATCTCTTCTATTGAGTCAGCACCTGTAAACTAAATTTTTTATCATAATACTTAAATATGTTCAGAGCTCAAACTTAAGTCCATATTTATCTCAGATAATATGTATATATGTACTATGTAAGTACTTTTGTAGCCTCCAAGTGTATCTGTATACTGTATATGTATACAGTACATACTTGTATATATGTATACAGATACACTTGGAGGCTACAAAAGCACTTCAAAATACACGTGCAAAAAGCTAAATTAGTAGTCTCTGCTTTATAATTGTTTCACTTTCAGCACTTCCGATCTTGCTTAATGGTAACAGCATTGATTCATCTTTGTATGCCAGAAACCTAATACTCATCTTTGACACAGTCTCTCCCTTCTCTCGGTGTTTATTTTTAAATTATCTTCATTCAATTCTATTTCTGCTGACCCATGTTAGTCAAAGCTAACAATTTTTTTTTTGAATCATTAAAGTATCATCCAAACAGATTCTGCATGTATACTCTGGGCCTTCATCAATCTTTATAATATAGCAGATATAATCTTTTCAATAGAAACTGGCAAAGATTTAATTAACCCCAACCATTCTTTTCATCACTCTATTCTTTATTACCCCCCTTTTTCTTCAGGAAAAGTTTGAGTTTTTAAATATAAATTAAATATAAATAACTTAAAATAATTATTATATTATATATTATTTATATGTAATATAACTTAAATATAAACATCTTATTTGTATTTGTTTATATTTTAATTAAATACATTATTTGAGGAATAATAAATTAAATATAAACAGCTTATAAAAATCATATTATATATTATTTATATAACATAACTTATATTATTAAATATAAACATGTTATTTGTATTTAATTGTTTGTATTTTTTAATGAAATATATTATTTGATGAATAATCCATTAAACATAAACAATATATGGTAATAGGTACATATGTTTTCTATTTGTTTGTTTATTTTTAATAGGAGAAAAAGGCATACAAAATTTATTTAATGTACATTAGCAAGGGGAATCACAGGAAAATGATTACGCAATAACCCAATGAGGTCCAGATGCTTATATACCCTTCTTTATAGAGCAAGGAGTAAATAAAGTTCCTTTGAACTCTGAGGGAGATGGTGAGAAGGCAAGTGGCAGAGCGTCCCTGTGAACAAAGGTAGTCTTTTTATCCAGATAAAGTTTCCCAGGTATTCTCTTGGAGCTGCCCTCGGAAGAATAGATGAGAGGTCTGTCTAGGTGTGGTGATGATTGTCAGTCTCTTTCCTTCACTGGTGGTTAATCTTTTCGGGTTACTTGATGTGATTCTTAGGAAGGGGATTTTTAAAATAATTGCATTTCTTTTGGAAAGTAGCTTTATTAGTCAGAAATTCTAGAGAGAGTCCTTTTTTTCTTCACGAAGAGAAAAGATCAGAGAGAGAGGAGGAGGGGAAAGGTCAGAAAAAAGACCTTGGTTCTGAGGCTTGTTTCTAAGATCCTTCAGTTTTCTTTAATTCCAAGCAGTCACATGCTAAAGTGTCATATTTTAGGGTATTGCTTTCTGTACCCAATAGGCCTCACAACTACATTTTCAAGATCTGTTCTTTTGTTTTAAATTTAGGTTTTCTGTCCTTTAAAGGTGCTCTGTGGTCTATATAAATGTGAGTAACTTAATACCTGTTGTGGGTAATGTCAGCTATTTTGTGATAAGATAGAAAAAGATTATAAAGCATCACCCAAGTTCTCAAAAGGAAGTCTGCATGGAAAGGACTACTTCTTTATCTATAAAGAGAGTAACTTTGGAAGAGCCTCTCTGTCGCTCAGAAATAAGATCCAAAGAGAGAAAGTAGTTCAGTAAGGTTTCCAGTAACTTCCAGCTATCAACACAAAATGGAGGGAGTCAGGAAGTCAGATAAGGCAACTGCTTTTAAGGTTTTACTTTGTTAGATTGAGACAGTAGTAGTTTTCCCAAGCTCATTATTTATGGTATCATTTTTTTTCCATAGGCTTTTGGGGAACAGGTGGTGGTTGGTTACATGAATAAGTTTTTTTGTTTGTTTGTTTTGTTTTTTTTCTAGACAGAGTTTTGCTCTGGTTACCCAGGCTGGAGTGCAATGGGCGTGGTCTCGGCTCACTGCAACCTCCACCTCCTGGGTTCAAGCAATTCTCGTGCCTCAGCTTCCTGAGTAGCTGGGATTACAGGCACCCACAAACATGCCTGGCTAACTTTTTTGTATTTTTAATAGAGACGGGGTTTCACCATGTTGGCCAGGCTGGCCTCAAATTCCTGACCTCAGGTAATCCTCCGCCTCAGCCTCCCAAAGTGCTGAGATTGCAGGCGAGAGCCACTGCGTCCTGCTAAATAAGTTATTTAGTGGTGATTTCTGAGATTTTGGTGCTCTCATCACCTGAGCAGTAGATACTGTACCAAATTTGTAGTCTTTTATCCCTTTTCAGAAAAAAAAGTGTTCCCATTAGCATGTATTAGTATTTATATTGATTCTTATCTCCATGAGCTAGAAATTTGTATCACTCTATAAAAATAATTTCTTAATAATTACCAAAGTGAATGAATGAGTCAATAATGTGATCACATTCCTAAATAGTTTCTTCATACTTCTGGTAAACATCAGACTTCTATCTATAACCTTTGAGGACCTACAGTGTCCCTGCCCACCTCTGCAGCCTCAGTGAGCATAATGATTAAACTTGGTTTGGTTCTTGGAATGTCCATACTTTCTCACAATTTACTACTTTTACTGTGCTGCATTCTCCTCCTAATCTCTGTGAACTTAGAGCAGGACTAGGCTCATGGAGATAACTACCATGTATTTAAAATGTTAATTGTGTAATTATAAGAGCTAATAAATCTAATAAACTGTCAAATAAAATATTTATCTTAATAAAAATAAAACTTAGAAATGTATATAAAGTTCAGATTTTTATATGACTGAAATTATGACAAAAATGTTAAAAACTACTAAATTTATGATTGTACAAGTTTCAGGGTTTTGTTGAAGAGAGATTGATATTTATGCACCTAAATAACTAAAAGTAGTGATTTTGTTAAAATGAAGGTTAACAAAATATACATGATGTTTTAACAGGATTTCCATCCCTGTTTTTTTCAACAAAACACCTTGGTATTCAATGATAATTAAATTCTTCAAAATTATTATTAAATGTAAAAGGCAAGTTACAAATAATGAAAAAATAAAAATACAAATCAAAGTTACTTAAGTTAAACTGAATTTAAACACTGAAAATGTTGCAAAACAGTATATATCTTTACAAAAATGAATGCTATATTTAACTTCAATTTTGTTGCCAAAATAAATAACTGATGTAGCACTTCACTAATATTTCATCTAAAATTATAAATTTAAGAATGCTATGAAATTTTAATACTGTAAAGTGCTCTTCAACTCTCTTTGCCATCATGTGAATGCAGCGTTAATTCACGAGTACTTTAGTTCCACACAATGGAATGTGAAAAGAAACAAGAAAATAGACTGTCAGCACTGCTAGGAAAGAAGAATTCTTTACGTAAGAATTGATTAAGTTCTTGCTATCTGAGAAGAAGAATTTGACAGTTAATAAATGTGTCTTTTTACTTACCTACCAGCTCCCACTGATCAAATCTTCACTGCGCTATAAACCTATGTCTAATTCTGACATTGGCAGTGGGAAAATCTATAACCCCTCACAGCATTCAGACATAGTCACCTTGTGTTTCAAGCATATGGGGAACGAATTGTGGAGTTTTCCTGGGCCACTAATGACAGTGGTGAGGATGATTACTTGAGGTTATGGGCTGCGCCGTACCAGTGCAAATCTCTATCTTGAGTGCTACTTCTGAGCCTGCACATTCTTTATTAAATTGATTTTGCTTGCATTTGTAATATTCAGAGTGTCTGTTTCACAGTACCAAGGATCATAAAGTCTTCATATGTCGTACATTTTCCCTCTCCATAGAAACATCCTGCATTGTAAATGCCTACATATGTGTCAGAGCTCATTCAAATATTAATTTCCCAGAAAGCTTTTCTCAAGCCCTGGACTAGGTCAGTGTGTTCAGTGTACCAGTCAGTATATTTTAAACTGCCTGCTAGAATAAGAACAGTCCGATATCTCAATGGCTTTACACAAAGAAAATACATTTGTCACTTACCCAAACTGTGATGCAAGATAGACATCCTTCATCCACCTTGAACTAACCTCATCTGGAATGCATGGTTCCATGGCTACTGCAGAGGAGGAAGGGAGAGATGAAAGTGACATGCTGATGATTGTTTGTTCTAACCCAGAATTGACTCTGTCATTTACCTTTAATCCATTGGTCGAAACTAGCACCATTCCTAACTCTTAAGGTATGATGCAGTATGCAAAAAGACTCATAGATAACCACTAAGAAATAATTCAGGTAATCTTTCTGTTTACCAAGTATCCTTTTGTTTTGTTCTTTCCATCACAACAATTCCTGACTTCTCTGAGAATCCACACAAAGTCCCCTCTTGTTAACGTATCCATGTAAACATCTAAGATTCGTAAATGATGCAGTACCCTCTTCATCACCTGTGGAATTTTCTTTCTTCAGTCAAAAGGGATACATAAATGCAAATTACTTCCACCTTCACACACCACATGCTTAAAATAAAGTGGTGAAATATGAACTGGAAAACTGCAATAATCACTTTATTAAGAAAGAGAAAAGATGAGAAGACATAACGATCACTGGTCCTTAGCAATTCTAAAGTCCCATTGGTCAGGCATTAGTAAAGCCTGCTATCTTTAGGGTGTAGAGGAATTCTTGAAGGAGAATTTGAATCCTTTCTCCAGAGAAGCCCCTTTGTCTTTATCTACTTTTTTTGTGTGTATGAAGAGGGTTTGAAAGACTATATCCTTGAGTGCTGTTCGGCTTTCATAGCCTTTTCCTTGTGAAAAGTATAAATGTCTAAACAATGTTTTAAGGCTGATAAAGTTAAAAATTTTGTAAAATACGTATTTGTGATTTCTTTGGCAACTGAATTATTCAAGACGATTGTAAGCTTTTGTCCACGGTTTCCAGTCACTTCCGTCTCCCATTAAATGCAGTCAAGTTCCTTTCTGGTGACAGGCTTAAGTGTGATTCCTTTGCTTCCTTGCCCCATGCGCATCTGTGTTACTCTAATGCTGGCTTCCTTGAAGCCATTAGCTTTGCTTGGGGAAGGTCAACCACTTCATCAACCTTTCCTCTGAGTCACTTGATCCAACTGAGAGTTTGGTATCTACCACACCTTAAATCTCATTTTTCTTTGAATGCAATTGAGTCATTTGTATTGACCATTTTTAATTTTTCTGTTAACCTTTGCATCTAACATTTTAAAAAATCAAAACCACAACAAAACACAATTTTAATTTCTTCTTGAATTATCTTCTTTCTTGTAATCACATACCAAACATAGACAAGGAGTGTTAAATTTCATTACTAATCTTATATTTTTCAAGTTGTTCCTCATATCAACTTTCATACATATTTTGGCTGATAATTTTCTTAAAGTGTTTGCTGTTTCATTTTCTATCCTCCAACCTCAGCTTTTTTTTTTTTTTTTTTAACTATTTACTACCCCTAAAACTCTGCCATACATTTGAATTTCTTAAAGCAGCAACCCATTTCAAGGTAGCAAAATTTCTACCTTACTAAGGCTAGGCAAAGTCCAGTTTGATTTGCATGGTCATTTTCTGTCATGTATCTGTGCCATCTGAAACATACAGCCTCCAAAGGTCACTATGGTAGAGACACATAAAGCAGACAAACCATCTCAACTCCTAAGAGACACATATTGTTATCTGCATACTATTCGTTGACTGAACTCATTGCATGGCTCCAAAATGTTTGTAATGGGTACTGGGAAATGTAAAGGAGCTTACTGGATACCAGTGCACATCAACTGTCTATGCCAATGTCTATTTTAAGATTTCAAAGCCTGGTATTATTTTGGTAGGATTTGCTTTTATTTTTATTAACTCAGATCTGACCTCATAATTAGCATCCCTCCCCCTATTCTCCAAACTTCCAACAAATCATATCCAGAAGCCAGATGTCAATTTCCTGCTCCATCCAAAAATACAGCCCTGAAGCCAAGCTCACAAAACAAACAAGCAAACAAACAAACTCACCTAGAGAGATCAAGCTCCCAAATAGCCTTCTTTACCTGTGAGTTCAGGGGTGGGGTGGGGGCAGACGTAGATCCAAAATGCTTTCTTAATATATGTTTTCTTTGCCTTTTTCTCAATTTGGGGAATATTTTAATCTGTTTGTATAAATATTGGACACACATACATTCACATATATAAATTATCATAAATACACAGATTTTTAGTTTTCTGCTGTTTTTTTGTGCCTTACTTCTCTTTTCTCTTTATTCTTCACCTCCATACACAATAGTTTCAAACTGTTACTATAACCACAAACCCATATGAAAACCCTATATATTTTTATCAATTCTCCTATAACTATACAGATACATATTTGTATATATGCATGCATTAAACACATATAAAAGGTTATTTTGGCAATTATTTTAGAGACGTATATGTATCTTACTACTTCATATATATGTGTGTGTATATATATATAATTTTTTTGAGATAGAATCTTGCTCTATTGCCCAGGCTGGAGTGCAATGGCACAATCTTGGCTCACGACAACCTCCGCCTCCTGGGTTCAAGCAATTCTCCTGCCTCAGCCTCCTGAGTAGCTGGGATTATAGGTGCCCACGACCATGCCTGGCAAATTTTGTATTTTTAGTAGAGACGTGGTTTCACCATGTTGGCCGGGCTGGTCTCGAACCTCTGACCTCAGGTGATCCACCTGCCTTGGCCTCCCAAAGTGCTGGGATTACAGGCCTGAGCCACTGTACCCAGCCATTGTTTTACAGAATTATGTAACATATGTATCTTTAGATTTTTGGTATATATAGTTTATATACATATATGTATATAAATGAATATGTATGTATATATTCATATATTCATATATATTATACATATACAGGATTTTATAAATAAAACTTTGAGAAGTGCTGTACTAGCATATTATTTTTATTGATTGCATGGTGTTCTTGGTGTGGATTTGACTTCATTTATTTAAGCATTTCTCATTTGCACATTTCCTTGGTTTTCTAGTCTTTGCCACTATAAGAATTTCTGCAATAAGTATGTTTTTGTGTCCATTATGCTTTTATTTCTGTGAGAAAAATTCCCAGGAGTAAGACTGTGAAGTCAAAATGCATATGTATTTTTAATTTTAATAGATATTACTACATTGCTTTCCAAATAGGCTGTGACAATATATGCATCCACCAATGATTTGTGAGATTATTCTTTTTCTCATATCCAGCACAGTAGAGCTAGATTTAATTACAGTGTCATTAGAGAAGATGCTGATCTAGTAGGACAAATGTATCTCATGGTTTTTGGTTTTCATGTTTTTTACACTAATTTCCAGCCAGATTTAATGAATTAAAAAGAAAACAAAAATATTGTGCCCTTCTAAAATTGTATAACTTCTATAATAATTTGGGAGAAATAAATACTGTTTTTCAAATTTATGAAATATTTTCATTCCAAGTATGTGGCATACTTTTCCATTGTTGAGATTGTCTTTGTCTTCTGATACGATTTTATTGCGTTATTTATGTAGATCCTGTACCTTTCTGGTGGGCATTGTTTCTTGGCGTTTTATTGTTATTGCATCTGTTGTGGAACAAATTTATTCCCAATTCAACTTCTGGCATATCTTGCTATCCCAGAGATAAACTATTGATTTGATTATTTATAGCTTTTGTCAACTTTCAGTTTAGCAAAGCACTATCAGAAAATACTATTGGATAAACAGAATTACTGAATTGAAAAATATATATCTTTGGTTGATTCTTTTTTTTTTTTTTTTTTTTTTTCTGAGATGAGGTCTTGAAATGTTGCCTGGACTAGAGTGCAGTGGCACGATCTTGGCTCACTGCAGCCTCTGCCTCCTGGGCTCAAGGATCCTCCCACCTCAGCCTCTGGAGTAACTGGGACTACAGGCATGTGCCACCATACCCAGCTAATCTTTGTATTTTTTGTAAGGACGAGGTTTCACCACGTTGTCCATGCTGATCTCGAACTCCTGAACTAAAGCGATCCTCGGGCTTCTGCCTCCCAAAGTGCTGGGATTACAAGTGTGAACCACTCCTCCCTGCTGGATGTTGGTTGATACTTATCAGCACCTCAAAAAGGGAAAGAAGAGAAGAATGAAGTTTTAGAGCCTGGATTGAATAACTGAATTTAAGACAAGCCTTGCAAAGTTGGGAACTACTTGAGATTGGGCAGTGTGTATGACACAATAACTGTAGACTCATGGGCATGGTGAGATGACGTCTTCCACCAAAATGAGGTCAACAGGCTTCTAGACTTGGTAATTCAGACGTTTGGTGTTTTTGTTAATTCACATGGTATTTTCAGAGCATAAATATTTCATAGAACCGCAGTCTAATCTATCTTTTATTTCCCTCAGTCTTAATAATACAGTCACAAAAAAATATTCAGGTAATTGTCTTTTTTTTTTTTTTTTTTTTTTTTTTTTTTTTTTTTTTACCACTCGGGGAAAACTACATTGGTTAAAGTTCTCAGTTCTCAGACCTTTCCCTCTTTAGGCACTGGTCTGCCCACCATGGAGATTACATCACAGTCTGTTAACATACGCCATTTAAATCTTCACTGTTTTTCTGCTGTATCGTGGATATACGAAAAGGCTCTGCTGGTAGTCTTTCCAACGTTTATCGGTACCAGATTTTTTTTGTTCTTTTTATTTGAAGGTCATTTGTTGGATCACTTGATAGAACAATGTCTATGCAGCAATCTTCCACACTGTGGAGATGACACGTTCAGACACTATAGCACAAAATAACTAAGAGAAGGATGTAATTCACGGTTTGTAGTCATGTTTTAAACAAAAGATAATAGTACAGAAACTCTATTCCTGTGCGTGTTGGGCCACAAAGACAAACTCCAAGGAATGGTTACTGAGTGTTGTTATTGTTAAGACAGATACCTCCATATCGAGGCATGATTTAATAGTTTTTTTCATATATATTTCTGACCATCGGATCCAGTAGTTTATGGTCATCTAAAGGGTCATTTGGTGCTTGAGTCCAATAATGGAGTTTATTACATGGAACTAGTGTCAGAAGAAATTAGCTGCCATCCAAATGAATGGAACTATAAACACAGTAATTATATAGGAAATTCATTTTAATCTAAAGACAGGTATTGAATACACAAAAAGGGGTGACCAAAGGGTCCAAAAACAAAATTAAGAATAAAATAGATATGGATGCCATAAATAAGAGGTTAAGGAATCTGTTAATAATCTAGGCAATGAATATATGAAGAAGAAAGAATATAACTATGAGAGAACAAATGTAAGCAGATTAAAACATGGCAAGCTGTGCCTTTAATCCTTTGGAGTTTGTTTTCTGGATCATGTGTAGAAACTGTCTCCGTACTTATCATCTTGATCAACGTTCTTGATAAAAGGTTATATCCTCTCAAAAATTGACTAGAAGCTTCTAAAGGGCCTTGGCCTAAGGTTTTAAGCTAACATAGATTTTCATGATTTGAAGATGGCTTAGATCTCTTCAATTGTGAGATAGAAAGCTAAGTCTCAAAGTTGTAGAGTTTTATTGTTGCTGTAGCTGTTGACAACTTCTAGTAATCATTTTCCTTGAGGCTCAACTACACATGTTCTTTGATGTCTCACCCAGAAGATTAAATTTCCTGTACCAGAATCAGAATTATAAGCGTGAAATCACTTTTTGAGATGCAGCACAAAATTTGTGTATAATGATGTGTTTAATTATACTCCAGGGGTAAATAATGCTGTATAAAATGAGAGTACTGAAAATCTTCAGGGTTTCTTGGCTAATATCTTAAATTATGTTATGATTATCCCTGACTAACAAGGAAATTAGAACATAGTAATTTAGGAATATATCTTTTGGTAGGAAGTTTCTTTAAACAATCTTTGACTATAAAAACAAATATGTCCTTAAGAAGTACACAGTTATTTAAATATATTGGTATTTGTAATTTATACATAATTATGACAATTGAAATTTATTTTTTTGATCAGGATTTTTAGCCTAAATTTAATCAACTAAAGAGCTTTAGTAGGAGTATTGGGTTAATTAAAATTTAAATAATGCCAGAGAATCCTAATTATTTCTATAAACTTCATTTTATATGGAGAAAGAGCAAAACTTTATGTTACCTGGTGATTGTTCCAAGAAACCCCTCTCTGCACAAGTTAAAGTTTATAAGGTTTTTCATAGTTTAGTTTGCTTTGAAATTTATAATCTGAATTGGGGAAAGACAAAAAAATACTGAGAGGGGTCATAAGAAGAGACAAATAGTAAGAAAATAATGGTATATAAATAAAGAAGTGGTTATAAAAATACTTTGAAAATACACAGCAATACATATCACTGAATATTAAGAACTTAATTCTTTATAAAAAATAAGGACATTTTGTCAAAATGATTCAGGATTATTTCAAAATTTTCAATTAGGTAAATATTTTGATAATGCAAATTATATCTAGATACAGAAAAATATTGTCACTTTACAGAAAGAGAACACTAATTCTAATTTTGTTTTTATATATCTCCCATACAACAGTGGTTGGTAAATTATTCATAAGTCTTCTTCTTCATGAATAAAACCCTTAATATTGACACTTAGCAAACTTAAACAAAATACACATTTTTTTCTAAATTCACAATTCATAGACATCATCAAATCAGAGCTACAAGCTTACCTTTCAGATCTTTTACATTTTTAGTGCGGTCTCAAATTTGTCTTCTATTTCATTTTAAAATTCTTTATAAATGTTTAAAATTAATTAATGTTAGTGGACACATGAATAAAAAATAAACATTTTAATTTTAGCATCGAATTATGCAAATGATAATATTAAGTCTAGATTGTCGTTCTGGAATTGTTTAACATATGTATTATTATGTAAAATAAAACTTTCTGCATGTAAAAATTCCCTTCAGAAAAACTTTGTTTGTTATCTCTGATTTGTATTTTATTTCTCATATCATTTAAAATAATTATCTACCTGGGAATATTTGCTAGAATTTTGTTTGTATACAGGATAAAACTAAAGACAGAAACAAAGAGCTATCTATTTTACTATCTTTTTCTCCACAGAATATGTTTTATATAACTGACACATTTTCAGGTGATTACATGTGTATATACATGAACACTCTGTTCATGGAGTTATTTTTCTATACAAAATTTAAAATGCTAATTTAAACTTTGTTCAGTTAATAATACATCTTTATTTTTAATATAGAAATTTTACAGATTTCTAAAAACTATTTATTTAAATTTAATTACGTGTCCAGGGTCTTTACATTGATCAAAATCTTAAAATTGTAATTTAAGCCAAGAAAACATTTTTTAATGATTTGCAGGATTCTGAGATGTCATAATAATACACCCTTTGAACCATGTATATCATTTAAAAGAGATAACATATTAAACTATAATTTCATTAAGCACAACTTTATATTTTAAGATTTAAGCAATTTCTGGAAATAATTTACCATAGAATTATGGGCCCATAGAAATATACTAGAGATGTAAACAGTATGAATTATGAGAATTAAGTGCAGGTCTTCTGCCAAGTATAATGTATCCTAACATCTTTTTCCCCTCTGTTATAAATCAAAGACAAGATAGTTATTTTTAATACAAAAACTAATTTGTTCAATAAAATTTCCACATATTATGAATATAATGTAAACTCTTTTGAATATAAATCTCATTTGCCCATCTAAAATAATACTTGCAAAGCTCTAAGAGTATAACTTTTCTTCTTGTAAAAGTACAAAGACTTTTACTCAAACTCAGTTGTTTCATTACCATACAAAGTAATAAAAATATTTATTATTTTTTATATATTTTGCGTATTATTGAAAATGTACTTAATTGATTCCTTCTAAAGTATAAACAAAAACTGCAGAACAATATTTTATGGTCAATAAATAGCAAAAATTTCCTATTACTATATGATTAAAAATATTAATCTACTAAGTACGAAACCAATGAGCAGAGTTGTTCTTTTATATTGATCTAAGTGGACTATCTTCTAGAACTGAAGAATGATTTTACTAAGGTGCCTCTTCCTTTCGTTTACTGATGAATGTCTCAATTGGACTTTTGTTACTCATTTTCTGTCTAAATACTCTTTAAAATGTTAATAAGAAAACGGAAAAAAATGCTTTAATTTTTAATAAAACGGAAAAAATGCTTTAAATTTTACATTTAAAATTCTAATTATAGAAATTTTACAAGTAATATTCTAATTACAGAAAGTTTTACAAGTAAAATTACATGTTGATAACTTTATTTTTTCCTCTTTCTTTCTCTTTCTCTCTCTCTCTCTCTCTCTCTCTCTTTCTTTCCTTCTCTTTAGTATACTTTGCTTAATACTGGGAAAACTTGAATATTTATAGCTCCAGGGAAGAAGCCAGTGGATGGTGGAAAATAAATTTTAAAAGGTAAGTGAGACAAATAACAATTAGACAAGATCCTTACAGTAGTAAGATGGCATCAGAACAAGGCAGACTCTAAACTGAAAAGAAAATGGAAAGAAAATATTGGAAGTTATGCAGTTTTATTGAGATTGAGAAGTTATATAGAAACATTGAACTTGAAACAAAAAGACTTAAGACCTAGTGTTACTTGGTTCTGCCATATGCATAAATTGTGATAAAATTGTAGTCTTGAGATACCTGATGAAAAAATGCTAAGGAATCAGAAGGAATGCGTTATGAATCAGAGTAAATAATGTATGAGTCAGTTAGAGATTAAAAATTGTTAAATGCTCAAGAGGACTCTAAGATAGTTCACGAGTATTGTGATCCAAGTCCTAATCCCTGCAACTTGTGACTGTTACCTCCCATGGCAAAGTGGCTTTACAAATGTGATTAAATTAAACCAATATGACTTTGAGATGGAAAGATGATCTTGGATTATCCTGATGGTTATACTGAAATCTCCTGGGTTCTGAAAAGCAGAAAACTCTTTCCCAGGTAGAGTTACCAGGAAATGTAAATGTGGAAGAATGGTCAGAGAGACCAACACTGCTGACTTCGAAGGCTAAAGATGCTATAAACAAAAAATGTGGCAACCTTTAAAAAGTGGGAAAGGCAAGGAAATGTATCTCTTCAGAAAGTCTCCAGAAAGGAACACACCTTGCTGACACCTTGATTTTTGCCCGGTGAGAACTTGGACTTCAACCCTATAGAACTTAAGATGATAAATTTGTGTTGTTTAAGTCACTAAGTTTGTGGTAATTTGTTGCAACCACAATAGAAAACTTGTATAAACATGAGTTGTCTATCCTTTTTCCTCTTTCTCAAAAAATTTCAAGATCCTGAAATAAAAGCATAAAAAAATCAAAGATTTTCTCAGTGATAAGGCTATACAAGCTAAGTACAGCAGAAAGAAAAAGGCTAATGCTGTAGCTGATAGTGTAAAACTGTGTATATCATGCATGTCTGTTACAGCTATATTTCCATGAAAGTTGTTCAAGTGCTGTGGATACTTATTCTTGTACCACACTTAGGATGAATTATTAAACAGAAAATACTTAGAAGACTAGATAATTTACCTTTTTGTATTGATCACAAATTAAAATTGTAATTTTGTTTCTCTTTATTTACATAATGTTTTAGAATCAGTTCAAAATTAGTGTTAAATTTCTTCTCTTGAGCATATTGTTCTACATGAATATAACCTTCAGGAGCCAGCCGCATATTTGCAGTTGTATAGAAGCCAATCGCATTGTTTGCAGCTTTTCCTTCTGCCTGTGATAGTGGAAGACCTCGAAGTTTGGATACCTCTTAGGTCCCGAACTGCCATGACTCCCTCATACTGTGAGCACATGACTGGGGGAAATTGTACACATCCTACAGTTGGGTTGTGAGAGGAAGTTCAAGAGTATTCCATGGTATCAACAGAAAAGGAAGCCCCGGTTTCCCATTTTTGGTAGTTTTTTCATGGAAATGTATAACCTGAATACAGAAATATCATAAATGTGTATACGTAGCTCACAGATTTTTCACAAAAATGCTTGCATAATCGGCACACAAATAAATGCATCCTGACCAGAGGCAACCTTGTAGCCCTTGCCAGTTATGTACTGACCCCTACTTCTGCCTCCAAAGATAGACACTATCTGTCTTCTACCACCATAGAAGAGTTTTGCCTGCTTTTGAAAATTTTATGTGTATATGTATGGTGTACACACACACACACACACACACACACACACATTCATACACACACATAACCATACTGAACTACTTTCAATAACCTAGCCTGTGGCAGTTGCATGGTTGCTAATGAAATTTGCTTTAGTGTTCCTTGGGACTTAATCTTATGAGCTCTTGAGGGGAGAAAAAAATCTCAGGTAATTTTTTAATCAATAGGTTCAAAAATATAATCCCCATAGATTGTAAAGAGTTGTTATATCACTATGCTCCCTTAAGAAAAACAAAACAATGTAAAACAAAAATTCAAACAGGAGATAACTACATAAATAGTTTGTTTTTGTTTTCTCTTACACTCTTAAACATTTTTTAAATAAATAATGAAAACAAACTCTATAATAATGAATTTTAATGAATTTGCTAATCATATTTTTCTTTTAATGCATTAGGCCATCTTTGCTTTCTCTCGGTGACAAATAAACTGTATTTAAATTTCCAAGTGCTTGTATGTAGCAGGTAAATTACATATGATAATTGATATCTCTGGAACAGAAAAATAAACAAAAATGATCTTTGCCTCTCTAATTGTGAAAGTAGCCATAACCTGTTTCTGATCTTTTGAACTAATTGGTCTTGGTGCTTTCATTAATTAATTCTACAAAAAATTTAATCTTCCTGTAGTGCTCAAAAGAGTGATGCTTGTTTCTGAGAATTCTATTAAGTAGCTGACAAAGGATATCTCAACAAAAACCAATATTTTCCAAATTTAAAATCCAAATATTATAGTGAAGAATATATTGTCAGTGTATATTTCTTAAGTAAAAGATACAATTAAAAATATACACGTAGGTCAAAAAGTAGGAAAACACATAGAAAATGGTATATCTTAAAATGCTGATTTTTACTAAGCAGTGTTTTAAAGAAATTATTATAAATATGCAGCCTCTCCCAGACAAGAATGTCATAGCTTCTCTCTCCTCAAATTTCCAACCACTTCTCCCATCTCCTTACTCTCAGATACGGACTTTGACTCTTAATTCTTTGAGAAAATAGTAGACATAAGAAGAGAACTTCCATAAAGTTCCTCAACTTCTTCCAATCTACCTTTGTCTGATCCAGTATACTCCCTTTACCTCTTATTACTGTGAGAAAAGCCCAGTGTCTCAATTTGTGCCCCAGCCCCCTTCCCCTTTTATCACAGGAGCACATGCTTTAGCAAATCTCTCCTCTCCTTTCTGCATCATGTGTTCCCCATCTAGGATATCTTCACATTGTTAAATGACAATCCATTTGTCATCTCTCAGTCTCAGTACTTTATGTATCAGCAGCAGCTGCCAACATAGATCACTTCCTCTGTCTTAAAATTTATGGAATTCTTTCTCTTGGCTTTCAGATACTATCCTCTTATTGTTCTCCACCTTGCCCATTTATTTCTCTATCACACTCTCTTTTGTCATTTTCTCCTCTTCTTCTGACTGCCTAAAATTGCAGTTTCCTAGGCCTCCTTGACCCTATTTTTCTATGTAATTGTATTCACTCCCTTAGTGGTTTCATTTAGTCTCATGACTTTACCAAATATGTCTGATAACTACTAAGTTTTTTTTTTTTTTGTAGCCTAGATTTTCCTCCTCAAATCCAGACTTACATATCCAAAGCTCTACTTGACATCACCTTTTGTATGTCTAATAGAAATCTCAAAATTTACTTGCCATGAACTGAACTGTACATCTTCCATCACACACCTGCTCAATTTTTCATTATTTTTCTTCTATCTACTTTATAATGGCAATTTCAACCCCTTAGTGACTTAGACCAAAGGCTGGAGAGTTAACCTTGATGAGCCATACATGGAAATAATTTACTTGCCAGTCTAGTATCTGATAAAAGATGTGTTTCCAAAATACATATAGACTCTTAAAATTCAACAAGAAGAAAATAAACAGTTTTAAAAGGCAAATGATCTGAATGGAAACGTCACAAAGGAGATATAAAGATGGAAAATAAACATATAAAAGATGTCCAACATTATCAGTTATTAGAGAAATGCAAATTAAAGTCAGAATGAGATCCTAGTCCTAGGTATTTATCCCAATAAATTGAAAACTTATGTTAACATAAAATATGAAATATAAATGTATATACAAAATATGGAAAATATGAATGTATATATGTGTGTGTATATACATATGTGTATATATATATATTTAAGTTTTATGAAAAATTTGGCAAAATTTGGAAAGGACCAAGGTGTTCTTCGACAGATAAATATAAACAAACTGGCATATCCATACAACAACATACTATCTCTAATAAAAAGGAAGAGGCTTTTATTCAGGTAACAATATGGTACTTGGATGGTAAGCATTTCTCAAAACCCACAAACTATGTACCATAAAATGTACTGCATGGAAATTGGGAATTCCCATAATGGAGTGCAGAATATAAAAGAGGAATTTAGCTGCATTACAAATGTATGATATAATATCATGGAAGGGAGTAGGGGAAAAGTTAGCTGACCTAAGTAATTTTGGAAAGCAATGTTTTCAGTGGTTCCTATAAGCAAAAGACAAAAAGAAATGTCAGTACACACTTATCTATTTGATAAATTTTTCACAAAGGTACAGGATAACACTTTTGATACTACTTTATTTATATGTTGGAGTAGTAAAAATAAGTAAATCAATTGTCAGAGAAAAGTTACAAATAAGCAATAGAGGAAAGCTAGAATGGAACCTGTACTGTTGGATTTGAATCAGATAAATGAGTATGAATTCATATAACTATAAAAACATATATATATATAGCTATTTTATATATATATATATATATATATATATATATATATATATATATATATCTATGTAAACAGGCCAGACAACTATAAACTATTTAAAGGAAAGTAACTTAGCTCTGTGTGATTAAAAACTGGTTAAAGACTAACATGATATATACTCAGATTTATATTTCTACTTTAAGTTAATTGCAAGTATTTAAGCTTTGAGAGAAAAAAGTTTAAATTCTCCACCAATGGGCTAGGACTGGAAAGCAGATATTTTTACTATTCTTAATGAAGTGTTAATGCTAAACAATGACATAAAATTGTTAGGTATTTTACTCAGTGTCATTTCATTATTGTGTTGTTTTTTCTTCCTGTAAATTTAAAAGAGTTATCTTTAATGCTAATTTTTGTAACATTTAAGCCATATATAATAATGATATAAAAATTTACTCTCTTGGAGTATCTAAGTAAAATCTGTTCAACCATTTCTGTAATGAGAATGAGTCCTGAAGAGTATTACTTTACATCATCATAGATAATTGCAAGTCTATTTTAACAGCTTGCTAAATAAGATCAATTAAATTGACTGCCATCTTCAAATAAAGGAAAATCGACTTAGTTACTATAAATAAAATGTGACTAATTTGAAAATCTTCTTACAAATAAAGTGAAGGTTTCTTATGCAGAATTACATATTAATAATATACAATTTCCATGTTTTACTATGTCAACTAATTCAGTTATCTGTATCTTATTACATAAAATACTTAGAAAATCTACCCTCTCACTGAAAATTTAGGTATCACTGAAATCCTGTGAATAAGTTTTTACTCTTTCTATAGAGTTGACTATTTTTCCTATAATACTATGGAGAGATGTTGCAAAATGAACAAATTTACCTGATTTAGAAGAACTAATTCTTTATCAAGATTTTATTACATATTTTTTTTTGTATCAAAAGAGAGCACCTTGGGCCAGGCACTTACTGTGGTGTACACTTGTAGGACTAATTACTCAGAGGGATGAGGCAGGATGATTGCTTGAGCCCAGAAGTTTAAGCCTGCAGTGCACGATGACCTCGCCTATGAATAGCCACTGCACTCCAGCCTGGACAACAGACTCCATTTCAAAAAAGAGCACTTTCATAAGCGGTTTTCTGAAATTCTTCATTTTCAGACAAAGTGAATGTTTCAAAGTCAGAAAAAAACTATGCATTCTCTGCTTTGAAAGGCACTCACCAGATTGGCTTTATCATGACTCAGTTATTCCACCTGGACACCATGGACCCTCCCCATGGACTCATGGGTGTCCCCAAACTTGGTGCAGAAGGGGCTGAAGGACGCCGGTCTAGCTTTGCTTCCATTTGTTAGTGCCCATGACCTACAAGATGGCTAAAAATTTGGAGAAATACATGTTTTATATGGGACACTGATATATTGATGGAATGACTCTCTTATAGTTTATTATTTTTTGAGGAACTCACTTTCTTTACACATAGTAACACAAAGTTTCTTTATAAATTCCACTGATCTGCAACATGGGCATGTAAATTAAATAAAAAGTAACCAGCCCATAGATTTTAGTGTTGAAAATGTGAAGAAACCTTGTGCTGCCTGGGAAAAGTAAGAACCTAATACCTAACCTTTATTTTCTGGTAAATCCAGTATAAATTTCAATATAATCTTTTGTACTTTTTAGATATCATTCAAGTCACAAGTTCATAATGTCATAATGTTTTCTTCCTTTCTCTCTTTTAGCTTTTTTTTTTTTTTTTTTTTTTTGAGATGGAGTCTTGTTCTGTTGCCCAGGTTGCAGTGCAATGGCGCAATCTCAGCTCACTGCAACCTCTGCTTTCCGGGTTCAAGTGATTCTCCTGCCTCAGCCTCCTGAGTAGCTGGGATTACAGGTTCCTGCCATCACACCCAGATATTTTTTGTATTTTTAGCAGAGACGGGGTTTCACCATGTTGGCCAGGCTGGCCTCAAACTCCTGACCTCAAGTGATCCTCTTGCCTCAGCCTCCCAAAGTGCTGGGATTACAGGTGTGAGCCACCATGCCTGGCCAATTTTTTATTCTTAATTAAAACTAATTTATATTCCATGTCTGACTATATTGGGCAGATATGGATAAACAATAATTAGTAATGGCAAAAGCAGAATCATTTTTTTCTTAACTTTAATGAGAGTATTATATGTATTGTCATTAATAATATATTTAATTTGACATAGAAGTACATTCATATGTATTAAAATGTCTTCTATTATTTTTACTTCATTAGGAAAGAATTTTGTTAAATTTTGGGGGGAACTCATTTAATCTTTTAAGAATATAACACTCCAAATTTTATTATTTAAAAGTACCATGCAGTTTATTTATTGTTATATAGTTATATTTCAATTAAATTTAGAGTACTTCTTGCTATTTTTTTTTTAATTTTGAGGGTTTTTTTTTACTTACCAGTGGTGGAATATTGATTTTAATACCATTGTAATCTTCTGTGTTACCAAAAGCTTTATGGAAATATTCACTGGAAACTTCTCACTATCCAAAAGATTTAAAGTAACTAGAAATTTTAATAAAAATTGGATACTATTTTCAGAGATAATGTGCAAATCCTACACTCGTTACTATTATAAATCTTGTGCCAAAACACCAGATTTGTAGAGATCTCATAGATAGCTTTTAAGTTTTATAATGTGCACATAGAGATAGGTGGATAAATGTTCTTTTAGTCTCTATGGAAGCAAAGGCATATTAGATCATTTTACTGCCATTAGCATTTCGGAACATGCTAATTTTATGTTAGATAACTGGCTAGCAGATGGATAGAAGAAAGACAAAACTTCCAAATTGCATATAAATATGGTTGTAAAATGAATTAGGATAGAATAAAATAGCAGAGATGAGTAATGAAGACCCACCCAAAGGATAAATCAATATATGTACCTTACAATATTCCTTTGTTTATTTTTTATATCCAAAAAGTATTCCCATCATTCGTTATTTCTGAGCCAAAAAGTCAACTAATTTTAAAGAGTATCTTACTATAGCATAGAAAGCATGTTGCAGTACAACCACAGATAAATAGCTTCCCCGTTAAAGTCCTGTGATTAAAATCCAACAGAATTCTCTTGAACTTTTGCCTTCACATCAAGCAGAGCTTTTACATTTATTTTTCATTTACCCAAACTTCTGGATCACAATATGATAATCTAAAAAATTAAAGTGGTGACACTATAAGATGACAAAATAGGAGTTCTTTTGTTTTATTCCTCTCCACAGAAATTCAACTAGTAGCTATCCACAGACAAGAATACCACTGTGAATATACCAGAACTTGGAAGTGAAGCTAAGATAGCCTCTTGGACCACAAAACCCAGAAAAGTCTTGATCACATGGTAAGAGGAATGGCTCTCTTTGACTGTGTCACTACTTCTCCACGACAGCATAGCACCACGCAGACAGAATTTCCCAACACTTTGAGTGTTTATAGTGGGAAAAGTGGGTTGGAAGTGAACATTCAGCTTCTGGGATCCATCACAGGAGGCTCACACTTGATTCATTTCACAGGAAACCTTGGTTATATCGACAAACTAAACCATCTGGGGTCAGTTAGAAACCAAGAACAGGGATGGGGCTTACAGCAACAAGCATGTAGATCTTGGTGGTTGCTCTGCATTTTAGCCAATGAAGAAAACTACCTACCAGCAGTTTTCCGCATTACATAACAGAAAACATGGTCAGTGGATCTTCCAGGCTTCAATCTCTGGATGGCTTCCCAATGCAGCCCAGGAGCCCTCATTGAGTGTTCCCCAGGTTAATTTTAGCCAGCCACTGTGCCAACCATTAAAGCCAAAAGGCTTCAGCCAGGGTGGTGCCAGCTGCAACAGTCCTGGACTTAGTGTGCCCTCTAGTGCTACAACAGCTGCAGTGGTCATGGGTTTAGGGACTACAACCTGCTCAGAATTTTTGGACACGTTTACAGTTGAGGACATTCTCAGTCAAAGCCAGACTGCAAAATCTTCAATAAATACATAATCCGTAAATGAATAGACATTGATGCATAACCAAAGGGACCAAGAACCAGGGAAATATTATATCACCAAACAGACATAATAAGCTGCCAGTGACTGACCCAAAAGTAAAAGGGATGAATTAACTGCATTCCAAAGAAATTAAAATAGCTCTTTAAAGAAAACTCAGCAAACAAATAAAATATAGAGTAATACATCAGAAATTTAGAGAAATTTAATAGAGAGATTGAAATAATAATAAGAAAACAAGTGGAAATTCTGACTCAGAAAATACAATGAGCAAAATGAAAAATAACATAGCATCAACAGCAGACAGAAAGAATCTGTGACTTCAAGACAGGTTATTTGAAAATATATTGCTAGAGGAGAAAGGAGAAAAAATAATGAAAAGTAATGAAGAAAACTTACTGGACTTATGGAACACCATTACAAAGGCAAATGTTTGAGTTATTGGTGATGAGAGAGTAAAGACAGACAAAATGGGTAGTGTATTTAAAGAAATAATGGCAAAAAAAAAAAAAAAAAAAAAAAAAAAAAAAAAAAAAAAACCCTTTCCAACCCTGTAGAAGGATATAAATATCCAAGAACAGGAAGGTCAAGAGTCTCTACTCAGATTCAATTCAATTAAGACTACCCCATGACATAACGTAGTCAAACTTTGGAAATTAAAGACAAAGAAAGCATTCTGACAGCAGCAAGAGAAAGAAACAAATAACATGTAAGGGAGTTCCAATACACTTAACAGCAAATTTCTCAGCAGAAATCTTACAGGTCAGGAGACAGTAGGATGATATATTCAAGGTGCTGAATGAAAAAAAAAAAAGAAACAAAACTGACAATTAAGAAAATAGCACCCAGAAAAGCTCCCTTCAGAAACGAAGAAGAGATAAGACTTTCTCAGATAAATCAAAGCTGAGGGAGTTCATTACCTCAAGACCTACCTTACAAGAAATGCTAAAGAGAGTTCTTCAAGCTAAAACAAACAAAAAATGTTAATGGGTAACACAAAAACATTAGAAGTACAAAATCCACTGGGAAAAGTAAGTGCACAGAATCAGAAACCTTTAATTCTCTGTTGGTGGTATATGAATTGTTTATATCTTTAGTATAAGGATTAAAAGAAAAAATATTAAAAGCAATAATAATTACAATAATTTAAAGGAATATGCAATGTGAGGCAGTGTAAATTGTGACAACAAAAATTCAAAATGGAGGAAAGCAAGTAAAGTGTAGAGGGTTTTATTTGCAATCAATATTAAGTTGTTATTAGCTTATATAGTTATACAGTTAAAACTATATAATGTTTTCTCTAAGCCTCAAGGTAACTGCAAAGCAAAATCTTACACACCCAAAATAAAAACAAGAAATCAAAACATACTGCTGAAGAAAAATTACTTAAGCAAAAAAAAAGATAGAAAGAGGCAAGGAAAGTATCTGCAAAACTAGAGAACAAATAACAAAATGGCAGTCATAAATTTTTACCTATCAATAATTACTTTAAGTGTAAATTGATTAAATTTGCTTAATAAAAGGCATAGTATGGTGCAATGGATTAAAAAAAAAAAAAAAAGCCTACTTCACCTTCAAGAAAACACAGAATGAAATGATGGGACAGAAAAAGATATCCCATGAAACTGGAAATTTAAAAAGAGCAGAATAGCTATAGTTAGATAAAATAAACTATAAATTTAAAACTGTAAAAAGAAGACAAATGAGGTATCATATAATGATAAAGAAAGGGTCAGTTTAGCAAGGGAATATCACAACTATAAACAAAAATGCACCCAATATTAGATCACCTAAATATATAAAGCAAACGTTAATAGATCTGAAGGTGAAATTAGACTACAATACAATAATAGTATCAGATTTTTAACCCCACTTCCAGCAATCGACAGACTATCTATAGAGATAGCCAACAAGGAAACATGGGATTTAAACTACACTAGAAATCAAATGGAACTAACAGACATATATAGACTATTTCTACCCACTAATTGCAGAATACACATTCTTCTCACCTGCAAACAACATTCTCCAGGACAGAAGATAAATTAGTCAACAAAAAAGTCTTTGCAAATTCAAATGAGTAGTAATTGTGTCAAGTATCTTTTCTGACAATTGTTTGTCTTTAATTGTCTTAGGCCATGTAAGACACGCCTGCTTCCCCTTTGCCTTCTGCCATGATTGTAAGTTTCCTGAGGCCTCTCCAGAAGCAAAAGCTAATATGCTTCCTGTACAGCCTGGGGAACTATGAACTAATTAAGCCTCTTTTCTTTACAAATTACTCAGTCTCAGATATTTTTTAATGGCCATGTGAGAATGGCCCACAGGAGACATTACAACTGACATCATAGATATACAAAAGACCAGAAGACACAGTTAAAACAATTATATGCCAACAAATTTAGTTACCTAGAAAAAATAGATGAATGTGTCTGAACATATACAACTTCTCAAGATCAAATTGTAAAGAAAATTTGTACAAAACAATAATGAATAAGAAGATTGAATTAGTAATAAATGTTTTCCATCAAACAAAATTCTCAGGACCTGAAGATTTCACAATTGAATTCTAGAAAACCTTTAAAGAAAAACCAATTCTTCTCAAACTCTTGAAAAAAAATTGAAAAGGAAAGGACACTTCCTAATTTATTTCACAATTCCAGCATTACCTTGATAACAAAATCAGACAACATCACAATAAAAACAAAAACAAAAATACAGGTCAATATCTCCAATCCACATAGATGCAAAATTCTTAGCAAAATACTATTAAACTGGATTTAATAGACCTTTGAAAAAATCATCCACCATAATTAAGTAAGGCTCATCCTAGGTATGCCAGGATGGCTCAACATGCATAAATCAATAAATATATACATCACATTAACAGAATATAGGGAAAAACAATTTCAATAGATGAATATTGGACAAAATTCAATATTTCTTCATCATAAAAAAACTCTCAACAAATTAGATATAAAAGGAATTTATGTCAACACGACAAAGGCCTAACGTTAAATTGAATGAGGAAAAGTTGAAAATTTTTCCTCTAAGAACTGAAACAAAACAAGGATGGCCACTCCCACCACTTCTCTTCCACATGGTGCCAGAAGTTCTTGCCTGAGAAATTAGGTGAGAAAAAAAAAAAAAAAAATCCAAATTGGGACAGAAAAAGTTAAATTGTTCTCAGTTGTAGATTATATGATCTTTTATATAAAAAACTCTAAAGACTCTATGAAAAAAACTGTTAGGACTTATAAACAAATTTTGTAAAGTTGAAAGATAAAGTCAGCATACAAAAATCAGTAGCACTTCTATACAGTAACAGCGAACCATCTAGAAAAGAAAACAAGAAAACAATGTCAATTATAACAGCTACAAAAAGTATTTAGGAATAAATTTAACCAAGAGATGAAATATCTCTATATTGAAAATTATGAAACACTGATGGAAGATATAGAAAAAGACATGAATAAATTGAAAGATATGCCATGTTTATGTGTTAGAAGTATTAATATTATTAAAACATTCATACTATCCAAAGTTATCTATAGATTCAATGTAATCATCATCAAAATATCAATGACATTCTTTACAGAAATTTTAAACATCTTAAAATATCCATGAAATAGCAAACAACTTAGCAAACAACTTCCAATTACCAAAGCAATCTTGAGCAAAAAGGAAAAAGCTAGAGACATAACACTACCTAACTGTAAAACATAGTACAATCAACCTAAATGTCCCTCAATGGGTGAGTGAATAAAAAATTTAGTAAATATACACAATGGGATATCATTTAGCAATAGAAAAGTGAATCCTGACATTTTCAACAACATGGATAAACCTGGAAGAAATTAGATTAAGCAAAATAAGCCAGGCACAGAAATACAAAAGCCACGTGATTTCACTCACATGTGTGTTTTTCAAAAGACCACCAGGATGGCTCAGGAATAGAAAAGAGAATCTTATTGACAGTATTGGTTTCTGAGCTAGGAAGAAAATATCCCCAGCATTAAGAAAGGTGCTCTCTCCTTGAAGAGGGGAAGGACAGGTTAGGTTTTACACCCCACAAAGTTGGTATCATGCAATAAGGTCATACATAATCATCAAGATGGAGGGGGAAAGCTATACATATTTTTGAGGGGAGTCAAGCACATGTGCAGTGGGTAAACATGTGTAACATACATTCCATGTTCACTTTGGTGTGGGATTTTAGGATTAAAATGAGGTAGAATCTGGCACTTTAGGTCAAAAAGTGAACTATGGAACTTGAAGATAACTTGTGTGCAGGCTCTGTAAGTTGGTTGAAACTGTCTTGAATTCTGCAGTAGCTTATCAGAAGAGAATGTTTGTAAGGACGTTTCTCTATCCAACCAGAGTTGTAGTGATCTGGGTTGTAAATCAGAGTTTTGATAATTTGCTTGATAGTTCCTATTACTAGAACTTATACCCATATTTAGACATTTTCCATGCCAGCTGGGCTCTGAACCCTCCACCCATAGTAACTTGGTTTTCCTAAGCTTAGAGTTTATCTTAGTTGATAAAGTCACATCTATATTGGTATTTCCAATAACAGGTAGAATGTTAAAAAGTTGATCTCAAAGATGGCCGAATAGGAACAGCTCCAGTCTCCAACTCCCAGCGCGAGCGACACAGAAGACCGGTGATTTCTGCATTTTCAACTGAGGTACTGGGTTCATCTCACTGGGGAGTGCCGGACGGTCGGTGCTGGTCAGCTGCTGCAGCCCGACCAGCGAGAGCTGAAGCAGGGCGAGGCATTGCCTCACCTGGGAAGCGCAAGGGGGAAGGGAATCCCTTTTCCTAGCCAGGGGAACTGAGACACACAACACCTGGAAAATCGGGTAACTCCCACCCCAATACTGCGCTTTAAGCAAACAGGCACACCAGGAGATCATATCCCACACCTGGCCGGGAGGGTCCCACACCCACGGAGCCTCCCTCATTGCTAGCACAGCAGTCTGTGATCTACCGGCAAGGCAGCAGCGAGGCTGGGGGAGGGGAGCCCGCCATTGCTGAGGCTTAAGTAGGTAAACAAAGCTGCTGGGAAGCTCGAACTGGGTGGAGCTCACAGCAGCTCAAGGAAACCTGCCTGTCTCTGTAGACTCCACCTCTGGGGACAGGGCAATAACAAACACAGCCAAAACCTCTGCAGACGCAAACGACTCTGTCTGACAGCTTTGAAGAGAGCAGTGGATCTCCCAACACGGAGGTTGAGATCTGAGAAGGGACAGACTCCCTGCTCAAGTGGGTCCCTGACCCCTGAGTAGCCTAACTGGGAGACATCCCCCACTAGGGGCAGTCTGACACCCCACACCTCACAGGGTGGAGTACACCCCTGAGAGGAAGCTTCCAAAGCAAGAATCAGACAGGTACACTCGCTGTTCAGAAATATTCTATCTTCTGCTGCCTCTGCTGCTGATACCCAGGCAAACAGGGTCTGGAGTGGACCTCAAGCAATCTCCAACAGACCTACAGCTGAGGGTCCTGACTGTTAGAAGGAAAACTATCAAACAGGAAGGACACCTACACCAAAACCCCATCAGTACATCACCATCATCAAAGACCAGAGGCAGATAAAACCACAAAGATGGGGAAAAAGCAGGGCAGAAAAGCTGGAAATTCAAAAAATAAGAGCGCATCTCCCCAGGCAAAGGAGCGCAGCTCATGGCCAGCAACGGATCAAAGCTGGACGGAGAATGACTTTGACGAGATGAGAGAAGAAGGCTTCAGTCCATCAAATTTCTCAGAGCTAAAGGAGGAATTACGTACCCAGCGCAAAGAAACTAAAAATCTTGAAAAAAAAGTGGAAGAATTGATGGCTAGAGTAATTAATGCAGAGAAGGTCCTAAACGAAATGAAAGAGATGAAAACCATGACACGAGAAATACATGACAAATGCACAAGCTTCAGTAACTGACTCGATCAACTGGAAGAAAGAGTATCTGCGATTGAGGATCAAATGAATGAAATTAAGCGAGAAGAGAAACCAAAAGAACAAAGAAGAAAAAGAAATGAACAAAGCCTGCAAGAAGTATGGGATTATGTAAAAAGACCAAATCTACATCTGATTGGGGTGCCTGAAAGTGAGGGGGAAAATGGAACCAAGTTGGAAAACACTGTACAGGATATCATCCAGGAGAACTTCCCCAACCTAGTAGGGCAGGCCAACATTCAAATCCAGGAAATACAGAGAACGCCACAAAGATACTCCTCGAGAAGAGCAACTCCAAGACACATAATTGCCAGATTCACCAAAGTTGAAATGAAGGAAAAAATCTTAAGGGCAGCCAGAGAGAAAGGTCGGGTTACCCACAAAGGGAAGCCCATCAGACTAACAGCAGATCTCTCGGCAGAAACTCTCCAAGCCAGAAGAGAGTGGGGGCCAATATTCAACATTCTTAAAGAAAAGAATTTTAAACCCAGAATTTCATATCCAGCCAAACTAAGTTTCATAAGTGAAGGAGAAATAAAATCCTTTACAGATAAGCAAATGCTTAGAGATTTTGTCACCACTAAGCCTGCCTTACAAGAGACCCTGAAGGAAGCACTAAACATGGAAAGGAACAACCGGTACCAGCCATTGCAAAAACATGCCAAAATGTAAAGACCATCGAGGCTAGGAAGAAACTGCATCAACTAACGAGCAAAATAACCAGTTAATATCATAATGGCAGGATCAAGTTCACACATAACAATCTTAACCTTAAATGTAAATGGACTAAATGCTCCAATTAAAAGACACAGACTGGCAAACTGGATAAAGAGTCAAGACCCATCAGTCTGCTGTATTCAGGAGACCCATCTCACATGCAGAGACATACATAGGCTCAAAATAAAGGGATGGAGGAAGATTTACCAAGCAAATGGAGAACAAAAAAAAGCGGGGGTTGCAATACTAGTCTCTGATAAAACAGACTTTAAACCATCAAAGATCAAAAGAGACAAAGAAGGCCATTACATAATGGTAAAGGGATCAATTCAACAGGAAGAGCTAACTATCCTAAATATATATGCACCCAATACAGGAGCACCCAGATTCATAGAGCAAGTCCTTAGAGACTTACAAAGAGACTTAGACTCCCATACAATAATAATGGGAGACTTCAACACTCCACTGTCAACATTAGACAGATCAACGAGACAGAAAGTTAACAAGGATATCCAGGAATTGAACTCATCTCTGCAGCAAGCAGATCTAATAGACATCTATAGAACTCTCCACCCCAAATCAACAGAATATACATTCTTCTCAGCACCACATCATACTTACTCCAAAATTGACCACGTAATTGGAAGTAAAGCACTCCTCAGCAAATGTACAAGAACAGAAATTATAACAAACTGTCTCTCAGACCACAGTGCAATCAAACTAGAACTCAGGACTAAGAAACTCAATCAAAACCGCTCAACTACATGGAAACTGAACAACCTGCTCCTGAATGACTACTGGGTACATAACGAAATGAAGGCAGAAATAAAGATGTTCTTTGAAACCAATGAGAACAAAGATACAACATACCAAAATCTCTGGGACACATTTAAAGCAGTGTGTAGAGGGAAATTTATAGCACTAAATGCCCACAAGAGAAAGCTGGAAAGATCTAAAATTGACACTCTAACGTCACAATTAAAAGAACTAGAGAAGCAAGAGCAAACACATTCGAAAGCTAGCAGAAGGCTAGAAATAACTAAGATCAGAGCAGAACTGAAGGAGATAGAGACACAAAAAACCCTCCAAAAAATCAATGAATCCAGGAGTTGGTTTTTTGAAAAGATCAACAAAATTGACAGACCACTAGCAAGACTAATAAAGAAGAAAAGAGAGAAGAATCAAATTGACGCAATTAAAAATGATAAAGTGGATATCACCACCGACCCCGCAGAAATACAAACTACCATCAGAGAATACTATAAACACCTCTACGCAAATAAACTGGAAAATCTAGAAGAAATGGATAATTTCCTGGACACTTACACTCTTCCAAGACTAAACCAGGAAGAAGTTGAATCCCTGAATAGACCAATAGCAGGCTCTGAAATTGAGGCAATAATTAATAGCCTACCAACCAAAAAAAGTCCAGGACCAGATGGATTCACAGCTGAATTCTACCAGAGGTACAAGGAGGAGTTGGTACCATTCCTTCTGAAACTATTCCAATCAATAGAAAAAGAGGGAATCCTCCCCAACTCATTTTATGAGGCCAACATCATCCTGATACCAAAGCCTGGCAGAGACACAACAAAAAAAGAGAATTTTAGACCAATATCCCTGATGAACATCGATGCAAAAATCCTCAATAAAATACTGGCAAACTGGATTCAGCAACACATCAAAAAGCTTATCCACCATGATCAAGAGGGCTTCATCCCTGGGATGCAAGGCTGGTTCAACATTCGCAAATCAATAAACATAATCCAGTATATAAACAGAACCAAAGACAAGAAGCACATGATTATCTCAATTGATGCAGAAAAGGCTTTTGACAAAATTCAACAGCCCTTCATGCTAAAAACGCTCAATAAATTCGGTATTGATGGAACGTACCTCAAAATAATAAGAGCTCTTTATGACAAACCCACAGCCAATATCATACTGAATGGGCAAAAACTGGAAAAATTCCCTTTGAAAACTGGCACAAGACAGGGATGCCCTCTCTCACCACTCCTATTCAACATAGTGTTGGAAGTTCTGGCTAGGGCAATTAGGCAAGAGAAAGAAATCAAGGGTATTCAGTTAGGAAAAGAAGAAGTCAAACTGTCCCTGTTTGCAGATGACATGATTGTATATTTAGAAAACCCCATTGTCTCAGCCCAAAATCTCCTTAAGCTGATAAGCAACTTCAGCAAAGTCTCAGGATACAAAATTAATGTGCAAAAATCACAAGCATTCTTATACACCAGTAACAGACAAACAGAAAGCCAAATCAGGAATGAACTTCCATTCACAATTGCTTCAAAGAGAATAAAATACCTAGGAATCCAACTTACAAGGGATGTAAAGGACCTCTTCAAGGAGAACTACAAACCACTGCTCAGTGAAATAAAAGAGGACACAAACAAATGGAAGAACATACAATGCTCATGGATAGGAAGATTCAATATCGTGAAAATGGCCATACTGCCCAAGGTAATTTATAGATTCAATGCCATCCCCATCAAGCTACCAATGAGTTTCTTCACAGAATTGGAAAAAACTGCTTTAAAGTTCATATGGAACCAAAAAAGAGCCCGCATCTCCAAGACAATCCTAAGTCAAAAGAACAAAGCTGGAGGCATCACGCTACCTGACTTCAAACTATACTACAAGGCTACAGTAACCAAAACAGCATGGTACTGGTACCAAAACAGAGATATAGACTAATGGAACAGAACAGAGTCCTCAGAAATAATACCACACATCTACAGCCATCTGATCTTTGACAAACCTGAGAGAAACAAGAAATGGGGAAAGGATTCCCTATTTAATAAATGGTGCTGGGAAAATTGGCTATCCATAAGTAGAAAGCTGAAACTGGATCCTTTCCTTACTCCTTATACGAAAATTAATTCAAGATGGATTAGAGACTTAAATGTTAGACCTAATACCATAAAAATCCTAGAGGAAAACCTAGGTAGTACCATTCAGGACATAGGCATGGGCAAAGACTTCATGTCTAAAACACCAAAAGCAACGGCAGCAAAAGCCAAAATTGACAAATGGGATCTCATTAAATTAAAGAGCTTCTGCACAGCAAAAGAAACTACCATCAGAGTGAACAGGCAACCTACAGAATGGGAGACAATTTTTGCAATCTACTCATCTGACAAAGGGCTAATATCCAGAACCTACAAAGAACTCAAACAAATTTACAAGAAAAAAACAAACAACCCCATCAAAAAGTGGGCAAAGGATATGAACAGACATTTCTCAAAAGAAGACATTCATACAGCCAACAGACACATGAAAAAATGCTCATCATCACTGGCCATCAGAGAAATGCAAATCAAAACCACAATGAGATACCATCTCACACCAGTTAGAATGGCAATCATTCAAAAGTCAGGAAACAACAGGTGCTGGAGAGGATGTGGAGAAATAGGAACACTTTTACACTGTTGGTGGGATTGTAAACTAGTTCAACCATTATGGAAAACAGTATGGCGATTCCTCAAGGATCTAGAACTAGATGTACCATATGACCCAGCCATCCCATTACTGGGTATATACCCAAAGGATTATAAACTATGCTGCTATAAAGACACATGCACACGTATGTTTATTGCAGCACTATTCACAATAGCAAAGACTTGGAATCAACCCAAATGTCCACCAGTGACAGACTGGATTAAGAAAATGTGGCACATATACACCATGGAATACTATGCAGCCATCAAAAAGGATGAGTTTGCGTCCTTTGTAGGGACATGGATGCAGCTGGAAACCATCATTCTTAGCAAACTATCACAAGAACAGAAAACCAAACACCGCATGTTCTCACTCATAGTTGGGAACTGAACAATGAGATCACTTGGACTCAGGAAGGGGAACATCACACACAGGGGCCTATCATGGGGAGGGGGGAGGGGGGAGGGATTGCATTGGGAGTTATACCTGATGTAAATGATGAGTTGATGGGTGCAGCACACCAACATGGCACAAGTATACATATGTAACAAACCTGCACGTTATGCCCATGTACCCTACAACTTAAAGTACAATAATAATAAATAAATTAAAAAAAAAAATTTTTGAAATAAAGCTTGAAAAAAAATAAAAAATAAAAAAATAAAGATCACAGTATAGTTACTTCACATTATTTATATACTAATATTCCCTTTACCTTGATTTAAGCTTACCCCTAACTTCTGTGATTAATTATGCATTTCTAAAAAAAAAAAAAAAAAAAAAAAAAAAAAAGTTGATCTCATATAATTTGGGAGTAGAATGATGGTTACCAGAGTCTGCAGTGGTTAGAGAGTGAGGGGAGCATTGGGGAGTTGCTGGTCAAAGGCTACATTATTATGGTAGTAAAGGAGAAATAAACTCAAGAGATTTATTGTATAGCATGGCTGACTATAAATAATGGCAATATATTGTATTTTTGAGAAATGCTGAAATGAGATTTTGAGTGTTCTTACCATAAAAATTTATGTGAGATAAGTCATTGTTAATTAGCTAGATTTTACAATTCCAGAAAGTATATACATATTTCAAAACATTATGTTGTACATAAGAAATACATATAATGATATAGTTTCGATATTTATCACTGCCTGAATATCATGTTGAAATATAATTACCAATGCCGGAAGTGGGTCTTAGTTGGAGATGTTTGGATCATGGGGGTAAACAGATCCCTCATGATTTGGTGCCATCGTCTTTGCAATAGTGAGAAAGTTCTTGTGCGATCCAGTCATTTACAAGTATATACTTCTCAGCTGCACAAACTTTCTCTCTCTTGCTCTTGCTCTGGCCATGTGATGTGCCTGCTCCTGCTTCACCTTCTGCCATGAGTGAAATCTTCCTGAAGTCTCACCAGAAGCAAATGCCAGTGCTATGTTTCCTGTACAGCCTGAAGAAATGTGAGCCAATTAAACCTCTTTACTTATAAATTACCCATATTCAGGTAGTTATTTATAGCAATGCAAGAATGGACTAACACAGAAAATTGGTACTAAGGAGTGGGGAGTTGTTATAAAGATACCTGAAAATGTGGAAGCGGCTTTGAATCTGGGTAATGACAGGGTTTGGAAGAGTTTGGAGGGCTCAGAAGAAGACAGGTAGATGAGGGAAAGTAAGAAACTTCTTTTTTTTTTGAGACAGAGTTTTGCTTTTGTTGCCCAGGCTAGAGTGCAGTGTCATGATATCAGCTCACTGCAACCTCCGCCTCCTGGGTTCAAGTGGTTTTTCTGTGTCAGCCTCCAGAGTAGCTGGGACTACAATCACACACCACCACCACCGCTAATTGTTTTCTTTTTCTTATTTTTAGTAGAGAGGGAGTTTCACCATGTTGGCCAGACTGGTCTTGAACTCTTGACCTCAGGTGATCTGCCCGTGTCAGCTTCCCAAAGTGCTGGGATTATGGGGGAGAGCCACTATGACTGGCCACAACTTCTTAAAGACCAGTTAAATTGTTGTGATGAAAATGCTGATAGTAACATTAACAGCAAATTCAGGCTGACAAGGTCTCAAATGGAAATCAGAAAGTTATTGGGAACTGGAGCAAAGGTCATGAGTGTTATGCCTTAGCAAAAGATTTGACTGCATTGTGTTCATGCTCTAAAGATCTGTGGAAGTTAATTTGAGAATGATGACCTAAAGTATCTGGTGGAAGAAGTATCTTAAGAGGAAAGTTTTCAAGAAATGGTGTGGCTGCTTCTAACAACCTATTCTTAGGTGCCAGAGAAAATAAATGACTTATAGTTGAAACATATTTTAAAGGAAAGCAGAGCATAAAAGATTGGAAGATTTGCAGTCCTGGCCCTGTGACAGAGAAAGAAAAAGCTTTTTTGGAAGAGAAATTCAAGCAGGCTGTGGAACAATCACTTGCTGGAAATATTTGCATAACTAAAAGGGAACCAAGTGCTAATATCCAAGACAATGGGGAAAAAGGCCTTGAGGGCATTTCAGAGACCTTCCTAGCAGCCCCTACCATAACAGGTACAGAGGCCTAAAAGGGAAGAATGATTTAATGGGTCAGACTCAGGGCCCCACTGCCCTGCACAGCCTCAGGACACTGCTTCCCACATCTTGGCTGCTCCAGCTCTACCTGTGGCTTAAAGGGGCCCAGATACAACTCAGGCTGCCACTTTGGAGAATGCAAACTATAAGCCTGGTGGCTTCCACATAGCATTCAGTCTGCAGGTGTATAGAGTGCAAGAGTCATGGATTCTTGGCAGCCTCCGCCTAGATTTCAGAGAACATAAGGAAAAGCCTGGATATCCAGGCAGAAGCCTTCTTCAGTGGTGAAGCCCTCACGGAAGCTCTACTAGCCTTCACAGAAGCCCTTCTATTGTGGAGGGGAGATATAGCATTGGAGACCCAACAGAGAGTTCCCACTGGGTCACTGCCTAGTGGAGCTGTGGCAAGGGTCCCACCATCCTCCAGATTTGAGAATGGTAGAACCACCAGCAGCTTGCACCCTGCACCTGGAAAAGCAACAGGTCAAATCGAGCCTATGAGAACAGCCCTAGGAGATGGAACCTGCAAAGTTGCAAAGGTGGAGCTGTCCAAGGCATTAGAAGCCCACCCCTTCCACCAATGTGCCCTGGAGGTGGGCCATGAAGTAAAAGGGATTATTCTGGAGATCTAAGATTTAATGACTGCCTTGCTGTGTTCTGAACTTGCCCTTTTCATTTGGCTGATTTCTTTTGGAATGGGAATGATTACACAATGCCTATACTTCCATTGTACCTTGGGAGTAAACAATGGTTTTTTGTTGTTGTTGTTTGTTTTTGTTTTCTAATTTTATAGGTTCATAAGTAGAAGGGATTTGCCTTCTTTCAGATTAGACTTTGGACTAATAACTAGTTAATGCTGGAATGAGTTAAGTCTTTGGGGGACTGTTGGGAAGGCATGATTATATTATGCAATGTAAGAAGGACATGTGATTTGGGAGAGGCCAGGGAAAGAATAATATAGCTTGGATTTTTGCCCCTGCTGAAATCTCATGTTGAGCTATAATTCTGAAGGCCAGAGATGGGGCCTGGTGGGAAGCGTTTGGATCACAAGAGCAGATCCCTCATGGCTTGGTGCTATCTTGTGATAGTGAGTGTGTTCTCGTGAGATATGGTCATTTAAAAGTGTGTGGTATCTCTTCCCTGTGGTATTTCTATCTTGTTCCTGCTCTGGCCATGAGCTGTGACTACTCCCCTTTGCTCTGACCATGAGGAAAACCTTCCTGAGACCTCCCTAGAAGTAAATGTCAGTGTTATGCTTCCTGTACAGCCTGTAGAAGCATGAGCCAATTAAATTCTCTTCTTATAAATTATCCAGGCTAAGGTATTTCTTGACTGGAATGCAGGAAAGGCCTAATACATATAATTTAAAATTAATAAATTTGAAAAATAAAGATTGTGCATTTTTTTCAACTTGACCATTTCAGAGTAAGATAGAATGCAAAATTTAAATATTCAAAGATAAACAGCAGCATAGTGGTGAATAGGTGTTATGAGATTTGCTCTTTGCTTTATTCATTAATTTAGAAAACAGATATTTTAAATTTGTTAGGAATTTTACATTTTTCAATTATTCTAAAAGGGCAAAAGTCAATTGGCTTTGGGAAGCAGAGATCTCCTATGTGAGATTAAGTGTCATATTTAAATGTGCCTTTTAGTTATACACATATAAAATAACTACCTACTCATTTTTCTAGGATGTTATCTAAATTCACTGCTTCAGATGGCATTATTGAGTATTCTATTTAGGAGTAAATGCTGGAGCTTTGTTAGTGTAATATAAATTGAACTTGGGCTTTACAGTTTATATTGTCTTTAGTGGAAAGCTGCTCTTCTATATCAGTGAATTAATTATTGTTTGGCAGGGAAGTTGGGGCTTCTGGGTTACACACCATTGTCTACCAAGCACTTTGCTTGGCCAGAACTCCCAAGAGGCTTTCAGGAGGATCATCCATGTCAATATCCTTCTCAGCACTATGGAGAAAGATTGAAAAGGAACTATGGCTTATTTTGGCACCATGCAACCAGACTAATGTGTTAATATATACCTGATATTTTATTTTAGATTCATTAGCAAGAGTTAATGTCATTTGTTGTCTGTGTTTTTTATTTTATTTAATTTTATTTATTTCTCTGTTAAAGAAAAGCAGAGCTGGATAATGGCTTGAGTGGTAAAGCAGATCTTAATCAAGAACTCTTGCAATAGAGGACAAGAGACTCCAGTATAAACCAAACTCAATTTGAAATACAACAATAAAAGTGTGTGTTCATAGCCAAGGAATAGTTTGCATTGTGGGTGGAGCTCAGTGAGTGAAAATTTACTAAGAACAAAATTCAGGGATAAAGGGAGATTCTGGTTAAGTTGACCTAACAGGATTCTTGCTGAAGGCAGACCAGGGTGAACAGACATCATCTGCAGGATGGTGGAAGGGGATACAAGTTTGAAACCAGCCTGACTAACATGATGAAACCCAGTCTCTACTAAAAATACAAAATTAGTTTGGCATGGCGGCACACTCCTGTAATCCCAGCTACTTGGGAGGCCAAGGAAAGAGAATTGCTTGAACCTGGAAGGCAGACGCTGCAGTGAGCCTAGATCATGCCGTTGCACTGCAGCCTGGGCAATAAGAATGAAACTTCATCTCAGAAAAAAAAAAAAAAAAAAAAAATTATCAGATGAGGATGATCAGACATCAAGGAGGGGTTTGTTCTAAATGAACTTAACAGAATTCTTGCCAAAACTGGTAATGCAACTTGACAGGAACAGAACAGGCACTGAAGATCTATGCCTAGAGGTCTTAAAGGAGCCTGACTAGAGCTTGGCCAAAGAGAAAATATTTGTGTTACCCTTCATGGCCATAAATCAGACTAGAACCCTACACATGAATACTTTAATCTCCCCATGAAAAATTATAAAATAATGCCCTGAGAAACCTCTTTCTCCGGCCAAATACTTCCCTACCTCTGGTGCATAAAAACCATCATGACAGTTTGACTTCTGTAAAAGCACCCCCACTCGTTCCAGGAGTCGGCCCAGCCATGGAAAATTCTCCATTCAAGCAATGAAAAGCACTTTTTCTTTTGAAAGACTCCCTTGCGCCCCATCAGGGACTATCAAATGTGCCTGAAGATGGATTAGACATCTCCCACTTCCCAAAGTCCCACCTTAATTGAACACCTGCCAATCAGACACTCTTTCAGTGTTGCCTCTTGACTCTATAAAGTGAACTCTTCTTTGTCATACCTCTTAACTCCTACTGAAACAAAGGTAATGCTACTTATAATAGCCAAAATCTATACAAAATCACAACAATACTATTTATAATAGCCAAAATCCAGAACAACCACATGCCTATCAACTAGAGAATGGATAAATAATAAAAAAACAAAAATCAGAATTAATGCAAAGAACAAATGCTTAAATAAAATAAAATGCATAATATGGAACATTATGAAGCATGAGAGTGTGGGGGTATTATGGCTGGATCTCACAAATATAATGCTGAGAAAAGCCAAACACAAAACAATGCATATTGTATGATTTAATTTACATTAAATTCACACACAAGATTATCTATTCTAGTATATTTAAAGTCAGGATTGTAGTTACCTAACTGAGGAATACAGAGAGACTGTCAGCCAGGGGTAAGTTTCTGGTTATATGTTTCTTGGTCTGGGTGCTAGAGGGACAGTGTTCATTTTATGAAAACTCAATGAGATAGAAATGGACTATTTATGCATATTTCTGTTTATATGCACATATTAAAATTCTAAAAAGAAATTTTAAAATGTTATCTTCTCTTATTGCCATAGGCTAGAGTTTTATATACCTCCTGAGACATAATGTGAAATAAAATAATTTAGGAAATATTTAAGCAACACTAATTTTCTCTTCTCACAGTAAAAGTAACTTAGATTTATGAAAAAAAAAACATTATCAATGTTAATGCCTAAACGTAGTAATGGCTAAGAGAAGAGTATTTTTAAAACATTCTCATCTTAGTTCACTATTTACACCCTACTGTACAAGTATCAATAACTTTAAGAATGAATCAGGTAAAAATAGAAGTTTTTTTCACTCTAGTAACATTTTAAAATACGCATTTTTTTTCCTCTAGGCATGCTCACAATAATATTCTTCAATTTCTATGCTGAAAAAAAGCACCATATTAAAATTTCAGGGTGGTTCAAGATCCTGAGACAAAATCGATTACATAAACAAAATTCAATAAACAAGAAACTCACAGTTCTTATCAGTAGACTGGTGTTTTACAGGTCTATATCACTTCAGAATGGTATTGTTCATAAGACCTTGCTAAGGGATAGGTTTGAATTGTATTCCTATGTGGCCCTGAACATCTCATCTCCAAGACAACCAGTCAGTAATGTACACTTTGTCTACCATCGAGCTGATAGCATCTTGCCTACATAGTTAGCTTTTCAAGGTTCCCTGAATTATGTGTACAGATTTACACTTAGCTTTTACTTACTATATACAGTTTTTGCATAAGGATAAAGTCAAATCTAACTCTAAATATAACTATACTTTAAAGCCTTAAAAGTTATGAAATTGCCATTGAAAAAGTCCAGGTCAACTATATATAGAGAATATAATAAGCAAAAATGATCAGTAAGTCAAGTCAAAATCTAATGTTGAAACTGACCCAATAGTCCAATAGACAGGTTTTTTGTATAAATATATAAATTGACCCTTCTGGTCTTAAAAGTTGAAACTAATATTTGTTTTTTTCTGAGTTCCTTCCTCAGGAAAGGATGCTTAGCCTCTCAGAAAGCATGAAAGAACTGAAACTTCCTAGATCCTCTCATCCAGACAATGAGATGTCAGGTTGCTCATTCATCATGACTGCTTCCTTACCTCTACTGAGTTTCTGTCTTCCCACACATGCTTACATCTCTTCACTGCTATATAAACCCCTACTTTTAGTCAGTCTGGGAGATGGACTTGAGACTAGTCAATTGAGCTTTTTCTTTTGGAATGTCAGTGTTTCATAGTGCTACTTTCATGCTCCATTATGAATTAGAACAGCTGAGTTTACTGTCACAACTATTTAATATTTTGAAGAGCAAGGGCAATTTTCTAGACCTCAGCATTGTTGGCAAATATTGTTAGTGGCAGGAGGCAGACAAATCCCAGACAGAAAGGGGTGGGTCCTCAGTGAAACCCCAGCTTCAAACCAGGACAGTTTAAAGTGTGAAAGCCTAGCTCCAAGTCTTGGATAAATCCACGGACTGAATTGAGATCCTCTCTTACCATTTCATGCACTTTCCTCTGATTGATTCCTATCCCTCACCTATTTTACATATACCTACACTTCCCTAATTGGTTTCTTGCACTGTCATGCCCACTTCTGAGTGGTGCCTTTTTTAAGCCTTTTTTGTGTGCTTACAAACCAATCAGCATGCACTCCCCCATTCTGAGTTCATAAAAGTCCCGGACTCAGCCACACTTTGAGTCTTTTGATTTTTGGATTGGGGAAAATAGTTGCCTTTGGATTGGGGTCCACCAACTTCAAGTCCCCTCTTTACTGAAAGAAGTTCTATTGCTTAATAAAACTCTTCTCCATCCTTTTTACCCTTCCTTTGTCAGTGTGACCTTATTCTTCTTGCATGTGAGACAAGAACTCGGGACCTGTTGAATGTCGATATGAAAAAGGCTGTAACACTCTAGCCATCCACCCCTCTACTGATGCCAGGCAGCCACCCCACACAACAGGAAGCAGCAGTGGGACTGGACCAGCCCTGGAGCCATGGGCTAGAGCAGGGCAGCAGAACTGAACAAGTTGTAGCATGGAGAGGCTGAAGCATGCATGGCCCAGCCACAGGCTGAGTGTGGATCCTGCAGCGAGCAGAGATTTAGGCTGAGGTGCAAGCTAAGTGCGGCCTGAATGACCAAGTGGGTGGGGTGTCTCTTGTGGAGAGACCAGAGCTAAGCGAGGCCCAGGCAGGAGCGTTGCCAGCTGCAGAGGTCTCTAGCTGACAAAGCAGCATGAAAAAGTTTCTGTGTCAATACGTTGAGAGTGGAATATTATTTGATTATATTAAAATCTGGGGACTCAAGAAGACACAAAACCTGTGCGTAAAACTGCCTGAAAAACTGCTCTAAAAGCCATCCATGGATCTCAAAAACTATATGAACATCTGGAAAACTAAACATAAACACTTAGAAAGCTTCATAATTTTAAGGCAAGAGTTAAGAATGTCCTTCAGACTTAAAAAGAAAGGTTTATCATTATAGTAAGACTAAATGAATTGAAAATAACAGTCATCAGGAGACCATGGGCCTCAAGTGAGGAAACATCCCTCAGATCTGGTTCCCAAATAGAAGTAGATATTGAATCGGTGTTTTTATTATAATCAAAGGAGACAGACAATAGCCAAATGTAGATGAGCTTCTTAAGCTCAAGGACAATATTGATTTAACTGGGAAGCCTAAAGAAGGGTTTTGAGGAGAAACTTGGAACTTCTGGAATCTAACATTCTCCTTTCCAGTCTTTCGTTCACAGAGCACACTTCTGCTTCCAGAAATTAGGCACACAGGAAGGCAGATACAGAGAAAGAGCAAAAATCCATGAGTAGAAACTGCTGTGGGAACTAGTACTAGGGTGGGAAAACCTAAACTGTAAGTAATGAATTCTAGAGACTCAGTGTGGACAAGTTTGAGAGCTGGTAAATCCAGGGATCGTAGAGAAAACTACACACCTTTGTGAATTTTACCTTCTAGAGTCCTACAAATTCTCACAGTGAAGATAGGAGAAAAAACAATTCTTTCTTCCAGGAAAGGGAGGAGTAAAGTAGACACATTGAAATATACCCAAAACATTCTGTTTTTAACAATACCTTCCCTCATGAGAAACCACTCACCATAGAGTAAACTGAGTTATGCCAGGGCCTACCTGACCTAGAGTAAGAAAAATACTCAATTCTACCCTATTCTAGCCTTCCACATCGGGGACGAGAAATATCCAACTACAGTTACCTCTAGCCATCTGTCCTTCCTGAAAGCAATGGGTAAACTGACAAGGACTTGTGAAGGTCATAGTCTAGGTATGTTTGTTCATTAAAAATCTAAGAACAATAGAATGCAAAGAAGGCATTCTGTAGTCTCCTGATTAGTTCTTTGACTTTTAGTTCTTCTCTATTTCCCCAACTCATTACCTCCACATCCCTAAATGCCTATTTACCACAGCTTCTATTACTGAATATATCATGCCTCTTTTCAACTAAGATTATAAATCACATTAAAAAGAAGGAAAAAAAAAAAAAGCAAATAAAACACAGTTTTTAGACAGACCAAGCATAAGAACCAGATCAGATATGGTTAGGATTTTGAAATTAGCAGGCTTGGAATTAAAACAAAAACAATGATTAACATGCCAAGGCATATCAAAGTTTATCCATTAATATCCATTCGATAAAATAGACAACATACATGAACAGATGAGTAATATAGGCGGAGATGAAAATTCTAAGGAAGAATTGAATTAAATACTAAAAGCAAAAACACTAACATAAATGAAGAATACCTTTGGTGGACCCATTAGTAGACTGGGCATGACTGAGGAAAGAATCAATTAAATTAAGGGCATGTCAAAGGAAACTCCCAAAACTAAAAAGCAGAGAAAAAAAGCCTAAAGAACAAGAAGAAAAAAATAAAGAAATCTGATTATCTAAATATTGTGGGACACATAAAAAAGTATAACGTACGTAACAGTAATAACAGAGAGAGAAGAGAGAAAAGAACAGAATAAATGTTTGAAGAACTAATGACTGATAATTTTTCCCAAATTAATGTCCGAGACCAAACTACAAATCTAAGAAGCCCAGAAAATATCAAGTAGGATAAATACCAAAAAAATCTACATTTCTATCATAGTCATGTTCACTTGCATAGCATCTCATTCTGTATCATATTCACTGCAGAAGATTTTGAAAGAAGGCAGAGGAAAAATGTACATTATCTAATGAGGAGCAAGAATAAGAATTACATTCATCTTCAAAAACAATGCAATCAAGAGAATGGAGAAAATGTTTATAGCGTCAACAGAAATAACATAGAATACTGTAACTAGCAAAATTACCCCTGGGAAATTAAAAAAGTCTTTCTCTGATAGGCAAATATTAAGGAACTTTGTTACCAGTGGATCTGTCTTACAAGAACTTTTACAAAAATTAATGGAGAAAAAAATGATAAAGATGATAAATTTGTATATTTTTAAAAACTACAGAAAAAATAAAAGAAAGTAAAATAAAATCTTTTATTTTTCTGATACCCAAATGATCTAATATATAACAGTTTTTTCAAAATATAGCACAAGGTATTGCATGATTATAGTATAAGGATAATTGAAATACATGGCAGCAATGATAAAAATAACAAGAAGCAAGAATTAGGATCACTGAAGGAGTAAAGTGTTATTTGAAAATGGACTTGGATTAGTTTTAAATGCATATTACAAACTCTAGGGCAACCGGTAAAGAAGGGAAAATATATATAATTGATATACTAAGAATAGAGAAAATAGAACCATAAGAAATGCTCAAATGAAAACAAATACAACTGAAAAACAGTGAAGGACAAAAGATAGAAACACAAAATAAGGGCAAAGGCTAGAAAACGAAACAACTATGATAGAGAGTACTGCAATTATATCAATATTCACTATTAACATAAATAGACTAAATACACCAATTGAAAGATAGATTGCCAGAGTGGATCCAAAAAGGAAAGACCCAACTATATGTCATTTATAAGAAATGCACTCTAATTATGAAGACAGACCTCTTGATCCGCCCGCCTCGGCCTCCCAAAGTGCTGGGATTACAGACGTGAGCCACCGCGCCCGGCCATTCCTTGGGAAAATTGAATGGAGAGCACTGCTATCCTGGCTTTGTCATGCAATAAAGTCACAAACATTCATCCCCAGCAATTTCCATGTAAATATAGATCTGATCAATACACAGACTAAGAACAAGCCACCATCCAAGAAATGCTTTGTTAGCTTTTTGTTTTATTTTTCATGGTGTCAATAACAGAAGAGTCGCCTGGATCCTGTCTCAGGCATTATTCAGATAATTAGTTCTCTCCAATAGACAAACATATCCGTTCTGAAATAGTGTTTGCAAACCACTGCTAAAAAATAAAACTAACCAGCAAAAATTGACAGTTACAGCCCAGAAGACTTAGAGGGTTTCAGTGGTTTTGCCATTCCTTCTTAAATATTTAAAATGCTGTTTTGATAATAAATTCTTCAAATCAAAGTGAGCCGTTGAGTTTGCACTTCGTTTTATCTGGAGTCTTGCATTATTAAAAACATGTACTCTTGATGAGGAGCGGGTAAGGCTGGAATATGAAGGACTTTGCTAGTTTTGTGATATGATCATTTTAATACACTGAATATCCAGTTCAGCTCCAGGACCTCACAGTATGAAATAACTGTTATATTCTGTATAAAACTTAGTCTAAAAAAGGAAAAAAAAATTGCTAAATGATTAGATGTCTATAAATGCATGAAAGATAAAAGAAAACTGCAATTAGCTATGGTAACACAGTTAAGAAATAATGTTTCTCTGTCAATTACTATTATCTAGAGCTCCATCAGAGCTGGGAAAATATATTTTCTTTCTAGATTTATCTGAATTCAACTGGCTTATTTGAAGTTATATTAGGTCTGATAAGAAAGGTAGCCTGAAACACTAAAAAGTTCATTATCAATAGTTTATTAAATGATCAAGAGTTTGTGCCTTGTATTGAATGATTTATTGCTGCATAAAAATATGTGGGTATTGATAGTAATTTTCTAGATAAAACATGTTTAACCAGGATTCTGGATGTTATTACTACTAGCTAATTCAGAGACCTGATACTCATAGCAAAAGAATAAAATTAAACTTGAGTTATATGAAATTGTGAAGCTCCATGTGAACAAAGGAACAGACTTCTCTGTTACTTGTTTTTCTAGGGATAGAGCCTTATCTGACTTAGGTATCTAACATCTGAATATTCTTTTATGCAATCACAAACAATGGAAGATCTGCTTCTTTTCATTTATATCCTCAATTTATTAAAATTATCTAATATTCGCTGGATGTATCATTTAATGGTCAACACTCTGGACTATAAAATTATCTAATCTAGAAAAATAATAATTTAAAATATTAGCATGCCTGGATTTGGTCATCATTTTTTAAATTAAAAATCCCATGGCAACTGACTAATTTGCCTTTATCAATGGCTGTGCAAAATGTTTTAATATATTCTTATGTGTCCTGTCATAGATTGCAGTAATAAACAATTGTCAAAGCAAAACAAATATTAGTTGATATCTATATGTGTATCTAACTATCCCTATCTATGTAAATCCTATTTAAATGACATTTTAAAGTGCATCAAATATTCTCTCTGGGCATGAACACTGCTGAAGCAAGCTAATTCTAAGCTTATCATCATTATAATGCCATTAAACATTTAGTGTTCTCTCACTGAGATTGGCAAAATAACTCAGCAATTTCTTCATCAGAATCTCTTCTGCTCCTTTATTCATAATTTCACTTTTACTATCTTTCAGTTTTATCTAAAACAAATATTTTGCTAGAAATTCTCATTTGGTGAGAATCAAGAACCTTACAAAACATCCTGCTATTTTCTGCCCCTCTGTTAATTTTTAAGACTGAAAGATACAGGAGACAGAAAAGCAAGTGAAGATCCCTGACTTGTGTTCTATCAGCAGGAAGAATTGGATTAATTAAAATGGGAAGAAATGATCTTTACTTGATTTAACGAATATGCAAGTTGTCAACCTCCTGCCAAAACATCAGCATTAATTCTTATGGAAGTTACAGAAAACCTAGACTTTACAAAAAATAAAGACTTCAGTCATTACTTAAAATCTTGTATACACCCTGAAGTCTTACTTAATATTTTTGAGAGAAAATTTGTAATGCTATTTTCCAAAAGAGGATCAACAGATGACCATAATATAAACCTAAGACATTATTAATTTATTTTAAATAATTATAAACAATTATTTGTTTCCCTTTAATAATCTCTTAAAATATCTGAAATTCAAAAGCTCTGTGGAGGAAATTTTAAAAATAATGTATCGTTAATGCCCTTGAATATCTTACGCAAAGCTGACAGATATCACTTCTCAAAATAGAGAGATGTAGGTATAGTTATATGTAGCTATATAAAGACATATAACAATAATTCCATGATAATATAAAAGCAGTTGCATTATACGATAATAAACACTAATGATATAAAGTATTAATAAAGTAAAACAGAGACAGAATTTAATGAGAATCAATTCTTGACTTAGATCCTTGAAATCCAAACTGATAGGAATTATTTTTTAAAGTATCATGAAAAAATTCAAATTTTAACAAATGTGAAACTAGAAACAAGAAGATACCACCATAGGCAAATTCTACTGAATATGTACACTTTAGCACTATAAACAGTGATTTAAAGACTTAACTCCTTTTGTCTTTTTAATTCTTAATGCACTAGGGCAAGAGTCACCAAATATAGGCCTTCAAACTTTTCACCTAGTTTTGTATATAAAGATATATTGATACACAGCCATACTCATTGATTTGAGTATTGTCTATGGTTGATTTTTCCTTAAAACTGAGGAGTAGCTGCAACAGAGCTGGTAGTTCACAAGCTTAAAATATTTACTATCTGGCCTTAAAATCTTTTGCCTACTTCTGCCCTATACAGTTACCACCTCCTTGACTTGGAAGAATCAAAGCATTACTGGGGATTGTGTGAGTGAGTGAGTGTGTGTGTGTGTGTGTGTGTGTAATAGTAAAAGAAAGAGACATGGAGAGAGAAAGGAAAGAAGTAGAGACTTCATCTATTAGAAGTATATTTTTATATTAATGAGGGGCCTTTTGATATGAAAATTCATGTATTTGGAAGAATAGCAACAGTAGTTTAAATTATGAGAAAAAAATTATAAAGACTAGGAGCAGTGGGTCTTCCAATTTTCCTGAAAGGGAAATCTTAATAGGATTTAAAAAAAAAATACTCGATTTGCTGTCATATAAAATGTCAATTCTTTCAATACATATTATGATTTTCATTTTAGATGCAAAGTCTGTATCAGGAACTTGATGGTGTAAAGAATAAATGAAAGAGGCAGAGCATTCTGGGAAAATGGCAGAGTGAGAAGTACCAGTTATCTGTACCCACACCTGGATCAAAATTGCAGTGGTGGAATCTGTCTAAGGTGACTAAACTCATGTGTACATAATGGTGTTTCAGTCAATGACAGACTGCATATATGGCAGTGGTACCATAAGGTTATAATATTGTGTTTTCACTGCATCTTTTCTTCATTTAAATATGTTTAGATGCAAAAATACTTGCCATTGTGCTACAACTACCTCCGGTATTCAGTAAAGTAACATGCTGTAGAGGTTTGTACCTTAGTAGCAATGGTTACACCATATAGCTTAGATGTATAGTAGACTATACGATTTAGCTTTGTGTAAGTACACTCCATGATGTTCTTACAATGACAAAATTGCCTAAGAATGCATTTCCTAAAATGTATCTGCTTTGTTAAGTGATATGTGACCATATTTGGAACCGTAGAGACTATCGAAGGCTTGTGATTTCCAGGGGAAGGCTTGGATGGTAAATTGTAGTAATTTTCAGTCAATTTCAGCTCTTAACACAATAACTATGGTTCCCCATCCTTCAGTACCATGGCAGGCAGCACGTTCTTGGAGCAGCTTGCACTCAACTTGCACAAGCAGGGTGGGCAAAAGCAATTCTGCCTGCCCTACCAATCTTGGGATTTGTGCTCTGATTGCTGACTGCTGTTTCTAATGATAGAGGTACAGATTAAGAAATGAGTGACCATTGTTGTTGCACCTCCATCCATTATTCCAAGCCTCCTCATTCTAGCACAAGTCCCTTCTAGGTGAATTAGATGACTGGCGCTCTCTTTTCCCATCTTCATTTTTCTCTTTATACTTAGAGAAGAGTGAAAATAAAAACACAGCATACTAAAACTTAAGGGTGCAGAGAAAGCAATACTAAAAGGGAATTTATAGCTATAAGCACATTAAAAAATAAGAAATATTTCAAATCAACAATCTGGCTTTACAACTTAAGAACCTATGAAAAGAAGAACAAACTAAAACCAAAGCTGACAGAAGCAAAGAAGTAATTTAAAAAAGAGCAGAGATAAATGAAATAGATACTGGAAAAAAAATAAAAAGAAAAATCAATGAAATAAAAAGTTATTTCTTTAAAACAATAAAAAAAAAAACCTTTAGCTAGATGGACTAAAAAAAAAGAGAAAATTCAAATTACTAAACTCAGAAAGGAAAGTAGGGGCATTACTCCCAATTCTACAGACATTAAAAGGGTTATAAGACAGTACTATGAAAAACTGCATATCAACTGATTGGATAATCTAGATTTATATGGAAAAATTCCTAGAAACACAAACACTATAAAGACTAAATCACAAATAAATAGAAAATCAGAATAAAACTATTAATATTAAATAAAAGCCATAGACCTACAACTAGTAAACTAGATTAAATCAGTAAATAAAAATTCCCTGACAAATAAAGGCCATGTCCCTGGTGGCTTCTCTGGTGAATTCTACCAAACATTTAAAGAACTAATGCTAATATTTCTCTAACTTTTCCAAAAAATTGAAAAAGATGGAATACTTCCTAACTCCTTCTAGGAGGCTACTCATTAACTGGATATTAGAGCCAGACAAAGACACTACAAGGAAAGAAAACTGCAGGCCAATATTCATTATGAATATTGATACAAAAATCCTCAGCCCAGGGCGGTGGCTCAAGCCTGTAATCCCAGCACTTTGGGAGGCGAAGACGGGTGGATCACGAGGTCAGGAGATCCAGACCATCCTGGCTAACACCATGAAACCCCATCTGTACTAAAAAATACAAAAAACTAGCTGGGCGAGGTAGTGGGCACCTGTAGTCACAGCTACTTGGGAGGCTGAAGCAGGAGAATGGTGTAAAAACCTGGGAGGCGGAGCTTGCAGTGAGCTGAGATCCAGCCACCACATTCCAGCCTGGGCAACAGAGCGAGACTCCATCTCAAAAAAAAAAAAAAAAACAAAAAAAAAACAAAACCTCAACAAAATACTAGCAAACTGAATTCAACAGAATATTAAAGTGATTATACACTATGAGCAAGTGAGATTTACTCTGTAATGTAAGGGTAATTCAATATTCAAAAAAAAAATCAATGTAATATACTATATTAATATACTGAAGGATGGTGATCTCAATAATGTAGAAAATACATATGACACCAAAAAAGAGCCTGCATTGCCAAGACAATCTTAAGTCAAAATAACAAAGCTAGAGGCATCACACTACCTGACTCCAAACTATACTACAAGGCTACAGTAACCAAAACAGCATGGTACTGGTACCAAAACAGAGATATAGACCAATGGAACAGAACAGAGTCCTCAGAAATAATACCACACATCTACAGCCATCTGATCTTTTACAAACCTGAGAAAAACAAGAAATGGGGAAAGGATTCCCTATTTAATAAGTGGTGCTGGGAAAATTGGCTAGACATAAGTAGAAAGCTGAAACTGGATCCTTTCCTTACTCCTTATATGAAAATTAATTCAAGATGGATTAGAGACTTAAATGTTAGATTTAATACCATAAAAACCCTAGAAGAAAACCTAGGTAATACCATTCAGGACATAGGCATGGGCAAGGACTTCATGTCTAAAACACAAAAAGCAACAGCAACAAAAGCCAAAATTGACAAATGGGATCTCATTAAACTAAAGAGCTTCTGCACAGCAAAAGAAACTACCATCAGAGTGAACAGGCAACCTACAGAATGGGAGGAAATTTTTGCAATCTACTCATCTGACAAAGGGCTAATATCCAGAACCTACAAAGACCTCAAACAAATTTACAAGAAAAAAAACAACCCCATCAAAAAGTGGGCAAAGGATATGAACAGACACTTCTCAAAAGAAGACATGCATACAGCCAACAGACACATGAAAAAATGCTTGTCATCACTGGTCATCAGAGAAATGCAAATCAAAACCACAATGAGATACCATCTCACACCAGTTAGAATGGCAATCTTTAAAAAGTCAGGAAACAACAGGTGCTGGAGAGGATGTGGAGAAATAGGAACACTTTTACACTGTTGGTGGGATTGTAAACTAGTTCAACCATTATGGAAAACCATATGGCGTTTCCTCAAGGATCTAGAACTAGAAGTACCATATGACCCAGCCATCCCATTACTGGGTATATACCCAAAGGATTATAAATCATGCTGCTATAAAGACACATGCACACGTATGTTTATTGCGGCACTATTCACAATAGCAAAGACTTGGAATCAACCCAAATGTCCACCAGTGACAGACTGGATTAAGAAAATGTGGCACATATACACCATGGAATACTATGCAGCCATAAAAAAGGATGAATTCGTGTCTTTTGTAGGGACATGGATGCAGCTGGAAACCATCATTCTCAGCAAACTATTGCAAGAACAGAAAACCAAACACCGCGTGTTCTCACTCATAGTTGGGAACTGGGCAATGAGATCACTTGGACTTGGGAAGGGGAACATCACACACCAGGGTCTATTATGGGGAGGGGGGAGGGGGGAGGGATTGCACTGGAAGTTATACCTGATTTAAAGGACGAGTTGATGGGTGCTGATGAGTTGATGGGTGCAGCATGCCAACATGGCACAAGTATACAAATGTAAGAAACCTGCACATTGTGCACATGTACCCTAGAACTTAAAGTATAATAATAATAAAAAAAAAGAAAAGGCATATGACAAAATTCATGACCTTATTTTTTTTTTTTATAACAGCAAAGGAGTTTTTTAGTGGTGAAAGCACTTAATAAACTAGAAATAGCAAAAATTTCTCCAACATGAAAGGGCCAGATAAAAGCAGCAGCAACAACAACAACAACAACAACAACAAAAACACCCACAGTGAACATCACATTCAGTGGTTACAGACTAAAAACTTATTCTCTAGCCTCAGGAACAAGAAAAGGATGCCGACTTTCTCTACTTCTATTCAACATAATACTGGAAGTTCTAGCCAGAGCAATTAGTCAAGGAAAAAAAAAGGTGGGGGGCATCTGAATTGGAAATGAATCAATAACCGCCATGTGAAATAGCAAATTTAGACCCTTACCTAATATCATACACAAAAATTAGTTTACAATGTATCAAAGACCTATTATAAGCCTGAAACTAAAAACTCTTAGAAGAAAACATAGGGCAAATAGTTTATGACATTGGATTGGACAATAATTTCAGAATATAATACCAAAGGCACAGGTGACAAAAAAAAGAGCTAGACAAACAGAACTTCGTTAACATTTTAAATTTTGTGCATCAAAAGACACTATCCCCAGAGTAAAAAGGCAATGCACAAATTGGGAGAAAATATTTCAAAATTATATAGATCTAGGAGATTAATATCCAGAATACATAAAGAACTCCTAACTGAACAACAAACCCAAGCCAATTCAATAATGAGAAATGGATGTGAGCAGCCGTTTCTCTAAAGAAGATACACAAATGAGTACAAATGGCCAATAAACACACTAAAAGATGTTCAACATTAGTAAAATGCAAAGCAAAACTACATTGAGGTATCACCTCACACACATAGGATAGATACTATCAAAAACATAAAATAACAAGTGTTGGTGAGGATATGGAGTAATTGTAACCTTTGCACATTGTTGGTAGAAATGAAACATGATACCGCCACTGTAGAAAGAGTATGGTGGTTACTCAAAAAATTAAAAATAAAATTATCCTATGGTCCAATAATTCTACTTCTGGATATATGCCCCAAAGGATTGAAACCAGCATCCCAATGATATATTTTTACCCTCATATCAATAGCAGCATGATTTACAATAATTAAAACATGGAAGCAGCTCAAATGTTAATCACTGAATAAATAAGAAAATGTGATAGATACATACAATGGAAAATTAATCAGTGTTAATGAGAAGGAAATTCTAACATACACTACAACATGGAAGACACTTGAGAGCATTATGCTAAGTGAAATAAGCCAGGCACACACACGCATACACAAAAATGAATACTGTTTTCTTCCACTTCTATAAGGTATGTACAGTATTCAAAATCATAGAGACAGAAAGTAGAATGGTAGATTCCAAGAGTTGGGAGGAGGGGCAAATGAGGAGTTATTGTTTAATGAATATAGACTTTTAATTTTACAAGATGAAGATATCTGGAGATAGATGGTAGTAATGGCTGCTCCTTGTAAATGTATTTATTATCACTGAGCTATATAATTAAAAAGGTTAAGATAGTACAATTTATGTTATATGTATTAAACCACAATATTGAAAATGGTGGAAAAATGAAAGAACATCGCTTTCCTCGAAGCATGTGCAGTAATGGGGCTGAGGGGGATACAAGGTAAATGTACCTTTACTCTTGAATAACTTGTGCTCAGCATGTACATCTACACGTCATCTGACACCCTGGCCATTCAGTAACTAGACTATATATCCTGTGTAACAGTAACTATATATCCTGTATAATAATGTTGTCCTTACTCCTTTCTTAACTAATCATTACCCTAGTCATATTCTAGAATCCTTCATTGCCAGAAAATCCACCACTTCCAAAATCTTAATCTCCAATATCACAGCCTAACCTACACTTTTCATTTTTCTATTTATTTCCTCTACATTATCATTCTGGCCGTTTTTAATCCTATCAGATTTCCAATCCTTCTATTGTATTGCTTGACTGCATGTCCTCATGTCCTGTATTTCCTCGTTTCTCCAAGAATGATTTCCAGGACCCATGACTATCTGATCAAATTAGTAATGCATGTTACAAAGCCTTAGGCAAACAAAACATTTTTATCAGGCACAATATTCTAACGGCTTGGAAGATATCTCCCAGGAGCTGACCAAGGCCTATTCTGAAGTCAAGGCTTCATTTGTAACGCGCAGGGTTTGAGCAACACTAACCTGAGAGTTATTTCCCTCCTGCACATGTTTTTATGGAAAACTGTTCAAAAATTATCTATCCTTTATGTACAATTCTTTTTACTAGTATTCCAATGTGATTTAGAGTAGTAGAGAATGTTCAAAAGTTAAAACAAATAATAAAACCTTTTATTACATGGAGCAGCATAAGAAATGCACATGGCAGTATGCGAAACTCAGATTGAATTAGTGTAGTAATAGAAAACAAATAAAATTTGAAGCTAAGAGGTAAAACTGAGCAATCATTTAACCTCAAATCAAGTTTGATATGCCCTCTTCAATTTCTAAATATAGAGATGAGGGAAAATCAGGGTTTTTTTTAAACAAAAAAACACCAAAACTAAAACTGAAAACATTGCCGAGAGGACCTGCGACCATGTGGTATTCATGTTTGTCCGTGGGCTCTGATTCGCTTGAGACAGTCTAAGTCTACAGTTGTTTTTTTCCCACAATTATTAATATTGTCCCTTTTCACTCTGGTTTAGTTGATAAATTATATGGCCATTGGAAGCTGCAATATTTGTGGAGAAATCAGTTCCTGTGAGGCAGAGAAAGTGCTTCATGAGAAACAGGAGATTGGATCCAGGCTCACTTCTTAACCTTAAGCACTCAGGGAGGACTTTCCCCGTTGTGAAAGAAGTCTGGAAAAAAAGTTGAAGTTGTTGTTGACAGTTTCTTAAGGTATAGCTTACAGCAAAAAATGATTTAGACGGGTGAAAAAATGCATATAGAATCTAGGGAGGGAGCAGAAACAAAACAAACTGTCTAATGAGATCATACGCAGCTCTGAGATATTCCCCAACCGATTCATGTCGGAATGTGGGAAGAAAGGCAAGGGCAGCCAACATCAAAACCACAAAATTTCAAAAAGTGAAAATGAATCTTTTTCTGCAAAATGAGATTGTAAATCAAAATTTCATAATAAATGGAGCAAAATAATAAAAGAAATCTAATGTTAAGATGTATAAAACTATGACAAACGAAAACTCATTATAAACTGTTAAGATCGAATCACCACTCTGTGGCCTACAGCATGTAGTTAGTGCCACATGATGTTCCTAGAGAGTCATCAGCAACATAAAGCAGTAAACCCATGGTTAAATGGATCTGGAAAATTATATTAAATGGATTTTCAACACCGTCCTTTTACTTTCCACTTTATAATAGCCTAATATTTATGGTGTATCTCATAATAAAAATAGATTTATGTATTATATGGCATGAAACACATTGCCCCAGCAGTTTTTAGCTTAAAACAACAAATATTTATTATGATAGAGTGCTAGGAATCAAGGCATAGCATGGTTTTATGGCTCCGAGTCATGGCTGCTGTCTAGCTGTTGATGGACAGACACATATATTTGGTTTTGTGCTTTTATGTTAATCCATAGGTTCTTATGTTGTCTGAGAATCTGAGCTGATACCAAGACTGACAAATTATAATTTTTGCCAGCAATTGTTTGAAAAATTTAATCTTTCATTTAAATTACATTATTTTTTTTACCCCCAAACTTCATTAAATACCACGGAATACCATACAATTTTTATTCGGAGATACTTCTGAGATTTTTTTTCTTATACATTCATACCTATAATAAAGTTTAATTTTTTGGCAAAGTAAAAGTTTATCAACAATACCTAATAATAACATAAAACAATTATAACAATATACTGTATATGATCTCACGGACAGAAGATTTGTTATTATTGTAGATCTGAAAATAAAATTCCTTTGATTTACATTGGCAAAGGGATGATTCATGTCCTAGGTGGTATGGTGCAGTGCAGTGCAAGAGTTCATCTCACTACTCAGAATGGCATACAATGTAAAACTTATCAATTCTTTATTTCTGATATTTCCACTTAATATTTTCATACTGTGGTTTACTATGGGTAAACAAAGCTGTAGAAAGTGAAATGGCAGGTAAGTGGGGGGACTACAGTTCATTCTGGAGCATAATTATTATAGGTGCTTTAAGTTCAATACTGTGTTAATCTGTTTTGCATTGCTATAAAGGAATGCCTGAGGCTGAGTAATATATGAAGAAAACAAATGTATTTAGCTCATGTTTCTGCAGGTTATACAAGCATGGCACTGGCTGCTTCTTCTGGTGGGGCCTCAGGAAGCTTTTCCTCAAGTCAGAAGGCCAAGAGGGAGGAGGTATGTTACATGGCAAGAGAGGGAGTGGGAGTAGAGATGTCTCAGACTCTTCAACGACCAGAGCTTCTGTGTTTTCATTACTGAGGAGGGCACCAAGCATTCATGGGGGATCCTCTCCCATGACCAAAACACCTCCCCTCAGACCCCGTCGCCAACACTGGGGATCACATTTCAGTATAAGATTTGGGGGGGATAAATACCCAAACTATCTCAAGCATCATCGTCAGTAACGGTCAGTTTCGATTGATCGACATTTCAAAAATGTAAACGTGTATCATTTACTTTTTCCTGTTTCTTTTTATGTCTAAATTTGCATTCTGTTCTGCACATTATACATGATGTGCTATCGTAGAGGCTTTTGATCCTGTTATGTTCCTCTGAAGAAATTTTGTTTGTTGTTTTATTTGGTGCCAATCTTTTGTTTGTTTGTTTGTTTGTTTGTTTTAGCAGACAGTTAACTTGGGTTATTTCAAACTCCAAAGTATTTTTTTCTGTGATGTGAATGTCAGATGAAATCTCCATCCAATGTTATTGGTCCTATATGAGATACCTTGGCCAAATCCTAAATGTTTTCCAAAAGTTGATTTTTAAAATCATTATTTTACAGGTCATAGCTGTTATCTGAGGGAGTTTGTCCCATAAGAACAAATATGTCATTGCAAGAAATAATGTAACTTAAAAAAATTGGATCCTTGGTATACTTTACTTTCAAATAGTTTTGGAAGTAGTACAGATAAATAATAGCAATAATTGCTTATTTTCTTGACATATCATTTTGTAATATTGTGTAAAACTTTAAAATTAATCATTTATTAGAATTTAAGCTCCACGAATGATAATACTGTTGTCAGTACTCTATTTCCAGTGCTTGGAATACGAAATAAATGTGCTTTTGAATGAATAAGTGATTTAATAAACTCCTATTTTTATGTGGTTTTGTATTTGATCTATAATCTACAAAGCGTTGAAAATGTGAGTTTATATTTGGCTAATAGATATCAATTTTAATATTTTAGGACTTTTATTACAAATCTAAATATGATACTGTCTGTTTTAGAAAATGATAATCAGTAATAACTAGAAGTTACCCATTATTATATAATTTTCAGTTTATTTTTATAAGTATTCCTATTTAATTATTTTCTTTCATGTTAAGATTTTAAACTTTTTAATCTCAATTATCTAGTAGTTGGGATCAATGTCACTCTACACTATTGTATGTCTGAAGGAAATATGGAAAAATTAACATGGTAACATTGCTGATTGTCTCAGAATATTGGGAAAAAAATATAAATGCCAAAACATTGCGGATTTTAGGGGCATCCACCTTTCCTTCACATATGATAAAACAAAGTTCCTTGGAGATTTGACCTCTCATTAATATACAGCTACGTAGCTTGCACAAGATATACTATCAAAATAAGCGAGCTTCAACTACATTTGTAGAAAACACTTTATTTAGAAAGACATTTTATGTAAAAAAAATTTTTTAATGACCATAACAGAATCATGGAATATAATTTATTTATTATATAGAGAGACTAAAATTCAACATCTGAGGGTATTTTTATTCATATGGTGTGAAACTCTAAGACTAATATTGTGTTAAGCTTATTAAGTTGAAATCTTGGTTTTAAGAAAGAGAAAGAAACTAGAGCACAAATAAAGATTTTGCATTGCTGGAATTTGAGCTCTATCTTTAATCCACCGGAAAGTGTGTTTTTTGTAACTCCCTGAAACTGCCTTGAGAAAAAGAAAATTGTCAGTAGCCAGGACTCACAGTTTTTTTCAATGATAACATCACTTCATCCAGATGATCAAAAAATATAAAAAGATAAATAATGAATGACAAGAGTAAAACAAATGTTTAATGGAGTAATTAAGTATTTTTAAATAGTCTCTCATATGTTTGTTCCTACAGTACTTTTCTGTCACTGCTTCTTGATCTTAAATAATTATGAAGACATTTATTTAAGTGGTAGGCAGAATAATGAGAATAATGTGCCTCCAGTGAGGTCCACAGTCGAATCCCTCGAACCTATGAATATTTTACCGTGTATGCCAAGGGGAATTAATGTTGCAGATATAATTAAGATTACTAATATGGTTAAGAAAGCATGATTATCCTAAATTATGCACATGGACCTAATGTTATGACAGAGACCCTTAAGAGGGAGGGGAGGGAAGGTTTATATAATGTGAGAAAGAAAGGCCCACCATTACATTATCTGAAGCTGGCAGAAGGGGGTCATGAGGAAGTGAATGTGGTTAGTGTCAAGAAATAGTAAAGAGCCAGGAAACAAATTATCTTCAGAGCCTCCAGAAAGGAAATGTAATATTGCATTTCCACTTATCAAAAACAGTCCTGAAAATGACCTGATACATTTTATGTGATCTACAATGTAGTAGAAACATCTGCATATTACATAATACATGGGTAGCTAAACACAAAGCCTTCAATATATCACTGAATAAAAGCCATACAGTGAAAGGGGAATTTTAGGTTCAGACCAGTGGGAAAGCATTGGGAGAATAATCAATGATTTTTCTCACACCCTCTGTCTCCCAATAGAAAATTACTACTCATTCTTCAAGTTTTACTATTAAAAATATATTTATAGTTGTCTTTTTTGGTACCCTAAAAATTGCAAAGTATTGATACTATCCTGTTGGCTTTATTGTAAGTAATTCAGATCTTTTGTGTAATCTAAGAAAGTATCAATTTTGATTTAAGGAATAAGTAAACATTATAACTAGATTGTGTCCTCCTTGTGGATAAAGTTGCTAATGAGCTGTTTACTCTGGAAACATCCTTGATATGCATTGCTAAATCTTACAGCACTTTCATCTTCGAAATGTACTATTTTCTACCCCTTTTTAGGCTAAATTGCATGGATTAATGCCAAGTGAAATCACTGAACTTTACATTAAAATGTTTTGAAGTATTACATTTCCTTTCATATTTATTTATCATTTAAAAGCGTGAAGAATATTCTCACTTAACTATTATCCCAGTGGGAAAAAGTGCTTCCAAGAAACCAGTGTGCCACCAAACATAATAAAATCAAGAGAATTACTTTAAAGGCATAAACTTTAAAAAATACTTGTAAAATGCATTAACAAACATGTTATTCGATATCTGAAAAAGCATTTCATCTTTAAACAGCATATTTGTAAGATATTATTACAAACAAATTCTATATTATAAGACTGCATGTATTTGTGCAATACAAGCCAGTGGTCTCAGCCATATATAGAAGAACATGCATTATTTGCATTAGCCAATCTCTGAAACAACCCTTATCCACAATAAGTGCAAGTGACTATCCTTGAGCTCACAGTACATTATCTTATTTACTGCAGGTTTATAAATATGTTGATAGAGGTTAGATTACATCTTTCTTTTTTATGTCTTTTTGCCAAATCTTGACTATTCTTAGCCTTTTACATTTTCATATAAGTTTTGAAAGTTGATGCTACTTTCAAAAATATTTGGGATTTTAATTGAGATTGCAGTGAATCTAAGATCCCTACTAGGTTTGTCTTATTTGTTTTGAGTTGTTATTTTCAGAGTCTTCTGATCGTTACTTTTTATGTATTTTGCTCAGAGTATTAGTTGCAACTAGCAGGAGGAATAGATTAGAATGCATGTATTCCATCTTGTCTGGATCCAGAGGTACTCTTAGTTAATATTTTAAAATATCGCTATGGAAAAAGTCTTCCGCAGAAAGACATAGCCTATGCATGAATAACTAGTCATGTAACTTCATTACATTTCATTTAAAGGAATGAATTAAAATTCATTTCTTTAAAAATATATGGCAAAGTTTACATAAGCAAATGAAAGAATAAATGATAAAGTAGAATCATTTAACTAACATATTTAGCAAACAATAACAATCTCTAATATGCAAGGGAACTTTTAAATCAATCAATCAATCAATATAAACATGATTTGAAAATAGAACAAACTTTATTTATAAAAATAGATAAGATTAATAATATTACCAAAATATAAGTCATACTCAAAGCAAAATAAAGCATTGAGACACAATTTGTCACTTATAAGATTGGCTGATAATGAAATATTTTATAACATTCAATACTAGAAAATAAGTTGGGAAATGATTACATTCATAGAGTATTAGTAAATTTAAAAAACTATTGAGGACATTTACAGTGGGGAATTTGAACTATTTTGAATTTTAGGTATTTTTTAAGCCAGTGATTCTACCTATAGGAATTTATCTTACAGATATTTACATACATGTGGAAATGAAATGGATAATGTGGTGCACAGTAGCATTATTTGTAATAAAACACAGCTAATAATATTCACATCCATAAATAAACAAATATTTTGTTATTTATGACATATCTCCTCTTTATAGAAAATCTGTGAAGGTAGAAAAAGTATTCTGTCATGTTTACAACTATATTTGCAGTGCTGAGCATAAAGTAGTATATACTTATTGAATAAATGAAGAAGCAACTGATAAGGAAGGTACAAACCATCATATAACCATAAAAAAACATGCAATCATTTAAAAAAAGGTAGATATAAGTCCACAAGATAATATAGCATAAAATTTTCAAGCTGAAGAAGAAAATTATATATCCCATTCTAAATCAGAAAACATATTGACAAACATGAAGGTATTTATATATCATAAGATGTTGTATATTAATACGACCAAATTTTTGATAATGAATACCCCTAAAGATGGTTGAGGTGGTATTAGGAGGTTTTCTCTTTACCGTGTATTTTTATGTAGTTTGAAGATTGTACATTCAGTATTATTAACATTAGTTGTAATAATGAATCTTTGAGTGATTCGAGCTAAATTCTTTCTGCTATGCCCATCACTTTGCATAGACAACCTAAAGAGTGACTCTTGTTTGCCACCATATACATAGATACAATCAAATCTCAGGCTGGGGGTGGTAGCTCATGCCTATAATCGCAGTACTTTGGGAGGCAAAGATGGGTGGATTGCTTGAGCTCGGGAGTTAGAAACCAGCCTGGGCAACATGGTGAAACACTGTCTCTACAAAAACTACAAATTTATCAGGGTGTGCTGGCATGTCCCTATAGTCCCAGCTTCTCAGGAGGCTGAGGTACAAGGATTGCTTGAGCCTAGGAGGTCAGTGCTGCAGTGAGCCATGATCCCTCCACCGCACTCCAGCCTGGGTGGCACAATGAGATCCTGTCTCAAAAAAAAAATAAAAATAAATAAAAATAAAAACAAAAAATAAATAAATAAAAATAAATAAAAAAGAAAGGAACAAAGAGAAGAAAATCTCTCACCTTTATGTTTTCTGGACTGTTACAATCTTATTTTTAAAAGAGTCAATCACTTCTACCAGAATGTTTTAAAAGCAGAGTTCCATCATCCCTAAGGAGAAGCAGTTTCAGAATAAATATATCTATTAGTCTACATAAAATGACTCTAGAAATATATTTCTCCTTATTTTATATTGTTAGTTCACAATAAGCCAAACAAATTAAATGAAATCATTTTAAACCTGTGGCAACATCAAGGAAAGTTAAATAAATCGGTTGGTATTACATGAAAACATAAAATAAGCCTTTTTAAATTTCCAACTCCAGGGCTCCAGAGTGTATCTTTAAGTTGCCCTGACTGAGGATATATCGAGTACGCAATTGAACACACTGAGATTGAATGCACAATTGCTCTCTTATTATGCAGTAATAGCTACATCAAAACCAGCAGGATGTTATATCACATCACCAAGTGGAGGAGAAACCCAGCCAGGTATTCAAGTACAATAAAAAAGAAAGGATTTGTTGCCACAGCAAGGTTTGATTCCTAAAAGTAATGTCTTACAAACTGAGCTGCCTATAATGTCTCATCTACTTATTTTTAAGAATAAAAATCTATAATGTCAACATGTCCCAATTAACAACAAAGAAAAGAGATGAGTTAAAACTTGCTTAGAAAGAACATGTGACTTTTAAAATAAAATGATGACCTTTAGAATGCATGAATATAAAGCTATAAAGTGATTAATATAATCACTAGAAAATTCTCATGCTAATTATCTTTACGTCTTTTTATTAATAAGAAGCAAAGAAGTGTCATCAGGATATGTAGGACATTTTTGTTTCATTTTAAAAGCTCTTTTATCTCAAATTAAGCTCTACTGTAACTAGAATAGTGGTAATACCCACAGTGAACATTGATTTCAACATAAATTGTGTAACGCAATGCCTATCATGATCAATAAATACCTGTTAAATGAGCGAAAGTATTACATATGTATTAAGCTGTGTTTTTCATTGTTGAATACAAGTTAAAGATCTTTTTTCTACTGTTCTAAAGCCTCTCTTAAATGAAGAAAGTACATTCTAATGGCTGCTGTGGTTTGCCTCCCAGATTTGCCTAAGCACTTACACTCCAGCTGCTAGAAATGCAGGATGCTAAGAGCTCACAACTGAGTCCCACCTTGAAATCACCAGTGATTGAAAGACATTGCCTGGCCCCAAATTAGATAACTTCTCAGAGGCTGCCTGCGTCCAATACTTGTCACTGTGGATGTCCAAAACCCAACTCCCTTGACTTAGTTTAAAACAACTGAGAAGAGACATTCCAGCTCCTGAGGCCTCAGTTTGTAACACATCACAGGTCAGCTTCTTCTCCTTCCATCATCCCCTCGCAGGTGTTCTTTCCAAAAGCACACACAAATTAAAATCCTGCACACACATTTTACACCCAGAGCTTATTTTCTGCAGAATCTAAACTCAAAGAGTTGGTCAAAGGTGGTCTGAGGAAGCATACTGTAAATGAGATTTGGAGGTGGACAACCGTCCCGCCTGCAAACACGGAGCAATTGTCACCCTCGCTCCACTCTCAGTGGAGTATGATAATATCTGGCATGTGGTAGAAGCACAGATGATAAATCTGTAGAAATGTTGAACTGGAAGAAAACACTGGCTGAACAAATGCCCTAGCAGATATAACTCAGGCATATGGAAGGTGTTGAGAAAGTCGTAATTATAAGGACAATGGAATCAGATAGGGTGTTGAGGAGTGCGACTGACGCCCTAGAGAAAAACCCCGAAGGTCTCCTTGGCAACATATAAAAAGAAATGAATTTACTGCAGCTGCAGAGAAAAAAAAATCTGAAGATCCACTTTATATAGGAAGAGAAAATCACAACCCTGGTGATTTTTTTTCCAAGGTTAAGGCCCTGATGAAAAGGGGTAGGACCTGGAATTTTCTGATGGACACAGGAGAGTTAATGCACTGATAATCTCAAAAGCCTAGATACCCTGAAATTCTTGAGTTTGAAGAAGTGGTCCTTTCCTCTCTGTTGAAAGCTAGCAAGGATTCTGCCTTGGAAGGTAACTCATGGCCACTGCCTCCGGGATTCATTCTACTTCTTCTGAGTGCCAGAGCAATGACTAGTTTTAACTCATAACAGAGCCGTGATGTGACTGCTCAGAAAGGAAAGGGCCTATACCCCATAGTAACTCCAGTATCTAGTCAACATGTACTACAGAGCATAAGCTGAGAGAAGATGTGAAGGACTGGATCCTGAAATTCCTCAGTTCAAGTTGGGAGACATAAAACTGCATAAGGGAGAGTTCGTCTCTTTAGGAGCTATAGATATAGAAACTAATCATAAGAGCATACTCCCATAAAGATGCAAATAAGCTGCATTTAGAGGCTTAGAATGTACCCTGAAAGCTGGTGCAAAAAAGATTCTAGGATGGCTCTTGGAAGATAACAGAGGGCCATGGCCGACACCAAGTGAAGTAAAAATTCCAGAACTGCCATAGTGAAAAGGACCAACGGGTTTATAATAGTGGGCATGTAAGAGCAGATATACTATGGCATATATATATAGATATAGCGATATATCTATATATCTATCTCAGGCGTATGGAACGTGTTGGGAAAGTTATAATTATAAGAACAATGGAATAAGATAGGGTGTTGAAGAGTGCAATTGATGCCCTGGAGAAAAATAAAACAGTGAAGATCTCCTTGGCAATATATATACATTAAGCTGTGTTTTTAATGTTGAATACAAGTTAAAGATCTTTTTTCTGTTGTTCTAAAGCCCCTCTTAAATGAAGAAAGTACATTGTAATGGCTGCTGTGGTATATGTATGTGTGTGTATATATATGTGTGTGTGTGTTTGTGTATATATATATAGAGAGAGAGTTTCTAGTGAAAGATTAGATATACTCAGTATACAGTACACATGTATAATATACATTTCTATGTGGTGGCTGTCTTCGTGGTCAGATTTGGTTGCATTTGTATCTACGCCACCTAACAGCAATAGAGATAATAGAATCCCAAGTAGAAGTATCACATAAACTTCTTAATTAAAAGTGGGTAGAATTAAATAAATGAGGATTAAGTTTGCAATGGCAACTAGAGGGCTAGACCACAGAGAACTATGAAGATATTTAACAGAGAGGATGGCCTTGTTGGCAGTAAGGTAAATACGCATTGAGCAAGAGTACTGATCTATCTGGACAATGAAAATGAAAGCAAGAAGAATGATCAGGAGGCTAAAGAAGTTTCAAAATTATTGCCTAGTTCCCAGATCTTAGCTACTTCTCAGACCTAGAACCCAATGACTGAAGGCAAAGCAGGCCCCTAGGAGGAAGGAGACTGCAACACCATGACAAATTTGTTCAGCAATGATTCCTCCAGTCTTTCTTGAAGAATCCAACAGTCATTTCTGAATATTAGCACAATGAGAATAGGGTGACATTCAGGCACTGTGAGAACTTCTGGAAACAGTCATGAATTGACACTGATTTCCAGAGATCTAGTGTATCATTATGGCCTCTATGCTAGGGAAGTACAAAAGAGACACAAGGAATAGGCAGAATTCTAGGCCCAGGTCCAGGCTGCAGTGGGTCTGCTGGGTGTACCAACATTCCATGGACCTTTCTCTAGTCACCTACTGTGTAATTGCAATGGGCATATACCATATATTGGACATTGGTTCCTTGGCTTGTAGGGGGATTAGCTTATCAGTGAAAAAGAGTAAGTAGGAGCTTTTGAAACTCCACCCAATCAACCAAGAAAGCAAACCAAAATACTACCATATCTAAGTGGGAATGGTAGAGAACGGCACCACTCTTAAATACCTGAACAACATAAGTGTTATCTCCATAATATTCCCATTTATTTTAGTAACATGGTTTTCCAAAAGTGCAACAGATACTGGAGGATGAAAATGAATTAGAGCAAATTCAAGGAAGCTTAAGCTTCATTTTCAGCTGCTGTACCAGATATGTTGTCCTATCTGGAGATGATTCTTATGGCCTCGGGTACATGGTATGTGATCTTTGGTTTTGCCAGTGTATTCTATTCACCCGGAAACATAAATCTCCTGATAGTACTCCAGTGCTTGAGGAGACCAATCACTTATTGGTGACCAGTTCATTCTATGGAATAGCAACTCACTTAGATAAGAACAGACACATATTCTGGATATAAATTTGCCTTTCTTTCCTGCCTGTAGGGCCTCAACTGCAACCTCTAGCTGAGAGTTGACAGAGTTGTTTTCTACTGATACAAATCACACACTGCATTGTGTCAAAACAAAGCCTCCACTTTATAGCAAGTCTGCTGAGGAAGTGGGCAATTGACCATGCGATCTTCTGGTCCTATAGCATAACACGCTATTCAGACACCGCCAGCCAGATAGAGCAACAGAACAGCCTGTTGAAGTCCCCGCTAGAACAAAAATTCGGATGCAGAGATTTGTGAAAATGGGTTGACATTCTCTAGGCTACAGTGTACATTGTAAATCAGAGGTTAGCAAACTTTGGCCCACATGCCAAATCCAGCTTTGCACTCTGTTTTTGTAAGTAAGATGTTGTTGGAACATTGACATACTCATGCCTTTACATACTTCCTTCAGCTGCTTTGCCACAGTAGAGGCGAGTGGCTATGGCAGAGGCCATATGTACAAAAAAACCTAAAAATATTATCTACTACTTTAAGAAGAACCAAACTCCTTGCTGCTCCCTGCTATAAATCATGAATCTTTATACGGTGAAATCTCCAACTGATAGAATACGAGTCTGAGAACTAAGGTGTGGAAGTAGATATGGTCCTCCTTACCTTCAGTGTAGGAAGAATTCTAAAATTTGCCTCACCATTGTATAATAGTTTCTCCTTGTGTGTGGGCAGAATCTGTAAGTATAAAAATATAGTCATTGGCATGATTAGGTTACGGTATATGGACCAGCTGACTTTAAGAAAGCGAGATTTACCTTGGTGAGTCTGCTCTAACCAGGTGAGCTCTTAAATGCAATGATGCTCTTCCTGAAGAAGAAACTCAATATGAGGGAGATTCCACAGTCCAGAAATTCTCTGCTTCTGTCTTTGCAAAGCAGCAAGAAACCTGAGTAGTCTCTAGGAGTAGAGAGTGACACAGAGCTGAAAGCCAGCAAGGAAAAGAGGATTTCAGCACTTTCATCACAATTCTGCAAATAACTTGAATAAACTCAAAAGAGAATCCTGAGCCTCAAACAAGAGAGAAGCTCCGGATGACACCTTGATTTCAACTGTTTGAGATCTGAGCAGAGATGGCCTACAGCAACTAGGAGATAATAAATGGGGGTTATTTTAAGCTGCTAAATTTGTGATAATTTTTATGTAGCAATAGAAACTCATACACAACCACTGTTGGTGCTTCATTTCCCTTTTAACCTGATATCTGAGTGTTTAGGGTAGACTTCTTCAACTGTGGGAAGCAGCAAGATTTCCACAAAAGTTTAAGCTGTAGATGCCAGGAAATTGACATGAAAGGAGTCACCATTGATAATTTTCCATGAGAAAAAGGACTCTTACTTTACCATAAGCATTGGGAAGAACATACTGGGTTTCAAGTACAGTTGGGTATCTCTGGTACTCCTTTGCCCAATCTTGTTGGCAAATGGGCTGGTATAGCAGCTATGACTTGGTAAGTATAGAGAGGCCAAAGATGTAGACCCTTCAGATCCAGAATTTCTAACCAAGGTTGAAGGATGTATAGAGTAGATACTGCAGCTACAGGGACTATAGTTTATCCTACTAACCAACCATTTTTTTTTTTTAAAGAGACAGAGTCCTTACTCTGTCGCCCAGGGTGGAGCACAGTGGCAAATGGCATGATCATAGCTCACTGAAGCCTCAAATTCCTGGGCTCAAATGATCCTCCTTCCTCAGTCTCCTGAATAGACAAGACTACAGACACACATCATCTTGCCTGGCTAATTTTTTAGTAGAGATGAGTTCTTGCTATGTTGCCCAGACTGGTCTCCAACTCCTGGGTTCAAGCGATCCTCCCACCTTAGCCTCCCAAAGTGCTGCATTTATAGACATGAACAACCACACTCAGGCTCTTTTTCAGTCTTCTTCAGGAAATGAAAACAGATTCCAGAAATTCTTTCAAGGTAGGATAAAATTATTGTACTAAAATAGATCTGAGTAGCACAAGTGATGAATTGCAGTAGATGTCATAGGGTGCCACACAGATATCATGTTTTGAACTGAGGCACTTGCTTCTTGGAGTGTTGGCTGCAGACATTTTACACATGAACCTTTCCCTTGGGATAGCCTGCATCCTACAACTGGTGAATGCAGAGGTCCAAATTCCTGTTCCTCTGGCCCTAGCTGGGGATAACACTTAAGAGCTATAGCAGCTCCAGAGCTCTTCAGAGGATCAGCTAAGGCTTCTGCTGTGACTGCAGCTGAGTCCCACATCTACTTATGCCAAGCTTGTTCCAATCACTCCCTCACAGGTATTGTTCCCAAGGGAACTACCCAATAAATTTTTGACATGACACACAAATCTCCATGCAGAGGCTGGGGAGCTCACTATAAGACACATATTATCTGAAGATATTTTCTGCAGATACCCAGTCATTAGCATGCGTTTGTCTCTTAAAAACCTTGTCTCAAGAAGATGCACAAACAGAGCTTAGAAACTGAAGGGAAACATTTGCAAGTTTGAATCACTGAGGCCCATGAAAAAATATTGCTAGCTGTTTCTGATTTCTCACATTGGAGAAAGAAAACAGAGATATGCAATACACTATGGTCTGAATGTGTCCCTGGAATTCATGTGTTAGAAACTGAATCTCCAATGCAACACTGCTGGAGGGTGAGGCCTAGGGGGAGGTGTATAATGCCATTAGAGAAGGGTCTGTGAGTGTGGGGTTAGCTCTCTTGAGCTCTTGCTCTTCTGTCTTCTGCCGTGTGAAGAAGGCCTTCACCAGATGCTGGTAACTTGATCTTGGACTTCCCGGCCTCCAAAACGATGCGTAGATACATTTATGTTCCTTTTAAATTACCCATTCTCAGGTGTTCTGTTACCGTAGAATAACTGTCCTAAGGCAGAGTAGGACAAGAATGTAAATGCAATACTTGGAATGGTAAACAAAGGATGTCAAGTTAAATAAAAGCAACAGCAGAATGAATAGACCAGAATGTGAAGTGTTTTTTCTTTAAGGTTGTCTTGATAGAGGTGACAAAAAAGAAATCAGAGCATTTTTTAGAATAAAGATGACCAAAGTAATTAGGTAATATGTGTATTTGTTTCAGCACAAATAAGTGATATATACAAGAATGATTTTTGAAGTATACCAAATACTAGTACCCATAGCTAGCTGTATCAAATTCTACGAATTTGCCTTGATTGCTTCAATTTTTTTTAAGTAATAGACTTTAATTTTTAGAGGAGTTTTAGGATTACAGGAAAATTGAACAGAAGTAGAGTTTCCATGTACCCTCTGAACCCCAAATAGTTTATTTTAGCAACATCTTTCATTAGTGTGGTACATTTGTTACAACTGATAAACCAATATTAATATACGATAATTAAGTCCATAGTTTACATCAGGATTCACTCTTTGTGATAGGCAGTTCTGTGCATTTTGACGAATGTAAAAACGTCATAAATCCATCATTACAGCATCAAACAGAATAGTTTCACTGCCCTAAAGATCCCCTTGCTCCACCTATTCCATCTTCCTTTTCTGCTGAATCCCTAGTAATGACTAATCATTTTATCCTCTCCATACTTTTACCTTTTCCAGAATGTTATTGTTTGATATATATGTAGTAGAACTTCTTCTGCTACTACACACACTCACAACACAATACTTCTGACAACAGATGTGTGGGGAGTTTTCCCCACATACCAGGTAACTCTCCAGCAGCCATCAGCTCAGTGTCCTATAAGTTAACTGAATTCTGATACTACTTACCTGGAGATACTGTCAAATCTTACAGGCTGAGGACTTAGTCTTATAAGACTGCCTCCCATTTCATTTTTCAGTTGTAAGTAGTAGGCTGTTAGCTATACTTTTGACCCGCTGGCTATAAATCAGGGTTCCCACGACCCCCTCCTAGGGTTCCATTAATTTGCTAGAGAGGCTCACAGAACTCAGCGAAGCACTTCTCTTAGTTTACAGGTTTGTTACTAAAGAATGTAATTAAGAATACAGATGAAGAGCCAGAGGGAGAGATACATAGGACAAGGTCTGGAAGGGCTCTGCGTGCAGGAGCTTCTGTCCTTTGTGGAGCTGGAGTGCGCCACTCTCCTGACAGGTAGGTGCATTCACCAAACAGGAAGCTCCTCAAATTCTCTAGTTCGGGGATTTTTGTGGAAGCGTTATCAGTAGATGTGACTAATTATTCACTGTATTTCTAGTCCCCTCTCCCCTCTCTGGAGAATTGGGTTTCCAAGGCTGAAAGCTTCAAGATTCTACTCATGGCTTGATTTTTCTGGTGACCAGCCCCTATCCAGGAACCCACCAAGAGTAGCCTCATTAGAAGAGAAGGTGCTCCTATCACTCAGGAAATTACAAAGGTCTTACTTAGGAGCTCTGTCTCAGGAACTAGGAAAGTAACCTAATACTGGGGAACAAAATATTCTTCTAGCATTCCTATTGCTCAGGAGATTACAGAGATTTTAGTAGTTCTGTGCCAGGAACCAGGGGCAGAGACAAATATATTAATATATATATTCCTTATATTTCATACTCATAATACTTATATTTCACAGTATTTGGGATCATACAGTATGTATTTTTTTCAGAATGACTGACTACTTAGCAATATTCACTTAAGATTCCTCCATATCTTTTCATAACTTGATAGGTCATTTTTTCTATTTTATGTGTCACCCTGTTTATTCAATATTGAAGAACATCTAGATTGCTTCCAATTTTGATAATTATGAATAAAGTTGCTGTAAACATTCATGCAGAAGTTTTTTTTTCTTTGTGGACATAAGTTTTCAACTAATTCGCATAAATACTAAAGGGCATGATTGCTGGATTGTATGGTACGATTATGTTTAGCTGTGTAAGCACTGCCAGATTACCTTCCAGATTGGCTGTACAATTTTGCATTCTCACAAGCAATAAATGAAAGTTTCTGTTGCTCTACATCCTCTTCAACATTTGATGGGATCTGTTTTGAGTTTTACCAGTTCTACTGCCATGAAGTAGTACTCACTTAATATTCAATTCCCTAATTATATATGATGTTGAGCATCTTTTCATAAGCTTAATTATGTGTATATCTTCTTTTGTGAAGTGTCTATTCATACCTTTGGCCCATTTTTAATTGGGTTGCTTGTTTTCCTATTGCTAAATTTTAAGAGTTCTTTGTATATTTTTGATACATGACGTTTGCCAGATATGTGTTTTGCAAATATTTTTTCCTATTTTTTGTCCTTCTTTTCATTTTCTTAACAGTGTCTTTCACATGGAAGTTTTTAATTTAAATGAAGCCCCCGTTTTCTGAGAGTTTTATCATGAATGTGTGTTGAATTTGATATAATGTGTTTTCTGCATCTATTAATATAATGCAATTTCCTTTATTTAGATTTTTGATGTTATGGATTACCTTAGTTGATTTTCAACTGTTGAGTGAGTCTTGCATAGTTGTAATAAATCCAACTTCATTTTGGTGCGTATTTTTTTAGACACTGCTGGATTTGATGTGCTAATATTCTGCTGAGGATCTTTGCGCTTATGTTCATGAGAGAGATTGTTATGTAGCTTTCCTTTCTTGTAATATTTTTATCTGCTTTTGGTATTAGCGTAACACTGGACTCATAAAATTAGTTAGAAAGTATTACCACAACTTCTATTGTCTGGAAGAAAATGTAGGTCCTTGGTATAATGTCTTTTAAAAAAATTTGGGGCCGGGTACAGTGGCTCACGCCTGTAATCCCAGCACTTTGGGAGGCCGAGACGGGCGGATCACGAGGTCAGGAGATCAAGACCATCCTGGCTAACACGGTGAAACCCCGTCTCTACTAAAAACACAAAAATTAGCCTGGTGTGGTGGCGGGCGCCTGTAGTCCCAGCTACTCAAGGAGAATGGCATGAACCCGGGAGGCGGAGCTTGCAGTGAGCCAAGATCCAAGATCGCGCCACTGCACTCTAGCCTGGGCGACAGAGCAAGACTCCATCTCAGAAATAAATAAATAAATAAATAAATAAATAAATAAATAAATAAAATACAATTGGTTAAATTTACTGGAACCGCAGTCAGCAATCTTTCTGGCTCCAGAAATCAGTTTTGCGGAAAACAATTTTTCCAAAGATGGGGCGGGAGAGAGGATGGTTTCAGGATGAAACTGTTCTGCCTCAGAACATCAAGCATTAGAGTCTCATAAGAAGCATGCAACCTAGATCCCTTGCATGTGCAGTTCACAGTAGAGTTCATAATCCTGTGAGAATCTAATGCTGCTGCTGCTCTGACAGGAGGCAGAACTCAGGTAGTAATGCTTGCTTGCTTGCCAGTCACCTGCTGTGTGACTTGCTTCCTAATAGGCCAGGGACCAGTACTGGTCCATGGCCTGGGGGCTGGGGACCCCTGCACTAGAGAAGACATCTTGAAAAATTATTAATTATTGACTCAATTTCTTAAATATAGAGTTCTGTTTCTCCTCGTGTGGTATGGAAGATTGTGTCTGTCAAGGAATTGATCCATTTTTTCTAGGTTGTCAAATTTATGAGCATAGAGTTTTACATAATATTCTTTACTATCCTTTTAATTTTCATGGGATTAGTAGTGATGCCTCTCTTTAATTTCAAAATTAGTAATATGTTTCTTTTCTTTTTCCTTACTTAGCTGGGCTAGTCCATTATCAATTTTATATATAAAAAATCAGGGTCTGATTTTGATTTTTTCTGTTGATTTTCCGTTTTTAATTTTTTTAATTTATGATTGAATTTTACGTTTTTTTTTTCTAGTTTCCTAAAGAAGTTTAGATTAATACTTTCAGATTTTTCTTCTTTCCTAATATATGTATCACTTCTGTAAATTTTTCTCTAAACATTGCTTTTACTGCTTTCCATACATTTTTATATTATATATTTTTCTTTCAAACATTTTTAATTTATTTTGAGACTTCTTTGATCCATGTGTTATTTAGAAGTGTGCTGTTAAATCTCAAGTATTTTTTGACTTTTCCAGCTATCTTTTAGTTACTGATTTTTAATTCAATTATTTGATTGTCTGAGGACATACTTTATACAGATTTCTATTCTTGTAAATTTGTTAAGTTTTCTTATTCATGGTCCAGAAAGTGGTCTGTCTTGGTGGATGTTCCATGTGAGCTTTAGAAGAATGTGTGTTCTGCCATTGTTGGATAACATGTTCCATAAATGAAAGTTGGACCCAGTTGATAGAAGATGCTCTTCTGTTCAACTATGACCTTAATGATTTTCTGTCAATTACTGATTAAGAGGGGTTGAAATCTCTAACAATTAATTATTCATTTCTCCCTAAAGTTCTTGTACATTTTGCCTCATGTGTTTTGATGCTACATGGTTAGCTTAATACACCTTAAGAATTGTTCTTACTTCTTGGAGTATTCACGCCTTTATCATCACGTAATGGTCCCCTTTATCCGTGATACATTTTGTCACTCTGAAGTGCACTTCATCTGAAATTAATATAGTTACTGTAGTTTTCTTTCGATTCGTGTTAGGTTGGTGTGTCTTTTTCCATCCCTTTACTTTTAATCTGTCCATGTCTTTATATTTAAGCTGATTTTCTTGTAGATAATATATAGTTAGTCCTTTTTTTTTTTTTTTTTTTCTGTTCTGACAATCTCTGTGTATTGGTGTACTAAAATCACTAACATTTCAATAAATAGTTAATATAATTGGATTACTATCTACCATATTTATTGCTATTTTCTACTTATTGCTCTGATTCTTTGTTTTTATTTTTGTTTTCCATGTATTCTGTTTCTTCTAATTTAAATTAAGCATTTTGTATGATGCCAATTTTTCTCCTCTCTAAATATAACAGTTATAATCATTATTTTGCATTTTAATGGTTGCTGTAGTCTTTGCAATATTCATTTCTGACTAATTGAAGTCTGCTTTCAAATAACACTATACTACATCATAGATACTGCAAATACCTTATATGAGAGTGCTCCTAATACTTTCTTCCTGTTCCTTAACATATCTGTCATTCATTACACTTATCTGTCAGTTTTAATCACTGAATACATTGTTGATATCATTATTTTGAAGACATTGGTATCAATTAGATCAATTTTAATTTTTAAAAATGCCATTTATTTTGCCATCAAGTATTTTATTTTGCCATACTTTTCCTTTTTTTATGTAGGTTTGAGTTTCTGAGCTATATCACTTTCCCTCTCTCTGAAGTACTACTTTTGATAATTCTTGAAAGGTAGGTCTATTGGCAATACATTTTTGTTTGCCTGAGAAAGTTTTTATTTCTCCTTCACTTTTGAAGGAAAATTCCAATGGGTTCAGCATTCTAGGTTAGTATTTTATTTTTCTTTCAACACTTTCAATATTTCACACTACTTTCTTCTTGCTTGCATGTTTTCTAAACAGAATTTTCATTTAATTCTTACTATTGTTCCTCTATAAGTAGAGTTATCTGCCCTTGCCCATAACCCTTGCCTCAACTGCTTTTAATATTTTTCTTTCATTTTGATTTTCTGCAGTTTGATACAATGTGCCTAGGTGTAGACTTTCTGGCATTTGTCCTGCTTTGTGTTTTCCAAGATTCTTGGATCTGTGGTTTGGTGTCTGTCATTAATTTTGAAAATTTTTCAGCCATTATTACTTCAAATATATATTTTGCTCCTTTTTATTTTATGCTTCTAGTATTTCCATTCATTAAACATATAATATACCTTTTGCAATTGTTCTATAGTTTTTGAATATTTTGTTTGATTTTTTTCTTTTTTTTTTTTCCTTTTCAGTTTAGGAAGTTTCATTTTCAAGCATGTGAATTATTTCCTCGTCCATATCTAATCTACTGATAAGCATATAATACATTCTGCATTTGTGTTACAGTTGTTTTTTGTTTGACTCAACAATGTCCTCATAACATTTTCTTCAAATGCTCATCTCTCAGCTGACATGTGATCTTGCATGTTGTGCACCTTATACATTAGAGCTCTTGACATATTAATTAGAATTATTTTAAAGTCCTAGTCTGATAATTCCAAAACTCCAGCCATATCAGTGTCTGGTTCAGATGTTTACTTTTTATCTCGAGACTGCATTTTTTGTCTTGCCGCATGCCTTTTAATTTTTTTCTCATTTTGTGACTGGGGAGCATGACAAGAAACTGCAATAAATAGGCCTTAATGTGAGGTTTTATGTTTACTAGTCAGAAGTGTCTACTCTTTATAGTAGCTGTGTGTGTAAAAGGTTATCATGTCCTCTATTGTCCTTCTTTTTGTTTTCCTTGATGTCTTTGGGTCTCTTTAGAGACTCATTTGAAATAGGACCTGAGTCTTGACTTTCTTTCCATTATAATCCCTTATACAGGAGCATGAGTTATGTGGCATAAAATGTGAGTTAAGAGAAGCAGTCTACAGTCCTGTAATTCAATTTCAGTCTTTCCGGGAGACTGTGCACGAGATATGTGAGCTTCACAAGTGCTTCTGAGGTGTTTTTGTTTTTGTTTTTTTAATCCCTAGAGATGCTAGTGGGTGTTTGATTTGGGTTTCCACCTTCTCCCAGTTAGGTTCTGGAAAACCCACGTTGCGTAGGCTCTGGTAAAGTAGTTTTATTTGAAGACAGGCTTCTATTAAGGAGAAGAGAATGCTCCGGACTTATTTTGAAATTCCAGCTACTGGAAGCTTGAGGGGACTTTTCACCGACCTTGACAGGAGAAACTGGTGGGACTCCTGGAGGTAAAAATCATGACATTTTGAGTCCCCCCCAGACAGGGCCCCTCAATTTTTAACTGTCAGCTCATGCACACCGAGAGTCTAGCAATTCCTCCATTGCAGTTCGAGTGTTCCTTCCAGCACTGGATCCAGTGGCAAGTTTCTGCTGCTGGGTTTTGGTCTCAATTTAGTTGTGATTTTTCGCTGTTTACCTGTCTCTACAATTTTTTATGGCAGCAGTGTGCTCGTGACCTCAGTTTTCTGATAGATCTAAACAGAGTTGTTGATTTTCAGTTTGCTCAGCCTTTTTTGTTTTTTTACTGTTGTAAAGGCAGAAATGATGGCTTCTCAGCTCTTTATATGTCATATAAGACTCCAGAGTTCTCCAGATTTCTTTTTAAAAAAAAATCTATTACGAATGATTTCATTCCAGCTCTAGCCTTAGGTATCGCCTTAGTTCTGGCTGATATAAAAAATTACCATAACCTCGGAAATTTAAGCGACATGAATTAATTTCTTACAGTTCTGGAGGCTGAAAGTCTGAGATCAAGTTTCCAAGCATCATCAGGAAATAGTGGGGGCCCTTTTCTAAGTTGCAGCCTGCTACCTTCTTGTGTCTTTGGTGGCAGAGAGTGAGAATGCTCTCTGGTGTCCCTTTTATGACAGCACTATTCCCATTCAATAGGGCTTCACCGTCATGATCTGGGAGACTGTACCCAAATCTAATTACCTTCCCAAGACTCTTCCTCTAATATCACCTCAGGGACTAGGATTTCAACATATACATTTTGAGAGGACACAACATTCAGTCAAATACTTTCTGCCCCTGACCTTTCAAAATTCATGTCCTTCTCACATGCAAAATATATTCATTCCATTCCAACAGTTCTAAAAGTTTTAACTCATTCCAGCATCAACCCTAAAGTCTAAAGTCCAAATCTTACCTAAACATCATCTAAATCAATGGTGATTTAATAAATGGGTGAGACTCAAGGTATAATTTATCCTGAGGCAAAATTTTTCTCCAAAAGAGTGACATGCTTCCAAAATACAGTGTTGGCATAAGCATCGATAACCATCCTTACTCCAAAAGGCAGAATAGGGAACAATGAAAGGGTAAGAGGTTCTAAGTAAGTACTAACCCAAGCAAGGCAAACTCCGTGAGATCTTAAAGTTTGAGAATAATCTGCTTTGGCTCCATACCCTGCCTGCCAGCCCCACTGGAATGGCAGTTCCACCTTCAGATAAACTCGGGCAGAGGTCCTGCCTTCCGGAGCTACTGAGGTGGCAATGTCACTCCCACAGTTCAGTTGGGCACTGCCCATGCTATCTCTTTCCGTAGTGACTTCACCCATGCCACAGCTCTTTGGGGTGGCCCCACCCATGCCATGATTCTCTGTCAGGGAAAAGGTAGCACCCCCAGGGCTCTTCTGGGTATCATTCTTGTCCTTTGAAGTCCAGATGGAGGTGTCCTGCTCCCTATGACTATGCATTTGGGGCCGTCTTCCCTTGTTTTTTCAATGATAACATGTGTTTGCAGCTGAACATGTTCTATGGTCTGGTCCTGGGGTCTAAGAAGTCTGACAGTCTTCCTCCATTTTGTCCTGTTTTCTCTATTTTCTTTAGTTCCTGCTGTCAATGCTTCTGCTGCTGTAATCCAATCTGTATTCCTGGCTTTCGCTGAGATGGTTGACCAAGTCTGTGGTTCACACTGGTAGTGTTCTCTTCTGAACACTGTTTCTCAATTTTTGTAATATGTACAGGCAAAGAATTATTTAAGTCTTCAAGTTCTGGTTCCTTTTTTGATGATCAATAACATCTTCAATTCATCTTTCTTTTTTTTACATTTTATGATAAGCCATCAGGAGAAATCAAGCCACTCCTTTAACACATTGCTTAGAAGTGTCCTTGGCTAAATATACAATTTCATCACTCACAAGTTTACCTTCCACAAAACACTAGCACATAAACATGATTCAGCCGTGTTCTTTGCCAGTTTATGGCATGGATAGTCTTTCCTCCAGTTTCCAATAACGTGTTCTACATTTTCATCTGATACATCATCAGAGTGGTCTATACCATTCTTATTTCGACCTATATTCTCTTCATGATTACTCAGGTATGCCCTGAGAAGACAGAGGCATTATCTGTAGCTCTCCTCTTTTCTTTCCGAGTTCTCAACAGAATTGTGTTTAAAATTCATTTATGACAATCTAGGCTTTTCCTAGCATGCACTTCCAAACTCATTCAGTTTTTACCCCTTACCCAATTCTAAAGTTACTTCTAAGTTTTTAGGTATTTGTCACAGTAGCATCCCCACTTTTAGGTACCAATTTCTGTGTTAGTGAGTTCAAATTGTTATGACAAAGTACCATAGACTATGGAACTAAACATTAGACATTTATTTCTCATAGTTCTGGAGGCTAAAAGTCTGAGATCAGGGTGCCAGGATGATTTGGTTCTGGTTAGAACCCTCTTCTGAGTTTCAGACAGTCTTTTCCTATATCCTGACATGAGATAACAAGGATGAGAAAACCCACCAGTTGTTGTTGTTGTTGTTGTTGTTTTTGTTTTTTTTTTAAATAAGGGCACTACTCTCATTCATGAGGGCTCCACCCAGTTTCCTTCAGTTTCTTAATCACCTCCTAAAGCCATCACATTGGGATTTAAGATTTTGATATATAAATTTAGGGGAACACAAACATGCAGTCCATTTCAAGTGTTTACCATACAAGAGGAGTAATATTATCTCTCTGTATATGTATGTACCCATGAAAAATATATATAGTAACATTTTTGCACATTTTAAAATCTTATGTAAGCAATTATATTGTGCGTAATTGACTTGTTTCATTTTACATTATATTTTATAGATTTGCTGATATTAATATATGTGGCTCTAATTTTCATTGTGTTGTTTTTTTTTTTCCCAAGAATTAGGAGAAGTCTGAGATTTTATAATATTTGCTAGCTTGCAAGTCAGCCTGCTACAGTTTTATAGTTATTGAAGACATAACACTCTTGGGTCAGAGACAAAGGATATTAATTTTCTGAACAGTAGGAGAAGTCAGAGTATCTAATACATTTTCTTTTGCCTGAAGCCCCAATACTCATGGGAAAATTCAAAGAGGTCCAGGTGACTCCCGGGCATGCAGAGAATTGTGTTATAGGAGAGAAACACTGAACTATAGGGAACCTAAGTGCTTTCAAATGGACAGTAATCATGCAAAACATTTTTCTATCTTCTAAGACTGTTCACTGCACAAAAATCCTTGAAAAAATAATACGAATCAGTGGCAGTCAGTGTCTTTTCTCAGAAACATGAAGAATTATGAGAAAACCGTAGAGAATTATCTGTTTATGGCTATTGGTTGCATGAAAAAATCTGATTCATTAAAGCTGTTGCTAATTTTATGAACAATTTATTACTTATTTTTATGTAGAATGCTGCAGTAAACAGACTTGTGCAAAAGTTGAACATATATGTGTATATATATGAAATATAAATCTTACATACTAATGTAGGGAATATAATATAACATATACAAGACAATATATATTTTATAATATATATAAGATACATTTCATATATAATATATATAAATCTTGAGCATACATGTATGTTCAAGAGAAGTATGTGTATGTGTGTACATATACATATATATATATATAATCCAAAAGAGTCTGCCTTTTTAATATGATCTTGGGTGTTCTATTTGGTTTTTGTTGCTATTGTACTGTTTTATTCTGTTTTTCTTTTTATATATTGAATTTATATTCATCACCTTGTTGATGTCTTATATAATATCTATTTTTGTCAATAGATATTTTCAATTATTATCACAACCCCTTAAGCCCTAGGAGTCACTCAGCAGATATTGTACCTAACAGTAATCATGAAAACTGCCTTATAAGGAAAGAATTTTATTGTCAAATAAGATAAGAACAGGTTATATTATTTACTTTATAAAGTTTACAATGCACATAAGTATATAAAGCTTTAAGAAATTTTGATAAAAAGCATGGTGTAATTTTATTTTCTATTGTTTTTCTTTTATTTTCTATTGTTCCTCAATTTTTATTTTTTATTGTTCTTTGCTTGAAATCTTTTCTCTAAAACAACTACATCTTCCTGTGTAACTAATCTTTACGCTGTATATTTTGGAAAACAGCTCATTAAATAATTTCATCTTGAGATTTTTGTGATTAAAGTCCATCTTTGGGGTGTGCGTGTGTGTGTGTGTGTGTACATATAGCTACACATATATATATGTATGTTACATGCACACACCATACATACACACACACACTCATACACATTGGTGATACATTACCTTCAGAGAAAAGTTACACTTTTAAAGGATTTCATTTTAGCTTCAATAGGAAAGAAAGGCTAAATCCTTTTACTAAGTAGCCATTTATAAAACGTTCGTTTCAATCAAGGAGAATGAAAAGAAATAGAGCAAAGCCTTATAACAAGAAAGCACTCATTTCCTTTACCTCAGATTCCCAAACACATTGGCAAAGATGAAAACAACTTTCCTGCTGATGCTATTATCTATGATAGCCAGTCCTTTCCTCCTTACAATGAGGGCCTGGAAGAACAATCCGTTCCACGGGCGGCAGAGGCAATACCAAATGGGCAGGTGAAGAATTTCAGCATACGAACAATAAAAAGTATAGATGGCTGGACAATCACCAACAACAAAAGAGCCAAAAAACTCAAATTTCATCGCTTGTGTTTGTTCCAACTTCGCCAGTTCTTTCTCTATTTTCTTAGAGTTCCTATAGAGATGAGGAATTCACACAAAATGATCCTTTTCTAAGCTACACAGAAACAAAACAGATTTGAAAACAAAGAAACAAAAAGAAGAAAGAATGTAATTTAAGCTTGCGATGATAGGAAGTCAAACAAAGTTTCTTTTCTTTTGCTTGTATGATTACTTGGAATGACAGTATTTTTGTTAAATATACTTTTCTTCCAATAGGTCTTAGGAAATGGCCTTGTACTTAATGTTCTATTCTAAGGTTTGAATGATGAAATGTTGTAAAAAAAAAAAAAAAAATCTGGGGGGTGCTATTTTATTTTGCAAGTGCTATTTTATAGAAAACACACCGTTTTTATATTTTTTAAATAAGTAATCTTTTAAATTATAAAAGTCATATAAATTTGAAAGAAATTTATAACTTACTGCAAGGTACACAGAAATCTTTAAGATTTCCTCTGATTGTACCACCCAGAGTAAAGGACTCTACTAATATCTGTAGAGTGTGTGTGTGTGTGTGTGTGTGTGTATAGATACATAACTCTATAGTATTCTAATATATGAAATTTCTACTTAGAGGCATTCATATTGCCACAATTTTATTAAAGCTATTTTTATTGAGGTAAAATATATTTATATTATTTACCATCTTTTTCATTTTTAAGTGTACATTTCAGCAACAACAAATACATTTATGTATTTTTTCCTTCATCCTCCTCCTTTTCTGGCCTCTGGTAAAAGACTATTGAAAATTATGCTGCAAGTATAAGTTTAAATATAAATAAAAATAGTATACACTCATTACTTCCTCCTGCAACATACCAGCAACTGGAATTGTTTAGATATACAGATGTAAGTAAACTTATGACATATGATATGGCAAAAAAAAAATTGGAAGACATAATTTTTCAATTTATTTTATGTTGAAGTGAAGAAAATAATAGGTGGAATTATAAAGCATAATAAATAAAGATGTCTTGGATACTGAGAAAGAGTCAAACTAGTATCACTTTAACTTTTTCATGTACTTTTATTTATTAATTGGAAGAAACAATTTTAAGTTATGTTCTCTAATGGGGGATCTTACTATGACCTTCATAAATTATAAGAAAGAGAAACAAGAACATGCGTAATGAAAAGATCATTGCTTTTATTTCTACTTAACATAAAAGGAGGTAAGGAACACATTTTCATATTGCCTAGTTTAAAGGCTTTAATCTAAACTTCAAAATGAACATTTGAATAACCTAGAATGCTCATATAATTGATTTATCTTCTTCACCTTTTTGCTGGGTATTCATTACTTTAAATGCATTCTTACAGTTATATAGGAATCCTAGTTCTGCTTCTGAAGCTTAAATACTCGACCTTTTGGACACCACTAGTGGTCCTTCCAGTTATATCCTAAGCAATTTACCTCTTGCTCCAAGCATGCCCTGCAAAAGTCTAAATTTTATACACCAGGGGATGAATCACAGACAGAATGCATCCCAGTGTGAAAGCACATCTTCCATAGAAGTAAAGCTGTCACTAGTATGTCTGTATAGTTTACAAACTGCAGTGAAAAATGCCCACGATTTCATCAGACAGACCCGGCTTTGAGCGTTGTCACTATCTTTCATCATTATCCTGTTATCTTTGACCCACTAATTATCACCAGCGAGTTTTAATTTCTGCATCTAAAGAAATGGAGATAATTTGCCCTTGAAGGCATGTATATGTAATGTGCCTAACATGAGTCATGGCTCACTGAATATTGATTCCCTAAAATTGTCTTACTTATGATTTACTTAATTTTATTCTTTTTTAAAAATTTATTATTATTATTATACTTTAAGTTCTAGGGTACATGTGCATAATGTGCAGGTTTGTTACATATGTATACTTGTGCCATGTTGCTGTGCTGCACCCATCAACTCGTCAGCACCCATCAACTCGTCATTTACATCAGGTATAACTCCCAATGCAATCCCTTCCCCCTCCCCCCTCCCCATGATAGGCCCCGGTGTGTCATGTTCCCCTTCCCGAGTCCAAGTGATCTCAACCTATGAGTGAGAACATGCGGTGTTTGGTTTTCTGTTCTTGTGATAGTTTGCTAAGAATGACGGTTTCCAGCTGCATCCATGTCCCTACAAAGGACACAAACTCATCCTTTTTTATGGCTGCATAGTATTCCATGGTGTATATGTGCCACATTTTCTTAATCCAGTCTGTCACTGATGGACATTTGGGTTGATTCCAAGTCTTTGCTATTGTGAATAGTGCCGCAATAAACATATGTGTGCATGTGTCTTTATAGCAGCATGATTTATAATCCTTTGGGTATATACCCAGTAATGGGATGGCTGGGTCATATGGTACATCTAGTTCTAGATCCCTGAGGAATCGCCATACTGTTTTCCATAATGGTTGAACTAGTTTACAATCCCACCAACAGTGTAAAAGTGTTCCTATTTCTCCACATCCTCTCCATTAAAACATTCTTGTGAGATAGTTCCTACTCTCATTAAAATTTTGTTGTGTAGCCAATTAAGAAATCAATTAATATGAATTAAAAAATGGAGAAGCCATGATACAAGGTCTGGTGGTCCATTCAGATGTGAGATTGAACCTAAGAAACTGGAAATTATCATCCCTAACAGACTGTAAATATTATAAACCCTGCCCATGTATAATAATATGAAACAAATATAAAATAAAACAATATTATATATAATATATATATTTATATAAAAATAATATAAAACAAAACAATAATAGCAAAACAAAACAGAAAAACCAGAAGATAAAGGGAAGAGATGTGGGACAATAGGTGATCATTCTAATTACCATATGTCTTATAGCAAAATGAATTAATTCAGATTGTCAAATTTGAGGCATAGAAATTTAAAAAGTTTGCCAATCTCAAAAAAAAATGTATTGTGCAGATGAGTAAATTGAGGCTCAGAAGTAAAATGACTTACCCAAAGAATCAAAACTCTTAGATTGAAAGCCACACCTAAAACTTAGCTATATAACCTCAGGTGGTATATTTTTTTACTATAGACTATTGCAAAAAATGCCATTGGAAAGCATAATTCATTTTTGCAATTGTGATAAATTGATGAATATTATGTCAAATTATTATGTTGAGGACATGCTGGGAGTGAAGTTTCCCCATGGTTAATCACAGATGCTGTCGTGCCAGGCTGCAGGCCTAAAACATGAAGAGTCTCCTGGAGCAGAGGTTTTTACAAAAACCACCACGTAGAACTACTTTAAATGATTACATTTTTTCCTTTGCTGCTGTCCCATTTTCCAATTAGTTTCGCTGGATGTGTGCCCCTTTCCCCTCTAGACCAATCAGTCCCTGGCCACTGGGCAAGGAATAGATAACATGAGAAGCGAATTCTTTTTTTTTTTTTTTTTTTTTTTTTTTTTTTTTTTTTTGAGACGGAGTCTCGCTCTGTAGCCCAGGCTGGAGTGCAGTGGCCGGATCTCAGCTCACTGCAAGCTCCGCCTCCCGGGTTTACTCCATTCTCCTGCCTCAGCCTCCCAAGTAGCTGGGACTACAGGCGCCCGCCACCTCGCCCGGCTAGTTTTTTATGTATTTTTAGTAGAGACGGGGTTTCACCGTGTTCGCCAGGATGGTCTCGATCTCCTGACCTTGTGATCCGCCCGTCTCGGCCTCCCAAAGTGCTGGGATTACAGGCTTGAGCCACCGCGCCCGGCCGAGAAGCAAATTCTATTTTAGCTAACAAATCCTTATTTCCAAGTCCTTACTCTCAATTAGTTTTGAATTTGTGGGATTGGGTAAATATAAGCTTGACAAATGTTCATGAATAACAATAAATCAGTGTTGCATTTAACTGGTGATAAATCTGAATTTTTAAATGACCAGATGGTTAAAGAGGAACATGAAGTTAGTACGGAAGTTTCAGTTGGCACGAGGTATTGGTAACATGCTCAATATAAAGCCAAACAAGGGTCACATTTAAATAAGTCTAATACTTTTATTTTTTTTTTCAACTAAGCTATAGAACTGAAGGAAAAAGTTCATAGATATTTAAGATTGAGTACAAAGCCACTCAGGTGAGAGATTATCAAATTGAGAGATGTCTGCTCAAAAGTAGGTACTTACTAAAATAATTCCTGGGGTTATCACTGTGGAAAATGACAAAGTGATTATCTTTTAAAAGTCAACTATTTTAGAGAAGCATTTTCCATTACTACTGTGGAGGGATTGAGTTTAACCTTGTGGAAAAACAGTAAGTGCAGGGTCAGAAAATGTCTACAATTTGGGGAATGACATAAACTGTGTCAATGTGTTCAATTTTGGAACAGACATCTCATCTAAAATTTCTGAGACTGGATTTTTTTGCCATTTGAAAATGGAAATTACATATACGGCTTCATATATGGATTAGTATGTATGAGTTTTAGACCCCACTAGTATATACAAGTCATCGATCCTAACATATTTTCATTGCTTCTCACATATGGATTATTATTTATGAGTTTTACACCCCGCTAGTATATACAAGTCATCGATCCTAACATATTTTCATTGCTTCCTTATTGTCTCACTCCTCTCTATAAATAGCTGAAATTCTAAAACCTCACTTTTGCCTTAGGTTCCCTGTCAAATACATGGATGCTGGACAAATCTTCATTTGAAACGTAATCTCATCTCCTCCTAGCCTATAACTACACCTGTGCATTCAAATATGATAGGAGAACAATACACAGCCATCATCTTAGTCCATTTGTTTTGCTCTAAAGGAATACCTGAAGCTAGGCAAGTTATAAAGAAAATAGGTTTATTTGGCTCATGATTCTGCAGGCTGTACAGGAAGCATGACACCAACATCTTCTGGTGATGGCATTAGGAAGCTTTCATTCACAGCGGAAGGTGAAAGGGAGCAGGCATCACATGGCGATGGAGGAAAGAAGATAGACGAAGAGGTTCCAGGCTCTTTTCAACAACCTGTTCTCACCGTAACTAAGTGTAAGAACTCAATCACTCCAGTAGGAATGGCAGAGAGCCATTCAGGAGATATCCACCCCATGATTCAAAAACCTCCCACCAGGTCCCAACTTCAGCACTTGGGATCAAAGTTCACATGAAATTTAGTGCGGCCGAAGAAACCATATCTGAGCCACAGCAGGCATGCTGACTATCATGCTTTAAATGTAGGACATCTAACTTCAAATTGGCCATTATTGCTTTCCTGTAATTTTAGTACAAGCCTCTATGTAGTTCACTCACTCTCCTCCTCTCATGGATGATGATTTTACATGTTCCTCTTCTCAAAACCCTAAGATTTACAGTCCTATCTTCACTCTTAGGAGATAACCTGAAATCCAGTTGACTCATAAAATACAATAGAAGAGATTCCCACAACCTTCCACCATTGCATCCACACTTCTACGAGCACCTGTGCCCACATGACCTGCCTCCAATTCCATTGCTATCTACTAAAACTTCGCATCCTTTTCTACCATTGTCCTTTTTCTCCTCCCTTTCCTAAAATAGTTGTTATTACTCACTGATTCCAGTTACTTCCTCCCCCTAAATTTACTCTTGAACCTTTTCCTGGATATTGCTGCTGAATTGGCTCTTGCAAAATCACCGATAATTTTCACATTGGTAAATGAAATGATTCATTCTCAAATTACTCGAACCTTTATTGACATTCTTATATTTGACTATTTCTTCCTTCTTAAACTATTTTTCTCACACTGATTCCAAGAAATTTATTCTCTTTATTGCTCCTGTTACACTACCCTTCATTCTCAGCTCTTTTTGCTTGTTCTTTTTCTTCCTAAATGCAATAGCATGGATATGTCCCAAGGCTCAGTTCTCAGATCTCTATATTTCTCTACCCAATTTCCCTTCTGTAGTAATCCACTCTTACCCAAAGCTTTTTTTTTTTTTTCAATGTATGTCAAATCTTTTTTTTCAATTTAACTTAATTTGATTTTAAGTTCTGTATTACATGTGCAGGACGTGCAGGTATGTTACATAGGTAAACATGTGCCATGCTGGTTTGCTGCACCTATCAACCCATCACCTAAGTATTAAGTCCCACATGCATTAGCTGTTTGTCTTGAAGCCTTCCCTCCCCCTCTCCTCTGACAGGTTCCAGTGTGTTGTTCCCCTCCCTGAGTCCATGTGTTCTCATTGTTCAGCTCCTATTTAGAAGTGAGAACATGCGGTATTTGATTTTCTGTTCCTGTGTTAGTTTGCTGAGGATAATGGCTTCCAGCTCCATTCATGTCCCTGCAAAGGACATGACCTCATTCTTTTTAAAGGCTGTATAGTATTTCATGGTGTATACGTACCACATTTTCTTTATCCACTGTATCATTGGTGGGCATTTGGGTTGATTCCATGGCTTGGCTATTGTGAATAGTGCTGAAATGGACATACACATGCATGTATCTTTATAATAGACTGATTTATATTCCTTTGGGTATATACCCAGTAATGGAATTGCTAAGTCAAATGGTAGTTCTGGTTCTAGGTCTTTGAGGAATTGTCACACTGTCTTCCACAATGGTTGAACTAATTTACATTCCCACCGACAGTGTCAAGGTGTTCTTATTTCTCCACAGCCTCACCAGCATCTGTTGGTTCTTGACTTTTTAATACTCACCATTCTGACTGGTGTGAGATGGCATCTGATTGTGGTTTTGATTTGCATTTCTATAAAGATCAGTAATGCTGAGCTTTTTTGCATATGTTCATTGGCTGCATAAATGTCTTCTCTTGAGAAGTGTCTGTTCATGTCCTTTGCCACTTTCTAAAGTTTGTGTGTGTGTGTGTGTGTGTCTGTGTGTGTAGGTGTAAATTTAAGTTCCTTGTAGATTCTGGATATTAGACCTTTGTCAGGTAGATACATTGCAGAAAATTTCCCCCATTCTGTAGGCTGTGTGTTCACTCTGATGATAGTTTCTTGTGCTGTGCAGAAGTTCTTTAGTTTAATTAGATATACCATTTGCCAACTTTTGCTTCTGTTGCAATTGCTTTAGACGTTTTGTCATGAAATATTTGCCCATGCCTATGCCCTGAATGAGATTGCCTAGATTTTCTTCAAGGGTTTTTAGAGTTTTGGGTTTTACATTCAACTCTTTAATCCATGTTGAGTTAATTTTTGTATAAGGTGTAAGGAAGGGGTCTAGTTTTAATTTTCTGCGTGTGGCTAGCCATACGCAGAATGGCCATTTCCACGACATTGATTCTTTCTATGGGCATAGAATGTTTTTCCATTTGTTTGTGCCCTCTCTGATTTCCTTGAGCAGTGGTTTGTAATTCTCCTTGAAGAGGTTCTTCACTTCTGTTGCTAACTGTATTCCTAGGTTCCTAGGTATTTTATTATCTTTGTGGCAATTGTGAATAGAAGCTCATTCATGATTTGACTCTCTGATGGTCTATTGTTGGTGTATAGGAATGCTTGTGATTTTTGCATGTTGACTTTGTATCCTGAGACTGCTGAAGTTGCTTATCAGCTTAAGAAGCTTTTGGACTGAGACAATGAGGTTTTCTAGATATATGATAATGTCATCTGTAAACAAAGAGAATTTGGCTTCCTTTCTTTCTATTTGAATACCTTTATTTCTTTCTCTTGCCAATTACCCTGACTAGAACTTCCAATATTATGTTGAATAAGAGTGATGAGAGGGGGCATCCTTGTTTTGTGCCAGATTTCAGGGGGATGCTTCTTGCTTTTGCTTATTCAGTTTGATATTTGATGTGGGTTTGTCGTAAATGGCTCTTATTATTTTGAGTTATGTTCTGTCAATATCTAGTTTATTGATAGTTTTTAACATGAAAGGATGTTTAATTTTATTGAGGGCCTTTTCTATGTCTATTGAGATAATTGTGGTTTTTGTCTTTAGTTTGGTTTATGTGATGAATTACATATATTTAGTTGCATATGTTGAACCAGTCTTGCATCCCAGGGATGAAGATGACTTTATTGTGGTGCATAAGCTTTTTGATGTGCTGCTGGATTTGGTCTGTCAGTATTTTATTGAGGATTTTTGCACTGATTTCCACCATGGATATTGGCCTAAAGTTTTCTTTTTGTTGTTGTTGTTGTATCTTTGTGAGGTTTTGGTATCAGGATGATGCTGGCCTCATAAAGTGAGTTAGGGAGAAGTCCCTCCTTTTCATTTGTTTGGAATAGTTTCAGAAGAAATGGTACCAGCTCCTTTTTGTAACTTTCATAGAATTCAGCTAGCAGACTGTCTGGTCCTGGACTTTATTTTTTATTTATTTATTTATTTTTGGTTGGTAGTGTATTTACTGCCTCAATTTCAGAACTTGTTACTGGTTTATTCAGGGATTCAGCTTTTTTTCTGGTTCAACTGTAGAAGGCTGTATGTGTCCAAGAATTTATTCATTTCTTCTACATTTTCTGGTTTATTTGCATAGAGGTTTTTATAGTATTTTCTGAGGGTTGTTTGTATTTCTGTGCCTACCCAAAGCTTTAAATGCTACTTATATGTTCATGGTTGCCAAATTATACTTCTAACCTAATCACCTCCACAGAACTCCAGGCAAACATGTATGTCCATGGTTTTAAAATATCAACTTCCATCTGTATTTGATCTCTCAAACTTGAAGCATTCAGAAATAAATTCCTTATCTTTCTCTCAAGACATACCTCCTGCAGTCTTCCCTATTGCAGTTCATGGCCAAATCCAATCTTCAAGTTGATCTGACTCACCAAGACTCACTCTTGATTAATCTCTTTCTTTCATGCCCCATAACAAATCCAGGAGTCAATTCTTTTAAAATATATCACAGCCGGGTGCAGTGGCTCACGTCTGTAATCCTACTTTGACAGGCCGAGGTAGACAAATCATTAAGTCAGGAGTTCGAGAGCAGTCTGGCTAATGTGGGGAAACCCCATCTCTACTAAAAATACAAAAATTAGCTGGGCATGGTGGCATGTGCCTGTAATCCCAGCTACTCAGGAGCTGAGGCAGAAGAATCACTTGAACCCGGGAGGAAGAGGTTGCAGTGAGCCGAGGTCATACCACCGCACTCCAGCCTGGGTGACAAAGAGGGACTCCGTCTCAAAAATAAATAGATAAATAGACAAATAAGTAAATAAAACATGTCACTAGCTCCACCTACACTGCTTTTATTCACGTAATCACCCTTTTTCTTTTATATATCACATAAAATTCTAACTCATTTGGACTAGTTAACAACTCAAGTTCCCCCAGTGGTTTCCCATTCAGACCTAAAGAAAGACAGATCTCTTATGGTGGATTGACATGATTTGGCACTACACAAGTCTCTCTATGACGTATTCTACACTGTATCCAGGTTTAATCTCACCTCAGGTTCTTTGAACTTGCATTGCCCATTGCCTAGATGCTGTTCACCTAGAGATCGGGACTTCCTCTTTTCCATCAAGACCTTGATTATAAATTGCTCTCTATGGAGGTCTTTTATGATCACAATGCTTAAAATTGCAACCATTTTCACACTCCTCATCTCCCTCCCTTTAATGTTTAAAACATTAAAACTAATTTTTTTTGTTTTCCTCATTATACTTATCATTATATGACATAAAAATATATTTTTTTGTATTCTGCAGTATTGATTTTATTTGTATTGACAGTACTTCCTGTTATTATAATGTAAGCAGACATTGCATCAATGCAGATTTATTTTTCTGTTTGATTCATTAACACTGTCATCAGTGTCTAGAATGAGACTTGACACATAATGCTCAAAATCATTCTTAAAATAATGATAATATACAAAAAAGCACTTTGGAAATTATAAAGTTTCATTAAAATGTTGACATTATTATAACATCAACTAATTTAGTCAGATATTCTTCCTTTTAAATTTGATACCTGGTCTTATAAATATCCATAATTATCATTAAATTTATTTCCTATGTTTCAGGCACTGAGCTAAAAATGACATTAAAACTCTAACTCAGGTGACAGTGAGAACAAGGTCACATAGTGAAAAACACATGAAGAAATACAATGTTAATGGTTCATTTATGTATTAAAAATCATTTAAAAAATAATAATGATATACCTGTGGAAGTTAAACATATAAACTAATTTTAGCTAAGGTGAATGCCATCTTTAATTATAGTGGTTTTCACATAGGGCAATTTTTAATATTTTTGACTTACAGCTTACATGCAACAATTCTCAGTAATTATATATAATAACAGAGCATTTGCTTATATTTAAATGGCAAGACAATTAAAAAGTTATTACTCCTCAGTGTTTCAATACTAGCACGATCTCAATAATATGATTCCATGTGTCATTATTAAAAATCCTAGTCAGAGTCATAGCACTTAATTTATAATCTAATTTTATAAAAATAGTTGACTTTTTATTTCTTAAATATGTGAGAGAAGGTTAGTGAATTTAACTTATGTTGAGAACAACCTAATCTAGAGATACCATGCATTTCGAATATAAATAGATAAGAGATAATATCTCCAAAAATGTTTTGTAAATTTATACACTGTATATCAATTTACAGTGCTATAGTAAATAAAGTTTTGTTTAATAAAATCAGTTCAAATTTTTATGTTTCATTCCAACTAAGGTAAGATGGAGGTAAGAATTATTTTAATGGGAAAAACCCTTTTGGAGAAATTCTATTAAAAAAGAGGAAATAAATTTACATGTCATGAAAATGAGTAACTTTTTTTTTCTGCTGCAATATGCCTTTTATAAAGTTTCCTCCTTTTCTGGAAAAAAAAATATGTCTATTGCTCAATTCAAAATATTTGACTACATACCCCTGTTAAGACCAATATAAGGTCACTAATCATTTAAAACATAATGTAATAGTTTTTGTTTGTTTGTTTGTTTGTTTGTTTGTTTGCTTGTTGAGACAGGGTATTTCGCTGTCACCCAGGCTGCCCAGGAGTGCAGTAGTATGACCATAACTCACTGCAGCCTTGACCTCCCAGGCTCAAATGAACCTTCTGCCTCAGCTTTCCAAGTAGCTAGGGCTACAGGTGCATGCCACCACACCTAGGTATACATTAATTTTTTTTTTTTTTTTTTTGTAGAGACAGTGTATCATTATGTTGCCCAGGCTGATTTCCATCTCCTGGACTCAAGCAATTCTCCCTCCTCAGCCTCCCAAAGTGCTGGGATTACAGACATGAGTCACCATGTCTGGCCTAACATTTTTATCAATTATATTTCAGTACAGATATTTAGCGGGGTCTGTGCTAAGAAAGACCATACACTTAGGGTGTAATGCTTTTCGGTTTCTGTCTTGACATTTTAAATAATTTTATCTTGAAATAACAACTTGTCAAATTTTGCCTTTCTGTCATGACCATCATAAGGGGGAACTTGTCAATTTGTGAAAGAAGCTCACATTACTTAGAGTGATTTACTGTTGAGTCATTGATTTACAGCTCTCCCTCGCTTCAGCTTGGTCTCAAAATGTTTGCCACTATCCGCAACAGTTTACTTTTCAATAATCATGACCACCCCATGGTCACCTGTTTCATTTGCCATTTGTGTTTCTATGACAGGGAGTCTATGCCAAAGTCTCAACTCCTCCTAGAACTATTTCCTGTATAAATCACACTGTGACCCGAAGTCTCACTCTTTCCTTACTAAACGGCAAACTTACTCTGATTTATAATATCGATGTCTATTATGGGGCAATTTTCTTATGTCAAAATCAATGAATGGATGTATTTAAGAGAAATCCTAAAAATACTAGGAATGAAAACAATAAACATTTAATAGTTAACATGTGGACAGCATGCTAACGTCTGAAAACAAAATTCGAACTCTATGAGAGTCCCCTTCAGAGACTCTCTCTCTTTTTAAATCCTATTCAACTCACATCTCTCTCTCTCGTACTCACTTTATCTGAGCAACCCATTAATTTTTTTTTCTATTCCTTCTGTTCCTTTACCTGACCTTCCAAATGTCACCCTTTCTTTAGGATTTTCAAAGGAAAATAATGATCACCTTTTAAAATTTCTAGACCAGAAGCAGACCTAGAGGAGGTGAATTAAAGCCATGGTCTAGAACAAAAGTATCTCCATAATCGAATATTTTTCTAATCTTTGGAGATATGGGCTGAAATTTGTTACAGAATTAATAATTATGTTAGATACTAATTGTGCTGGCCTAAAGGTCTACATCAATTAGTCCCATTAACTGTTGCTCTATTTTTTAAGCATTTTAAAAACAAAATTTTTAAGCATTTAAGAATTTAAGAAATGCTTAAATTTTTAAGCATTTAAGAAATGCTTAAAAATAAGTTAAGATTAAAATTTAAATAATCCATTTGTATTAAATTTTAAAATAATTCCCTTTACAAGCTAATAAAAATAAAATACACCACGTAAAGCAATTTGAGAACATTTTAAGATTAGACTAGACAAAAGCTCAAAGTTGTAAACTAAAACTAGATGCCAGAAAGCTTTCAAACATTAAAAGTTTCAGTATTACAGGGTAGGACCCAGCAACTGGAGTAAAAATGTTATTTCTTCTTTCTTCGTAAACCTGAATTAGGGGTTTTAAAAAATAAAATAAAATCCTTGAGTTTCCAGTGTGTGGATGGACATTTTCAGAAATTTAGAAAGTAAACAAATTGATAATTGGCAAAACTTTTGGCTCTTTAAACAAAATAACTCTTCACTCCAGGGGAAAAAAAAAAAAAAAAGATTATCTGTGTGAAATGGGAACTGTGACATACGGAAACTAGTACATACCATGAACAAAAGTCCATTAAAGAAACCAATTTTCCATGATGGCTAAGAAACACAAAGAGAACTGTCCAAAATCTGTCCAATGATATTGCTTCTAGGGAAGCATAAGCACCCAAAAATTCCATGACCTTTATCTAAATTTCCAAGGAGAATTTGTTGATAACTATGTAAGGACAATACCCGTTCTTGTTGCTATGTGTGCCACTATAATCAACCATTCATCCCAGCTCTATATATCAGATCCCTTAGAGTAAAATACAGACCTGAAAAGCTAGAGGACACATTGACTGGTAGCGAGTGAAAGAAAAAGAAGTTTTGACTAAAGAAAAAAAATCACTGTTGTCAGATTATGAAAGAAGATAATAAAAGATATACTTGTAATCTAGTAGATTATAGATAGCGAGAGGAAAAATGCACTTCATTTCATTCATTTACTTCATTTACTTCAATTTGCTAGAGCCATTTAAGTATTGAGTATTTTTCACCATCCTATGTCCTTTCCAAAGTTCCAAATTCTGATATTTTGGCTTCATTATAAGAATACACACTTATTTGTCGTAACACATTACTACAAATATAATAGGTAATATCTCATTTCATAAAAAATATGCTTCAATCCCAAGTCATGATTAGATCAAAATGGATCTAGGCATCATTATACCTATAGTATTCATGACTTGATTAATTACCAGAAAATTAGCTATAGTCCCAGAATCCTAAGGACAAAACACTACAACACTACAGGTCTGGACAGATTAATTAAAGTAGAGCATATAAAAATTCAGATTATCAAAAATCTGTTGAGCAAACATGAAGAGATTAGAGCATCTACAAGAAGTGTTATCTCAAAAACTTGATACACGTCAAAAACCCATCCAAACTAAATGCTTGAGGGGATGGATACCCCATTTTACATGATGTGATTACTATGCATTGCATGCCTATATGAAAACATCTCATATGTTCAATAAATATATACAAATACTATGTGCCCACAAAAATTAAAATAAAAAATAGAAAATAAAGTCAAATAAAAACCCATCTCTCATTTCGTCTATCTAACCTGCATTTTTGTACTAATTAGCCAAACTCTTTTCATCCTCCCTCCCTGCTACTCCATAAATATGTGTAATTATTATGCATCAATAAAAGTGACCCAATCTCCCAAAAAAAGAAACTAACTTTGATCCAGTAGCCAAGGTTTAACTTGCTTGCCTCCAAAAAATTCAGGCTGTAATTAAATTAATTAAAGCATCTTTAGATTTTGTAACAGGATCACTTGTAAACCTGAGGTTACTATAATTAGCAAAATTTTATGTTCCTAAAAAAACACTCAATATATTTCTACTAACTAACAAATGATTGATTACTGTGACTTTCTCTTTCTCATCGTACTATCTCCTGATGTAGCATTTCTAATACACCAAATCTGTAACACTAGTGATGGAAAATTACACAGTTGTATATCTGTAATTAAGGAATTGTCCATGCTCCCAACAGATTTTTGTACATCCCAAAATCCACATGTGACTTAATGTTTTTGAATAGGTGGCTTTTATATTAAATATGTAAAGGAAAATATGAGGATTCATTAAAATATATAGTATAATCATTCCTGTAGAATCCACTTCCTTACCAGAAGTTCAATTGACAGAACTGTTACATTTTCTAGGGCACATCAAATTACCTAAATACAATAGATCTATATATTAGTGGTAGGTATAATTTTGGGATAATTCACTTATCTGAAATTATATAGAAACAAAAATATTTCATCAGACTCCTCAGGTACCATTTAAAAATTAAAAAAAAAAAAAAAAAAACAAGAATTACTTGATACCTTGATTCTTCCATAAAAAATTGTCATAAAGGTAGATTCTCATGGTAAATAACATATTATAGGATCTAGTGTCTTATACTGTGAAGAGTGTAGACATACTGTAGACTTACTATATTAACATATATACATACTTTAGGAAATCCTTTAGCAGGTTTTTATCTTTGGCTGTTCCAAATAAAGTACCTATAAAAGACTTTCTTACACATCAAAAACAAGTAGCAAATCTACAGAGATTTATAGACACACAAAATCTAGACTGATAAACTTGGGAAAAAAATGCCATGGAGGAATGATAGAGTTGTGAGAACTCAACATAGAAGGACATCACCTGGTAAAACCAGAATGACCACTTACAGCATCAGATAAAACCCCAGACTGTGTTTGGGTAAAATTTGTCTACACAGCAGCCTCTAGGGAAAAATTAGTGTGGAAATGATGCCAACAGGGTAGTGTAGATCATCATGTAGTTTGTGAGCAATAGAAATCACCTGAGGGGTATGTGTACACATATACATGTGTATACAAATGCAACTTTTCTCACTTGAGAAGTATGTGCAATTATATATATATATACACACAAATATATATATATATATACACATATATATATGGATAAAAAGAGAGAAAGAGAGAGAGAGAGGGAGGAAGGAAGTGAGACACTTATGAGCAGTAGAAGATAATTTAGATGGCCTAAAAAGAGTGAGATTTTTAAAATCAGTAGAGCCTAGAGGTGCCAGGTCTGTCCTGCAGACCCTGGCTGAGCGACAGATGAAAGGAGTACTCAGACACAGGTATGCCGCGTAAGAGCAGCCAGAGGACTGCTGGGCACTTAATAGATGGAGACTGAGCAGTCTCGAACAACTGGAGCTGCTTGCTTTTATTCAGTATGGATATAATGCCGAAATCCTGGAGTCAACACAATCAAACAACATGATTGTTCCTCCATTCAGGGAGCAGCCTTGGGTGTGGATGATCAAAAGTCAGTTTCCAGACAACATAAGTTAGCAAGCCTATTTAAGATAAATTCCCCTACACTTTCTTGTACCCATTCCTTTCCCTCTGCCTCAGGGTAAGAGAAGAGCTGCCTTCAGTTTATTATCCCCAAAAGCTGTGCAGAGCCTTCTGACCTTTCAGAATGCCTGCTCATTTTCCTGTAGTTTCTCCCACCACCCTGACTGATCTCCTCCATGGAGGTCTAGGAAAGAGATGTCTGGATAGATCTATAGAACTGGATGCATAATGGGAAGCTCTTTATATTTGGAAAATTGTTAATGCCCATCAGCAACTATCCATTATAGAAGAGCACTAAACAACCAGGTGGATAGGATGACTTGGCCAATAGGTATCAGTTTCTATCCTCACACTCCACAGTATTAATACAATAGACTCATGAATGGAATAGCTGTGTGGCAGAGATGGAGGCTATCCATGGGGCCAACACCTTGGATTTCTCTCACAAATTCTAATCTAGTCACTGCCTCTGCTGAATTTTGATCTGTCATGAGAAGATACTGAGGTTGAATCTCCGATACAGTACCATGTCTCAAAGAAATAAATAAGCTTTCTGATGGCAACTGAATGACATGGAATATTTTCCAGCCAAGCAATAGCAATGATTATTCTGATCAGGACTGTTATTTACTTTGTATATAAATATGCATATCTAACCTGCAATGCCTCAGCCAACATCACTATTCAAGGGCTCACAGAGTATGTGCTACTGACATGGGAGCCCACATAACATCATAGCAATGATTTGTTGGTGACAACAAAACTATAGGATTGAATGGTTCTATTACAATATGACCCACCCAGAAATGACTGACTTAATAGAGCAGTAGAAAAGATTCTTGAAAACGTAGCAGAGAAACCAGCTTAGAGACGATACCTCAGAGAATAAGGTGCCACCCTTCAGGATAGGTAATATACCTTAAACAAATTGCTATTATATCTTTATTTGCCCTCCATTGACAGACTACATGAGTCTGGGAAACAAGGGGTAGAAATAAAAGTGACCTTCACTTTTAAAAACCCATTGAGGGTATTTGTATTTATCCCACAGCTTCTTAAACTCTATATAACTAGATGGCCTGGTTTCCAGAGAAGAGGCAAATGTATCAAGGGATATGGTCAGAATCTCAACAATTTTATATCAGGAATCTGATCTCTTCATTCCAGTAGGCCAGCAGTCTCAAAAATGAGTTACAATACTAGCAGGAGTAATTGAAGCTGAATATCCTAAGACTGTAGGACTACTCCTTCTTAATAGGGTCAGGAAGGAATATTTGGTATTCATATAATCTGCTGAACATCTTTTGCTATTCTTATGTACAGTGTTAAATGGAAATACTCAAGTATAGCAGCCATAGCCAGATAAAAGCAGAAAAAACAGGCTCAGATCTCTCAATGATGTGGGTCTGAGTCACCCCACCAGGGAAGCCACTTCAACAGTGGAAGGGCTACCCAAGGGTGAGAGGAAAATAAAATAAGTGGTAAAAGAGGGATGTGATGAATATATCCTACGGTTTTAGGATTAGCGATAACATTTGGGGCTATAGTTTATTCCACTAAAGCAACTTCTTCCAAAATGAAATTCTGACTAACTGGACTCTTGTATAGATGTTTCCCTAATGTAGTAAATGTAATGTGAGTGCAAGGAATAGACTGATGTAGATGATGTTGATATTCTTTCCAGTTCTTATTTTCCAGTTAGCATGCCCATTCCTTAGTGGTTGCAAGTGTCGTGGCTAATGGTTTACGCCTATGACCTTCTTGAAAGGAATTCCTTGGCTGATGGGGATTAACAGCACCAGGAAGACCTGGGAGGTTACACCTTTCACCAGAAGAGTAGCCACTGTCTGACTAACAAAGGGATACAAAACTCAAAGCCCTCAATGAAATAGGGGCCAAGTCTCTGTTGTAATATAGGCTTTAGAATACAATCTCTATGCTTTGGATAAGGCCAATACTAGAACTGAGGCCACATTCTTGCTTAGCTTCTTGACTTCCTCCTCTTACTTTGTTCACTCCCTTAACAGAATTTTTCCCCTGAATAGTACTTCTCCAATAAATCATGTTCCCTTGAAACCCAGTATCAGTCTTTGCCTCTGGAGCACCCAATGTAAAACAGTGATAATCTGGATATAAATGCTTATATCGTGCCTCTATTTTACTATGTGACTGAGTCAAAGGAAAATAAAAGTTGATAGCAAATAAACCTGACTTTGCCTGAATTAAGCTATTTTATGGCCTAAGGTTAATTCACAAGGGTTATATGAAGATTTTCTTTACTGTCTGCAGATGATCAATTGCAGGTAATGATGGTTAATGTCTAGAAGATAGCTTTGAGTAATAAGAATTTATAATACTGTCAAAAACTTAAAAGAGTATATGCAAACTAAGCAGCAATGAGGACAGATGAATAAGTAAGTTCCAGATAATATTTCTTAAAACTAAAACTATGACTTAGTAGGTGATTTTTTTTTTTTCAGGTTTGTGGAAGCAAATGGCCTTCTCATGTATTTTTGAACTGTCATGTGGTTGATTTTTTGACCTGAAATAACTTGAGGCAGAAATCATTTATGGTTGATCCTTGTGGTATTGAGATTTTAATATTTTCATATTTCTCTAAGTTCTTTCTCTGAAAGGATGAGCCTAAGATATACCATTTAACAAAAGTAGACTCAAATTGAGAATGTGAAACACCAACAGGGATTTCAGTCAGTTGTCTTGTTCTGCACTTTTAGAGCTATTAGAATGGTTGTCAGTGTGACAAACCTTGGCTTTCTGCTTCACTTGTTTGTGTGAAGCTGTACTGGTGTGTAACTGAAAGTTGAAGTTGGAGGATATCTATTAATTTCCTAAATAAATATTGTAGGTATGAACTTACCATTCTTTGAAGCATGTTTCAAACTATATGGTTCTTTCATGCCCACAGAATCACTAATTGTCTCTGTGGGAGATTTTAAAACAGCACTGACAAAAGATGTGTGAAATAGACTCAAATATTAATTAAGCAGTATGTAAACTTTTTAAGGCTAAGGCCCAGCACACTAACCCAAGTTATTATGGAAATAAATTATCCAATCAAATAAAATTGCATATAAAAATTCAAACATATATTTCACATGAAAAGGTTTTAATATCATTAGTGTATTAATTGAAAGAAAATATAATAGCTCAGTTAGTCTACTTATGCACATTTTGAAATAAAACTTTAATTAATGTAATTATTACTCCTCTACCCAGGATATGGCTCTTTATTTTACCAAAATTTTTCCAATTTCTATGCTCATATTTATATGTATATCTCAGATATTATTGCTGCAATCATATTTCTTCATTCTGTAGTGTATTAGTCACTTATACTGTCATTCATTAACTCAACAAATATATATTGAAGAATATTGAATATTTAATATGGTCAGGTACAGTTCAACAGTCTGTAAATACATTGTAGAATGCTACAGATAGAAATCTCTATCCTTGTGGGATTTTATTGACCGAAAAGAGTCAATAAAAAGGATTAAATAGTAGAAATAGCAATCTTGTTTAAGGGCTCATGAGAAAACTAGAGCAAGGAAGGCCAAAGGTGATGTCATGATAAGGGAAGAAATGCCATTTTAAATATTGTAGACAGACAGCCAACTTTTGGGTTGATATTTGAATGAAGACCTAAAAAGATGAGGGGTGAGCTATTCATTTGAAACATTATTTTATTTTATTTTATTTTATTTTATTTTATTTTATTTTATTTTATTTTATTTTAAGAGAGGGTCTTGCTATGTCACCCAGGCTGGAGTTCAATGATACAATCATTACTCACTGCAGCCTCAACCTCAACCTCCCAGACTCAAGTGAGCTTCCTGCCTCAGCATTCCAAGTAGCTAGGACTACAGACGTCAGCTACCATTCTTGGCTAATTTTTGTAGTTTTTGTAGAGACCGGGTTTCATCATGTTGCCCGGGCTGATCTCAAGGTCTTGGACTTAAGTGATCTGCCTGCCTTAGCCTCCTAAAGTGCTAGGATTAGAGGCATGAGCCACCACCCCCAGCCAATGTTGGCTTTCAATAAGTTAACTAGACAATTATTGCATGACTTCAAGGAAAAAAAAACACATTTATTTAGCTAGGATTAACCAGATCACTTTAGCTGCTAAATTGAAGATAAATGAAAAAGGATAATAGTAGAAGTTAGGGAGAATAGATATGGAGCCCTTCCAGTCATCTACAATACATGGAATGATAGATTAGAGAAGAGTAGTAGCAGTGGGGGTTGAAAAAATAAATTGGATTCTGGACAGATTTTGACGATAAAACACACAGAATATGGCAAGAAAGAGAGCAGATCAGAAGAACATTCCGTATTTCGGTCTGAGGTTCAATGTTGTTGTCATTTAATGAGTTTGAAAAACTGTAAGAGTAACAGGGTTGGCAATTAAATATCAGAAGCTCATTTTAGGAAATGTTAGGTTTTAGAAGTAGTAGTTTTAAACAATTCTAGTTAGTCAGCTCATGCAAAGGTACCAAGTGGGCAGTTGATATTCTGTCCTGATATTCAGGGGAGAAGAGTTGCCTAGTGGTATATATTTGGTGGCCTTGAGCGCATAGATTACACTTAGTATCTTGAGGCTGGATGAAATAACCAACAGGGAGAGTATAGTGAGGGAAAATAGATGAGATTTAAGAACTGAGCTGTGGGGAACTCCAATATTTAGACAATACAGTGAAAGATCTGGCAAGTAAGACTGCTAAAGCAGCAACAGCAATAAAAAAGAAACCTGAGAATATTTTGTCAGAAACTAAGTGAAGAAATAGTTTGAAAAAGGAGAGAGATCATTGTGTCTACCACCTACCATTCCACCACGAACAACAGTAGATGTCCTCTAAATACCTAATTTTAATATAGAAACTTTATCTTTCAGTTCTAAGTAATTTCTAAGTCTCTTTTTTTCTTTGACTCATGAGTTATTTAGAAGCATGTTTGTCAGTTTCCAAATATACATGATTTTAAAAATTATTTTTATCTTAATTGTCTAATAATAAAAAACATAGCCTATATTCAGGGCTGACGTTCAGCCAGTATCACATGACAGGATGTATAGTCATCCCTCAGCATCTGAGGAATTGGTTCAGGACCCCCTCAGATACCGAAATCCATGGATGCTCAAATCCCTCATATAATGGCACCATATTTGCATATAACTTACACACATCCTCCCATATACTTTAAATCATCTCTAGATTATTTATATCTAATACAATGTAAATGATTTGAAAGTAATTGTTATACTATGTATTGTAATTGTTTTTTAAAATATTTTCTGTCGGCCGGGCGCGGTGGCTCAAGCCTGTAATCCCGGCACTTTGGGAGGCCGAGACGGGTGGATCACGAGGTCAGGAGATCCAGACCATCCTGGTTAACACGGTGAAACCCCCATCTCTACTAAAAAAAAAAAAAAAAAATACAAAAAAAAAAACAAAAACAAAAAACAAAACTAGCCAGGCGAGGTGGTAGGCGCCTGTAGTCCCAGCTACTCGGGAGGCTGAGGCAGGAGAATGGCATAAACTGGGGAGGCGGAGCTTGCAGTGAGCTGAGATCCGGCCACTGCACTCCAGCCTGGGCGACAGAGCCAGACTCCGTCTCAAAAAAAAAGAAAAAAAAAAAAATTCTGTCTATGGTTGGTTAAATTTGTGGTGGGAAAGCCACAATTATGGAAGAGCTGACTGTATTACTTTATGATTGTTAATCAAGTATTCATCTAACTTGCCAGGCATCTTTTTCAATTTATCAGTCCCATGGTGTAACAGTTGATAAATATTTTGAATATTACTTCTATCTGTATGAAACTGTTCTTTGAACTTTGTTGGGATTTTCTTAGTGGTCTAGTGCATGATTAATTTTTGTAAATGTTCTAGATTTCCTTGAGAAGAACATGTACTTTCTAATAAGCTCCACTGATATTTTATATGTTCATTAGATTAAGCATGTTTATTATGTCCAAATATTCTATAACCATTGATTTTTGTCTCTTTTTAAAATTATTATATATTTATTTGTTTTGGGGATATAGACAGGGTCTCATCATATGGAAAGAGTTATGGTAAAACATCCTACTATTATCAGTTGCTCTCTCTAGTTTTATTAATTTTTATTCCATGTACTATCAGAAATTCATGTGTCTTAAATTGTTAAATCTTTTGTCTCACTAATGCTTTTAAAATTAGTTAGTGGTATTCTCTATATCTAATAATGATGTATTTTTTCTTATAGTCTACTTTTTGTTTTGTATTTACAGAGATACACCCACTTGATTGCTTGTGCCAATAAATACCTTATATAATCATGCAAAAATTCCCTCCGGAAAAAGAAAATGTTAGCCTAGTTTCCGAAATTATTTAGGCAAAAACAATGTTAACCAAAGATAAGACAAAATTGAACATAAATGAAAACAATCAAAAAGGAAAGTCAGTGAAAACTAACTTAAAGTGACTCTTGAGATTGAAATTAGGGGAACATCACACACGGGGCCTATTATGGGGAGGGGGGAGCGGGGAGGGATGGCATTGGGAGTTATACCTGATGTAAATGACGAGTTCATGGGTGCTGACGAGTTGATGGGTGCAGTACACCAACATGGCACAAGTATACATATGTAACAAACCTGCACATTGTGCACATGTACCCTAGAACTTAAAGTATAATAAAAAAGAAAAAAAAAAGAGTATAAAAAAAAGAAATTAGTATACTGACTATTGTTAAAATACACCTCAGGAGACAAACACAATGAACTCTCTGGCTAAAAACAGACATAGTAAAACTACAAAACAGAACCAAATGGTCATGGCAGAGTGAGAGGCTGGTCACATATCCCTGGGCTCACAAATAAAATACATGTCACTACCTGTCACAAGGTTTTTATTCCTATAAGCAGAACCAATTTCTCAAAAACATGTCAAAACAGCTATGGCTGAAAGATTCCCCAGCTGACCTCAGACAGAACACTTGGTGGTGACGGACTGACCACCTGGAACCTGCTAATTAAAAAACATGTAGCTTCCTGCTTCGAGACTACCCAATGCAAGCTTTTCTCCTTACCCTTCTGATACTTTCCCCCGCTTTGCAGTCCTGCCACAACTCTCAAAAGACTAAGGATGAGCCTTACAAACGTTCTTTCCTGATAAACTGCTACAAACCTCCAGCCAGTTTCCTCTGGCTTATAGAGGATATGCAAAAACCTCCTTTGTGCCCAGTAGTTCACCATATGACATGTTGAGCCAAAATCTCCCTAATTTTAATATTGAAATCCCACCGCAAAGTGAAGGGAGAATGTAAGCTACACATGTTTAGCGGTTACACAAGTGCTTAACTTCCTCAAAAATATACATAATTTTTCACAAACTCCTCCACAAATCTCCTGTTTGTGTTTTTTGTTGTTGTTGTTGTTGTTAACACTGTAAAGTAAATATGCTTTAAAAGTTCAGGAAAATAACCATTAAAAATGAATAATTTTGGCTGAGAAATGGAAACTGTAGAAAGGAAATGACACTTTTTTTTTTTTTTTTTTTAAGAACTGAATTGAAACTCTGGCCAAAAAAAAAAAAAAAAAAAAAAATTAACCAAAATTAAGAACTCAGTGAATGATGTTTTAAGATGCATTGTAAACTCCAAAAAAAAGAAATATTGAAGTTTTATTCCTCAGTATTCAGAATGAGATATTAAATGAAAATAGTATCATTTCAAAGGCATTCAAGTTAAAATGTGTTCATTAAAATGGGCCCTGATACATGTTAATGGATTCCTTAAAAAAGAAAGATTTGGACACAAAGACAACCATACATGGAAAACAATGTAAAGCACAGTGAGAAGACAGTCATCTATAAGCCAAGAAATACCTGAGGCTACCTGTTTGTCTAAATACCCAGTTTGTGGCATGACAGTCCCAGAAAAATAATACAACGTTTGTATTTGGTTGGTGCACCAACCTTATATAACTGTGTATTACACAAAACTGAAGAGATAATTACCAACACAGGAGAGAACTCACAGTAATCCATCTGGAATAAAGGAGAGAGGTTCAAAACAATAAAACAAGAGAAGATAAAAGATATAGAGAACATAGTGAGAAGTACTAAAAATAATGTTCAATTATAGCCCTACTAGCAAAAAATATAGAAAATAGGGGAAGTAATATTTGAAGAAATAATGACTAAGCTTTTCAAAAACCAATGAAGGCCAGTAATCCAAAAATTCAAGATGTTTAATGAAACACAAGCAAGATGAATGAAAGTAAAGCTTTAAAAAACTGTAGTAAGACAGCAAAACCCCTAAATCAAAAAATAAAAATAAAAGAATAAAAACCATATCTGTAACAACAAAATAATTTAAAATCTCATAAAAATATTTCTCAATATGTTTTGTAAGAGCCAAGCACATGTAATAAGAAAGGTATTCAATGTCTTAACTGAATGTATCTACTGTCTTAAAAATCAACACTTTCTCCAGAATCTTTACAAAACAATAGTAAATAAAAATCATGTTCTAAAAAAGAAAAACAGGAAATTATGAAGATATCCTTAACTAGAGAATGAGATTCTCAGAAGCATTGTTGGAGATGCATAAAGGAATAAAAATATAAAACTATTAGATATTGGTGATACATGTAAATAGGTGTTTGAATAAATTTAGTCAACAGAATCTATATAATCTGTCTTTCTATATATACATATATGTAATCAGAAAACATAAGAAAAATAGCATGTAAGTCATGAAGTTAAAGTATTCTAATTTATTTGCTTTCTTCTTTTCCAAAAGGAGTATAAAATTCCTATTATCATGATACCTTTATTAGTAGAGAATAAAACTTGTAAGGGTAGCGTAAGACACGTGTGTGTGTGTGTGTGTGTGTATATACACACACATATATATAAAATATGTATTAGAATTCATATATATTATATTATTGATATATACATTAGTATATATTCAATATAAGAATACATACTTAAAATGTTACAAGAATTTATATTAACCACATATTAAAATATTAAAGGTGAATAGTTATCAAAATACAACAAGTAAAGAGAAAATTTAAAAATACCTTGCTAAAGTGAAGAAGAGTAATATATGAGAAGGGAAAACAGATATAGAACTGAATAGCTGAACCAAACAGAAAGACTACAGTAAGATGGTAAATTCAAATATAAATATGTCATTAAATACATTACATGAAAAGGGAATAAGTACATTAAATGTAAATAGAATAAACACAAATTAAAGAACAACAATTACTGCTCATTGTAAAACAATCAGTTTGTTGATAACAAACATTATAACACATATATGCATAAATATATAGAAAATATAGTGAGAAATACTTAAAAAGTTCAATTATAGTCCTACTAAAAGAAAATACATGGAATATGCAGAAATAATATTTGAGGAAATAATGACTTTCCATTTCTTTTAAAATGAACCAATAAAAAGATATACAATAAAAATTATCAAATAATGATAGTAATGTTGTTAATGTCAGGCAAATTAGATGTTGAGACAAAAAAGCATTCATAGGAAAAATTAATGATTTCCTAATAAAATGTTCAATTAACTAATAATATGAAATAATTATATATATATTTATTTATTTTTATTTTTATTTATTTTTATTTTTTGAGACAGAGTCTTGCTCTGTCACCCAGGCTGCAGTACAGTGGTACGATCTTGGCTCACTGCAACCTCCACCTCCTGGGTTCAAACTAAGAATTGTTATTCATACGCACGCAATTCCATGGTCTCAAAGAGTTAAGACAAAAGTTGTAAAATTGAAAGATGAAATCAGTCTAAATCATATTGCAGATTTTATCATAAATCTCTCAGTAACGAATGAAACAATCAAATAAAACTTCAATAAGAATACAAATGTTATAAAAATTAATAAAGCTCACCTAAGGGTCTCCTAACTATGACACTACACCCAAGACTTTCAAATAATGTATTATTTTCAAGAACACATAGATAATTTACAAATATTGGCCACATATTGAGTTATAAATACAGTAACAATACGTCCAGTTTGCCTGAGATACTTTTGGTTCTTTCCTGTTGTTTCAACATTAATTATTATTTCCCCCTTTCACCCTTTAAAGTGTGCTTGTTTGGATATAATTTATATGGGTACTTTAGTCAAAAAACAAGTATCAACAAATTTTGAAGAGTTGAAATCCTATAAGGTAAGATTGCTGACCCCACTGCAAATAAGCTAAAAATCAATACAATTTTATAAAAAGAAATGCCCATAAATTTAGAAATTATAATATAGATGTTAAACTAACCCATTGATGAAATAATGAACCATAATACAAATTGAAAAGTATTTTAAAAATAAGGATAATGAAAAGATATATCAGTTCTTTCTTTGTGCAATTAAATCTATTCTTAGAGAAAAATTAAGGTAGTAAATGTATAATGAAAAGAAAACAAAGCCTTAAAATTGGTAAGCTAAACATATGTGAATTTTATAAAGATGTATCTAGGTAAACTCAAAGAGAGTAGGAGAGAGGAACAAATGGAAATAGAGCATACATTCATAAAAGAGAAACAGGTATAAAATAGAGTGGATAAAATAAACCAAACTGAGCATACACTTTATGACTGTAAACTACTCAATGGTTTATAGTTTGTATAGGGCTGAAATAATATATCCTGGCAAATTTGGCCCAGATTTATCCCTTCAGTTTCAGCTCTTAACACATTCCACCTCACAAAAGTCAACCAGACTGAGCTTTCAATTTCCCCATACACTCTCGTATCTCAGACCCCTTCTTAATACTACTTCCTCTGTTTGGGATAACTTCCCACTTCTAAGTAATTCTTCTGTTGAATAATTCCTACTTGTCCTCTGGAGTAAGTTGAGAGCCCACCATCTCCAAGAAGCTTTCTATAATTCATGAGCTTGAAATAGGCATCTCTCCCATATATCTGCACAACATCATGAACTTTACAATAATGATAATAACACTGTATGGTAGTTTCCTGTGCACTTCTATGTGTCTTCCACCAAACTATTTATTCCAAAAAAAAGTAGAAAGTATGTCTATGTTGAGAAAATGAATAAAAGAATAAAGCTATAAGAGCTACATAAAATAGACAATGCAAGTACAGAAAAAAAGTGTAGAGATTAAAGTGGTTCAAGGAATTCTATACATGGTGACATTAAGTGGAAAGGATTAGAAAATACCCACCAAATTATACTATTTGAATGCTATTGTTAGTTATATTGACTGCTGAGTTTCAGGAAGTTAAATGTGAATAATAAAGTTCACTAAGAAGTGAAGGAGAAATATCAATTATATACTTATTTTTTTGAGAAATTTTGATGAGAAGCAGAAAGTGACTGGATATTAGTGGATAAAATAGTGAGCAAATACATCTAAGCATGACTATTAGTATTTCCGTAAAAGAGACTGGGTGTAAACCTTTTTATGTTTAAACCAGAAAAATAAATTTGAGCTATTCATACACGAATGTTTTATTGATAAAAGAGAGAATGGAGATTATCATTGCACTGATTTTCAAATTGAGTTGTCCAGATTCACTGTAGTTCCTAAAAGTTTATGGAGAGAGAAGATTTAGGTATAAATTAAACCCTAAAACTGACTCCTGGTTCTTTTACTAGCACAAACCTGAAAAAATACAGTTTTATCTGTCTTATTTGTCTATAGTTTCACCATATATAGATAAAGACAAGAATGTTCACATTAAAGAACATAACTTCTGCTGTTATAAAACATTCAGAGATGTGATAAAATGAACACCAAATTCTCCAGATCAGTATAACAAATACATATTCTAGTTACTTCAAGTAGTATATTCAGCTAAACTGTGAGGAACAAAAGTCTTTTGGATCATAAATGTTCACCCCAAACTCTCTGTATTATTGTTAATCACATGAAAAATGAAATATAACTAAAACAATGAGATTGTTATATTTCAACCTGTTAAACATTTTAGGAGTCAAATAACACACATGTGTGATGATACATCTCAATATATTAAAAACGAAAATATTTCAAAATTAAATGTATTAAAGATCTTTCCTTCTTAATATTTAGAGAAGTTTATCATCAGTTTCATGTTATATGGCATTCTATGGTACTTTTGTATCTGAAATAATTTAAAGAATTTCTTATTTTTTGACATCATAATTGTGTTTTTACACTTGTACAAGTTACTTACCATACTTCTCATAGAAATGTAGAGTCTCTATGTCTTCTTCTTCAATATTGAAATACCTTTGTTATTGTCTGTGTGGAAAGATTAAGATGGAAATGACGCTGAGTGATTATCAAGGCTACATTGAGGAAGGTAATATAATTTCCACGTGGTTTCCTCTCTCTCTCCCTCTCTGTCTTTCCCTCTGTAAGAGTCAGGCACCTAGGAAGCTACCTTGCTGGAGATATCACAGAAAGAGGCCACACACAGATAAAGGGGTTGACTGAGGAAACTCAGCTATTCCATTCCTCAACTCTTTGAGACACTGAACCTGAGGTGCCAGACATATGAGCAAACATAAAGATGATTCCAGCCCTAGTCTGTATCTGAAAGTCATGAAGTGAGATACTGAGTAAGAAATGCCTAATGATTTGAATTTCTTTGATTGCTATTGCTATCTAACTCTTCCCACACTGTTTTTGAAACACACACACACAGTTTATGCATTTTGAAATATTTATGGGAAATGTGGTCAAAAATTTATACACATATTTCTCTTCCCATTAACTTTATGGAAGGGAAAGTCAAAAGTGAAAAACATTGTAAAAATATAAATTAACACATGAGTTAAGACTAGGTAGGACTTAAGATTAGATTGAGATAAAGATTGAATTATTTCAAAATAGATTAACTGCCAAATTCCCAGGCTCATGTGATTTGAAGAGAGGTTATATCTTGAAAATCATCCTTATAAAATGCATTGAAACAGACCTCGCTTGCCCTTCAATATGTGTGTTTTCTTTTTTAAAATGATAATTTTTAGAAAAGAATTTGTTCTTACGAAGCCATTACTGTTGTATTTACACTCTACCTTTGTCAAAGGTTGACCATTATTGCAGAAATGTCCAATTCCGTACACAGTCACAGTGGAAGCCTGAGGGAAAAGTGTAGTCCTGGTTTACTAGACACTTAGAGAATATTGGTTTTATTGTTATAGAACATTGAAGAGACATGGAGGACACTAAAACTTTTATACATCCTTACCAGGAGGGTGCTTTTGTAAGCAGGACTCAGAAACCATAAAGAACAAAACCAACAAAAATGAAGGCAGAACAGATTACCTAAAGTTAAATTTAAATCTTCAAAAATAGATCATAAATATATTCAAAATAAAAATTAAAAAAGGGAGAAAACATTTACCACGTGGGGGCGGGGGGGGGAAACAAGAGCTAATATCCCTAAAGTCCAAAGAGCTCCTATAAAATAAAATTTTAAAGATATTCAACTCAACTGATAAATGCATATGAAAATTACAGGATTATTATCTTTCAGAATGATCAACAAAATGTAAAAACACTAATGATATTTCATTTTACTGATTAGAAGATATTTTTAAAAGATTGAGAGGTTTAGTGCTGGGAAAGACAATTGTATTCTTGGTAAGAATTTAACTTGTTATAATCATTTTAGAGAACAATTTGAAAATAGTTATTAAAGTTTAAATAAGACAAATATGCAAACATATGCAAGCAAGCATGCAATAAAGCATAATTTGGAGTAGAAAAATATTGGAAAACAATATTTCAAAATTGGGAAATGGTTGGTTATTATATGAAACATGTGCTTCACACAAAAGATACTACAAGGACAAGCTTCCAACAATCAACACTGTATTCAACAGTATTAGTTGAGCTAAGAGAAAAGAGAAAAAGGAGGTATTATAATTAGAATTTGGCATATGTTTCTCTTTAGATCCTTAATTAAACTCCATAAGGTTGGTGCAATTATTACCAGTTAGGAGCATAATTTTCAATACATAAATTAACAGGCAATGTCATATATCTAGTATGTAAGAAAAGTAGATTTAAAATCAGAAAATCTGACAACTTAGTGGATGATTAGTATATGAGTACTATTAGGAGAAAATTATGAAGTAACTTTTGCCAAGTTGGGTGGTAGGAAAAAGTGTGTGTGGATGTTTGACTATATGATTTGTGGTAGGGATAAGTGGAAGTCAGTATTTTAAATAGAGAGAGAGTGTGTGTGCTTCATAAATGGTTAGAACATGGGTGATGCTTTTTACTTAAAAGTAGTTTCAGGGTTAACAGAACAACATAAAAATGTTTTAAAATTTTGTCACATCACTTGTTTTCAGAATGATTCTATTTGGTGTCTCTGTGTTTTTTAGGATTATGGAACCAGAAAGAATAGCACATTGTGAGTCTGATAATATGTTTAATATGAACTTAGATATGATAACATAATGCAGACATTTTCCATACATATTTTAAGATTTCTAAAAGTTAACATGAAAATATCTTGAATTATTAGTGTAATTCTCAGTCTAAAAACATTTTTGGCATTTAGATTTATCATACTGACCAAAAATATCACCATTTATGTACAACATCAGTTTTATATCAATGACTACAATATAAAGTCTACATAATGTTTAGTTTTGTATAAAAAATGAAATAATATTACTATTACATGGTTTTAATTGATTTTATTCTGCTTACAATCTATTCTAAAATGAAATAAGATACTTCTCAAAAGCCTCTCTGATATATATATTCAATGTCTAGCATGGCGATGGTTTGAAACTTGGGTTTTGTTTTCTAAACATTAAATTTGATCTACATTTTCGCAGAGGATAAGCTGTATCAATTAGTGATTATACTCTAGTGTAAGATGGAATTTGCTAAAGTTAGAAGAAGGTTGAGAGATGGTGACATCTCAAAGAATTCAGAGTATTATACATATTAAGAGACAAGTAACAAATATTATAAAAGGTTTGGAAAATAGACCCTAATGTAAAAAGTTCAATGACATTAAGCCTAGTAAAAGAAAATAAAAATTTATAAATATAGAAAAATATTTTTTAAAAACTGTTTAAGCATTTGAGAAAAAAATTTACTCTCTGAAGCTGAATTAATAAATAATAGGATTACTAAGCATTTTTTTCTGGGATGGCTTACATGTGACTAGGACTATGCTAACTGTCATAAAATTCTCACATGGTTCATGGAAAGAAAACTTAAAGCTTATTAAATATATTCCACCTACATTGTAAGTGAAGATATGCCAAATCAGGTTACTTTCCATGATCGTACATTAAATTATGGTAACAAAAGTAGAGCCCAGTTCTCTTGGATCTCAGTTTTGTCCTACCGCATATGCTATGATTTACTTTGTGTTTCTTCCTACTTCAGATTAAGTGCCATTTTTTACTAAAAGTGATGAAAAAGCACCTACACTCAATTCAAGTGAACACAGAAATATCTGAACAGAAAAATCAAGAACTGAGGCTGATGGAAATGGTGCATGGTAGTGTTATCAGATCCTAAAGGTATTTAGGATTTAGCATTTGGCTTTCAGCAAGTTAAAAAATATTTTAGCTGTATCTTTATGAAAAAATAGAAAGATGAATTGAAAAATGCTCAGACACAGATAATATGCCTCTCATATTATCTAACAGAGTACAAAATCTTAGTGACAAGATCCATTCTGTTCTCCTATAAAAATTACTGGCTTTGGCCAGAATAATAGAAGATACTTGACACTAGTGTCTTAATGCTAAATTGAAAGAACTACCCAGTTGTTTTAATTTTGTGATAATGAACTCTAAAGAATGTCTTCTTCCTCTAGTACACATATGGTAGATTGTATCTCAGAATGCTTTTCTGTCTAAATATGCAGAATAAATACTAAATAATGTCACTATTATTATGCAAAAGCAGCATGATGTGAAGATTGAGGTACATGAAATACAGCAACATGGTACTTAGAAAAGCTTTTACTGAGCCAACTTTCATTCCCACAAAATGAAAACAAAATCAATTCTGCTTAAGATAACATAAGTGAGGCTATAATTGAGGCAATCTTTACAATACAGCTTGTGTAGTGACAAGAGGAAATGCAAGCCATTTTTATTTTGTTGGAAAATGGCTCAAAGGCAAAGAGATTCTAGCCCTTGGAGACTCGCAATAACCTATAATGAGGGCAACAGCCATCATACAAGAAATATAACAGATGGCAGCATGGTTGCCTCACTCAGACACAGGTTACAAAACAGATGAATATAGGATTTTAATAGTTAGAATATATGAAGGAGATGGCTCTTAGACCAGGCAGTAAAACTAAAAGACATATAGCACCAACAATATCAAAACTATTATAAATATTTTTCAATATATATTACTCTACATGTGATTTGAGTTTCTTATCAATTTGATCCAAAACCATCACTAGAGTTTAAAGTCTTTGAAGAAAGAAAACACATTTTGACCAATGTTATAAAAATAAAAGTTACATAGTGTGTATTCAAAGTATATAAATATAAATATATAAATATATTTGAAATGAATTAAAATGTAGCAGAAAATATCAGATAGAAATAAATTTCCCATTGTATCAAACTGCAAAAAAGCTTGGAAAGACCTATATCTATAACTGACAAAAAAATGTAAAACAGGATGAAAATAAAAACATCTCTTTAGTTTCATTGTTAAGTAAATGCAGCCGCTAAGACATGGAGTGAGGGAAGAAAGCAAGATCCAAGAAATGACAGAAACTCATTTATGTGAGATTCACATTAACTGTCACTTTTCCGCTGGGGCATTTCCCATTACCTGTCTGAGGCCATTGAAGTTTAGCTGAAATTGTGGTCCAGAGTTGTTGGCAGTCTTGCTGGCATGGAAGGCAAAAATTAAAATGTATAAGTACTAAGAAGACAGAACTTGGACAAAATGCTTGACTAACTGGATTACTGGAGGAGTGAACTGGACATTCTGCCCAGGTTTGTCCTCAATGTTATTTGGTGAATCTTGAGATGCTCGGGTCAAAAAGGGAAGAAGCTTAGTAGAAACCTGCTGTTAAAAGGTTAAACAAGAAGCCTAAGCTTTTGTTCATCTCACAGACCCAGGAACACACACACACACACACACACACACACACACACACACACACACACAAATGTACCTTAGAATGTTACAAGAAAGAGAAAACACTTCACTTTACAATTAAAACCAGAGAAAGAAAAAAACCTTAAACTACTTGCAAACTAGAACAAACCCTCTGAAAATTAAGCTTCAGATCACCTTCATTACTCTTTTAATAAGTTAATCTGTCTTCCAGAGAAATTAAATTTTCTCTGGAAGAAGGAAATACGATCTTCAGATCCTGAAAGTTTTCACACACAATGTATAACATTCAACCAGAAATTACCATGCATAAAATAATAGCACTGTTTTGGTTATCAACTATTACATAGCAGGTAATCTAAACATTTGGTGGCTTTTCCATCTAAAACAACAACAATTTTTTTTTTTTTTTTAATCCAGAATGTTTCTGTGCATCAGCAACTGGGGTAGGGATTGGCCGGGCTTTTCTGGCAAAAGGCCTTTTACATAGTTGTGGTCAGACTGTTGAGGAAGCCTCTAGTGTGGGCTGCAGCAGCTGGGGAATAGCTGAGTATCTCCCTCTCCACGTAAACTCAGAGAAGAACTTGGCCTAGAGTGGCACGAGAGGGGCTTAGGATGCAAAATTTAAGAAGGCATTCCCGCTGAGGGTCATGAAAGTGCAGGTGTGGCACTTCCAAGGCCCTGAGAGAGAGTGTACAGTATAAAACTCAAAAGCACATTCCTTTTTTTTTCTTTATATAAAAAGCCTTCACTTGCAAGACTTTAACAGTGAATATTTTCTTAATTGTTTGTATTTTGCTCTAGGCATCTCTTTTGCCTCTTGTCCCGTGTCCAAACTCTGACTTAGAGCTCACAATGTATTATAGTTCTATGTGACTTAATTTGGCATTCTTGGGAGTATGGTGGTCTTAGGATACATGACATAATCTATGGTGATCAAAGGCTTCAAGATAAGTTATTATTCTGAGGAATCCAGGTGGAAACTCTATCGCCATTTCTAACATAGGTTCGACTTCTATATAGTGTCATTTCCACTGTATTTTATTGAATATAAGTGAGTCACTAAGGTGTGATAGTTCCAATGGGAGATATATCACCACTTGATGAGAATAGTATCAAAAAATCTGGAGATTGTCTTAAAATATACTGTCTGGATCATTAACAAAATCCATACTAAAAATGAAACAGACCTAAAAGTAGTCCAGAGTTTAAAATAATTAGACATAAACTTTGGAAGGATTAAAATAATTATTTTTAAGGAAGTCAATAAAAAGACGGAGAATTTCACTAGTAAATTGTAATCTACAAAGAAAATCAAGAATCAAGAACAGAAAATGCAGTAACTCAAACTAAGAACTCATTTTTGAGTTTAACTGCAGATCATTAACATTGGAATAGAAGATTATTGATCGAAACTGAAAGAGAGAAAAAAGTATTTGGAATAAGAAATAAAATAAACATAAGAGACAGTGCCAATAGATGTGAAATCCATGTAATTAGAATAACAGAAGGAAAGGAGAAAGGAAATGGGTCAGAAGCAATATTTAAGAGCTACTGACTAAAAATTTTTTAAAACCTATGAAAGACATCAAACCTGAGATCCAAAATTATCAATGAGCTCAAAGGAAGACATACATCAAGAAAACCACACCAATAAGTATTCTGTTAAATTGCTGAAAAAGAAAGATAAAAAGAAAAATCTGTAAAGCAATTGAAGGAAAAACATCATGTCACCTTTAGGGTAGCAACAATAGGACTGACAAATGACTTCCTATCAATAATTATGGGCATCAGAAGACAACAATTTGACATTATCAAAACACTAGATGAAATTAGATTTTTATATTCAGCAGAAATAATCTTTCCTTATAAATATAAATAACATTTCCTTACCCTGGTGTAACGTGTCTACCAAAAACCTGCAGTTAACCTCATAACTAACAGTGAAATATTGAAAGTTCTTGTTCTATATTGAAAAATCAGTCAGACGATCTACTTTCACTATTTCTATTAAACGTATACTAGAGTGCCTAACCTGGACAATAGACATTTGTTTATATGTATATTTGTGTGTGTGTGTGTGTGTTTGTAAATATGTAAAACATGTAAGTTCATGTGTATGTGTGTCTACACAGTACTACATACAATTTGAATATGGCAACATTGTTTAAATAGAAAGTAATACATATTGTATAAATTAATATTATTATTAAGTAAATTAACCAAATCTGTTGGATTTAGTGTCAATATAAAACTCAAATCTGTATATAATCGCAACAAAAAATAGCACATTTAATATATACACAATCTAAGAAAAAGTTTAGCAAACATTCCACTCAATATGTCAATTTTTGGGGGAGCATGGGGACAGTCTCTCTCTGTTGCCTTGGCTGGAGTACCATGGTGCAATCATGGCTCACTGCAGCCTTGACCGCCAGGGTTCAAGCAATCTTCCTGCCTTAGCCTCCTGAGTAGCTGGGACTAAAGGAATGCACCACCATGCTCAGCTAATTTTTGTATTTTTTGTAGAGACAGGGACTTGCTATGTTGCCCAGGCTGATGTCAAACTCCTGGGCTTAAGCAATTCTCCAGCCTCGGCCTCTCAAAATGGTGGGATAACAGATGTGAATCGCAGTGTGTGGTCAAAATATGTCAAAATATTAAAATTATTTTAAAAATTAAAGACGGCTTTAATGATTATAAAATTAGCCATTTATGATTGTTAGGCTTAACATATTGAAAGTTTAATTTTTCCCAAAGTATAGTTTCAAGAAAATTGCACAAAAAAGAAATCCTGCATGTTTTTGGTGGCTATTTACAAGTTGATCTAAAATATACATGGAAATTCAAAGCGTTCAGAACATCCAGCACAGTCTTCAAGAAGTAGAACACCATGAAGGATTTACCATTTTAGATAACATAACTTACTACAAAGCTATAGTAATTTAAACTATATAGTAATATTTCAATAATAGATACATGAATGAAATATAAATGAGTCTCAGAACAAATATTTATGTATTTTTTCACCTGCTTAACAACAAAGAATATTGTGGTAAGAGTAATTACAAGACTATTATATTGATACATGGTGCTGAGTGAACTGATACCCATATGCAGACAATAACCTTGCCTTTAATCTGTTATATAATATCAATTTCAAATAGATTTTAAATGTAAATGTAAATGTCCAAGCCACAGTGTTTCTAATATATTGCACTGAAGAATATCCTCCTGATCTTAGGATTTGTACAAATTTCCTAATTATAATTCAAAGAGCAGTAACCACAAGAGGTTGATAAATTAGATTTAACAAGAAAAGGCATAGCATTACTTTGGATGACTATTCACCAATAAAAATAAGTGAACTACTAATCAAATAGTAATAAGGAGATGAAGCTGAAACCCATTCAACTGAGAGACAGACTTCACGCACAAAAGAATACACACAGTATGATTCCATATGAAACTCTAAAAACGACGAAGCAATCTTTAGTGACAAAAAGCAGTCCAGTAGTTTTTCAAGGTCAGACATGTGTACAGTTGTCTGGGAAGTGCTGTAAAGAAAGTTGAGGTTAATATAAATATTATGTGTATTATTTTTCTAGTGGTTACACAGGTATATGGATTTTTCAGATCTCATCAAAATATATGCTTAATGCAGTGCATTTTGTTAAATGTAAAGTATATCTCAGTAAAGCTGATTTTTAAATGTATGTAAATATATATATCTAAATTATATATATGTATAAATATATAAAGAATTAAGTAAAATAATTTTTGAAAATAAGGCTTAAATGGTAATGCTTCAATTTCAGCTTATTTAAAATCTTTCTGCTTTGCTACAAAGGCAGTCTACTTAATACACTATTAGTTTGTATCTTTTAATCCCCAGTTGTTCTAAATGCAAAAAAAAAAAAAAAAAAAAAAAGGAAGAAAAGGAATAAGGCTAAGATTTCTATCAGTTTAAGCCAATAATGGCAAAATATCAACTGAGAGAAAACAATGCAGTTGTAATAAATATACTGCAGATAAAAACCTGAAGGGAAGGAATGATGTGTAGTGCAGATAGCAGCCATCTGGATTGTTTGTTTTTTGAGCCTTTCAACAACAAAGAAATGCTCATATCCCAAAGAGAGCTACAAATCAAGATGGATTGACAGCTTTCTTTTTTAAAGTGGCAAATGTTCAAAGGCGCTCCTGTGAGGGCACAGTAAACAAGCAACATCATCAGACCATGATTCGATTTAACTTGGTGCTGCTATGCAGAAAAAAGTGAGCAAATCCACATAATTCCAACTCACTTATTGAAATATTTTTAGCAGGACCCCTTCTTCTATCAAACAATTTGGTATTAACTCACACAATGGTATCTGGCTAGTGTCAACCAACAGTAAGAAAATTTAGGCCGGGCGCGGTGGCTCAAGCCTGTAATCCCAGCACTTTGGGAGGCCGAGATGGGCGGATCACGAGGTCAGGAGATCGAGATCATCCTGGCTAATATGGTGAAACCCCGTCTCTACTGAAAAATACAAAAAACTAGCCGGGCGAGGTGGTGGGCGCCTGTAGTCCCAGCTACTCGGGAGGCTGAGGCAGGAGAATGGCGTAAACCCGGGAGGCGGAGCGGAGCTTGCAGTGAGCTGAGATCCGGCCACTGCACTCCAGCCTGGGCGACAAAGCGAGACTCCGTCTCAAAAAAAAAAAAAAAAAAAGAAAATTTCAATAAAATATTATTCTCCCGAATATCAAACGCCTATTCCAAATAATACTTAATGCCAAATATTTTCTTAATATTGGATTTTGTTTCAAATCTTTCAGATTAAATTCTTGCCTTCATTTGACATAAGAGATACAGCTTGTTTTCTGTAACCAAACCCCAATTGATAAAGTAGATGAGAAGTCCACAGTGTGCATACTAAAATACCTTTTTGAATTTTGCAGTGTGTGTATCATGTATGAAATGTATGTGAAGTCTCGGGGGAATGAAAGAGAATTCTAGGCAGGTAAAGCAATAAGAATGGCCACAATTTGAAGCAAAAGTGTATTGGGGAAGGTTTTCTGTCTTGTATCATCTATTCTCTTACTTTATTCAAGTCAACAATGCCATTGCAAGACTGAAAAGGGGAGATATTAATGTATATTAAAATAGAGAGTTTTGATTCACTCTTTGATATAGTTTGAACGTATGTCCCCATCAAATCTCTTCTTGAATTATAATCCCCAGTGTTGGGAGTGGGGCCTTGTAGGAGATGTTTGGCTAATGGGGTCAGATCCTCTGTGGCCTGATGCTGTCCTCAAAATAGTGAGTGAGTTCTCAACAGATCTGGTTGTTCGTTACACCTCTATACTCACTGTCTCTCTCCTGCTTCCATTCTCCCATGCGAGACACCTGTTCCCCCTTCATCTTTCACCATAATTATTAGCTCTCTGAGGCCTCCCAAAAACAGATGCCAGCATTCTGCTTCCTGTACAGGCTACAGAACCGTGAGTCAAAACGTCTTTTCTTATATATTACCCAGTCTCAGGTATTTCTTTATAACAATGCAAGAACAGCCTCATGCATCCAGAGAAATAAAAAATGTGTCTCATTCAGTTAATGGAATTTAAAGGAAACAGAGATCCTCTGTTGAGTAGAGGACGTACCATTTCTGATCTTTCCTTGTCAACCCAAAAGACTTCTATGTCTACTACAGCTCTAATAATACATTAGGAATAAGAATAATAAGCATTCTCTGGGCAATCTTCCTGCAGAGGATCAGCCTTAAATAATTTTTCTCCCAGTCTACCCTGATGCAAAATCATAGCTTCTAAACATCATGCAACAGTATTCAAGGACTGTGAGGCTAGTCACTGACATTTTTACTGAAGACAAGTTGAAGATGAGTAGACATGACAAAAAAAAGTCTTCGAAAGAATGGCCCAGAGAATCACATTATCCAATCCGGTATGTGCAAAAAGGCTATATCTGCAGCTGAATTGTGAGCTCAAGAGAAAGCTGACCAGAGCCTACAGTGCTGCTTCCACACCTCTTCCTCTGCCTGAAGAAAGTATATCAGTCCTGGAGAGTGGAACAGACACTGACTTGACTTGCTCACACTTATTACAGAATTCGTTGATGACAGTTATTTCCATTGGCAGCAATTGTGTAACCACATTCTTTTTGAGCCTGACACTTACAAAATTTGAGAGCCCTTTGAGGAAATAATATTTATAATATATATTAGATACAATGGCCTCTTGGAGGTAAAGCCAAAGCTCAAACTACCTTACCATCTCAATAAATCTATTTCTGAGAACCAGGTCCTGGATTCTGTAACTATGTGGAATTTTCAGGTTTGGCTGCATCAGGAACAGAACAGCAAATTAGAAAACACTGAAATGGGTCCCTGTCACCCCACAGGCATGTCCAGTACAAGATGGCAAGTCAGTGTTATAATAGATTCATGATGAATGCCATTGCCTGAAGGAGACACTTCAAGGAATTCAAGGCAGCCTGGCAGTTTTCCCGGAAGGTTTTAGGACATAAACTACAACACACATCTTTACTATCTCACATTGTATGCTTCATATATGCCCTTTCTGATAGCAAGAGTTTTCCATGAAAAGTATTCATTCCATATGACTATATCCACTAAGACCACCCCAGTGAACACTGACAAGTCATCCAGGCACCAAAACACTCTTCTATTCCCGTGCTCCTCTGGCAGTTGAGTGCATGCATCCGCACCTTCACTAAAGAGTAAACAGCTAGCAGAATGTCCATATGGCAAGAAATATTGATCCAGAAATTCGATATGGCATTGCAAAGGTAAAGGAAATAGATGTGGTCCTATTCAGTTTGCCCTTTTTAACCAGTCTGGAGTTAAACATGTGCCCCTGCTGGCATCAACTTGACGCTGAGAACAGAAGCAAATGGCCCAGCAGCTCCCACTGTAGACCTGCTGGAGTAGCATTATTGATAAAAAGTAATGCAAATGGAATAGTATCAGTAGGTGTTTATGTCCTACGTTTTCAATTGCCTTCTAGAGTGGTACAGATGTTCAACTCCAGGCATGGGTTTCGAGCTACAGGAGTTTTTAGCACTAGGACTAGAAAGGTACTGATACAACCTCTTATAGGATCCAGGTCCAGGATATAGTAACAATATGACATCACAGAACCTGCCAGCTCTGTGTTTATAGTTCAAGGGAGCCACTAGTCCTGCATCTGAAATCATCAGAAGATCTGGGCTCGAGCATTCCAGTTGCAGTTGCATTATATTGGAAACGACTCTCAGGGTTTGCTGCATGAGACTTCATGGTTGTGAAAGGACAAACCTCTCCCCTAGGGCAATCAGGGAGTGAACTCCAAGCTTTATGTTTGGTTACTACTGATTGCTTTAACCACTCTGCTGTAGTTGATTTATGGGGGCATTTCATTGGGTGACCAATCTGCAAGGAATCAAATTTGGATGTGTTATCACTTAACTTTCACACTCACAGCTGGTATGGCAACATCACACATTCTTCAAGTAATGCAAATTGATTTTTAAAGTCAGGATCTTTTCCTAGTATCATAGTACAGTGACAATTTTGATTATATATTAAAATATTATATATCATACCTAAATATAAAATAAAGTTGAATCGATTTTATGTAATAAGTTTAATTTTTATATTTGGTAGGCACTAAAATTAATGCTGCAAAGTCTTATATACAAAATATATTTAACAGCAGATTACATTTTTCTCTCATCCAAAGAAGAAGAAAATCATGGCACTAACAATAGGAAGTGATATCAGCTGAGTCTGGGCTTCCAGGATCTGAGGACAGCAGTCGTGTATGAGGAGTAGAAGATACAGACTCTGATTTCCAGGGAAGGGAATTGAGGAAGCAATAAGAAATCTGAAATTTGAAGTCAGTGGGCACATAGAGAGGCTAAGCCCTAAGTGAAGTGAAGTGTTTGCAATAAGCAACAGCCAATAGGCAAAACAATAAAACGGAGTTTGCCAAATTAAATCTAGAATGAGTGCCAGAGCTTAGAAGGGGTGCCGGTCTTTTATGAGATGTCTGTAGAAGAACCTGTAGGCTGAGAAAGAGCCATAAAGAGCATCCCTAGCTTAGAATGGAATCATCTAAGGCAGTGATTTTAACCTATTGCAATCACCGATCCCTTCAGTAATCCAAAGAAAACTATGAGCCATTCTCAACCTGTTCCACACTGAAAATGCACATAGACTTCAACAATGAGTTATTGTAAAATTAATTATTGCCTTTCCTTTTTGCTTCACTCCATTTATCAGAAAAGAAACAGCATGAACGAGATTGTAAATATTTTCTCTCACTTGAGGGAATTTTGTTTTGTTTTTTTGAGCTCAGGGTTTCCAACCATTCCAGTCTTTAAAGTGGAATGGAGTTAAGTTGTCTCAGAAGAGGAGAAGAGGGAAGATTCTGTACTTTGAATTAAGAGATGACTCTGACAAACACATGGAAAGGGTTAGGGTTTCAGAGACTCAGAATACAGTTGATTATTTTCCCAGTACCGATGAATAAGACTTGAGATGTCAGGTCGACTGATGAGGGCAGCTGCAGGTATACTTGGCACCAGAAATCAAAGAAGCTTATTGACAGTAAGTGATTCTAAAATATGGCGTAAAGGAGGAGCTGTCCACATAGTCTTGGAAATTAGTATTTCATCAGTGACCATAAGAAAACTGATCAGAGGTCTTTAACAATTTTTCATAAATTCCATCATGTGCAAGTTTTGCACAATAAGAAAGGAGAGGGGGTTATAATGGATATGGGGGATTGAGGTGCAGCAAAAATCCCAACTTTCTTTGAATATTTGTTCATTCCTGTACCACATACTGGAAAGGCTAAACATTAACATTGTCTTGACCTCAGTGATTTCAGAATGTGGTTCAGACTCGTACTAAATCAGACGCATTGTAAGATGAGGAGAAACTGAGGAAGAAGTAGTACTCCCAGAGCTTCTGTTACCTGTCACATAACCCTACTCTTACAGACATTTACTCATTCAACTACTGTGTTAGCAGATACTTATTGCAATGCATCTACTTTTCTGATGTGTAAGATAATGGTTTTGTGGCTTGACGTAGTGAGAAGCTTCCTGAATGTGAAGGATTCCTGATGAGCAACAGGGTATGGCTCTAAAGCCATGGAGCAGCAGTTTCTCAATTTGAAGACGGTAACTACTTTGATAGACCACCCAGGGAATCAAATTAAAAATTTCTCCCAGCGTCTATATCTGTAACCCTATCAGTCATTCCAGAAACATCAATATCTTGGAACAAATCCCTTTCTAAGGATTCTATTTTCTGCAGTGTAACTGGAACCACTGTGACGAACAATCACCAGATGACTGAAATTAGATGGTTCATCAACTGGGCTGTTAGGACTAAATCCATATTTGTGGAATTTTTTTAAATTGTGTCATGTCTTGAAACCAAGTGTAGTGTACTAGTAGTTCATGTTCATCATGTAATTGTCCAACAAAACTTTACACACTATGTCAAAAAATTTACAGAGTTCTATCAAGTTTTGTCCAAGGAATCACATGCCAAAAGGAGGAATCCAGTGCAAGAAAGCATGAAGAAAACAGTATAAGAAGTTTTATGTTAGATGTTGTCCATGGATAGCTATCGTAGGGAAGAGTTCATACACAAACACATGATAAAACAAACAAAAGCTTAACCAAATATGAGAAAGATAAACTTTTTTTTTCTTGCAGTCACAGCCTCAGAGGAGAAGGTAAGAACACATTTGGGTGAGTGGGCATATGCATCTAGATATTAGAGCTGAAAAATTAAAAATAAATAAACCCACTTAAACCGAACAGCTTAGTTTTCTGATTTGATGTGGAAGTTTGCCTCTCTCCAATTTTAGACTTAATGCAGTTACTTGAGAGACTTCTCAGCTCTACAGCCACAATTCACCAGAGTGTCCCAGCTGTCACAAATCTTGACTAAAAATAATGTGTAAGAATGTAAGGAAGTATGGTCAAAGGAAAGGAAAGAAGTAAGAAGAAAAAGAAAATCATACTTCTCTGATTCCTTATGCTGGAATATGTAGTAGCCTGTTATTTTTCAGGTAATTTCCTGAATCTTAAAAAATAAGAAAATTAAAAAGTAAGAAAACAAATAACAAACAAATGAAAACCTAGTATCAGAAAGGGAAAAGTCAAGGATTGAGAGAAAAAGAGAACGGAGAAGTGTAATAGTGTTTTCTTCAATCCCAGGGATCTTGAACATTCGTAGAATATTGCTCAAGATTTGCATTTATTGCCCACTTTTGACTTGATTCAGAAGTATTGTCTAATCCACTATCTCATTCCTTTTCTCCCAACAATATTTGGGAAAAGTCTCATTTATCAAAATGCTTTTCAGTCTTGTCCATAGCTCTTTAAACACAATCCCATAAGGCCTTAGTCCAAGACAGCCTAAACCAAAATGCGTCGCTCTTTGAACCTTTCCCAGAGATCTCAGCCCATCCTCCCACCACCTTTTACCTAGTGCCCAGCTGATCGTGCATTTGCAAAACTTGGGTTTCTCTGGACTTAGCTTCAAATACTTCAAACACTGAGTCCTGACCTCAGTTCTACCCTCGACTCTCTGGTCTCTGCAGACATTTTGTGTTTCAGCTGTTTGAACCTTGGGTTGCTCTTCTAGATTTACGCTGTCTGACTCATGAGGGCTTTTTAAAATGATCCATAGACATAGAAATCTCCTTGGTTCTTTAATTCCAGATAACTTTGTTGGAGTGTTAAAATAGTTATGTCTTTTATGTACATAGTCTTCAAACAAATCAATGTGTTTCTATTTTATATACCTCAAAGACGTAATAGTTTGAAAAGCATAGGTCACTGATGGGTTGGCATATTTTTTCATTTTTTACAAAACACGGTGGTGACTTTCAATGTCAATTTTCCTTATATCTCATGGCAAATTTACCATCTTCTTTGGTAGCAAGATATAAACATATGAACATAACAGAAGGTCAATGGCCAGCATAGGACTTGGAAGAAGGATCACTCACTTTGGAAGCTTATAAAATAATGTCAATAAGAAATATAGCACCATTATTTTAAATTAAATTTGCACTATTTTTCAAAGTTATTGCCCTCAAAACTGTAGTCTTGTTTGCTTTGTATTGCTCTAGACTGAATAATCATATTCTTGTACAAATGACAGAAATACTTTTAAAAAATTTAACCGCACTTAAATGTTTTCATGGTGATATAAATCTCACATACCTCCATGTTTTAGTTCCATTCAATAAAGTTGTAATAACCCAAAATTTACATAGGCATATTTTATTATTTACCTCTCTTTGGGATCCTGGAAAAGCACATTCCTTTTCAGAATAAAAATTCATTCTTCATTTTTGCAAGAATATTGGTTATTATTTGCAAAATTAAAATATCCATAAAAGTAAGCATCCTGAACTTTAACGTCTGATTTGTTCCATTTGTGTTCAGGATGTCTTGGTAGAAACAAGATGCCATTTCAAACTAGATCCTCCTAATTGTGCTAAATTCATTATTTTATGAATGAAAAACCACATTAAAAAATTCTTGAAAGAATTATCGACCCAAATAGCCTATAAACTGCTCAAAAGAAAATATTTTTTCTTACAACATAGTTTTCTTTATTCTCCCTGAAAAAGCCTGTTAACTGATCTTTTGTCTTTTCTTTCAAAGATTCATGTGACATATAATGTTTATTATTATCAACAAAAACCATTATTAAGTTTTGAGATATTATCCCAAGGTAATAAACTATAGCTTTCCTCATTTTCTTAAAACTAGTGACATAATACAGTGGGAATTTAATGGGTTTGGAATTTGGCAGACCGGCAAATGTGAATTTAATCCTATTTCACTATGCATTCTGTATCTAGAAAGATAACTGTAGTAAACTGTTTCCTCATCTGTAAAATGTGCACAATAATAACCAATAAGTAGATTGTGATGGGGGTAAAATAAGGCAGCATAGGAGAAAGCAACCAACAATTTTTGCTCATAGTGGATGTGCAATGATTCGTAATTTATATTCTTTTCATTAGTCATGCATTTTGTATACTTGTCTTTTCCCTCAACAATGTTCTCTCTCTCAATCTCTCTGTATCTTTCTGTTTCTGTCCCTCTCCCTTGTCCCTCACTGTCGAATCCTCTCCTACCCACAGACACAAGTACACACACACACAGCATCAAAAATGAAAAACTTTTAAAGATACAGAAGGCATACACAATCATGTTAATGGACTTAGTCCAATCCAATTCTCTCATTTCAGTATCCATATAAATGCATGTACAGATAGCTAGACAAATTTACTTGATTGTGAACGACATGAGATCATAAGCATAATGCTTGTAATTTAATCCAGTCACGCTACTGTCTGACCAAAATTATACTGAACTTTTTCCAAGAGACACACAGCTTTAAACCAGCCATCATTTTGCTTGAAAAAGCTGCCTGTGCTACCCTATGTGTCTGTGTGGTTGCAATCATACAGAGACGTTATCCATTTATATAATTGAGGATACAAATGGATAGAAATTTGTTTAAAATATGAATTCATTTATAGTTAGCATAACACACACACACACACATACACACACGGTTTCTTTTCTTTTCTTTTCTTTTTTTTTTTGAGACTGAGTCACCCGCTGTCACCCAACCTGGAGTGCCGTGGCCTGATCTCGGCTCACTGCAAGCGCCATTCTCCTGCCTCAGCCTCCCCAGTAGCTGGGATTACAGGCGCCTACCTCCACGCCCGGCTAATTTTTTTGTATTTTTAGTAGAGACGGGGTTTCACCATGTTAGCCAGGATGGTCTCGGTCTCCTGACCTCGTGATCCACCCACCTCGGCCTCTCAAAGTGCTGGGATTACAGCAGGCGATATGTAATCCCAAATACATATCGTCCTCCCAAAGTGGACGATATGTCCTCCCAAAGTGCTGGGATTACTGGGATATGAGCCACCGCGCCCGGCCACACGTTTTCTTTATCAACCTTAAAAAACCCTCATTGTGTCACTTCAAGGTTGCCCAGACGGAAGCAGATCTCTCTCTTCTCTCTTAATGAATGCCAAATCATTCATTTATCATTTAGGTTCCTCCCTATCAGCCTTGAAGAATAACATATATAAATCTAAAGTGAAGAAAAAAAATTAAATAAGTGATAATAAAAACTATGGCTAATTTCATGCTTCATATATTTAAATAAAAATGGTATGCCTTATGCATAAACAACAACTCCTTGGAAGCAGGCAGTTGATTCAGCAGGTAATAGTCCATTTCAATAAGAATGTTATTTTCTCTGGGGATTTGTATGACTCTGTGACTCTGTGAGATGCTGGTAGCCATGATTGACGTACTACAAATTATGTGGAATTGGGCAAGTGCCATCATACAAAATAACCCACAGTTTCAAGTGCTGAATATAAGTCATTCGAGCAGTATCTATCTTAAAAATGTTGACTCTATCTATAACATACATTTTGGGGTATCATGTTTATGGGGATTGGGGTCATATACTGAGGAATAATATTGGGAGAACAAAAACTCACTGGTGGTCTCTTTCTCTAACTAGCCACATCATTTAGCAGTAAGTTTTTGTTCTCCCAATATTATTCCTCAGTATATGACCCCGATCCCCATAAACATGTTCCGGAGTACTGTACTTGTGCATATTTGAAGTTCAAATTTCAGGTCACTTTCACAATCACTAAGGAGGGCAGAGTACTCTTAGCCAAAAGTCTGCCCTAGTTGAAGTATTGAATTAAAACTGAAGTTTCTGAGTAGAGTTAGCTACAGTATTAAGTAATAGCTACCAGATCCAGTTGGAAACTAAGAGTATAGAAGTGGGATAGGATATATTCTTAGGTCAGTATTGATGTTAAGCATTGAACACCAGCATTGGCAGAGGTTCTGATACTTGTAATTTTTTTTCTGCATAGAATATTCACCTAAATGGATTGAAAATTATTTTCAACAAAACCTCATAAGTATTTTTTTCTATATATTCAAATTGTCCTTCCTACATCCTCAGGAATACTTGAACTAGTTGCTGCTGGAACTGTTATTTTTTCTCCTTTCATCAGTGACAAACAGCCTTAGTATCAAATGATAGGCCTCACACTTTTCTTTCTCTTTCTTTTTGTTTCTCAGGTATAAGGCAAGAAGGACAAGCACTAATTCTGCCTTTGTTCTAGTTCTTTCATAATTGTGCTTTTGATAAACTTTATCTGCTGCATAAAAAGATATAAGGGAAACTTGATTAGTACACTTAAATTCTATGCTTATGTGGAGATCTTGATACAGACATCTAATGCACTGTTCTCTCTGTAATCTATTCATCTCTGGCCTTAAATAAAAGTCTCTCAGCCTAATAAATCTGTCTACGGTCTATCCAACATTGTCGAGATTAATGCCGAGACTATCAATTGACATGTCAAAGCACCTCTTCCTTTGAGGAGGATTACACCATGATTTGCTTGAATCTCATCAAAGTCATACTACATATTGTATTTTATAAAACATATATAGATGCTCAAATAAGTCCTCAAATGTATATTCATTATATTCTTTCCAGATTGAATTTTCGTTTGAATGAAAAAGAACTTTCATCAAATAAAATACCAAATATATTTATTTTATAAATAGTGAGCTTAACTACATTTTGCCATCAATTATTTTGCCATCAATAGTTGCAATCTTTTCTCTATAATATTTTCATAATTTTTTTAAAATGATGGAATGCATTTCTTTTTTCTTGTTATTTTGGTGGATCTTAATTCTAATCCATCTATTACAATATTCCTGCTTTTGCTTTTTATTAGACCACTCTATAGCACTAGAAAAATACATATTATTATACATAATATTGTATTATTATGAATAAATGTTTCAATTTGATATCTTTTTTTAGCTTGCACCCCCTACTTATAATCTACTCCTTGAATTTATTTCTTAAATACAACTAAAGGGTATCAATTTATCACCATGTTTAAGTAAGGACAATCCTTTATTGGTTTTCCCACATGTACTCAACAGTTTTCCAATCCATTCTCCAAGCTACAATGATGATAGTCTCTTTAAAAAGGTAAATGTTCTATTGTGAGAATCCCTTACCCTTAAGACATTTACTATCTTTCCACTGCTAATAAGTTAAATACACATATCTTTAGTGTAGTGTACAAAGTGCATTCTCTCTATTTATATGTGTAAATATAGATGTATATATACACACATATTTATATTTTTCCATAAGGCCATGTACACTTCTAGAGTCTAGAGTTTACAAGGACATGAGAGTGAGTTCTACTTACCTTTCCAGCCCTAAATTGCACTATTGTCTCTTTCATGCTCTACAGACTACTTCAGTCATTCCACATGCTGGTTTTTCACCTGTGCTTCACTTGTCTTTTAAATCTCAGACAAAATGCCTCTTAGGAAAGACATTTTCTAGACTCTAGAGTGGAATCACTTTCTCAGACTTTAAATCTTTACAACATTTTTATCTCTCTTTTGTAAGTCTTATCTCATTTTATAGTTATTCCTTATATAAGGAATCATCTGCTTAATATCTATTTGAGCCACAAGACCCTCAGCTCTGTGAATGCAAAGATAAAACTGATTTTGGTCACCTTTATATTTCCATTACTTAGAGAGGTACTTGGCCCTTGGTAAGTACTCAATAAATATTTTGAAAAATATTTATTATGAATGAAAAGGGAAAAAAAATTGGAAAGAAACAAATTTCAAAATAGTGAAATTAGCATGTGAAGAAACAGATGTGGATGGGGACACTGACGCCAGCACCCACGTCTGGTGGTTTGGTGATTACCTGTACATAAACACCAGCTGGTAGCTCATGATCTGTGCAATCAAATCAGAATACTTCAGGTTTATCCCAAAGTTGAAAGCCATTATGGACATAGCAGTCTGCAGGAAATCATGAAAATATGTGAAGATTCAGTTAGATCTTGGATACTTTGATTATTCTTATAGCACTATATGCAACATCCTATCCTTAATAACCAGCTTTTCCCTCCTCTACATTAATGAACATATGCCTTCCCAAAGATAAGTTCCTCCTGACAAGTCTAGCCTACTGTTTGTTAATATTCAAAAGCAGTCCTTCTTGCTGTGTCTGTATAGTTTGCGAATTGTCCTAACTTCTGTCTTAAGGCAACACAAAGAAATTAACTAACTTGCTTAGTCTACAGAGTGCTTGGTGGAAATACCTCATGAGATGACTTTCATTAATTTGTCATTTTTCACTGCAAAACAGGTGAAAAGCCCTAAGAATCAACAGTATCTTTGTCTAGAAGCCATTAAGGAATTAAGAATTAATTTCTCTTGTGTATGTTAAAGACATTCACTTATCCTTTGAACAAGAATAATCTGTTTTAAAATGCATTACAAATGTAGTGATGGTGTTGATCCCAAAATTCCTAAAACTTTCATTACTACGGCAAGTGTATATTTAGTTTGAAGGAAATAAGTCTCATATAGGCAGTTTCTCATTATTTTATTTTAGAAAGCTAAGTCTGAAATGACTTTCATGCTGGCAATGGTAATATTGGTATTCTTGATTATATGTTTATATTTTTATCAGACACTTATAATATTATAAGCCTATAATATATATAAGCCTATTCTGTAGTTGACTAGATGATTTTAGATTTCATATCAAGGCATTTAGAGAAATATTCCTAAATGGAAACAGATCACCCTTAAACTTGGTACCAAATTGTCAGCTAATGGACTGAATATGTCACTTTTGGCATTCTGCCATTTATATGGTTGAAAACTGACTACAATAATCTTACTGGAATTATTTTCAGTGAAAGCTGGGACATGGAGGCAGTCCTTAGAATTTACATAAAGCCTAAACATCATATGCATATGGACTTGTTTAAACAAACTGCCCAAATCCAGAGCTTTACTTGGCAGTTTAATACTTCAGCAAACGTTTACTGAGGGTCCAGCTTGTGCTACCCAATATGCTAGTCAATGGGAATATAAAATTGGAAAAGACACGTTTTGGCTGTCCAAGCCCTTACTGTCTTGTGGAGAAGGCAGAGAAATAAACATATCCTATTGAACAGCATGGTAACTTACATGATATGGGTAAGCTAGGAGTGCCCTGGAAGACAGGAAAAGCCTTCACTCCACTCTAGACTTGAGCTGAATCAGGAAGCATGAAGGAGTACAAAGTAGCAACTGAAAAGTGGAAGGAAAGGAGTGCATTTCGAAAGTGGGAAAGAGTTTCAGCATGAAGATAGGAAGTTAATAGGTTGAGAATATCTTAATGCTCCAGAAGAGAGATGTCACCAGATGTGAGGATGAAGAGTTTTTCAAGGATGGTTCATGATCTCTTCTAAGCCAACCCTCAGCTTGTCACTGTGGACACACCTCAGTCTTCAACCCCAAGAGACAGGTCTTTCTAGCAGAGTCATTTTCTTCTTGAGCCTGCTTCCTGATTTGCTAATCTAGCTGTACTCTGAGTTCCCTTTGAAAAATGCACGAAGATTATTTTAGTCATTCGGTTCCCAAGAACCACAATCTATCCATTTCTATTTATATCCATGCTTTTTAATCCAATAAAAGTATGGTAAAAGGGAGTAAAGAAAAGGCTGAAAGTCAGTCTTGTGTTACTCTACTGAATTTGGGCAGTTTATCCTTAAATTACTAAAACTCACTGAACTTGTTTCATTTTCAAGTATTTTCAAGTCATTCTTAGCATTTGTACAAAGTAGTACTCAGTAAAATTGATGTTTTCACTATGGCATATTGGTAATATGATTTACAATCAACTCTCAAAGGGAAAAAAATCAAAAATAAGCCTTGATTTGTAATGTTTTCCATAATGATGGCATAATATTCTAACTATGACCAACTAAACTCTGACATCTATATTGATATCACTGAGTTCAAAGTTGATAAGAGATTTGGTGAATTAAAAAAAAAAAGAATTTGCAAATCATTTTGAATTAATGAATACATTCACAGGCTTACTAAGAAAAAAATAAACTAGTAAACAAATTAAAAATGTAATTTGATTTTTCTTCTGCTAAAAATTTCAAGCACCACATAAATTGTTAGAAGACACATTACCATTTTGCAATTTAAAAAAGGTGTAAATCTTAGGAAACAAGCAAAACTTGATGATCTATGACCATGCAGATATAGGTATCAATATACTTCTTGTTGTCATCCTAATAACCATCGAAACTTCAATTCATTTATTATGTTTATACATCAATTTTCTCAATACAAAACTGGAAAATATTATCCAACATTCAGATATTATGGAATATTCAGAAATCTTTAAATATGGAGCACTCTAGAATCATTAAAGAGAATTGGAGTTCTGGCCACCTTTATATGAATAATATTATTAAACATTAGCATGTTAACTATGATTTATCTGCTATCCAAAATATGGAGCTTAACTTTTTACAAACTTTGTTTATTGTGATATTTCATTGATACTTGAAGTCCATTTGTTTTCTCTTGTCAGATAACGATTTCACCAATAAAACATGCCAATTGTTATACATGCTTTTTAATTCACAAATAAAATAATTATAATGAATTATAAACTAAAAATGTTTTGTTAATATTACATAATATGTTGAAAGGCTAATCTATGGCATAGAGGAAATAGTTTACAATTTTAGAAGAGTTTACAATTTTAGGAGGAGGATCTAAATATACAATAATAACAACAAAGACTTTGATCAATAACATTTCTAAACAGCCAGTTTTGCCCAATGCAAATAGGATGTAACCCATACATGTATTTTAAATATTTTAGTAGCCAATTTTTTTAAAGTTAAAAAAGAGTGGGGGAAGTTAATTTTCATAATATGTTATATAATAAAGCATACCCCAAATATTATCATTTTAACATATAATTAATGTAAACATTTAAAAATATTTAATTGTTTCCTACTCAAAATTTAAAACCTGATGGGTATTTTACTCTTACAGTATATCCCGATTTGATGTAAATTTGTCTTAAAAAGTAATCTTTATTTAGATTTCCTGACATTTACAGATGAAAAGTAAGACTCAAGTACCCATGCTTTTGCAACCATACTTAAAACTTTTCCCATAATAAGTTCAAACACATTTTTTTTATTATTTGCATATACACTAACAAACCTGGTTCATATTTTTTAGGAAACTTGATTTGTCTTTGAAGTTGTCTTATATTTAAAAATTCCAATAATTCTGGATCTTTGATCTAATAGAGCTGGAGCACTGTGCACATAAGTGAAAAATTTTTTTCTGGTTAAAGCTATTCTTTAACATATATAAAAGATTGAAAATATCTTTGCAAGGATATTAATTATTTAGTCTGCAAAATAACAACATTTCTTTGTATATTTAGAAGCCCTTTCAGACAAAGCATACCAGTATGTTAACTAGATGGTCTCTCGTATGACACATCTAAGGTTAACTATTTTCGAGTTTTCAGAATTTGAATCCATTAAACTTTGATATTATTAGAATGGTTTTATATTCTATGGAAAATTATTTGATGGCTTCATTGAAGATGCTTCAGTTTCGTAAAATATCTTTTTTAGTTTTTTCATCATAATTTTCTCAAAAAAATTATAACTAAAATAATGTTTTTCTTTTACCATGTCTTCACCTAAAAATGTGGTGGATTTTTGTGCAAGAACTCTGCCACATTTTAACTGGCCAAAATTATAGGCTGATGACCTACAGTTTTAAATCATCAGTATTTTTTGTTGCTCACTTTATTGTGATTTTAGACAACTAGTTTGTTAATAGTTTTTGAAGGTTGGGAGAAAATTCTTCATCAAATTTTTATCTATCTGCCAAAAATGTCTTTTAATATTTTCCCCTTTGTCAAATTTAGCCTATTTGTTTCACACAACACACAACTTTTCTATTTTTGCTCTACTGTACCAGGTTATAATTATCTTTAATCCTGAAATGGGCAAAGTGCTCTTTCTCTCTCTCAACTGTTCTGGTAACAGTTCTAGCTTTTGCATCTTCATTTGATCTTTGCCTCAGAATCACTCATATGTTTAAAATAAAATAGTTTCCTGCACCACTTAATTATCAAGCTGAATCTATGTGTTTCCATAAGTGTAGTACTAGAAATGATATATGTCCTAAACATGCTACAATGCACCAAAATGTCTTATGCAATGCAAGTTTAAAATGACATACAGTCCAGGAAAACAACAAAACTATGTTTAACAGAAGAATTTTTTTTTTACAATATACTAGTCATGGTTTCAGGAGAGACAAGATCAATAGGAAATATATCTAGATATAGATATAGATATATAGATATAGATATATAATGTATATAGAGGGTGTATATATCCTATATATAGTAGCTATATCTATAGCTCCTAAGTATAGTAGCTATATATATTTCATATATATAGGAGCTATATATTTGTAATATATAATATACATGAGAGGAGATTTATTAGGGAGATTATCTCATGCATTTATAGAGGCTTGGAAGTCACATGACAGTCTACAAGCTGGTAGTTGGCTCAGTTCAAGTCCAAAGAAGCAGGGAAGCCGATGTAACTGTCTCAGTCTGAGGCCAAAGACCTGGCAATCCAGGGGCCTGCTGTTGTGTGTCCTGAAATGCATAGGCTGAGGAGTTTAAGCAAAGAGATCAACACATTCACCTTTGCATTTTTCACCTGTTTCTTTTTTTCTCTGCAGATCACCAGCAAATTGGATGGAACCTGTACACCTTTAGGATGTATCTTCCCAACCTAGCCCTCTCAGACTCACTTGCTCATCCCCTCTGCAAAGACTCTCACAAAGACACACCCAAAAATAGTGCTTTCTCAGTTTTCCAGGTATTCCTTAATTCAGACAAGTTAACACATAAAATTAATAATCACACACTGCCTTCGTATTAAAACTTAATCAAAATATAAAAATTTAGTTGCTCCTCAGATGTACCAGTCTCCTTTGAAGTCCTCAACAGCAACATTGGCTAGCGATGACTGTATCAGACTGTACAGATCTTAGGACAAATTACCCTATAAGACTGCACAGATTTTAGAACAAACCACAAAATAGACACGGTAACAAGGTATTCTAAGTTTATAAAATTTTAAGCCAAGAATTTTCTTGGGTTGTTTGAACACTATTTCACTTAAGGCACGTTAAAAACAATAGAGTTTGCAATGTATGTGCCCTAGATTCGAAGACAGACATCCTCCTCCAATGGGACAAGGATGACCACAGTCTTTTTGCTAAAAGTATTAAAAGAATAATCATTCTAAAGAGTGTGACAGTCAAATGTGGGCAGTGTCCTTTTCAAGCACCTCCTATGGCACTTCTAACTTAGATCTACAAATATTTTCCAGGATTTATAATAAAATGATCCATTAAAATCAATACAGCACTGATTAAAATATCCTTTTTATCATTTCAATGAGGTACATACATATCTATACATATGTGCCTTTTTAGGATGTCTAAATACTCAATAATTACTATACAGTTTCAGTTTTTATATTTTTATTTATTTTTTAAAACATTTTGTTGACAAGTTCTCACTTGAAGTAATAGCAAGTAACTTCAAATAAGTATTTCATAATTTAGGTCTTGCATATCCTGTCAAATATGCCTGGGAGAAATGGTGCCCTATTAATTCAGAGCTTTACACACTTATAACAATAACCTTCCACTTACTAACTCTTAAGTATTATGTGTATTTGCTTCAGTCATAGTCATAACACTTTCCAAAATAGAAAAGAGGAGCTATGGCTTCCTTAAAAGATAAAGAAATAAAGGGCAAATGGTGAGACCAGTGTGTGAATGGATGTTTTTATTTCTATTTTAGTGCTTAATCTCTGCACGACTTTGTCCTTTGGGGAAAACAGCCACTGTGACTGCACACGATGTAACCTAGATCATAAAACTTTGCAGAAAGAATCCCCACCTTTTACCCTTCATGCCTTTATAAATCCTTCAACCCATGTTATTATAGTAAATATTTAAAAAAAAATTCTAATATGTCACTGACTTGCAACTACTCTTTCCAAGTGACCTAAGGCTGTTCTGCCAATGCAGTTTACTGTGCCATAAGTCGTATCATCACAATTTTACTCACATCAGATCCCAATGGGACCAAAAACTGCAAGAAGATTGTCAAACATTTCAATTTGTCATTCTGTCACCTAGATCCCTTTTCCCTCAGGCCCCAAATAGCTGTGTGCAACGGGATCTCAAAGAAGATAAAGTGGTAAACAGGAATCTTGATACACATCAAAACACTCTGCCACACGTAACAAAATGTTATTACCCTGAAGCAGACAAACTTATTAAAAGAGAAATATGTAATACCAAAGAGTGAAAAATAGCCTTTTGTGTTATGACAATATCTCTTATCTGGAAATACCCTAAGGTGCTTTTGCAAGATGCGCTATTTGAATTACTTTGCTATATTAAAATACAGGGACATATTGATTAATTTCTCAGTAGCGGAAGAATATATTTTTTTTAGAACGTGTAAATTTTTTTAAAAAAATTCTTGTCCTTTAAGGTCTTCTCACCTTTTCTGTCAAGCTTTATATCTTGTCTTCCCATTCCTCCTGTATAATTGCTTCCTCCTGAAATGACTGCTTGTATGAAGTTTATGTGAGTTATTGATCATATATTGCTATCAATGTACGATCTGTTTTAAGATCTTTTTTTAATGAAGAGCAGAAACAATCTCATGTCTCAGAATGGATGGATTATTTTAAAGACATAGGAAGCGATGTAGGAGACAGGTATGTTGCTTGAAGGAGTGAAGAAGCCATGGTCGAGATGGAGCTCATGCAAGCAGGAGGTGGAGGAAAGACGCATGAAGGGACCTAAGCAGCAAGTTTGCAAGTGTCCCGCAACAGACATGAATCGCCCATTTCCACCCAGCCGTTATCAGTCACTCCAGCAAATATATATTTGTCGCTACCCTTCATTGAGTTTGTCTCCTGGTAAATTTGATTACCATCACCACCTCACATCATCTGCTTCAACTGTAGTTGAAAATTTCTTACCACTTTTGAAATTCTTAAGAAAGAAGATATGCATGCCCCAGCTCATCTTTTTTTAAACACAAGGCCACCTTTTAAAATCTTGTTTATGTCTTTAGTTTCACTGTCCTCACCATCTGCATCTATTCTCCACATACCAATAGAATGCAACTCCTATATCACAAATTTGGTCTCATAACTTTCTAATGAAAAATGTTCAATGCTTTTCTCAGTGCATTTGTGATAAATGCACTGGATGTGGCACATTAGTGCGCGGTGATGTGGTCTGATTACTACTCCAGCCCCATGCTAACCACTCATGCCTCACATCTTACTCATCAGTTCCATGTTCTACTTCATAGTCTCTGCTTTCCCTTGATTCTGGGCCTTTATGCCCGCTGCTGCTTCTAACTAAAATGCCTGACCTGCTCTTTGTACCTGAATAAGTCGTACTAACTCTTGAATGTTCTTTCGATGATTTTCTTCATTGTGGTGATCATATTCTACATTAAATGCTCATTACACTAGCCCATTTTTTCTCCTAGCACTGCCCAATGCACTCCTTGAGTGCAGGGTTTCTATCCATCTACAACAATGCCTACCATGTGTTTGGTAAATGAGAGACACCAATAAGTGATTGTTGAAGAAATGAAAACAAATGCATGTGCTTAAATCTGTCTACCTAGTCTCTATTAAATCTAAACAAACTAGTTGCAGGGAATCAAAATGCTGATTTATCGTGTAAGTGAAAAATTATTGAAGTTTTATCTGCATCCCAGAGTTGCTAGAAGAGCTGATTTAACTTTCTACAACAAATCTTTATTCTCATTTCTTCTTTCAACATTTATTTCCTTCCTTTAATGCTTGATGCATTGTACTATTTGCTATTTAAAAAAAAAAGAGTTGAAAATTGCAGTTTCTTTCTTCAGACTTCGAAGGCCAGTGGAGAGACATAATGAAAACCAACAATAAAGCTATCAATTACAATGCTGAAATAGATAATGCATCAGTCATGGCAGTTTAGTTCATGCTGTAGCAACAAAGCACCGAAAAAATCTCAGTGGCTTCTGTGCTACCTATTACAGGTCAGTTATTATCCTGGTCTGTATCATCTTCACTCGGATACATAAAGTGATGGAACAGCCACTATTTGTATTGTCCTCCATCTCATAGTATAGGAAAAGGATCACGGAGTATTATGCTTATTCTGACTCTGTAAGTTCTCGCCAAGTCTGCATTCATGTAATTAGGCAAAGCAAGTCACAATTTCAATTTAGTCAAGCAGGCTGGGCCTGTATCCTCCTCCCACAAGGATAAGCATCCCAAGGAGAAGCATCGAACATGGGTGAACTGAATCCTGTCTTGACTTGTACTGAGTCTTGAAAAATGAGTTGGAGTTATATAGAGGGAGAAGAAAGAGCGCTATTCCTAACAAAATGCCAGGACACAAAGGCAAATGACAGCAGGACATACTATTCTGGCTAACCAAAGTATGCAACGTAGGGACACACACATGTCTGCGTAGATTGGAGGGGCCATGCTAAGGGTTTGGAAGTGACTGAAAATCATTAAATAATCCAAGCTGAGAGAGTAAACCGGTGCACATTTTAGTAAAAATAGCTGCAGTCATTTGAAGAAGATGTTAATGGAAGTTGGAGTTAGGATAATCTGGAAAAAAAATAGTGATCTGTTAGAAGACAATTACAGCAATCGTGGTAAAAAAAAAAAAAAAAAGTGAACAGAAGAGAGGAAGGCAACAAGAAAGGTTCTGTTTTCTTAAGCTGCTTCAATTTTATTCGGTACCTTATGAGTAGGTTCAACTAATTTACCTTCAATATAATGGCAAGTTTCCTATTTCAGAACATAGAGGAAGTTATTCAACTGAGACAAACTAAAACTTTGGAAAAAAGGTCGTTGTAACTTTTGTTTTTATAGCAAATTACTCTTGTTGACATTTATGTCATACATGATCATTCTTAATTGTCCTACAAAATCATTGTATCATTTTAATCTATAATGAAACGTGAGAGACTGTAGTCTTGAAAAATAATGAGGAGAGAGATGGCCAAAGTTATCTTAATATTCTTTTCCCTAGATCTTGGATAGTAAGGTTACAGAAATAACATCTCCATTCGTATGTTTAAGAGTTTTATCTAAAACAAAAAAGAGAAGTTACTCTAGGAAACTCTTACAAAACTTTACTGACACCTAATCACAATGAGTTTGGAATTGTTTTAAGGGTTGCCATTTCTATTCTCAATGTTGTTTTGGTATTCTAGGTTTCACACCTTTAGCATATCTAGGTGCTTTGATTTTTCAAAGGAAATTTAAAAATTAGAGTGCTATTCACAGCTTCTGGGGATAACAGTTAAGAGAGTTTTAAGTACATAAATAGTTACTTTAAGTGCTATATTTTAATCCAGAATCCAGAAATCTTGAATGTGGCCAATGTATTAGATGTCTTTGTAAATTTTGGTAAATTAAGTAATGATATATGATAAGTTTTCTCTTCCAACCCTATAAACTAAAAACTGCTCATGCAAACTCTCTTTTAAGATGTTTTCTATATCCTCACATATATTAGTGTGCTTTATAAAATCTCTGAATAAATTAGCATCAGGGACCAGTGTCATAAAATAAACTCTTTTGGAAGGAATAATATCATCATCTATTCAACAAGATGTGCCATTTTAGTTGGTTTGAAAATATTTGATAAATATTCGTATAGCATAGCTGATATAACTAAATGAAAATAGGGAAGTAAAAACATATTATTTTTTGTTATGTTATTAAAGCAAGTATTTGAAATATACTTTCGATTTTTAAAATATTCTGGTTAGCCTGCTCCTTGCAAAAAGCTAAGAGTAGCTTGGTTTATCTAATAGAGCTTATTACCAAAGTGTAAAGATAGGGAGAGTAGTATCAAAGGAACAAGTGAACCTGAGGGTCAAAGGAAGCAGAAAGACAAATAAAGTCAATCAGAACAAGAGTCTGATTGAGGCATGGAACTAGGAGGAATTATGAGTCAGCATGGTGAAAAATCAAGAGGCAGAGGGGCAGTCATGAGAAATCGCGGGGGGAAAACTTATCTTCCATGCAACGAACTATCTTTTATGTGGTGAAAAATTGACACTTTAAAAGTGAAAAGGAAATATGGTTTTTAAAAAATCACCTCCTGTTCCTCTGTAGAAGCACTCAAGAAAAAATTGTTTCATTTACACAATAACTATTGAAAGACCTAGCAAACTATAGTAAAGTGGAAAATCTAGAATTCCTCATATTCAGTTCCCCAACCAATCCAAGATTATAAAATTAGAGACACTGCAGTACATTTCAAAAACTTTATATAAAGTTTAGAATCTATTGAAGAGTACAAAATAGCATAAAAATAAAAGAAAACTCATTTAAAATTTCACCACTAAAAATGCACATGTAATTGTTCAATATGGTAAGTGAAATATAGTGATTCTCTCTTACAGATATAAGTATATATGTAATACATATGTATATCCATATATAAACATACTATTTTATTTATGATAAACATTCTTATGTATTTATGTGTGCATATATGTGTGTATATATAATTGTGTAACTATGTATATTAGTCCATTTTTGTATCACTATAAAGAAATATCTGAGACTATATAAGGTGTAAGGAAGTGGTCCAGTTTCAATTTTCTGCATATGGCTAGCCAATTTTCCAAGCACCATTGATTAACTAGGAAATTCTTTCCCCATTGCTTGTTTTTGTAAGGTTTGTCGAAGATCAGATGGTTGTAGATGTATGGTCTTATTTCTGAGGTCTATATTCTGTTCCATTGGTCTATGTATCTGTTTTAGTACCAGTACCATGCTGTTTTAGTTTCTGTAGCCTTGTAATATAGTTTGAAGTTGGGTAGCATGATGCCTCCAACTTTGTTCTTTTTGCTTAGGTTTGTCTTGGCTATATGGGCTCTGTTTTGGTTCCATATGGGTTTTAAGGTATTTTTTTTCTGATTTGGTGAAGAATATCAATTCTTTGATGGGAATAGCATCAAATCTATAAATTACTTTGGCAGTATGGGCATTTTCACTATATTGATTCCTCCTATCCACAAGCATAGGATGTTTTTCCATTTGTTTGTGTCCTCTCTGATTTCCTTGAGCAATGGTTTGTAGTTCTTGAAGAGGTCTTTCACATCCCTTGTTAGCGGTATTGCTAGGTATTTTATTCTCTTTGCAGCAATTGTGAATGGAAGTTAATTCATGATTTGGCTCTCTGCTTGTCTATTGTTTTATAGGAATGCCAAAACCAACACAAGTTGTGTTAAAGACTTAAATGTCTCAGGAGGCTGAGGCAGGAGAATTGCTTGAACCCAGGAGGCAGTGGTTTCAGTGAGCTGAGATCGTGTCACTGCACTCCAGCCTGGGTGACAGAGCAAGACTCTGCCAAAAAAAAAAAAAAAAAAAAAAAAAAAAGAAGACTTAAATGTAAAACGCCAAACTATGAAAACCCCTAGAAGAAAATCTAAGCAATACTATTCAGGACACAGGCATGGGAAATGAATTCATGACAAAA